>NC_134269.1:74883776-76296276 GCF_031893055.1 Leptodactylus fuscus | reverse complement strand
GCAAGTATGCATGCTGGGAGTTGTAGTTTTGCAACAGCTGGAGAGCCATTGTTCCCTACCTCTGTTTTTGAATAAAGAGTACTATTTGTGAATTGGTGCAAAAGGGCTACTAAATCTGTGATTTGATGGTCTTACACAATAAAATAAGAAGCATTTATATTTGGATAACCTCTTCTGGGTAAAACTAATAAGCCATGTTTCCCCAAACAAGGCTCCTTGGAACCTAGGACTCTGGGGAATTTAGTCAGAAGTTCCTCATAACATAGCTGCAGCAAATGCTGTCACTTGTAATATAAAGGTTCCTGTACACATATGTGAAAAACCATACCCCCAATAGATGATGTTGAGGGAAGGGACGTTAAATTTGCAATCTATTTGGGCTGCCTTATGCCATTAAAGAGGCTCTATCATTGGGAAAAGTAATTTTTAACTAATCACATCCTTGCATAGCCTTTAGAAATGCTATTCCACACCTACCTTTAGTATGTAAATTGCTTCAGTGGTTTCTGAATAAATCCGTTTTTATTCATATGCTATTTAGCTTCCAGCCAGCACAGGAAGTTCCCAGCCAGTGGCAGATCCAGGTTTTGCGGGGCCCTGGGCAATTGACTTTGGCGGGGCCCTACGCGCAGTGTGCCGCAGCAAATTAGGCCCCGCCCACTTTATGTTGACTCCGCCCATTATCATTCATTTTTCATGTGGTTCCACACAGTATAATCCTCCTACAGTCACCCGTAAATTATATGTCCCCCCCTCCATCTCTCCCCATTTTCATATACACCCTTCATCTACCCCTAGTTTCATGTCCCCCCCTCTATCTCTGTCCCCAGTTTCATGCCATTCTCCCCCTTTATCTGCCCACAGTTTCATGTCCCCCCGCCGTCTCTGCCCCAGTGTCATGCCGTTCTCCCTCCGTTCATCTGCCCCAGCGTCATACTGTTCTCACACACACTCACCTTCCCTCGTTCCCCCGCAGCTCTCTCCCTCATACACATATTGTAGGCACGATGTGACATCATCACATCGCGACTACAAATGCCAGAGCTCAGCGTTAAAACAGGAGCTGAGCTGTGACACCTCCTGCTTTAAACGCCTATGTATTCAGCTCATCGGCGTCCGTAGGTCGCCGATGAGTTGAAATCGGGACATGCTGACCCAGGGCCGGCTGCAGGTTTTTATGGGCCCTTGGGCGACAGAGCCTCAGTGGGCCCCCTTGTAAAGGAGGCAGGGGAGTCGAGACATTGTGCATCGCAGATGAAGCGAGTGACGTCATGCAGGAGTGTGGCGTCACCAACGCCATACCTCCTAATTTTTAATGAGTAGAAAGAGGAGTAAAATGTGCGGCGCGCTCTGCGTGCTGCAGCAAATTTGGCTCCACCCACTTTTATGTTGATTCCACCCATTCTCATTCATTTATCATGTGCTCCCACACAGTACAATCCTCCTACAGTCACCCGTAAATTATATGCCCCCCCTCCATCTCTCCCCCAGTTTCATATACACCCTTCCTCTGCCCCCAGTTTCATGTCCCCCCCTCCATCTCTGTCCCCAGTTTCATCACGTTCTCCCCCTTCATCTGCCCACAGTTTAATGTCCCCCGTCTCTGCCCCAGTGTCATGCTGTTCCCCCCCTCCCCTTCATTTGCCCCCCAGTTTCATTGGGCCCCCTCCATCTCTGTCCCCAGTTTCATGCCGTTCTCTCCCAACCCCCTTCATCTTCCCCAGTGTCATGCCGTTCCCCCCTCCCCTTCATTTGCCCCCCAGTTTCATGGGGCCCCCTCCATCTCTGTCCCCAGTTTCATCACGTTCTCCCCCTTCATCTGCCCACAGTTTAATGTCCCCCGTCTCTGCCCCAGTGTCATGCTGTTCCCCCCTCCCCTTCATTTGCCCCCAGTTTCATTGGGCCCCCTCCATCTCTGTCCCCAGTTTCATGCCGTTCTCTCCCAACCCCCTTCATCTTCCCCAGTGTCATGCCGTTCCTCCCTCCCCTTCATTTGCCCCCCAGTTTCATGGGCCCCCTTCATTATGTTCCACCTTAATATTTAATACAAAACAAACACTTACACTCACCTTCTATCACTCACCTTCCATCGTTCCCCCAACGCTCCTCTCTCCAGTCACATACGTGATGCAGGAGCTGTGACCTCAGCTCCTGCTTAGCTACGGCCCGGCTTGCGTGTGTAAGCGTGATGTGATGACGTCATCGCGCCTACACACGCAAGCCGGGCCGGAGCTTTAAAGTAGGAGCTGAGGTCACAGCTCCTGCTTTAATCGCGTATGTATTCCAGCTCATCGGCGGACGGACCCCGATGAGCTGAAATCGTGACAGGCAAATGCCGGGGGGCCCCCAGAGGCTCTGTGGGCCCCGGCACTTGCCCGACTGCCGAGCTGACCGGGACCATTTTGTTAGGGTCGGGCCGCGGGGCCCTGGATCCGCCCCTGTTCCCAGCAGCACTCGTCCCTGCTATTATCTTCTATGTGTATGTGCAAAAAGTAAGCTGAGTCATCATCAGCAGCAGCAGCAGCAGCAGTCTGTGCATAGGAAACAACAGCAAAGAGGTGCACGATGTATAGTGCACCAGTTAATTAATTAATTAGCATATGAATAAAAACGGACTTATTCAGAAACACAATTTACATACTAAAGGTAGGTGTGGATTAGCATTTCTAAAGCCTATGCAAGGATGTGATTAGTTAAAAATGACTTTTCCAAATGATAGAGCCCCTTTAATCTATTGGCAACACATGCAAATTTGGTCAAACTGAAAATACATGTGCAGCATGGCACGGGGAGAACAGCTAAACCTTTAATAAAAGCAGAAACATACATTTATGGCCAGAAACTGATGAAACATCTTGTAATGGATATGCAGAGCATCCTGCAAGTGCATCAGGTGTACGGTCTGGCTAGCTAGATTTGCCTACAGATAGCTGTGACTCAGGAAGATCCGGAAAATGTCAATCAGGGCTAATGAGGGGGACATTGGATGACTGTGAAGGACTTTTCAAGAACTTGTGGCTGTCTATAGACAAATCAGACCCACCTTCAATTAGCTTTGGCTTCATCTGATGAATGGCTTCATCTCTTTGTGGTCATGAAGGTACATTTCTACTCTAAAGCCCTTATTATTGGTTTGGGAGACACTGTAGACCTGAGATACACCCTTTAAAGATAGCAGCTTCAGCATGGGAACAAAGAAAATCATCCATGAATCCCAGCCAGAAAATAGAATTTAGAAAACCCTCCTGTACAATTGTTTGTGAGTAAGGGTTCTTCAACAAACAGTTTTATGTGATGCCATCATGATAATAATAATGGGACTCTCTGCCTTATATGGTCTTGGGGAATCTGGGAATCTGTTCCTTTTGGAATAGAAATACTAATTTGGCAATTAAATCCACATCATGATAGTAGACTTTTTAACTGAGTCATGCATGATATTAAGGATGCTGCCCTCTAGAGGGCGGCATACAGAGTGCACTGTTCTCCTAATTACATCCTGGAGAATAGATTTGCATATTTTTTACCCACTTATATGGACTTGAAATTATTATTACTTTATATACTGGAAATATAATATTGTTACAATGTATAGCTGTGCTATTTTAATCCATACTACATTATATTGTACCTCCTCTGGTTTTGGCCCCTAACCCTGATATAACATACAGCTACTGCATGTAAAACCTATACATGATCTACAAATTCCCCGGTGTACTTTTAAACATAGTGATTTTTTGCCCTGGGAATCAGATAAGGGTTAATGCAGAGTTATCCTCTTCTTTTACTTCATTTCTTAAATTATGCATACCTCAACTGATTAAAAAGAAAGGAGAATAGAAAATGGCATTCATATCAAAGAAATTGCAACCTTGTAAATGAGATATAATTTTCGGTTCTTTTTTCGACATAATGAAACATGAATAGTCAAAGTAAGAGCTTGTTTACAAGGAGCTCTCGTTTTTCCCAAGCATAATTTACTGTAATTAACATGCTGCATGAAGGAATTCAGGATTACGGAGCCTAAAGTTTCCTGTAAAGCAGATTCACGTAACCGCTCTTTTGTTTGTTTAATACAATTATTCATTAGACGTGTGATACAATAAAGCTCACCTTTAGATTACTATGAATACTAAACTCAAATAAATCACAAAATACAGAATTATTCTATTACCTACTGAGAAAGGCGCAGGATAATAAGTCCATTATTTCATTATAAATTTGCCAGTCTTATTCTCTACAACTGCGCATCCTCCTATTCATTGAGCTTACTAGTTGTCCTTACATGGATCTCGTGTGTTTCTGAGATTTTTTTTAAGTAATGCAAAAACTTGTTTTAGACCTTTAGGGCCCCTTCACACGGCGTAAGTGCGCCGCTCATTTAGACACGTATACACATGTCCGAGCGCGGCGCTTCAAAACAGAGCCCATTGATTTCAATGGGAAGCGCGCGTATGTCGGCATATAGGCGCGCTTCCCATTGAAATCAATGGGCTCTGTTTTGAAGGGCTGCACTCAGACACGTGTATACGTGTCTAAATGAGTGGCGCACTTACGCCGTGTGAAGGGGCCCTTAGTCATCAGTAAAGCCTCCCTATCATCTCTTTGCAAATTATAACATGTTGGTTCCTTTCACAATGCATTGCTTATACCATTATTCTAATTTGTCATCGGATCAGAGCTGTGGACTGAAAAATTAATAGAATGTCCTGTTTATTGTTTCACCGTAAGATAGGTCTGTGTACATGAGTTAAAATCCACTGAAAAAATATAAACAGGACAAAAGAAAGCTTCAATCTCTTATGTTATAATCAATGGTGACTGGTGTGGACAATGAACTAAACAAGGCAGTGTGAATGTAGTCTTAATAATCAAAGTGCTTAAAGAGGACGATTTACCACCTGCACCAACTTTAAGGCTGAGGCCCCACGTTGCGGAAACGCAGCTTTTTTCTTGTTGCAGATTTTGTTTCTTTTTTTTGTGCCAAAGACAAGAATAGCTACAAAAGGAATGGGAAATATATAAGAAGGGCTTATACAGTATATCTCCCTTCTGCTTAATCCCAAAAAAATGCAACAAAATCTGCAACAAAAAAAAGCTGCATTTTCGCAACGTGGGTCTTTAGCCGCCTAAATGGGTTTTCTGGGCAAAAAAGTTTTATTAAAAAATGTCTTAGTGCTACTAATGGGTTAATAAATGCACCCATATACCTATATTCGTGTTTTGAGTGACTTCTGGGTGTCTCTGGGGGCTTCCTGCTATGTAACTTCCTCACTAACTCTGCTTACTGCCCCCTCCTTCTTCACTCCCCTCCTCCTTCCTCACTCCTCTCCCTGTCTCTCTAACTATCCCACCCTTTTCTACCTGCTCAGCCCAACCCCGAAAAATAATATATATACTTACCCCTCCATGCTTCCAGTGAGACGGCCCCTCCTCGTCCTGTACTGCTCCTACATGACCGCCCCAGGAATATGGGTAAATATACATCTTTGACAATCAATGTTATTTAGAGTAGGAGGAGAGAGGGTGTTTAGATTAGTGTAGGGATTTTAGGTTATCCTGGACAACCCCTTTAATTCTTTGCTTTGGTGGGAATTTTTTCTCAAGCCCCAATATTTCATGACTAATCGTGGATGTTCCTTTCAGCTCCTCATATACTAATTAGGCTCTCTACTGTCAGATGAGTGGTCCTGAGCTGGAGCACACAGTTTAGCACCCCAGAGTTGAAGGTAGAGATCCTCATTATAATATTGGGTACTGTAACTGACAGAACTGATTGGTCAGGAATGGTGGTGGTGAGAGAAAATATTCCAAATGCACCAGAATTGGTGCTTCTAGGAAATGTAGGGGACCCAATTTTATAACCTTTCCAATGGATAGGAGTTAAATTTTAATGGTTGGAATACCCCTACAAACTTCTATAACTCTATATTCCATCCCTATCAGATCAGTGCATGGTGCCGTAATGATCTAGAGAGAAACACCAACTTGAAGTACAGATGTGTCAAGTGATAGGAGCATCCGCTTTTATTCAGTATCAAATTATTTTGTTGTGTCTGCATGTTTGATTGCTAATATAATCAGAACAATGTCACAGAATAACGTCCCTGCAGGAAGCCTTGTGATGGCAGCAGAGAAAATAGCAGGAACATCTATAAGGACATGATTACCGGTAGTTTTATGGACAAATGTTGGTTTCATATATCCAGAGTCTAAATTTGATTGCCATCATAAATGCACATAAGTCTTCATTCCAGCTGTAGTTCACCTCAGGTAAAACACATTTAGAAGATGGCCTGCAATTGAAATCATTTTAGTCTACAAAGGTGATTGGGTTAAAAACTTGATAATGGTGGCATTATCTAATATTATTTGTATAGGAAGCAATAAAAAGAAATCCTTTGTCTTGAAGGGATTTTCTGAGACCTTAACCCTTTCCCGCCATAGCCATATTTTCAATTTTCCTTTTTTACTCCCTCTCTTCTAAAAGCCATAACTTCTTTATTTTATTTACTATTCACAGAACCATTTGAGAGCTTAATTTTTGGGGACAAATTTTACTTTGTAATAGTTCCATTTATTCCTTACAATGTACTTGGAAGCTGGAAAAAAAATTCAAAATGGGGTGGAATTAGAAAAAAAACTGCATTTGATCGATAAACACATTTTTAGGGGGGCAAAACAGCGAGAAGACAGCGGTTTAGCTATTTAGTAGAGCTGACTGCGCATGCGCGCAATTACGGTATCGGAACTATGACCGCAGGCATGCGCAGTCGGCTTTACTAGTGTCTCACTGGCAGAGCCAACTGCGCAGGTGTCGGAGGTGACGCTGAAGAAAGACAAAGAAAGAAGGGGAGGATCCAGTAGAAGATAGAGGCGTCGCTTTAGCCTGTTTTCGAGCAGCAGTGAGGACGCCCCCATTGCTGTGAGAGAACTAATTTGCATACCGGTAAAAACTGTTATTTCTAAGGAACGACGCGGTGGAGATCACATCTAAAGGTAAGAGACGAATAGCCTTTCTAAAGGCTATTCTGACGTCTTATCTACAAAAAAAAGGGTTTTAATGGTAGAATCCCTTTAAGTGTTTTTAGACCCCCTAGGATTCCTGAATCTCTGGGGTTCTGATCATAAATACAATGCACTGCAAAGCTAATGCATTGCAATGCATTATAGCATTGCTGTACTTCTATTACAATTTGCCTAGAACAGCCTTCAATAGGCTCCTGGCTGTCATGTCAATGGATCACAGCCTCCAGACTTTGTTCAGCCCATAATGATGGCGCCCATACACAACCAAAAAAATAGGATTTTGGGCAGCTTTTACCAAAGTGTTAGGGGGTTAAAGCAGAGGCCTGTTGGCTGTGGCAGCTGCAATATTAAAATATCCAACATCCGATGTAATAGTACAGCGAATGTCTGGAAAGGGGTAATCCTTAAAATAAGTCATTAATATCAACAACAGCAAACTTGTGTAATGCGCTGTTCTCATAATAGACTCAAAGTACAGGGCGAAGGTTAACTAAACGGTATTTCCAGTATTCTATGTAGAGTGAGGGTATTATTTATTGCCCTCAAATATCAAAATGAATAGATGCATTTTCAGTCTTGATTAAAAATTGTTCCAAGATGAGATCTCTCTAATCGGTTTGAGTAATGCATTCCGGAGAGTAGGGACTGCATGATAGAATACATGGCAGGATAATGGGGAGGACGAGAGGGAGGGAAAGTTTATTCATACCAGCAGATCTGAGACTCCTGCCAATGAAATGAAACCCCGGCTCCTCTGTCAATCACTTGATTGAAGAGGATGAAGTATTCAGGTGAACACCATGTCCTGTTGTTTGGGGCTGAGACATCACGTCCATCAGCCATGTGGCCTTTCTGCAGTTCACTGCCATTAAAGTGATACAGACACTATGCAAAGCACATGGCTATGCCTGGTGAACAATGAAGGGGATGTGGTGCACCTTGCAGCCACAGTCCTAAGAGTTGGACTTTTACTGACTTGGTTTTGCTATAACCACGTACCTGGGAGATAGGACAAGTGACATCACTTACTCCGTGCCGGCAGGACAATCCATTCAGATAATTGCAATTTGATGATAAAGGCGAGTCTGTTATCTCTCTAAGTAAACACACAGATAACACATAGTCCATTCTGTACAAGAATCTGCCTAATATCCGACCTGCATAAGTGTTGTGTGTCCTGTTCAGCGGGAGGGAGGGGGAGAGAAATACAGGAAGTGAGAAGCAGACACTGCATACAGCCTGGCTAAAAGGCTGAGATGGAAGAACCACTTTAAGAACTGGACTAACCACAAACCAATTTCCCTGTTCATCTCCTTGGATAGGTTGTTGTAATGGGCAGTGCAGAAGCAAGATGGGAGGAAGCAATTACTACTTAAGTATTGGATTCTGCCACCAAGTCCAGGAGAGGTGAATAAGATTATGTTTACACTTCTCCCCTGCTTATTATACTCTGAGGTCTGAAGAAACTCCATAGTATAATAATAGCAGTTCAAGTTTGGCCCAAAACAAAACTGCCAGATAGACCTTGTGAATATTGTAAAGACAAATCTTGTAAGGTGTATCCAACACTAGCGAGTCATGTGTGTACTGTTTGGACTAACTTCTTCAAGCAGTTGAGTAGTACACCTGGCCCCGCAAAAAAAAAAAAAAAAAATGCCTTATGCAGCCCCTTACATGGAAATATATAAAAAAGTTACATATGTCAGAATATGGAAACTCTGAGAAATTTTGCCGTAAAAAAGTGAAGCCCATAAGAAACTTGCACAAATGCAGTTTTTCTCCAATTCCACCCCATTCTGAATTTTTTCTAGCTTCCCAGTATATCGTACAGAATATTAAATGGTGCCATTACAAAGTACAGTATGTCCCACAAAAAATAAGTGTATATGTATGGCTGTGTGAATGGAAAAGTAAAAAAAATGTATGGCTTTTGAAAGGAGGGGAGTCAAAAATGAAAAATTCGAAGAATGACTGTGGTAGGAAGGAATTATATAATTTGATGAGGTTTTTTTCTAACATTTTTCATGTTATAATCTACATTTAACAAAATCCTAAAAATCCTGCAGTTCTGGCACAAAGCCAAATATTATGCCTCCTGTTTCTGAGGCGGTTTCTTTGCTGCAGCCACCTCACTTATCAGTACATTGATCATCACAGGTACACAATGACCTCTGCAAGTCACAAAACATGCCTAGAAAACTCTGACACAGGAATTAATAGGATCTGCTCTAGATTGTTGTATCTGTGGCTCATGGTCCACCACCAAGAAACGGGAAGTCATAAACTATTTTAGGCTTAGTGGTAAGAGTTGGAATTGCAAGCTTTTTCGGCATTATTAAAATATTGATAACAAAAAGGAAAATTAAAAATATCTCCAAATATTTCAAATACTGAGGCACAGTGGTAGCCAAGAAGAGGTAATCATCAGAAGATGTTGAATTAGGGTTAAAGGGTTGGGCCTCTTCTATAGCAGTGGAAAGTGTAAACATATAGTATCTGGGCCTGGATGCCTTTCTTGAAGAGAAAAATATAACTGGTTATGGTCTCTAGATTTTAAGGACACGTTGATCCAGGGTTTTATACTGACTGCCAGATTTGGAGTCGGGAAGGAATTTTTTCCCCTGAAATAGGGCAATTGGCACGAGCCTCATGGTTTTTTTTGCCTTCCCCTGGATCAACACTGTAGGGGAGTGTAGGGTTTTAGGTTGGACTTGATGGACTAATTTCTTTATCCAACCTCATCTACTATGTACATCTAATCTATGATCCGATGAGTGAAAAACTGGTTGTAAACGAAAAGACCTCAATTTGTCTTCAAAACTTGAGATTGAGAGCAGCATCTTTCACATAATGGACACCACGGTATCTGTTGAGGGTACTTGGTTGGAACTTTTTTCACGAGGTGTTACTTGGCTTGAAGGGGTTGAGAAACACTGATATAAATGAATAATGTTCTACGCCAGGGATACTTAACTGGTGGAGCGTTGGCCGTCTGCTCTCAGGACCCTTGCCTCACAGACTTTCATCTCCCACCTGATCTCCCATAGCCCAGATCCCCTGCTGCCACGTAGTGTAAGGGATCACGGCTTTGGGAAAGCAGGTGGGAGATGAAGGTTTCTCATGTTATACTGTGTGGGGACCAGTTTAAGGGGTTCTATCTAATTTGGGAGCCAGTAAAGGGGTGATCAGCGGGGTAAGGTTTTCTTCGGCTTTCCACCACGGAGAGTTGGAATGCAGGAAATTTAAGAGAAATCTACCTAATTTCCTCTACATTTTCCACCATCTGACCCTCTGAGAACTACAATCCCCACTCGCCCCAGATCCTCAGGACCTGCAGAGACTTGTACTTTTTCCCAACCACTGTACAATTATGCTGCAGTGAAAGTGCCTGCTCTAATAGCTGAGACAACAATCTCTGCCATTCATTTATTCATTTTGCTTACTTGTCTGCTTGTCATATTTGTCATATTCTGCAGCAATTTACAGACATTGTCAGTCACTGTCCCATATAGGACTCGCAATCTAAATTCCCTATTAGTATATCTTTGGAGTTAACTCCTCAAATGCTGCAGTGAATACAGACTGCCACTTCTGAGTAATATAGAAAATGTAAAGGCTGATTTATCAAGAACAATGTTTTCCACCAACTGGAGTCTGAACTTATTTGATAAAGGATCCAAAAAGTATCACCATGTCCCCTGGGAACAATCCTACAATGCTATTTATTTAAGAAACTCACAGAACCTATTTTATTAGTAGACTACTAACTATTATAAAAACTTATTAACTGTTTTATGTTTTATTCCAATACAAAGAGTGAAAAACTTTTCAATAGAGAGTCACCAATAAAAGAAAACTTCAACCTCTATCTATATCTATATAATATTTACTCGGCACTCGAGCAAGCACTGCAGCTTCTCTATTGTTTACACTGGTGCTGGAAGTTGCACTGCTCAGAATTCTGTACTTTTCACTATTGCCTGCTTTAGGTATTGCAATATTGTCCTGTTAACCTGAATGGGACAAAGCTGCAATACCGAGAACAGCCACTACAAAGCGTAGCAAAAGTCCAATGCTCCTAATCTATTGTTGATCGCCTATCGTAAGGATAGGGATATCAGTTAAGTCAAATTACCTATGGGCATGGATTTGTTGATATATCGATAAAGATTACATTTGTAAACAGGAGAAATTTCACAGCATTAAATTTCAATCAGAGTTAAATAAATTCCATTTTACAAAACCAACTATTTATAGTTAATTTCAGCCCCTTCATATGTCTCCAAGCATTCTAAGATCTATGTTGAGCACCTAAAATCATTAAACATTATTATTATAATTGACAGAACAGAATCAACATAACTCTTGATGAAGAATTTGACCAATGGGGAACAGCCTGAAGATAGACTCTGATCGCGGGCATTAAAGGGGTTGTCCCATCACAAGGATCCTATCTGTACTGCTTGTTAATGTGAATGTAAGACTTTTCCTAAATACACTGCTTCAGCAAAAGTGCTTAGTTTGTCCACTATCTTACTTTATTCAATTCATTGTTGACACAGCCCTTGACTTATCTGCTCAAAAGTCAAGTGATGTATCTGCTGCTCTCAGGGGGGAGGGAGGAGGGGCTAAGTGCACGGGAGCAAGCCTGTGTATCTAGCTATTCCTGTGTCTACACCATGTGATCTTCCTGCAATCAGATAGGGGAGAGGAGCTGATTTCATTTCTGAACTCGTCTTCTGTTCTCCCAGTTATCAGGCTAGCTAATTTAATTGTGTTCATTATGGCAGAGACAGGCAGTCTCTGTGTGTAACACAGAATGGAGTTGCTCCTGCCTGTACTTCATAGTCCAATATAGTGCATATAGTGTTGTTTGAGGACCTTTGATGACATCACAGGCCCTTCAGCCACCCCCTAGGATCATGCTATGCGGTGGGCAGAGCTACATGCTAATTTGGGGGCGGAGCTAAATGGCAGGTTGCATGTGAAACCCTGCCCACCAAATGACGTAAGAAACCAGGAAGAAAGAAGATTTTACAGCAGTGAAGAGTGGTGAGTATGCAACGTGGGAATACCCCTTTAACTCAATAGCTATAACAGTAACCATAGGGGTTGGGACTGGCCCTGGGTGTTACCTTGGGAGGGTCACACTTAACAATGTCTGCGATCAAAGTCCACTCTGATCGTAGGCATTAACTCCGGGCAGGGGTGAGCCTGCTCCTTTCGCCGCCCGAGGCTAACTGCAGAAAGCCGCCCCCCCCCGCCGGGAGGAGGGGGCGGAGTGGGGCGTGGCCGAGTGAAGGGGGCGGGGCTTAGCACCGTTCGCCGGCAGAGAGTAGGCCCGGAGACTGCCTGCTCTCTGCCTGAGCGTGAGGGGAGGCTGCTGGAGCAGCGCTGCTCCAGTGGCCTCCCCAAACCACCGCTCGGTGATAAGCCAATCCAAGACAGCTTGTCCTGGACTGGCTTAGGGAAGCAAAAATGCCGCCCTCCGTGAGGCCCTGGCTCGCTTCAGGTCGCCTCATGGGAGGTGCGGCACTGACTCCGGGTCTCCACTCTCTGTTTACAGCGGAGAACTGGTAAACTAGGTATGGTAGCCGCCCCACAGCAAAGCGGCTGCCATCTTTAAGAACTCAGCATCCACTGTAATCACACGGCAGATGTCAGGAAGGTGTTACTTGTTAAGATATTCAAAGGTACATTGAGAAATTTTCAAATTTAGGTTAGAATTTAAATAAAGCTTTCATATTTTCCTTTGTAACCCGATGATTCCACTTGTCCAATACCCTTTGAAGCCAACGCCCTAGCTTTATGAAGTCTGTTAAGGATATCGCTTTTTTTGTCCAATGTTTTCTATGGGCATTGTGAAGTTTTTTTTTTAGCTTTTTTCAGCAGCAGTCACTGGTTTGAGTTCAAGTACTGTTATCAAAGAAGTAACTTAATTACAGTTCTCCAATGTCCTAATCAATGTATTTTATCTATTTTCTATGTTGCACTTGGTAGCAGTGGTTTCTAGTAATCAAGAAGCATACATCCAGATACATAAATCATCATTACACCGAACAATGCCAGACACCGCAGAATCAGCACTTTTTATCTGGGTATCCTGTTATTTGGAAAATGCTGATGTTTATTGTATAAGCCACAGTACTGCTCCATCTGTACACATCAAATGCAGCTGAGAATTGCAAAAATGCTTAGCTTCTTATTGCTGTTTCAGAGCTTCAATACCCTGTATGGCGTGATTATATATATATATATATATATATATATATATATATATATATATATATATATATGTGTATTATTGTGTCTAGTTAGAATATTTGTTCCTTGGTAGCCGTTATGCCTTGTTGTATGAGTACATCTACATTGTGTATATGTAACAATTCACATTACACATGCCAGGATGTTGGTAACTAATTAGGTCCAGGATGTCAATTCAATTGTATATAGGAAAGCTCATTTACAGGTCAATGTAAAGGAGTCAAGTGACTATGTGTTGGCTTTTGGAGTGACAGCACAACACTGGGTAACTGCAATGGGCAAGTTATATGAATATAACTTCAAAGCCATATATGTCATAATTAGAGATGAGCGAATGGCGTTCGATCGAATTGATATTCGATCGAATATCAGGCTGTTCGAGGTGTTCGATTCCAATCGAACACCAGGTGGCAAACTCACTAAAAATTCGATTCCCCTCCCACCTTCCCTGAAAAAAAATCGGAAAAAGCAATTGGCGGCCGGAAACAGATAACCTCCAATTTAGACGAATGATGGATTTACCATTCGACTAATTTGGGACTGTGAACTATATGAATGTGAGACAGGGACAGATCTACAGGCAGAGTTAGCTAGGGATAACCTTTATTTAGGGGGGAATGTTACTCACCTAGCTCTTTGGGGCTTTATCTTGTCGAGATCCCTGTCAGCTTGCGATATGCGCGAGCTGACTTTTTCCCATAGGGATGCATTGACCAGCGTTGATTGGCCGAATGCCCGTACAGTGGCCAATCAACGCTGGTCAATGCATTCCTATGGCTCGGAACTACTAAAGGAATAGCTGAGCTGAGCGTGTTAGTACTACTAAGGAATAGCCAGCTGAGTGTGCAGTGTGGGAGATTATCCTATTCACTACACAGCATGTACCCCACGCTGTGTAGTGATTAACCCCACACTCCCCCACATGTCTACAACAGAGTGTAGAGATGTAGCAGAGCTGAGTGTGTGCTGAGCTATGTTACACCAGAGATGTGTGTGGCAGGCTGGCTCTGCTTCATTTCGCTATAGGTATGCATTGACCAGCGTTGATTGGCCAGTCTTACAGCATTCGGCCAATCAACGCTGGTTCTGCTGGAGGAGGCAGAGTCTAAAATCAGACCAGAATGGAAACTGCTGTGGACGGCTCTTAGACTCCGCCTCCTCAGGCAGAACCAGCGTTGATTGGCCGAATGTCGTAGACTGGCCAATCAACGCTGGTCAATCCATTCCTACGGGAAAAAGTCCGCTCCGGCATATCGCAAGCTGACAGGGGATCCCGACATAATAAAGGTACTTGATGCCCCCAGACATGCTTCCCCTGCTGTCCCAGTTGCTTTCCAGGGTGTTGGCATCATTTCCTGGGGTGTCTTAATGGACTTGGTAAAAAACAAAAGAGACACCGAGCACACTATATAGTGTAGAATGTCTGATAAATTTTGGTGGAAATAACCAGAAGATTTAAAAGGACCAAATGGCCTCTCACCTGATGAGGTTGTGACAATCGCTCACAACTACGTTTGGGGTTTACCGTCAGGTGGAGGAGGCAGCACGTCTGATGGACACCGGCCAAGGCCAGGGAAGATAGAGTTTTCAATGAAATGGAAAGACGGCGCTCTCAGGTATCAGACGGCGCTCTTAATGGACTTGGTGACTCTCCTGAGTCGAATGGTGGGATCCCCTGTAGCGAAGCATTTTCTCCCATAGACTATAATGGGGTTCGATATTCGTTCAAATAGTCGAATATTGAGATGCTAGTCGTAACGAATATTGAATCTCGAACATTTTACTGTTCGCTCATCTCTAGTCATAATTCATGTTTTATAACATTGGTAGAAATGAGTATGGTCAGGGAACAGAGATGTTTTCCTGGACTCAAGAACTTGCAGTGATAGCCTCTAGAATTACCATAATTTACTTATCTGATGAAAGAATTATGATTTCACTTTCATGTTTTGTATGCCTGGACTTGTTAAAACATTCTGCATCATTTGGCGAGCATATCATTACGATATTAAGTGTTTAATAAATCATATCACTTTTTACTCGGTGCATGTAATTTTTAAAAGGGGACTACTTTAACGTCCTACAAAAAATAACCATGGACATGTCATTATGGTGAGATACCTGAAGATACAACCAAGCATGCAGTTTCTCACTGTTCTTCCTGACTAGGCTTAGTAAGAAGTGTTTCTTTTGTTATTCACTTTAATTTGGTACATTGTTTTGCTTGTTTGCCTTTTATATTACATGTTTTTCTTTTGTAACTGTAAGCACTGCACATTAAATCTTAAAATTGACTAAGTTTTTTTATTTTTTGTATACTACAGGTTCACTTTTTTATGTAGATTGTGAGCCCAATATAGGGCTCACAATGTACATTTTTCCTATCAGTACGTCTTTGGCGTATGGGAGGAAATCCATCCAAACATTGGAAGAACATACAAACTCCTTACAGATGATGTTCCTGGTGGGATTTGTACCTAGGACTCCAGCGCTGCAAGGCTGCAGTGCTAACCACTGAGCCACTGTGTTGCCCCTACTAGAGGTTCACTGTAAGGTGCTAGAGGTCATGGATGTGAGTAGTCCTGGTATATTGGTTTCTCATCTTCTGTACGAGGCAGGTGTTGACATCTGTTTTTGAAGATCTGTGGGTTTGGGGTTTTATCACTTCTTTGTAGTCTACTGTGATATTTCAGTGTGAAAGTGAAGTCCCCCTTTTAAGGTCACATTCAGGGTCACATGTACTTATGTGGATGAGGGTTTTTTGGATCCCTGACAATGGTATATCTTAAAATGTGTTGTTTTACAAATACCCTTGTTCCCTTATTACCAGTAACCGGAGCCCATTATTCTAGGTTTACATACTCCAGAAGCTTCATGAAGACAAAACCCCACCTGGATGCTGCAGCCAATGATCGCACTATTCTACATGTGATATCCTGCATATTCATGCAATTATTATTTGCCACGTTAGCGAGCTTTCGTCCACATGCAAATGATGGTATTTTAGAGTACAGCCTTAAAGCCACAGTACTGCATAATATCTTGCATAATATCCACGAGACATTCCCAACATAATGGTTGTCTGCAGTATTGGTGTTTTCATGCTCAAGCTGAATATTCAGTTCAAATACGATTGATTATTTTTTAATAGAGATGAGCGAACACTAAAATGTTCGAGGTTCGAAATTCGATTCGAACAGCCGCTCAATGTTCGTGTGTTCGAACGGGTTTCGAACCCCATTATAGTCTATGGGGAACAGATACTCGTTAAGGGGGAAACCCAAATCCGTGTCTGGAGGGTCACCAAGTCCACTATGACACCCCAGGAAATGATGCCAACACCTCTGGAATGACACTGGGACAGCAGGGGAAGCATGTCTGGGGGCATCTAACACACCAAAGACCCTCTATTACCCCAACATCACAGCCTAACAACTACACACTTTACACACTCAATACCACCTCTCTGACAGTAGGAAAACACCTTGAAACATGTGTATTTGGCACTTGCAGTGAGGAGAGCTTGTCACCAGCAGTGAATTTGGCCCTTGTAGTAAGTTGAGGTTGGCACCAACATTTGTTTTGAAAATCAGGGTGGATTGAGCCTCTAACCAGCAGAGTTTGGGCAAATTCATGGTGGAGGGAGCCTCTAAACACCCCAGTTTGGGCAAATTCATGGTGGAGGGAGCCTCTAAAAACCCCAGTTTGGACCAATTCATGGTGGAGGGAGCCTCTAACCAGCCCAGTTTGGGCAAATTCATGGTGGAGGGAGCCTCTAACCAGCCCAGTTTGGACCAATTAATGGTGGAGGGAGCCTCTAACCAGCCCAGTTTGGACCAATTAATGGTGGAGGGAGCCTCTAACCAGCCCAGTTTGGACCAATTAATGGTGGAGGGAGCCTCTAACCAGCCCAGTTTGGACCAATTAATGGTGGAGGGAGCCTCTAACCACCCCAGTTTGGACCAATTCATGGTGGAGGGAGCCTCTAAACAGCCAAGTTTGGACCAATTCATGGTGGAGGGAGCCTCTAAAAACCCCAGTTTGGACCAATTCATGGTGGAGGGAGCCTCTAACCAGCCCAGTTTGGGCAAATTCATGGTGGAGGGAGCCTCTAAACAGCCCAGTTTGGGCAAATTCATGGTGGAGGGAGCCTCTAACCAGCCCAGTTTGGACCAATTAATGGTGGAGGGAGCCGCTAAACAGCCCAGTTTGGGCAAATTCATGGTGGAGGGAGCCTCTAAAAAACCCAGTTTGGACCAATTCATGGTGGAGGGAGCCTCTAAACAGCCCAGTTTGGGCAAATTCATGGTGGAGGGAGCCTCTAAACAGCCCAGTTTGGGCAAATTCATGGTGGAGGGAGCCTCTAACCAGCCCAGTTTGGACCAATTAATGGTGGAGGGAGCCTCTAAACAGCCAAGTTTTGGGAAATTCATGGTGGAGGGAGCCTCTAACCAGCCCAGTTTGGACCAATTCATGGTGGAGGGAGCCTCTAAACAGCCCAGTTTGGGCAAATTCATGGTGGAGGGAGCCTCTAAAAAACCCAGTTTGGACCAATTCATGGTGGAGGGAGCCTCTAACCAGCCCAGTTTGGACCAATTAATGGTGGAGGGAGCCTCTAAACAGCCAAGTTTGGACCAATTCATGGTGGAGGGAGCCTCTAAAAACCCCAGTTTGGACCAATTCATGGTGGAGGGAGCCTCTAACCAGCCCAGTTTGGACCAATTAATGGTGGAGGGAGCCTCTAACCAGCCCAGTTTGGACCAATTAATGGTGGAGGGAGCCTCTAACCACCCCAGTTTGGACCAATTCATGGTGGAGGGAGCCTCTAAACAGCCAAGTTTGGACCAATTCATGGTGGAGGGAGCCTCTAAAAACCCCAGTTTGGACCAATTCATGGTGGAGGGAGCCTCTAACCAGCCCAGTTTGGGCAAATTCATGGTGGAGGGAGCCTCTAAACAGCCCAGTTTGGGCAAATTCATGGTGGAGGGAGCCTCTAACCAGCCCAGTTTGGACCAATTAATGGTGGAGGGAGCCTCTAACCAGCCCAGTTTGGACCAATTAATGGTGGAGGGAGCCTCTAACCACCCCAGTTTGGACCAATTCATGGTGGAGGGAGCCTCTAAACAGCCAAGTTTGGACCAATTCATGGTGGAGAGAGCCTCTAAAAACCCCAGTTTGGACCAATTCATGGTGGAGGGAGCCTCTAACCAGCCCAGTTTGGGCAAATTCATGGTGGAGGGAGCCTCTAAACAGCCCAGTTTGGGCAAATTCATGGTGGAGGGAGCCTCTAACCAGCCCAGTTTGGACCAATTAATGGTGGAGGGAGCCGCTAAACAGCCCAGTTTGGGCAAATTCATGGTGGAGGGAGCCTCTAACCAGCCCAGTTTGGACCAATTAATGGTGGAGGGAGCCTCTAAACAGCCAAGTTTTGGGAAATTCATGGTGGAGGGAGCCTCTAACCAGCCCAGTTTGGACCAATTAATGGTGGAGGGAGCCTCTAAACAGCCCAGTTTGGACCAATTCATGGTGGAGGGAGCCTCTAAAAAACCCAGTTTGGACCAATTCATGGTGGAGGGAGCCTCTAACCAGCCAAGTTTGGGCAAATTCATGGTGGAGGGAGCCTCTAAACAGCCCAGTTTGGGCAAATTCATGGTGGAGGGAGCCTCTAACCAGCCCAGTTTGGACCAATTAATGGTGGAGGGAGCCGCTAAACAGCCCAGTTTGGGCAAATTCATGGTGGAGGGAGCCTCTAAACAGCCCAGTTTGGACCAATTCATGGTGGAGGGAGCCTCTAAAAAACCCAGTTTGGACCAATTCATGGTGGAGGGAGCCTCTAAACAGCCCAGTTTGGGCAAATTCATGGTGGAGGGAGCCTCTAACCAGCAGAGTTGTGGGAAAGCAGGGTGGAGGGAGCCTCTAACCAGCAGAGTTGGTGGAAATCAGGGTGGAGGGAGCCTCTAACCAGCAGAGTTGGGGGAAATCATGTTGGAGGGAGCCTAGTATTAGCAAAATTGTGCAACGCTTATGGTGGATGAGTATGAGGATGCGGAGGAATTGGAGAGGTTGAGTACAGACATGGAGTTTCATGTTGGGGTGCTTTACACAGGTGGGCACAAAAATGAAGGCTCTATCCAGTGGTGGTTCATTTTTATCAAAGTGAGCCGGTCGGCACTCTCAGCTGACAGACGGGTGCGCTTGTCAGTGATGATGCCACCGGCTGCACTGAACACCCTCTCAGATAGGACGCTGGCGGCAGGACAGGACAGCACCTCCAAGGCATATAGGGCAAGTTCAAGCCACAGGTCCAACTTCGACACCCAATACGTGTAGGGCGCAGAGGGGTCGGAGAGGACAGGGCTGTGGTCGGAAAGGTATTCCCGCAACATGCGCCTATACTTCTCACGCCTGGTGACACTAGGACCCTCCGTGGCGGCACTTTGGCGAGGGGGTGCCATCAAGGTGTCCCAGACCTTAGACAGTGTGCCCCTCGTTTGTGTGGACCGGTGAGAACTTGGTTGCCTACTGGAGGAACTGCCCTCCCTGCCGCCAACGTCACATGCTGGAAACATCTCCATCATATTCTGCACCAATTGCCTGTGGCAAGCATTGATGCGATTGGCCCTCCCCTCTACCGGAATAAAAGACGAGATGTTGTTTTTATACCGGGGGTCAAGGATAGCAAAGATCCAGTACTGGTTGTCCTCCATGATTTTGACAATACGCTTGTCGGTTGTAAAGCACCCCAACATGAACTCAGCCATGTCTGCCACAGTGTTAGTTGGCATGACTCCTCTGGCCCCACCGGAAAGTTCAATCTCCATTTCCTCCTCATCCTCCATGTCTACCCATCCGCGCTGCAACAATGGGACGATTCGAAGTTGCCCGGAAGCCTCCTGTATCACCATCACATCATCGGACAACTCTTCTTCCTCCTCCTCCTCCTCCTCCTCCTCCTCCTCCATTAAACGCAGTGAAGCGGACAGATGTGTGGACCTACTCTCCAGCTGTGACGGATCGGATGCTATCCCTAACTCCTCTGTGTGATCTGAGTTATCCCTGATGTCAATCAGGGATTCTCTCAGAACACACAAGAGCGGGATTGTAAGGCTCACCATCGCATCCTCAGAGCTCACCCTCCTTGTGGACTCCTCAAAGACCCGTAGGATGTCACAAAGGTCTCTCATCCATGGCCACTCATGGATGTGAAACTGAGGCAGCTGACTTTGTGGCACCCTAGGGTTTTGTAGCTGGTATTCCATCAAAGGTCTCTGCTGCTCAACCACTCTATTCAACATCTGAAACGTTGAGTTCCAGCGTGTGGGGACGTCGCACAAAAGCCGGTGTTGTGGCACATGCAGGCGTTGCTGGAGAGATTTTAAGCTAGCAGCGGCTACTGTCGACTTGCGAAAGTGGGCGCACATGCGCCGCACTTTCACCAGTAGCTCTGGAACATTGGGGTAGCTCTTTAGGAAACGTTGCACCACTAGGTTGAAGACGTGGGCCAGGCATGGAACATGTTGGAGTCCGGCAAGCTCCAGAGCTGCTACCAGGTTCCGGCCGTTATCACAAACGACCATGCCTGGGCCCAGGTGCAGCGGCTCAAACCATATTGCCGTCTCATCGAGGAGGGCATCCCTCACCTCGGAGGCAGTGTGCTGTCTGTCCCCCAAGCTGATCAGCTTCAGCACAGCCTGCTGACGTCTACCAACGCCAGTGCTGCAACGTTTCCAACTCGTAGCTGGGGTCAATCTAACAGCGGAGGAGGAGGCGGTGGCGGAGGAGGAGGCGGTGGCGGAGGAGGAGGCGGTAGAGGAGGAGGAGGAGGGGGGTGTTCTTCTCGTGTCCCTGCCAGGAATGTTAGGCGGGGAGACGAGGTACACCGGGCCAGTTTGGGAAGCAGTCCCAGCCTCAACTACATTCACCCAGTGTGCCGTCAGTGAAATGTAGCGTCCCTGTCCGCATGCACTTGTCCACGCGTCGGTGGTCAAGTGGACCTTTGTGCAAAGCGCGGAACTAAGGGCCCGCCTGATGTTGAGTGACACGTGCTGGTGCAAGGCGGGGACGGCACACCGGGAGAAGTAGTGACGGCTAGGGACGGCATAGCGAGGTGCCGCAGTTGCCATCAGGTCCAGGAAGGCGGGAGTTTCAACAAGCCGGAACGCCAACATCTCCTGGGCCAGCAGTTTAGCGATGTTGGCGTTCAAGGCTTGCGCGTGTGGGTGGTTAGCAGTGTATTTCTGCCGCCGCTCCAATGTCTGAGAGATGGTGGGTTGTTGTAAAGAAGCGCCTGATGGTGCCTTTGATGGTGCAGGAGAAGGAGATAAGACAGGACCAGGGGAGGATGAGGTAGAAGTCAACAAAGTGGCGGAGGCAGATGAAGTGGTGTCCTGGCTCGTCCTCTGGAGTGCATCGCCAGCACAGTCAGCAGTGGCAGTGGCAGAGGCAGAGGCAGTGGCAGTGGCGTGAACGGCAGGCGGCCTTTGTCCTGCCGTTGCTGCCTGCCACTGATTCCAGTGCTTGGATTCCAAATGACGGCGCATTGAAGTGGTGGACAGGTTGCTCTTCTCAGAGCCCCTAATCAATTTCGAGAGGCAAATTGTGCAGACAACACTATATCTGTCCTCGGCGCATTCCTTGAAAAAACTCCACACCTTCGAGAAACGTGCCCTCGAGGTGGGAGTTTTTCGGGGCTGGGTACGAACTGGAACATCTTGGGAGATTCCGGGTGTGGCCTGGCTTCGCCTAAGCTGCTGACCTCTGCCTCTGCCTCTAGCTACCCTTTTTGGTGCTGCACCTGCCTCAACATCCACACTACTTTCCCCGCTTGACATCCCCCCTGTCCAGGTCGGGTCAGTGTCCTCATCATCCACCACTTCCTCTTCCAACTCCTGTCTCATCTCCTCCTCCCGCACAATGCGCCGGTCAACTGGATGCCCTGACGGCAACTGCGTCACATCATCGTCGATGAGGGTGGGTTGCTGGTCATCCACCACCAAATCGAACGGAGATGGAGGAGACTCTAGTGTTTGAGCATCTGGACACAGATGCTCCTCTGTTAGGTTCGTGGAATCGTGACGTGGAGAGGCAGGTTGAGGGACAATGAAAGGAGCGGAGAACAGCTCTGGGGAGCAGGGACAGTTTGGGTTATTGTTCTGTAAAGCTTCGGAATTTTGGGAGGAAGGAAGACAAGACTGTTGGGTAATAGGAGGAGAGGAGGCAGAGTCTGACTGGCTGCTGGACAATGTGCTGTAAGCGTTCTCTGACAGCCATTGCAAGACCTGTTCCTGGTTCTCGGGCCTACTAAGGTTTGTACCCTGCAGTTTAGTTAATGTGGCAAGCAACCCTGGCACTGTGGAGTGGCGCAATGCTTGCTGCCCCACAGGAGTAGGCACGGGACGCCCTGTGGCTTCACTGCTACCTTGCTCCCCAGAACCATTCCCCCGACCTCGCCCACGGCCTCGTCCACGTCCCTTTCCGGGAGCCTTGCGCATTTTGAATTCCTAGTTAGAGATTGGCACTGTATACCAGTAGTAAAAATTGTGGGTGCACGTAACCCCAATATATTCTTTGAATTCCCAGTCAGACACTGGCACTATATGGCAGTAGCAAGAAATGAGGGTATTTGTATTCCCAATATATTCTTTGAATTCCCAGTCAGACAATGGCACTGTATACCAGTAGTAAAAATTGTGGGTGCACGTAACCCCAATATATTCTTTGAATTACCAGTCAGAAACTGGCACTATATGGCAGTAGCAAGAAATGAGGGTATTTATAACCCCAATATATTCTTTGAATTCCCAGTCAGACAATGGCACTGTATACCAGTAGTAAAAATTGTGGGTGCACGTAACCCCAATATATTCTTTGAATTCCCAGTCAGACACTGGCACTATATGGCAGTAGCAAGAAATGAGGGTATTTGTATTCCCAATATATTCTTTGAATTCCCAGTCAGACACTGGCACTATATGGCAGTAGCAAGAAATGAGGGTATTTGTATTCCCAATATATTCTTTGAATTCCCAGTCAGACAATGGCACTGTATACCAGTAGTAAAAATTGTGGGTGCACGTAACCCCAATATATTCTTTGAATTACCAGTCAGAAACTGGCACTATATGGCAGTAGCAAGAAATGAGGGTATTTATAACCCCAATATATTCTTTGAATTCCCAGTCAGACAATGGCACTGTATACCAGTAGTAAAAATTGTGGGTGCACGTAACCCCAATATATTCTTTGAATTCCCAGTCAGACACTGGCACTATATGGCAGTAGCAAGAAATGAGGGTATTTGTATTCCCAATATATTCTTTGAATTCCCAGTCAGACAATGGCACTGTATACCAGTAGTAAAAATTGTGGGTGCACGTAACCCCAATATATTCTTTGAATTCCCAGTCAGACACTGGCACTATATGGCAGTAGTAAAAATTGTGGGTGCACGTAACCCCAATATATTCTTTGAATTCCCAGTCAGACAATGGCACTGTATACCAGTAGTAAAAATTGTGGGTGCACGTAACCCCAATATATTCTTTGAATTCCCAGTCAGACACTGGCACTATATGGCAGTAGCAAGAAATGAGGGTATTTGTATTCCCAATATATTCTTTGAATTCCCAGTCAGACAATGGCACTGTATACCAGTAGTAAAAATTGTGGGTGCACGTAACCCCAATATATTCTTTGAATTCCCAGTCAGACACTGGCACTATATGGCAGTAGCAAGAAATGAGGGTATTTGTATTCCCAATATATTCTTTGAATTCCCAGTCAGACAATGGCACTGTATACCAGTAGTAAAAATTGTGGGTGCACGTAACCCCAATATATTCTTTGAATTACCAGTCAGAAACTGGCACTATATGGCAGTAGCAAGAAATGAGGGTATTTATAACCCCAATATATTCTTTGAATTCCCAGTCAGACAATGGCACTGTATACCAGTAGTAAAAATTGTGGGTGCACGTAACCCCAATATATTCTTTGAATTCCCAGTCAGACACTGGCACTATATGGCAGTAGCAAGAAATGAGGGTATTTGTATTCCCAATATACTCTTTGAATTCCCTGTCAGACAATGGCACTGTATACCAGTAGTAAAAATTGTGGGTGCACGTAACCCCAATATATTCTTTGAATTACCAGTCAGAAACTGGCACTATATGGCAGTAGCAAGAAATGAGGGTATTTATAACCCCAATATATTCTTTGAATTCCCAGTCAGACAATGGCACTGTATACCAGTAGTAAAAATTGTGGGTGCACGTAACCCCAATATATTCTTTGAATTACCAGTCAGAAACTGGCACTATATGGCAGTAGCAAGAAATGAGGGTATTTGTATTCCCAATATATTCTTTGAATTCCCAGTCAGACAATGGCACTGTATACCAGTAGTAAAAATTGTGGGTGCACGTAACCCCAATATATTCTTTGAATTACCAGTCAGAAACTGGCACTATATGGCAGTAGCAAGAAATGAGGGTATTTATAACCCCAATATATTCTTTGAATTCCCAGTCAGACAATGGCACTGTATACCAGTAGTAAAAATTGTGGGTGCACGTAACCCCAATATATTCTTTGAATTACCAGTCAGAAACTGGCACTATATGGCAGTAGCAAGAAATGAGGGTATTTGTATTCCCAATATATTCTTTGAATTCCCAGTCAGACACTGGCACTATATGGCAGTAGCAAGAAATGAGGGTATTTGTATTCCCAATATATTCTTTGAATCCCAGTCAGACAATGGCACTGTATACCAGTAGTAAAAATTGTGGGTGCACGTAACCCCAATATATTCTTTGAATTACCAGTCAGAAACTGGCACTATATGGCAGTAGCAAGAAATGAGGGTATTTATAACCCCAATATATTCTTTGAATTCCCAGTCAGACAATGGCACTGTATACCAGTAGTAAAAATTGTGGGTGCACGTAACCCCAATATATTCTTTGAATTCCCAGTCAGACACTGGCACTATATGGCAGTAGCAAGAAATGAGGGTATTTGTATTCCCAATATATTCTTTGAATTCCCAGTCAGACAATGGCACTGTATACCAGTAGTAAAAATTGTGGGTGCACGTAACCCCAATATATTCTTTGAATTCCCAGTCAGACACTGGCACTATATGGCAGTAGCAAGAAATGAGGGTATTTGTATTCCCAATATATTCTTTGAATTCCCAGTCAGACACTGGCACTGTATACCAGTAGTAAAAATTGTGGGTGCACGTAACCCCAATATATTCTTTGAATTCCCAGTCAGACACTGGCACTATATGGCAGTAGCAAGAAATGAGGGTATTTGTATTCCCAATATATTCTTTGAATTCCCAGTCAGACAATGGCACTGTATACCAGTAGTAAAAATTGTGGGTGCACGTAACCCCAATATATTCTTTGAATTCCCAGTCAGACACTGGCACTATATGGCAGTAGCAAGAAATGAGGGTATTTGTATTCCCAATATATTCTTTGAATTCCCAGTCAGACAATGGCACTGTATACCAGTAGTAAAAATTGTGGGTGCACGTAACCCCAATATATTCTTTGAATTACCAGTCAGAAACTGGCAGTAGCAAGAAATGAGGGTATTTGTAACCCCAATATATTCTTTGAATTCCCAGTCAGAAACTGGCACTGTATACCAGTAGTAAAAATTGTGGGTGCACGTAACCCCAATATATTCTTTGAATTCCCAGTCAGACAATGGCACTATATACCAGTAGCAAAAATTGTGGGTGTATATAGCCCCAATTCTATTGCTAGGGGACTTGCAGGGTATTTCTGAGGTGAAGGTGGGGGGGCACACCGTTGGAACGGTGATTTGGGGTGTATATATGGGGTATACGGGAATACACTGTCAGTGTGTTCCATTCAGGATCCTGGGAAAGCTGGGTTGCGGCGATTGAGCCCGTCAGTGCCACGTTACACTGACAAGCTTCTCCCTGGAATTGAAGTTATATGTAAGCCCAATATATTCTTTGAATTCCCAGTGAGACAATGGCACTATATGGCAGTAGCAAAAATAGTGGGTGTATATAGCCCCAATTCTATTGCTAGGGGACTTGCAGGGTATTTCTGGGGTGAAGGTGGGGGGGCACACCGTTGGAACGGGTATCGGGGGTATATATCGGGTATACGGGAATACACTGACAGTGTATTCCATTCAGGATCCTGGGAAAGCTGGGTTGCGGCGATTGAGCCCGTCAGTGCCACGTTACACTGACAAGCTTCTCCCTGGAATTTAGCTCTTACAAGAGCTGTTGTGGTTGTCTTCTCCTTCCTATCCTAGCCTGTCCCTGCCTACCCAGAATCTAAGCCCTAGCTAGCTGGACGGAAACCTCCGTCCTCTGTGAATTGCAAGCTCAGAATGACGCGAACCTGGGCGGCGCTGTTCTTTTAAATTAGAGGTCACGTTTTCGGCAGCCAATGGGTTTTGCCTACTTTTCTCAACGTCACCGGTGTCGTAGTTCCTGTCCCACCTACCCTGCGCTGTTATTGGAGCAAAAAAGGCGCCAGGGAAGGTGGGAGGGGAATCGAGTAATGGCGCACTTTACCACGCAGTGTTCGATTCGATTCGAACATGCCGAACAGCCTAATATCCGATCGAACATGAGTTCGATAGAACACTGTTCGCTCATCTCTATTTTTTAACTATTTTGCATTTTAACATTTTTTAAATTCAAATATTGGAAACATTCATGCAAATATGGAAACAGAAGAGACTCATGAGAAATGCCGAATTTGCTTATGCAATGTTTTTATTCTCAATATATTCTACATATCTAAGGCAAAGGTGCTAGTTCTGTTTTTGCTCGAGACAAAAAACGGCATTGCCTTCTCAAACTGAAAATGGTCTGCCTGCCTGCGTCTGTGTTCCAGCATTAGGAGATAACCTGGCCAAAATAAGGCACCCATGGTTGGATTTCTGACAATACCAGACCATAGAAAGTTCCTGAATTTATGGCAATCTATTAACGCTAGATTCACATTAGCATACAGGGACCTTTCTCTTCAATGATGTCCGTCTGCATTTTAAACAGATAGGGTTTCCGTTTTTCGGTCCCCAAGTGGACCTGAAGAAGAGAAACCAGAACACTAGTGTGAACCTAGCATAAATCAAAAGACTGCCGCCTCTAATATGGTTAGTGAAAATCTTTAAAAAAATTTAAAAAATTTTAATGGATTATATATTTGCAAAAATTTTTACCTTTTAATTATCTACAAATTTAAATATGTTTCCGTTTATTAGAGATCCAGCAATGTTGTTGAAATACATGTATGAGCCACAGCTGGCAGGCATGAAAAGTTGCATGGAGAACCCAAGCCCCTGAAAATAGGACAGCATGTGAGGGGCTTGAAAGTGGTTTTGGTGGTAGTAGACCCCTTTAGGCTAAGGCCTCATGTTGCATAAACATAACTTTTTGTGATTTTGTTGCAGTTTTTTGAGCCAAAGCCAAGAATGGCTACAAAAAGAATGAAAAATATAAAGGAAGTACTGATGCCTGGTTCACATCTGGTTCATGTAGAACATTCCCTGAACGGAATACCGAACGCATTGGCAAGCGGAGAGCTTATGAGAGCACATGGACCCCATAGACTATAATGGGGTCTGTGTGCTTTCCGTGTGGTGTCCGCATGGAACATGTGGACAGAAAAGTAATTCATGATCTACTTTCATGTCCGCATGACTCATGCAGGCAGCGCATGGAAAGCACATGGACCCCATTATAGTCTATGGGGTCCGTGTGCTTTCACTGCACACTGCTTGCCAATGTGTTCGATAGTCCATTCGGAGAATCCCTATGCAGACTTCCCAAACGTATTTCCAAACGCAGATGTGAGCTTGGCATGATACTTCTCCCTTCTGCTCAATCCACTGCTGGCTTTGGCTCAAAAAACACAACAAAATCTGCAACAAAAAAAGCTGTGTTCCTGCAACATGGGGCCTTAGCCTTAAATATTGTTGGGAGATACGAATTAGTATTCCTTGTAAGATGATAATAAGCCAGCTTAAATTGTTAGTCCCGTAGGCTACCTATTTGTTCCTTAATAAAATGTCATTTATGTTATTGAGAAATACATAACATGTTTCCAGTTAATAAACCACATAAGTATACTATTTAATCAGCACATTACTACTTGCCTGAAGTATGTATTTGCTCAATTACTATTTGATTAAATATGATTTTCATGGTGTAAAGTACCCATAAAAGAGGTGAATGGTTACGTGGGCTGCAGATAATATCTAAATGTATAATGGAAGAATCACTTCTAATTGGTAGATGTGTGTTTGTAGTGGAATTAGAAGTGGTCTGGCTCTTTATCTTGAGTACCAACTATATTAATTTAGTTGTATTCAGACGTCTTAAATAGATGTCCAATTTTAGACACAATTTTCAGAGATGAACATGGTGATTATGACTGGAAAAATAGCTGAATTCAGCAGTGATCCAGCAACTGGAGTAAACAGGACACATTGCCTCTTTGCTATTTATTGGCACTGTCCTGTGGACAACAGCATTGTGATATCTATTAGATTACACTGTGATAATATTTCATAATGCTATTGTATTGTTCACTTTTAGTACCAATAAGGAAAAGATTGCTGTGAATTTCTGCTATAAATCTGTGTTAAATATTTAATATCTACCATCTGGTACAGCTTGTAACTGGTAAAATAAATACATATCCTTATAAACAAGTACAAACAGAGCATTCACTGGAAGATTACATTGATCCATGTAGAACAGTATTCTTTAGACTATATGTATCACTAAGGGCTCATTCACATCTGCGCCCGGTCTCCATTCATACAGGTTTCCGTTTCCTGCACAAAACCGAGGCAGGAGACGGAAACCTGCAGGACTCTTTCATACTCATTCATTTGAATGGGTTTGAAAGATGTCCGGCCGTGAGCGCCGGTGAGTGTTTTATGCTCTCCGCTGCAAAACTGTTTTTTTTAAAACCGGACACAGAGTCGGACATGCAGTACTCTGTGTTCGGTTTAAAAAAAAACGGTTTTGCGACGGAGAGCATAAAACGCTCACCAGCGCTCACGGCCGGACCCGGTCTGACAGCTTTCCGTCTTCTGCATGCAGAAGATGGAAAGCTCAGAACGGAGTCTGGGCGCTAGTGTGAACCTAGCGTAAGTCTTTGGTGTTCGTTCTTTACTTTAGTTTTCTGTTGACTTTAGACTCTCTACACTAACATTACTTACATTGTGGTCTGTTCCATCAGGATTCCATCGCTGTTTGACAGCTAGAATAATGTATTTCTATCCAGTAAAAATATAGAATCTTCACAGATCTGTTATAAGTCATATCTCTAAAATGACTGATCATAATAATAATTATTATTATGTATAAATCCTGTATGGCTTGTATCCTCTGAAATATGGGGGATGCCAAGACACCAAAGGCAATTCATGAAGCAGATAGTTATTATTTAAGGCTCACATTGACAGGTGTAAACATTTATGGCATATCCAAAATATATATACTATAAATGAGCGATATGTTTACATCCCAGGTGCAAGGACTCTCCCCTACCAGAGAGGAAGGGATTTGATAAAAAATAATAAAACATGGGGTGTCTTGATCCATTCAGATAAAAAAAGAAGTCTCTTAATTCGTATAGATAGCACTAACCTGGGCCAGTGACAGCCCTGCCATGTACTGACTGCCTGACTTTGTCTTTCCCCACTTCCCCCTCTGGGTCTTCCTTTACAACTAAAGGTGTCTGCGCAGACTGACAGCTCTTTCCTCCTCCCGGGGTCTTATGCCGCAGGGGATGACAGGCTGATCAATTACATTGGGCTATGGAATAACAATGTAATCAATCCCTGACTCAGCACTAGATACATGCTCTCTTCTGTGTGTGTGTGTGTGTATATGTATATATATATATATATATATATATATATATATATATATATATATATATATAATTTGTTCTGTCTGGTGTGTGTACACATGTTCTGTGTTTGTGTGCATACATGTTCTGTCTTCTATGTGTGCATCTTCTGACTGTCTGTGTGTGTGCACATGTATCTTCTGTGTGTGTCTATATTCTGTTTTCTGTGTTTGTGGTCATGTATGGACCATTCCCTCCAGTTCCCTCCACTGACTCAGTTTTGCACTCAATCTTCACTCAGGTTGCAAATTGAGCATAAATCATACCCCACACAATTCATGCACCCCAAATTGTAATGACGGACGTAAATTACGGACGTCTTTTCCTATAGAACTCTATGTAAACGTTTTATGACGGCCGTAAAAGACACACAAATTACACACATATGACGCCTGGCGTAACTCTGTGTGAATAGAGCCTAAGGGTCCATTCACACGGAGTAAACGCGTGCTCATTTTGGCAAAATACACGTATAAAGAATACACATGTAAAGAATACACGTGTAAAAATAAGACTCTCATTGACTTCAATGACATTTTTTACACGTATAAAAACGGGCCAAAAAACGCAACGTGTTTTTTTAAGCGTTTTTTGGCGCATTTTTACACATGTAAAAATGTCATTGAAGTCAATGGGATTCTTATTTTTACACGTGTATTTTACCAAAGTGAGCGCGCGTTTACTCGGTGTGAATGGACTCTAAGGCATATGTCTGCCTCAGATTCCTCTTAATTTTCTGACGTCTAAGACTTACATACTGCCTCTGTATTTTAGTCCATTCTAGCAGGTCTGCTTTGTCGCCCAAGGGCCCACACACACTAGGAGCAGTAATCTGAGTTTCTGCAATGAGCACTTCAATAAATACAGATGACAGCGTTCATTGCACTGTTAACAGAACTAAGCCCAATTCACACAGTGGAATCTGACACTGAAATCTGACAGTGGATTTCACATCAAAATCCATGGTAGCTTCAGCTCTCATTCTGCCTCTCATTGTTGTCAATGGGAAGCACAGATTGGATCAAGAAGCTGACAAAACAAGCACCCTGTTCGATCTTGAATTTCATAGCTGATCCAGCCACAGAGTCCATGGCTCATGACCCAGGTGATTAGGCCCATTATGCTATGTTGTGAGTATACAGAGGAAGCGGAGCACAGACCTATATAGTACATGCTGTGAAGAGAGACTAGCTCCTCATCTCTGCATTCACTGTACAAAGAAAACCAGCCCCTCCTCCCACCACTCACTGTGAACCCATCTTGATTTTGATGGTAACTAAGGATGGAACTTCCCCAGTAACCAGGAGTGAACGGTAAATTAGCTAGAAGGGAGAAACCTAGTGGCAGCAACTTTACAAAGTTTTTTTCTGGCAGAAAACAGCAACAGTTGTAAATGAAGTTCAATTCATTTTTGTCCAGAATCACATGCTGCTTAATGAGACAAAGTTGTCTGAAAAGTTAGTGACCATTTCAGTGTACTGGGAATAGTGAAAGAGCTAAGCACATGTTTGTAATATGTGAAAATAAACAGGATATTTTATTAATAATAATATTGTTAAATATACATAAAATAGATCACTCTGACAGACTGTAATCCTGTTACTCAAAATTACAGCTGTCATACAATGGCAAGAGTAGACTCAAGATTTAACACAGACCCACACTGTGACTAGATGAATCATGTTTCAGAGTTCCAGACTTGGCGTAAGGAGTATGTTGTGTGCTAGTTTGTGAGCTGATCTGTGTGCCGGGGAATGAAGATCATCTCTAATGATGACTGCGATTCATCAGGATGCATGGACAAATTGTTATTGTTGTGGATGTTCTCCAAGAACCGTCCTTGCAAGTTCTGCACCTTGTATCGCTTCAGCAGAGTCACCAGGATCACTTTCATCATCACCATAGCTATGTATTTTCCTGCACATGCTCGGGGACCAAAACCAAAGGGCTGAAAATAGCGATGTGGCACCTGGAAACATCAGGGAAATCGATTAGTTGATTCTCTCTATATTGGAAGACATATACTGTATATAGTGTAGAGTTCTATGAAGTGTGTGACTCTCTTAATACTAGCATCATGAGTCCAACTCCATTTCTAACACCATTTGGGGTTCTGTATTAGTACTGTATGAATTCTAAAGTATTTTTTTTATTCAAAACCAGTATCCTGTTCCAAAAGGAGGTGGAGTTCGTGAATGTTTTGGTTTTGCATTGACATTAAGGATCCATTCACACAGAGTTTTTTGGCAAGGAAAAAATCCTCTTCAGGAATTAGGAAATGTTTTTTTCCCTCCAGCACAGTGTATAGACATTGAAAAAATAGGCTACTGGTTTTCCATGCGGTTTTTGACAATACCACATGGATTTTCCGCCTCTCATTGACTGCGTTGGTTTTTGCAGGCGGAATCCGCCTGAAGGAAGCTTTTTTTTTGCTAGTGGAAAAAAAAAGTTAGTGGAACCCATAGAACTCTATGGGGAGGCGTTTTTTTCCACGTGGATTCTGACACAGATTCAGCGCCAAAAAACTCAGTGTGAATGGACCCTTACGGGAAAGTCACTCAGACAGCATCCAGTGGCAGCCCACAAGGTATATAACAAGAAACAAGCAAAATTCTGTACAATCAGTAAACCTTCACATAGGATAACTTTACTGCTGTATTACTGTCCCATACCACTAAGAACAGATAGTAAGCCACAATCTATTGGCATATGTTTTATATACTTTTGTATGACCATCCAGTGGATACATGGTAACGTGTCTGATACAGTTAAAGGGAACCTGTATCAGGGAATATCTGACATTCCATTTAATGCTCAATTAAAGGAATTCTACTCAATACAAGCAGGTTTAATTTACAGTATATAGTTTGTTTTTTATCCAAATCCAGGAGTGCATCCAGAAGTAAGGAAAATGACAAGAATAGGACATCTTCTTTGTATCCATTGCTGTGTTTGGCTTGTAATTCTTCATTAAAACTTCACCAAAAAGTGCATATGTGAATCCAGCCATGCATGGTAATTCCTGGCTTTTCTACTTAGAGCCATGTCATCATTTAGGGTGTTTTTTTTTATACAATACAGTATTGTATCTGCGCCAGAGGAAAGTCCTGCACCCACTGATTCTTTCAGTTTGAAGACAGTGGACACCTGGCGGACCCCATTATAGTGAATTAGGTCTGCCGGTACCTATGTGTAACCTGGCTCAGTTTGTGCATTGGCATGGAATGTGCCAGACATATTTCAAGGCTCTGGCACAGGTTTGTTACACCTTTTGCCGGTTTTCTGGAGTAACTTTTAATAAATTTGTACCATGATGAATATGTATTAAAATATCTTTAAAATGCCTCATCCGACAATGTCAATGTCTCTATAATAATTCTTCCGACTGTTACTAGAAGATAAATGATCAAAAGAAGCTTTGAGAATGTGTTTTGGAACAGGACTGTGTGCATCATTTTCTACGACATTGTCATATTAATGTGCCCACGTTCTGTATTACTCACCAATTACTCCCAATTTTAATAACAATAACAGCGTGATTATTTCAGAGGATTATTGTAGTAATGGAAACTAGCCATGGCATATGTATCCCTGATGAGCACATCTTCAAAAAAAATACCACACGTCAGATGCACTCTTAGAAAGGGTCATCTGCAAGATGCTTAGAAATGGTTAGACATCTACTCTACCGCTCTCAGAGTTTGGTTGAACCTATTACTATACCTAACATCAATACATAGGTTTAGCAAAGAGATCTGTAGAATGGGACAGATAAGCAGGTGTGTTGGTGCATATTTATCAACCAATTATGCCACTTCTCAGGCTGAATATTATATTTACAAACCTTGATCATCTAATAAATATCTCCAAAAGAATATGAACATTTTCACTTTGAATTGCAATTTGAAACAGGGCTCCTTTAAAGGGTGTCTAACATCTTTCCCGAGCATATTCAACTACCACTACCATATTTAAGAGATAAATATCTTACCTTTGTTGTGTGTGTCACTTTTGTAGATTTGGACAAAAACAACTTTGAAGTGATATGCAAAAGAAGCAGATGTTACACTGTAGGCAGGGCTTGAGTTACCTGAGAAGCAAGGGCAATAATCCAGAAAGCTGAAGGCCCGCCCCCAGTGCACCAACTCCCTCATTTGCATAACATTTCAAACCTGTGTCATGTATGGACTGTTTTAGCATGTGACGTGGTTGCGACTGCAGCGACTGTAACACACACCACCACCGACCTATTCAGAATCAGGATCAATAGGAATCCCAGACATACACTACACCTCTCAGCAGTCAGGCGCAAATACACTTCTAAATGGAAATTGGTTTATAGAGCAAACGAAAAGTACCGGTAAATCTATCGATTGAATCCCCAATGGGTTCAATGCTACATATAAAAAAAGACAACAAACAATTTTAAAATAAAAGGAGAAACACAAATACTAAACAAAACCTAAAACGTAGAGTCCTTTTTTTCCAGGAAGCATGGAGATGAAGTATGGCTGTCACCCAGCTGGTTTGCTGGCTTCCAAGATGTGACACATGTTCTAAGATAAACACAGTCTCTTGTAAGGTAAAGCTCCTGGCTCATGCTTAGCTATGCCTCCTGCCAGTGTGCCCCACATCTTAGAATCTGGAAGGTGACTGGTTTCTTCTGTGCCTTCGAAAGAAGAATATTCCACAGATGGCCATGAGGTCACTATTTGGTCACACTCTCTTATTTATGCCTGACTGGGTTGGTTAAAGACAAATAGTCACAAATCAATAAAACCTGCCTTGCAAGTATCTGGTCTTGATGGCAAGAAGAAACAGTTTCCCTTTACCCCCCTGATATTACTTGTATACACATACCAATGCAATATACAGATGACACATACATAAACACTATATTCACTAAGGATACGTACATGAGCAATATAACTCAGCATTAATACATTTAATATGCTTGGGGTAGGTGATAGACTCTCTTTAATGGAAAAGCAATATATTGAGCTGCAGTGTGATTCTTAATAATGGCATTTTTTATGTAGGACACCTACTTACCTAACGTTCACACTACTGCAATTACAGTCTGTTGGTTTGATCCATCATAACAGTGCAATGGACTAAAATGCAGATCGAATGACTGATGCAGACTGTAGGTATGACTTTATCTTCCATTAGAAAAGTAGAGAAACAAGACAAAAGCAAGTGTTCATCTTGTTTTTACATTACAGTGAATGGGGATGGATGCAGATGGAGGCTGCTGTCTGTATCATTCATTCTGTGGGTGTTTCAGTCCAAATGACTGAATCAGAGCAACTAACTGTAATGATTATAGTGTGACTGTACCCTTACTTTGTAGAGTAATAATACAGTATATAACAATAATATGTACATACCGTTTTCTCAAAATTATCCAGGCTAAATTCATTCGGCTTTGGAAAAAACTCCACTTTGTGCATACGTCCAAGATTCAAGATGATGTTGGTACCTTTCTTAACATAATATCCATCTATGATATCATCCTCCAGTGCTTTACGCATGACAAGGTCTACCACAGGCTGGTACCTCATACTCTCATAGATGAAATTCTCGACAACCTTAAGACTTTGCAAATCGCCACTCTGTACTTCCCGATCACCTAGAATTATAAGGAAGACATTTACAAATAGTGTATCATGTTATTTCTGGTCTTTGTATAAGGATATTAATAATCTGATCTATACTTTAAGCTAAGTATTGTTTTCACTCAAGGGCCATAGTAAACCTATAAAAGTCTCCCATGGGTTCAGTTAAGATATCTAGACTGTAGCTGGGCAGTTTGCATCTATCAAGCTTGCTATTCTTTGTACCTAGGTAGACAGACGGTTTTTCAAGATTTAAAGGGATCCTATCATTAAAACTCAATTTTTTATGACTAACACGTAGGAATAGCCTTAAAGAGGACCTTTCACCATTTTGCCCACAGGCAGTTCTATATACTGCTGTAAAGCTGACAGTGCGCTGAGTTCAGCGCACTGTCGGCTTTCCCGATGTGGGCCCAGTGTGAAGAGCTTACGGTCCGGTACCGTAGCTCTTCTATGGTCAGAAGAGCGTCTCTGACACTCAGTCAGAGACGTCCTTCTTCACAGCACAGCCAATCGCGCTGTGCTGTGAGAGCCGTGAGGAACTCCCCCCTCCCTCCCTGATAATGCTCGTCTATGGACGAGTACTGCGAGCAGATGGAGGGGGAGTTCCTCAGCGCACTGTCAGCTTTCCGGCAGTATATAGAACTGCCTGTGGGCAAAATGGTGAAAGGTCCTCTTTAAGAAAGGCTATTCTTCTCCTACCTTTAGATGTCTTCTCTGCGCCAATACTTTGTAAGGGGGCATTCAGACGGAGTAACGCCGGGCGTGTATCACAGCCGTACACGCCGGCACTACGGCAGACTGCCAAACCCTTCCCATTCACTTCAATGGCAGCGCTCGTAACAGCGGCGTTTACGAGTGCTCCCATTGAAGTGAATGGGAAGTGTTCGGCAGCCTGCCGTAGCGCCGGCGTGTACGGCTGTGATACACGCCTGGCGTTACTCCGTCTGAATGCCCCCTTAGTGGTTATTTTCTTGTGGCTGGCAGGCATGTCGGCTTTGCCCTAGGCCCGAGGCCTAGAGGTTTGAAGCCTGCGCCGGAAGAAGACACGTGAAGAAGACGTTCCTGAAGAAGATAGAGGAGAGGCGGGGCTGGAGAGCTCTCTCACAGCATTGGGAACGCCCCCAGTACTGTTTGAGCGCTAGGGTCCACCCCCAGTGCTGAGAGAACTCATTTGCATACCGACGAAAACCGGAATTTATACCGAACGGTAACGCGGAGAAGACATAAAGGTGGGAGAAGAATAGTCTTTCTTAAGGCTATTCCTACGTTTTAGTCACAAAGAATTTAGTTTAATGTAGGATCCCTTTAAAAATAGCTGCAGTGAGGAAATGTGAAATAAATAACAATAACCAATATTCATCTGATAAATGCTGAACTACTTAAGTCTTCATGGTGGTCCTACCAGATCTTTGTTGAATTACCTGCAGCGGTGAAATGCCATACACCCACATGACTGCTGCAGCCAATATTTGGTGGTCTCACAATATACAGGTATTGTGGCTGAGGCCAATAGGTGTATGGCTCCCTTTATATCACTGCTGTAGGAAAATCAACAAAGACTTGTGTGGACTACAGATGAGGCAATGGAACTGCCCTTGAATTATCAGGTGAGTTTTTCTTGTTGTTTTATTACATTTCCTCACTCTAGACAACTTTTTGAAGGGTTTTCAGTGGGATTTTTTTAACTTACTGCCCAGGTTCTCCAGGCATCCAGAATGATTCCGGCACCAAGTCATATGACCAGGAATCGGAATCCGCTTAGGGCTCCCTCCTTTCCATGGTATAACATGTTCTATTGGGGGCTGGCAGAATGCAGGAGTTAGGATATGTCTCAAAATACATTATAACTGCTTCATAATGTGAATTTCTCCACATACAAGTGGAATATTAACCTTCCGTTGTTAGGAAACTGTATATGACTTGAGCCTTACAATGTCATTTAATATCCCTACATATTACAAAATAATCATTATTTATGTAACCAGTTGCCACAAGCTCTGTGCAGCAAGAATCAGGGCAGACTTTTGACATTGCACAGCTATGGAAGTAGAATCAACCATTGCCTAGTGTAGACAGATGTAATGATGTAATGTGACATATTGACCATCTCTAGGCAGTGTGCAACTGTTCAGGCAGGTCAAAGTCAGTTAGGACATATACAAATACATATGTGTGTGTGTGTGTGTATATATATATATATATATATATATATATATATATATATATATATATATATATATATATATAACATTTTCTCAATAACTAGAGATTGTAGATTGGGTGTACAATGTTTTTTGCCCAAGGAAACAAAAAGTACTGCATACACAATAAGATGTCTAAGAAAAAAGTATATAAAATATACATTTGAAAAAACATAGCCTTCATCTTTTGTGTCTGTAATAAATGATATGACTGTTCATGCATGGGACTAAGCACAGCAATGAACTGGTACTTGAAGGGGTTAGCAGAACCGTATTAGTTACAGTATTTTTCTGTATATTGTGATAACTCTGAGTTGAAGGAGTTTCTCTTGGTATAGTCATTATTAGAGATGAGCGAGTAGTGTTTGACCGAGTAGGTGTTCGCTCGAATACTACGGTATTCAAAATACTCATACTCGATCGAACACTACTAGCTGTTCGAAGTTTAAGGTTATACATTATACTATACATTCTGCCAATCAACGCTGGTTCTTCTCTTACCTTTAGAAGTCTTCTCCATGCAGCGTCCCCGCGGTGTCTTCCGGCTGGAATTCACTCTGCCTAGGCATCCGGCCTAGGCAGAGCCGACTGCGCATGCGCAGGCATGCCCTCGCATGCGCAGTCGGCTCTGCTCAGGCGTCGGGCCGGGCAGAGCCGACCGCGCATGCGCAGTCGGCTCTGCCTAGGCCCCGATGCCTAGGCCCCGATGCCTAGGCAGAGTGAATTCCAGCCGGAAGATGCCACAGGGGCGCTGCGCCGGGAGAAGACTTCAAGGAGAATCCAGCCCGACCGTCACTCGTGGACTTGGTAAGTATAATTTTATCGAATTTTGCGTACCCCTGAAACGAGCATTTCCCCCCATAGACTATAATGGGGTTCGAAATCCGTTCGAACAGTCGAACAGTGAGCGGCTGTTCGAATCGGATTTCGAACCTCGGACATTTTAGTGTTCGCTCATCTCTAGTCATTAGGATTTATAGCAGTTGGATATTCATCAACTGGACACTGGAAGCATATGCTGGGAATATGCCAGCGATGTCTATATTGGAAAAACCTGTTTTTGTCAGAATTACCAAAGTTCACCAAAGATAAAAGAAATAGGAGGTAAATGACTCTTGTTCTATGCTGAGACAGCCCAGGATGTCAGTATTCTTGCCCATGTCATACATACCAACCACAGTGTTGATCTCATTCATTATCATCTCTTCAGCTTTTGGATGTTGAGCGATCAGGATTAGCATGAAGTACAGAGACACAGACATGGTGTCAGGAGCAGCTATCAGCATCTCCAAAATACTTTGGTTCACATTTTCAGCAGTAAGATCTCCATGGTTCTTGAAAGAGAGAAAATATTCAATGCAATAATATTTTAGGATGATTGCAGTTTCCTTTTTTAAAAAAGCAACATGTTTATCTTCTATACCCAACTACTTGGACTGAGGGATGTTACAGTTTTCTGCCAAGAGTGCCACACCGCAGACAACAGGGAATAATGTGGCCAATAAGTAGTGATAATTACTTTATTCTCGGGATCAGTGGAAGTCCCAAAACTCAGATGCTCTCTATAAAGTCAAGGGAAAAATTTAAAAATTAAAAAAAAAAGGATTTTTCTATGATTTGGGTGGATTTTGGAAAACTTTACCGCTGTACTACATGTTGGAAATAAAAATATTACAGTCTTCAAAAAGACTGGTCACCACACCATTGTGATGTCCATTGAGATCATAGGTGACATGCAAGCGAATCATGGCAGCCAGAGTGGATGTAGTTTTACAAGTCATGTCAAGATTGTCTGCTATAGCATGGTGACATGTGAACAGGTACAAACAGTTGCAGAGGAAGCAGTGATAAGTACTATACCCGCCATCAGTACCATACAATATGCCAACAGCAAAGATCTAGCTTTTTATTGTTGAACTTATACACATGTATCACACAGACCCCATATGTTCTCGCATATTCCTCATTACAGAGGCATTCTACCCTAGAAACATGTCTGGTCTCATGGAGGCTCCATACAATAATCCATGGAATTCAATATGAGCCTTTGCTGTGGATTCATAGTGCACACTCTGCATATAAAATGCCTATGTGCGTGAGATGATGTTTCAGATTAGATCAGATTCTTTTTAGCATTCAGTTCTTAGATTTGTAAGGAAAGTGCCATCTGCTATTCGCCACACACTTACTTATACATGTATTTATTTAAGCCGACTCTTACCACACACCTGTGCAAAAATAAGCTCCGTTGCAAAATCGATATTCTCATCCAGCTTGTCTGAAGTGGAAAGCTCCCGTCGCTTTTGCTCAATGAGAATTTCAACAGCCTCCTTCAAATCATTGCTGAAGAAGGCAGAAAGGATGGTTACTTTCGGGAATCAGCAAGACAATTTTTGAATTCATAGACAATTACATTCACAGTGGGGAAAGCATTGTTTAGACATTAGGAACTCACGCAGATTTCTCATACTTCTTGTAGAGCCAGGAAATCTTAAAGAATATGTCTGGTTTCAGTAGGAGTGCCTGCCAGGCATCAAAGTATTTCTGAATCTTTACCACAATGTCATTCTCTGAAACAACAACCATAAAATGATAAGGAAACAACCCACCATGACAAGGATTCTGCAATGTATGCATATAGCCATGATCACTACAAAATGATTGAGAACGATTCCTATATTAAGAGTATCTGTCACCAAGTCACCATATTTGTATTTTATTAGACTAATTGCATGAAATTAATCATTTATACTGGAGATTTACTAGGGAAGATTTATTAATACTGACACTTCATACACGAGTCTTTATAAAGGCCCTAACAGGTGCAAGAAGCGTGCACCAGAATAAAGATCTCAGTTATGGCTAGTGAGGCACAAAACAGGGATTGTGGTACACGTTTAGTGTCAGAAAGGGTCTTGTGCTAAATGTGTGCCATAACATTATTCCTCTATTGTAGAAAACTGGTGTAGAGGAATTGATAAATTCCCCCCATTTTTTAAGTAGCCAACACATTAATTCTCCAGAATTTCCCACCGAAAAACCTAATTTAAATATAAGCAAATGATAATGAGCAGGGGCGGATCCAGGGCCGGGCGAGCCGGGCAACCGCCCGGGGCCCCGCGGCCCGGCCCTAACAAAATGGTCCCGGTCAGCCTCAGCATAGTCGGGCAAGTGCCGGGGCCCACAGAGCCTCTGGGGGCCCCGGCACTTGCCTGTCACGATTTCAGCTCATCGGCGTCCGTCCGCCGATGAGCTGAATACATACGCGATTAAAGCAGGAGCTGTCAGCTCAGCTCCTGCTTTAAAGCTCCGGGCCGGCTTGCGTGTGTAGGCGCGATGACGTCATCACATCACGCTTACACACGCAAGCCGGGCCGCAGCTAAGCAAGAGTTGAGGTCACAGCTCCTGCATCGCGTATGTGACTGGAGTGAGAGAGAGGAGCGTCGGGGGAACGATGGACGGTGAGTGATAGAAGGTGAGTGTAAGTGTTTGTTTTGTATTAAATATTAAGGTGGAACATAATGAAGGGGGTCCATGAAACTGGGGAGCAAATGAAGGGGAGGGGGGGAACGGCATGCCACTGGGGAAGATGAACGGGGTGGGGAGAGAACGGCATGAAACTGGGGACAGAGATGGAGGGGGCCCAATGAAACTGGGGGGCAAATGAAGGGGAGGGGGGAACAGCATGACACTGGGGCAAATGAAGGGGGAGAGAACGGCATGATACTTGGGCAGATGAAGGGGGGGATGGCATGACACTGGGGCAGATGAAGGGGGGGAGAATGGCATGACATTGGGGCAGATGAAGGGGGGAGAACGGCATGACACTGGGGCAGAGACGGGGGGGGACATGAAACTGTGAGCAGATAAAGGGGGAGAATGGCATGAAACTGGGGACAGAGATAGAGGGGGGGGACATGAAACTAGGGGTAGATGAAGGGTGTATATGAAAATGGGGAGAGATGGAGGGGGGACATATAATTTACGGGTGACTGTAGGAGGATTATACTGTGTGGAATCACATGAAAAATTAATGAGAATGGGCGGAGTCAACATGAAAGTGGGCGGGGTCTAATTTGCTGCGGTGCGCTGCGCGTAGGGGCCCCGCCAAAGTCAATTGCCCAGGGCCCCGCAAACCCTGGATCCGCCACTGATAATGAGTACTTCAACCTAAAAATAATTCTATAATATAAAAAGCACAAGACCCTAAAAATGTTGTTCCCCTTTGTTTGATTACACAGGCATAGTGTAAGGGAATTGCTAGTTGTGCAATTCCCTAGTGGCTGCTGAAACCAGGAAGAAGGGAAGACAGAGACAGTGAGTCCTAAACTTGACCCAGCCCCTGTCCCTACCTACTCGCCAGACGTGCCCTAGGTGACAGATGGCAACTTGGCGATGGTCCCTTCTCTGAGTAAGTGTACACAGACAAGACAAAAAAAAAAAAACAGAAAAGAGGAGTCAGCAAGCCGAGGATCAAAGCAGTACAAAATCGTAATCCGAAATAGTAGTTACAAGGGAAGCCAAAAGTCAGAGGTCAGCAATACAATAGTAAGAGAAGTAGGAAGCTAGTGAGGACAGAGTCACAGGACAGCGTCAAAGTAGCTAGCAAAATTGTGTGGGCCTTAGCCTTTACCCCTGGTTCACACTAGCGTATGTATTCTGTCCGGTTAGAGTGCGCATGGAGTCCCCACGAACGGAATGCAATTGCAAGCGCTGTGCTGTAAAAGCACACGGACCCCATAGACTATAATGGGGTCCGTATGCTTGTCGTGTACTACCTGCACGAATGAGCAGGCAGTGCGCGGCAAGCACACGGACCCCATTATAGTCTATGGGGTCCGTGTGCTTTTACAGCACAGCGCTTGCAATTGTGATTGCATTCTGTCCAGGGGGACTCAATGCGGGCTCTCCTCAGACAGAATATATACGCTAATGTGAACCGACCCTTAGGCTAGATTCACGTGCCCAGTTTTACTTTTGTGGGACAGATTTCCCAGCCTGAACAGTGTGCAAGCAGAGGGTCTCCTAGCTTAATAGTTATCTATAATGCCTGGAGTCCCTACCTCCCAGTAACATACTGCCCTATAGCGATTATAGTACAGAATAGTATGTCACTGGGAAGCAGGGACTCCTAGAAAAGTATTATGCATTATAAACACCTGCTCTTAATCTTAGCTGCAGGGGCTTGGAAAACCATTCTGCATACTTGGATTTCTCCCATGGCACCCTCCATTACTTTGTTCTTGGAAAAGATACAAGGTATATTTAATATGTATAGATAACAAGAAACCCTAAATAAAGACTGACAGACTAGGAGATTAACACTAGAAGAATAAAACTTTATTCAGATGAATAAATTCATCACTAGAAACAATGGCTACGGGTCATTTACATGCACTATTTATTTATAGATGAAGCTGGAATTAATTGGATTATATGCAGAATTCTAGCAAGTATACCCAATGTAACTCTAATGTCTCCCCTCCATGCAACAAAATGATTTGTAAATGTCATTGCCTACGGACTTATACAGTTGTGCTGACATAAAATCATCCACAGTTCTCCATAGTGTCACTGTATTTTATTCCCAGTTGATAGCAGATACAATATTAAATTGATCCCAAGAGACAGTTATGGAAATCATAACCATAGAATAGGTTTGGATAACTTTCCCATCTCTATTCTCCTGGGTCCCCATTCCATGATTTCTGGTTCACATGCTGTGTATACCCATGTCATGTCAGAAAAGGGAAACATTATTTTCTGGCATAAACATTTTTATATAAATGTAGAATAATTAGTTCATCACTAGTCACAAGATCTCAACTATATTTCTTACAAAGAACAAGTGTTATAAAAGAAGGAAGCCATTGACTCACAGAATATATAAAGCGATCCCTGGTGATCTTGGTGACCTCTTCGCTAAAAACTTTCTGCCTCTCCTCAGAACGGTCTGCCTGGACTTGAAAAAGTGGCCTAGGGGTACCTATACCTGGTTTGGCCGATGTGCCATCTATAAGATGAATGTAATGCCTAGATTCCTCTACCTGCTGCAGACTCTCCCGATTCATATTCCTCCCAGTTTTTTCCGGTTGCTATACATTGATCTTGTCCGGTTTGTCTGGCAGGGTAAGCGTGCCAGGTTGGCTCGCTCTACCTTGACCCTCCCGAAGCAGTGGGGTGGCTTGGGTTCTCCCCGATCCCCGTCGCTATTATGAGGCTGCCCTTTAGCAGAGAGTGATAGACTGGTGCCGACACTCCCCCTTCAAACAGTGGATTTCTCTACAGGGCTCCTTTTCTAATCTCCCGCTCCATCTGCTCCACTGGCTGGACTCAGCTGCCCCTCCTTCTGTTAGCTCCCATCCTACCATTGGGCCCACCCGTAGATTGTGCAGGTCGCTTTTTCAGAAAGGCTCCCTCTCTCCCTCTCCTTCCCCCCTCTTTCCTGTTCTAGGCAATCCAGCTTTCCCAGCTGGGTTCTCTCTGGGCCTGTTTCGTGCCTGGCTTGGTGTGGGTATGCAGAGAGTCCTTCACTTCCGTTCTAATGGTGCATGGCGTTCTCTTGGGGACCTGCATGCGGATCTGAACCTTCCCCCCTTGGCCCTTGGAGAGGGTTGCAGCTCTCTCACTTCCTTTCCTCCTTGCCTGGTCCTGGTGACTTCGACAGACCTCTCATGGGTTTTGAGAAGGCCTGCACTGGCACTGGCCTTCTACGCCACTCCCTTTTGGAGTTTTACAGGTTGTTGGTTTCCCCTCCTCCGGACCACAGGCCCTCCTTTCTGACCAGATGGAAAGCTGATCTTAGCCTCTCTTTTTCGGATGCGGACTGTGCTAGGATCTTGGAGCTCGCCCATAAGTGCTCCATGGCTTGTAAGTTTCAAGAGGCGGGCTACAAGATCCTTACTAGATGGTACCATGTGCCATCTTTACTGCATAAGTTCTTCCCGTCTACCTCCCCGCTTTGCTGGCGCTGTGGCTCGGAGGAGGGGACTCTCCTTCACGTCTTTTGGAGCTGTTCAGCTCTGCGAGACTTTTGGGATGGTGTCCACTGCTTGACGTCCCAGATCTTTCAGACCTTTTTCTCCCCAACACGCCGAGCTTTTTTCTGCTTCACCACTCTGATATATCCCGCCGGACATACCGTCGATCAGCGATACGACACTTGATTAATGCTGCCAGAGCCTGTATCCTGGCTCTTTGGAGATCCTCCAATCCCCCTTCTCTTCGTCACTGGCTCCGCAAGGTGAAGGATATTCATTCTATGGAGGCCCTCACGGCGTCTCTTCGAGACACTCATGAAGCTTTCTTGAGGGCCTGGACTCCGTGGATTCTGTTCCAGGGGTCTCAGCAGTACAGGGATATTATGGGCTAGGCCTGGCAGTTTGGTTATTTGTTCTGGTCCCAGGCCCCCCTCTCCCTCCCTTCCTCTCTTCTTCTCTCTCTCCCCGTCTCTCCCCTTTCTTGCCCTCCTTTGCCTTTTCCCCACTCCCTCCTCGCCTCTGCTGTTTTTTGGCAGAGTTGGTGCCTCTCTTGGACTGCTGTTTACTGAGAGGTCCTGTTCCTGTGTTAATTGCCAAGTTTTGATTTATTGGGCCTTGGTGTTTTTCTGGGCCCTTCTTGACCTGTTATTTTACCATTTGTTTGCTGTTGCAATTTGCTATTCATCCTGTTTGATTTTTGTTTTATAAATAAAGAATTTATAAAAAAAAAATAAAAAAATAAAGCAACTGTACCCATATTGGGATTCCTGTATCAGTGTGCATACAACGTAATCTGTCAATCACTGTGTGTGGGCAGAGTTATCAGGACTCTCACTGTCTCTCCTAGGAGTCCTGCTTTTTACTCAGATATCCATCTCCAATTTCTATAAACCTATATATGATAAATCTCAGCTTCCTTCCTGCTCTCATATAGGGTAAAATAAATCACATGACAGGTTTGCTTTAATTAGAGTATCTTTTCTCTGATGGTTTCCAGTGTTAGACACTATAAATCTTGTCAATGAAGAAAAACTCGGGACTGAAAATACTCTAGTGGTGACCCACACTAAATGTGTACTCGTAGTGAGATTATTCATTATAGTTCCTCTTTATTAGGGTTGAGCCGATCTTGAGATTTCAGGATTGTTTTTTAAAATCCAATTTCCAATCATGTAGCAAAGCATTGTGGGAAATAACCTTGATCCTGCCTAAAAACATCGGGATCGGAATTCCGATCGTGAAATTTACTCAATTGCCGATTGGAATCCGATTTTTTCTGATCCCGATCATTCAACCTTATGTATAAAATCTATCCAAGAAAACTTCTATTTTCATTTTTATTAACCTTGAGACCCCTTAGCATAACTTGGGGTCCGCTTTACCAGGTTATGGAATTTTTAGAATGATGTATCAGCCCATGTCTTTTCTGTCTTTCCTAGAGGGTAAAGCTATGTTTGCATCTGCATTGGAGTCTCTGATATGGGGAGACAACAAACTCCTGCATGTATTGCATTTTCATCCATCCGCTGCATTCAGTTTAAGAACAACAGACATCCAACGGACCCACATTATAGTCAAAGGGGTCCATTGGGCTCTGTATGTAATTGCTATTTTAGTGGTCCACCTGCTCATTGTTCTGGTCCTACAATGGACCAGAACAACAGAGAGCCTGCTGCAGATGTGAATTTCGCGTAAGAAGTATAAGCACCCTGAGGGGGCATTCACACAGAGTATTTTGGCGCGGAATCTGCGTCAGAATCCACGCAGAAAAAAAGCCTCCCATTGACTTCAATGGGTACCGTTTTCTACACAGAAACCATTGAAATTAATTGGGAGGCTGTTTTCCCATTGATTTCAATGGGTTCTGCGTGGAAAAAGGAACCCATTGAAGTCAATGGGAGGCTTTATTTCCGCACAGATGCTGACGCGAATTCCGTGTCAGAATCAGCGCATGGGAACTCTGTGTGATCGCCCCGTGACTGGTCATATGTAAAGCATTTACTAACAATTTTTTGACAATGTTATTTTACAATTTTTTACTTTACTGGGGCTGCAGTGTACACTAAGACAGAAGGACAGAGAGACAAATTATGGTTACATTTAAGAAGACCTCTACTTTTCACATTCAACTATTCCCATAGATAACCTCATAGCCTTATAGTTCTGAGGATTTACCTACCATCTAATGGAATTCTGAGGAAAAGCTTGTTGGAAGTGTCTAACATAATCAGTCTCATGAGCTTGAGGACATTTACTTTGCCCAGATCATCGGTGAGATCACTCAGCTTTGCAAGGAAATGCTTGGTTGAGTTAATGCAATGCTCCGTGGTCTGTTGTAGTCCAGGTCCAGACAGGGCTAAAAGATCAAGAAGTATACGGTAAATTCAACAACATTGTACACCATCAACAAAGGAATAAAGTCACATTGCCTCGCTACATTGTGCTAAATCCAGTGTGCAAGTGTACCTAGAAGAATTGATGGTATGTTTAAAGGGCGGTCACAGCAAATTTTGAGTTGATTTAGATTTTGTTCATTCACTTTATTTGGTTTGGAAACTATAAGCCCTTACCAGAATTTTCCACACTTGCCTGAAACACATGTACAAGGCTATAATATTTTATTTTATGTGTAATATTTCTATAATTGACTTGCTACGATTTACAAAATTGGAACTTTTTATGTAATTCCAGCTTTTCTGCTGTGGGTAATTTTTCTGCAATGTGTGGATGGGATTAGGCAGAATCCCATCCACTTTGCAGGTACTGTAGAAAGCAGTGGTCTAAGGCTGAACTCCATGTTGCGAAAACACACAGGTTTTTTTTTTTTTTGCTGTAAGAAGCACAGTGGGAAAAAACGCTGTTTTTTTTACAATACCAGCAACATTAATGAGATTCTGGCTAATCCTATTCACACACTACAGAAAAAAAATGCAGAGGAAGAGCTGCGTTTTCAAAAATGTAATTTATACCTGGGAAATGCTCGTGTTTTCCCTATAGTTTTAATAATAGAAGAAATTCCGCAGGTAAAAACGCAGCAAAAACACAATGAAAAATAGTGTGGAAAAACAGGATGCGTTTCCACTGGATTTTTTTCACAGCGTTTTTTAGCTGCATTCCGCAACGTGGGATTTTAGCCTAAAGAGAGTATGTCAGATCTCTTGACATATTGTAAATATATGTAGTTCTCACAAAATATGACATAAAATAACAATTCTGCTGTATATTTTGATGAAGCTCTTATGACATTCTGTCATTACCATCATTTCCATTTTGTCAAAGGGGCGTGCCCCTGCATAGTCTTACACTGCCCAGTCAGTGCAGAGAGTATGGCCGGGGTGCCACATGGCACAAACCGAAAAAAATGCAAATTCCATCCACACCTTGCGAAAAAATACATACTGCTGACACGTTGTGATTTCCAAAACCATCCCGGTTTTATAAATTGCAGCATGTCCATTATACCTACAGAAACGCTGGAGGTTTCCGTATATATGTATAATTGAAACAAAAAGTCTGCGGAGGAAAGCGTTTTCACTGCGGCCTGCTACGTGAGGGCTTAGCCTATGAGTGGTTGTAGATACAGACAGTTATCTCTTTATTAGAGGCATTACAGAGGAATGGCGCGGTTTTAGATCAATTCAGTGAATCTACTAGGGTTGAGGAATGGATGGAAGAAATGGTCAAAGTTGGTAAACAGCGTGAGAAGGGCAAAACACTACATGAAAGAACGCTGCTTGCACCAACCCATCCAACCATTAAATGTGCCAGACCGCTGCATTGTCCAGTAATTGTATTAACTGTTCCATATAAGACGAGCAGTCAGTACATGCCGGCCATCAGTGAATGTTCTGTAAAGATTTTTATGAATGTTAATAACCAGCTAGAAGTACAGCACAGCTTGTGCAGCTCCCATGCTTTATACAACAACTGCTATGCTGATTACATTATGCTGCTTTCTTTGGTGATTTGTGCTAAGCCCTTCATTGTCAATACCAGACTCAAGAAGAGAGACAAATCTACTGAATGTCTGAACAACAACAGAATTCCGAAATGTATTTATATAGCTTTTATGAACAATCTTGTTCACAATAAGTACCCTGAATAAGAGGATGTTGATAAAAATCAGTTTTAGTCAGCCCTCATATATGCAAAGTCAATTAAAAGCAACTTGTCAGGATGGTGTACTATAGTGACTAGCATGCGGTCTGCCATCTATGTGGATCAGAGTAGTAGCTTCTGAGCAACAGTAAGCTTTGTAGCATGCACCTAGTGCTGGCAACATGAGTCCAATGGTATACCCAGCCATACCCAGTATACAGTCTCTCAGGTCTCTCTGTATGTGCAGTAATATAGAGGGACGTGTGGATCAGTGGCTGAAGAGTGGGCTAGGGCAGGGGTCATCTCTCTTAGCGCTGGCTGGGTTCTGCAGCGTTTAAAATATAATAATAATAAATTTTATTTATATAGCGCCAACATATTCCACAGCGCTGTACAATTTGTAGGGTTTAAATATAGACAGAAAAATGCATAACAAAGAAAGTCATTTCACACAATGGGACTGAGGGCCTTGCTCGCAAGAGCTTACAATCTATGAGGTAGAGGGGGTGACACAACAGGTAGCAGGGGCGGCGTTGCTTATACAGAGGTCAGACAATGTTGTAATAGAGGTGACTGTCTTTATGAGCCATCACTAGTGGTGTCCTGTAACATGTGGATGGAGCTTGGACATATAAAGTTAGCCTGAAAAGACATCATATCATGTGGGGTAATGTGGGAGCAGGGACAGAGGAGGGTTAAATTTTGGGGATTCTAATTATATTATGGAAGGGTTTACATTAGAAATTGTGATAGGCTTGTCTGAAAAGATGCATCTTTAGTTTGCATTTGAAACTGTAGAAATTGGGAGTTAATCTGATTGTCCAGGGTAGAGCATTCCAGAGAAGTGGTGCAACTCGGGAGAAGTCTTGTATACGAGAGTGGGAGGTTCTGATAATAGAGGATGTAAGTGTTAGGTCATTGAGTGAACGGAGAACACAGCTTGGGCGGTAGACAGAGATGAGGGAGGAAATGTAGGGAGGTGCGGCATTATGGAGAGCCTTGTGGATGAGGGTGATAACTTTATATTTTATTCTATAATGAATAGGCAGCCAGTGTAGTGACTGGCACAGACCAGAGGGATCGCTGTAGCGTCTAGCCTGATAGATGAGCCTGACCACTGCATTCAGAATAGATTGTAGAGGGGAGAGTTTAGTGAGGGGAAGACCGATTAGTAAGGAGTTACAGTAGTCAAGGCGAGAATGAATCAGAGAGACAATAAGTGTCTCTGGTAAGAAAATGGGGGAATTCTGGAGATGTTTTTGAGGTGGAGGTGACATGAGCGTGCGAGTGATTCAATATGGGGAGTGAAGGAAAAGTCTGCGTCAAACATGACCCCGAGGCAGCAGGCCTGCTGCCTAGGAGTTATAGTAAGGCCTGAAACTACAATGGATATATCAGGGACAGATCTATTAGATGGTGGAAACAGTAGTAGTTCAGTCTTAGAGAGATTTAGTTTCAGATAGAGCGAGGACATGATATTAGAGACAGCAGTAAGACAGTCACTGGTGTTCTGTATGAGTGCAGGGGTGATGTCACGGGAAGATGTGTATAATTGGGTGTCATCAGCATAAAGATGGTACCGGAAGCCAAATCTGGTGATGGTTTGTCCAATGGGGGCTGTGTAGAGCGAAAAGAGCAGGGGGCCTAGGACCGAGCATACAAACATATAAGTGCACAATAGTACTACACCAATCCACAAAAGTGGCCACTGAATCTTACAAAAGGAGAGCATAAGGGGCCTGATAAGTTCTCTTTAAATGTGACTAAAACAGAATTGTATAAGTACATTGCTCTTTGACTGCATGCATACTTGTCTACATTTACTTCTATGGGATTGCTAGACATCCCTATGCTCAAAGACACATAGAAGTGAATAGAGGGTGGCTAAGCACACACATATATATATATATATATATATATATATATATATATATATATATATATATATATGTATATATATATATATGTATATATATATATATATATATATATATATATATATATATATATATATATATATATATATATACCCTTCAAGATGTAGAGGTTGAACCCAGTGGCCTCATCCCAGTAGTTTATGGTACCTCCAAAGAGTAAATAGGTATCTTTGATTGAGGGTTTCTGTCCACTCTCCTCCTCAGTGGTATACCTACCATGAAGGCAGACCATGCAACAGCTATGGGCCTGGGGGTGGAGGAGCCCAGCACTGATCCTCTCCAGCATCCAATACTGATTAACTGCATTTTACTGCAGTCGCCACTAGGGGGAGTACAGTATGAGGAGATTTTTACTTTTTCCAATTGGCTGAGTGGTAACTGTATTAATTCCTAGTGCTGGCTGGAGGTAGAAAGTTTTATCATTCTAAAGCTGAGTGAACTACATAGAAGGTATTTGTCAATGTATTTATAGCAGTTGTCTGGTGTAAGGGCTTATTCTCATGAACATAATAAACGGATAATAAATAATAATAGTAAACTGTGACAGCTGTTTTTGTAATATACATCATGTATCAAGTATTGAAAACACATTGGCTACAATAGAGCTATTTTTTGATGGATGGTTTTAACGTTCTAACCAAAAATATTCTGTCAAAAAACTTTATAAAAATATCACGGGGATCGGGACACTTACTACATTTTGCTATGAAGCCATAGAATATCTATGTATGCCCCTGTCCCTCTTATGTCTTCTCTCTATTTTTTCCTGTTACAGTGTTTTCTTTGAGATGAAGGGAACATGCAGTGGCGTAACGATTGAGGTTGCGGGGGGTGCGACCGGGCCTGGTGGGTATGAGGCCCACTATGATAGTGGTCGGGGAAAGCCTGGATCCCCGACCACTATACATACTGTTATTGGAAAGGGGCCCTGGCATATTGCCAAGCCCTTTTTCAATAGATGGCAGCCCAGGGGACGTGATTGAAAATAATAAATACATATACTTGCCTCTCCTGGGCCCAGCGTCCTCTCCAGCGCTCTTCCGTCATGTGACTGAGGCCTGTGATCAGTCCCCAGCGGTTACATGCAGCGCGGCGGCTTAATCACATCAGTGCGCCCCACTTGACCGCTGAGGCCTAAATGACATCTGAAGAGGGCCAAAGGCGCGAAGGCGCTAAAAACAGCAGGACAGAGCGAAGATGTCCAGGAAAGGTGAGGCAAGGTGAGTATAAGTTTTCTTTACTCTTAATCACCTTCCCTGATCCTCTGATTATTATACTTTGGGGTCTGAGGAGACCCCAGAGTGTAATAATAGCACCAAAACGGAGGGGGCTGTTGGGAGCATATAGTACTGGATAGGGGGCCACTGTGGAGAGCATATAATACTGTGTGGAGGCTACTGTGGGGCATATAATACTAGGTGAGGGCCGCTGTGGAGCATATTATACTGTGTGGGGCGCCGTAACCGTCACTATCAAGAATTTGCAGTAGGAAGGGAGTAGGGGGCCACGGACAAAAGTTTGCACCAGGGCCTACAAGACTTTAGTTATGCCACTGGATACACGGCACTCATTGGCACCCCCACCAATCAGCTGAATGAAGGTGCAATGTCCTCTTGTCCTCTTCATTTGGCTACATATGTGCCTGGTACTGCAGCTTAGTCTCATTGATTTGAATTGGCTTGAGTGGCAGTACCAGACCTACAAACAAACCATGATAAACAATTAAGTTAATGCGGCCCTTTCATTAAACTGATGAACAGTCCCAGAAAACCACTCACAAGTGTCCCTCTTTTGAAAGGACAGTCCCTACTTTCACCCAAGTCCATCTGTCCCTCTTTTTTCCTCCTGTGCCTCTTTTTGATATAAAGAATAGATGTACATAAATAAACCTAACTACAATATATATGGTCCCTAGCTGTACAGTAGAACTCCCATTAAATAATATGTCCAAATTTTAGACCTTAAAATTTCTATATTAAATTATTATTTCTGCTTATATTTTAAATAAAAACAACTAAAACCTTCATGCAGTTTTAGGCTAAGGTCCCACATAGCGTCCCGCAGAAAAAAAGGGCTGCGGGAAAAACTGTGGCAGTTGTTTTGCGCCACTTTTCACAGAAAGCCTGCAGAGGTTTTCCCTGCGGACTTTCTGTTTCAATTATGTCTATAGGAAAACCACCGGCATTTCCGTAGATATAATCGACATGCTGAGATTTCTAAAATCATGACGGTTTTGGAAATTGCAGCATGTCCGCTGTGCATATTTTTCCACAAAGTGGGGATGAGATTCTACAGCAACAATGTGTAATAAGTGGTTCTGGTCAACCACAGTGGATCTGCCCATTTCAATGGCTAATAAGGAGAACCCCTTTAAGGAATAAAAATAGATGTAGTTAGTTGTGCACTTTTATGTCAGTTTAGTTCATAGCTACAATACATTGCATACAAAAGGAATTACAAAAAAAAAATCACAGTAAAATTTGGTTTATGACCGTAATGAAAATAATGAAAATGACTAAAAAATATTTTATTGCTTATCGCTTTTAAATAAAAACAGTATTTTCTGTGACAAGTTATTGTATGTTTTTCTCTTTATATAATTTATATTGCATTTACCCAACATGTATCCTGATTATATGGACAGCATTTAAATATGCTGCAGTGTTGACTATTGCCAGCAGGTGGCAGTGTACTCCTTTACTTCATGGACCATGTAAGTTGTAGCACCATGTATTAATTCACAGCACATATTTTATGCTACTGGAAAGTGATACAGATTGTTTTGATACATATTTTTTTGCATAGTCTTATCTTGGATTTTGGAAGTGAACTGTCCTTCCAAATGTTACTCTAGTGCTGACGTTTCACATTCCCAAATATGTCCACAAAAGATACAAACAAAATGGACTAAAAAGACATTTATTATTGTTATTATTATTCATTTTATGATTACATTGCTTAGAAATGTTTACCTTTGTTAAAGAAAGGCCGTATTACTTTCCACAGAGTAGGGTTACTGTTGAAAATAATCCCATTTTCATTCATGCCAATGCACTGTAATCCTAGTTTACTACCAAACCTTGACACATAATGATTGTGCTTCATGACGTGGCATGTTGCCGAAGATCTGTGGGAAAAGTATTCACATTCAGCGCTATATAACGTACAATAGTAAAAAGGACTTATTAAAAAGGAGTGCCAGTAGAACCCAGTACAGTATATCAACCCAGCTCCACAGGTCCCCGGAATCTGTTAGTTTCTCCCCCGTGCCTCTGTCGCTTATATATCGCCATTTCTAACAATATGCATATGAGCTCTTTGAAGCAACAAGGGTGTTGCGACTTATATCTTTGAAATATCAATGATACCCCCCCCCCCCTCCCTTGTGCCATTATATGCATTCATATGCATATTCACAAAAACTGATATCTCAGCAATGGAGGCAGCCAAAACACCAATTCATTCAGGTGACCCTAACCTGTCTATATAGGGAGTCGGGTTGATATTCTGGCTTCTACTGACAGATTTCCTGTATACTATATTACTATTCAAAACTTACAGTATGTGATAAGTACCTTGGGGTCAGATGTCAAAAGTGTCACTTGTATATTGTACCTATGCTTCTGTTCTGCTAAAAACAATAGGACATGTTCAGACATGGCAGATTTTACTACGTGTTTACCACAGGGTCCAAATATCCACCCTGAGGTTAATCCCTGAGTTAATCCCTCGCGACACCTCCCTCCGACTAGCCCCATTCATTTGGGCTTAATCCGGAGTGGAATGGCGTATGTCGGAGGCCACGACAGTTGCGGCTAGCCGCGGCAGGCGCATTTTGGTCCGGATTCTGACGCGGCTTCTCGCATCAAAATCCGGACCATTTTACTCCATGTGAACTAGCCCTAAGTAGCATATTTTTTTATGTGGTGCACAGATTTTTTTCCAGTGCAAGTGAACAGGTTACAAAATTGCTATTCACGTGCACAATCGAATCTGACACGGATATCAGTGCTGAATCTTTGGTGAAAACCTGAAGGTGTGAATGGCCCCTAAGTCTACATAAGGTTTGATGCCCTGCGCTGTTTTACTTTGTGGTACAATACAACCCAGAAAATATATCCGGCCACACTTTACCTTCATTTGTATCTGTTTGTACTCAGAAACATACTATTTTTTTTTTTTTTTTTTAAATGTAGATTGTGAGCCCCACATGGAGCTCACAATGTGCATTTTTCCCTATCAGTATGTCTTTTTTGGAATATGGGATGGAAATCCATGCAAACACGGGGAGAACATACAAACTCCTTGCAGATGGTTTTTTGCCCTTGGCGGGATTTGAACACCAGGACTCCAGCGCTGCAAGGCTACAGTGCTAACCACTGAGCCACCGTGTGGCCCCAGAAACATACTATTTTTTTCTTATAATAAATTCATACATAATTTATACCAACACAATGTGCCATGCTCGACTGGATGTCATATTACGGAAGTATTCTTTCTAGGGGAGAATACGGTGCCTGCGGCTTAGCAATAAATAACCCCAGGGACTCTGTGTGCCTCTGGAAGGATGCATACGCACATTGTACCCTTATGTATAGCCCAAATAGAATTAGAGATAATTTCAGCAACAGATGGCGAAAGATAAAGAAACATACTTATACTGGAAATTTATGGAAAAAGAATACATTGGCATAAAGTTTTCTCTCTGGAACAAGAGAGTTAAAAAAAAGAAAAATTCTGATGACTGGAAAACAAGTGTGAACACAGCCCAAAACTGACACAAAGTCTGTGGCTTGTCTGATGTAATTTCCTAAGGCCACCGTGTTCTAATATTCCCTTCTCTTTGTGTTCCTTCTGTTGTTACATATATAATTGGTGACAGCTGATGTCGGAGATAGGGAGGCCATGACGCCGCTCACTTTTGATCCTTTGCCTTTTTTCAATTCTTTTTGATCCATTCAAAGGGAATAAACCATCAGCTTTTACATAAAGAAACATTTATCTCGGGAAGGGATTAGTCAGAAATGTCTTATATTATCAGAGTACATTTACCTGCCGATATTACACAGGCTGTTTCAGACTGATACCTTTTGCTAATATATTATTATTATTATGGGTGGTTAGTTTTTTACCTGTATCATTAAAAGATAAAGTGGTTTATTTATTGTACTTGTTGGTTGCTGTCAGAACTTCTAGGTTTGGTCGCACAACGACTTTATGTAAGGTGACAACTCCTAACTGAAAAGCAACAGTTGTAGTCCACTGAAAAATACTAATATACATAGAACACAATGTATATCTCTGGGATGCAGCAGTCACTTGATTGTTAGGTTGAAGCCCCATGCTGCACAAATGCAGCTTTTTTTTACAGTTTACATTACCTGCAAAGTGGATCGGATTCTGGATATTCCCATCCACACATTGCAGAAAAAGATATTGCTTGCGTTTTTGAAAATCGCAGCTTGTCAGTATCACCTGTGGAAACACTGGCATTTTCCATATACAGTAGGTATAATAGAGGTAGGAATTCTGCAGAGGAAAACTCTTCAGCCTTAGGGTCCATTCACACGGAGGAAAATGGTGAGGAATTTGGTGTGAAATTTCAGCGCTGAAAAAAAAGCCTCCCAATGACTTCAATTGGTTCCTTTTTCTGCTGGCAATGGGTTCGGAACCCACTGAAGTCAATGGGAGGCTTTTTTTTCAGCACTGAAATTCCACACCATTTTCCTCTGTGTGAATGCACCCTTCGTGGACACAGTGTTCGAAGCTGTGATCAGGCACAGAAGCCAGGTCACCTTCACCACACTAAGGCCCAGGGTCAGACTGGCCTGCCGGAGCACCGGGAGATCCTCCGGTGGGCCCCAGGCCCCGACTAAATTTTTTTTATATTTATATAAGAAAAAGTATAGGCAGGGGCCCGATCTGCATGATCAAGGGCCGATCGGGATGGTTAGGGGACCGATCGGGGCCCTGACATTGCAATTCGGGCCCCTGCCCAAGAGGAGGTTTAAGTGTCGTACTGTCTGTACCATTCCCTGCGAGTGTGTGAGAATTAGCAGGCGCGAGGCTTCTCCTCCCTGCGCTGTGCACTGCCGGCATGTAGCAGGATGTGTGCTGCCCCTCCCCCACACAGATCGGAGAGTGCAGGGGGAAGTCTGACGGCTACTGCAATGAAGCAGACCTTTCACCACAGGCCAGACAGGACAAAGCTGCACAGGAGCCTCCTCCATATCCAGTGCACCAGGCCAAATGTAATTACATTTTTTGGCTACAAATATGTATATTTAATGTTTGTATATTTGTGTAAAGTGTCTGATATACTGTGTGAGTCCTGTATGTTTGTAGATAGGTGTGTGTGTGTATATACAGTCCTATGAAAAAGTTTGGGCACCCCTATTAATCTTAATCATTTTTTGTTCTAAATATTTTGGTGTTTGCAACAGCCATTTCAGTTTGATATATCTAATAACTGATGGACACAGTAATATTTCAGGATTGAAATGAGGTTTATTGTACTAACAGAAAATGTGCAATATGCATTAAACCAAAATTTGACCGGTGCAAAAGTATGGGCACCCTTATCATTTTATTGATTTGAATTCCCCTAACTACTTTTTACTGACTTACTGAAGCACAAAATTGGTTTTGTAACCTCACTGAGCTTTGAACTTCATAGCCAGGTGTATCCAATCATGAGAAAAGGTATTTAAGGTGGCCAATTGCAAGTTGATCTCCTATTTGAATCTCCTCTGAAGAGTGGCATCATGGGCTACTCAAAACAACTCTCAAATGATCTGAAAACAAAGATTGTTCAACATAGTTGTTCAGGGGAAGGATACAAAAAGTTGTCTCAGAGATTTAACCTGTCAGTTTCCACTGTGAGGAACATAGTAAGGAAATGGAAGACCACAGGGACAGTTCTTGTTAAGCCCAGAAGTGGCAGGCCAAGAAAAATATCAGAAAGGCAGAGAAGAAGAATGGTGAGAACAGTCAAGGACAATCCACAGACCACCTCCAAAGAGCTGCAGCATCATCTTGCTGCAGATGGTGTCACTGTGCATCGGTCAACTATACAGCGCACTTTGCACAAATAGAAGCTGTATGGGAGAGTGATGAGAAAGAAGCCGTTTCTGCACGTACGCCACAAATAGAGTTGCCTGAGGTATGAAAAAGCACATTTGGACAAGGCAGCTTCATTTTGGAAACAAAAATTGAGTTGTTTGGTTATAAAAAAAAGGCGTTATGCATGGCGTCCAAAAAGAAACAGCATTCCAAGAAAAACACATGCTACCCACTGTAAAATTTGGTGGAGGTTCCATCATGCTTTGGGGCTGTGTGGCCAATGCTGGCATCGGGAATCTTGTTAAAGTTGAGAATCGCATGGATTCCACTCAGTATCAGCAGATTCTTGAGAATAATGTTCAAGAATCAGTGACGAAGTTGAAGTTACGCCGGGGATGGATATTTCAGCAAGACAATGATCCAAAACACCGCTCCAAATCCTCAGGCATTCATGCAGAGGAACAATTACAATATTCTGGAATGGCCATCCCAGTCCCCAGACCTGAATATCATTGAACATCTGTGGGATGATTTGAAGCGGGCTGTCCATGCTCAGCGACCATCTAACTTAACTGAACTTGAATTGTTTGTCCAAAATACCTTTATCCAGGAACTGATTAAAAGCTACAGGAAGCGACTAGAGGCTGTTATCTTTGCAAAAGGAGGATCTACTAAATATTAATGTCACTTTTCTGTTGAGGTGCCCATACTTTTGCACCGGTCAAATTTTGGTTTAATGCATATTGCACATTTTCTGTTAGTACAATAAACCTCATTTCAATCCTGAAATATTACTGTGTCCATCAGTTATTAGATATATCAAACTGAAATGGCTGTTGCAAACACCAAAATATTTAGAACCAAAAATGATTAAGATTAATAGGGGTGCCCAAACTTTTTCATAGGACTGTATGTATGTATATTTAATGTGTGTATATTTGTGTACAGTGTCTGATATACTGTGTGAGTCCTGTATGTTTGTAGATAGGTGTGTGTGTCTGTATGTATGTATATTGTATATAATGTATATGAATGTATGTGTGTAAATATATGTTATATGTATTAGGCCTGGTTCACACCTGCGTTCAGTATTCCTTTTTGGGAAGTCCACTTGGGGTTCTCCCGAACAGAAACCTATACGCATTAAAAAGCGGTGAGCAATGAAACCACATGGACCCCATAGACTATAATGGGGTCTTTGTGTTTTCTGTGCGGTGTCCACATGAATCACGTGGAGAGAAAAGGAGTACTTGCAGCACTTTTCTCACCACACGATTCATGCGGACACTGCACGGAAAACACATGGACCCCATTATAGTCTATGGGGTCCGTGTGGTTTCATTGCTCACCGCTTTTTAATGCGTATAGGTTTCTGTTTGGGGGAACCTCAAGCGGACTTCCCAAAAAGGAATACCGAATGCAGATGTGAACCAGGCCTAAGTATATCCTGCAGCATATGAGTGTCTTTCTGTTTTCTTCTCTACATGTCTACCATTATGCATACTAGAATTGTATTTTATAGTGTGATGTTCAGTATACTGAGATGTTACAGGGGTTATCCAGGAATTACAGTTCTCTGCAAGGGAAAGGTCACAAATAAGAAAAAAAAGCAAAACCCATACTCGCCTGTCCCCGGTGTCTCCCACGTCCGTCTGGTCCAGTGGCTCCCGGAGCGTTGTTCTGGCAGATGTCATCGCCACACGTGACTGCTGAGGCCAATCAGCGGCCTAAGGAAAGGACACATGACGTCACAGGTGACATATGTGAGTGATATCGCGGTTTCTTTCCTTAGGCTGCTGAGGCAGATGATTGACTTCATCGATTACGTGTGGCGAGGACTGAAAAAACTCTGGGGCACCGCTGGAGCGGACAGGGGTAGGAGAATCAGGCACAGGTGAGTGTGGGTTTTGTTTTTTTCCTTCACAGGCCTCCTTGTAGAAACCTGTAATTCCTGGGCAAGCCCTTCAAGGATTAGGCCCTACTGAGCAAAACACAGCTAACGCTGGATTCACACCAGCGTCTGGTCTCCGTTCTGAAGTTTCCGTCTTCTGCATGCAGAAGATGGAAACATGTCGGACCAAGTCTGGCTGTGAGCGCCGGTGAGCGTTTTATGCTCTCTGCGGCAAAACTGTTTTAAACCGGACACAAAGTCTTGCATGTCCGACTCTGTGTCCGGTTTAAAAAAGCAAAAACGTTTTGCCACAGGGAGCACAAAACGCTCACAGACGCTCACGGACGCACACTTCATTTGAACGGGTTTGAAAAATGCCTGCAGGTTTCCGTCTCCTCCCCAGTTTCGGGCAGGAAACGGAAACCTGAAAGTGGAGAGCCGGGGCGCAGATGTGAAGGAGCCCTTAAAAACACTTTCTATTTTTTTTAAGCACACAAGCATACTCTCCTGTTCCCAGTGTCTCCCAGTGCGGTCCAGTCTGGCATGTAACTACCAGCAGAACTGCAGGACCGGAGCACTGGGAACACATGAGTGTGGGTTTTTTTTTGTGTGCTTTGTTTTTCACCTCCCCGGAATAATTATAATTAGAGATGAGCGAACACTAAAATGTTCGAGGTTCGAAATTCGATTCGAACAGCCGCTCAATGTTCGTGTGTTCGAACGGGTTTCGAACCCCATTATAGTCTATGGGGAACAGATACTCGTTAAGGGGGAAACCCAAATCCGTGTCTGGAGGGTCACCAAGTCCACTATGACACCCCAGGAAATGATGCCAACACCTCTGGAATGACACTGGGACAGCAGGGGAAGCATGTCTGGGGGCATCTAACACACCAAAGACCCTCTATTACCCCAACATCACAGCCTAACAACTACACACTTTACACACTCAATACCACCTCTCTGACAGTAGGAAAACACCTTGAAACATGTGTATTTGGCACTTGCAGTGAGGAGAGCTTGTCACCAGCAGTGAATTTGGCCCTTGTAGTAAGTTGAGGTTGGCACCAACATTTGTTTTGAAAATCAGGGTGGATTGAGCCTCTAACCAGCAGAGTTTGGGCAAATTCATGGTGGAGGGAGCCTCTAAAAACCCCAGTTTGGACCAATTCATGGTGGAGGGAGACTCTAAAAACCCCAGTTTGGACCAATTCATGGTGGAGGGAGCCTCTAAAAACCCCAGTTTGGACCAATTCATGGTGGAGGGAGCCTCTAACCAGCCCAGTTTGGGCAAATTCATGGTGGAGGGAGCCTCTAACCAGCCCAGTTTGGACCAATTAATGGTGGAGGGAGCCTCTAACCAGCCCAGTTTGGACCAATTAATGGTGGAGGGAGCCTCTAACCACCCCAGTTTGGACCAATTCATGGTGGAGGGAGCCTCTAACCAGCCCAGTTTGGACCAATTCATGGTGGAGGGAGCCTCTAAAAAACCCAGTTTGGACCAATTCATGGTGGAGGGAGCCTCTAAACAGCCCAGTTTGGGCAAATTCATGGTGGAGGGAGCCTCTAACCACCCCAGTTTGGACCAATTCATGGTGGAGGGAGCCTCTAAACAGCCAAGTTTGGACCAATTCATGGTGAAGGGAGCCTCTAAAAACCCGTTTGGACCAATTCATGGTGGAGGGAGCCTCTAAAAACCCCAGTTTGGACCAATTCATGGTGGAGGGAGCCTCTAACCAGCCCAGTTTGGACCAATTCATGGTGGAGGGAGCCTCTAAACAGCCCAGTTTGGGCAAATTCATGGTGGAGGGAGCCTCTAAAAAACCCAGTTTGGACCAATTCATGGTGGAGGGAGCCTCTAATTAGCCCAGTTTGGACCAATTAATTGTGGAGGGAGCCTCTAACCAGCCCAGTTTGGACCAATTAATGGTGGAGGGAGCCTCTAACCACCCCAGTTTGGACCAATTCATGGTGGAGGGAGCCTCTAAACAGCCAAGTTTGGACCAATTCATGGTGAAGGGAGCCTCTAAAAACCCGTTTGGACCAATTCATGGTGGAGGGAGCCTCTAAAAACCCCAGTTTGGACCAATTCATGGTGGAGGGAGCCTCTAACCAGCCCAGTTTGGGCAAATTCATGGTGGAGGGAGCCTCTAACCAGCCCAGTTTGGACCAATTAATGGTGGAGGGAGCCTCTAACCAGCCCAGTTTGGACCAATTAATGGTGGAGGGAGCCTCTAACCACCCCAGTTTGGACCAATTCATGGTGGAGGGAGCCTCTAACCAGCCCAGTTTGGACCAATTCATGGTGGAGGGAGCCTCTAAAAAACCCAGTTTGGACCAATTCATGGTGGAGGGAGCCTCTAAACAGCCCAGTTTGGGCAAATTCATGGTGGAGGGAGCCTCTAACCACCCCAGTTTGGACCAATTCATGGTGGAGGGAGCCTCTAAACAGCCAAGTTTGGACCAATTCATGGTGAAGGGAGCCTCTAAAAACCCGTTTGGACCAATTCATGGTGGAGGGAGCCTCTAACCAGCCCAGTTTGGGCAAATTCATGGTGGAGGGAGCCTCTAAACAGCCCAGTTTGGGCAAATTCATGGTGGAGGGAGCCTCTAACCAGCCCAGTTTGGACCAATTCATGGTGGAGGGAGCCTCTAACCAGCCCAGTTTGGGCAAATTCATGGTGGAGGGAGCCTCTAAACAGCCCAGTTTGGGCAAATTCATGGTGGAGGGAGCCTCTAACCAGCCCAGTTTGGACCAATTAATGGTGGAGGGAGCCTCTAAACAGCCAAGTTTTGGGAAATTCATGGTGGAGGGAGCCTCTAACCAGCCCAGTTTGGACCAATTAATGGTGGAGGGAGCCTCTAACCACCCCAGTTTGGACCAATTCATGGTGGAGGGAGCCTCTAAACAGCCAAGTTTGGACCAATTCATGGTGGAGGGAGCCTCTAAAAACCCCAGTTTGGACCAATTCATGGTGGAGGGAGTCTCTAACCAGCCCAGTTTGGGCAAATTCATGGTGGAGGGAGCCTCTAAACAGCCCAGTTTGGGCAAATTCATGGTGGAGGGAGCCTCTAACCAGCCCAGTTTGGACCAATTAATGGTGGAGGGAGCCTCTAAACAGCCAAGTTTGGACCAATTCATGGTGGAGGGAGCCTCTAACCAGCCCAGTTTGGACCAATTCATGGTGGAGGGAGCCTCTAACCAGCCCAGTTTGGACCAATTCATGGTGGAGGGAGCCTCTAAACAGCCCAGTTTGGGCAAATTCATGGTGGAGGGAGCCTCTAACCAGCCCAGTTTGGACCAATTAATGGTGGAGGGAGCCTCTAAACAGCCAAGTTTTGGGAAATTCATGGTGGAGGGAGCCTCTAACCAGCCCAGTTTGGACCAATTAATGGTGGAGGGAGCCTCTAACCAGCCCAGTTTGGACCAATTAATGGTGGAGGGAGCCTCTAAACAGCCAAGTTTTGGGAAATTCATGGTGGAGGGAGCCTCTAACCAGCCCAGTTTGGACCAATTCATGGTGGAGGGAGCCTCTAAACAGCCCAGTTTGGGCAAATTCATGGTGGAGGGAGCCTCTAAAAAACCCAGTTTGGACCAATTCATGGTGGAGGGAGCCTCTAATTAGCCCAGTTTGGACCAATTAATTGTGGAGGGAGCCTCTAACCAGCCCAGTTTGGACCAATTAATGGTGGAGGGAGCCTCTAACCACCCCAGTTTGGACCAATTCATGGTGGAGGGAGCCTCTAAACAGCCAAGTTTGGACCAATTCATGGTGGAGGGAGCCTCTAAAAACCCCAGTTTGGACCAATTCATGGTGGAGGGAGCCTCTAACCAGCCCAGTTTGGGCAAATTCATGGTGGAGGGAGCCTCTAAACAGCCCTGTTTGGGCAAATTCATGGTGGAGGGAGCCTCTAACCAGCCCAGTTTGGACCAATTAATGGTGGAGGGAGCCTCTAAACAGCCAAGTTTTGGGAAATTCATGGTGGAGGGAGCCTCTAACCAGCCCAGTTTGGACCAATTCATGGTGGAGGGAGCCTCTAACCAGCCCAGTTTGGACCAATTCATGGTGGAGGGAGCCTCTAACCAGCCCAGTTTGGACCAATTCATGGTGGAGGGAGCCTCTAACCAGCCCAGTTTGGGCCAATTCATGGTGGAGGGAGCCTCTAAAAAACCCAGTTTGGACCAATTCATGGTGGAGGGAGCCTCTAAACAGCCCAGTTTGGGCAAATTCATGGTGGAGGGAGCCTCTAACCACCCCAGTTTGGACCAATTCATGGTGGAGGGAGCCTCTAAACAGCCAAGTTTGGACCAATTCATGGTGAAGGGAGCCTCTAAAAACCCGTTTGGACCAATTCATGGTGGAGGGAGCCTCTAACCAGCCCAGTTTGGGCAAATTCATGGTGGAGGGAGCCTCTAAACAGCCCAGTTTGGGCAAATTCATGGTGGAGGGAGCCTCTAACCAGCCCAGTTTGGACCAATTCATGGTGGAGGGAGCCTCTAACCAGCCCAGTTTGGGCAAATTCATGGTGGAGGGAGCCTCTAAACAGCCCAGTTTGGGCAAATTCATGGTGGAGGGAGCCTCTAACCACCCCAGTTTGGACCAATTCATGGTGGAGGGAGCCTCTAAACAGCCAAGTTTGGACCAATTCATGGTGAAGGGAGCCTCTAAAAACCCGTTTGGACCAATTCATGGTGGAGGGAGCCTCTAACCAGCCCAGTTTTGGCAAATTCATGGTGGAGGGAGCCTCTAAACAGCCCAGTTTGGGCAAATTCATGGTGGAGGGAGCCTCTAACCAGCCCAGTTTGGACCAATTCATGGTGGAGGGAGCCTCTAACCAGCCCAGTTTGGGCAAATTCATGGTGGAGGGAGCCTCTAAACAGCCCAGTTTGGGCAAATTCATGGTGGAGGGAGCCTCTAACCAGCCCAGTTTGGACCAATTCATGGTGGAGGGAGCCTCTAACCAGCCCAGTTTGGACCAATTCATGGTGGAGGGAGCCTCTAAAAAACCCAGTTTGGACCAATTCATGGTGGAGGGAGCCTCTAAACAGCCCAGTTTGGGCAAATTCATGGTGGAAGGAGCCTCTAACCAGCAGAGTTGTGGGAAAGCAGGGTGGAGGGAGCCTCTAACCAGCAGAGTTGGTGGAAATCAGGGTGGAGGGAGCCTCTAACCAGCAGAGTTGGGGGAAATCATGTTGGAGGGAGCCTAGTATTAGCAGAATTGTGCAACGCTTATGGTGGATGAGTATGAGGATGCGGAGGAATTGGAGAGGTTGAGTACAGACATGGAGTTTCATGTTGGGGTGCTTTACACAGGTGGGCACAAAAATGAAGGCTCTATCCAGTGGTGGTTCATTTTTATCAAAGTGAGCCGGTCGGCACTCTCAGCTGACAGACGGGTGCGCTTGTCAGTGATGATGCCACCGGCTGCACTGAACACCCTCTCAGATAGGACGCTGGCGGCAGGACAGGACAGCACCTCCAAGGCATATAGGGCAAGTTCAAGCCACAGGTCCAACTTCGACACCCAATACGTGTAGGGCGCAGAGGGGTCGGAGAGGACAGGGCTGTGGTCGGAAAGGTATTCCCGCAACATGCGCCTATACTTCTCACGCCTGGTGACACTAGGACCCTCCGTGGCGGCACTTTGGCGAGGGGGTGCCATCAAGGTGTCCCAGACCTTAGACAGTGTGCCCCTCGTTTGTGTGGACCGGTGAGAACTTGGTTGCCTACTGGAGGAACTGCCCTCCCTGCCGCCAACGTCACATGCTGGAAACATCTCCATCATATTCTGCACCAATTGCCTGTGGCAAGCATTGATGCGATTGGCCCTCCCCTCTACCGGAATAAAAGACGAGATGTTATTTTTATACCGGGGGTCAAGGATAGCAAAGATCCAGTACTGGTTGTCCTCCATGATTTTGACAATACGCTTGTCGGTTGTAAAGCACCCCAACATGAACTCAGCCATGTCTGCCACAGTGTTAGTTGGCATGACTCCTCTGGCCCCACCGGAAAGTTCAATCTCCATTTCCTCCTCATCCTCCATGTCTACCCATCCGCGCTGCAACAATGGGACGATTCGAAGTTGCCCGGAAGCCTCCTGTATCACCATCACATCATCGGACAACTCTTCTTCCTCCTCCTCCTCCTCCTCCTCCTCCATTAAACGCAGTGAAGCGGACAGATGTGTGGACCTACTCTCCAGCTGTGACGGATCGGATGCTATCCCTAACTCCTCTGTGTGATCTGAGTTATCCCTGATGTCAATCAGGGATTCTCTCAGAACACACAAGAGCGGGATTGTAAGGCTCACCATCGCATCCTCAGAGCTCACCCTCCTTGTGGACTCCTCAAAGACCCGTAGGATGTCACAAAGGTCTCTCATCCATGGCCACTCATGGATGTGAAACTGAGGCAGCTGACTTTGTGGCACCCTAGGGTTTTGTAGCTGGTATTCCATCAAAGGTCTCTGCTGCTCAACCACTCTATTCAACATCTGAAACGTTGAGTTCCAGCGTGTGGGGACGTCGCACAAAAGCCGGTGTTGTGGCACATGCAGGCGTTGCTGGAGAGATTTTAAGCTAGCAGCGGCTACTGTCGACTTGCGAAAGTGGGCGCACATGCGCCGCACTTTCACCAGTAGCTCTGGAACATTGGGGTAGCTCTTTAGGAAACGTTGCACCACTAGGTTGAAGACGTGGGCCAGGCATGGAACATGTTGGAGTCCGGCAAGCTCCAGAGCTGCTACCAGGTTCCGGCCGTTATCACAAACGACCATGCCTGGGCCCAGGTGCAGCGGCTCAAACCATATTGCCGTCTCATCGAGGAGGGCATCCCTCACCTCGGAGGCAGTGTGCTGTCTGTCCCCCAAGCTGATCAGCTTCAGCACAGCCTGCTGACGTCTACCAACGCCAGTGCTGCAACGTTTCCAACTCGTAGCTGGGGTCAATCTAACAGCGGAGGAGGAGGCGGTGGCGGAGGAGGAGGCGGTGGCGGAGGAGGAGGCGGTAGAGGAGGAGGAGGAGGGGGGTGTTCTTCTCGTGTCCCTGCCAGGAATGTTAGGCAGGGAGACGAGGTACACCGGGCCAGTTTGGGAAGCAGTCCCAGCCTCAACTACATTCACCCAGTGTGCCGTCAGTGAAATGTAGCGTCCCTGTCCGCATGCACTTGTCCACGCGTCGGTGGTCAAGTGGACCTTTGTGCAAAGCGCGGAACTAAGGGCCCGCCTGATGTTGAGTGACACGTGCTGGTGCAAGGCGGGGACGGCACACCGGGAGAAGTAGTGACGGCTAGGGACGGCATAGCGAGGTGCCGCAGTTGCCATCAGGTCCAGGAAGGCGGGAGTTTCAACAAGCCGGAACGCCAACATCTCCTGGGCCAGCAGTTTAGCGATGTTGGCGTTCAAGGCTTGCGCGTGTGGGTGGTTAGCAGTGTATTTCTGCCGCCGCTCCAATGTCTGAGAGATGGTGGGTTGTTGTAAAGAAACGCCTGATGGTGCCTTTGATGGTGCAGGAGAAGGAGATAAGACAGGACCAGGGGAGGATGAGGTAGAAGTCAACAAAGTGGCGGAGGCAGATGAAGTGGTGTCCTGGCTCGTCCTCTGGAGTGCATCGCCAGCACAGTCAGCAGTGGCAGTGGCAGAGGCAGAGGCAGAGGCAGTGGCAGTGGCGTGAACGGCAGGCGGCCTTTGTCCTGCCGTTGCTGCCTGCCACTGATTCCAGTGCTTGGATTCCAAATGACGGCGCATTGAAGTGGTGGACAGGTTGCTCTTCTCAGAGCCCCTAATCAATTTCGAGAGGCAAATTGTGCAGACAACACTATATCTGTCCTCGGCGCATTCCTTGAAAAAACTCCACACCTTCGAGAAACGTGCCCTCGAGGTGGGAGTTTTTCGGGGCTGTGTACGAACTGGAACATCTTGGGAGATTCCGGGTGTGGCCTGGCTTCGCCTAAGCTGCTGACCTCTGCCTCTGCCTCTAGCTACCCTTTTTGGTGCTGCACCTGCCTCAACATCCACACTACTTTCCCCGCTTGACATCCCCCCTGTCCAGGTCGGGTCAGTGTCCTCATCATCCACCACTTCCTCTTCCAACTCCTGTCTCATCTCCTCCTCCCGCACAATGCGCCGGTCAACTGGATGCCCTGACGGCAACTGCGTCACATCATCGTCGATGAGGGTGGGTTGCTGGTCATCCACCACCAAATCGAACGGAGATGGAGGAGACTCTAGTGTTTGAGCATCTGGACACAGATGCTCCTCTGTTAGGTTCGTGGAATCGTGACGTGGAGAGGCAGGTTGAGGGACAATGAAAGGAGCGGAGAACAGCTCTGGGGAGCAGGGACAGTTTGGGTTATTGTTCTGTAAAGCTTCGGAATTTTGGGAGGAAGGAAGACAAGACTGTTGGGTAATAGGAGGAGAGGAGGCAGAGTCTGACTGGCTGCTGGACAATGTGCTGTAAGCGTTCTCTGACAGCCATTGCAAGACCTGTTCCTGGTTCTCGGGCCTACTAAGGTTTGTACCCTGCAGTTTAGTTAATGTGGCAAGCAACCCTGGCACTGTGGAGTGGCGCAATGCTTGCTGCCCCACAGGAGTAGGCACGGGACGCCCTGTGGCTTCACTGCTACCTTGCTCCCCAGAACCATTCCCCCGACCTCGCCCACGGCCTCGTCCACGTCCCTTTCCGGGAGCCTTGCGCATTTTGAATTCCTAGTTAGAAATTGGCACTGTATACCAGTAGTAAAAATTGTGGGTGCACGTAACCCCAATATATTCTTTGAATTCCCAGTCAGAAACTGGCACTATATGGCAGTAGCAAGAAATGAGGGTATTTGTATTCCCAATATACTCTTTGAATTCCCAGTCAGACAATGGCACTGTATACCAGTAGTAAAAATTGTGGGTGCACGTAACCCCAATATATTCTTTGAATTACCAGTCAGACACTGGCACTATATGGCAGTAGCAAGAAATGAGGGTATTTGTATTCCCAATATATTCTTTGAATTCCCAGTCAGACAATGGCACTGTATACCAGTAGTAAAAATTGTGGGTGCACGTAACCCCAATATATTCTTTGAATTCCCAGTCAGAAACTGGCACTATATGGCAGTAGCAAGAAATGAGGGTATTTGTATTCCCAATATACTCTTTGAATTCCCAGTCAGACAATGGCACTGTATACCAGTAGTAAAAATTGTGGGTGCACGTAACCCCAATATATTCTTTGAATTACCAGTCAGAAACTGGCACTATATGGCAGTAGCAAGAAATGAGGGTATTTGTATTCCCAATATACTCTTTGAATTCCCAGTCAGACAATGGCACTGTATACCAGTAGTAAAAATTGTGGGTGCACGTAACCCCAATATATTCTTTGAATTACCAGTCAGAAACTGGCACTATATGGCAGTAGCAAGAAATGAGGGTATTTGTATTCCCAATATACTCTTTGAATTCCCAGTCAGACAATGGCACTGTATACCAGTAGTAAAAATTGTGGGTGCACGTAACCCCAATATATTCTTTGAATTACCAGTCAGACACTGGCACTATATGGCAGTAGCAAGAAATGAGGGTATTTGTATTCCCAATATATTCTTTGAATTCCCAGTCAGACAATGGCACTGTATACCAGTAGTAAAAATTGTGGGTGCACGTAACCCCAATATATTCTTTGAATTACCAGTCAGAAACTGGCACTATATGGCAGTAGCAAGAAATGAGGGTATTTGTATTCCCAATATACTCTTTGAATTCCCAGTCAGACAATGGCACTGTATACCAGTAGTAAAAATTGTGGGTGCACGTAACCCCAATATATTCTTTGAATTACCAGTCAGAAACTGGCACTATATGGCAGTAGCAAGAAATGAGGGTATTTATAACCCCAATATATTCTTTGAATTCCCAGTCAGACAATGGCACTGTATACCAGTAGTAAAAATTGGGGGTGCACGTAACCCCAATATATTCTTTGAATTCCCAGTCAGAAACTGGCACTATATGGCAGTAGCAAGAAATGAGGGTATTTGTATTCCCAATATACTCTTTGAATTCCCAGTCAGACAATGGCACTGTATACCAGTAGTAAAAATTGTGGGTGCACGTAACCCCAATATATTCTTTGAATTACCAGTCAGAAACTGGCACTATATGGCAGTAGCAAGAAATGAGGGTATTTATAACCCCAATATATTCTTTGAATTCCCAGTCAGACAATGGCACTGTATACCAGTAGTAAAAATTGTGGGTGCACGTAACCCCAATATATTCTTTGAATTCCCAGTCAGAAACTGGCACTATATGGCAGTAGCAAGAAATGAGGGTATTTGTATTCCCAATATACTCTTTGAATTCCCAGTCAGACAATGGCACTGTATACCAGTAGTAAAAATTGTGGGTGCACGTAACCCCAATATATTCTTTGAATTACCAGTCAGAAACTGGCACTATATGGCAGTAGCAAGAAATGAGGGTATTTATAACCCCAATATATTCTTTGAATTCCCAGTCAGACAATGGCACTGTATACCAGTAGTAAAAATTGGGGGTGCACGTAACCCCAATATATTCTTTGAATTCCCAGTCAGAAACTGGCACTATATGGCAGTAGCAAGAAATGAGGGTATTTGTATTCCCAATATATTCTTTGAATTCCCAGTCAGACAATGGCACTGTATACCAGTAGTAAAAATTGTGGGTGCACGTAACCCCAATATATTCTTTGAATTACCAGTCAGAAACTGGCACTATATGGCAGTAGCAAGAAATGAGGGTATTTGTATTCCCAATATATTCTTTGAATTCCCAGTCAGACAATGGCACTGTATACCAGTAGTAAAAATTGTGGGTGTATATAGCCCCAATTCTATTGCTAGGGGACTTGCAGGGTATTTCTGGGGTGAAGGTGGGGGGGTACACCGTTGGAACGGGTATCGGGGTATATATCGGGTATACGGGAATACACTGACAGTGTATTCCATTCAGGATCCTGGGAAAGCTGGGTTGCGGCGATTGAGCCCGTCAGTGCCACGTTACACTGACAAGCTTCTCCCTGGAATTTAGCTCTTACAAGAGCTGTTGGTTGTCTTCTCCTTCCTATCCTAGCCTGTCCCTGCCTACCCAGAATCTAAGCCCTAGCTAGCTGGACGGAAACCTCCGTCCTCGGTGAATTGCAAGCTCAGAATGACGCGAAGCTGGGCGGCGCTGTTCTTTTAAATTAGAGGTCACATGTTTTCGGCAGCCAATGGGTTTTGCCTACTTTTTTCAACGTCACCGGTGTCGTAGTTCCTGTCCCACCTACCCTGCGCTGTTATTGGAGCAAAAAAGGCGCCAGGGAAGGTGGGAGGGGAATCGAGTAATGGCGCACTTTACCACGCGGTGTTCGATTCGATTCGAACATGCCGAACAGCCTAATATCCGATCGAACATGAGTTCGATAGAACACTGTTCGCTCATCTCTAATTATAATCAAAAAAAAAATTATTCTGGACAACCTCTTTAAAGTGTGGGGCATTCGGGGGGAAAATTAAAGGGGTTGTCCAGGCATAATTTTCTATGGTTTAATGTCAGCATAGGCTATAAATGCCTGATCTGTAGGGGTCCCACACCCAGGCCTCAGACCGATCAGCTGTATGGAGCCACTTCTGGCACCAGTCCTGTACACAATACGGGGCCAGAAGCAGAAAGCTCTGTCCACTGTATATCAGCCGGCACCTTCTCTGCATCTCGGCACTTATTGAAGTCAGTGGGAGCTGAGCTGCCGTGAATCTGCCAGGCAACTATATAGTGGATGAAACTTTCTGCTTCCAGTCCTGTATTGTGTACAAAACGGGCGCCAGAAGTGGTTCCGTACAGCTGATGGGGCCGCGTATCAGCCCCCTAATGATCAGGTATTTATGGCCTACCATGAGGATACGCCATAAAAATAATTAAGCCTGGACATCCCCTTTAATATGTATATGTATGAGTGTGTAGGTAACTGTTGTGTGCAGTTTTTGGAAATCGCAGCATGTCATTTATACCTACAGAAACACTTACAGTGTCCCTATAGATATAAAGGAAGCAGAAAGTCCTCAGAGGAAACCTCTGTGGAGTTTCTGCTTTTTTGCTGCGGGACGCTGCATTAGGCCTTATCCTTATAGTGTGATGTACAGTATATTGAGATGTTAAAGAGGACCTTTCACCTCCTGGGACACATGCAGTTTAATACACTGCTAGAGAGCTGACAGTGCGATGAATTCAGCGCACTTTCGGCTTTCCCGTTCTGTGCCCCCCAGTGAAGAGCTATCGGTGCCGGTATCGTAGCTATTCAGTGTCAGAAGGGCGTTTCTGACAGTCAGTCCGGAACGCCCTTCCTCACAGCAGCGCCTATAGCACTGTACTGTGCGCTCAGCGTCATCGCTGCCTGGTAAGCAGCGACCCCTCTCATAGTACAGCGCTATAGACACTACCGTGAGGAAGGGCGTTCCTGACTGACTGTCATAACGCCCTTCTGACGATGAAGATCTACGGTACCAGCACAGAACGTGAAAGCCAATAGTGCGCTGAATTCAGCGCACTGTTGGCTTTCTAGCAGTGTATTAAACCTCATGTGCCCCAGATGGTGATAGGTCCTCTTTAAGGATTAGGCGCAACAGCGAGATGCAGCTAAAAAAACATTGTGGGAAAAAAATTGCAGTGAATCCCAATATATTTTTTCCACATTGAGCTTTTGTCCCCAGCACCCCGTTTGTCCCCACCTGTGTCTGTTGCACATCGTATGGCGGGTGAGCAGCATGGCTCCTGATATGTTATTACCTTCAGCCCCCCTGTCTTGGTATCGCTGGTTTGCAGGGATCCTGATGGTGGGCCCCTAGAAATAATTCCACTGGTGGGCCCTAGACACCCCAGTCCGACCCTGCTAAGGCCTCATTGACACGTCCACATCCAAGCTTTTTACCGACAGCTCTCCACCCAGCCCATTTGCAGATAGTGTATGGACTGTGGTTGATCCACTTTTCACTTCTGAAAAGCAGATATATTTTTTGTTTTTTTCTCTATATTTTGTATGTCTTTGGGTCCATAAAAACAGATGACATAAGGATGTCATCTGTTGTCTTTCAAGGAACCATAGACTTCATTGATGTGATGTATCCATGAAAAAAACAACGTAATCTTTTTTTTTCTTTTTTTTTTTGCAATTCCTACGCTTCACAGAAAAGCACTGATGTCTGAATAAACACATTGAAGTGTACGTGAATGTATGGCTTCCGTGAAAACTTCTGGCGCCATTTGTATATACAAAGTAGATGAGTGAATAAGGTCTAAGACTGACTAAATTTCAATGATCTACTTTCTGATTTCCTTTGATGTCTGGCAGTTTGTCCATCATAAATATATTACCCCTGCCCTCTGGTACACTGGAGACATATGAAGAACATTTATTGTACATAGCCTGGCACTGCCAGAAAAGAGAAAAATAACCTTTTAATGACACAGATGGTAGATGGTGAAGAAGGGATTCTGAAGAGAGAGGCTGTTTCATGATTATTCAGGGGCACCAGTGGCTGGAGACATTTGTAGCTTCGCAGCACCATAACAGTAGTCAGGGAAAGCCAAATACCCCAACTGTTATCTCTACTATAAAACCGCAGCAGCAGAGATTGGATTCTACACTCATCTGCTGCCTGTGGACATCGCCGCTAATGGAAAGGGACCTGACTTATAAGATGCAAATATATATTTTGGGGATCTTTTTCAATAGAAGCATTACCAATAGAAGCATTGTTAAAAAAAAACAATCACTTATATTCACCTTTCCTGAGTGTCTGGCAAGTCCCAGTTTAACCTTCAGGCCTCTTTTGACCACGTGACCACTGAGACCCAATCATAGTCCTAAATGCTGACCCCGGGGCGCATGATGTTAGTCACGGGCAAGAAGAAGCCCAAAGAGGACACTAAAGACCACAAGACAGCGAGAATGCCCAGGAGAGGTGAGACAAGGTGAGTATAAGTGTTTGTTATTTTTACACACCTCCCTTGGACCTCCACTTATTATACTCTGCCATCTAAGGAAACCCCAGAGTACTACAACAACACCAAAACAAACTGGAGTTTGCCTAAAGCGGCTCAGCTCTTATTCAAGTAATAGTCCCAGAGCTGCAGCCCCATTTGCTATGGCACTGGCATATGGAAGCTCTGCACCTATTATTTGGATAAGTAGTCATATCAGCTGCTTGGTCTAAGTATACTTTAATAGCTATCTGCTTCAATAAACAGCAGGCATGTTTTTTTAATGATTTAGCATGGTAGTAGTTAGAGCTGTTAGGGAGCCTTCACACGGAGTAAACGCTTAGCTTATTCTGAACGTAAAACTCGTTTGGAGTGAGTGGCGTTAAAACAGATCCCATTGATTTCTATGGGTGCCGGCAAAGGTGTGTATCACATTGAAAGCAATAGGTAAAAAAGCCTCCCATTGATTTCAATGGGGAGCACGTGTATGCCGGCACCCATAGAAATCAATGGGATTTGTTTTAACGCTGCTCACTCCGAACGAGTTTTACGTTCAGAATGAGCGAGCGTTTATTCTGTGTGAAGGCTCCATTACTTTGCAATGCTGAGGTTCCTGGCTAAAACCCAAGCAAAGACAAAGTCTTCATGTTCTCCCTATGTTTGTGTGGGTTTCTCTGGGTACTTCTGTGCTAAAAAGCCCCCCCAAAACAAAGCCCTACTGATAGGTTAATTTGGAATTTAGGTTGTCAGCCTCAATGGAGATAGTGATGAATGTGAATGATAACAGTCTCTGTACAGCACTAAGGAATATGTTAGTATTCTGTAAATGAATAATAATTAGAGATGAGTGAACGGCGTTTCATCGAATTGGTATTCGATCGAATATCAGGCTGTTTGAGATATTCGATTCCAATCGAATACCACGCAGCAAACTCACTAAAAATTCGTATCCCCTCCCACCTTCCCTGGCGCTTTTTTGCACCAATAACTGTGCAGGAGAGGTGGAACAGGAACTATGACAGTGTAGGCATCGAAAAAAAATCGTGGTAGCCCATTATATGCTAGTCGGGATCCCTGTCAGCTTGCGTTATGCGGGAGCTGACTTTTTCTCATAGTAATGCATTGACCAGCGTTGATTGGCTGAATAGCATACAGTGTACAGCATTCGGCCAATCAACGCTGGTTCTGCTGGAGGAGGCGAAGTCTAAGATCGGTCCACAGCAGTCTCCATTGTGGTCCGATCTTAGATGTAGCAGAGTTGACACAGCACTGCTACATCTCAGGTATAGCAGAGTTGAGCGCACAGCACTGCTACATCTCAGGTATAGCAGAGCTGACACATGGAGACTTCTATGGTCCGATCTTAGACTCCGCCTCCTCACAGGCGAGCCTTCGGCAGAACCAGCGTTGATTGGCCGAATGCTATACACGGTATGGTATTCAGCCAATCAGCGCTGGTCAATGCATTCCTATGGGAAAAAGTCAGCTCCCGCATTATTAGTGGCATAATACAGGGACTTGGGCATGTTAGATGCCCCCAGGCATGCTTCCCCTGCTGTCCCAGTTGCATTCCAGAGGTGTTGTCATCATTTGCTGAGGTGTCATAGTGGACTTGGTGACTCTCCTGATTCGAATGGTGGGATCCCCTGAAACTAAGCTTTTTTCCCCATAGACTATAATGGGATTCGATATTTGCTCGAATATCGAATATTTCACTGTTCGCTCATCTCTTCTAATAATAATAATAATAATAATAATAATAATAATAATAATAATAATTCTACCTGACCTCAGTTAGTAGGAATGGTGGGCACAGAACCCTCTTTCTCAAGATTTTATACCTATCCCATAGGTGGTAAGCAAATAGGTAGCAAATGTCCAGTGTTAGAAAACCCCTCAAATATATCTAGCAATGAATAGAACAATGTCATAAATACATATTTACCGACTGATAATGAGGGTTTCTTCGCCATTAATCCAGACTCTTACAAACTCTCCATACATGTTATTGTAATAATTTGATGCTGTCCCAATTCCTGTCAATAAAAATCTTCCATAGGAAATCAATGGTCCAAGTCCCAGGTAATAGGAAGGACCTACAAAAGTAAAATGACATTAATGCTGATAAACACATTATGAATAGGGAGACCGAGATAAACAGATATATGTGAGTAGAGCTATAACCTGGTCCCTAATAGGGCAGTTTTACAGAGGGTTGTCAGGTCCAGCCTCTACTTGGCTTTTACCCTCCTGGTCTTCTATTGGTTTAGTACTATGAATATGACAACCGCTTTGTAAAGAGAAGCCGGCCCTGAGATCAGCTGATTGACACATATCCGGATTCTCCAGGAGCCACGTCTGACCAGACACTAGTCCTGCACTGGTGGTTGCAGTGGGTGATGTAGAATTAGTTTGTATTTCTATTATGACTATATAATATATGTATACGCTGCTGCGAGACCTGCAGTTTGTGAACAGCTCTTGTATCTAATCCTCAATGGGAAATATCCTGAAGGGAAGGGGAGGGTTGTGGCTCCTTCATGAGTGAAAAGAAGTAAATCCAGCTCACCACTATAGCACTATACCAACAACCAGATTATAAGGCTTTTGTGTCATCTGTATTCCAACTGAAATACTGAAATGGATGGATGGATGGATGGATGGATGGATGGATGGATGGATGGATGGATGGATGGATGGATAGATAGATAGATAGATAGATAGATAGATAGATAGATAGATAGATAGATAGATGTGAATAGAATAGACTAGAATAGAATAGATAGGTAGTGAATAGATAGACAGATATAGAGATAGATTATGATTTTGTTTCAGTATTAAATGTTGAAATTTACTTAAACAGTTATTTTAATTTGGTAATAAATTTGCATGACATTAAATATGTATTCTACAACAATATGTAATTAACTATATAACAATATGCTGTATAATCTATCACAATATGTAATTTACTATATAGCAATATATAATCTATAACAATATGTAATATACTGTATAACAATATAGAATCTATAACAGCATGTAGTATATTGTATAACAGTATAGAAACTAACAATATGTAATATACTGTATAATATATAATCTATAATAATATGTAATATACTGTATAACAATATAGAATCTGACAATATGTAATATACTGTATAATATAGACTCTATAACAATATGTAATATACTGTATAACAATATAGAATCTGACAATATGTAATATACTGTATAATATAGACTCTATAACAATATGTAATATACTGTATAATAATATAGAATCTGACAATATGTAATATACTGTATAATATAGAATCTATAACAATATGTGATATATTGTATAACAATATAGAATATATTACAATATCTAATATACTGTAGAATAATATAGAATCTATAAGAATTGATTAAACATCACTTATTCAAGTTTTGGTAGTAAAGAAAAGCTAAAGCCTCCAGATGTAAAGTCAGTAGAAGGAAAGTGAATCCTCTTACCTGGTATTGTTGAAGTCTCCTCATAATTCCAAATAATTATAAGCAAAAATATGAACACCACGACAGACGCAGCTGTTGCTGGGGCCACACTGGGCATAACCTCGGTGATATTGTACTGCATTGGGTTTAGAGCTTCTGGAATCATGTTTTTCCAGACTTTCTTCTCTCCTAAGTAAAGGTATACATGCAGAGTATTAACCACCTCGGACTTTTAAAAACCCCAAATGACAGCAGACAGGCGATAGGGCATCACATCTAAGGCCCATTGTGTTGGCATTTACCCTTTTCATGTTTTGAGAATCTACTGGATAGCAAGAAAATTTAGTCAAAACAGAAAGATAACATTTCTACATCAACTTTGTACTCCACATTTCTCTTTGATTATACAAGTGCCATCTGTGAAGGAGGGAGATGCCCTTGACAAGTCATTTGCAGCGATGTAACCTCAAAATTCTCAAATTTTGCACATGGCGTTTACTACAAAACAACTATCCTTCTCATACTTTTAGAAGAGATATATAGAATTATCACAGCGCTACAATGTGAACATTTCATTAATTGTATCCAGAAAAGCTTTACAGATATTACAGCTGTTATAAGTTATGAGTATCCATAACCTCAAACAGACAAAAAAAGGGTAAAAACATTAAAGGGGTTGTCCCGTCACAAGGATCCTATCTATAATGCTTGTTAATGTGAATGTAAGACTTTTCCTTAATACAATGCTTCAGCAAAACTGCTTTGTTTGGCCACTATCTTACTTTATTCATTTTTTTGTGGCCACAGCCCTGACCTAGCTGCTCCTGAGTCAAGTGATGTGTCTGACTGCTCTCAGGGGGAGGGAGGAGGGGCTAAGTGCACGGGAGCGAGCCTGGTGGGAGGGGGGGTAGTTTACCCTTTGGGGAAGGGGCCGCCAATACAGGGTTAGACGCCAGCACAAGTGAAGTCAACAACATCTCTATGCTTCTGCCCTACATGAAGCCAGCAGCGGCAGAAGCGATGCTGCTATTCCGGGGCGGAGGAGCGGAATAACAGCATCGCTTCTGCCGCTGCTTGCTTCATGTAGGGCAGAAGCATAGAGATGTTGACTTCACCTGTGCCGGCGTCTACACTCCCCGGCATCCATTGTAATAGAGAGGCGGATGCCGGGGACAGTTAAACACCGGCACAGGTGAAGCCAGCAACATCGCTATGCTTCTGCCCTGCATGAAACCAGCAGCGGCAGAAGCGATGCTGTTATTCCGCTCCGGGGTCACATATGCAAAGCCAAGCGGCGAGATGCCGCCGGCCCTGCATGCACGCTCATAGACCAGTTCTAGCCTTCACAATGCAAATACAGACCCGGCACCCTGCTTTGCATATGTGACCCCGCCCACCAATGACGAGACAAAGCCGGAAGACAGAAGAATTCACAGAAACGAAGACTGGTAAGTATGCGACGTGGGACAACCCCTTTAAAGTAAATAATTATTCACCTTTTAACCCCTTCAAGCCACAGCCAATTTTTGATTTTTGTTTTTTACCCTGTCCAAAAGTCATAATTATTTTTCAATACTCAGAGCTTTATAAGAGCTTATTTTTTGTGTTACAAGTTGTACTTTGCAATGGTACAATTAAAAAAAAATAAATCAGAATGGTGCAGTGAGAAAAACTGTGTTTGTGCAACTTTCTTACCAGCTTCTTTTATATGGTGTTCACTGTACAGCCAAACTGACAGATCACCTGTATTTTGTGGGTGGGTACAATTATGGAGATAGCAAACCGATATAGTTTTTTCTTTTTAATTTTTTCTTTTTAACTTTATTTTGTAAAAAAATAAAGTTTCTTGGAGTCGCCATTTTTCTAACACCTGTAACTTTTTTATATCTCCGTGTATGGGATGCATAAGGTGTCTTTTGGTGGGGAAAGAGGTGCTTTTTAATTCTATTATTTTGGGAAATGTCTACTGTTTTGATGGCTTGTTATCCTAATTTTTATGGGAGGTGCTACGACATTCACCATATGGGAAAAATATTTTTAAAGTTTGTAGAGTGATGTTTCTTAAGTTATTTATTTACTTTTATATATGTTTTAGGGAAAGAGGGGATTTGAATTCACTACTTTATTTTTTTTTATAATTTATAATTTTTTTTACATTTTGTATTATACCTCCAAGGGGTCTTAAACACCAAGTGGTCTGATCGGTAATTTAATTCAATACATTGCAATGCTAATACACTGCAATGTATTGAGAAATACTTATGCTTCTATGACAGGCTGCCTAGTGTAGTCTGCCATAGAAGAACTCTACAAGCCTGGAAGCCTTCATTAGGTTCCTGGCTATCATAGCAAAGGATTGCCAGATTCTGACTCAATGCCTCCATTGCTGAGACATTTTTGTTTTTGCTAATATGCAAATGAGCTCTTTGGAGCAATGAGGGTGTTGCTACTTACTATTTTGAAGCAATGGCAATGCCAAAACTAATTTGCGTATTGGTAGAAAAGCCAATAACTTGGCAACAGAATTCACAATGGGAACACAGTGTTTAATTCAGGTGACCCCAAGCTATATACCATATTTTTCGGACTATAAGACGCACTTTTTTTCCCCCAAATTTGGGGGGAAAAGAAGGGTGCGTCTTATAGGCCGAATGTGGCACCTGGCATCCGCTGTAATAGAGAGGCGGAAGCCGGCAAGTGATAGACGCCATTACAGGTGCCGGGGTCTGCGACATCGCTGCCCTGCCCTGCATGAAGCCAGCAGCGGGAGGAGTGATGCTATTCCGCTCCTCCGTGCCCCCGCCGCTGGCTTCATGCAGGGCAGGGCAGCGATGTCTCAGGCCCCGGCGTCTATCCCTCCCCGGCATCCGCCTCTCTAGTACAGCGGATGCCGAGTCAGTATCAGCGGCCCCTTCTCCCCCGAACCTGTGCCTCCCCCGTACCTGTAAAGATGCAGGTCGGCTCCTGCGCGGCGATATCGCAGGAGCCGACCTGTTCGGGTGACAGCCGGGAGCCTAATGAGGCTCCCAGGCCTGTCACTGCTATATATTAGTATTGCGGCTGGTCTCTATGACCAGCCGTAATACTAATATACAGAATGTCCCATAGACGGCAATACAGTTGTATTGCCGTCTATGGGACTTGCGATCAAGTGACCGCAGGTTCAAGCCCCGGGGGGGAATAAAATAGTAAAAAAAAAAAAAAAAAAAGCTTTAAAAATATATAATAAAAATATGAAATAAATAAAAGTTCTAAATCACCTCCTGTCCCTAGAATATATATATAAAAGTAGAAAATCATATATCATAAACCACCGTTTTTTTTTTCAATACAAGGTGATCTAAGCAATAGATATTCCCCAAAATGGTATAACTAAAAAGTACTTCTGGACCCGCAAAAAAAACCACCCTATACATCCCCGTACAGCTGCAGGGTCACCTGTCAATGTGGCCTTGCAGCTGTTGCAAAACTACAACTCCCATATATTAAATATTTTACCATTTTTTGCTTCAAAATTTTTTTTCCCTATTTTCCTCCTCTAAAACCTGCGTCTTATAGTCCAGTGTGTCTTATAGTCCGAAAAATACGGTATCTATGGATCTGGGTTGATATGGTGCATTGTGGTGACAGACTCCCTTTAAGGCCACAGCATACAAAATATAAAGCTGATGTTCAGAACTTCTTTTTAAACTAAATGTTTATCAAGAGAAGCTATGTCCATATGGCTATTTCACACATGGTGCAATTGGTGCATCAAAGAGAACCCCTTTAGTACTTAATATATCATTTTATATCACAATTTATCACTAAAAAATCCAGAGCAAAGTAGCAGCTATTTTCTGTTTTCACATAAAATTAATGTAAAAATGCATGACATTGTTTAGGATCACATTCAAACATTTATTGAAGCATACAAACTGTACTTTTATATTTCACTTTTTTTTTTGTTTCTTTAGATGGCTTTAACCGTTTTATCTGTAAATTGAACAGAAGATCTATGGATTGAGCAGGATGAGCATGCCCAGTCTAGCAGCACTAAAGGGGGGGCAGTGTGATTCACAGTACTCTTATGTCTGCTTGCTATTGTTAAGAAGGATCTCTAATCCTCTGGAATATGTTTTCTAGAGTTGCTCTGACCAGAAGTACTATGAGAGTCATGTGGATGTGACCATTCAATAATGATGAGATTAGTCTTCTGATCCTGCTTCACTCTCCTGTGTACAATCTGAAAAATGATCAGCATATAATAGTAAATGGCTCGAGGTCACAGAAGAAAATTCTATCTCCCTGCTTATATAACATGCAATTTTCTGAATGTATATTTCCTTTATAAATATACTCAAGGGGGATTTATCATGAGGGGGATTTTAAAGCAAGTTTTTCTGGAGTATTTGTTGGAATGTCTAGTGAAACTTTCTACCACTTTTTGGTTGGTTTGCTTTCAGCCATTTGGCAATCTTGTGCATTTTTGGATTTAAGCTATGCTCATTTTCCTGAATATCCACTCCCACAAGTCTTGCACCCTGTCAATGTATGACCCCCCAAATTATATATATGTAAATATGTTCTTGTTCTCCAAGTAGGCAGTAACCATTTCTTTTTCTCAGAGAAATAAAAGGTTGCCACCTACTCAGTGAATAAGAGCTAATTCATACATAAACTTCCAGGGACCATATTTTTTGAGTGGATAAATGGATTTTAAAAAAATTAAAAATAAAACATAAAAAAGCCAAATTGTTGAGGGGCACCATGTTAGTCAAATGATGTATGCCATTATGCACTTTTAAGCCCAATGCTTCTGTGGGAGATGTTATGCCACTTTCGACAACACACTCATACTGGAGGGAAATTTTGCAATTTTATATAGTTGCATGAGATAAATCTTTTCCTCAAAATTATAAAGGCATTAACCCTTAATGAAATGCAACATCTTAACACAACTTCAGCATTGAAGTCACTTTTCATTCTTCCATTTTTCAGTTAATCTTTGTATGTCTTTGTATGTTCCTACTTCAGTAGTTGATACCCTTTTAATGGCTAACACAAATGATGACAAACTGCAAGATTGCGAGGCTACTCAGGTATCTTCATTAGGCATAATATGACACAATTTCTATGTTATACTATGCCTGATGAAGAGACCTGAGTAGTCTCGAAAGCTTGCAATCTGTCATCACTTTTGTTAGCCATTAAAAGGGTATCAACTACTGAAGACTCTAAATTTTTAGATTTCATATCCATTGGGTAACACGGTACAAAGATATATTTTTCCTTATGTCCCTACTGCAAATGTCATATAACCACAAGCTTCATGACAACACTACATCTCTGAGTCTTCCTGTACTCCATGTATGCTCCAGTCTTTGCCATCAACTTGTATTGAATACAGGCAGGCTGGGAAATTATGTTCTAAATTATCACAATAACAAATAGATAGATATTTTCTTATGATGCCAAAAATATTACCATAAACAACTACTGTAGGCATAATAAGATTTTCTCAATAACATACATATTCATATATAAAATCTGTATACTTGCAATAATGGCACTTTATTTTTTAAACTTCAAAAATTACATTGAAAATAAAGTATTGATGGCTGTATGATAAATAACAGTATCAGAGTGATAAAGAAAATATATAGTGAATAATAACAGAAAAAAGTTAAAATATAATACAAAACATGGTGACATCACATCATTAAATATAATGAAGTAATTGAATTTTCATAAGCCTTCCGAATAGAACCCAAACTATTTATGGAAAATTAAATTTTGTGATGTCAATAAAGTGAAATGAATTGCATTTGGAGTGTTGAATTCTGGTTTCATTTCCCTAAACAATATCGGTTAAGGATAAAGACTGCCTGCATGTCAGCTATAGCAGGATGCTGTAAACTAGTCCACATATTGTTTCTTCTTGGACACTCATACGTAGAACATGTTGAGTTTCATTTTGTAAAGTGTTACTTCTGTTTTGCAAAAATACATGAAACCATTTTTAGAAGTTGTTAGTTGAACATTATTGCAAAAATGCCTGCCCAGACAAGATGAAATATACCTACTAAAGCGGAAAAGTTATAGTCATTATATCGAATGCCAACAATGAGTTGGAACCATTGTGATACATTGTGTTTTATGTCTATGTATTATGGATATTTATGTTTGCAATAATCTGTTTGTTCCGCTTATTATGTAAGATAAGACAATAAATGTAATGCTGGAGCCATCCCCTGTCCAGTAAAGAAAAGTTGTACATTCTGAAATAAAAGCTCTGGTCTCTATAGACTCTGCCAGCAGCTAAGCACATCGATAGATCTACAATAAGAAGCAGATACTTCAGCAAGGTTCTTGGCCATTATGCTGAATTTTGCATTAAAATTACCACAATAAAGTCCTAATGTCTTTTTTTTTTTGGCAAGCAATTTGGGAATGTTTAATGTATTCATTTCTGCAGTTCCTGCCATTACATAGTACAGTGTGATCATATCACACCAAAACTCTCCATCCCACATCTGTGATTTGAACCAAATCTAAGTGATAAACTTGGAAAATCTACAAATCAGAAATATCCACAGACTCATTTATTCACAAATGTGCTATAGCTATCTATCATTTAGTAACAAAACTGTAGAAGGGAAAAGCCTTTAAAAACACTAGAAATGAAAACACAGATTCAGACATCCTTATCTCTATAAGACTATAAGATGTTTTATCTTTAATTGGAAATCTAAATGAGATCACAGTGTTTGTTATATATTGAAATATTAAATGTATTCTATGTTTTAATGCCATTTCCAATGGGAAGCAATAGAATAGGAAGCAATAAAGAAAGTGAACTCTACCTGTGAGCAGTGGGCACGTCTGCGTTCTCTGGAGAGACTCCGAAGTTCTTACCCCTTTAATATACTGACTGTGGAAAAAAAACATTATGATTAGCCCTGTTTGTAGGAAAGGTGCTTCAAGTTGCTATGAGATCAGTTGCTTAGATACAGGTGATTTATTTCATAAGTGACATTACAATAAAATAGGAGAAGTTTGTAACTTGACCTTATATCCGAAGCTGCTTTCATTCAATTAAGGACCTAAACGAAAATTCTTTCAAGATCCATATGAACTCAATACGCCCGACTTTACATCTTCTAATCCTTTTATAAACCTTCTCTTCCATGGTAGCTGGTGATAGTAGGGACTAGTATTATACCCTGCCACGATCATACATATATACAGTATGTGATAATTCTCATATACAGATATCATTCATCTATGCAGAACTATATTGAGCCTGCTAATAGCACTGTTTGTCATTAAGTAGTTCTATATGTCTTCACCATCACTAAACAGTTAAAGAGAATTCTTCACCTCTCCTGACATGTATGGCTTAGATCAGGGGATGATAACACTCCTTATGGAGTGTGCACCTTTACAGGTGTATGGAGACTTACAAACCTTTTTCATCCACTGGGGGATTATGGGAAAAATATGCAAATCTGTTTTCCAGATTTTTTGACAGCAATAGGTATGTGGAGAACCACTGCATAGATATTGCCATTTCTCCTGTGTCCAAAGAGCAAATTTTCAACAGGACAACACCAGGCCACATGTTGCTTCTGCTATTGTGAGCTGCCTGAGTGGGTCTAATGTACACCATGGCCTGTAGCATCTCTGGACTTGGCTCCTATCAAACACAACTGGGGCATCACTGATCAGCGATTGCCAAGGGAGCTGCGTGCCTAAGTGCATTCAGTATTATATAACGTTACTCTGATGACCATTAATAACTTCACTTATGACCAGCCCTGCACGGTGGCTCAGTGCAGCCTGGCAGTGCTGGAGTCCTGAGTTCGAATCCGCCCGAAACAACATCTACAAGGAGTTTGTATGTTCTCCCCGTGTTTGGGTGGATTTCCTCCCATTCTACAAAGACATACTGATAGGAACAAAAAATGTACATTGTGATCCCTATATGGGGCTCACAATCTACATAAAAAAAAACAAAAAAAAAACTTAACTGATCAAGTTAAGACTGATCGTCTGTCAAAGTGTGTAAATGCACTTATTTGTGAGTGTGGTGCTCATAGTCCATAAAGAATAAATTGAATATGTTGTTTCCATTTTTATATCATTAACATATCTATTGATCATGTGATTTCCATAATTCCAAGACATTTCCTTCCTGGCGTTAAATTTCATTCAGAAGGAGTGTATTACATGAGATGACAGGTCCCCTTTAGACTGAGACCCCACATTGCGGAAATGCAGCTTTTTGTTTCAGATTTTGCTGCAGTTTTTTGAGCCAATTTTCCATTTCCTTTTGTAGCCTTTATTCTTCATTCACTTGTTAATTCACAAATATAAAGTACTAGAGGGAGGACCCGTCTTCGCACGGTATATTACATTTTATGTTTGTGTAGTGGCCCCGTAAGAATTGTCCAATTTTGCACTGATGTATTTTGTATGTTGTTTCTATGTATGTCCATAAGCGTCATGTGATTATGTGTATCTCATTTTGGATGTCAGTGAAAAACCTGTGATCAGTTGTTATGGATACCTGGAGTAAAGCTGTATCTAATCCTTCCTCGTGTAGTACTGTGTTTAGATGCAAGTATCCAATCCTTGTTGGTGAGGTACTTTGTGCAGATGTACATATCTAATCCTCCCCATGTGGTATTGTGTGAAGAGGCGCATATCTAATCCTCCAGTAAGTGAAACTGTGTGCAGACGCGCGTATCTAATGACTCTGGCGTGTGCTACTGTATCTAATCCTATGACATGTGGTACTGTGTGCAGACGGGCGTATCTAATCCTATGGAATTTGGTACTGTGTGCAGATCCGCTTATCTAATCCTCTGGCATGTGGTACTGTGTGCAGACACGCGTATTTAATCCTCCCCTGTGTGGTATTGTGTGAAGAGGCGCGTATCTAATCCTACGGCGTGTGGAACTGTGTGTAGACGCACGTATCTAATCCTACGGCATGTGGTACTGTGTGCAGACATGCGTATCTAATCCTACGGCATGTGGTACTGTTTGTAGACGCGCGTATCTAATCCTACGGAATGTGGTACTGTGTGCAGACGCGTGTATCTAATCCTATGGCATGTACAACTGTGTGAAGACACGTGTATCTAATCCTCCCCTGTGTGGCATTGTGTGAAGAGGCACAAATCTAATCCTACGGCATGTGGTACTGTGTGTAGACGCGCGTATCTAATCCTACAGCATGTGGTACTGTGTGCAGACACGTGTATCTAATCCTATGGCATGTACAACTGTGTGAAGACACGTGTATCTAATCCTCCCCTGTGTGGTATTGTGTGAAGAGGTGCGTATCTAATCCTACGGCGTGTGGAACTGTGTGCAGACACGCGTATCTAATCCTACGGCATGTGGTACTGTTTGTAGACGCGTGTATCTAATCCTACGGCATGTGGTACTGTGCGCAGACACGTGTATCTAATCCTATGGCGTGTACAACTGTGTGAAGACACGTGTATCTAATCCTCCCCTGTGTGGTATTGTGTGAAGAGGCGCGTATCTAATCCTACGGCGTGTGGAACTGTGTGTAGACGCGCGTATCCAATCCCCCGGCATGTGGTACTGTGTGTAGACGTGCGTATCTATTCCTCCCCCGTGTGGTACTGTGTGCAGACGCGCGTATCTAATCCTCCCCCGTGTGATACTGTGTGCTGAGACGCATATCTAATTCTCTGACTTGTGGTACTGTGTGCAGAGGCATGTATCTAATCCTCCAAAGTGTGATACTGTGTGCACACACACGTATCTAATCCTCCCCTGTGTGGTATTGTGTGAAGAGGCGCGTATCTAATCCTTCGGCGTGTGGAACTATGTGTAGACGCGCGTATCTAATCCTAATGCATGTGGTACTGTGTGCAGAGGCATGTATGTAATCCTCCAAAGTGTGATACTATGTGCACACACACGTATCTAATCCTCCCCTGTGTGGTATTGTGTGAAGAGGTGCGTATCTAATCCTTCGGCATGTGGAACTGTGTGTAGACGCGTATATCTAATCCTATGGCGTGTACAACTGTGTAAAGACACATGTATCTAATCCTCCCCTGTGTGGTATTGATTGAAGAGGCACGTATCTAATCCTACGGCATGTGGAACTGTGTGTAGATGCGCGTATCCAATCCTCCGGCATGTGGTACTGTGTGCAGATGCACGTATCTAATCCTATGGCATGTGGTACTGTGTGCAGACGCATGTATCTAATCCTCCCCCGTGTGGTACTGTGTGCTGAGACGCGTATCTAATTCTCTGGCTTGTGGTACTGTGTGCAGAGGCATGTATCTAATCCTCCAAAGTGTGGTACTGTGTGCACACACACGTATCTAATCCTCCCTCGTGTGGTATTGTGTGAAGAGGCGCATATCTAATCCTTCGGCGTGTGGAACTATGTGTAGACGCGCGTATCTAATCCTACTGCATGTGGTACTGTGTGCAGACGCGTGTATCTAATCCTATGGCGTGTACAACTGTGTGCAGACGTGCGTATCTAATCCTCTGGAGTGTGGAACTGTGTGTATACGCGTGTATCTAATCCTACGGCATGTGGTACTCTGTGCAGACGTGTGTATCTAATCCTATGGCGTGTACAAATGTGTGCAGACGCGCGTATCTAATCCTCTGGAGTGTGGAACTGTGTGCAGAAGTGCGTATTTAATCCTCTGGTGTGTGGGACTGTGTGCAGACCCGTGTATCTAATCCTCTGGCATGTGATACTGTGTGCTGATCTGTGTATCTAATCCTCTGATGTGTGTATCTCAGTTTGGATATCAGTGTTGTATTGTGCATGTGGAGTGACCGTGTGTATTGCAGTTGGAATATGAGTGAAAGTCTAGCAGGTTTGTATTGGCTAAGGGGGGGGGCACTGTGTTTGGAATGCTGTATCTCAGCAACGGTACGTCCGAGCGAGTTGGAGTCTCGTCATAAACCTTCTCGGATATCTGAAGTATCTCTGTACCAAATTTGGTGAAGATCGGTCCAGTCCAGTCGTTTGGTTCGCATTAGAGAACAGACAGACAGACAGACAAGAATTCATTTTTATAATATAGAGATTAACACTATTTCTGATAACATTCTTACCTTGCAACATTATTTTCAACACCTGTCTAAAACTTTTGCAAATGACCATATGTCCCATGTTCTAACAAAAACTTGGTAGCACACAATAATATTAGACAAATATGTGTTTTTGTGTTGCTTTGCCATTATATAGCTAAGTATTAGATGTTTTGCCCTTCTTATTGAAATTACCTTAAACAGCTGACTGATTGTGATGTAACCTTATCAAGAATATGAGACTGGTTGTATGAGAATATGAGATTGGTTATAGATATGTCTGTTTATTTATTTTAATAAATCAAAAAGGAGTTGATTCGGTTAGGGCTTTGTCTGAGAGTCTTTATCTATTGGAAAACCAGATCTAGCTCTTCATCCTACCAACATCTATAGTAAATGTTAATAGCGAGGGGCTATATAACATTATAATTCTGTTATCCATATAACAGAAGCAGTGCCAGGCAGAACTACAAATTCATATAGCATCTTATTATAAAGTGATATTTTGTGAGGGAACTGAATCTTTGCCCTGTGTGGAAGAAAGCCATCCCTTACATGTATTATTAAAGTAGGAGCAGAAAATAAACTGTGCAGACAAACAGGCTAGACGTAACCCAAAAGATCAATGTAACTTTTCTTACAAGGTTCTTATACATTTACAATCTCATAGATTAACCAAAGGGGTTTATGTGTTCTGTAGATGCCATTCAGTGTGGGTAACAGTTGTAATTCCAGATCACAAACTTCACTAACATGATCTTCTTTCATGTACAATCTGTGATCAGTAGATTATTTAGATTGAAATCTCCCTTTCAATTGAATGTATCTGCAATATTATACTTGTATCCTGTCTTTCTGCGCCTCTGTAAAGAATACAAGGGGTAAAACCCACCTATTTCCAATCACAATATAAGGGCTATAATAACACAGGATACCCAATTCTCCAAGATCCAAAACATCTTGACTATGTAACCCATAAATTCAGCAGGAAGTTCTGAAGTTCTGGTTATTCAGAGACTGAGTCCACATGGATGTTTGTATCATCTTGTATTATAGTTTTCACTTAGAATATATACTTCTACAGGTTACTAACAAAACACATGTAAATCATTTACACGTGACTACATGAGGAAGAGACAGGTCCGGACAATGTCTCAATTACTCATCCATATTTAAGGCTTCTTACTCTTGTTAAATGCTAGAACATATTCCATGTAATTATATTGGTCGCATGTACTTCACGCTGTAAGATATGATCTAGCAAAGACATGTTAGGATACATTGTTTCACATTGAGACCGCTAAACACTATGAAGAAACATTTAGTAACATTTATATCCCTAAAGCCCATAAAATTAGTTGGAGACACTAATAACATAGAATACTATAAAACTCGAAATCATTAGGTAGCATATGGGGAGACCTAAAAAGTGTAGCTAAGAAAATATGGAGTAACTGCCCATAACAATCCCAATTAGATTCCACCCTTCATTTTATAGAGGGCATTTGTAAAATCGGATTGGTTACCATAGGCGGCAACTCCACTTTTCTTTTGCATCAGTTTTGATACATTTCACCCTCTGTCTGTTTGAGGATTAGGATGTACAATCAGCAATATTGTTATCTCTGATATATCTGATATGAAAGATTTTATTCATGTAATATACTGAATACACATATCCAAAAATCACTGAGGTAGATTTACACATATACTTGGAGCTTGTATACATTGTTGTTAAGCTGGAAGGTGTATTGCCACTTTTCTCAAAATTAGCATTATGTAAGGGGAAAGCCTGCTAAAGTACAGCATGTGTAAGAAGCCTGCTAAAGTATGGCACTAATGTATTGAGTTTAGTAGCGGAAAATACATTTGGCCGCTCACTTAGAAAGATACATTGCAACCAGCACATGTGTTGCATACAATTACAGTATTCCTTGGTAATATTTACTATGAGAAGGAAGGGGGGATGTAAAGGGAGTCTGTCACTAGTAAATTGGTTATAAATCTAATCATAGTACCTTGTAGAGGTGATTGTACAGTTTCCAAATATGCCTCTGTTATCCAGCTTTGGGGTCCCATTTTCATGCCACTCGCTGTTTTATTAATATGCAAATTAGGGTAAAAGTGCTTTGCAAGGGAATCCAGAGTTGAGACCAAAGTCCAGGAAAGCTAAGGCGTGCCCCCACCAATAGTACTTTGCAGATCATTCTGAATATGAATAAACAGAGATTTACATGAAGATGGGGCTATAAAGCTGAGTAACTGAGGCATATTTGGAAACTGTTAATTACTGTACTGTAAAATTGATGACTTAGCATAGGCCATCAACATTAGATTATTGGGGTCCAACTCTTAGCAGCCCTGTGTTGTGGCTGAACTGAGTCATTACAACTTAGCTCCCTTTAAGTGGCCTGGTCTGGCCACTACACACATAACAATGCTGACTGATTCCAGCTCCATCCTTTGTATAGGTCTAAGATGCCAGACCTCACATATCTGATATGAGTGACCAATTTTTAGGATTGATCATTGATACTTTTAAAACTGGAAACCCCCTTTAATGATTGGCCATTAGTTTAAAATGTGTGTATGTTATATAGGGGAATGTAGTGCATTCTACCCTGCAACTGATATATCGTTCAGTTGTCACATTTAGTAAACGTGTCCCTCTGTGTACAATGACGTACAACTCAATATATTCTACACATTCATATACATCTCAGTAAACATTGGCTCAGGGACTTAGTTGCAGTAGAAGGAAAATTAGAAGGTTTGGCCTGTCCTTTTTCAACTCTGTGTATGATTTCTGGAGAACTGGATACTATCCCTTCCTTCTCAATCCTGTTTACACAACATTGGTCATGCTCCAGGTAATGTAACCCTGTCCAGTCTATTGATTAATACTGACAGCAAAATAACTGTATACTTTATTCTGTCTACGGGATATTGCGTGCCAAGTCAAACACTGCAACAAGGCAGAAACAAGTAAACAGTATTTATTATTACTGGTATCTTTTTTATTAAAAATATCTTTTCAACCATAAACTGAGAATTTGTCTTCCAGAATTACAAACCAAAGCTTAATGCTTAAGAAATGTCCATATAAATGTGGATTGTGAACACATTTAGTTAATTTTGTAGGTAACATGGCATCTTGTAGGACCCCATTAAGTGCTAGATACAAAGCGCACAGGATATAACATCAGGTAGCCATCTTCCCATGCATATAATTGCTGATCTTTAGGGTTGTAGGAGAGCATAGAAAGGACAGATGTGGATGACCTAAGGTCAAAGCTAGCATCAACCTGCTTTTGTTTCAAGAGGTCAAATGCAAAGGTCACTCTCAAATCTTTGGTGTCTGTAACGTAAAGAATTCCACAAGCAATAAATGCATTGCCTGCCTTGGACTTTGGGTATGTGGTATTGATGTGCTGAGTGATTGAAAAGGTTTTGTCATCCAAGTGAGCAACCATGATACTCTTATCTAAGTCAGAAGAATAGATTATCCAGAGATCTTTCTCATCAGCTGCCAGCTTAAAGTAAGACTTGGAATTTGAGAAGAGGTAGCTGCGATTGTGATATGCCGCATTGTCAATGCTGAGAGTCTGGAAGGTTTCAGAGTCAAGTTCATACCTGTAGGAGGAAAAACAAAAAGTAGTCATGTTTATTTATAAAGTCAATATAATGGCATTTTTATGTCCACAGAGTTTTTATGTTCTCCCTATATTTTGTCAGGGATTTCTTCCTAGACTCCAAAAACATACTAAAGGTTAAGGCTGAAAACCCATGTTGCAGAAATGCAGCTTTTATTGTTGCAGATTTTGGCCAAAGCCAAGAATGGCTACAAAAGGAATTGGAAATATATAGGAAGCTCTTATACCTCTATCTTCTGCTCAACCCAGTCCTGACATTGGCTCACAAAACCGCAGCAAAATCTGCAACAAAAAAAGCTGTGTTTCCACAATGTGAGGCCTTAGCCTCATGGGGTGTTTCATATCTTTTTTTTTAACCCTCATAGAGAGGTATAAAATTGCAAACACTATATACTCAACTGTCCATGTTACCAGTCTTTGGTCACCTTTTCGCACAAGTGCGTCAGCCAGTCATTGACTCTGCTTGACTACAATTTCAAGGTTCAGACACTTATTGACTAACATATTCCTGTGCGGGTCAAAGGCCAAGACACACATCCCTGGTGGTGACTATATACTGTTTTTTACTTTAAGCCTCCCTATTGGTTAGAAAAAGAACTGGAACATCTCTTCAACTTCCTAAAATTGGAAGAGGCGTAGCTATAGAGATATAGAGATAGCACTTATAATTGGGCATTGGTGTTTGGGAGAGCCCAAAGACTATTCTGTACCATATGAAGAAAACCAATATCATAAAAGCAAACATGATAGATGGGGGAGTGCTGCTATAGAATGTATATTGGGGTCTGGGAACTTCACATTATACCTGTTCCCTATGGTGGAGAGAGGGAAATTGCAATGTGAACTCCACTGGGGAGAGGAACTGATGTAAGATGATAATTTCTGTACATCATTTAATAATATAGTGTTATATAAGCAACAGGAAAGTTGCTATAGAGCCGCAGGTTGGAAACCACTGGTGTAATGTATGCCATGTCCGATCTTGTGTTAGCTCCATAACAGTATTGTGAATTGTAAGGCTATGTTCACATCTGTGTAGGAGGTTCTTTTTGGACCCTCTATGGCAGATTCTGTGAAAGATTCTGTGAAAAAAATACTTTTTCATCCAGCAAAATGACAGACACTATAATAGAAACCCAATGAACCTGATTATAATCAATGGGGTCCATCGGAATCCAGTTTTGTCAGTCATATGATATATCCGTCCCCATTGGGATTTACATTTTAGTGTTCCACAAAAACAAAAAACAAAACCCGCCACTCTATATCTTTCATATCTTCTCCAATATACCGTCTGCTGCAGTTTCTATCCATGTGCTGTTTTTGAGCATATTCTAGTAATATCGACCCTCTATTGAATAGTTAATACAATACAGAACGGCGAGGCTTGGTGAGTGCTAGTAAAGTGAGAAACATTAATGTAATTGGGGGTTAGTGAGTCTGTACCTTACGATTTTATTGGATCCTCCCTTGTGGTAATACATTGAATTATCATACACTACATGTCCGCAGCCATGGTAGAACCAGCGCAGTTTTGTGATCTTGTAAGTGTCATTCAGCAGGGCAGTTATATTTCCATATTCCTTTACTATTAATCCTGCAGGAAGAACAGTGATATAAAATGAATTAACATGCAAAACTGCACTATGCACACAGCTCCCCCAGTATACTGTACATGAATGTTGTAGCTTTCCATTTTTAGCTCATTTTTTGACATTTCCTGACAACTGGAGCCTCCTTTTGAAAGTGCTATAGCGCAGTTCAGCCCTGTCCACACCGCACTAGAGCTTTCCTACCAGATTCCTGACTTGTACATCCTATGGCAGGCTGTCATGTTTACTGCTATTAATTCGTATACACATATACACCACCAATAACCTCCCAATAATAATTATTATTGCAAAATAATGGTATACTTCAAGTTATTCTTTTTTGCTGGATCTTTCTAAATTAAAAAGCATAACCTACTGAGCTCTTTCTGTACTGCAAAAAAACATTATACCCCGTGGTGAACTTTTGACATGAGGGCCCCCCGACCGACGCCAAAGACCTCGACCAAACTCCCCCTCCCCACATTCCTGCGCACACTATTATGTCCCATAATAGCCCCTGCACACAGTATTATATTCCCTAGTGGCACCTGCACACAGTATTATACCCCATAGTGGCCTCTCACCCAGTATTATACCCCATAGTGGCCCCTTCACCCAGTATTATGCACCAAAGTGGCCCCTTCACCCAGTATTATGCTCCAATGTGGACACCCATTAACAATTATTATACTCTGGGGTCTTTTCAGACCCCAGAGTATAAAAATCGGAGACCCAATGGGGAATACAAACATAAAAACCACTGTTACTTACCTATCCCTGGCTTCACGGCACTCCATACTGATGGCGGCCATCTTCAATGATGTCCAGGACGTCCCGAGGGCCTGCGTAGCGACGCACAAGGATGCAGGTCCCATTCATGGTGGTCAGGGACGTCACTGAAGTAGGCCTGAAGCCTTCTGGAGCCAGGAGAGGTAAGTAACACTGTTTTTTATGTTCCCTTACCTCTTCTGGGCCTCCGATCATTATAGTTGGAGGTCTAAAAAGACTTCCGAGTATAATAATAGTGCTTGTGGTGCCCGCAGCATCACTTACCGATCACAGCCTCTGCCAGGATCAGAGCCTATGGATATGTTCAGCATATAGACATGGAGCCTGTGACCAGCATAGTTTACAAACATGATGTGAGTATATTTGTAATTTCTACTTAATGGAAAAAAGAAAGATACTATAGTTCACAGAGCCAAAATATAATTGACTAGTTGTTTAGATTTTTAATTTTGACTCTTAATATTTGTGTTTTTGATTCACAAGGATAGTATGGTTGCATTTAGTATTTTTGTACCTGAAAAATGTGCCACAATCCAAATCCTTTGATCACTGGTTTTGTTTGAGAAATCCATCATCCAAGCTCCAAATGTCTCTTTCACTTTTGCAATGTGAATTGGATTCTCTATGGCCTTTATGGTGCAATCTGATAAAGCAATACATGTTGTCAGATATGAACAGGACATTAAGGTATTTAATAACCTAAGAAGATTATTTACCATCTTTCTTTGGAGGAATGCCATTAGTCTTCTCGCTAGATTTACCCACCATGGTGTCATCATTAGGGACGGCACAGGTCTCACCTTACAATTCAATATGAAGTCAGGTTAGCACATATGATAACATTAAGCATGTCCATATACAGTATCTCTTCATTAGAAGAAGCCCAATCATAATTTAATAACATGGTAAGTTTATCTTAAAGCAGTAACTCGTTCAGTAGAGTATTATCTCATCCAGTATACAGACACTATTCTATAGTATTTTGCCCAGAATAGGGGATATAGATATTTATGTACATTGAAGGCAATGCCCTAATATCCCAAGTATGTTGCTATATGGATCTGTACAGCAATTGTAGATATTGAATACCCTTTTGCATTATTAGGATCAGACTTGCAGTGTAACACACACACACAGAGGAAAAATCTATATATTTATATAAAAAGAGATTTAGATTTAGGCATACAATGACTCGAGTCCTCATGTCTCTTTCAGCAATAGTTTTCAGTGTTACGCTATATGTGGGTGGGTGACACTCCTATATGATGGAATAATACAAATATTGATACAAAGTGACGTTGCAGTCACGTTGTAGTTGAAAGGGTCTTAGACATAGCAGTGCATGGGGTCACATGCGCTGCCATGTATTTTGCTATGTATACTGCTATGTATTTTGTGGCTTAATGCAAGAATCTGTTAAGCACTTTACTTTTTTGGAATAAAGATGTAAAGTTATTTGTATGTTTAGTGATTTCTACAGGTAACTAAGACATGATGATATCTAGCTGACAGATACATGGACAATGTCTTCTTAATTACTAATGTCAGGGTGAGACTTTCCACGTGGCAATTCTGCCACGGTCACATGTCAGCATCAGCACTGCCCTGCTGGGGAAATTCCTATTTTCTTTGAATAAACAGAGCACAAACAAGACTGATTTCAATTATCTCAGTACATTCGTATTAGAAACCCCATCTACAGAGATATATAATGTACATTCATGTGTGAGGGGATCTCTGGGAATACCAAACACAAAAGATAGGGAAATGAACGTGGTAAGATATAGTTTTAACGTGCATGTGCATTATACTTTAAGAGTTTTCAGGGCTGAAAATATTGGGATAGATTATCATAAGAACAGGTCATCAATATCAGATTAGTGTGGCTCCAACACCCAGTACCCCAATATGGCAGCTGTTCTGCAGAAAAAAAGAGCAAAAAGCACACAGCTCTGTTCTTTGTGTAGTGGCCATTAATTTGAATGGGACCAAAGCTGCAGATACTCAGTTTCGCCATTACAGAGAGACCAGAGCTGTCTGCTTCTTCCTTCATGTTCTGTGCATCATCTATCGCCTCAGTACCTCAGTGCACAACTGTGTTTACTAATAGGTTATGTTCGGACTTGTGTCTCTGTGGTCTGCTGCATATCTATCACTGGGTTAAGCAAGGACTTGTAGTATCCCTGTGTTCCAATGGGCAATTTAGGTTATGCTGGAGCGTGTAGTGCCTCAGTGTTTCCCTGTGTATTTATTCACTATTAGATTTTTCTGACACTAACAGTCTCAGTGCTCTGCTGCAGATTTATTTAAACTTATTATAGGCGATGCTTGGACTTGTAGTACTTTTCTTCTAAATGCTGCGTTTACTTATTTGTAGCCTTTGCTTGGACTTGTGCTTTTTTCCTCAACTGTAGACTTATTACCAGGATATTCTGGGACATTTTATGCACCATTGCCTATTTATTTATTGCTAGGTATCCATAGACTTGTAGTGCCTTTGTTCTCAAGGGCATTTACTGTTAGATTGTGTTGAAGCTTTAAGTATCTCAGTGTGCCAGTGTTGTACCCACTCCATTTACTTACACTTTGCAGACATCAGATGAAAGGAGTTAGACAGCATTTCAGAATCCCAATTCCATTATACATGGTAACATTGAGAAGCATTAGTCTTAGAGTTATGAGGATCAAGATTAAAGATGTCAGGAACAAGATGAAAGATAGGATGCCAGGACTGAATATTGCAATGTGACTGACTGTAGGGGATCATGCTATACATCTTCTTGTCATGTTTCACTCTCACCGTACAGATAGTCGGCCTGTGTACTTGTAAATGCCAGGGTTGAGTTTCAGCCCCGGTCCGACCCTGACTAACGTACACATTAACATTTCAAATAATCAAAAATCTCTCTCTCAAGATTTTATCCATCCCAGTGAAAGTGTCAAGGACGATGACAGCGGCACATCTATAGTCATCAGTATGTATTTGGGTTCTGGTGAGTATATCACAAGTTTTCATAATAAACATACTTTGTACTGTAGTAGTTCTGTTATCTGCGTGTCTACTGCTATACAGTGCTGACTATTGTGTATGCAACTCACAGCCAAATAAACAAGACTGATTCCAATTATCTCAGTAAATGCGCATTAGAAACCACATCTACAGAGATATATAATGTACATTCATGTGCGAGGGGATCTCTGGGAATATCAAACACAAAAGATAGGGAAATGAGCGCGGTAAGATATGGTTTTAATCTAGCTAGTTCTAGAAGCGCTTCTGGGTTTATCCACAATGCATATGCAGAAATGTTTGTGCACATGTCTCATCTGTGGGCTCCCTCCATGTAAGCGAATATTTACAGCCATAGTCGCAGAGATCCACTCTGTCCTATGTATTATGTAAAAGCTGTTATATATAATTGATTTCCCTATGGTCTGTCACTATGAGGGGGTTGTCCAGGGAAATTAAAACTGGTAAAGTGGGATATTAACATGAAAATGTAATACTCTCTCTTACAGATCCCCTGCCACCCTGATTCTCAGCCTGCCGGGGTCCACGCTGGTCTTTACTTCCTGCTGTCTCCTGATGCACAGGAAGTGTCTGGAGATGGCCATTCAGCCAATCACTGCAGGTTACTGCTTCAACCAGTGAATTGCTGAGCAGGCATCTCCAGGAAGTAAAGACCAGTGTGGACCCAGAGACCATCAGAACCAAACTGCGGAATCAGTGAGAGGTGAGTATGTTAGGACCCCTTTTTTTTTTTTTTTTAATGTAGATTGTGAGCCCCACATAGAGCTCACAATGTACATTTTTCCCTATCAGCATGTCTTTTTTTTTAAAATATGGGATGGAAATCCATGCAAACACGGGGAGAACATACAAACTCCTTGCAGATGGTTTTTTGCCCTTGGCAGGATTTGAACACCAGGACTCCAGCGCTGCAAGGCTGCAGTGCTAACCACTGAGCCACCGTGTGGCCCCAGGACCCCATTTTTAGCTGCATTAAATATAATGTCTGCAGTATTTCCCTATTAAATTCCTATAACACAGAAAAACTAAGCAAATAGTCTTTTCGACTGGTTTTAATTGTTTGTACAGGATATGAACAAGGTCCAGTGAACTGTTCTAGCTGGCTTTAAAAAAAATGTGGCCGACCGTGTTGAGTTTAATGTAGGTATAATTTAAGTATAATGTAGGTGACAGGTTCCCTTTAAAGCATCTTTAACTATGTATAGTGTGAAGACATTCTAAGTATATTTCTTATAAAGGAAAACAGTAACATCTCTAATGTAACAGCTGTATAGTATTCACTTACCTGTGCATTTGGTGCTGAACTCCTGTACAACCTGCTGAGCTTTGACTTTCTTCCTGCCAGGGGGACCCATGGGGCCAGGAGGACCAGGTGGGCCCGGGGGTCCTGGAGGTCCCATTTCTCCTTTCAGACCTGCAGTATTGTTTACATATGATCAGAAAAATCACCTATGTATTATGAGGGCAGGTATTTTAAGGGATACACAATGTGCAGTAGAATGCAGCTCTTCAACAAACAATATCATAGAAGACTACAAAGATTGACATCTACCTTCACTAAGGACATCATTAGATGTGTCGCCTGTGTCCCCTTTTTCCCCCTTTTCACCCCTCTTTCCTGGTATGCCTTCCTTTCCTGGAGTACCAATTTCACCAGGATCTCCTTTCTCTCCCTTTTCACCTTGTTCACCTTTCATTCCGGATTCACCTAAAAAAGTCAAGACACAAAAAATACTCTATGTAATGTTGCATTATAATATGTAACTGATACTGTGTAGAACTGCAGGCAAGCTGTAGCTGGCTGTTCTGTAACATGAAAAGCAGTTTGCAGACTCCATGGTTATTGAGGCAGTCAATGTTCTTGGCACAATTTCTTCTTCAGGGCATGTTTTATAGAAAGTGCCTTCCTGTCTGGGAAAAGAGAAATCTGCCTAGGACATATTATCTGTTCTCAGAAACATAGCTATACATAATATCTTGCGAACAGATCAAATAGTTAACCTAAAGGACCTTTACTTATAGGATCTTTACCTAGGTCTGCTTTAAGAATGGCGTCTTTAAAAGCCTCTCTCATTTCTCTACTGTATCAGGGAATGTCCTGTTTTGTGTAGAGAAGGGCAGGTCACAGGTCACAAAGCATGTCTAGAACAATCTCCTATAGAAATCAATGTATAATATCCAGACATTGGTTTCTTATGTCTTTGTGGTTGTGCTAAAGCAAATATCTATGGCCAAGACCTCACGTTGCAGAAACACATTTTTTTGGTTGGAGATTTTCTTGGTGCTTTTTGAGCCAAAGTAAAAAAAAAAAAAGCTACAAAGGGAATGGGATATATTTAGGAAGTACTTAGACTTCTACCTTCTGCTCAATCCATCCCTGGCTTTGGCTTCAAAAACTACAACAAAATTTGCAACAAAAAAAGCTCCATTTTGGTGGCATGGGGCGCAGCCTAAAGTTGTTAAAAGTTGTACAAGCAATATGGCCATCCCTATAATCACGTACAGGAAATAAAAATATAACACCAGAATATGAAAATGAAGTGAAAAAATAAATCTGGAGAATATATTCCCTTTAAATATTGAATTAATTAGTTAGAGTTATATAGGTTAGAAAAACTACATTGCTAAAATAATCATCTTCTTTGGAAACAACACTGAAGAGAATATATTTTACCAATTTTTCCCCTTTTTCCGGAAGCACCTGGCTCTCCTTTTTGCCCAGGAATCCCATCAGAACCATTAAATCCTGGCATCCCATCCATGCCATCAAGTCCAGGGGGTCCTACAATAAACAAGTAATATTAGATACAACACTTGTTATATTATATACTGTATAGAGTCAACTTTTTAACTCAACATTTTCCATTGGGCTAAAAAAAAGTAGCTTATGTCATAAATTACAAAGAGATTATATGGCTTTTCGCCTAAACACTACCATACCATAAATGTGCGCTCATATCTATATACATATATACACCGTATATATCAGTTTTAGCCCAAATGGGCTTTTACGGTGGAATCCTGTGGAATCTGTATTCAAAAAGAACAAAGCTCCAGGCAAAAAGTCTTAATTACTCAATGACAATTACATTAACTACGTATGGGCCATATTCCAGCTAGGATTGCCCAGATGCTTTCTTTGATCCTCAGACCAATGGCGTATTAGCATTATATAATAAGAATAATCAGATGATGGGATGTTACTTACCTGGAGGCCCAGGTGGACCTGCAAATGAGATAATTATAGTTATTAACTTGTGAATGTTTTATATCACTTTATTTAATGTTCTTTAAAATGTGCCCTACAGTTAGGTTTTTAATGTAAAACCCCTCTCAAAGAATTGAATGATGTTATGTACTTTGTGAAACAAAATGGCCTTCGGCAGGGGGTTAGTTGAGGTCCTTCCCCAGAGGTCCTTGCACAAGATTGGTCTCTACAAATAAATAATATATACAGGACAAAAAGCTGTGTAAGATCTATATATATATATATATATATATATATATATATATATACTCTTAGCTATTACAGTTTCATATATATATATATATATATATATATATATATATATATATATTAGCAAAAAGTTCAGTGTAACACAGCAGTAATAATGGTGGGTGGATCAGGCCTGGCAATAAACCACACAAGTTTAGATTATTTGATTGGAGTGCTGCCAGTTTGTCCTGAGGTAGATAGACAGATAGATAGATAGATAGATAGATAGATAGATAGATAGAGTTATAAAAACTAGCATAATTGGACAAGCACACGATATTGTTTATACAATAAGATTATCACCAAGTCAATGCATCTTAAAAAACCCATGGATGGCAGCACTTAATAAAGACACATGGGCCTTGCGTCATATGGAAAGAGATAAATGTCTCCATCTGGACAAAACCACAACATTTTTGGCTGTTGGTCTTTTGTGGCTTATTTTCTGGATCTTTCTTGACTTGTTAATTTTATCAATAGCTATACACGCCATAAATGTTTCAGTACTGTAGCACTACCAGTCCGTGCTTCAAGTTTCTCATTGTGAGAAATTCATAACACGTCTGAAGGCTCGCCTTCACCAAAATACACAGACCTCAAGAAATGATATGAGGGGCCACAGGGGAGGGAGCTATGTTAATTAAACGTTGCTTGTCTAAGGTCAAGCTTCCATAGGCACAGCATGTCTCGATAATCTCTGATGAAGGGCTGCCAGAAATGCTGAGACTCGCATGACTACTGAGGTCAAATAAAGGCCTAATGATCACATATGTACTTGCATTGACATCACATGTGACCACTGAAGCTATTGATTGCAGTGGTCACATGAACACCAGTGCTTCTATTTGGGGTTCAAGTGAATGCGGATGGGCCACTTGAACAGAGGACGGAGTAGGTGAATATAATTTTTTTTTATTTTAAACTACGTTTGGCCACATCTTGGATTTTAAGTTCTATGCATTTCAAACACCTTTATATCAGATGTTTCTCCAAAAAACAGGCATACGGCACAAGATAGGCCATACACACAGGTAAAGCCTGGGGCTGGCAGTACAGTTTACATGCTGAGAATGCAGTTGTGAGTCTGGCATACTGTTATTATTCCCTCTGTTTAGTGACTGAAATGCTATTACGTATTAGTGTCAACCCCCAAAAATCCCATTAGTGCCAGAATCTTTAAGCAGTGCCTATTAAAGAATGCAAAGAAATGGAGTTGGTGGAAATGGTGAAAGTTCCCAACTCTTGTTTAACAGCAGAACAAGACATCCTTCTAATATTATAAATGCGAAAGTTTGTGTGTTTGGATGTTTGTTACTCAATCACGCAAAAGCGGCTGAACGGATTTAGATAAAATTTAGCACATAGATTTTATGTAAACTCGATTAAAAATAGCCTACTTTTTATCCTGGTAAATGACATGGCTTCACGACTGTTATGAATTTATGTTCATATACTATATTAAACTGCTGCCAGCAGTACTCTCTCAGCTAATTGGAGACAAATAGCTAACACTCAGTCCATTGTGAACAAGTATTTGCATATTATCTGATCTGCTTCAGGCAGCCCCTTTAATCCAAATTGGCAGTTTGCCAATTTTAAACATGCCAGGAAAAAGAAAATCTAATTTGTTGCAAAATTGTAAAACCACGAGAGCTATGAAGGTAGCCAGAAGTCACAGACTTCTCCTCAAGCGGAGCTCAGGGGGAATGAGCAAGCTAGGCATCACGTGGCTTTTAGAGCAGCCAAAACCCTGGAGCAGGTGAATCAATGACGCCAACAACACACTCATTATATGGCGTCCCAGCGAGCTGCTGAGATGCCGGAACAATCACAGGCACGGAGTGAGGTACAAGTTCAGTAGCAGGCCAGCTTGAGAGCTGCCGAAACACCGGAGTAGGCGGATCATCGACACCCACAACACGCTCATTATATGGCGTCCCAGCAAGCTGCTGAGATGCTGGTACAATCACAGGCATGGTGCGAGGAACAAGTTCAGCAACAGGGCAGCTTGAGAACTGCCGAAATGCCAGAGCAAGGGAACCATTAATGGCAGTAATTTGCTGAATATAGGCAGATCATCGATGCCAATAACACACAGACGAACTTGCGGGCAGAGGCTAGTAATCAATAATTGGTTAACAAACCAAGTAAAAACACCAGTAGCAAGAACAAGAGCTTGTCTTTAACGTTAATGCAAGAGCCTCTAAGATACTGTTGTATCTGTGAGATTTCAGGCGTTTCAGTGCTGACTAACACACAGGTTTACCCAGTAACAAGTAAAATCCTGTGACCACGATAACGTAATGATGATCATGCACATTATTCATGTGACCGTTGCTGTAAATCGCTGCCCTCACCGGTGGCGCTTTCCCGGTCATTGACTGCAGCGCCAATTAAATCATGTACATGACATCATTGGTGGAAGACCAGTTGGGACCACAGGAGTGGTAGAGCAGGTGTGGAGGGGAATTTACCATGATAATATTGGTTATTATTATTTTCATACTATTCCATTCTCTTATGCGAGTTTCTGAACATCTTGGACCACCCATTTAACCCAGAGTTTACCCTCAATTTCCATCATATATGCAGATATTTTGTAATTAAAAATGAGGACATACCTGTTAGACAGATTCCTTTTGTACTGTTGCATAAACCAAGCATGACACGAACCTATATAACAATGAAAGTGGATGTTATCAATAGCATGTAGCTACATAAAGCCCGGAGAGTAGATTGGATGGAGCGGGAGACAAAGGGTCAGTGAGATTATAGTCCCAGTGGAGGGCATGCTACAGCACACTTACAGCAAGCACAACTGATGTAGTGTCAGCTTGCAGAACTAAGCAGGGCCCTATTAAGGGACAACAAAAATTTCATGACTACCACTATAAGGTGCCTCTAGTTTTATAGTCAGACACATGTTATATAGATATTTTGAACCATTAAAATAAAAGGCATTTTATACTATACAGTATGTGAGTATAAGGAAACTCATATATCATATATAGGGTAGTAGGGTGTTTCTCAAGACCCTGAGCTGATACTACTGACTTCAGTGCACTTTGGTAGTACAAGTTAACTTCAATCTAATAAAGAACGATCAATGTGCAAAAATGAATTTATTTAATTACTATCAAAAAATGAGAACAGCGGGGGAACTGATCCTGAACAAAAACGGTGTTAGACTCATTCATTTCAATATCCACCTAATTTCCATATCTCAGATGAATATTGTAACAGAATTATCTTTGAAGTGGAGAATTGCTCCAATAATCTGAAGGCCTTGGGCCAAGTTCTCACAGGGCATCTTTTCTCAGCTAAGGTCAGTGTTGAATACAATATAGAGGTTGATAATTTCCTCATTTTAGGACTAACATTCAAAAAACTAAGTCAAAAAGTTTACCAACGTCAGACACGTGGTATAAGCTGTTATGCACCCCAATAAAAATCAGAGAACATTGCAATCCATAGAATGAATGAAGCTACTATACATTGCAATGTATATTAGTCCTGAATTATGGTTTTAGAATACACACATTGCATGCACACTGTCATGCTTTAATGTAACATTCAAAACACACTTTTTCCGTTTTTTTTAATGTAAGAAAAAAATAATAATCATAACATATCTGTGAATCAATGTTATGCATTTTTCAGGGACTCAAATTTGTGCATCAGTTCAGTCATAGGGACACATCCGTGTCAGAGAATTATTTTGGAGACTCTGTCCATATTCACACATAAATGCCCTAAAATTGTACAGTATGCTGCATTGTATTTTTGTGGGATGAAGATGAACACCATGATGGAAACTCAATAAATCCCATTAGGGTTAAGGCCCCATGGGACGTCCCGCAGCAATAAAGCGCTGTGGCAAAAACCGTGATGGGAACGAATCGCGGTTCTTCCTGCAGAGCTTTAAACAGACCGTTTGCAGAGTTTTCCTCCGCAGACTTTCTGTTACAATTACATCTATGGGGATACCACCGGCATTTCCGTAGATATAATTGACATACTGCGATCTCCAAAACTGCGTATCCATACAACAGTTTTTACCACAAAGTGGGCATGGGATTTGCTGGGATCACATCCACTTTGCTCTTATTGTAAAACTCTGTGACTTTTCCTACGGCGTTTCTAACCCATGGGCCTAAAAGTCAGTGGTGGGATCCGTCATGTGACAGATGTGGCTGTTATATTGTTAGTAGATGTGAACCATAGCCATAAGCAGCTTATTTTTTTTATTGATATAAGTAGGTAAATGATTGAGAGAATAAACTGATGATAACTAGTGTAAAGTAACTGCACGTTGCCATCAGTTTTTCATCTATTCTCACAGTGTGTATAATGCATGGTTAGCATGATACACACTAATAGTATTCACAGACTTCTATGGACCTATACCATGCCAAAAAATAGTGTGAAATGTGGAAGAATACCTTATTAACTACACTGGAAAGCATAGTTGACACTCCTTCTAAAAGAAAACTAAAGTGCTGTATAGGATTTTATCCAGGCCTTATGTTTGGCAATCTCTTATACAATGGGAAAAAAAATGTACTGCAAAAATATACAAGTGTGAACCTAGCCTAGCAGCACTGCCCAGTCAGCCATAAAATGGAGTGAAATATACAACCAATACAAGTCACCAAGGAAGCATCATTCAGCATAACTCCAGTCTGCAACGGTGAAATGTCATAACCCTGAATGTCTGGGTTGCAACAGTTCTTCTTAATTTCATTAAAGGGGTATTCTCATGTACATAGTTAGTTTAAATTTGTAGATAATTAAAAGTTAAACATTTTTGCAAATATAACTAATATAACTAATGAAACATTTTGCAGGGTTTTAAAGATTTTCTCCAAATATCTTGTGGTCACAAGTTGTCCCTGCATCATAACCCAGCTACAATAAGAAAATCATAGCTGAGTTCCTGACAAGACCCAGACCATAGAAAGTTTCTGCCTTTGTGGTTGTAACCATTGGCAACTGATCAAGACAACAGACTGTGACCATTAAGAAAGTTAGGGAGGGTTCACACTACCGTCGGTGTCCGACAGCTAGTGTCCGCTCAAAATCTTGTACGGACATTAGGAGCGGACACTAGCTTTAAAGGGGCTCTATCAGCAAAATCCTGCAGATAGAGCCCTACATATGTGTGCATAGCCTTTAAAAAGGCTATTCAGGCACCGTAAAAGTTAAATTAAACTACCCCCCCGTTTTAAAATAATAACTTAAAAAAGAATGTTCTCTACTTACGGAACGTGCACGCTGGGCGGGCATTCTGGGTGCGTCTTCATCTTCTTCCCCGCCTCTTCTTCCTCTGACATCTTCGGGTCCCGTCCTCCTCCGGCGCTTGCTCGCGGACACTGATAAAAAAAAATAGCCCGGACGCATGCGCAGTAACACGCGGCTTCTACTACGGCTACTGCGCATGCATCCGGGCTATTTTTTTTTATCAGTGTCCGCGAGCAAGCGCCGGAGGAGGACGGGACCCGAAGACGTCAGAGGAAGAAGAGGCGGGGAAGAAGAAGACGGCGCACCCTGAATGCCCGCCCAGCGTGCACGTTCCGTAAGTAGAGAACATTCTTTTTTAAGTTATTATTTTAAAACGGGGGGGGGGGGGGGGGGGGTAGTTTAATATAACTTTTACGGTGCCTGAATAGCCTTTTTAAAGGCTATGCACACATATGTAGGGCTCTATCTGCAGGATTTTGCTGATAGAGCCCCTTTAAAATCTTTAAAACTTTGCAGAATTTTTAATTACTTATATTTGCAAAAATGTTAAGTATCTAGAAATATAGATATGATTATGTACATGGGAATACACCTTTAATGAACATAGAATGCTACATATCATTGTATATTATATATAATCTGGTACATATCACTATGATGCTATAATGTCATTCAACTTAACATTATATGTGACTTATAATGACTGCTGTAGTATCTTACACTATGTAGGGCAGTATATATGATGAGAAATGTCAATGATACAGATGGATTGTATAGCTGTAAGCTCTTGCGGTCTATCTCACAGTTGGTCACTAAGTTAGTCCATTGTACTAAAAATACATAATAATATCTGTAATTTTATGAACCAAAGCTGAAGATTATCATGATTATTATTTCACCATTAATTCCTTGGTGTCTTACATTTGAAGAGGGTTTACATACAAAACACAATATACACAAGACCAAGTACATTGTGGCTGACATTGTGACCACCTAGTACAGTGGGACAGAGGACCCTGCCCACAAGGGCTTACTATCTATAAGGGAAGGGGGAAAGATTCTGTAGGTGAGGGGAGAAGCTGTTCAGATGGTGGTATGGTGGCAGTGGGATTATTGTAGGCTTTCCTGAAAAGCGGAGTCATGAGGGTCATGCTAAAGATTAATTTTAGACTCTGACAATATGAATATGATGATAAAGTGTATTATATACTATTCATCTAAATCTACACATAAAAGCAAACTATATTTTCTGATAATACATCAAACTATTTATATGGCAATGTAGGTATAGAATGTAGGTAGGTACGTGTTTCTAGATTACCGGGACCATTGAGTAGGTCATCATCATAAGCATGTCTTCATTCTCAGCTCGAATGTAGGATTCTTGATGCCTGCGGTGATGACTCCTTTTGTTTCTGGATACTTGTGACCTTGTTTCTTCCAAATCTTTCTCTTTTATCTCTGATACCAGCTGGTTCAGGTGAGAGGTCAATAAGTCCTCCTGGGATGGTCTCTGATAAGATTCCAGTTCCTTGACTCTAGATGCAAGGTCTTTCCATTGAAGTAAGATGAATAAGGTTCCACCTACATTGAGAACTGTGATAATAGCCAGTACAGCTATCACACCTCTGAGGACTACACTAGATTGTCCTCTTTCAGAGCAAGCCACCAAACTTACAACCCTTTCTGTCCCCATTCCAGTGGCTGTGGATAAGCAAGCACACTCTACTCAGCCTCCTTTCCTTAAGAGTCTCCACAAGAAGAACAGCGTCTTCTTCTGGATAACAAAGCAGGTTTTATAGACTGGAGTCTGTTTAAATGCCTTGACTTGCCGTGGGCTGTTTAACAAAGATTATACTTTCAGATCCAAATTAATGATGTGGAAGTGATGGCAGAGGCGTGTGTCCGGGAGAAGCAAGGAGGGGCCCTATACAAGAATGGAGGGTGTCGTGGAGACAGCAGTCACACTCAGCTTTTCTTATAGACAGAAGCACTCAATTACCACAACATGCTAGAAAACCTGACAAAGACATTGACACTGTATTGAAATATCAGAGACAACTAGTCTATTAGGCACAAACGTCAGCCCTGCGGTAAATATCACATCTGTATAAAAGGCATAAAACTGAAAAAGATCATGTCCATAATAAAAAAAGGGCCTGTTATATTCAAACAATGTAAAATCTATCATGGTTTAGTCTTTTAACATACACACTAAATATGCTTATTACATAGACTAAACATGATTTCCAGACTGTCTGGGTATATAACTTACATTTTATACTATCTGAAATGAATAACCCACTGAGGACACAGCAGAAATATTATTATTATTATTATTAATGATGATAATAATAATATTAATAATAATAATAATAATAATTGCAGATTTTGATATAAGTAGATTTTTCATAAATTAGTAGTGCAGGTGGAGGAAACAGAATTGGAGATATGTATTTCACTACAGAAAAATGCCCCGTCTTTACTTCTTAATTGAGTGGTTCTGGTCCATACTATGTACAGAAGCAGATAAGTATAACACAGAATCTACTGAAAGGAGAGAAGAGGGGTCGAGGAGAAAGAAAGAAAGAGAGAGAGAGAGGTATATGAGGCAGTCTACAGCACTGAATGAGTCATTTCTGTCAGGAGTCGGTTGGATACTCTGGAAACCCATTTGTATTGTGAGAGAAAACAGTCAGTCTGTGATGAAGAAGTCTCTCTACTGCAAGTTCTCCTGTTCCTCCCCCTTCCCTCCCCATAGACTTCTATTGTACAATTTTTTTCAGTGGCAGAAGGAGGCAAATAAGTGTATAAATAGGTAGTTTTCTTTAGTGAAGTTACATTAGTTTGCCGTAAAGCAAATGCTGGGGAATCAGTTCAAGGGTCAAGAGATGATGGTGGGAAGATGAAACACAAGGTCCTTCTGTCTTCTTTGGCAAAGCCTGGCTTATAAGGGCCAATTTGATACTCACTACAAGGCTTTCTGTCTAAACACCACTTGATTCAGTTAATATAGAAAACTACAATGGACACGAATAAGATTTCGGGTCACTGTCATTTCCGATGTGGTCAGAAACTGCCATCACTTCTTCCCTTCTGTTTTACCCTTTTATCAGAATTGCATGAGGTAGGGGCACAACAATGGAAGTATAACAGATGATTTCTGGTTCCACAGAACAGTACAGAGCTAAAATATTAATATTGTCAGTTCTCTTGGGAGGATTTTCCAGGTTTCCTTTAGATTGATCAAGAAAATGTAGTTTCAGAGAAAATAAACTTTTGCAGCCCATGAAAGCAGAGACTTTTTACTTTTCAGGATCCTTGTTTTCTAATGCCTGACTGCTGGACATCCGCGGTGATAATGGAAGGCTTATATAATGTCATTGCAGACACAGCTGGAGGAGGCTCATGGTGTGACTCTACTAACAGCACTTGTGTGGCCTTTGGTGACAAATCAGATGACTTACTGAAGCTAAATGACATTTGTCTTTAACACATTTATAGTAAAGGTATCAGCATATCTGGGGTTAAAGTGGAACTTAACTTTCTAACAACTTTTGATTTTCTGTCAGTATTTGTAGCATTAATACATTTTGTAATTTCATTTATTAACAGATTTTGTCTTTTTTTTTGTGACATCCTGTGCTTCTTTATTCTATCTCTTGTTTGCCGGGAAGTGGAGGCTGAAGGGAGAAGGGGTCACTTCCAACAGTTACATCTGGATCATTCCAAAACCTAAAAATGTGAAATTGTCATCTTTGATAGGACACCAAGACTGACCTACCGATATTATTTTCAGAGACATCTACCGCTGATAACACAGTCCGGATGGAGAGCAGCTGCAGCTGTGTATGAATCTGGCAATCCTTGTATTTTCATCTGGTGATTCCCCTGGAAATTTTACAAGAAGAACTGCAATCTCGATGTCATATGAAACTGGGAATCATATTTTATATCACAGAACTTTTCTCAATTTTCTAATTCCTGAATAACTGAAGTGACCCTCCATCCAGCCTCAGCTTCCCTGCATTATACAAGAACCCCCTCCTATACCTAGAAAGTGCCTATACCCCAAAAGGTAAACCAGAGAAAGTGCATAATTTCACAGAAAGGAACTAAAGTATGTTAAGAAAATACATTAAAAGCTGTAATAGTGACACAAATGCTGCCAGAAAACCTAAAGTTGTAAGGTGTAGTAACATTTTAAGGATAAATAGTGCTGTTTGTATGAGGCTTTTGTTTCAATATATAGTAGATGAATCTGTAAATATATTTTGTTGGACACTTGTCATTTGTTGCAATTTTAAAGGGAGGAAAGTCTGCACAACATGTCTGCACAACATGTCTGTCCTCACACAACCGCCTCCAAGATTTCTCCCGTGCATCCCCCATACTCTGGAACTCATTACCACGACACATAAGACTGATCCCCACAATCACAGGCTTCAAGAAGGCCCTGAAGACTCACCTATTCAGGAAGGCCTACAACCTCCAATAACACTATCACCACACTGCCATCTGTACAATCTCCCCCTCTCCTTCTGTCCCTACCCCCTTCCCTCATAGATTGTAAACCCTCGCGGGCAGGGCCCTCTACCCCACTGTGCCAGTCGGTCATTGTTAGTATTATACCTACCTGTATATTTTGTATATTGTGTGTAAACCCCCAAATGTAAAGCACCATGGAATTAATGGTGCTATATATATATATATATAAATAAACAATAATAATAATAACTTAGTCTTGTGTATTGGAATGGGCGCTGCTCCAGTTTGCAGATTAATGAATATGAAAATATATCCAAATGAAAATATGTTTATCCAATCAGTGAGAAGCAACCCATCATGTGACTGAGTAACATTACTCTGAAACTTACCTGAATAGGTGGGGTATACTAGATTCATTTTCATTATATATTCAGTAGCAGGGGAAGGTTCACATCTGCATTCGGTATTCTGTTCAGGGAGTCCGCTTGGGGACCCTTGAATGGAATACTGAATGCATTAAAAAGCGGTGAGCAATGAAAGCACATGGACCCCATAGATCGTGTTTTCTGTGCAGTGTTCACACAAATCATGTGGACATCACACAGAAAATACAAGGACCCCATTACAGTCTATGGAGTCCGTGTGCTTTCATTGCTCACTGCTTTTTAATGTGTTCGGTGTTCTGTTTGGTGGGTCCCCAAGCGGACTCCCCGAATGGCATACCAAATGCAGATTTGAATTGGGCCTTACACAAAACTCTTTTAGCCAAAACCCTTCATCTTTTCTCAAACACATGCACTAGCACTGGATAGAGAGGAAGGAAAGGGAAATAGAATGGATATCTCTTTACAGTATTTAGAATATTGGAACAAACAATATTGAGAAAGAGGCAGATGTCATATTTTAACTAAATCGAGAAAATGAAATTAGTTAATATTCATTAATGATATAATGAACTGAGTTACACAATACACAAAATACAGACACCAAGCTAATTTATGTCCTACCATTATAAAGACTTTATGTCCATCAGCTTTGTGTCTAAAGTAACCAAATCCAACATCTCCTAATTGTGTTCCATTTGTTTAATTGCGCTATATCACTTACTTTCTGCTATAGCTACCAATAAATGTAGTAATCACCATATATTTCAACACCATTTTAATTTGGTATTACATATCCCTATGTGGAGCCCAGCTTTATATGACTCTGCCAATGAATGTTTAAAAATAGACACCTTAAAAGATTGCTCTTGACAGATGTCTGTGCGGAGTGAGCAATTATTGGATTACTGCTAAAGCCCACTCTGCCTCAGGGATCGCACTATCCATACAACTGACCCAGATTCTCCATTGTAAATTAACAATAACAGGCCATGTGTTTACAGACCTCTAAATGAATTGGGAGCAGAAAGCCTCCTCTTGTTAACAAGGCTCTTATATTTGCTAATTTAAAAGTGACATGTAATACATAATGCAGAAACCCAATATGCCTTTTGGGACAGCAATGGCAATACTTGAATATTTCTATTTCTTATGTAACTGTGTGGAATATGGTATATTATTTTGTGTGGTCACACAGGCAAAATTATGAAAAATCAGATAAAATATCATGTTTTACTAATTTCTGAAAATATTTATTAAGATTTATGGTAATTATCAGGTGTGTAACTTCCAGGTTAACAGACATAGCAGCTGTAATGGCCCCCAACAACTAAGGGGGTCCATTTCCATTGTGTCCTAGGGTGCAATCAGTGATAACTATGAATAATCGTAGGGAAGATGGGAAACCGAATGAGACACATTTATACTGTGCTTTTCTCAGCAAGGGACTGATAGCACAGGGAGCATTGTGGACTGGGGGAGTTAGCGGCTGTGATACAGACGCTCATCTACAACACCCACAAGGGTCTGGTGTTTCACAGTAACCCAATGTACCAATCAGTATAATTTGGCACCTCTATTACTTTACTGGGACATCATAATGCCAGCATGTGACATGAATATAATTACTGTATTACATATGCTGTGATGTCACAGTGCACACGGTGATCTTTTTGTGTGTGCATTATCACTGTATAAATTATCCCTATACTGTGACATCATCTGTGTATATCATAATTGTAGTGTGACATGACTGTGTGCATTAACTTAATACTGTGACATCATCTGTGTATATTATAACTGTAGTGTGACATCACTGTGTGAATTACCCTAATACTGTGGCATCACTGCATTTATGTTCCCTATGCTGTGACATGACTGCGTGTATAATTTGTATTGTAAAATCACCATGGGTGTTATCCCTGCATGTAAAAAAAACATAAAAATATCTGATACTTTTCAGTTTTTGAACTTTCCACTTAAGTTGGTCATGACAGAGTCTGGCCCTATGGTTACTTATTACACCCCTTGGAATAATTGTTGGTATAGTTTAAATATTCCTCCAATGGAAGAAAAGGCATTTTTTTTATTTTTTATTTCTTTTTAATTATCAATAGGAATATTTAGAGAAATGATTTTTTTTTAGGAAATTGCATTTTAATGTTTTATTTCAGGTTTTTTTCTGTTTATTTCCATTAAAATCAATGGATAAAAATAATTGATAGAACATCTTCACACTGCAGATTTTTCTGATATCACTGAAAAACTGCAAAAAAATAAAATGGAAGGGTCATACATCATTTTAACTACAGTTAAAAAAAAACTATTTAAGCAACTAAAAGAAATTCAGTTATTTTCTATACTTACTGTATTTATGCATTTATTTTATTAGTTATTATCTTGGCTATTAAATGGATTTTGTAAACATCAGGCCAAATAAGGATTTTTTAAAGCAAAAAAAAATAATAAAAATATACAACAACATTACTTTCAATTTTTTTGCCCTAGGGCACCATAAAAGCGCATTTCTTTTAAAAGCATTCCCTTTCCTAATAGTCCATTACAGTGATGCTCTATATCATCTTAAAATTGATAGAAGTTTGCAATGCTTCCTCTACAGGGGCAGCTCGGCCTGATCTATGACTACTGACTGCAATATTTCATTATACAGTTGCTTATCATTATGAACTTGGTGACTTCCTTTGTCTGTGACACATGTGACTCAGTCAGCCAAGGGAACACGCTGTGCTCTAGTGAAAAACAGAGTGGCACAAACAAACCGAAAAACAGACACAAAGCAGACACTTGAGCTGGCAGATGATAGGGCACAAGATGGATTTCTCTATGTAAAATATATTTGGCTTCTTAAATAGATTTTAGATTAAGACAAACAAATTCTTCCTATTGCAAATGTAGTAAATTTGAAAATCACAACAACTTGGCACAGAATGTTAATGCATTTTCCTGATACGGGCTTTTATGTCTTCTGTGATAAGATATCACACCGCAGAGTGTCACGTGAACTCTGCTACTTATGTGTCCTTCCATTACTAGAACTGCATTGGCAAATGGAAAGGTTTTGGGACAACTCAGTAATAATTTCCCAGTGTCAAGAACAATATAAAACAGTTCTCCCTAGTATTATTAGATGGAGTATATTTCTTTAATATTTTAATTAAACCTATTATATGGAGGATTATTGTTACAATAATTTGACTGTCGTATGTATCCGAGCAGAATTTCAGAAATCCACATGCTGGACACTATAACAATCTCAACTAGATTAATACTGACTTCCCATTGCAGACATTTTCTCAATATAATCTGTTGGCTGTGAATCCATCTCAAGACTGACCCCCTTATATTATACAGTGCCAGAGTATGGAAAGTATCTTTGAATTATCTTAAATAGACTAAATTTTAAATTTCTCAAGAAATATAGAACCATTTCTGTCATTTTCAAATAATGTTGTGCACCCATCAAAATCTGTGATGTAGTGACTTGGCTTCTGTCTTTATAAATCTCTGTACACAATACATGTGTGAACTTTGCTCTGTGGATTCACAAGGGAAAGCGCCACAGTGCCCCATTTACATACTGAATACTACAACACTTTATAATACAATATAAAAATGTTTGGCATACTGTCTGTCACAGTCTTCCATCTGTATTATATGTCTAGAATAGAGATGAGCAAGTAGTGAAATATTTGAGATTCGATATTCGTTTCGAGTAGAGCCTCAATAATCGACTACTCAATCGAATATCGAATCCCATTATAGTCTATGGGAAAAAATGCTCGTTTCAGGGGAAACCACTATTCAACTAAAGGAGAGTCACCAAGTCCACGAGTAGCAAGAGGAGAGTGTTTAGGAGGAGCGCTGTGCAATTAAAGCGCAAGGACCCCATAGACTAAAACAGGTCCGTACGCTTTAACTGCACAGCGCTCGTAGTTGCACTGATATTCCGTTTGGGGGGAGTCCTCCTGCGGACTCCTTCCAGATGGGAGGCGAGCGCTAATGTGAACTTACTCGTCCTGCAGAACCAGCATTGATTGGCCGAATGCTATACAGTGTATAGCATTCGGCCAATCAACGCTGGTTCTACTGCAGGCTCTTCTTTTCTAGTCGGGAGAGCTGGCAGCTTGCGTTATGCGGGAGCTGACTTTTTCTCATAGGAATGCATTGACCAGCGTTGATTGGCTGAATGCTATACAGTGTACAGCATTCGGCCAATCAATGCTGGTTCTGCCGGAGGCTCGTCTGTGACGAGGCGGAGTCTAAGATTGGAACACAATGGAGACTTCTGTGGTTCGATCTTAGACTCCACCTCGTCACAGACGATCCTCCGGCAGAACCAGCGTTGATTGGCCAAATGCTGTACACTGTATAGCATTCGGCCAATCAATGCTGGTTCTGAATCGACTCTTTACTGTGAATAGCGAGTAGTATTCGAACAAGTATGAGTATTTCGAATACTGTAGTATTCTATCAAATACCTACTCGATGGAATACTACTCGCTCATCTCTAGTCAAGAAGTCTTCCCAATATATTATTAGCTGTAAGGCTGAAACATAATGGGGGGATTCATGAAGACCATTGTGTTGCACCCCAGTCTTATTGTCCCCTGCAACAACAGAGGGCGTGCTTAATTCATGATGAGACTCCTCTAGAATTTGGTACATCATCTCAGCATCCTTGTACTAGGCGGAAAACATCACCAGTGCCTCGCCTCTTTGCCATAAATGATGATAAATTTGGCCTAGGCGATAGCTCCCCCACTCCCTGCCCACCCCTGGAAAAGAGGCGATGCCGCAGTAAAAACACCACTTCTGACTATTTAAGTTGCAAGTGGAGTTAAATAGTTGCAAATAGATGCAAACGTTGAATGTGGAAAAAGTGGCATAACATTAATATTGTCCCTGAGATTTTTGTAATCTCATATTAATACTTTAATTGTAACATAGGAAACATTAAAGTTGGTTGCTAAAGTTATGGTGAAATAAAGATGTATTACTATTGTTTCCCTAGTCTTTCTACATCAGACAACTTTGACATTATTCTCAGTTTGAGGATGACGACTGAGCAATAAATATATGGTTAGCACCATCTGGCTGACCTGACTTTTGAAGTTCTGGTGTGACCGTGTACTTAGCGACTAAATTCAAGAAAGCAATCATTTAGCTTCAATAGCAACTGCCTTTATTAAGGAGGAACAGCAGCAGACACGTTTAGCGAGATGATGTCCATGTTCTTTCTATAATGCCTGTATCCCAGGCCAACCAAAATCCAGGTCATCATTCACTTAGCAACAAGATCTATTGTATTCTGCTTCCCTGGTGTCAGAACAAACACAAGGAACTAACAAAGCAGATGGGAAGTTAAGACTGTTGAGAATATTATTTAAAGGGATCCTATCATTAGATACTCTTTTTTTTCTAAATAACAAGTAGGAATAGCCTTAAGAAAGGCTATTCTACTCCTACCTTTAGGTGTCTTCTCCGCACTGCCATTTGGTAGAAATCCGTTTTCTTTTTCGGTATGCAAATGAGTTCTCTCACAGCACTGGGGGCGGTCCCCAATGCTGCAGGAGAAATCTCCAGCGACGCCTCTATCTTCTTCTGGAACGCTCTCCCCATGATGTCTTCTTGCGTCCTGGGTTTCAATCTACTAGACATGCGCAGTCGACCCTGGCATTGGGCCTTGGGCAGAGCTGACTGCGCATGCCCACGGCCCCAAGAAAATGGCCGCTTACACAGTTATTGTGTAAGCGGCCATTTTCTTGTGGCTGTGGGCATGCGCAGTCGGCTCTGCCCGAGGCCCGATGGCAGAGCCAACTACGCATGCCTAGAAGACTGAAACCCAGGCTTAAGGCTATTCCTACGTGTTAGTCAGAAAAAAAAGGGTATCCAATGATAAAATCCCTTTAAGGAATTCTGAAATTCATATTATTCAATATCAGTTTTCCAAACAGTATTTTGGACATTACACATATTAGAAGATAATACAAGTAGGAGAATCAATGATCAGTTTTGTTAAGTGTGCCTACGTAATGCGTGCCAATGCTTAGTTGCGTTTGAGGAACAAGTCCAGCCTATATGTTCTGATACCAAGGATGAGCTACTATAGTAGTGAGTACTATTGGGATAGTGAGTACAAAAGGTCTAATATATTGAATTACATTACATTTTTACATATTAATCAGAATTGCTAAAAAACTTACTGTTATGTGCAGCAGGACCTCTGTGTCTCGCTCAGCTCCTCCTCTCCTCTATGTACATTTCTATGTATCAGATCTGTCGGTGAGTTGCTAACCTGTCTTCAGTGAAAGACGGAACAGAACAGCTGAGAAAGAACCATTTCATCAATAAGATATACAACAGCGTTGTAAAATTAAATAACCGGTACTTTTTATAGGGAGGGTATCAGAAAATGCTGAACTGATATTTCAAGCTCCTTGGTCAAGTCATATTTTACTGTGTATTGCAAAATGTAAATGAATGTCTTACAGATGGTAGAATATGGAAGTTGTATAAGACCAGGCAGATGTGTACACAGATGTGAGACTTCACTGTATTATTCCACCAACAGCTGGGGTGAAGTTTGGCTATTCTCTATGAGAAATGAGATAATGGAAGATTGTTCTCTGAATTACTCTTTAAGGCGTCTTTCTACTGTAGAGGATGGTGTAGGGGTAGACAGTAAAAATGTCAAAATACTTGAATTGAGGAACAATAACTGGCACTGTCCGCGTAAGAGAGAGGTGTATTTGTCGCTGTCATTGTGACGACAATTGGAAATATATCAGTGGATTCAGGGAAGACATGACTAAGCACTTACATATAACATATGAGAGTACTAAGCAGTTCTGTTATGAATAGCATTGGAGGGATTGTATGCGACAAAGGCTTATATGTGTCACGTATATATGACTCTATGGAGAAAAACGGTGACCTCTGTAGAAATTATTGGATATGCTTTTATTAATGTATATTAATAGATAATAACTGGCTTAGAAGTTTACTATGTGACAATACTATTATTTGGAAATGTATCGATGGGTGTAATGTTTCTTGTGTGCTTAAGGGATGAAATATTATTTTACAGTTCAGTGAGAAGCCTGATATTGTTGTGTCATACGTTAGTCTTAAAGGGGTTTTCTGAGGTTTATAGATATTGATTACCTATCCCTAGCATGGGTTATCCATATCAAATCAATAGGGGTCCCACACATAGAAACTCCACCAATCTCCTATACCCAGCAGCCACCTGATATTACACTAAGGACAGAGCTGGAAGCAAAGTAGGAGAGAGTTATATTGTAATTCAGCACTGTGCAGAGCCCCATAGAAATGCACACATAGTAGTTACAGCACCATATCAGGGACATGTGCATAAGCCATTTAAATATTTTTTCCCAAGGTATATTTAATGGCTCATTGTCCATGCCTAAACTACATTCATTGACAAATAAAATAAAAATCAAACAGAGAAAAATGTTGAATGGCTGTAAAATTCATCCGACATGTAAATGTTTACAGGAGTGGTCTGATCAGGCACTTGGTCTCAAAAAAAGTGCATCCCTGCAACCCTATATAAAGACTTCTTTTGGGTAGTGTACTGCTTGGTGATAAATCATTGACTATTAGACATTATTTTGTGAGCAGGGGTTACATGAGAGCAAGCAAATATGGTGAACAAGGTCTGGAGACAGACAGACTACTAGTATAGAAGATTAGAGATGAGCGAACAGTGAAATGTTCGATATTCATTTCGAGTAGCCCTGCAATATTCGACTACTCGAATCGAATATCGAATCCTATTATACTCTATGGGGGGGAAAATGCTCGTTTCAGGGGTAGGCAACATTCGATCAAATAGAACTTACCAAGTACACGAGCGAGGGTCAGGCTGGATCCGCCGAGAAGTCTTCTCCGTGCAGCGTCCCCCAGCTCTGAATTCTCTCTGCCAGGCACCTGGCCTGGGCAGAGCCGACTGCGCATGTCCGCACTACAAGAAAATGGCCGCTTACAGTCAAAGTGGCCATTTTCTTGTAGCGCAGGCATGCACAGTCGGCTCTGCCCAGGCCCGATGCCTGGCAGAGTGAATTCAGAGCCGGAAGACGCCGTGGGGATGCTGCGCGGAGAAGACTTCTAAAGGTAGGAGAAGAACCAGCGTTGACTGGCCGATTGTATAGCATTCGGCGAATCAATGCTGGTTCTGCATCGAATTTTTCCATTCGAATAGCGAGTAGTATTCGATCGAGTACGAGTATTTCGAATACCGTAGTATTCGATCGAATACCTACTCGATCGAATACTACTCGCTCATCTCTATAGAAGATCGTATAATCCAGCGAAAAGCATAAGTATCTCCCACAGTTTCCATGTCCATGATGTAGACACAGGGGATACCATTATTACAAACCCTTGTCTCTTCTCAGGTCATTTCCAGGCTCATTGACAGCCAACCACCAGTGCCTTCTCTTGCAGGGATGTTTTGAACAAGAAACATGGACTGCTAAGAACTGGAACCATGTCATCTTAAGTGACAAATCCAGGTTCTGTTTGGGATCCAATGGCGGTTGGATGTGAATATGGAGGCACACGGTGAGTGCTTCAGTCCTGTCATTGCTGTGGATTTACAAACTGCCCCCACTCCTGGTGTGATGTTCTTGGGAGCTATTGCCAATTACAGTCAGTCACCCCTAGTAATTATATGAGGAACACTATGGGCAAGTTCACACAGAGTGTGCTACAGGAAGATTTTGAGGAATCTCCCATCCATTTCAATGGGGTTCAAGTACAGATTTTTCCCCCCTGATTTTTCTGCTAATGGAAAAAAGAAGCTTCATGACTTCCTCTTCAGGCAGATTTTTCCTTGCAGACCCCATTGAGTTGATTGTAAGACAGAAAAAAATGCTAGCTTTTTGTGCAGTGGTTTTTGCAAAGTACAGCCTCAAAAAAAATTCGTGTTTTATTCTGTCCCCCATTCATTTTAAGGGGATCCGCCTGCAGATAAATCCTGAAGTTCTTTTTTTGCCCCCAGTTGCAAAAATCCTGCCAGACTCCCTTTAAAATGAATGGGAGAAATGGGAAACCTATGTTAAGGCAGATTCTGCCTCAAAAATCCACCTGCAAAAAAACTCAGAGTGAATTTACTGTAACATCTCAGCAATTTATGCTGGACATCCTGCAGCCACGTGTGTTGCCTCCTATGGCAAGGCTTTTTTTTCAGCAGGATAAAACTCAACAAACACACAGCAAATCTTTCCGTAATGGCTCCACCAGATTGCATCAATCCCTCGACCTGTTTGGCCTCCAGATTTCTCGCCAATAAAGAATTTATGGGATCAGGTGGGATGCCGGTGTTCAGGATCTTCAGGCCCAGCTGCAACATCTGTGGGCAAATGTGCTGCAGGATGCCATACACAACCTGTATTACATTCATACATGCTTTACTACCATTATGAGCCTATTGCATTTATAGCTTCCACCATTATATGTTGTGCAATGGCTGAGGTGAATTGTGTCCAATCTTTAGTCTACTTTAAGACTCATTTTTGGCTGATAAGTTTTCCAACGTATCATGTTTTATGGAGCTGTAGTAAGTAAAGAAGTTTTGCCAAACCTCTCTCACACCATCTTGAAGCAATTTTAAAATCTTACATTGTATGTTGTAATATTGAAGGGAAACCCCAAATAATAAAAAAAAAATGCCTCAGATTACTATGTCTCCTCCTCAGGCCTCCTGGTCTCAGTTTCACAGCTACAAAAACACAAGTTATGAAACTCCTTAAAGGTATCTAATCATTGGAATCCCATTTTTTCTCACTAACACGTAGGAATAACCTTAAGAAAGGCTATTCTTCTCCTACCTTCAGAGGTCTTCTCCGTGCCACCGTTCGGTAGAAATCCAGGCTTTCTTCTGTATGCAAATGAGTTCTCTCGCAGCACTGGGGACGGTCCTAAGCGCTTAAATGGCACTGGGGTCTCCTCAATGCTGCGAGAGAACTCTCCAGTAACGCCTCTATCTTCATCTGGAAAGCCTCCATTCGCCTCTTCTTCCGGCGCTGGGCTTAAACCTTCTAGGCATGCCCACGGCCATTTCTTTTTGTGGCAACTTACGCACGCGTAGCGCACATGTGCAGCGCGCTCCAGTAGCTCTATGGGGCACAGAGCATACTGAGCATGCACGTAAGTAAGCCAGGAGTGGATTGAAGCGAAGGGAAAAGTATAATAACTTCCTATATATTTCCCATTCTTTTGTAGTCATTCTTGGCTTTGGCTCAAAAAAACACAGCAAAATCTGCAACAACAAAAAACTGTGTTTTTGCAATGTTGGGCCCCAGCCTTTGTCAATGTTTCCTTCAGGTATTATGAAACCTGGGATAAAGTACTGTAAGGACAGAGTCCATTCTTGAGACTCAAAGGATAAAGAACATGGTTGTTTGTTCCATTTTAGCTATGGGTGTTGCTGAAATGTCTAAACTAGTGCCATGATTCACAAATTTTGGTCAGGCACTGTCTTATTAGAATGTAAATATCAGTTCTGATGCACTATCCATTTGTAAGAAATAAATGTGCTGCCAAATGTAATGCAATGCTACTCTTCCCTGCGGCGGTGTGGTATGCACAGGGCCAACATACGTGGGAGCATGGCACCTAAGAATTAATGATTTTATAGTTTGCGACTTGGAGAACGTGTCATGCTTTGGAGTAGATGAAATTCCACCTCCATCTTATCAGAAATGGAAGCATTCACTTTGTGAAGAAAGAAAACAGTTTTCTCGACTGCTCCCTCTAAATATTCAAAGTGCAAAATGTCACTCTTTTCCCAGGCCAGCATTGCCCTCAACACAAACATAAAAATGCCTGTGGCAGAGCAGAATAATGTTGGTGTTATTGTCTGCTGGATTTACTTGCCCATCCGAAATATATTATTCTAATTACAGAGTCGGTGGACAAGACTCCCTTTCACTTGTCCTTTTGGTGGCATCGAGAAAGGGTTAATTATCGAGGACACCCTGGTTTTAATAACATTAGGTTTGAGTTAGAAGCTTGATGTGTGGGAAATCTCTGCAAATCAAATACTGTCAGAAGATGCCAGAGACGTTGTATTCCAGCCTCTTTATGCAAAGAATTTTTGGGAACTTAAATAAGACGATGACAATAACTGGCATTGTTGGTCACTTGAAAAATGTAATCTGAAAAATGTTTAACGCCCAAGTAAACAGCTTAGTAATTCAACAACGTTCTTCTTTATCCCCAAAAATCAAATAATTCATGGTTGACGTACATGAATACTTTTTCTAAGAATGATGGCTATCTCTGTGGTTTAACAAATCCCAACACATAAGACGTCAATGAATATGTACTATTCATATATGCCAAATATGATTTATTGGATAAAAATAGTGAGAATAATGGTTGTAATGTTTTGTCACTCAGTTTCATTCCTTAAGGTGCTGAGAAAAGGCACTCATAGGTACTTTCAAAAGAAATGTGTTTCATTGCATCCAAACAGTGATAAGTAAACGTTTCTGTCTAGTCGACCTTCTTCAGTACAACGGATGCATAGCAGTGATAGAGGTGAGGTGGAAGTCACATGGAAAGTCTCTCACGAATCAGGAAACACATTTCATCCTCTCACTCACATGGTTTTTCCACTTGTGTGAGGTTACAAGAATTCCACTTTAAAATCTTATCAAGATGGTACAGAACCCCCACCTAGCTATTCAATAGGAAACTGTCAGACTCAGTTATTTGTTGGAGGTGCAAAAAGTGCCCAGGATCAGAGTTACACATATGGGGGGAATGTGAAATTATCCAGAAATATTGGAAAGAAGTCCTATACCAGATTGCCTTAATTCTAGGTAAGAGACAGTCCCTCAGACCAGACTCAATTCTCCTAGCGAGGCCCTTGAATCACTACTTACCTTAAAAAATTAACCTACTGACATCTACTTGGAGCAGCCAAATGGCTCATCCCGTTACAATGGCTCCAAACAAGTCCACCGAACATGCAAATGTGATGGAAAAAATCCACCAGATAGCAAGATTTGAGGAGCTAATAAGTTGGAAAGAAAGAACCCACGACACATATAACCAAATATGGACTCCTTAGTGGCGATACTGTTCTCATAAAACACATACTTTTACATCCTCCTAAAATACACACAATCCGTGCTATGTAGTTACTTCTAACATTGACATCTCCCCCCCCCCCTCGTCTCTCCATCCCCCAGTCTCACCACTCTCCCCCTGTTTTGTTAAATACACTAGAAAGGTACTTCTGATCAATGTTTTATACCAATTTAGTATTATCACAAACGCTATTATCACTAATGTCTCAATGAATATCCAAATGTTGAATGTAGGGAGGAAAGTGTTGGGATATGGTTGCGCTCCTTCTGCTTCAATATAAGGTTTGGCTGGCTGTTTCTTGATTATTCTCAAATCTTGGGATTACCTGCCAGGCCCCTTGGGGTATGGAACTTGAAGTTTAATGTAGCTTGTGGGCAGGGGTTGAATTCACCTGGTGGAACGGGTCGTCTTGATTGACTAACAGTGTAGCACGTACTGTAGATACACACTTGGAGCCAAAGACTCTCTTGATCCCAGGTATTGATATGCTCAACCACAGTGATACAATAGGATGCCTCAGTTAGATAGAACTAGGCTTTATTAATGTGATAACACGTTTCAAGGTAAATATCCAAATGTTACTATAAGGACTGTTGTTACGTCAAACATTCATATGTAGATGTTATGTTTCTGTTATGAAGAATGACCGAAAAAGCAATTTTTACTGTTTTATGTGAACTCATACTTGTAAAAATCGTAATAAAATTAGAATTGAAAAAAACAAAACAAAACAAAACAAAACAAAATCCAGGCAAGACCTACGCCAAAACACTTTCCCTTAAGGTCCATTCATACGGAGGAATACCGATGCATCGTGGTATTCTGCTCCAGATTAGTCCCGAATAATTGGGCCTAATTGGGACGGAGTTTCGCACCACGGCTGAGTCCGCCGCAGAATCTGCGACAAGATAGGGCATTTCGCTTCTTTTTTCTGTTAGTAGCTAGTGGAAAACAGATGCGAGCGGCTCCCATTGAAGTCAATGGGAGACGTTTTGGCAAGCAGATTTTGAGGTCGATTCTGCATCAAAATCCACTGCCAAAAAATTCCGTGTGAACATACCGAATTCCGTGTGAACATACCCGTGTGAAAAATGAAACGAAATTCATATCACTAGTTAATAATAATAAAAAAGAAGCTATAGCTGTTATAATAACCGTGCAAAAAAAAAGGATATTCTTGGAGGACCATAATAGTCTGGACTGAAATTGGTTAATCTCATCTAAACTATCTACTTTAAAAGAAAGCAGAAAAGTTATTATTAAGTGAAAGTTAAAAATCCTATTATTAATCCTAAGGGAATATGACTTTAAATTAGAAATTAAGTCCTTGTGCTGTGGTGTCCATTAAATTGTGCCCCTGTTCAATAAGCATGCAGAAGCAGATTTAGCTCCACTATGGCTGTAGATTTAGGCCTGACTTGTTGCAAGACACAGCAGAAGCAGCAAATATTAATCCCCTTTTCAGTGAAAATGAAAAATGTTTCTTTTAATGCAGTAAAACCAAGTGGCTGTATGTAGACAAGATCATCTGGCTTGTTCATTACTCTTAATAAGTGGTGTTCCAGTTCTTTAGAAGTGAATGCCTATGTTTAGGTTTGGCCATCAACATCAGATCGGAGGAGGGGTTTGTTAAATAGAACCCCCCTTCCCCAAGCAGCTGATGAAGGGGCTGCTGCAATTGGGAAAATCCTGTTGCTTCTTCATCATTCAAGTCAATACACAAAGCCACAATTGCCTGCGCAGCCAACACTAAATTTATGGCTTGGTGGTATATGCAGCAACGTAAACCACATCCCGAAATATGAGAGGGGGACCCAAAAGTTTCCAGAATGAGGCTGCTGCGCGCCCAGTTTTCGTAGTACGCGATTCTGCAGCTAGTTATTTGTTCAACCACGCCTTCTCAGACAGTGTGCCAAGCGGCGTTGATGTGGAATGTTTCGTCTACCCGCAGTAAATTTTCTTGCAAGAGCCATTTTGTCCAGCTGTTTTTTTTTTTCATGGAGAAGTTTTATGAGCAGCGCGCGGCTGTGAAGCTTTGTTTTCTGCTCGGGAAAAAAGCATCGGAAACCGTTCAATTGTTGAAGACCGCTTAAAAGGATGACGCTATGTGTCAAGCTCAAGTTTACTCGTGCTTCACCCACTTTAAAAATAGAGATGAGCGAACACTGTTCGGATCAGCCGATCCGAACAGCACGCACCCATAGAAATGAATGGAAGCACCTGTAACACTGACTTTGCAGGCGGCCGGCCAGGGTCACAGGTGTTTCCATTCATTTCTATGGGTGCGTGCTGTTCGGATTGGCTGATCCGAACAGTGTTCGCTCATCTCTGTTTAAAAATGATGAAATGTCAATTGATGATCAACCGCGTTCTGATTGTCTGTCAACTTCCCGAACGGATGAAAGTGTCCAAAAAAAAAACCAAAAAAAAAACAACCAACGAGCTCATGCGTGAAGATCGACGACGAACCATTGAGGAACTCGAAGAGTTGTCTGGAGTGAGTTGGAACTCGATTCAGTGCATTTTATCGGAGGATTTGGGCATGTCACGGGTCGCTGCAAAGTTTGTGCCGTGGCTCTTGACTGATCAACAGAAACAGCGTCGCATCGAAACATGCCGTGCCATGAAACAACATGCTGAAACTGACCCAGAATTTTTTTCTAAAACTATTATGGTAGATGAGTCTTGGTGCTATGCTTACGACCCGGAAACCAAACAACAATCAAGCCACTGGAAGACGCCATCCTCGCCAAAAAGGCTCGTCCAGTGAAGTCCAATGTTAAGACAATGGTCATTTGTTTTTTAGATGCAAAAGAGATTGTGCACTCGGAATTCGTTCCAACAGGTCAGACCGTCAGTGTGCGGCGAAAAAGGCCCGAAATGTGGAAGTCTAGTCATTGGTTTTTCCACCACGATAATGCCCCAGCCCAAACCGCCATCTCACCACTTTCATGGCAAGAAATGCATGGCTGTCTTGCCCCACCCACCCTATTCACCCGATATGGCTCCCAGTGTCTTTTTTTTTTTTATTCCCACGAATGAATGAAGAGGAACCTCAAGGGGAAGCGTTTCGCCCACGTGGAAGAGGTGAAGAGGAAAACGACAGAGGCGCTTGCATACATCAAAGTAGATGAGTTTAAAAAATGTTTTGAACAATGGCAGACGAGATTTGACAAGTGTATTGCCGCTAAAGGAGAGTACTTTGAAGGAGATTGAAGGAATTTTGTACAAAAACAATAAATACACGCTTCAAAAACAACTTTTCTGGAAACTTTTGGGTACCCTCTCGTATTTAAGACCTGTAAATTTATCCAGAGGACAGAACATCAGTTTGTGATCTGTTGGGTTTCAACACCTGGAAGCTTCACCAATCAGATGACCTGTGTGTCGGTGGAAGGAGGTATTTGTGGACCAAGAATGTGCGCAGCATTGCTCTTATTGAAGTGATAGAAGCAGAACTGCAATTGCTCTGAAGCACTGCTATGCAGTGAATGGACCAGCATTCGGCATGCAGAGGCTGCTAGAATATCTTATCTGTGGATATCAGTATGAAAAATCACTTTGGGGCTGTAAAATCTCTTTAAGCAAATGCGTGCAATGATTATTTTTACCATCTTTCTTAAAAGTAATAAATTGCTGACCACGTTTCCATGAAATAAAAGGGGTTTATTTAACTTACAAAGGTAAACTAACAATGACTCTCTCCTTTCTATACATACTTTATACCTTTACATCGTCTTTGAGGAAGGCAAAGTTATAAGAGAAAGGTGCATGAAATGCCATTATATTTTACAGTACAATACACACAAAACTCTGCATTAAAAATAATAGGACAACTTGGATGACAGGTAAATACACAGACAGTCAGTAGTCCTGGATAGCTTATTAACAATGTGTTTACAACAGAGAAAATACATCAAAATAAGACAACACCGCTTAGTATTTTACAAGCCAACAATATTCAACTCTGCATAGTTATACATATGCTGTGTAATAATTTAGTTTATATCGCTTTCCACTATTCACTATCTGGCCACAGGAAGCCTGACATTCATTTTATAATGTGTTACTGTGAAATCTATCAGACCAGTGCTTAGATCCTGTTCGGATCTGTTCAATGCCAGATAGATGGGCATCCAGCAGGTTGTAATCATTTATGTGCGCAGACTTAAAAAAAAATGCAGAAAAAAAAAAAAAAAAAAAAAGACTAAAAGCATGAATGCAGAGAACTATGGTCACGTTCACTACAACCAACACATAGATTTCAAAGAATAAAAACGACTTAAAGCCAACATTTCATACGGACAAGTGGTCATGTGCAAAGTAAAGGTTCTGGTAAACAACAGTTAAAGTGTGCAAATTACAATGTCTGATAACAAAATATAAATAAAACGATATAAAACAATAAAAAGATGCCCAAGGAAGGATAATAATGATAATAATCACCGGCTCAAAAATAGACGAAGGGTCTTCTGGCCCTAGACAGCTATAAATGAGTTTTAGGTAAATTTCAGTACTGCCCATCTTGGTTGTTGTATCTGAAAGAGACGCTACACATACATTACCTTCATTGGAAATTTGAGAAAAAACAGAGACATGCCTTCTGAAAAACACAAGAGTCTGGAAGCAAATGTCTAGAATATGTGTAAACAGTTTAAAAAGTTAAAAAAGGAAAGAACTTCAAAGTTTTACTCTCTAAAGTGACCACAAGGAGAAGGTGAATGACAACCTTTTTGGTGGACTTGGATCCATCTATGATTTGTGTATATGTACTTGACTCCAGTGATTCTCCTGCGGTGTAGAGTGGTTACGTGTTTGCAGGCATTTACGACTAAAACCATGTAAACCTTAAAGATCACTGCATCCCTTTTGGTCCTTTGTCCATCCCTTTTTATAATCAATCTATAAACCATAAAGATTACAGCAGTTTATGGTGTTCTGATCTACCTCAAAATAAATTGTAGCATCTCAACAAGAAATGTGGATGATGCTAAAAAGTTCTTGCACGCGTGCCCGAGGCTCACCAGGAAAACCTTCATGTACTCGGTATTACAGATCTATATGGCAGACATGCATATCCATTTTGTTCAGCAGCACGAAACCTGGCTCTAATGTGAAGAAACCCTTTTATGCCTCTCCCCTAAGAAGCTTCTAACGCCTCAGTTTCTAAATCTTCCTACACATTTTGCATCAGTGGATTGACATCTGGCGGTGGAGACGAGCCTAAAAGTTGAAATGTCTAGAGAATATCGAAAATGCCCGACTGGGTCCTCAAGGCAGTAGGCAACATCCGCATTTTCAGAGTGCCATCTGCTCCACAGGAAAAGATTCTCTTTTTCTCTCCTACTTCAATCTGCATGACACCAGCACCAATATTCCGGAATATGGACTGCTTTGCATGCTCATTTTTAAAGGAATGAAGTAGACCATGGCCTGTTAACTTCCATACCTGCATCAAATAAGACAATTGTTTTAGAAATTGTTTTAGTGGATCTTTATATAATGTGACACAATCAGGCACATACGGGACAAGTCTATGTTTTACCTTCATATTTCCCTCTGCTGAGCCAGTGACAAAACATTCTTCAGAAATATCCAGGGCAAGAGCTTTTACTGCAGAGTCGTGGGCCTGGAACGTATGAAGGATCTGCCTTTGTCTAATGTCGAAGATACAGACGTACCCTTTCCTGCCACCGGTTATCAAGAGCTGCTGTTTTGGTGCATATTGAAGAACGGTGGCACCATTATCATGGCAGTTGAAAGCTAAAATAGAAGAAAAATCATTACAGAATAGTCAAAGTTACAGGCACAACACCTATACGAATGATAGGTGGATTTTATATTAGTGACAGAAGATTTTGTCCCGTGTGAAGAGTGTTTGTGGTACATCCTACAGGAAGTCTCATTTTCTCCTGCATAATTCCATGTCCTATTTGTTAGGTCTGAGTGAGATCAGTGCTGAAACTAACAGCACTGATATCTCCAGAACTGTGGTGCCCACCGGGAAAGCTGAGTGTCCTGAATTCAATGCACTGTCGGGATCACACACAAACATTGGACGCAACGACATAATTCATAGCTTCCGGGCCCCAATACAAAATCTGTAACAGGGCCTTTTGGGGTCTCTTAAGGTCCAGGGCCTGTCTGCAACTGCTATCACTGCACCCACTATATCTATTTCCATTATTGGACGCCTCTATTAGTAAACATTAGGATATTTTTAATTCAGGACTAGCTGGTGGTTTAGTGTTCATAAGTCATGTGACTGTGGCATCTACATTACAATACAATACCCTTTATTAGCATATAAACACAGTACTGTAGTTATTTCTTACCATGAACAAGACTGTTACTTGGTGATATCAAAGTGTCCCACAGACAAACATTTCTAAAACAAATAAATACAGTGTTAAAATAAAATAGTCATGATATAGGCAGCAGAAACTTAGTGTAACGCATAGGAAAGGTATAACGTCCAAGCAACAGGGATCTCAGTTGCAAGATGAAAGTGATTTTTATTTTTATAGGATAACACTAAGGTAAAACAATGCTCAATGAATGGACAGGTATTTACAGGTATCACACATACGTATAGGTAGTCTGGAAATTATTATTTGGTCAGTTTATTTTTTAGAATATAGCCCATACAGTGCTCAGTAAGCCAAGGGTTACTCTCATGCCCCGGCAACCAATCAGAAGGCAAAATGTAGTGTTCTATGGATATCCTGGTAAGACAAGTGCAGCTTGAGTCTGGCAGAACGAGAGCTAGTTGCACAGAGTAGTCGTATAGGGCAAGGGGACAGGTGTCGTCTTTATGAGACAACCCCTTTAATTGTTTACACTTCATTGTTTACACTGCGTTTCCATAACCAAAGGACCTGGTGATGGTCTTATCTCTCCGCCCAGCCCTGCTCTCAGGGAGGAGGGGGGCTGAGTGCTCAAAGCAGCTTATATTTCTGAGCTATTTATCTCCCTCTTCCAGTTATCAGGTCTGCTAATTGAATTTTGCTGGTAAGGGCTGAGATAGGGAGTCTGCTACCACTGTATGTAAGCACAGACCTAAAACGTTGTTTATTGCAAGCTGACCCTTGGTCCTGTAGCATGTAAATTTGGGATTCTCATCACCTATCAAATCCAGCTCTGCTACATCAGCTTTATATTGTGCATCTTCCAGTGATACTGTGCTAATTTATTTACAACCATCCCTCATTACTGACTGCAAACATGTACTGCTATGAAGAGAGCTAAGCAGAGCTGGCTTTGTCTGGGAGACAGCAAGTCAAACCCCGACCAAAAAAAACCCTGCGAAAACCAGGAAGTGAACAAAGCAGACAGCCTGCAGGTTGGTGAACAAACAAGTTGGAAATAGCCTTTTAAAAGGCCTATATCTGTATAGAGTTATTATACAATACTACTATACCGGGGAGAATTATTACTGCTCTGCAGACAACTCTTGAATAAAAACATATGATAAAGACTAGTACCACTAGTACCAATAATACATAATATACAAGTCTCAGATAGTAAAATACTTCCATTACCACTACATAGTGACACAAAGATAATAGTAGTTCACACCAAAAAGTAACTCTGCATTCACACAACAAAGTTTCTCCCAGGACTCTTAGCATTATAGGTATCTACAGTCCGACCTATAGTCACTACCAAACAATATATCACTGGGTCGTAGGAACTCCTGACATTATAGGTAACTAAACTGCTAGGAGTTCCTCTTCCGGCATACTGTTCACATTGATAAATCTGGTGAACACATGGACTGAATTTGACGGCTGAAACTCTGCCGTGTGAATGCGGGGTAATAGTGCCCACATGCTTGTATCCTAATAAAAATCAGATCAATTAAAAAACTGATTTAATATCATCCCCTTTCTGCCCCCAAAACAGTAATAACCCTTTTTTACTGACACAGAATACAAATGACCATCTTATTAGTTATTATAAATAATAGTCCTTGCATATAAATAATAGTCTCCCCTTATCAGTAACAGTACCCCCTATCTAAACAATAGTTCCACAGCATTATTAGTACTCTTTACTTTTAAAGGGGGCTAATTAGAAGGAAGAATTATTAATATTAAATCTGGGGGAACTATTATTTATAGGGGGGAGGGGGGGGGGGTCAATTTATAAGAGCTTCCCCGTATAAATTGTTCCCCCTTAGAAATAATAGTTTCCCTGCTGCCTTATTAATAAAAGTTCTTCCATATAAATACTTCTACATAATAGTTCCTCCAGCCTTATTATTAATAGTTCCTCTTTACGTATAAGGGGTTATTTATTGTTCGTATAGTGTCCCCTTCATATCCTTTAATAACGCCCTGATGAGTGGAGCAGTCGGAGTCTCCCCTGCCTCACTATCTGCCTACACTCAAACTACACAGCTCTATATTATGTATACTATTACTTCATACAATGTTGCTTAGCTACCAAGACGAAACTTCTAGAGGTTAGTAGCCTTCAGATTTACCCATGAACTCATTTTAAAGATCGACATGAAACAATAAAGAACATGGACTGAATACATTATGGAAATCGGTTCTCTCCTTGGGAACATTTATACTGGTATATGTACAATACAGAGGACATTTACTTCCACTGTGCAAAATGGAAATTCTCTAAGAATTGACAGGCAAATGCACAAAACTGTGAAACGTTATCAGAAACAATGAAAGGTTAAAACTTAACGAAAAAAAACCACATTATTTGTAGTTTGTCAGGATTTGCCATGAAATGTGAACTATGACATGCATCTTACCTATTATCATTGGATTGTCCTGTTGTAGCAACCAAACTCGATGAGGTAATAAATGCAAAGTCACTTGTGGTTTTAGTATGACACTGCCAAGTCTGAAACAAATGCAATACATAAAAAAATATATGGAAGGAAATTTCTGGGAATATTATAAGTTATTGTGATTGTCAGCTAATATTTGATACACATACAAGACCAAGATGATCAAATGTCGGGCAACCTAAAAACAGATTTCTCTCTTGAGTTGCATTTGATGAATATTATAGTCATTTTTAGTGAATGTGTTTAATAACTGCACATGTAACCAACACTAGGACAAAGGATTACTGACAATATAGACCTAGCTGGGCCAAGTTTACTAAACTAGGGGAAAGACTGTCAAAAGCATCACTTTCCACGTCACATACATTAACCAACACTTGTACGTAACAATGTGGTGAAACATAATGTCTAAAAATAGCTTAAACTAATCATAACAACCCACAGGTCACGTATACTGTGAAAAAACAATGGTGAATTGCTTTTCCCCACCCTTACCCCCGGCCACCCCCTCCCCAAAAAAGAATTACTCTAGACCAGGGGTGCCCAATACGTCGATCGCGATCTACTGGTAGATCGCAATGGACGTATGGGTCGATCGCGGGATGCAGCCAGGGATCCCCGGTGTCTGCTTGTTCACAGTGCAGGCTGAGAGTCGACTCTCAGCCTGCGCTGTGAACAAGCACTCCGGACACTTGCAGGCCGCTCTTAGGGATGGAGGGGGCCGGGGTGCTGCTTGTTCACATCTACGGACACTGGCAGGCGGGGAAGCCGCAGCCCCAGCCTGCCAGTGTCCAGAGATAACTCTCAGCCTGCGCTGTGAATAAGCAGACAGCTGGGATCCCTGGGCGGCCACAGAATGCTGCTGTCTCCTGCTCTCACGCTCCGTCCGCCCCCGCCCACAAGAAGTGGGTAGTAGATCTTTCAACTTGGTCATGTTATAAAGTAGCTCACATGCTGACAAAGTGTGAGCACCCCTGCTCTAGACTATGTATAATGGATCCATTGTCTGCTCTTCTTCAAATAGAATTAAAAAAAAAATTGTTGTGTTATGAAGTCCTAATGTCAGGAACCATGACAGAAGCCCAGTTCACATTACAGCCAATGACGCTGTACATATCAGTTGTGCAACAAATCCACTGCTTCTATTATTTTTGATCTGCTCTCATAACAGTGATGTGAAGGAAGCCTTAGCTACAAACTGGTACACTAGTACAGTCTTCTCATAGGCATATTTGGTTTGTGGCATACAAGTCATATTTACTAGTGCGATTCTAAGCATCATACTTATCTATGATACCAAGAGTCCCACCTCATCGCAGGACTATTATCTTGTACGACTGACATCCGGTCTGTATCTCACGTACAGAATATGCCCATGTGAAGCTGGTCTTACTGGTATAGTAAAAGATGCCTATGCATAGTAAAATGTGCTACACGCTACTACAATAAAAAATAAAAATATGTAGTTATTGATTTTTAAATCACTTTAAATCTGGCATATTTTAGTTTGACGTGCCTTTGGTCCTACAAGTGGAATAATAAATTTTTTTTAATAAGCCAAACAAATCAAAAACATAAGTCACAAAACCCTATTTAGCAACTTATTGACGCCAGAATTTCACGCATGACTTGATGGATTCCCCCAATTTATTTTCACATATGTGGAACCTAACCCACAATGTGGAAAAGCAAGGTCTATGCTACATTTCCTTCCAGAAGCACACTGGTTAAATCCGTCAAGATGTACCACTCTGCAATCAGGAAGCTTTAGAGAAAAAAAAATGGCTGATTACTTTGAGTTTTACGGAAAAAAGTAACGTAATTGTGCAGAATATACTAACGGAGTCACAGAAATAGCATGCGAGTAATTTTAAGGTTTGCTGGAAGCCCATGATTATAATTGAATTCAACATCTTCAATGTGAATACATAATCGAAACCATTATAATGGGAAAGTTTAATCCGGTTATCGCTCCGTCTGCAGCTGTAAACAGAAAAACTCCTTTTCTAACTATACCTTGGTAATTTTTTTAGGTACTTGGCCATGGACGTGCACAGCACTAGCTTCTGGATGAAAGGGTTCTCAGTTCAGACCAGTGCTGAAAGCCATAACCAGAATAAAAGTTCCTGATTTTACTTTAAATCTCAAAAAAATAAAATAAAAATGGGAATGCAGCATTTTCATCGTCAAGTGTAACCTTGACTTTGTCCTGACGACAGAAAGCCTGATAAACTAGACTAAAATGAATATTATACAAGTGTGCCCATTTATCACACATCTGTAGACTACACAGGCTCACTACCATACAATAAATGATTAAGAGAAACCTTTCAGGAAAATGGACTTTGTAGATGCAGTTAAAGGGCTATACATACACACACATTTTATAATTTTATATATATATATATATATATATATATATATATATATATATATACATACATACTGTATATATACACATATATATGGGTGTGTTCGTCATTCAGATATTACTGCCCCATTTTAAAGATAGGTTATCAATATAAAAATCTTTTACGACTCCTTTAAACAGAAATTGGTAGAATTTGTGCAAGGGATACACATGAGTATTTTTTTTTCATAGTACGCAACAAATGTCTGATTTCAAGATGATATTCTGCATTATTAAAATGGTTTAATAAAGCTGGGATTACTTCGTTATATAATCAGCAGTTTGGACAACCTACAAAACAAATAAGACTTTAATAGAATGTGTATAAGTGTGAAGGTGTACAGACTGTGACCTTCTTTAGATAAGTGAAGTCCTTCATATTATCAGGGGAATGTTCAAGAATTGCGTAACTGTTCATTCTAGTGATGCTGTGTGTATTGATGTAATTGTAGGGACTGTGGCATATTACAGCATGGGCAGCACTGTATAGTAGTCTGCTGTCTAGACCTTGTCTTAGATTGTTTCTGTCCTAGGGTTAAGTCAGTAGTCTGCTGCCTGGTTCTTGCCTTGAAATAGGGCTCTCTTAGCAATGGTGATATGTCCCCCTTACCCCCCACAGTAGAAGGCCTCAAGCCACAGCAAGATAACTGGGGAACCTGCTGGGCAATTCAGAAGATGGGGCTCAGAGAGGAAAGATACTGGTTGGCGTGACTCTGCACTTACAGTAGATGTCATCTTAGACACCCAATGTGAAAATAAATATAGTAGTTTCTTAAATTCTACCAACTATATATTATACGAATGTGTAGCCTGTACTATAACGGTCTCCATAAAGTACAATGAGTGCACTGTGCCATGCTAGGATGAACTCACTTTTACATTTGGGCCATTACAAGCATGTATGAAAAATTTACAGGGTAAGCCCTTTTTGGGACGGTGAGTGACAACAATGTCTGTAAGGCATTTGGAATAGGTTGGTGCTATATAATAAGCAAAATAAAGGAAAATAAAATCTCTCGGATATGCCATTAGTGCTGGAGACCAGTTACTGTTTTTCCTACACATTGGTCTTCAACAAACTGCATTGTGGCCCAATTCATTACTAAAAAACGATGCCGCAGTTTCTCTACACAGGGCCACTGAGCATATGTGGAAGTGCCATCATTCAATGAAATAGGAAGACGTCTTTGAAAATACCTCAATAATTATTTTTCTAAAGATATAGAATTCATAAAAAAATAGATTCTTCCAGATAATATACTGATAAACTAGAGTTACTTACCAAGTAAGGTTTAGGACTGGAGACTGTCTGATTAACTTGCCAAATGCTCAAGAATCCTTCTCCATCAGCAACACCGCACTGCAGATGACAAAGCCACATTATATTACAATGACAGAAAACTGGGGCCTATCTGATCAACATAATCTTGGGCCCTGCCAATTCAACTGTATCAATAACAGAATGAAAACAATGACAAACCTTATTGCCTTGGGAATTAAAGTACAATCTTGTAACACGGGCGTTCCCAGCTTGACGGAAACAAATAAGCTGCTGGGGCCGACTCCACTCAAACATGCGGACACTGCCATCTTGAGCTCCAGTAAGATCTAGCATAAATGACATTTCATAAAAATTGGAAATTGTGTAAAAATTTTAATTTTTTGGACACACTAGATTTTCAGTCAGGGTACTTACAGTACTGGTGGACAGGGTGCGATGCCATTCTTTTAACATTATTTAAATTCCTTTTTATCAGCTTTCAGAAGAGAGAGAGAAAAGAAAAACTACATATAAGAGATCTATATATTTGAAAAGCTCCTTGAGGGTTAGAATAAATGAGGCAAATGTATGACAGTGCTGCATCCACAGCCCCTCCTCCACAGCGTGCGGCCCACTGGTCACAGTGCTGGATCCTGGGCTAGCTACATTGTGTGTCCTTACCCTCAAAATACACTGCATAATCTAAGTAACATTTACATGAAAATTACGTCATGCATCTAGCACATTATGCACCGTACATTGGACATTTGATTTGTCCGGCATACTTGTAAGCAACCCTAATTAACCCCTTAAAGGGTTGTGCAGGACTTCAAAAACATGGCTGCTTTCTTCTCAGAAAGTGACATCATGTCCATTAATCACAGGGCCATGCTGCAGCTCAGTCCCATTCATCTTAATTGGATGGAACTGCGGTATTGCCAAATGTCAAACAGACGTGAAGTCACTTCCTGAGAAGAAGAAAGCAGCCATGTTTTTGAAGTCCTGAACAATGACTTAAAGAGGACCTTTCATGGTTTGGGGCACAGGCAGTTCTATATACTGCTGGAAGGCCGACATTGCGCTGAATTCAGCAACACCGCATCTGTGCCACGGGTGAAGAGCTTTAGGTCTCGATACCGTAGCTCTTTACAGTCTGAAGGGCGTTCCTGACAGTCAGCCAGGTACATCCTGCTTCAAAGCAGCACCTATCGCGCTGTACAGTGTGAGCAGGGAGGAACTCCTCCTCCCCTCCTGATAATACTCGTCTATGGACAAGCACTGTGAGAAGAGGGAGGAGGCGTTCCTCCCCGCTCACACTGTACAGTGCGATAGGCGCTGCTGTGGAGAAGGACGTACCTGGCTGACTGTCAGGAACGCGCTTCTGACTGTAAAGAGCTACGGTACTGGGACAGAAAGCTCTTTACCCAGGGCACAGATCGTATATAGCAGCAGCAGTATATAGAATTGCCTGTGCCCCAAACCATGAAAGGTCCTCTTTAAAGAATTGCTACTAGGCTGATCCTTAATTTTTCAGTAAATGTAACTTGAGGGCTTGTTTATCATGACAATTTCTTTATTTTATGTATCAATTAACTTTCAGAAATGTTTTTGGAAGGAAATGAAACAATTCTGCCATTTTTTTTCTCCTTTTTCTTATTTTTGTGAAGCAAAGATAATATAAAAAGAATAATTCCATACAAACAAGAAAATCCAAAATATGCATGCAAGTATGTTTTTCCATTAAAATGGGGAGGGGGAGATGAGCCTCTGTATTTACTGGTTACATTTTGGGGTACTTAAAAATTTACTAACTAATTTTTACAAAAATGAGAAAACAGCCCCTATCCTCGCAATAGATAATAAATTAACAAGAAGTATCTAAGGACACTTTTACACGGCAGTATATTTTGCATCATTATTTGTAAACCAAAGTGAACCATGAGCAGGTCCAAAATATGGAAGAGGTAGAAATCTTTCCATTCTAGATTTTTTTTGGCGTAAGTTCCATTCTTCCTTATGGCTTCCAAAACAATGAAGCAAAATACTGATTAAGGCCGGGGCCACACGGGACATAAACACCACAATTTGCACACGGCGGCAAAGTGGATGGAATCCCATGCCCACTTTGCCATAAAATCCGCGGTGCAGACATGACGCGATATCCAAAACCCGCACAATTTTGGAAATCGCAGCATGTCAATTATATCTATGGAAATACTGGTGGTTTCCCCATAGGTATAATTGTAACAAGGTTCGCAGAGGAAAACTCCGCAAACTCTCTGTTTAAAGTGCTACAGGAAGAACCGTGATGCGTTGCTGTCACGGTTTTTCCTACAGCGCGTTTTTGCTGTGGGTTTTTGATGTGGGGCTTTAGCCTAAAGGGGTTTCCTGGTTCCTGGAATGACTTTAGTATCGCTCACCAAATCTCAGCTGTCCAGCTGATTGCAAACGTACATATTTTGCCCAAAAATTACAACAACAACAAATCGTTGTGGCAGGATGTGGCCAGGTCCTGTTATATTGGTTGAAGGGGAATGAAGTGCTAGTACTAGTTGGGTATATAGGTGCTAGATAGCCTGCCTGCTGCCTGATCAAATAGTATGGGCATCACTAATAGGCTGTAAGTCAACACTGTGCACCTTGCATTATATGGCACCATATACAAATCTCATCTGAGTCCATTAGGAAAACTAGGCAAACACAGTTCATGGACTGATGTGTAAGGGGATGTTTTATCAGTATTTTTCACCTGTGAGCCTCCTCCATATACCATTTAGGCTTTCTGCATCCTGAAGCAAACCACTGCTTCACCGAATATCAGGTAAATGTGACCGATTTTCAGTAATATGATTTATAAGTAGGGGCTGGGCAAATACGACCAAATTCAAAATCACAACTAATTGAATATTTTATCCCTTTTTATATGCCACAATCCCTATTTATAGGTTTTGATTATTAACATATTAGCAATCCTGGTTGGACAATGTACAGATAGTGATGTATCCTTTAGCAAGTGGCTGTGGAAGGCTGTATCCAGATCATATTTTTATTACATCCATTTAACGGTTGCAAAAAAGGATGTAAGTTTACCATCAGTTTTGGTTATTTTTCGATTAATCGCCCAATTATTATTATTATATAAATATGCCTTGCCATTGTGGTTCTGGCAGTAGTATTTCAATATTTCATATCTCAAAACACTATTGCCTGTCGGTGTTAGGGTAACTTTACACCATAGTAAGTCAATTTTAATGTGCTGCATGGCATACATATATTTTTTACTGGATGAGACTACATGCAGTTGTGAAACTGGCACAGAAGGTTGCAGTTTCCATGAAGAAAAAAACAAAAACCTTCTTGATTTTACTTGAAGCAATTTTTGAGGCCGCCCTTCTTGCCAGTCAAGTTCAAATGCTGCAGTTGCATTTCGACAGCACCATTTAAGAAGAGAAATGGCAGGAATAACCCTTTGTGTCTGTATGAGCCCCTGCCTACACAGCATGGAGCCTTTGGACAAGGCATTCCATGATGTCAATAATGTAATTAAATCTCCTTACAATTTAAGACTTTTTAACAACCATATTAATATATATATGAGTAATTATCATGAAACCTGCAAAATATACATACAATGCCCGCTCCTGTGCTTGTCTGTCCACTCCCCAGCCAAGGCATGGATGAAGATGGCTGCATCTGTCCTAGGTGAAAGGGAGTCACACCGGACTGATGAATGGCTGTAGTAGACCCTCTGAAGTCGTCATCAGAACTAAGGGGAACAGCAGAATAATTAGAATGATCAGATTTATTCTAAACATCTAAAAAAATAGACATTGAGAGAGGCTGACCTTTTAGATTCTCTGTCATATTCCTCTCCAATCCATATGTAAGGTTGAGCAGCCAAAAGACTTGACACATCCAGTTCTTGCACATCGTGTGTAGAAGCCAGGACAATTTCATTGTTGTTAGCCTTAAGAAAAAAACAAAACAAAAAAATTCTTTAGGTCTAATTTAATAAAACAATTTTTTTTTTTTTTTTTAAAGTAGTAAGCCATAAAGCATAAGTAAACCAAATAAAACTATCATGGTGAAAATTGGTGACCATAATCTAGAATTTTAATGCATGGCCTTTCAAAAAAAAAAAAAATAACCCCAATATGAAAAGATTTTCTGCTCCTGACATGGCTCAATCTTCTGCCCCGGTCGAGCACATTCTGCCACATCCACTTAAAGGGATTCTACCATTAAACTACTTTTTTTTCTAATGAACACGTCGGAATAGCCTTAAGAAAGGCTATTCGTCTCCTACCTTTAGACGTGGTCTCCGCCGCGCCGTTCCGTAGAAATACTGGTTTTAACCGGTATGCAAATGAGCTCTCCGCAGCAATGATGGCGGGCCCCAGCGCTGAAAGGCCGATGACCGCATCCCTATTGCTGCCCGAGAGCTCTTTTCTGCGCCGCCTCCTTCTGCAGCAACTCCGCCTCTTCTGGCTTCTCTTGCTCTTGTAGTTCATTTTTGGGTAGCCGCTGTTGCAGTTCAATACAGGAGCCGGCCGGCGGCCATTTTGGGGTGGACTCTCTATGCTTCTGTATCGAACTACAAGGGCAAGAAAAGCGAGAAGAGGCGGAGTTGCTGTAGAAGAAGGAGGCGGCGCAGGAAAGAGCTCTGGGCAGCAATGGGGACGCGCTCATCGGTGTTTCAGCACTGGGGCCCGCCCTCATTGCTGCGGAGAGCTCATTTGCATACCGGTTAAAATCGGTATTTCTACGGAACGGCGCGGTGGAGACCACGTCTAAAGGTAGGAGACGAATAGCCTTTAAGGCTATTCCGACGTGTTCATTAAAAAAAAAAAGGTAGTTTAATGGTAGAATCCCTTTAAGGAATCGGCCAATGTTTGCTTCTTCTCATCTATTAGAAGGCACTTTTTTGGTCATTTCCTTCTGTCATCACATACTTAATAACAATGGGCAGTACACAGACTATAGTTTAGGCAGAAAAACAACTGTAGTACATCAGAGAAACCTTTTGGGATTTGGTTTTCTGAAAAAATGAAATTATTCTTTATTGTTTGCCTGAATGAGGTCCAATAATGCAATCGGTATTTATTTTGATGGCAATGACTACATCTTGATCTTAAAGCTGTTCAGTTGTGATTTACTTGTGAAGTCTTTGGTCTCATCAATCTTGAATCAATTTTCTTTTGGCCTCAGTCCCATTTGCCCTTAGCTTGTCAATAAGAATGGCAAAAGTGGTCTGTGGGTTATGGACCTCTTTAGAGATGGCCTTAAGCTTCTATAGCTACCGTACTTTGAAATTTTTGGTTCAATGTTTAGTGATGCACAAATGTACTGTGAGAATCCTTCAATTGCCAGTTTGTGATCTACTTTCCTACTGTTCAATTTCCACTTTCATTTATTTGTATTGTATCATTCTGGTTCTGAATTTTACCCTTGTGATACTCGTGCCCCTATTGTTATTTTACTTACTGGCTGCAGATATCTGGCACACATACAACTATATGTTATATATAATATAGATTATATTATAGCCTTCATATAGAAAGTTATTTGGCCAGTAAAGATTAAGAAAAAAATGGTCAGAATGACGGACTGGCATAAAGATAATCATAAACGACAATAACTTCACCAATCCTCTTCTTCTCGCTAGTATAGGAAAAGACTGCCAGCCTGCTGTGACTAGCGACTGTCTGAGCGGACATATCCAATGTGTCAAGAGGGTTTAGGGAACAGAAACCAGTTCAGAACTGATCATGTATCACACGGTAGGTTTTTTTTATTCCATCCAGACAAGTCCTTATAACTTACCCCTCACTTTTTTTTTTTTTTTCAATTTGCTTATATTTACAGTATTTTGCAACCATTTTCATGGCCAATAATGCATAAATAGGACAATTAATATATACAGTCACCTTGTATATTAAGCGTAAATGTCCTTACCTTATTAATCGCAAAAGCCATTATTATATCAGACTCCTTGTGAATTATTTTTGCCTTTCCACCTGGATATCCAAGGTCAGCTTCAACCTGAAAATAAAATCTGTGCATCACCACTGCAACTTGTGCAACATACTTTCTTACATTCACAGACTCGTATGTAACAAGATTACGTTAGTGCGGCTACAAGTTACAAGTTCACTTGTTCCAGCATTTCAAAGATATTATAGTTTTTATTAACTCTTTATTTGAAGGCCCAGCACAGAAATAATCCCCAAACCATATTGAAAGAAAGCACCAAAGTAGTTATTAGTATGAAACAGAAAGTTAAAAAGGATGGAACAGAACATTGCCTGTCAGTTTGGTGCCGTCAGACGTTGCTGAGGGTAGGCACACTTGCTGTTATTCACCACAAACGCTTACTTAATCCGGAATTGCAAACGGAAGACTATTTCAATGTGGAGTGATATTAGTTGTAGCACTGCGTACCATCAGCAAGTAATGTGAAACATTTAACAAAGCAATGAACTAGGAGAAGCCAGGAGAAAAAAATGAACATAATATACTGGTACCAGTGAACATATAGGTAAGTGCGAGAGGAGTAGGAGCCTTTGTAGGACATACTACCTGTTTTTTCTGACGAACTGCTATGGAGTCTATTCTGAAACGCTCCGCACTGTCTTCTACAGACTACATGACACCACACAGTCACAAACACGAAAACACATGCACAAAGAAACACACATAAAAAAAGAAAATGTATGAGACATTCCAGATCACTATTAAAAAACAATCATATCAGCATGACAAATATTTGTGTGATGCTTTGTCATGCACAATAAATGCAAGTCTACAGCAACCACACAATGATCAGACAACACATGAAATTATAATAAAAGACAAAAATAATTAAAAAACAAAAAAAACAGGGAATGGTAAATAATCAAGGAAACAACAGGATGGAAATATCATACTTACACAGACATTTCCCAAACTCTGTGTTCCGCTAGCAGTATTTACCATCTACATCTATTGCAATTCTCAAGTGGACATAGTTAGGAAGTCCAGATGTTTTTAGAGATGCTTTCTAGTCATATAGGCCTTTTCAGTGTCCATTATAATAGACTGTTCAAATTAGCATTGTGATACATAAGCAGAAAATTGGAGGACAATGGGGTAATAGCTGCAAGGACGCAAACCAAAAAGCCAATAGCGTAACACAAGGTAAGAATACCTCACTCTGTTTCCTTTTCTTGGTAAAGATGTATCTAATAAAAGTTTCTTGGAGAAGTTCTTGCTTGACGAGATAATGCCAGAGGCGCTTGACAGGAAGTGCGGTGTAATCTTTGGATCTGTATTAAAATGGCACAATTACATATTCAACATTACAATAATTATGAACTGATAAAATATTGAGAACTACTGAATTTTATTGTACTTCCAACTTTGGACATATTTTTCTGCTAAGTTGTTATAACACCAAAAGATATAATAATTTTTTTTTAATAAGTGATAACTGGCTACACAGGCTGATGCAGAGCATATGCAGGAGGAACGGTTGGTAAAGAGATTGTTCCGTGGGCATATAATTTCATTGTTTGCTAGTAGCACGGCGACTATTACATAGTATGATGTGCTGCTCACGGACAAGGATTTTTTTTGTCTTGCCCCAATGAACGCACAAATGTTCAGCAGGTGATTGGATGCAATATTTTGGGAATGAGCGCTAGTACAATGGTTTGTTCCTTAATAAATGGTCCTGAATATTAGAGTCTTTGACATTTTGAATGCTAAAATCGTGGACAACAACAGAGCCTGATGGAACCCATTGATTATAATGGGACATGCCAGGTATCCATTCTTTAAAACTGAAAATGGCAGCTGAAAAAGCTGAACATGCAGGATTTTTTCTCCTGGTGATTTTCAATGTACACTTTGACCAAACACAGACTCTAATGCAGATATCAACGTAGCCTAAAAGGGTTTTCCTATGAAGGTAACCATATTTAAATTCATAGACAATGAAAAGTTAAACATTTTTGAAAATATTAATGATTAAAAATTATCTAATAAATTCTAAGTAATGTCAAGACAATTTTTAAATGACTAAAAATAATTTTTAATGAACTTAGTTCCCTACTTGAATGGTGTATTTTCAGGATCCAGCATAGCCTTGTGACGCAGAATGGCAGGTCCAGTCCCTACGGTCAGTTCACTAGGAATGGTATTAATATAATTTGGTGGTGGGCCCCCAAACTGGTCCATCGTTTCATGGAGAATTTGTTCCCAGTTTTCTAAGTTTTTGACAACGCCAATGCCAAGTGGAGATGTTACAGGAAGATCTAATAAAATAATGAAAATCAGCAATCATATTGGATTGTACAAAGTAGTAAAAATTAATATTGAATAAATTCATGAAAACCGCTATAAATATATATATATATATATCTTTTTAATCCAGAATGCAACAAACCTGTGAGCTCTAATCCAGCAATCGGGAAGAAACTCTTCAGATTCTGGATTGCAAGTTTCACCATTGCTAAACGGATAAGTGTCCAACTGAAAATAGACCAACCAACAAATATAGTAGCTTAACATTCCATTTCATGAGCAGTTCAGTAAACATATACAGGGAAGAAACATAAAGGAACTGCATTAATAGAAATCTTCTTATATTGTACTAGTAATTGGCTTTATGTAACGCAGCCCAATGAGTAACTATTACTTTGTCTATATTGAAATTGCTGACCACTCTGACATAAAGTTTAATCAGATTTCCCTTTCTTATGCACATTGGGGTGGATTTAAAATCCCGAAAAAGAACCCTCCTCTGTTCACGCTCACATTACTCCTACAGGTATGATATTGTATCGGACTGCAATTTTATATGTCCAGGCACCATCTGCACATTATAGGACACAACTGTGATGGCTCATGAAAAGTAACCTCTATCACAAACTGGTTCTCCACTGTATAAGCAATGCTACCTCCGATGTGGCCCCTGCTACCTCTTGTGTCACCCCCTCTACCTCATAGATTGTAAGCTTTTACGAGCAGGGACCTCAGTCCCATTGTGTGAATTGACTATTACTCTGTAATGTATCTTTGTCTGTACTTGAACCTTACAATTTGCACAGTGCTACAGAATATGTTGGCACTATATAAATAAAAATGTATTCTTATTATTTAATAATATATGCCTGACAGACTTTGCTGACATAGACTAGGTAATGTACCACATCATTGGCTAACGCTGGAAGATAACATTGGTGTATCATTTGACTGTCTAATCTAAATTTATACCACCTTATTTCAGAATTTTGGAGTGCATTGTTGAATATTAAGCCATGCTTCTTCGACAAGCCACACCCCCTTATCCAATATGGTTTAAAACCCGCGTAAAACATATTAACAGAAAATAACCAGGATTCTGCTGCATTTACAACAAGAGGTATTAACCTCTGAAGACCTAGTACTATAGACTACTGTAGACATATGCAGGAAAAGAAAAGGAAGATTTCCAGCACCCAGGACTTCAGATGTAGCAGTTAAAACTTTCTTTTTATTTTTATATCATTAAAAAAGGAACATCTCAGATGTATGAATAGATAGATGGTGTGCGGAGGTGAAGCCACTGTGCCTACGCGTTTCGGTGCCGTGGCACCTTAGTCATGCCATGACTAAGGTGCCACGGCACTGAAACGCATAGGCACAGCAGCTTCACCTCCGCACACCATCTATTCATACATCTGAGATGTTCCTTTTTTAATGATATAAAAATAAAAAGAAAGTTTTAACTGCTACATCTGAAGTCCTGGGTGCTGGAAATCTTCCTTTTCTTTTCCTGCATATGCTACGACTCTTACCGGAGAGAGTCTTTTTTCCCTGCATCTCTAAGGATCTTCACGTTGAACACCGACTGAGGCATACTGACTGTAAGTGCATACTTACCTCCTTAATATTGTGTTGGGGCTGAGTACATACATCTGTATTTTTGACTTATTGTAGACATATACCTTGGCTAGCTAGTATGGCCTCCAACTATACCTACACGTGGCTGAAAGCGCACTTACGTAATCTCTCTCTCTCTCTCTCTCTCTCTCTCTCTCTATATATATATATTATACTTAATGTATATATTTAATTTCCTTATGTAGCACCATCATATTCAACACTGTTCCATATAGGGCTTACAATCTAAATTCCCCATCACTAAGTCTTTGGAGTGCAAAAGGAGTGTTAAAGGAAATCCATGCAAACACTGGGCGAACCTAGAAACACATGTTATATAGATAAACACAGTATAAAATGTATAATGTCGGTCTATTAATTTACTTCATCATCATCATGTCAGTTAATCTGTTTAGAGGGTGCAAACATTTATCTTTACCTGTAAGAACTAGAATCGATATGCTCTTGTATTTGAGTATCAGAAAGGAATGCATCATCATCATCCTCATCATCATCACTTGGGATACTTTCATCTGAGTCATAAATGACGCCACTGTCTGATAGAGGAAGAAATGGCTGCAAGAGAATGAAGACAGACAATTCAGAAAAATGTCTCTGGTTTACAAAGCTTAGATAATGGTAGATACATTTCCGCATGACAGTCTGTAAACTTAAATCCTCAAGTCCCTAAGAAACCCAAGAACATAAGCAGCCGGTGGTAGAGATCACTGACAAATAAGATAGGAAACCAAACGTGATTTACAAAGTCAATTTAAAGTGGTCATACGAGAGGCAAGACACAGGCTTGAGGTCACAGTCAAAAGCTACAATTCCAGGCATCAGCATGCAGGATTTTGACAAGGGGAAAGTTCTCGGGACAGTTATATAACACGCTAAACTATAAATGAATGTACAGCTACACGATCTGTGTCCTGGTTGATGGTTTACTGTAGATGATGCTAGATAATGCTGAAATACTGTACACAAAATCCCATTATAATGTATATTACCACCTACATATAACACTGCCATACTGTACAAATAGTGGCATACTCACATCGAAATCAGGCGTTTAGACCATTTAAAAGAACAAAGCATGCCGTGATATTCTAACCAGTAACATGGATCCTATGAGGATTGGCTTATCATAAGCCAATCAGGATCAAATTTTGTGTGTGTACATATTAGATTAGTATTTCTAACCTGCATAAAACACCATACTATCTGCAGCGGGAAGGGAAGTGTATAAATGATAGAAAATAACCATAGTAGTGCCACTTATAGATGGTTAACCTGACTTATAGTGCAAAGTAGCACAGTTTTCTTCCTCCTGAAGGAGAGCTATTTTGTATGTATATAGTTTGTAACTGGAAGGTTTATTTTATGGGCAAACTAGTACAATGTCTACATTGTGCACTTTTCACAAATTTTCTACATCTGCTTATGCCACAGAGTGATATAAAAAAAATAAAAATACAAAAACTGATGTAATAATGCTTTAGGACTGCAATATTGTGTCTTGTGGATAATAAAAAGGAAGGCAAAGAGAACAAAGTACATTTGTAACCTTGAAATATTATGTCTGCTGAACAGAGTGGAGTATGACGTACAATGCAGCACCGTCATTCGAAGTCGTGTCTGTCCAACTACTTCATAGATTAAAGACGTCTAATAATAATAACAATGCGCAAGTAACAAAACCTATCAAGCCTCATAACTGCTTAAGAATGTCCCGCTAACAAACTAGTCTTATTTAACCCACAGAAAATGATTTTTGTTTCAGCTCTGCTACAGAAGAGAATAATGTACCCAATAACCCGCAGACTGACCTCTAGCAAGTAATTTAGTAGATCACTTTGAGGGTATGTACAGAGATGGAGGAATATTTCCAGCACAGATCATTGAATATTGTTCTACATGAAGATTCACAGTGGATTTCACCCCTGCTAAACTCAAAAGTAATGAATTCTGAAATGAAAATCTACTGCATGTCTGCAACTAAATGTGCACGTAGCTCATGTGAATTCTCAGTTAAAGGGAGTCTGTCCCCAACACAACCCCACAGACAGATAGTTAAACCCAGGGCTGTAACTTTAAGGGATGCAAAGGGTGAAGGCTTAGCTGGCTCAGGAGCCCATAGGATGATTTTTCTTCCAAATATGAGTACTAATAAAGATATATTATAGCTAGAGGGCCTAATACAAATTTCGCACTAGGCCCAAGAGCTTGAGGTTACACCTTTGTTACTGTCGCCTCAATGAAACGGCGTTTTCTTCTTGTGAATCAGTGCCTTTATCTGACCCTGACTTATCTATCTGCAGGACTATATCAATCTATTGGGTTCTGGTAACAAACTCCCTTCAAGAAGCCACAATCTGCTGTAGATGTATATTAGACGAAATGTAGGTAGGGATTATTTTTTAACCTGCCTCTCTTGGTTACATTTCAATAGATTTTTTTGTATTCCTTTTGAGTGAACTTGCTCTTCCTGGTGTGAGGTTTACTTTTTTTTTTTAAGAGCACAGCACCAAATCTTCGATTCATTGTTTCACTACAGAAAGACTTGTGGCACACTGAGGTGGCCTCTGGACCTTTACAGATAGCCTGCAGGCACTAATGTGGAAGGTCAAAAGATATCAATTTTAACATTTATATATTTGTATATGTCACCGATTTATGTAGAAAAACTAGGTAATATGTTTCGTAATGGGACTGGCCATATCATGGGCTACGCTAACTAATGTACGATTAAGACGAATATACCTCACTTAGTGACATAACCTTTTGTAAGTTCTACACTACTTTGTTTAATTTTTGCTTAGTAAGGCAAAATTACTTAGTAAGACCTGGTTCACATCTGCGCATGGGTTTCTGTTCGGAGAGTCTGCTTTAGGGACCCTAAGCGGAGTCCCCGAACTAAAACCTAATCCGCATAAAAAAAGCAGTTACCTTAGAAAACCGGCAGACTTCATAGACTATAATGGAGTCTGTGATAGTTCCACACAAAAAATGCGGAGAGAAAAGTGGGGAGAGGGGAACGGAATGGCACGAACGCAGATGTGAACTGGGTCCAAGTGTGTTGTCTCTGGCTCATGTCCATAAGATGGTTCCTGATAATGGTATGTGTGGCCATACACATCATTTGAGATTTCTGCCCTATGAACGTTTCAGTGCTTTTGAAGGGGGGAGACTAAATAACCTCTATGGTGACATGGCCCTCCATCAGCGGCCATCTTTTGGATGTAAGCCAAGTGCAAACTTGGTCTGCCAAACAATGGGACATAAATTAAAAAAAAAAAAAAAAAAAAAAAAAAAAAAAAAAGGGCAGAGCAAAAAAACCTAACACAAAGTGTGGTATATTCATATTAAATATAACATTTACACTCATTGCCCATAAACTGGAGAACCCCATTTAACATTTCCGATCAGTATAACTACATTGTGATAACTTAGAAGAAACACAACTAAACAGCACACACTAATAAACATACTTTGGCCACAAAATAGTCCCACATGCTTAGTTCTGGGGGAATGAATTTCTCTTTGTAGGTTGGTCTCTCAGCAGGGACTGGTGGTGGGGTAGCCACATCTTTCACTGGTCTTCCCGGCACTAGCATTCTCATATTAAAGCGACGGCGATGCTTGTCTATTTCTTCAGACAGGACAGGGATTGCTGGAAAAAAAGCAGATCAAATCTCTTAAGATTCAGCATCACTTTACTGCTTATAATTGCACATGCAAGATTAAGCAACTAATTGAAGACTTGCAATAGTGATGTAAAATAGAGACTTTAGCAGTGAAATTTTAACAGCAATTTCTAATTTGGTCTCATTTTGTAACATGCAGTAATTACAAGATAGTGCTTGAAGGAAAAGAATTCCAAACACGGCAGCCATCACGCTGGTTTCTCACCGCACACTTGAGACTCCTGCCCTTTATCAATGACACAAGCATTGTTTCTAGTGTTAGATAAAGCACTTTCTGCTGCAGGTTGCTCCTCATTTGGCAATGGCAGAGCACACTGTGGTCTTTGCACATCAATGCTCTCACTTCTACCTGGATGAGATACACCAGTTTTTGACATATCAACTTTATGCCAAGGTCAGTAGGCATAACTAGTTTAAAGGTAGCAAAAACAAATGAAACTAAAGAATATCAGTATTATACAGGAAAATAACTAAAATAAATACATAAATAAATAAATTATATATTTCTGCAATGAGGAAATTATACCTGGAATACTCTCTGGTGGTTTTCTTGGTTTCACTACAAGCTTAACACCGCCCCCAAAAACAGCAGCCCACATGCGGTTGTTCAGAGGATGAGCAGCAAGACGAAAGAGTTCAGTGCTAGAGTCGGTAGCAAGGGCGTGAATCAGCAGGCTCACATAGACAGCCACAACAGCTTCACACAGCAACACATTGAGCTTTGGCTGGTCCTCATCTTGGGCTGTATTTAGTAGATTTATTAGAGAGCTAACACCTGCAAAAGTAAAGGTGAAAAATTAAAGAAAAATCCCAAACAAAAAAAACAAACAAAAAAAAAACCCCAAAGAAAACAAAAAACAAAACCTGCATTAGCAAAAAAAACACTTCAAAACCTGCATTATTATGTATACAAAAAAAATATTCCGTCATTACACACTGAAAAGGAAAATCTAGTAACAATTAATATTAACAAGTAAATACACCTGTTAAATAAAACAGAGATTACTAGTTGTTAAAGGGATTTTCTGGCCCCAAAGGATAGGACACCACTATGTAATCCGTGGGGGTCTGACACACTGGACCTTGCACAGATCAGCTGTTCCAGCATCCTCTTCCAGGTGGGTTGCAATCCAACTCTCAGCACTCCAACTGAATGACTGTTTAAAAGGGCTGATCTCTATTGAACACATTTGTCTGTACCCAACAACTCCATGCACATAAGATAGGCTATCAAATAGTACAAATTTGCAATACCAGAACCACCATTACTAAGGATAGAACATCTTTGTTGTGATTCAGAAAATCTCTTGAATACTGAGGACTCACGGTGCAGAAACTCAGCTTTTTTTGTTGCAGATTTTGCTGCGTTTTTTTTTTTTTTTTTAGCCAAAGCCGGGATTGGATTGAGCAAAAGGTAGAAGTATAAGAGCTTCCTATATATTTCCCATTCCTTTTGTAGCCATTCTTCACTATGCTCCTGTAACATGCTGAAATTTCCCCACTGTGGGACTATTAAAGGATTATCTCATCTTATTCTTGGCTTTGGCTCAAAAAAACAAAAAAAAACAAAACAAAAAAAAAAACGCAGCAAAATCTGCAACAAAAAAGAGCTGCATTTCTGCAAAATGGGGCCTCAACTTAAAAAGGTTAACAAAAATCTGACGAACCAGCACTAATCATAATGCAAGGATGGAAAGATCTCAAACAGTATTCACTATTATAAATAGGAATTCATGTTTATTTAGAAATGACCTCCCTCCCACCTTCAGAAGTTCCCCAATGGTCAGTCCAAGTTAAGGGAAAAACATGTGACATGGCTACAGAGGAGGGGGTTCAATATAGTTGTTACCGCAAGCTAGCAGTGTTCTGCTGTCTTGGTGTTGAATGGGGCAGTAGGGTGCACGCCCAAATGCTACTCCATTAATGCTCCTGCTCCTCTTCAATGTTTAGGGTGCTCAAGTAATTGGTGAGTCCCAGAGCTGCCAGCAGTCAGACCTTCATCACTTATCCTGAGGATACGTGAGAAGTGTCCATTGTGGCTCCACACTTTTAGGGGCATATAAAAATACATGTTGTAGTTTATTTGGCCACTTATTAGCTGAAATTAAGATTTCTTATAGTGAAGGTGTCCCCAGACAACAGTCTTACCTGGCCATGAGGCGGGTGCTGAATTTGGAGTAGCATGTTCCTCAATACTTTCTGTTCGAAGCCTCCTACGTTCACTAAGGAGGAGGCCTTGGTAAACCATTCCTGTGAACTGATTTGCATCTGTCTGACTGCTGCATAAAAATAAATGAGAGAAGATGATGACACATGAGCAAGCAGAAGCAGTAATATAAAGCTGTTCGAGCTCTCCAGCTTAGGTCTGACTGAGGGTTTCATTTCATTTCCCATGTAAATTGAGTATTTTTTTTTTTTTATTGCCACATTGGCATTTGAAAGGTGTGGGAAAAACACTCATGTATACACAATTTAGAAAAATGTATTTCCACCTATTTCTTCAGATTTTTACTGCAGTGCACTGGTAATGCCCTAGATATAAATCCCACGGTTACATTTTCCTCCATATTTCAGCCTTTATTTTTCCTAGCTTTGCAGAATATTCACAAAATATAGATGTAGAAAAAAGCTTATGTTTTATTTAGCAAAATATGCCGGTCAGATAACATTTCAATCAATTTAGCTGAAAAGCCAGTACACACGGAAAAGATGAAAGTCTGCTCATCCCACATAGTAAATCCTTTCATCAGGGTCAACCCTTCACAGGCCTGAAAGAACTTTTCCTTTTAAGATTACATTCTGCACTTTGTATTTTCATCTAATGGATTTGCCAAAAACAAATGATCTTCTAAGGTTACTTTGATATATAGTTGCTGTTTCTGCAATCATACAAGAGGATGATGGCAGGCACAAGATGCTGGCACCTCACAAGTCAATAGCTAAGGAAGCTCAGAGAATGGTGACATGTCCTGTACATAAATTTATCACTAGTGCACAGATGTCGGCAGTACAACACGGAGACCAAGAAAGCTTTATTCTGCTGACTGTGGATTTTATCATGGTGATATCTGAGAAGTGACACCATGGGCGCTCACAGGATCTCTACATGTACATACAGGTGGGTCTGGCATAACAAATGCATGTGAAAATATCATTTGCAAACAACAGAAACCAAGCCTGTAGCTAAAATATAGTAAAATATCTCACACATACACTCTCATTTTATACTGCATGGTACCTATCTAGATCTATCTATCTATCTATCTATCTATCTATCTATCTATCTATCTATCTATCTATCTATCTCTATCTATCTCTATCTATCTCTATCTATATCTATCTATATCTATCTATATCTATCTATATCTATCTATATCTATCTATCTATCTATCTATCTATCTATCTATCTATCTATCTATCTATCTATCTATCCCCTGTAAATATTCTCCTTATAAAGGCTTGTAGATACAGAGTAGCAGACAAGGTGCTGTCCCATTACCAGGGCTCTCCCACTAAATGCACGAGTTCCTAATAAGTGCCATATTTTGGAACATTTCGGGCACTTTTCAGTGCATAGTCTGTTCTGCAATATGACAACTACCAAATTCTATTGTACAGCAGAATGCAGCACTGCATCCGTAGTCATCTGAATCATTCTATAGAGTAATGAATACCATATAAGACACAGGAGATCTTGATATACCTGTAGCTGTGACTGTCACAAAGTGCTTGGTATATTGATGCAGAAAGTGAAGCTGCCAACAAATGAAGTGTGTAAACCTATTGGAGAAAAACATAGTGAGAAAACTATGGCAATAATTATATACCGTCAGAAGTCACTTATCTTATTGTGTGTGATACAGAGAGCAAACAATGCTGAAACGGCTGAATAAATAAATTGACAAGTTGGTGCTACCATATTCTATCCAATGGCCATGTCCCTCCATAGTCTAACACTGTCAGACCACAATGGAGAGCACAAGTAAACACCCTCAACTAGCAAGGCCCACTTGTCAATGTATTCATACCCTTCCAAAAGAAATAAGAGAGGAACAAGAAAAGTTATACAGTTCCTTTTTGGCATTTACTAAAACAGGAGGTGCCATGGCCTGAGACCCCTAACAGGCAGCAGAAACACATGATGAATCTCCTGCTGTGGGAGTCGCACTTGGTAAGTCCTTAGACAGAATTTTTTAGAACTTTGGAATTTTGTGGTTTAATAACAGATTTTACAAATTTTCAGCAGCAATCTCTGTAAGAAAATGTCAATATCCAAATGATAGAATGTCCTAACTAGTCATGAAGAAAATAAAAGGCGAAAGCTGGCCGTACATATTAGACTCATGTCTGCCAGGCTAACCAACAATATAAATGTATAGGGGACCCTTTATGTTCGCTACCCCAACAGCAAAAGTTGTGGGGTGGGTAAGATCAGGCATTGGATTTCAGCATACACAGTCCTTTTGTTCTCAGGGAAAATAAGGCCAAAGGTATCGGATCCAGAACATATAATGCTTGGCTGAGTGGAGCGTGTATGTGTGTATATGGGTAGATGTTGAAATGAATGTATATATGTCAATTTACTACAAAAATAACACATTATAACCAACAAAGAAGAACAGTCTAGAATATACTGGAAGAGTAAAACAAAAAAAACCTGAAAGTGATCCAATAATTTTACCACCAAGATTAAATATCTGTGGGCTCTCCCTACCTTTGGATCCTGGCTGTCTGGGTGTGGAGGATTCTTCATCTGAACAATGGTATAGAGAATGTCATGGATATGATTGTTAAGGTAAAGCACCGGATTAGCAATCACAGTTTTTGTCACAGCAATGCTGGCCGACAGTAACGGAAGTGTTGTAGGAAGAGGAAGTGGAGACTGAAGCTGCTTCACCGTTGTTTCCTGTGGGTAAAAGTGAGAAAACCACTGAAAAATGTACACGTAAAATGACTTCTATAGGAAGTACTTATACTTCTACTTTTGCTCAATCCACTCCTAGCTTTGGCTCAAAAAAACGCAACAAAATCTGCAAAAAAAAAATGGGGCCACACGGTGGTTCAGTGGTTAGCACTGCAGCCTTGCAGCGCTGGGGTCCTGGTGTTCAAATCCCGCCAAGGGCAAAAAAAAAAAAAAACACATCTGCAAGGAGTTTGTATGTTCTCCCCGTGTTTGCATGGATTTCCATCCCATATTCCAAAAAAGACATACTGATAGGGAAAAAATGTACATTGTGAGCTCTGTGTGGGGCTCACAATCTACATTTAAAAAAAAAAAAAAATCTGCAAAAAAAAAAAAAAAAATTGCAAACGTGGGGCCCCGGTCTAAAGGTGTTTTCCATAAACGCAACCATATTTAAATTTGTCGACAAGTGTTAAACATTTTTACAAATGTCATTTAAAATTTTGGCATTTCAAAGATTTTCTCTAACCATCTTAGTGGTGACATCTGTTGTCTTCGGCAGTTGCCAATGAATACGACCATAAATGCAGGAACTTTCTATGACCTGAGGAATTGTCAAACCCCCAGCCATATTGTGGACAGGTTATCAGTCAGGGACACTGCATATATGAGAAGGTAATCCAGCCACAATATGGAAATCATGGCTTTGTTTCTGAGAAGTCCTAGATCATAGTAAGAGTTTTGCATTCATGGTCATTTTTATTGGCAACTAGAGATGAGCAAACAGTAAAATGTTCTAGGTTCGATATTCGTTTCGAGTAGCCCCCTCAATATTCGACTACTCGAATCGAATATCGAACCCTATTATAGTCTATGGGGGGAAAATGCTCGTTTCAGGCATTCGGCAAATCAATGCTGGTTCTGCTTCGAACTTTTACATTCGAACAGCGAGTGGTACTCAATCGAGTACGAGTATTTCGAATACCGTAGTATTCGATCGAATACCTACTCGATCGAGTACTACTCGCTCATCTCTATTGGCAACCAATCAAGACAAAGTCTGTCACCAATAAGATAATTAGAGAAAATCTTTAAAACTTTATTTGCAAAAATTTTAACTTAATTGTCTATAGATTTAAATAGGGTTCTTTTCATGGGAAAATCCCTTCAAGGCTGGGTCCCTGTGTATGGGATTCTAGCAAATCCGATACACACATTGCAGAAAAATACCCTCAGCAGAAGTGATGCCATTTCCACAACCGTTGCATTAGCTAGAATTAAAAGCTTGTGAAAAGCGCTGCAGGAAAAAAACTGTCATGCGTTTCCACTCCAGTTTTTTTTGTTTTTTTTTTTTGCAGCAGAACACTATGTGGGGCCTTATTGATCACACGAGGGGGGAGGAAGCTCCTCGTTAGTGTCAGAACTAATCTGGAAGTGAATTTTTCCATATCAATAGGATTACTTTAGTTTCCACCGCAACTTAGTTATATAAATTGAAGTTGATTTTATACTCTGTGAACATGGCAGCATAGTTAGGACCTCTCTTTTTTTTTTTTTGATAATCAGAATTACCGTATATACTCGAGTATAAGCCAACCCGAATATAAGCTGAGGCCTCTAATTTTACCACAAAAAACTGGGAAAACTCAAGTATAAGCCGAGGGGGTGAGCGGAATGCAGCAGCTACTGGAAAATTTCAAAAATTAAAATGGAGTTTTTGGGTGCAGTAGTTACTGGGTGCTTGGGAAGGGTAGGGGGTGTTTTGGTTGTCTGTCTGCCCCTTCCCTGAGTTTGAGGACTGCTTTTTTTCCTCCCACTTGGAATTCAGCCTGGCTGAATATAGGGGATCTTCGGTGCTCCTATTAACCCCTTCCCAACGGAACAAGAGCACTGCAGATACCCTATATTCAGTAGACTGGGCACTTCAGACACGAGGGATACCTAGCGTGCACAAAAACTGTGCTGAAAAATTTGGCTTATACTCGAGTATATATGGTAATCCCTCCTATGATTTCCCCAAGATCTACACTAAAATTATGCTGTAGGAAATGAACTTGCTGCACTTTAATCTGAAACTATAAAGAAGCAGCAACTGTATTGTCTTACTGTAAAAATAAACAAAAAGAAACAAAGATCCATATTCAATAAAATAACAAATTAAAAAAACAGTAAACTTGACAAAAACTCTTTCACCCCTTTCTGTCCACCTTATCTATATAAATGAGGTAATACCACATTTCCCATTAACCTATATCCTGGCTTTGCTGGCACTGCACGCCGCTGCACTTTGTACAATTGGTACTGACAGCCAGATCCTTTATAGTGTTTGGGAACAGAGTGTGTGACATACTTTATATGAGAAGTCTCCTTCCCGTTTGTTTGCCTTTTATCCGGATCCTAGCTATACACTACATAGATTGGTAAGTGTTCCAGGTTTCTAGAACTTGTGCTGCTTAGTTTATGTGTCTGTCTTACGGAGCTTGGCTTTGTATTCCACTGGAGTGATTTATTTAGGTCAGCTCTATTTGATATATCCTCTACTAATCTGTGCCACTTGCTTTCTTTGGATGTGCAGCACCTACATTGTTACCCTATGAGTCCTGCCCAATTCTGTTTTGTTAAATAAAAAAAACAAAAAACAAAAAACCCAAATCCTGAAAATGTGAAGGATAAATGAAAAACATGTTATGCACCTTGTTGACCCAATTAGGTTTCCTTTTCAATAGTGAAAACCATAAAAGAACAGAGGAGATCTGCAATGTCACTTTCTAAGTCAGTCTTGGATTAAATGTAGCTGTACATGGAAGGTGAGTTAATTGAATGTTCTAGGGTGGGGCTAGGTATTCTGTAAATATGATTTTATCATTAAAATGAAGCTAATATGAGGTAGTTACAGGACAGGTTCGGTATTCAATCAACCAATATGTGTCTGAATTTGCAAGACACTGCTATAATGTTTAACGGTATTTATAGTGTAGATGAACCAGGTCATAATTTCTCAGTGGACATATTATCCCTAATTTTCTTTGCAGGATTTGTTTCCTAAAATACCTTTCCTATTATACTTAAAATTGCTAATATTCTTCAATAAAAATATATCAAACCTCAATATAAGTCGGAATAGTAGAGAAAAAACAAAACACCACCACAAACTACTGCTTACAGCCTTTGTTTAACAAAAGCCATGACCCAGGTCCAGATTTGGTGTACAATGGTTTTCAGCACGGAACAAGTTCGAGAACATTTTTTTTTTTTCACAATGTGTGAACTTAAACGGGTATTCCCATCACACTTGTTCATCAACCTCCAGGCTCTGTGCTCTCTTCACTTCCTGGCTTTCTCAGCACATTGGTGGGCAGGGTTTCACTTGCTCTATCTGCTATGTTTGCAGTCAGTAATGAGGGATTGGTTGTAAATGAATTACTACAGTATGTAGCTGATGTAGAAGAGCTGGATTTAAGTCAGTTTGTAATACATACAGAGGTACAGAGGACTCCCTATCTCAGCCCTTATCACTCAAATTCGATTAAACAGACTGATAAGTGGAAGAGCAGGAGATAGAACAGCTCAGAAATACCGGAGCTCTCACCTCCCCTATCTGAGAAGCTCTGTTATTTGTCAGACATACACAGCTCAGAGCTGCTCCCAGCCCCCCCCTCCCCCTGAGAGCGGGCAGCTACATCACTTGGGGACTCAGCAGATTGTGGTCTGGGGCCCAGGGTCATAGAAACGCATGTAAACAATGAAGTGAATAAATTAAGATAGCGGCCAAACAAAGCAGTTTTGATAAAGCAATGTATTTAGAAAAAGTCTTATATCCACATAAACTAACAGTATAGATAGGATCCTTGTTATGGGACAACCCCTTTAAGATCTGAGCATAAACTCCAAAGCTGCGTTCACACAGAGTTGTTTGGTCAGGAATACGCCTCAAAATCAGCCTCCAAAAAAAGCTTCTCAAAGGAACTCTATTGGGAGGGGTTTTTTTGGAGACTGATTTTGAGGTGGAATCCTGACCAAAAAAACTCAGCGTGAACTTAACCTAAATCAGCAGTTCTCTATGGTGGAAACCTTCCTAAAGTGGCTTGATGCTCTGGGGGACCCCTCTGTACACTGTAACAAGCCATAGGGAAGATACTGGACATATGGAAATAAAATTACATGCATAAAAGCTTTACGTCAAAATAAAAAAAAAAAAAAAACAAAACAAAATCTTAAACAATTAATGATTAGCAAATGAATTTGACTGGATTAAAAATATGATCTTTCTATTGTAATGGTAATGAGTCCTAAAGTATGTACTAAACACAGAGATAAAAAAAGTGTCATGTTATTTATTACCTGCTGAGACTCTTGTAATAAAAACTTCAGCTCCATCCTTACAGAGGCCAAGCCACCACCCTGTGCACCATGTAAACTGCAGTAGCTCAGAAAGACTCGAAGAAGAGCCTGGTTCTTCTGTAACCACCATTTCCGTTTTTCAGCATGCTCGCGCTTAGCTTGTAACCTGCGGCGTTCAATTTGATGTCGTTCATAGGATCCTATATCTGATTTATCTGAGAATTCCTGACTGTCCAACATATCCACAGGTGGAGGAGTTTCAATTGTGAAGTCTTTGCTATCCGCTTCATGGTTGAATATTTTATGCATTGCAGCTATTTCTTTCTCCAGCCAGTTATACAGCTGGAATCTCAGTTTTCCACCGTCTACTTCATGTCCTGTAGCCAACGTCCTCAGTTCTGTCATGAGAATCTTCAAGCAAGCTCTAAATTTAAGCTGTTCTGCAATTACGTCAACTTCATTCCCGGTTGGTATAGAGTGGTCTATGGTTGGCGTTTCAGAACTGATGTCTTTTGGGCTTTGATCCTTTTGCTCCAAATTTAAACATTTTAACACCAAACCTTCATCCTCTTCCTCTTTTTCGCTCTCTTTATCCTCTCCCCAATCCAGCTGAAGTGGCTCGTCCTCAATTTTAATAAGTGGAGATCCCCAGTCAAAATCATTTACAGATTCTTCAAGATTTGGCTGCTGTGTTGATGACGTTGCAGGGGTGAACCATCCCGATTCACTCCCTTCCTCAAAGCTAGCTTTTGCCATAAACTGCAAACTGTCTGGCCCAACAGATCCCACGCTTAGAAGATCTTCGTTATTAAAGATTGATTTACTTAGCTTCGGTATCTTAGACAGAACTTCTAAAGCAAGAACTGGACATCCTACTTTGAAGTGAGCATTTGCAGTGGTAAAAAATAATTTCCTTTCTATAAGATTTATTTCATCTGCATAGTTTTTGTCTGTTTTTAAGCCAGCAGTTGCAACATTCGCTTCTGGAGTAGCGAAACGTCGGCGGATTAGAATAGGATGGGTGCGAAGGAAGTTGTAAAAACTAAACACCACAGGATTGCATGACTTGACCAGAACTATGAAAAAAAAAATTAAAAAAAATGCACAATTAAGCCCAGCAAAAATACATCATATGTACATTTGCCTCTACGTATACATACTAGATAGATAGATAGATAGTAAAATAAATATCAGAACTAACAGTGCTGTGGAGTCAGCAGGCCAAACTGACTACAGTTTTGTACAGCCCAAAGCTGTAAAGCTTCTCTGATTCATTAAAAAGCTAGTAACTGAATTCCTATGAAAGTAAATGTGCAGCAAACCATGTATCTAATTAATAACACGATATTAATCATAATTAAACATTTTAGTTTGAAGCCAGAGTCTATCTAGACTCCATAGGCCTGAAGACTAAATGCACAAAAAGTTTGCTGTAAAGGAAGATATATCTACCAGGGTTTTCATCATCTTCCTTAGGCGTTTGCTCCAATAACGTATCCAAGGCCTTGGTGTAGTCTTTCATTATCCAATAAGAAATACTCCGAAGGAAAGGGTCAGGATGCAGCTTTGAACAGCAGAACCCTGTGCCATCTTTCTGACATCCCAGAACTCTTTCATAGAGGAGAGATTCATATGTGGAACATGTGTCAAATTCTGATTCATACAACCGAGCAATAACCAGTGCCAGCTGAATGTCCTCCATTTTTTCCAGACAGACCTATCAAACAAACAAAAAAAAGTTTCCACTTCACAAATGCAACTTCTGGAATAAAAAAAAAAAAAATACGGTAATAAAAACTAACAATATAAATGGTATCACTGTTTACCTCAATAGCATCCTTTAGTGAGCCAGCAAGTAAAAAGAATGCTGCAGACTGCTCAAAGCGCTGCTTGCCAAGCAAAGAAAATGCATTCTTAAGGGCAGCTTTTCTCCATCGGTCCTCTTTAAAACTATGGCTAAAAAATTGTGTCATTTTCTCATCATGTTGGGACCTACAAAAAATATATATAAATTAATAAATAAAATCAATATATAAATAAATATTACAGAACAAAATGTGTAATCTGCACAGCTAAAGAGGGAAACAAAACTAAAATGTTTAATAAAGAAGCAGATTTACAACTGCTGTTTTGTAGATGTTTTATATAAGCTCCTAGGGAACCATTACAGCCTTTAGGCTGAGGCCCCATGTTGTGGAAACAACTTTTGTTGTTGTTGCAGATTTTGCTGCGATTTATTGAGCCAAAGCCAGTAGTGCACTGAAGAGAAGGGAGAAGTAGGGGCACTTCTTTTAGATTTCCCATTCCTTATGTAGTCATTCTTGGCTTTGGCTCAAAAAACTGTAGCAAAATTTGCAAAAAAAAAAAAAAGCTGTGTTTCCGCAACTTGAGGCCTCAGCCTTAAAAGGTTATTTTCTAGGATAAATGGTTGGCCTGTTCTCTTGTACGGCAAGACCCTCACCAGTCAGAAGAACAGGGAACTTGTCCACACAAAGCTTCCTTTATTTCAATTGAAGCAACAGAGATCGTTGAGTACTTCGGTTTTCTCAGGCACTACCACTGAAATGAATGGAGAGATGTGCTCCCTACCGACCATTGCTCAGAGCAGTCAGACCCCCAATATAATGTTAATATATGCAAGATATTCCCCGCCATATGAATGGCGGATAACATTCTTTGGCGGAAGTCCTCTTTAAAGCTAAGGCCGTACGTTGCAGAAACAGCATTTTTTGGTTGCAGATTTTGCTGCAGTTGTTTGTGCCACAGCCAGGAGTGGATTGAGCAAAAGGTAGAAGTTATTGCTATATCGTTTCTATTCCTTTTGTAGCCATTCTGTAACGTGGGGCCACAGCCTTAGGCTGGAACCACACAGACAATTTTATACAGCCAAACACTGGATTGTATTAAAAAAACACAAGCAGTATAGTGCTTTTCTTGACAGGCTACTATGGTGTAATCCCGATATTCAAGCTAAACATTTTCAAAAGATCATATTATTTAGATGGAGGCCAAAACTGTTTTCTTTTTGCCCCAATCTGGTCTTTATATACCAGTATAAACCACTACAAAAAGAGGATGAAATCGTACAGTGAACTATGCTGTGCCATACAATGGTATAAAGTTACCTTCTGCTTACATGAGAAGAGCATGTGTTGCAAACAGTCTTAGGCAGAAAGTAAACCACATAATGATTTACAATCTCATACTTTACATTCCATGCATCATCCAAGTAATGGGAAGAGTGGAGCACCTTTGTAAAGTCATCAGTGTAGAATTACATGGACAGTAAACACATATAGCATTTATTTCCCCTACGATTTCTCTCTGAATTACATCACTATGAATTACAACATGGTAATGTTTTGAAGAAAATACATAAATAAAATTACATATATATGTATGGAATTAAATGAAATTTCTTTACAGAGTACTTGCCTGAATAAACCCCACAAAACTGCCTTTTTCTTCATGGCTAAATAGAAAATTGCAGCATCTAATGGATCATTGTTTCTCTGAAATGCTGCTTTAGCAACCTGTTGAAACAAGTACATTCAAATTAAATACATGAGATCATACAAAGACATTAAGAGGTATTCACCTGCTCTGCTGTCTCCTCTCCACCTCCTGGTTCCATTTACAACTTGCTGGTTGATCTTAGCCCATGTGATGCACAGGTCAGGCCAGAAGGGCCAAGATTAAACTGCACACCGTTATACCTGGTTATATATACAGTATACATACAGAGATAGCATGGGCAGTGATCAAGCACTGTTCTAGCCCTTACCAGGGATCAGCAGCTAAGTGCCCTTTGAAGAGCTGACAGATTGCTGCTCCATTAGCAGTCAAGCACAGTGACTGGGAGCAGGGAATCTGATGTCAACAGCCCGAACACTGCAGCTAGATGGTACTAGGCTAAGTTCACACTTGCGCTAGAGTGTCCGTTGGAGACTCTACTGCAGAAACCAAAAAAAAATAAAAAAAAATAGGTGAGGGGGAAAGTCCTGCATGGAAGACTTTTCTCTCTGCTGTTTTCAATATGAAACCAGTAGACACCCAGGGGACCCCATTATAGTCAATGGGGTTTGCCAGTGTCTGCATGTAACTGCTGTTTTAGAGGTCTGACTCTACGTTGCTTGACCCTGAAATGGGAATACCCCTTTAAATATATATTGGCAGATTACCCATGTAGAAGTTTACATATTTTACTGAATCTCCTGTTAGTTACCCACACTACAGTCAGCCTCTTTTTTCCTCATTTTGATGGCAGACAGACACCTAAGGGTATGTTCACACAGAATTTTTTGCAGGTGGATTTTGACACGAAATCAGCCTCAAAATCTGCCTACAAAAACATCTCCCATTCATTTCAATGGGAGTCGCTCACTTTTTTTTTTTCCCCGCTAGCGATTTTTTTCAGCTAGCAGGAAAAAGAAGCAACACGCCCTATCTTCCCATGGATTCCATGGCTGAATCAGCCTCGGTGTCCGCGGCTCGAGACTCACTCCCTATTAGGCCCACTCATTCGGGCCTAATTAGGAGCGGGATACCATGACGGGATGCCGATGCACTGCAGGAAAGTCACATGCTGAAAAGGTTTCCGCCGTGTGAACATACATACCCTAACCAAATTAGATTCTATTGTGATTGTCAGAAGATGGAGGTTGTTTTGTCAACCCAAATAGCAACCTGTAATGTATGTGCAGGAGTTTTCAGTTTCCCAATATATTCATGTACATATAAAGTCTTCAGCAGAGATGAGCTACCCTGGGGGGCATAAAAAATTAATTCTTGTACAGAATGTCTGCTTACAGTGCTTTGGACTAGATTTCTCAGCTTGGGCTAGAAGCGCTGCTTGCATACGATCAATACATACCACCATAGCCATTCCGCTAATTAAGTAGAGACACCAATGACCTCTGAAGAAGGTTCAATATATATTAGGGTCAGCCACATTTTTCAGCATCTATTACTAACCACCAACAAATCGGGTTTGCACAGAAGACGGTGAGAGTAAAATAATATTCATCTGTGAGTCTAAAGTGATACCACATTAAATAATTGCGAAACTGCAGTTTTCCCATGATCTTTTTTTTCTTAAAGGGGTATTCTGGGTTCTTATATTGAAGGCCTAGCCTCAGTATAGGTTATCAATATGAGACTGGTGGGACTGCAACACCTGGCACCTCCATGACCAATGACTAAATGGGCTGAGGTCCTTCGAAACAAGCTGTCGCAACACAGACATATCTCTAAGGATTGTCTGTCAATATAAAAACTCAGAAAACCTCTTTACAATAGTTCATTAACAGGCGATAGACTCCAGCATACTTAAGTCTTTTGTCCTTAATATGCATCTGTAGCAAGTTTATATGCAAAATACACAGATTCCTTCATGTAACGATAAGGAACTGTGTAATGGATGAGATTCTACAACATAATTAACAAAAGGAAGCCAAATCGCTGTGAATGAAGTTTAAGTCTTTTTATGTACAATTTTGTAAAGATATATTAAACATTTATTTTCTAGGCAACTACCTTTTCTATGCATCTGCGCAGGGTGTTGATATTCCTCACCCACCAGCCAATTCCCATTGCTCTCAGTTCGGACCACTGTGGATCACCCTTCTGAATTGCTGGGATCATATTGATTACTTCTTCTTCGGCCTCTGAGTGAAAAGCCCATGCAAAATGACACGTAGACAACCCTACGGAATAAGTGAGAAAATGTAAAGACATGCAATCCAATAATATATATATATATATATATATATATATATATATATATATATATATATGACTGAAATAACTTGTTTTGGTGCCTTACACTACTCCCTGCCTTGAAGTCTGAATTATCTTGTCAACTCCAATTCTATGATCTCCTCCACCTGAAATCTGTTGCTGATATATCAGCCTCTGCTGGTTAGGCCTTGCCATACTACATGATGATACTAACCAGAGTGTAACTTCCTATACAGATTCCAGGTAGTGTTGAGCAAATCGTATTCGAAACTATTCGTCGAATACCTCGCTCCCATAGGAATGCGTGGAAGCGGCAGAGCACCAAGGGGTTAAGCGCAGTGAATATTTGGCGGCCACTAACATGCATTCCTACGGGAGCGAGGTATTCGACGAATGGTATTCGCTCAACACTAATTTCCAGGGTATGAATATTAACTTTATTATATTAGGATGTAACGTGGGAGTGAAGAATGGCGGCACATTCTGTAGAATAAAAGGAAGTCTTTTTATTCACCCTCATCTTACAGACCTGTGGATTTTATCTAAAGCACTACTATATAAAGCTGTGGTTTTCATATCTTCCACTGGTGGAGAATAACAAGTCTGTAATAGCTAAACTGAGAAAAACCATCTGTGCAATACACCAGGGCTTCTGGATATACAGTTTTCAAGATTGGTATAAACCACTAATTCTCAAGTGTCTGGCCAGATATGAAGATTAATCTCATAGTCTTTCAGATCAGAAGTAACTTCTGTTATAAAAGCATAAAAACAGTACCTTGGTGGAGCAGCTGAAGACGATACAATGGAGGAAGGGACGTTAATAGACAAGTGTGCAACCTCATAGCCAATAAGTATCTTAAGCCACATTCATCAAGGTTATCTCCTCCTAGAAACACAACATATAAAGAGTAAGTACAAGCTTCATGCTGTGATTTACTGTATACAGGAATATACTAATAGTAGGTTTTACTGTAAACCACCAAAGCAGGGTCAGGTCTGAGATCCACACCAATAGCAGCGAAACATAAATCATATGTGTTATCTTTATTAAATATGCAGCATGCTACTGTGGTAGTATTAAACAAAAGCTTAAACTGTTACTGCCTTTTCAGGCATCTATAGGAAAGGTATTTCTGGACACCATTTTCTTTCTAAGGAAAAAAAAAAAAATCACCAGAAATAAAACCTAAGCAAAATAAAATGCTGGCCTTTCCAATTTTCTGGAGGATAGTTCAATGCAGCAGCTACCTCACTTATTTGTACACTGAGCTGCTGCTGTACCATGTAACCGATGGACGTGACGTCATCAGTATAGGGAAGAGGCTATGGCTTCTTCACACAGTTGAAGAGAGGGGGTCCTGAATGTTGGACCCAAAACAATCACTTACTGACGATCTATACTAAGGATAGGTTATCAATATACAAGTCCCAGAAAACCCCTTTAAGAAATCATCATCTGTCTTGACTATTAGTTTCCAAGGATTACCTGTGTAGGTGTTATCTCTGGTTTCCCCGAGCTCTGTGCTGGTTGTTGCCACTGTGTCAGCTAGAGCCACTAGAAACATTTGTTCTAACCGGGTCAGGCCAGGTAAACTGGAGTGCATGAGATGGCTTGAAAGTACACTGGCATGCTCACGGCCAAAGAAAGTAGGCCCGTACTGAGACAAGTTGATAACTTTTGATTTGCTTTCTCTTTTTTCCATTTCAAAGCCTATGTAGTCATCAGTGGTCACATGTTGTATCTGAAATAAGTCAGAATACTGGTCATCTGTTTTATTATTAAAACTAAGTTTGGTGGTTTGTGATTTTTTGGTGGATTCCTCTGGAGCAGAGTAAGGTGCGTCTTGATCAGCAGATAGTAGTGCATAAAGTGGTAGCGGAGGAATGGAGTCAATCTCTGTGTACTCTCGCGTTCCATCTTTTCCAGTGATAATCATGTCCTTAGCGGTGCTGCCGCTTACGCTGATAGTCCGAGAGAGGTGACGTTTTGGAGCAGCGTCATCCCCAGCATCTAAATCTTTTACAATTGCAACCTCCCCAGCAATGCACTTAACTAAATGTGAAAGGATGGCTTTTGCTCGTCTAACTTTTCCCAAGTCCATCAGTTCAAGCAGCTGAGTTGGGTGATACTGAGGAAGAGTTGGAGAAAGCACATGGGCAGCCTCAAAAAGACCACCATCCTGAATAACAGTTGGGCTGCCAAAGACATCATCGACAATAGCTGCTCCATCAATTACACTGGTTTTCTTGGAAATTGTTTCAGACTGTTTTGTATCATCTTCAGAGGCTGAGACATCGGCGACACCTAACTTCACGTTGTGTTTCCACTGAGCGTAGACATGCATTTCACAATCCATCCCAACTACTAATATGCCATCTCTAACCCAAGACAAAGATACTGGTAATGAAGGTGTCCCATCCACTGAAGACACCAGGTCGATGGATCTGAGCAGTACCCATTTGGATTTTATGCCCTGTTTTATACTACCACCTAGTGGTAAAGTGATGACAGCAATCCCATCCTTGCTATTGGTCTGGTCAGTAACAATCCCTGACAATCGTCCATACATAAAAATATTGGATCCAACTCCAACAGTAAGTACATGTGAGCCGTCTTCTTTTGATACCCAGTCCAAGTGGACCAAATGTTTAATGTTCGGCATGAGATGCTTGTCTCTATTTAGAAATACATCTGATTTAGAGTATACAAATAAATTACTATCTACGCTCACATGAGCGTCGAGCATGGTGCCAACTCTTATTAAGTCATCAAGATGGATGGTTTGTTCTAAAACCCATTCTGATCCGCCAGTGGATTCACATTCAAAGAGACATACGTGCATAGAAAATTCTTTGGAGACACAGCCATTATGCTGAATGGGCCGCTTATATGCCACAGCAAGTCTTCCAGTGTACGAACAACTTACTGCAACGGGTTTGCCCGCTACACTCACTGAACTGCTGTCCTCATCATGCCCTTCATTCATTAAAGACCACTGTTTCCAGCAATAGCTATACTGGTCTTCATTCCCGTCAAGCTCTTGCACGCTGCATCTCCAGAATCGCACTTTGTTGTCTGAGCATGTAGTAACCACTAAGTATGGGGCAAGGCACACTGGGTAAATCGATGAAGAACTAAGATGGCCTGTTAAAACAAAACAGAAAACCCTTTAATAATTGATCACAACCATCTTGAAAATGATTACAAAACAGAAAGTGACAACAAAAACACAGACTCACCTGCCGAAGGCGTCGCTCTTATTACTTCTACACCATCAGGGATATCCAGTGGATGGCTATATACTAGCTTGGAGCTCAGAATCAATTTACTGGCTGTCTGAAGATTCGCTATTGAAGCAGAGCGCGTCATGGGGCTTGTTCCAGGAGATGTTTCTGGAGAGGACTCAACAACAGTTTGTCCAGGAATAGTAAGAAAGTTTTCTGATGGAGCGGTCTCTGCAGGTTTTGCTTTAAAATAAGAATAAAAGTTACAGTGCTTGTAAGCAAAGGTTAATGGCCTTATCAGGATAACAAGTAACAACTTGCTTCAAGCAAGTGAAAAAAAAGTCTATTTTTACTTTTTTCATGCAAAACGACTGGAGCATAGGGGTCAAATGACAAGTATGCTTTCTGATTAATAATGGGGGTGCTAACATGAACAAAAGTTCATGGCCTTTCTGCAGGATATATGTGGATATGTTATACACACACACACACACACACACACACACACTTACCAACACATGCCTGGACAGACTTCAAGTGAAGATGCCACATATTAAGAATTGAACGGTTTTTGCCATCTTTCTCTATGACAACTAAGAAAAATTTTTCTGAAAACGGAGGTGGCCGGTAACCTGTACACAATAAAACACATGCATGTCATAAGTAATATTTACCATTATAAAATGTACTTTTCTGACCTTCAAGAGGGTTTTTTTTTTTTTTTTTTAAATATATTAGCCCAAGGAAGGTGAAAAAAAAACTAAACCAAGATGAAGTCACCTGTCCCTGGTGCTCTGGTGCCTCCTAGAGCAATCCGGCTCTGCAGCTACAATGTTTTCTTTTATCAGAATTATTTGCTGGCTGTGATATCATATCAACAGCCTAAGGCAGAGGTAGGGAACCTTCGGCTCTCCAGCTGCTGTGAAACTACAACTCCCAACATGCTCCATTGACTTGCATGGGAGTTCCAAGAACAGCAGAGCAAGTATGCATGCCGAGAGTTGTAGTTTTGCAACAGCTGGAGAGACTAAGGTTCCTTACCTCTGGTCTAAGGAAAGGACTTAGGGAAGTCACAGGTAGTGACATCCCGTGACCTTCACTGAGGCCACTTATCGGCCTCGTTGGTCAAGTGCAACAGGGACTTTCCCCGGAAGAAAACACCGGAGTAGCAGAACCAGACTATACTGGAAGACACTGGAGCACCAAGGACAGGCGAGTATGTATTTTTTTTTCACCTTCTCTGCCTAATGTAATATATATATATATATATATATATATATATATATATATATATATATATATATATATATATATATATATATATATATATATATATATATATATATATATATATATATAGTGAAAAAAAAAAAAAACAGTCATTTTATGAAGCTCGATATTAAAGGGGTTTTCCGGGCAAAAATGTTTATTTTCTATTTAAAAAAAAAAAAAAAAGAAAAAAAAAAAGGTCTGATGGGGCTATTTAGGGTATTATGTGTTAACAAATGCACCCATATACCTTTAGCAGTGTTTTGAGATATTTCTTAGTGTCCTTGGGAGCTCCGGGTATCTTCTGTGTTTGTTTATTTGGTTCAGCTTCCTGCTATGTAACTTCCACTCTAACCTCTCCCACCATATTCCCCCCTTCCATTCTCCCATACACCCCCCTAACTGTCTCTCTAGCTATTCCACCCAATACTAGCTCTTCCAAACCTACTTAGCCTAACCTGCGACCCCATTATATACTTACCTCTCTCCATTCCTTCCGGCGCAGAGCGGCGCTCGGAAAAGCACCGGCAGTCAGAAAAGAAGGAGGAGCCATCCCGCAAGAAGAGGCCTGGAATGTAAATACGATGGAGTGGATGAGGGAGGGGGGTAGTATTGATGTTCTGGTTCCGGAAACAGGGAAATGGAACGTCACCGGATAACCAGCAAATGTCCCTGGGGTGGTCACATGACGCCCCAGGTATATAGATAAATATACATTTTTGATTAATTATGTTATTTAGAAAGTAAGAAGGTGTTTAGATTAGTGTAGGGATTTCCATTTATCCCGGATAACCCCTTTAAGTAGAAATTAATAGAAAATGATGTTAATTTAACCCCATAGTCAGTAGAAATAAAGTGATATTAAATATAGATATTATTTATAAGCGTTAAAACTTTTCTAAACAAAAATTTGTTTCTAGAGAATAAAAAAAATAAAAAATAAAATATACCAGCACCCGATCTCGAGCTCATACCTTGTGATGGCTGGAAGAAAACCTCAGGTTCCTTCACTTTTTCTTCATCTTTGTGTGGCTTGTATCCCAAAATGAAGTCTTCTTGAAACACGTGAAGTAGCTGAGTCCGTGATCCACACTGTAAATATTAAATTACATGGTGGTCATCTCTGTAAAATGTGTTTGTTATCACACAATTCAATCCAATCCAGTCTTCTACTTAACAGATCTCCCAGAACTGTATATTAAAATGATCAGGGCTATAAGTGAATTGTTCAATGGTTGACACACCATACAAACGTAAACCATAGAGACGAGTCTACTTACAGGTATGAATTATAATTAAAAAAAAAAAAAAAAGGTAGAGCCATCCCCACAGAATACGATAGGCTAGGCGAACGTTTGAAGCAAGATTGTGCCAAACGTACGCCACCTCATGCCTCTAGGCCAGGGATGGGCAATTAATTTTCCCATGGGGCCACGTGAGAAATTTTAACAGTTCTAGAGGGCTATGCGCGCCATGGCAAGTTTAGCTCCACCCACTTCTACGCTGACTCTGCCCATTCTCAATCATCTTTCCATGTGCCCCCACAAAGTATAATCCTCCTACAGTCACCCGTACATTATATGCCCCCACATTATAATGTTCCCTTCCAACTGCCCCACAGTATTAAGTCCCTCTCCTAGTGCTCCAGTATAAACTAGTAGAAACTAGAGGGGACATTAAACAGTGGGGATAGTTGGAGGAGGACATTAAACTGGGGGCAACTAGAGGCAGACATGCCCCCCTCCAGCTACCCCCCCATGGTTTAATATTCTCCTCCAGTTGACACCAGTTTAATGTCTCCGCTCCATCTGCTTTCAGTTTAACTGCCCCCCTACATCTGCCCCTAGTTCCCCCCTCTTGCTCATACATGCTATCTCTTCTCTCTTCTTTATTATCCAGCAGCCTCCATTGCCGTCAGCTTGAAGCAAGCGTCCTGTGTGGCTCCGCTCAATAAAGAGTCATAGCCTATCCTGGTGATAGGCTGTGATGACGGCATCACAGGTCCTTAAACAAACTTCCAAAAGCTAAGGGGGCCGGACAGAAGCAGTCAGAGGGCCGAATGTGGCCCGCGGGCTGTACATTGCCCAAGTCTGCTCTAGGCCATAAAATTGGCAGAGGGAATGATTAATTCCCTCCGATACATGCAAATTTTGTTGCAAATTGTGCTGTAAACTTCCCCCTAGATATTGAAGGGGTAAAACCTGTGGTGAAAAACTGCAACGTTTCTGCAGATGTTAAAATCTTCTGCTTATGGATGGTATTTTTTCTAAACTCTCTCCAGATGTATTGCACTGTAACTTACTGCAAATCTGCGCTGCAGAATCCCTTACACTTTAAGGTTCTCACTTACACGCCTTTTTAACTTAAACAGTTTGTCAATCCATGGAAAATAAAGCATACATTTCAGAAATACTGAACTACTTACCTTGCTAGTGATGGCATCAAGCTCAATGATGCAGCCAGGGCGCGCTGTAGACTGTTGGCTGACAATGTTAAACACCTCACCAATAAGTTTCTGAAATAATCAAATAGAAATAGCATTTTGCTTTGAAAAAGGTTTAGGATGGAATACAGATAATAAGGCATATTTTAATCATTGATCTCTGTTGCACTGAACCACGGCCACTGCTTCCTTCAGTGATGACAACACAGACATGTGACTCTTGTAGCCAACCACTCAATGGTTCACTACTGTGGACAATGTGGTTATCGCAGAACCAGGAAATACAAAGATCAGTGTGGGACTAAGAACCGGCAGAGTGGCAACGATAAGTGAAGGATGATTTTTTTTTTTTTTTTTTAACCACTTCCGGACAACGCAAAGACTATAAATGTCTCGAAGGTGGTTGCCTTATTCTGACAGGACGTACCGGTATGTCCTGTCAGAACACAGCAGCTACACAAGATTGTGCAGCTACTGATATTGGGAGCCGGCTGTAACTTCAGCCGGAGCTCCCAGAGAGAAGGCAGGGAAGGTTTATTTCCTTCCCTGCCTTTTCGATCGCTGTGTATACAGCGCTGTATACACAGCTATGCGCGCCGCTATGATGGGGCCACCCTCTGACCTGGCGGTCCCATGATCTGCCGGGTCCTACAGGGCCCAGATCAGCTCTGTAAGTCTAAAGAACAGCGTGCAGGAGGATGGATTCCTCCTGCAACTGGAGCTAAATGTACCAGCTCCAGTTGCAGGGAAATCAGCCTCCCTAACAAAGAAGAAGTGCTCAGATGTCCCCAAAGGTCTCTTATGACCTTATGGAGGCACAACCTGAAAAAACAAAACAAAAACAAAAACAATTTAAAAAAAATAAATAAAAATGCCGTTATTATAAAGGTTATAGCCCCACCCCCAACGACAACATACAAAATAACCGTAACGTACTGTAATGGAGAGGAATAACTATTTTATCAAGTTTTTCAGTAGAACTTTATGTTAAAGCAAAGCAAAGCAAAAAAAGTAGTTGAATGAGACGTATGAGAAAAATGTTACAGCCCCCACTGCACATAGAAAATAAGCCAAAAATGTGTCTGGTCCTGGACCACAAATTGGGCCAGTACTGAAGTGGTTAAAGTATTTTATACCATTCTTTACCAAATCAGACTTCCAGTCTTAGCAGCCCTTTACTGTTACTATTTCACAAGATATGATAAAAGGTATTAAGCACATTCTGAGCTGATTAAAGATAGAACAGAAACTGCATAAGTAAATCTTCCATTTCTGGCATCAGTAAGATTAGTCAATCATCATTTATCTAGTAAAAAAAGACAACACACTCTCACTCATGTCATAATAGCTTTAGATATAAGATATGGTTCGAAAGACAGAACACATGCTCTAAAACTTACCGATGATTCAGGATCTGAGAGTTCATCAAGTAACTTTCGAGCATCAACCACAGCCTGGTACAGCCTCAAATTTGTTCCATCAGAAGCTACAAAGCAGGCACTGGCTGAATTACAGTATGTGCCTGAAAAGAAAAAGGATGGCATCTAGTTTATAGAACAGGACAGACTATTGATATGCTCTTAAAAACCACTTAGGAATACTGCTGGTAAAACCAGAAGCTTACTGCCATAAACTGCATCGGAATATGGAATCTTAATGCTATAGTTTATCTCAGTACAGAGGAGCAATGACTTAGCAATATCTGGCACATGAACCATCATTCTTTATTTCATTCTCCAAGTAGAGATTTCATCTTTTCTCTAGAACACTGAGTGCCATTGGCTTTTCTTTATTTGGATATATGACAGACTCTTTTAGTGACACCATTTGTATTTTGGTCCTTATGGAGTTAAAGGGGGCTCTATCAGCAAAATCATGCTGATAGAGCCCCACATATGCGTGAATAGCCTTTAAAAAGGCTATTCAGGCACCGTAAATGTTATATTAAACTAACCCCCGTTTTAAAATAAAACAGAATGTGATAAACTTACCAAACGTACACGCTGGACGGGCATTCAGGGTGCGCCTCCTCTTCCAGCGATGTCCTCGGGTCCAGTCTTCCTCCGGCGCTCGCGAACTGACATTTGCTAAAAAAAAATTGCCTGGGCGCATGTGCAGTAGCATGCTGCTTCTACTACGACTACTGCGCATGCGCCCAGGCCATTTTTTTTTTTTTTTTTTTTTTTTTTTTTAGCAAATGTCAGTTTGCGAGCGCCGGAGGAAGACGGGACCCGAGGACATCGCAAGAAGAGGAGGCGTGGATGAAGAAGAAAGCGCACCCTGAATGCCCGCCCATCGTGCACATTCGGTAAGTTTATCACATTCTGTTTTAGGGTTTTATTTTAAAACGGGGGGGGGGGTAGTTTAATATAACATTTACGGTGCCTGAATGGCCTTTTTAAAGGCTATTCACGCATATGTGGGGCTCTATCAGCATGATTTTGCTGATAAAGCCCCTTTAAATTAGGGAACGTTCTATGGTTTACCACCAGCACATCAGCAAACATTCTGGGGTGGATTTACTAATACTGACACTGCAAACAGATTAATCAGTCCTAAACTCAGATTTATCATTGTCTAGCACATTGTTGGCTTATTTTACTCCATAAAATGCTCAAAAGGTTGCAATATATTGCATTTTAAGCCATGTCCTTTTTCTGTTGCGCCATGCCCTTTATTGAACAAGACATGAAGAGCGTCTGAAGTAATACATGTGGTGCGCAGCATTGAATGATAAACCCAGGACAGATTACCATAAACAGAGCCTCTTACTGCTAACATATACATGAGGGAATATTAGGACTTTCATTTAAAGAGTACCTTTCACCACTTCCAACAAGCCCAGCTCTTTATATAATTTAATAGCCGCTGCTCCACTGATTTTGGCACTTGGAACTTTTTCTCTAGCCCCCACCATTCCTGAGCAATCAATGCTGTTAGTTTAGGTGCCTGATATGAAGGGACTCTTCATTGACTTTCATATAGTTTCCAAGAACAACTGAGCCTGCCTTGGGTGACAGACCCCCATTCTTGAGAGGTCTGGGTCTTTTGACCCACATGAGAATACCTTTTTAAAGTCAATATGTAACCAGAAAATTTAAATAGATATCACTTTAGAAAATAAAAACATCACCAAAAATTATTAAAAAATATGCTTAACATAAAAATGCAATTTAAACAACAGATAATTTCCTGACAGCACATTCCCTTTAAGGAGATTGCAGCACCTTCTAGTGTGCACGTGTATTTAATATAATGTAGCACAGACAAAATTGCAATAGATACTTTCAGACACTCACCTAGACAATAACTTGGTATAAGTGTTGGAAGCCATGCCACATTACAAAAGGCAGCAGTACGAAGAGAGTTAATGCGGGCTAGTTCAGATACTCCCCCACTGTATGATAAGGGTCCAATTGGATCAACTCGCCATAATATAAGTTCACTGTAAATTGCATTTGGGTCATGAAAAGTCTGAGTAGCTGCATTTCTAAAATGTTCCTTGGGGAAACCTTTTAAATTTTTCACAGGATCTACTACTTTACCCGCATGTTCCATCTCCCATGGATTGACTTCAGAGTCTGGAGTCACCAGCACATTATGGTGAGATGAGGTCAGCAGCAAAGGAAGTACAGAATGACATGCCAAATCATTCAAGTGGAATCTGTGGCCACAATATCGAAATTTGTGTGACACTGTGAGCACTGATGAAAAGGCAGACTTATTTGCGAAGGTCACAGCCCATTGATTCAATGACCCATCAATATGCTTTGAGACCATCATGACAGTTGGCGCCATACTGGTTCCATGTGGAAGCGCATTCAGATTATTTACAGTTATGTCACTTGTCATCATTGTTTTCTGCAGGAGAGCAGAAGCAGCTTCCTTGGCAGAGGTAGTACAAGCATACATCATTATGTTTTTGCTAAGTGAGCTAGCATCTCCCGATGGAAAAGCGACTGGTATCCGAGAAGCGAAGGAAACCTGAAAACGGAATACACCAATGATCAAATAGGTATAAACATTCTAATAGATTATGTTAATGGACAGATCTAAAGATGAATAGCAAAAAAACAGGTAAACGCTACAAAACCGAAAAGTTACTAGCCTTTAGCAGGTTACTCTGGAAATCCAGATATGCCAGAGGGCCTGGAATAAATCAAGTTTTGCTCTCTCCTGCTTAAGAGATGGAACATCTCTGAGGCTATTATTCCACCCTTGCAAAGTGATAGCATTAGTACAGCCTCCCAGCATCGAGAAATAAATGCTTGGTACCGGGGGCTATATATTTTTTGGTTTTTCAGAGATGTAGAAAGAAACAGAAATGGGGATAGAAAAAGCATATTATACACTGGGAGAAAAGCCTCAGGATCTGAAAACAAAAGAACTGGGAGTCAAATGATGTGTCATTTTAATAAAGGGACAACGACGCTAACAGGAACATCCCCTGATGGATGGTGAAATCACTATGGAGTCCAAAATAACTAAAATACGTGACTACCTAGTCCTATGGCTCTAATACGTTAAAGGGATCTATCATACAACAGGTTTTTTTTTTCTGAGTAACACATCGGAATAGCCTTAAGAAAGGCTATTCTTCTCCTACCTTTCATTGTCTATTCCGCGCCGCCGTTCGCCTAAAATCCCGGTTTCTGTCAGTATGAAAATGAGTTCTCTTGCAACACTGGGGGTGTCACCAATGCTGCGAGAGAACTCTCTCCAGCACTGCCTCCATCTTCGTCCGCAACGGCATCTTCACCTTCTTCTTCTGGCTGGGTCAAATTTAAACGCATGCGCAAGTCAGCTCTGCCAGCGGAGTTCGGGTAGAGTCGACTTCACATGCGGAAGGGGAATTTTTTTTGTGGCTGCTTACACGAGCATGTGCAGTACGCTCCTGTAGTAAGCCACAAAAAAAAAAAAAAAAAAAATGGACGCCCACATGTGAAGTCGACTCTGCCCTAGCCAGAAGAAGAAGGTGAAGGTGCTGTTGTTGACGAAGATGGAGGTGGCGCTGGAGAGAGTTCTTTTGCAGCACTGGGCCCGCCCCCAGTGCTACGACAGAACTCATTTGCATACCGACAGAAACCGGGATTTTAGGCGAACGGCGACGAAGAGAAGACAATGAAAGGTAGGAGAAGAATAGCCTTTCTTAAGGCTATTCCGACGTGTTACTTAGAAAAAAAAATGTTTGTATCATAGGATCCCTTTAAAAGAAAAAAGCAACTGCAGCCAACTGATATAAAGTGACAAAAGGTTACACAACTGTTATATTGTCATCAGATATGATTTTAGGGATTATGTTGATGTCAGCTCTTGTTCTTTATATATCTTAAACACATTGACAAAAAAATAATAATGTACACAGATCAGATTGCTGCAAAACTTGGCATATGTAGTTATGATTCAGGTATATTAACAATAACAGATGTGGCCTACCTAGACACTAGGGCTTGCCATAAGACACTGCAAAAATGATTACCCTGCTGTACTATAAAATAAGAGGCTACTTTTAGAGTCTACTTTGGGTAGTGTACCTCCTGGTGAGACATGGTTGACTAAGATATGGCTCTAAAACACAGACATTTTGTCCAGATGACTAATTGAAGGATGACAATTTTGACAAATTACCCAACACCTAGGCCTAGCTGTTAGGAGGTATTGAGATCAGTGGTTTGGCGATGGCACGTGCACAGACACAGATTCAATACACTAGCCTTTAGATACAACATGCTTGGCTCCAATTCAGTAAAGGAAGACCTGAAGGAGCAGTACGCCTGATGTGACAACAAGGCGTCAGGATGTAACAAGCAAATAATATAGGATGAGTGGCACCAAAGGGGCATTGCGTGTTTGGAGGATCATCACGCTGCAATTTTTCCAAAAAGTACCATACTGGCAATTAAAGTGACAGTGAAACATCATACAGTCCAATAACTCAACATAAAATTCAGAAAAATACATGCCACAAAATGTAGAGCAAAAGTAAATCTACTAAGGAGTCAGGAGTTTGTAGGGAGTTTTCAGCAAAATTACTCCTGCTATATTAACATCTGTGACATTTTTTATTAAACTTTGCATGAAATCTACAACAGAATGAACATGCTATAAATCTGAGGCTTGCACATTTGTCTACACAGAAAATATCCATGGTATAACGGAGATTCATAAATCCTCATTCATTTCCCTGTTGAAATCCACTGCAAATTTTATTGAAAGACATGGCAGATTTCTCTTTACAAACTCAATGGAGGTAAGCAAGGTTTTCCCATCTTCGGCATTCAGGGCATACGCACAGGATAGGTCTGATATGGTAGGATGCAGAGGTGGGGCTCCTAACTGAAATATGAAATGCTTTTATGGAGAAAGCCATCCACCTCACCATCATTTATTCTCCTGATATTTGGGTATCCCAGAGGATAGTTATATACTGTAAATACAACATAAAGGTCTACAATAGGAAAACCCCATTATGAAGCTATATAGCAGAAAACAAATACCTGAACTTGTCTGAAGATTCCAGGATTATATTCATCTAAGTAGTTAACATGCCACAGTAAAAAGGTACCATCCACGGGGTGAATAGTGAAGAGCATGTCTGCATTCTTGTTCCACTCTGTGAGGAGGGCTTCAATTTTCCGCTCTAATAACACGGTGGGTAGAGGAAGGGTAGCATCAGGTGAAGACGCTTTTGTACTCAGATCTTTTTCCGCTTCTTCATGCTCAGGAGATCCGGTCAATGATCTTTCACCCTCTGGCTCACCTAGAATAAAGATTTAGAATGTCTGTAGATATCTACTGATGGACAAATAATCCTATATTTTATTATTAAAATCTTCCCATTAAAATTAACCAAGCTGTATATTAAGGTATGAATTACGAATATGTAGAAGTGTATATTTATGTATGAGTTTAATATTTATGGCTTATCCATAAAATAGGTCTCATTATCACATCGGTGTGGGCCAGGCATGTAGCACCCGCACCGATCATCTGTTTGAAGACAAGTGGTGCACCCACTTAACTGCATAGCAAGCAAAGCGCCATAAACTGCATAGGGCGGGTTCACAACGGTGCCCGGTCTCCGCTTTAGCCAATCCAAAGGGTTTCCGTATTCTGCCCGAGAAACTGGGCAGGGGACGAAAACCCGGGAGTCAGTTTTCATTCACTTGAATGGGTTTGTAAAGTGACTGCCTGTGTGCGTCTTCTGCCTCTCTGCAGTGAAACTTTCTTTTTTAACAGGACACAAAGTTGGATATGCAGGACTTTGTGTCTGGTTTAAAAAAAATATATATATAGGTTTTGCCGTGGAGAAGCAGAAGACGCACAGGGGCGGTAACTTTGAAAACTGACTTCCGGGTTTCCGACTCCTGTCTAGTTTCTTGGGGCAAAAGATGGAAATTAGCCAGATTAGCTAAAACGGAGACTGGGTGCAGGTGTGAACCCGCCCATAGTGACTGTACTTGGTATTGCAGCTCAGTCCCATTCATTTAAAGAGGACCTTTCATCAGATCGGGCACATGCAGTTTTATATACTGCTGGAAAGCTGACAGTGCGCTGAATTCAGCGCACTATCGGCTTTCCCGATCTGTGCCTGGTGTAAAGCGCTATCGGTCCCGGTAAAGTAGCGCTTTACAGTCAGAAGGGCGTTTCTGACACTTAGCCAGGGACGCCCTTCTGCCCAGCAGCGCCTATCGCGCTGTACTGTGGAGCGGGGAGGAACGCCCCCTCCCTCTCCTGATAATACTCGTCTATGGACGAGCTGTCTGAGCAGAGGCAGGGGGCGTTCCTCCCCGCTCCACAGTACAGCGCGATAGGCGCTGCTGGGCAGAAGGGCGTCCCTGGCTAAGTGTCAGAAACGCCCTTCTGACACTAAAACGCTACGGTAACGTGACCGATCGCGCTTTACACCGGGCACAGATCGGGAAAGCCGACAGTGCGCTGAATTCAGCGTACTGTCAGCTTCCCAGCAGTATATAAAACTGCATGTGCCCGATCTGATGAAAGATTCTCTTTAAAAGGAATTAAGCTGGTCATGTGACCCATGAATGTGAAACTGCAGGACTGTTAAAGGGAACCCTGAGTAGTAAGGCCCCTTCAAACAGCTGATCGGCAGCAATGACGGGGGCTGGACAACCACCAATCTGATATTAATGGTCTATTTTTAGTATACGTCACGAATATTAAACTCTCAGAAAACCCCTTTAAAAAGTGTTACAGAACTTTCAAACAACTTTTGATTAACTGACAGTATTTGAGTCATTAACACATTTTCATTTGACCCCAAGGTTATAGTTATACCGGTTGTATTTACAGCAACATGATCAGAAAGCACAGTTGGGATTGGGACATTTATATGCAGCAGCTCCCTGGTTAAACTGATATTATCTCTGGAACAAACACTGGTAGAATTGCAACGTAAGTAGGACACCAGAAGCATGTTTCTATGTTTTATAATGCCCATTTGAATAGGCCCCCTGCCCTTATTATCCCTGTATTACACACAAGCCCATACACTATATACAGTGAGAAGCAGGTACAAAAGAGAATGGAGAAGCAGCAAGGGAAATAATGAGAAGGATTTTACAGAAAGGAATCAACAAAAATATAAAAGTTACAAAATTTACTAATAAAACAAATGTTGCCAAATGTATCTGGAAGTCTAGTTACACTTTATAGTTAATAAGGCCTTTACGGAGTCAAAGTCATACTAACCATTATCTAATTTCATTAATAAACATTCTTCATCCTCCTCGTCTTCAGGGGTCTCAGACTGCTGTTCCACAATGGTTTTCAGATGCTGTATAAATATTTCAATGGAAGATGTAAAGTGCAATTCCTTGTTGTTTAGCCAGTGAACTACAAAACCTCCAAACCCTTCATCCAAATTAAAAGCAGCTCCAGCCAAGACAGAAGGAATATCTGAAAAAAATAATATTCATTTTAAGCAACAAGTAAAAAAAAAAAGCTTTTCATCAGTACTATTATTATTTATTTACTTTTAAATCCAATTGCTGTACAAAACAATATTTTCACATATTTACAACTTGCACACAGAATATTATTCTATATAGCAGACTTCTCAGTAAATCCTGTAATGGACATTACTATGTACATGACTAGTGTAGCTATGTATAAAATATTTATTACTCAGAATTTATAATTGTAGATTATATTTTCTCATAACACTAAATTGCACTTTTCCTATGTAAATCTTCCTAAATATTTATGGCTAAGATGAAAACTGGGCGTTACCATTCCCTTTGCCAGAGGTACCGTATATACTCGAGTATAAGCCGAGTTTTTCAGCACAGTTTTTGTGCTGAAAAAGTCCGCCTCAACTTATACTTGCGTCATTACAGTAATTCAGCAATATTATAGCTACAGACCGGGCATACATACACCGGGGTGGGTGCCGGGCCGGCAGCATCACCACACTCTTGGCAGGAGTTTGGCGATGCTATTCATTTCAAACCGCAGAAGTACTTACGGTACTTCTGCTAGCAGGCCCAGAATGCAGACCTCCCCCCCCCCCCCCCCCCAAACCCCTGCCAGGAGTGTGGCTATGCTGCAGGCCCGGCACCCGGCCTGGTGTATGTATGCCAGGTCCGGATGCCGGGTCTGTAGCTATAATGGCGCTGCTGTGCTCCAGAACGGTCGCCATCGCAGCTGGGACCTACACTGTAACTCTTACAGCGGTAATGTTGGAGCTGTAAGAGTTACAGCGGCGATGCCCTCCACGGGTGGAACTTGAAGCTTCCGAGGGGAACCACTGCGGGAAGGCGGCAGGCGCCGCCATGCCCCTGGAGAGAGGAGGGAGCAGACGCGAAAGCTCTCTCAAGGGCCGGCCTGAAGCGCTGAGGGAGATCCTCTGGGGCCGGCAGGAGAGCAGAGGGCGGACCTGAAGGAAGACCTCGGCCGCCGGACCTGAAGGAGAACTGCGGCCAGCCGCCGGCAGAAACGTTGAGGGGAATCCCTGGCAGCCGGGGATTCCCCTCAGCGCTTCTGCTTGTGGCCGGCTACAGTTCCCTTTCAGGTCCGGCCAGCCGAGGTTCTCCTTCAGGACCGCCCCTCAGCGCTCCTGCCGGGGATTCCCATCAGCACTTCTGTAAAGGCTCCCCGGCCTGCAGTGCTTTTCTTTTGCAGGCTGCTCTATGCTGCTTCCCTGAGACTGTTTTTTTCCCCCCTACTTGGAATTCAGCCTGACTACAGCCTGGCTGAATATAGGGTATCTGCAGTGCTCCTGTTCCGTCAGGAAGAGGTCAATAGGAGCACTGCAGATACGCTATATTCAGCCAGGCTGAATTCCAGGTGAAAAAAACCCAGTCCTCAAGCTCAGGGAAGGGGCAGACAGACAACTAAAACACCCCCTCCCCTTCTCCAGCATCTACTGCACCCAAAAACTCCGATCATTTTAATTTTTGAAATTTTCCAGTAGCTGTTTCATTTCCCCCCATTGGCTTATACTCGAGTCAATAAGTTTTCCCAGTTTTTGTGGTAAAATTAGGGGCCTCGGCTTATATTTGGGTCGGCTTATACCTGAGTATATACGGTATGTCCCTACCCGACAAGGTTTAGACATAAGACTAACACCATGAACAGAGTGAAAAAACAAACAAACTCATAAACCTGGGAGGAGAAGGAGTCAGAGAGAAGGTAAGGCAGCTTAACACAAAGTAGCCAAAAAGGATTTGCAGTCTAGGAATCAGTCATATGAATTGTGGTCATAGACAATTCAATGTAAATTGGCATGAGGCCTGTCCAGCAGTGACTGAGTGGCAATTTGATCTATATAAATTAGTAAGCCAGGCCTTACAGATGCAGAAAAACATCACACGTGGCCTAAGCTCCCAGTGTGACAGTTCTTACGGTCTGTTTATCTGCTGGTGCGTTGAAAGGATCCCAGGTGACTTACCATAAAGGGCAAAAACTATATACTACAGTGAAGGTATCAGCAGAGTGATGTTATGTAATGGAGAATACAAGAGGCATTTAGGAGAGGTGACAAATCTTCAAGTCACAATCCTTATGTACATTACAATAAGACCCATAAAGAAGCATATACAATATAAAGGTACAGAAAGGTAAATGAAATATATCAGCTACTACATTACCAGTGTTTGGATTTATGCTTGCTGCTATGTGAAAATGACACAAAGAATTAGCGTGATGTGAGATGTGCCTGTGGGCTTCCTGCTGGCTTGGCTGACTGGGTAGCAATTCCGTGTGAGCAGCCAGAACAGAAGACCGTCTCCTGCCCCTTCTCAAGTGTTTCAAGTGATGAATTGTCTGAAGAAATGCAAAAAACAAACATTTTACATTTCATAATCAGCAAAAATATGTAACTAAGGAAACATACAGAAGAAAACTGCATGAGCATTCATCACTAAAGACAGATTACAATTAGGAGCAAGCATTGCTATAAAACCACAACTAAAAATTACTGGTGGACCCGTCACATTTCCTGACATCTAATTTTTGTAAATACCTATATTTTTCAACAAATAATTCTGGAATATTTTCTCTCAGAGCTTTATGGTGGCATTGGTCCTCTTTCATTCTACCTATAGATTTACAGTATGAAAATACTGACAACTGTTAATGACATCCAACATTACCAGTTGGGGGCATGTCCCTACTCTCTGACATTACCCAATCAGTACTGAATGAAATTTTGTGGAGATATACTACTTTGGATAACACCCAGTTGCCAATATATTCATAAATTTACATGAGAAACATCAAAACACAGTTATTAAAACAAATAAAATAAAAAATCCATCATGGTGAACAAATGTTTCATTTAATAGAGAATGTGATTCTGGACTAAAATGTAATGCACTTTAAACCCAGGGACTCCTACTTCCTATTACACTACAAAGACATATTGATGTGAATGTACATTGTGAGCCCTGTATGGGACAGTGAATGCCAATGTCCGTAAAAGCACTGCGGAAAGTGATGGCCCTATATAAGGAATAAAAAAATAATTAAAATGCTGCAGTTTTCTACCACATCTCAATGAAAAGCAAGACGTTGTCACAGAGAGTAGAGAGATCAGCAACCTGAATAGAACGCAGAGCCTGTAATACCCTGCTCACTCTTTTTATAGCTGATCAGTGTCCTATCAAGAGTTAAAAACCCACCAATCTTATATAGATAACAATGACAGGACATGTGGTGACCTCAGAGAAAGATGCAGTAGATAGCAACTTGCTGGACGTTCTCTATGACAACGGTGGAGACTTTGAGGATCTCTCAGACACTGGAATGTAAATTTTTTAAGCTTTTTTTTTTTTTTTTTTTTTTTTTTTTTTTAAATCAAAGGGAAATATCCTCATGTCTTCCAATCCACAGATATGGCAGATGTGACTGAACATTTCTTTTAGTAATTGCTAGCCTTCTTTCCTATTCGCAAAGATGCCACATCGAATAGGTGATTGCATGACCTACTGGGACTACACAAAGGGATGGGGCTCACTAGTGTAGTTCTGCATCAGCTCTGCCATTGCAGTTGGTGGGGTGATGGTTTATAGTGATAACCAGGAGACTAACATGGCCCCAGAGATGTGCTGCCATAATTCAGTCAAATTCTTACATAAGGATACACTAAAAGACTGGTCATCAGTAGCTTTTTTTTTTTTTAGGGTTTCCAATTAAAAAGAAAACATTTCTTCTACAGAAGACAGTGTAAAAGCAGCAAACAACTATTAATGAATAATATATATATATATATTTTAAATATATATATATATATATATATATATATATATATATATATATATATATATATATATATCTAACAATATAGACTAAACTAAATAGCCAATAATAATCAAAGGGAGAAGATTCATTTACTTGCATGGCATTTACACTCTGCTTTCTAGGTTTATTATTGAAAACCCATATATCTATCTATGTCCATGCTAAAATAAAACTTACCTCAAGAGCATGTTCAATCTTGTCCTTCTGCTTCCCTACATTTGACAAACTGCTGCTGGAACTGCTATAGTCAACTATTTGGCCTCCAAGTAGGCTATCCTCCGGCAATAGCGTCTCAGCCCAGAGGCGACAGATGCCATCTTGACAGGATGTCAGTAGTACATTGCACACAGATCCCCTGAAATAGAAGAAGTAAATGCTCAGCTAGGAAAGTGCAGCAAGAGTGATGGAGGTTATAGGGCACAGCAGTTAACAGATTTATGTGCAGATCCCAAGAAGAAATCTGAAGCTGACACCATTTCTAAGAGGCTACAAGGAATACATATTCCTGATCCATGTGGGCAAGGTAAACTGTAAGGAACAGAGCTCCAATACCAGGCACAGCCATTAACCAGAGTACAAAGTTGCAATAAAAAGGATGTGGCTCTTTTAGCTATAATGCAAAGAGCTGGACCTGGTGAAGGTGGCGAAAGGTAGATTCTTTCATTGCACTTAAGTTTATTTTAATGTAATTTCCACCTTTTGGCTTTTGTATAGAAAAAATATATATTAAGATTACTGTGACAACCAAGGTAAATGTTCATTGCAGTGAAAGAGCTTTCAGTCATCACATACAAAGCATACATGGCAAGATCCTCTCTCCCACCGTGCCAGTTCAGACATCTAGTTAGATCTGAGGTTATTGTACTTGTCTTTGTACATATGATGAGTGTTTACATACATAGTATAATGCCATGAGATTGATGGTGCTCTAAAAATAAATTGCAATTAAAAAAAACAAAACAAAAAAACAATGTAATGAAATAGCACACCCTTGTTCTCCAGATAAAAATGTACCTTGGCATAAACCTGCTTGTGTTCCTCCAAGAAAAACCAACCACTGATCGAGGGTGCGCCAGGTATACAAATGAAAAGCTGATATCAACAGGACTCCCCTTTTTATCTTGAACTTCATGAGGTAAAAAAGAGGCTTTCCATCCCGTCAAAGGATACCAGACCTTCAGAAGGCAGTCATCCTGTGGAGAGATTTGTGGTTATCATGCAGCCTGGTGACAGTCCAGCAATAACATAGAATATTCTGTTCAGTCAGACTATTCACAAGGATCTTTTTAGACATTTTCCTGTCTAACCTGCGAGGTCAATAAATTTCACAACTGTTGTCCTTGATTTTAAGAAAACATCTGTTTGTAGTGAATTGTCTTAAATTGCTGCTCTATACAACCCTCAGGGGTTACAGATAGTAACTCGACCCCAAACTGATACGTCTATTCAATAAACCACTTCTAACTAATCCACCTTCCTACACAAACTGATCCTTAAAGGGGTTGTCCAGGCAAATCTTTTATAGTTTAAATCTGCTGGACGACCTGCAGCATCAAGAAGAGGACCTGTGATGTCACAGGTAGCGACATTTAGGCTCTTCACCAATTGGATTCACAACACCAAAAGACGCCACTGGAGTAGATGAACCCAGGAGGCTTGGGAGGACACCGGAGCAACGGGGACAGGCGAGTGTGGTGTTTTTTTTTTGTTTTTTTTTCCACTGCCCCCAGCTTATTTAAACTTTAAAAGGATTGTCTATTTTTGTCTGAACAACCCCTTTAAAGCAAAACAGTTGACAGTCTAACTGAATAGTTGAACAGATGCCAACTCTTACTCAATGTTTAATATGTACGAAGATGCTTCAACTTTACCAGATATAAGGACCATGGCTAATCAGGACGATATGTCAAACCACAGCAGTCGAATAGTTGTTTCCCCTGAAACGAGCATTTTTCACATAGACTATAATGGGATTCAATACTCGATCGAGTAGTCGAATATTGAGGCTCTACTCGAAACGAATATCGAATCTCGAATATGTCACTGTTCGCTCATCTCTAGATCCTATCATTAGAATCCCTTTTTTTTTCTAACTAACACGTACGAATAGCCTTAAGAAAGGCTATTCATCTCCTACCTTTAGAGGTCTTCTCTAGGCTGCCATTCAGTTAAAATCCTGTTTTTCGCCGGTATGCAGAGGAGTTCTCTCGCAGCACTGGGGGCGGGCCCCAGCGCTTAAAAAGCACTGCAGGCGTCCCCAATGCTGCAATAGAACTTTCTAGCGCCGCCTCCATCTTCTTCAGGAATGGGGTCTTCACTCGTCTTCTTCCAGTGGTTGACTTCAAACTTCTAGGTCTTGGGCAAAGCCGACTGTGCATGTCCGCCGACCACAAGAAGATGGTCGCTTGCACAGTATTGTAAGCGGCCATTTTCTTGTGGCCGGCGGGCATACGCAGTCGGCTTTGCCCTAGGTCCGAGGTCAAGAAGTTTGAAGCCAACCCCCAGATGATGCGTCAAGACCCCGTTCCTGAAGAAGATGGAGGCGGCGCTAGAGAGTTCTCTCACAGCATTGGGGATGCCCCCAGTGCTATTTGAGCACTGGGGCCCGCCCCCAGTGCAACGAGAGAACTCATCTGCATACCAGCGAAAAACGGGATTTTAACCAAACGGTGGCCCAGAGAAGGTACCTAAAGGTAGGCGATGAATAGCCTTTCTTAAGGCTATTCCTACGTGTCAACCAGAAAAAATAAGTGTTTAAATGATAGGATCCCTTTAAAAAAACAACAACAACAACAACAAAAAAAAACTACATTTTCAACTACAGTCAAAGCCTGAGCAACATTCAGAACATACAAGCTTAATATCCAATCTCTAGAGGTACCTATTAGAAGAAAAGCCCCCTCAATGTGATGTTTAGAAGTTAATCTGGTAGTCTCCAATGTATACTGTACCGTGAGGGCACAAACAAATCCAAATAGTACTGGATGGTTTTCAATTGTGTATACAGCTCTGGGCTGCAACATACACTTTAGCTGAAGACCAGTACATTATAAGTGTAATTTTACACTACCTGATAAAATGCCTGATTGACAGTAAAGCAAATCGATTGGCACACAGTTATATGCTGCAATGATGTACAGTCATTTGTTACCATTTCTAAGAGTTTACATTATTTTATTTTTTTTAGCAACGTGTCCCCTTTACACAAGACGATGTGCTGAGAAGAAGCAAAGATTTTCATATCATGATAATAAGAGATCAACATCAAACAATCAAATCACTTCCCGATCGCTGGACATGTTCACATGAGGAACCAATCAGGAACAAACATTTGTAACACCAATCGCTCTGACAGTTAAAGGGGTTGTCCCATCTCAAGGATCCTATCTATACAGGTAACTTATGTAAATTAAAGACTTTTCCGAAATATTTTACTTTAGAAATGAAGGTTAGTTTTCCTGCTATGTCAAATTACTCCTACCATTTGTTTACACAGCGTTTGCTTAACGCCAGACCTGTGTGACAGGACAAGTGATGTCACTCACAGCTCTGCCAGCAAGACAATCAGTTCAGCTAATTGCAGTTTGCTGATAAAGGAGTCTGTTATCTCTCAATGTTAACACACAGGTAACACTGAGTCCATTCTCTACAAGCATATGCACATAATCTAGAGTGAGAAAAAGAGACAGCAGGCAAACTGCTGAAACGGGGAGATAGGAAAACCCTTTAACAAACCTTGTACAATCCTCTTAGCCATGTATATAAGAAGTTAAACTTTTTTTAATGCAAACTATATAATATACGATAAACACTTTATGCAGACTATAGAAACTGCAAATTGGTGTTTACAAATGTACATTCTTTGCAGTGATTTTCTGATGTTACTTTACAGCAATCTTGAACTCAAGTTAATCTTGGGCAACAACAAGTTCTGCATTTTCTTAGCATAGAGGTAATCCCCTAGGTTAGGATGTTCAGGGGAGCAAGACAAGCAGAGATGAGTCACACCCATGATAGAAAAAGAAAAACTGGCATCTGAAGCGGAGGCAGTAAACGCCTTCTAGCTGGAAGTCTAATGATGCCATCTGTCACAGAATCATATGCCTGGATAATCATGGACGCTGCAGCATGACTTTAGAGGATAGAGGAAAACAAATCTGGCATTACTAAGCTGCTAAGATATGCATCATATAAAACCTAACTCACTACCATCATGTTGTTTTATTTATTTTTATTTTTAAGTCCTCCCATACTCCCAGTCCAATATAGAAAAAAGGCAAATATATGAGCATTACATTCAGATATGGTCAACTGCAATATCACTAAAAGTTTAGCTCAGGCGCAGAGGGTATAATACTGGAGCTGCAAAGAATACCATAACACTACCTATAAAGCAATAATACATGAATTAGTAGAGCCAAGGGATCAAACTACAAATATCATGTTTGCTTTAGCTCGCATTTATGACTATTGCTTAAGTGCCACAAACACAAAATGCATGTTTAGTCACCTAGTTTCTGAACAGTGACCTTTAATAAAAACCTAGCGCAGACATCTTACCTTCCCTGCAGTTGCAAAGTATTCACCATCTGGGGACCATTTCATCAAAAGCACAGGCACTGCAGTTCTGTGAGCAAAGAGACATTAAATATTCATTGCCATGGTCTGCCGTTTTGCAACATATGTAAATGAGATCAATAAATAAGGAGAACTTGCTTGTTATAGTAGGCTATTAATCATTTATGCTACAAGCTAAATGATAGATGGCAAAAGATTTTAGTGTGGTGCAGCAGAAGGTCAAATATTCTGTATATTAAAGAAAAATGGTTCATAGTTATTTTCCAAAGTATAACAGCTCCAATAATAAATGGCCCCCTGTTCTCGCTCATGCCCATGATTTATCCTAAAGGTTAAAGTCTGGGTTAGTTTTCCTGAATGTCACTGTTACTTTGTAATCCTGAATAAAGGCATAATAGGATGTAACATTAAGCACTTTGTACACTAAATACATGCATGTTCTACATCTACTTTGCCAAGATTCATGACCTATGTTTGCTCTGATAAGGTGTATAGTCAAGGATCAACAATCCTCATGCTTAAAAGAAAATCCTGTAACTTAGCTAATTATAAAACCATCCTTGTAAATGCAAGGACATCTCAAAATAGACTCGAGGCTTTACTGTTACAAAGTACAAGTGTTTAGGAAAGCTAAACACAGAAAATGCACTCCATCACCTTGCAGCTTTTAGTTACATTTTTGTCTATTCCTACTGATATATAAAGAACAATATCTTCTCTATGTGTCTCAGAAGTTCACTCATGACCCTCCCCCCACCTCCTTGTCAATGTCTTGTGTATGGTTGTAAGACAACTGGATGGGGCAACAGCCTTCCCAAATACACGGTCTGTGATAAGACAAAAGACTGTTAAAGGGGTTATCCAGCTTCCAAAAATGATCTGGAAATACATCCATAGCAGTGCTAAATACTCACTGTTCCCTTGTGTACCCTTTTCTTGGCTTTTTTTTTTACTTGTATCGCTGCCATTTCCATGCAGTGAATCTGTGAACTAACTACAGTTCCCATGATTCATCTCCCTGCTCTCAATCTCTGTGTACCCCTACCTTCTCCATTCTCCCCTGCAATGAAATTAAAGATAATAAAACACAACCAAATCTGAGGACACATGATGCTGTGATGTTTTATTTGCAAGTTCACTCCCCCCCACGAGCAGCAAAAACGAAGAATGAGAGCAGGCAGATGCATCTTGGGAACTGTAGTTTGTCCACAGATTCACTGCATCTAAATAACAGTGATATATGGAACAACAAATAAAATAAAGCCAAAACAAAGACTGTATAAGTAAACAGTGCGTATTTAGCACTGCTGTGGATGTATTTGCAGATCATTTTTGGAAGCTACATAATCCCCTTAAGCTCCTTTCCATAACTAAGCCTACTATCAAAGTGTGAGGCCAATTCTATGACTTTCTTACTGTTATTCATTTATAGGTTTAGTGTTCCTTTAAAGTACATAAAAACTCTTTTCTACATTGTTTTTAACAGAAAATGCCAAGAAACCAGTAAAAATACTTTAAGTTCAACGTGTACAACTTAAATATGTCATTAAAGAGGTTAATACTGGAAAATGTAATGTAATACATAATGCACCAGCTCCTGGGAAATATTCCTCATGAATCCTCGGTAGCTCTTGTATACAATGCACACAGTATTATGACAGCTCAATTTCTGCTTGAGTTCACAATAGAGATCTATAATGATTCCATAATATATTTATATGCTGATAGCCACCTCATTCCTGAAGGACATTATGATATCAACACATTATGTCGCAAAACAAATGACATGTGTAATTTTAGAACATGTTCAGAACTGATGCAGCATGACCAGAGTCTCTTCTCAACTTACTTGCATTGCCAGATACAGTTCCAGTCATTCAGGGCTGGTTGAACTTTATCCTCTATGACGTCTCCGTCAAGATCATCCTCATCCTCTTCTAGAATATCACTAGAAGGTGGTGCCCATAATTGCAAGTAATCAGTGGCTGTCAGCAGTCTGTTACCTGCAGATTATTCATGAGGACAAAGAAGATACCAAAATGACTCTTTATAGCTCCTGGATTAGTAAAGTCATAAATAGTTCAGAAAATGGGTATATACCGTATATACTCGAGTATAAGCCGACCCGAATATAAGCAGAGACCCCTAATTTTACCACAAAAAAAAATGGGAAAACTTATTGACTTGAGTATAAGCCTAGGGGGGAAATCCACCATTGCAGATAAAAAGTCTGGTCATGTGAATTGCAGCTTAGTAACTCCATGGGGATCATAGTAATAGCAGTTAACCCCATCATGTCCCTCACATTAACCCCCTGTGTGCCTCACATAAAAGAGTTACTGATATGTGGGACATATGGAGGTAAGAATTAGGTATCTTCATAATTAAGGTCCTTCATTAGTACCCTCATGTGTCTCACAGATTAGTAACCCTTATATGGGGCACACAGGTTTTAATATGAGGGGCATGATGGGTTATCTGTTATTAATGTGAGGCATATGGAGTTACTGAAACTAAATTAATAACCCCAAATGCCTGACATTACTAGGCAGAGTAACTAAAGGAAGGTCCCTGTGTGTCACGTTACTGCAGCTTCCTCTCCTCCATACAACAGACATCTTCCATAAGACACAATGAATCCTAGCCACTCATCTGCAGGGCAGATGCTAAATCCTAGTGTGCTAAAGGACCTCTGATGACGTCATGACCATGTGATCGGACTCTGGTGTGGGCGGAGCTACTAGGATTTAGACTCAACCTTATCTGCAGATGTTACATACCAGTGGCTACAGGACCTTTGATGACATCACAGTCACGTGACCGCATGACAAGCCAATCACAGAGCAGTAGCAGTAAAGAACCTCCCAGTTCCAGGTCCTTCAAGTTTTCTGTGCTCCGTGGACCCTGACTCGTGTATAAGCCGAGGAGAGCTTTTTCAGCATGAAAAATGTGCTGAAAAAGTCAGCTTATACTCGAGTATATACGGTAATTGTATCCTATATTACTACCCTGCGGTTACATTAAAAAAAAAAACATAACATATATACACTGAATCAAATGAGTCATTACTTTAAGATCTTATCCACAATTAGTATGCACCCATTTTAGTGAAGACACACTACTATAGACTCACTTCTGCCAAACTACCACTACTCATTACTGTACAACACTTATACAGCAGGCTACATACACCCCAGCAGTATCAATAATAAAGTGCCAAAGGAGATCAGTAATGGATACGGTCTACAATTCAATGCCTGGTTAACCCCTTAAGGACCAGGCCATTTTTTGGTTTCGCATTTTCGTTTTTCCCTCCTCACATTTCAAGAGCCATAACTTTTTCATTTTTCAGTTCACAGAGTCACATGATGGCTTATTGTTTGCGGGACAAATTGTACTTTGTAATGGCACCATTCAATATGCTGTGCAATGTACTGGGAAGCTGGAAAAAAATTCAGAATGAGGTGCAATTGGAGAAAAAATGCATTTGCGCCATTTTCTTATGGGTTTAATTTTTACAGCGTTCACTGTTTGGTACAAATGACATGTTACCTGTGTTCTACGTGTCAGTACGAACGCGGTGATACCAAATTTATATAGTATTTGAAATGTTTTGATACTTTTTAAAAAATGTTAAACTTTGCAAAATAGAAAAAAAAATTTGTGTCATCATGTTCTAACACCTGTAACTTTTTCATATTTCCATGTATGGAGCTGGTTGTGGTATCTTTTTATGCGGGACAAGATGATGTTTCTATTGATACCATTTGGGGAAAGATCTGATGGTTTGATCACTTTTTATTCAATTTTTTATAGGAGGCAAAGTGTTGAAAAAAACGCTTTTTGGCAGTTTTTATTTTTTTTGCCGCTACGCCGTTCGCAGTACGGGATAAATGTTTTAATATTCTAATAGTTCAGGCATTTTGGAGCGCGGGGATACCTAATATGTTTATGTTTAATGTTCTTTAATTACTTTTATAGCTAATCTAGGGAAAGGGGGGTGATTTGAACTTTTATATTTTTTTTATACTTTTAAAAACTTTTTTTTTTTCTTCTGTTACATTTATGATCAGACCCCTTAGGTACCTTGAAACCTAGGGGGTCTGATCGCTCATACTATTCACTGCAATACTACAGTATTGCAGTGAATAGGAAAATCGCAGCACTTCTATTAGACGATGCCTCTGGCATCGTGTAATAGATCTCGTGCAGAGACAAGCCTGGAAGCCTTCAATAGGCTTCCGGCTGTCATAGCAACTGATCACCGCCCTCTTGTGACGTTCAGGAGGGCGGCGATCGGCGAAACATGGCGGCGCCCGTGCCGCCGTTTACACACTGCGGTCACGTTTGACCGCAGTGTGTAAAGGGTTAACAGCAGCGATCGGCTCGGGCACCGACCGCTGCTGTTAGTGGCAGGTCCTGGCTGTATGATACAGCCGGCATCTGCCGTGTATGGAGCGAGCTCAGCGTGTGAGCTCGCTCCATACATCCCCATGCGACCCATGACGTACAGTTACGTCAAGGGTCGCTAAGGGGTTAATATCACATGTCCCTAAATAAAGAACTAAAAAAGAAAACAAAAAAAAACCTTACAAGATAATGGAGTCTCTCACAACATTATAGCACAACTCGAAATGCTTACTCTGTTCTTAAAGGACTGCCAGTGGAGATATATGGCGGAGATCTTACACCAAACTGGACAAAGAACACAGGCTGAGCCATTGAACTGACCACTGGACGTCAAAAAAATTAAGTCTTAAAACTATAGAAAGGAACTATTACTTACTCACTGTAAACAACAGAAAAAGGGGTGCCAGCTAAAACTGAGAGAAAAACTTGGGTGTTATTAAAGGAAAACAAGGAATAATAGGGAGGCTCCTGCTGCAGACAGTTGTCTTGATGACGCTAGGTTCACACTAGCGTTCGGCAGTCCGTTCTCAGCTTTGCAGAAGACGGAAAGCTGTCAGACCAGGTCCGGCCGTGAGTGTTTTATGCTCTCCGCCGCAAAACCGTTTTTTTTTTTAAATTGGACACAGAGTACTGCATGTCCGACTCTGTGTCCGATTTTAAAAAAAAATGGTTTCGCGGCGGAGAGCATAAAACGCTCGCCGCCGCTCACGGCCGGACAGCTTTCAAACCCATTCAAATGAATGGGTTTGAAAGAGTCCTGCAGGTTTCCGTCTCCTGCTCTGTTTTGTGCAGGAAACGTAAACCTGCAGAACGGAGACCGGGCGCAGATGTGAACGAGCTTTGACTGTTACAGAGCACTGAGGATGAAGAGGAAGGATGGAGCTAAACTTTTGGGGTCCACAGAGAAGAATACTTTATATAGTCCTCTGTGTTCAACTGCAGAACGAGATAAAATAGGACCAAAATAAAGTAGCTGAAAGAGGAAGGACTGTAATATTTTTATTTATTGTTTGGATTTTCTATGTTAATTAGTCTTTAAGAATAGATCTATTAAAAATGGAAGTAAATTCAATACTTAAAAAAAACAAATAAAAAATACAAAACACCAAAACATACAAACAGATATATCGACTCACCTTGGGGGTCCCAGGCCAAATTGTAGGTCACTGAACTGAGGAAAAACTGTCCCATCCTAATCCACTGATATTTAAGTTGCTAGATGATAAAAGATATTTTATTTTAAAATTCATATATGAGGAGGTTTAGTAGTTTAATTCAGCCTTTATTTTGTACAAGAAATAGCCCACCACCAATAAAGAAAGTATGCAGTCATATCGGTTTCCAGGACTAGGTGTAAAGAACAAAAATGGGTATCTGGGATTAGAAAACAGCTGCTGTCTTTCATAAAGAGTTCGAAAGGACGGGACTGAGCTACTGCATGGTCATGTAACCAACAGATGTGACATCACTGTCTGAGACAATGGAGTGGAGCTCTGACAAAGACAGCAGACGTTTTTTCTAATCCTGGGTACCCCCCCCCTTTTTTTTTTTTCCTGGACCCATGTTGCGGAAACGCTGCTTTTTTTGTTGCAGTTTTTCGAGCTAAAGCCAAGAATGTCTACAAAAGGAATGGGAACTATATAGGAGGTTCTTCTACTTCCACTCCTGGCTTTGGCACAAAAAAAACTGCAACAAAAAAAGCTGCATTTCCGCAACGTGGGGCTTTAGCCTAAATGGCCATTTCAGATTAAACAGCAACCAAACTGGCAGACTACATCACACAACGAAATTAGTGAAACTGAAAGTGAAATGGTTTCAAAAAGTGGAAATCACTTTCAATGAGTTTTTATACATTTTATACAACAGCAAATCTGTCAGTTAGCAAATAGATCTAAAATATGAATAATACATTGTCATCAAATACAATGAGTCACATATTCTTGGTGTCTCTACAATAATATTAATACTAAACCAATCATTAATGAATATAGCCGCAAGTGGTTATTGCTTGGCATGGGTCCTACCGAATAACTTAAAATTAATTTACAATATTTACACAGGACAGGTAAAAATTTAAATTGTTCTGAGGATTCTCTAAACTGTAATTAAACTTAAACCAGCTCGGTGGCTCAGTGGTTAGCACTGTTGCCTTGCAGTGCTGGCCTCCTGGATTCGGACCCGAGCAAGGACAACATCTCCATTGTGTTTGTATGGTCTCCTAGTGTTTGTGTGGATTTCCTCCGGGTACAATAGTTCCTTCCCACATGCAAAAATATACTGAAATGCAAAATTGGCTCTCGTAAAAACAACTGTCCCCTGAGGATGTTGAGGAGGAGCGCCTGTATGGCAGTTACTAACTCCCCTACTCCACAACTCTCCTTGTACTTTGTTTGTGAAAAGTGCATAATAAATGTTTCTCATCTATTCCTTATTCAACCATTGCACAATTTTTTTCATAATGCAAAACTTCTTTAAATTGCAGAACAGGAAGTCTCCTTTTAATGAAATGGCTGACATAATACTGTAAAAGGTATGAACCCATAAACCTTGGTGGGAACAGTCGTAAATCCAACTTGGATGGGGAAGGGGGGGTGGGGTGGTAAAATTTTCCTTAGCAGCAGATGTCAGGAAAAAGAAAAGTGAGCATGTTGGATTTTTAACATGCCGATCTTTTATTGTCAAGGCAGATTAGATACCAGCAGAGGTGTCTGGCAGCAGTGATAGTAAGCTGTAATGCCCACCTTTCTGAATTCAGCGCACTGTCAGCTTTCTAGCAGGATGTAATACCACATCCCCGAAGACATGAAAGGTTCTATTTAACCTTTTTTTTTTCCCATCCTCTTTCTCAAGTTTGGCAAGTCTTATGCCTCCAGATTCCTCACTCTTGCCCCTTCATATTCTAGAAGGGATCAATTTTCAAATGCTAGGCAGCAGATCTAAAGCAGTGTCAGTTAGTATCCGAGCATTGCTCACCTACATGTAAGCAATACATTGTATTTGATAGTATAATTACAGCGCTCACTTATCTTGTAAGAGAGAGGTATACAGGCTGCCAGCTGTTAATAAAGGAAGCATCTGTGAGGAAGTAATAGAATAGAGGAACATCCAAACAACAATGATGTACTGAACATATAGATTTGTTTTTGCATTTTTTCCAAAAACTTTAAAACAAACTCTAAAAAACAATATTTTATAAACCTTGCAGAGAACGGAGCGGCTACGTTCCTGTTGGTCTGTTCCATTTTGAGCTGGGGAACTACTGAAGGATGGATTTATTCAAGAGACGGCTCTTACCTTCTCCTAAGCTCCTTCCTCTCAGCTGGTCTTCAGTTGAAGGCAAAGCTGACAAGCAGGAGATTATGGCCTTACTCACACATTCGCATAGCATGTATAGGTGGCATCCACATTTCTCAGATGCCATATGTACCCATTCATGGCAATATGTACAGATGCAGACATGTGAACGAGGCCTACCTTTGTTGCTATCTGCAATATTTCTATACTTTTCCATGAATAAAAAAAATTAATTTTTTTTTTAAACAGGCGAGAGAGGGAAGCATATTGTTGCAATCAGTTGTTATATAGCCACAAGATTGTGAGCAGCAGGGCAAACATGGATAACATACTGGAAAACATGGCGAAAGTTTCTTTATATACAGGTATTTTGTTCTTTCCGTTGCAATAAGAGAAAAAAAGTGATCAAGGAAAAGGTTGATAAGGAAAAATTTGCAGTTATTTCATATTTTTTGTTTAGTGTTCCTAAAGAAGTGTTAAAAAAAGTAAATGCTACCTATCTTGCAAGGATGAACTAAACACCTTATAAAACTACTTACACTGTTTCTTTTGTAAGAGTTCGTTGTAGCAAGTGGTTCAAAAATGCAAACAGTGTTTCCATAAGAAGCAGCAATCTGGAAGAAAAAGAAAATGAAATTAAAATGCTTATCATGTACACAATACAGTTAGTCATGACTCTCTTACTTTGTGGAATAACATTCATAGCAGACAAAGAAAAAATCTTTAAAAAAAACCCCCAGAATATTACCCGTCCTTGTTGTGGGGAACACTCCACACAGCTGACTTGGATATTTCCATGTTTAGCACCAGGAATGATCTGTACACACTCAAAGTCATGTGCTAGTACAACAATATCGCAGCCTGATCCATAGGCCTGTAGAGAAATAAAAAGCACCATCAGCACAAATATAAGGAACATTTGATTACATAATAATAAATACATTTTATTTATATAGCACAAACATATTACGCAGCACTGTACAATTTGCATTACATTACATAAAATAAATATGCGGCCTTAGCCTTAAAGGGGTTTTCCAGGCTAAATAATTAATGACCTATGCTTAGAATAGGTCATCCATTATCGATCGCCAGGGGCCTAATAACCAGACTTTTGGTCAATCAGATGTTTTCATTACAGTGTAGGTGTACAAAACTGTACACGACTGTCCCTATACTATACCGTGCACACTGCTACCCTAACAGTATATACTGTATAGTGTCTATATTATAAGAGAATCAGTGTAGAAGAACAACTATGATTCTAGCTAGCGCTGTGTAATTTATAAAAAAAAAAAAAAAAAGGGTTTATCTTTCAGTCTGTTCTTTATGCGCAACCAAACAACTTGACCGATCCTCACAAAATTTGGCACACAGGTGTATCATGTGTCCGGGAAGGTTTTAGACTGGGCCTCAACTCTCTCGGATGTACCATTCCTGAGATACAGTATTCCCAAAACAATGACCAGCATTAGCCAATACAAACCTGGAAGTCTTTCATTCCAACTACCATACACACCGTCACTCCACATTTACACAGCTTTACTCCAGGTTTCTATAACTGATATGTAACATTGATATCCAAAACGGAGATACACGCAACAGAGGATTAGATACACAGCTCAGCACACAGAATCACACATTGGAGGTTAGATACACAGATTAGATTACACATCAGGTGATTAGATACTCAGCTCAGAACACATCATCACACATCAGAGCTTTACACCAGGTTTCCATAACAACCCAGCCATTTTTTTTCACCGCTGTACGTCAGCTTTAAAGGGGCATGATGCTGTGGATGACACTGCTACACATGGTCACATACACACCGCTTTACTCCAGGTTTCCATAACAACCGATCACAGGTTTTTCAAACTGAGATTCACATGACGCTTATGGACATACACACAAATGACATACAAAATAGGCCAGTGCAAAACTGGGCAATTCTTATGGGGCCACTACACAAAAAAAATAAATAAATAAAAATATACCCGTGCGAAGCCGAGTCCTCCTGCTAATTAATAATATATATATATATATATATATATATATATATATATATATATATATATATATATATATATATATATATTAAGCCAATGGCTGGTCAAGTAAAGAAGGGGGTGTATATCTCACCCAGACTACTCAGGTGGGTGAGATGAGAAAACTCCAGAAGGAAGGTTTGTTCTCAGCAGTCAACTTTCGTCTGCTGAGCAGTTTGGTAAATGCTCAGTATTGGGCTGGATTTTTAGGAATGAGGTAGGTTGGTAGTGGGACCTGTCATTCCACTCTCCATCCAGTCCACACTTTGGGGATATTCCGGCAGCGACTCAGCTGTTGAGAGTCTCCTCGTCAAGGAGGCTTAAGAAGTTGCTCCAGCAGCAGAGCTTGGCTGGAGAGCTGACAGGTCATATTTTTGGAGCTGTGTCCTGAATGATTCTACTGGCTTTTGGATTTCTGTTATTCTAGGTGAGGAAACCTATTCTATGTTTAGTTAGAGCCTATCCAGGCAGGGATTTATTTATGTATTGTTTCCTTTTGTTGCTGCACTACTTTTTTGAGTGAAAATAAACTCTACCTTTGTTTTGGACTAAAGAATCTGGACTTTTGTGTCTATGCCACCCCACCTAGCAACCCCAGACCCTGACTATATCATATATATTACATTACACATACACACAGACAACACCCTTACACCACCGCACAGTAACATTATATAACTGCTGTCCCCGGCCCGTATATCATACATTACGTACTCTGCTCATACATGTCTATATGCCTGTACATAGCAGCCAAACCAAACAAGAGAAGAGTGCGTAATGCATTATATACAGGGCGGAAGCATTGGTCATATGGACGTGTAGAAAATAAAGAGGGTTGTCAAAACTAGATAAATATATTTGCATAAGAAAACTATCACAATAAATTCTGTTATAACAATTATAGCAACACAAATTTTAGTGACAGCTGTTGCTATATTACATAAGATCTAGCAAAACAATAACCCTCTCAGGGCCACTTATTTTTATACAATGGTCTTAAATGAAACATCAGAAAGTGGCCTGCTGCTTTAATGAAGTTTTATGCCCAACATTTTTTATTTAATTTTGCTGATATTTTTCAAATTTTTCAAGTCATTATCTATGATTTCAATCACAGCTCAGTAATTAGACATCTGCCTGGTAGTGTGCAGTGCACCTGTGCATCCATCACATGACCATGGACTGATCTTTATCCACTGAAGGTAAAGAATGAATGACAGCAAGCAAAGAGCTAGAAAACTGGGAGACATTAATACAGAAAATATATTAGAAAATTGGAGAACTTTTCATCATATAAACAATAACATTTATTTGCTGGAACTGGACAACCCCTTTAACATGTATTTGATTAAGGCGGAGAGACCCCACAGATTTTTTTTTTTTTCAGGGACAAATGTAATCTTATTGATGAATTTGTGTATTAGTTGTGTAATTGTTTGATGCAACTCTTGTCACTGCAATCTGAATGATGGTAAACATCTGGGTCACAGAGATAAACTTCCTGGTTATGTTCAGGGGGATGTTACATAAGAATACCCCTGGGGTTAGGCTCAAACGAGTACTGCATTATCCTTGTATGTGACAATAAGAAAGCATAAGTATAGTATGTTCCCTAATTGACAGAGGGGATTACATGGACAGAAGTTCCTGCTAACCCTACCCCTGGAGTCACATACAGGTTATTCACAGAGATATAGTCTCTGCAGTCTGCAGCTCTGGCTCCTTGCCCCTCACACAGATCTAAAATTATACCTGAGGTAGGGGGAGGGAGGACAATTCAGAGCCCCATATCTCAGAATCCATTATGACTATGAAGTTGAGCTTGAATTCATTTTAAAGATGAGAATCTCATCTATAAAGTGCTATCAATACCATCATGATATCAATATCATCATTATAGATTTGGAGCGATTTGCTGTTAAAAACACTACCAGGAATTGAGATCTGCATTGGGATCTCAATGTCCAATAGCCTTTTCACCAGTGAAAATCTGTAAGGGCCATAATGATGATTGTGATATTTTAAAGAGAAGATTCTCATCTTTAAAATGAATCCAAACTCATCTTCATAGCTCTAACCAATACTAAAAAATTAGCATTAGTATTAAGGACTTACTGCATATATCCTCTGGTACAGAAGTGCCACCCTAGTTGGATGTATAAATATGTGGGTAACAGAGAAAGGGTTAAAGGAAGTCTGTCAGCAGGAAACTTCATAATTAAGGTAATGACATTACCTTGTAGAGCTCTTTACAAGCTTTCCAAATATGCCTTTGAAATTCAGCATTGCAGCTCCATTAGCAAGAAAGCGAGCGTCTTATTCATATGCAAATTAGGCGAAAAGGGCTTTTGGGGCATTTCTTATCTTCCTCAGGCTTCACTTTGTGTTGCAGATTACTTCCCCTATCTAATGTATAAATTAGATGCATATCAAAGTCACTAAGTTTGGTTGCTCATATAATTTCATTAAATCTCCTTAAATCAGGATTCCCTTCTGGGTTAACCTAATAAAACCTCCTTTTACAAACAGATATCTGGCACCTGGCTCTGTTTTGAGGTTTAGTGCAATGAGCTGTCCCTTCACTTCCTGGTCTGTTTTGTGTGTCACCATACAGCAACACACAACCCATGCCCTGGGCAACAGTAGAAGCCTTTTTTTCCCCTGAAGGCTCGTTCACAACCGTACTCCGTTCTGCAGGTTTCAGTTTCCTGCACAAAACAGGGGCAGGAGACACAAACCTGCCGGCATGTTTCAATCCCATTCATTTGAATGGGCTTGAAAAGTCTCTGGACGTGTGCGCTGGTGAGCGCTTTATGCTCTCTGCGGCGAAAGTTTTTTTTTTAAACCGGACACAGGGTCGGACATGCAGTACTTTGTGTCTGGTTTAAAAAAAAAAAAAAAAAAACCGGTTTCACCGCAGAGCGCATAAAACGCTCACGGCCGGACTCAGCATGACAGGTTTCAGTCTTCAGCGTGCAGAAGACGGAAACCTGAAAACTGAGTTCAGGCGCTGGTGTGAACCCAGCGCAAGCCATCAAATATACAGTACTCATCTATCTGACAGTCAGGTATTTATCCAATAATTAAAATTCACCATTAAACCATCAATTTACACTTTGGATATTCCTTTAAGAAGCAGATTTACATTATTTATCTGGTACTGATCATGAGTTATAGTATTATAGTCAAGAGCTGCATTCACAACTCCGCTGGCTGCGACTGGTATCAGTCTGAAAGCTTGTTGAGAAACACACCTCTTACAACCTGTCTGTGCTCCCATAAAGTAGCAAAACAATGGATGCCATACACTAAGACAGGCATACACCTTTTAAAAAGTTTGCCGCAGATGCCAAAGTACACATTTGGGAGTAACATTCAGAAAATCAGATCAATGGCAGGGAGAGATAGGTGCCAAAATTTGTTCAATTTTTCACTCTTTTTAAACTTTTTTTTTTTTTTAATAGAGCAATTTGGACTGAACATGGAGCAATGAAACCGGAAGCTTCATGCTTCTGTTTACGGACCCCCGGCTGACGTCATCAGTGATGTTCCCTGTGTGTCACAAGACAACAGCAGCCAATCATGGGCCTCAGCAGTGACCTCTTCACAAATAGTACATGACTGACTAGTCTCAACAGTTCAATTTATGAAGAGGTCATCACCAAGCACAAAGGAGACCTCATTGCTATTATCAGCAGGGATAGTAAACCTATGTTCAGTCCAAATGAAACTAAATTACAAACATTTTAAGCAAAGTGTCTGGTAACCCCCTTACTAAATGTTACTAATCCTATATCTCTACATTTGTTTATCAATTGTCACTAATTTTAGTAATATGGTTTGCAACATCATGTTCATTATTTTTTTTTTTACACAGTTTTCATCAAAAACCTGTGTAACCTACTTACGCTGGGTTCACACCTGCGTTTGGGGTCTCCGTTCTATGGTTTCCGTCTTCTGCATGCCAGAAGACGGAAACCATAGACCGGGTCCGGCCGTGCGCGGTGGTGAGCGTTTTAGGCTCTCCGCCGCGAAACCGGATTTTTTTTATCCGGACACAGAGTACTGCATGTCCGACTCTGTGTCCGGATTATAAAACCCGGTTTCGCGGCGGAGAGCCTAAAACGCTCACCGCCGCGCACGGCCGGACATCTCTCTCACCCATTCAAATGAATGGGTGAGAGAGACTCCTGCAGGTTTCCGTATCCTGCCTGTGTTTTAGGCAGGAAACGGAAACCTAAGTACGGAGTGCCGGGCCGCAGATGTGAACGAGCCCTTAGTAGATTTGGGCCAATCTGATTAGTATACAGTGCTTGTACACTACTGTAGGAAAACTAGAACTACAAGGCAGGATCAAATCACATATTAGAGATGTGTAAATATTAGAAATATATAATAATTCTTCACATACATGTAATATTGTAGATACATACACAGTCTTCAAACAGAATCAGGATTTCAGCGGGCACCAAAGAAGATTTCTCACTGCGGCTGTAATTAAGGATCTGAGCCGGGTGGCAAATCCATGTAACACTCCTAAGCACTTTGAGGTTTCCAAGCTAAAAATATCTTTCTGGCAAGAAACCCAAACTGTCAGCTCAGAACCTACAGATGAATAGAAGAAACGCACTAATGTGGGAAGAATACTTTCCCTTGGCAGTATCCTTCATTTTCTTAATGCATGGCCTCTCCTCTCCAGCAAGAGGACTAAAACTGGCCTATACATACGACGCCAAGTAATCAATATTTTATGGCCAATCCTCCAGATATGTCACAGTAGAAAAAAAAAAAAACCTTTTATGATGCTACTAAGGTGCTGTCAAATAGTCATATGGTTGACAGCTATTTCTGCCAACCTCCCCTCATGCACATATGCAATATGTTTGAGAAGAGTACCTAGAGTAAGGCGCTGCCAGAATGAACAAAAAAATTGGGAGCTGAAATTCATCATGCCGAATTCCTCTTTCTCCCATTATTATTAGAGATGAGCGAGTACTGTTCGGATCAGCCGATCCGACCAGCACGCACCATAGAAATGAATGGATGCACCTGGTACTTCCGCTTTGACGGCGGCCGGACGCTTAACCCCCCGTGTGCCGGCTACGTCCATTCATTTCTATGCGAGCGTGCTGTTCGGATCGGCTGATCCGAACAGTACTCGCTCATCTCTAATTATTATCTATTAGGGGCCAGTTGGGAGGCCTATATACACTTTGAGAAATGTTGCCCAAACTTCAGATGAATGGGGTCTGATCTGCAGTAACTTGGGCTGGCTACTACAGAGCGTGTTGGTGGTCAGATCTCCACATGTCTGATATTGATGACCTATAAAATATTTAAAAAAATAAAATAAAAAAAAATATGGAGTCTTCAGTAGTTGATACTTTTTTAATGGCTAACTAATAATGATGACAGATTCCAAGCTTTCGAAGCTCTTGGCTTCTTCCTCAGGTAGAGCTTCGTAAGCTTGTAATCTGTCATCATTATTAGTTAGCCATAAAAAAAAGGTATCAACTACTGAAAATTTTTTTTATATATATATATATATATATATATATATATATATATATATATTTCATACCCACTGGCTAACATGATACAAAAACAAACGTTTTCCTTATACATTGATGACCTATACATAGAATAAGGCATAAACATTTTTTAGCCTAGAAAACCCCTTAAAGGGGCTCTATCAGCAAAATCATGCTGATAGAGCCCCACATATGCGTGAATAGCCTTTAAAAAGGCTATTCAGTCATCGTAAAAGTTATATTAAACTACCCCCCCCCCCGTTTTAAAATAATAACCTAAAAAAGAATGTGCTCTACTTACCAAACGTGCACCCTGGGCGGGCATTCTGGGTGTGTCTTCATCTTCTTCCCCGCCTCTTCTTCCTCCGATGTCCTCCGGTCCCGTCTTCCTCCAGCGCTCGCGAATGGCCAGTGATAGCCGGGGCGCATGCGCAGTAGCCGTAGTAGAAGCTGCATGCTACTGCGCATGCTCCCAGGCCGGTTTTTCATATCAGTGTCCGCGAGCGAGCGCTGGAAGAAGACGGGACCGGAGGACATCGGAGGAAGAAGAGGCGGGGAAGAACATGAAGACACACCCAGAATGCCCGCCCAGCGTGCACGATCCGTAAGTAGAGCACATTCTTTTTTAGGTTATTTTTTTAAAACGGGGGGGGGGGGGGGGGTAGTTTAATATAACATTACCGATGCCTGAATAGCCTTTTTAAAGGCTATGCACGCATATGTGGGGCTCTAGCAGCATGATTTTGCTGATAGAGCCCCTTTAAAGTGAGCTAAAGTAAGCCAGCCATTAGACAGGTGTTTTTCACACAAAGTGGGAGAACCGCGACAATTTGGAAATCATAGCATGATTTTTCTGTAATGTGTGAATAGGATTCATTAGACTGTATAAAAAAATTAAAAAAAAAAATTGCAGGGACTGTACAATGCTGCAGTTTTTGCCATGGCATTTACACCACAAGGGGCCCCGTCCTAAAAGGGATTTTCTCCTCTCAGGCTTTCAGCTTTCCTCTCGTCTCCTCTCTCCTCCACTTCCTGGTTTCCAGCTTATACCTCCTGTTTTCTCTAAACAGCACAGTTATCTCTGGATTTACATACACAGGTAACAGAGACATTGCTAAAGAACCTTATCTACCCCTTATCAGTGCTGTAAAGGGAGTCTGTCACTGGGGAAACATTTTTAACTGAAGCCACATCAGTCATTTGTCCAAAAAACTGTTTTATTTGTACAAATGGCAGCGAGGAGAACAGAAATAAAATAGTCTTTATAAAAGCTATTGCAACGTGGCTTCAGTTAAAACCAAACATGTTTCCCCAATAATAGACTCCCTTTAAAACTGAAAGCCAAATGCCTGTAACCTAGGCATTAAACAATGAGAAGAGAAATGTAGCCGTATCTGTCAAACAGAGGTATAGATAAAGCAATGTATTGGGTAAAACACTTCTGTCAACTTCGGCTCCCAAGTCTGAGTGTGATCCTTGGAATTTGAATACCCCTTTAAAATGCTATTAAAAATGTGCACTAGTTATATTCAAAGAAATACAATAAAAATTAAGTTTGGCAAAACTGACCAAGCATCTAAAGTGTATTTAATTATTTTATTTTTGATCAATGTTCATTCAGTCCATGTTCGATTTAAATTGACAATTATTTTTTTATTATTTCACAAACATCGAACCAAGCTTCCATCGTTTTCTTTATTACACCAACTTACTGCTAGTAAAGATTCAGACAACCAAAAAAACATGAACAAAATATTTTCATATGGTACTCTTGAACATGAGGTGGTCATAAGTGACAGTTATCAACCAATACTCAAGGAGAATACGGAAGGAATGACCCCACAGTAGGGATCTGGTGATTTCACCAAGTCCCCCTGCGGCCAACTCAAGAACATTTGCAATAATGTTGAAAAAAATAAAAAGCAGTATTGAATAGTTGTCCTGATGGGTTGACCAAGATAACCAACCTATGGATAACATGACCTAAGGATTATGAATTGATATACGGACAGATGACCAATGGAAAAAAAATATCTAGATTGTTTATAATGAATTGCTTCAATGCAGCAGAATGGGTCACACAATGTCACAGTCTGTCTAGCCAGCTATAAGGTAACATACAGGCTGCGCGATGAGAATATACACGGTTACCCAATTCCATGATGTGATCTGATGCCGCACACGTATAGCATCAAGGACACACTGAGTGATTCATCAATGATTCACCTCCCTCCCACTCAGATAGCACACAATACATATAGTTTGCTTGTGAATCCAGCAGGTAGCTCACTACTTTATGGTATATTTTTCCTAATTTTTCCTATAATCTTCTGTACATATGTGAACTGAATATCATAATATATATATTTTATATATAAACAAACAACACTTACATTATTATATGCAACACTATTTATGGATATATGTATCATCACCACATTCTAAATGAATCCTGTTACGGTATTTAGCTGTATAGCTCATATGCATTGTGGTGCCTGCAGTACTGCAGTGCTTCAGTCTGAGATACAGAATACATTTCTTACAGAGAACCGCTTATCTAACCCGTCAAGTCTGTTTTAGTAAATACGTCCATATCTCATAAAATGACAGTTCCAGATTTTCTTTTCTGATAATTCTGCATTGTGCGGTTTCACTTTTATTCCACCTATGAAATCATGAATACATTAACTGGCTGTTATTATTCTCTTTGTCAAAGAGGTAAGTCTGCACACAGTCTTGTGCTGGGTTCACACCAGCGTCCGGTCTCCATGCTCACGTAAGCGGCCACAAAAAAAAAAAAAAACAGCCACCAGCATGTGCACTCGGCTCTGCCTGCAGCCCGATGGCAGAGCCGACTGCGCAGGCATACAGGTGTGACCCCCAACGGGTCATTCCATATCAAGTGATCCAAATAGGAATATTTTTTTTACCTGACGTCTTTAGATTTTTTTTATTTTTTATGAAGTACAACTTAAGTTAATTACAAATAAAAAGTTTTGAATTTTTTTCTTCATCAGTTAATTTTTTATAGACTTCTAAAGTTTTGAAAAAGTGTGAATTTTGGCCTGGTATGGCTTTACATTTTTTAACATATCTTGGGCTAGAATTAAGATAAATAGGTGGGAGAGGCATCATTTTTCTCAGAGCGGTACCGGCTTTCATTTGATATGTCACAAGACGATGTTTCTTTATATTTTGTTTTGGAGAAATCAAATTCAAAATTTTGATGCGCAATTGTGAAAAAAAACGTATGTTCTAAAATTGTGAAAAAATGCATTTGTGTTACTTGTGTTCTTGGTTATATTTGTACAGGTTTTCAACTTGGGACCAAATTGGGATCAATTTTTTTAATTTTTTTTTTTTAAGCCTTGAATCATCTGATTTTATGTTTGTGTGAGCTTCTTCCTTTTTTCTTTTCAAATTACAACTTGCTGAATTCAACATTTATATGCAACAATAAAGAGAAACAAAAACAAATCCCATAAGTGCCAGAATAAATACATCTTATCATCATAACACAACTTGTCCAGCATTTTTAACCTGAATGCATTGAACAAACCGAAAGAAAAAAGCTGCTCAAGTGCGATTTTCTAAATAGTCTCATTCTAATTAGATGTTAACAAGAGTACAAGAACCAATATTTATAACACCTATTTCTACATGTAACAATTGTTTTTTATTATATCACTAAACATGTAATTAATTAAGAAAAATAGTCCAGTAGATAAATCCTCATTCCATAAAATATGAACCAATCAAACAATAGGACATTTTTAAACTACTGGCCTTTTATCATCAATTTGTCCTTTCTAGTGAGTGAAATGTAATCTTGTCCATAAGCGCTTACTAGCAATGGCCATTTCCTTTTGTGTCAAAGAGTATGTACGGCCTGTCATGGTGTTAGGCTCCACCTGAGTTAATATCTGATTTTTGTTGACTTGTAAAATGTCTGGTTTTCTTGGATACAAAAAGGATGGTGCTGGACCAGAAGGATGCAAAAAAGTCAATTTTATTGTCTTCATTTTCACAATCTTTGGAGAGTACAGTAGCCAGCCACCAGCACCGATCACATTCACAGGTCACATAACCAGTTATGTCATCCATTGCCAATCTTGTGCCGCCTTCTACCACTTCATGGACTTCACTGTCATCTTAGACCACAGGCTGAACAGATCTGAATTCAAGATTTTCGGAATGACACTGTAATAGTTATACTTTAAAATATTATCCCATCGCGATCCCAATTTGAATTTTGGTACAGATGTGGCTAAGGGCATAGCAGGCCCATGTGCATTTTTTTGAAATTTTTAAATAAAACATTTTTTTCGGAAATGCGTTTTAAAATTTTGCGTTTGCGTTCACATGGGTAAAATATTAACAAAGATACTCTTGTGACATATTTGGTGAAAGCCTGTATAGTTCTGAGTAGAATGGCGTTTATTTTGTTTCTCTATCTTTTTTCTAGCCTAAGTTATGAGGAGAAATGTAAAGGCAGGAAACACCGAAATTCGCACTTTTTCTGAACTTTGAAAATCAATTAAAAATCCAAAAAAAATTCTAGAATTTTTTTTTCTTCACATTTTGCATTCTCTGACACACTATTACCAAATGACAAAATCTCAAAAGAATTAAAAATATAGAGGGAAAAATCATTGGTTCACTTGACACGGAATGACCCCAACGCCAGAAGAAGATGAAGAGGCCGTTGCTGACGAAGATGGAGGCAGCGCTGGAGAGAGTTCTCTCGCAGGATTGGGGATGCCCCCAGTGCTGTTTGAGTGCTGGGGTCCGCCCCCAGTGCTGCGAAAGAACTAATTTGCATACCGACGAAAAACGGATTTTTAACCGAATGGAGGGGCGAAGAAGACATCTAAAGGTAGGAGAAGAATAGCCTTTCTTAAGGCTATTCCAACGTGTCAACTAGAAAAAAAAAGTTTTGAATGGTAGAATTCATTTAATGAAACAGCACTGAAGTACCTACACTCAATGCTACTGTTTGTACAGCAAGTGAGTGCCACAGCTGGCGGTGTGAAAATATTACAGAGAGCTGTGCTGTGTTGGTACAGGTGTCGGACAACTGCATATCTAATATTGATGGCCCATCCATACTAAACACCAGATAACCTTTAAACATAACTAAACACTGGAGGGATTATTATGAATGGCACCTATTCCAGTCTTAAAGAGGTTGTCCAAGCAACACAGATTTTTCTTTGGAAGCCCAGGAAAGTGAAAAATGAAATAAAAAATACTCACCTGCCCACAATGCTCCAGTGTCTCCCAATGCTGTCTGGTCCTGCAGTACTCTGGGGCTTCTATCGGCAGAAGTTTTCACAGCACGTGACCACTGAAACCAAACAGCAGCCTCTGGACATCACTCACATAAGTCACCTACAATACCAGGTCCTTTCCTGCTGAGGAGACTTCCGTCGGAACAAGCCCACAGCCCAGCAGGACCGGACAGCAGCCTGGGACAATGGAGCACCAGAGATAGAAGAGTATTTATTTATTTATTTTTTTTTTTAATTGTTCACCTTTCCAGCCTCCAGAGAAGAATAAAACAGTTTTTCCTTAAAGGGGTTGGCCACTTTAAGACCAATATTGACAAACAAATGTACAATAAACAGATATACAGTTTTCCAATATACTTTCTGTATCAATTCCTCACGGTTTTCTAGATTTCGGCTTGCTGTCATTCATTCTGTTACTTCTAGAGGATAAAACTCTGACCATGGTCATGTGATGTACGGTCCATGGTCATGTGATCAGTACACAGGTGCCGCTCGTTACAGTCACAGCACCGTAATCAGACATCTGCCTGGTAATCAGCTGTGCACCTGTGTGTCATCACATGACAACGGACCGTAAATCACATGACCACGGTCAGAATTTTATCCTCTAGAAGTAACAGAATGAATGACAGCAAGCCGAGATCTAGAAAACTGTGAGGAATTGATACAGAAAGTATATTGGAAAATTGTATATCGCTTTATTGTACATTTGTTTGTCAATATTGGTCTGAAGGTGGCCAATCCCTTTAATAGAGGCTCTGACTGGCACAAGGCATGCCTGAATTATGAAATAGTTCCAACCTCTTAATAAATCAGATGCACGCCTGCGTACCAGATTTCCTGTATAACTTATGGCAGGTTTCTGGAGAGAGTTAAAATAAATATGTTGGACAAGAGTCCCTGTCGCACCCATTATCACAAAAAGTGGTGAGCAAGGTGCAGAGTGGCTTATTTACCAAAGTCCACCCACGTACATGCTCACTGTATAACCCCAGACACAATGCGAATAATGAGAGTGAGCCTCGTATTGTGGATTCTGCAGCAGTGTCAGCCACAGAATCTACAGAAAGATCGAGAAGGACACTTCTTTTTTCAGGCTCCAGATTCCAAACCGAAATTGGAGCTAATTTTCAGGTGGACTCACCCTAAAAATTACCTTCAAATTCTGCCATGTAAACCAGCCCTTACTATTGTCCTTTAGGCAAAAGTCCCAATTGTGAAAATGCAGGTTTTGTAGCAGATTTTGCTGCATTTTTTGCGCCAAAGCCAGGAGTGGATTGAACAAAAGATAGAAGTATAAGAGCTTTCTATAGATATCTCATTGTTTTTGTAGCCAGCCTTGGCTTTGGCTCAAAAAACCATTGCAAAATCTTCAGCAAAAATGGGGGACTCAACCTTACAGTTTGACAGACAGATCGTCTCCTGAAGAGCTAGTACTTTATATAGGCACTCATTAACAGGTTACCAGATTAGCAACTTTTTGGCCACCTCTAACTTGTGTTATTCAGATAAAATACGCACAGCCATTCACAAATTAATTAACACCATGGTGACTGGAAAATGCTGAATTACCACAAGTGGATAAACACTTTGGGAATTTCTCACTTGTGTAATTGTGAAACCACTGGGATGACAGGAAATAAGACTTCAATTTGTAAACATGACCTGGAAGATAACATGGAAGACACAAAGAATACAAAAAAAAAAAAAAAATACATTGCGGGGCTGATTTATTAAAAATTGTGAGTACTAATAAGAGGATATATGCTTAATATTCGGCTGCGTCAGAGTGAGATGTGCCAGAAGTACTAAGAGACTCGGGCTTCTTAATAATTCTGGCACATCTTGGGAGCTCCTGTGCGCCAGAAGTTATAATAAATCTGTCAGGCTGAGGAGCCTCTTTCCTGGCACACCTTGATTCCTGCCCGCTTTTAGTAAATGTGGCAATACTGGTTGAAAATAAGCCACAAAGAGGTTTGGTTTTTTTTGTGCAAAAACTGACTTTTTCCATTCCCTGAACACCACAAGGCATGATACATCAGCCCTTACGACTTATTTTCTCATTAAAAAAAAACAAAAACAAAACACATCTTGCCGATTCTCTTATGAAAGACCAGCGAACAAGTGAAACATCTCTTTTAGTAGATACTTGTATTCCATATGAAGTAACAATTCTGGAGTGGGCCCCCCTTAGTGTCTAGGGCCCAGTGACTGCTACGTCTGTATCCCCTATAGCTATGCCCTTGTGTAAGGGTTTGTAGAGATACATTCCCTTCTAAACCCAGGTGTGAAGTTATTCAGAACTTTCCGAGAGCATGAACTGTGCAATGGCACAATGACAAGTTTAATAAAAAAAAGTTCCAGGATTGTTATTGGTTACTAAAGCAAACAAGTTAGGAAGGGTGATACGGTGGAAACCCAGCATTTTTTGTTGAAGTTTCGTGAGCTAAAACCAGAAGTTACCCATTCCTGTTGTAGCCATTCTTGGCTTTAGATAAAAAAAAAAAAAAAAAAAAAAACACAACAAAATCTGCAACAAAAAAAGCTGCGGTTCCACAACGTTCCAGGCTAGTTCACACGGGGGCAAAGAAGCTGATTTTGACTGCTGATTTCGCTTCAAAAATCAGCCCTAATTTTTTGATATTAAAAAGCAGCTCTGAAAGAAAGCTGTCAGCTCTGCTCTGTCCGAGTTGTGAGCTAAAATGGCGCCTAGAGGCAAAAAGGGGTGGGTTCTGGCCATGCCCAGTGGGCTGGCTAGTTAAAAAAAAAAATCAGCAACGAAACCAGCGTAAAAAAAAAAAAGCGTCAAAATCAGCGTGCAATGCAAAAAACAGCGACTGAATTTTCAGTGCCAAATTAAGCGAGGCTTTTATACGTGTGAACTAGCCCGCATTCACATGGGGGCAATGAGGCAAATTTTGACAGCAGATTTTGCCTCAAAATCTGACTCCATACAATGGTGGTCTATGGAAACTGCTAGCTTTTTTTTTTTTTTTTTTTCTGCTATCAGGAAAAGCAGCGACATGACCTTTCTTCAGGCAGAAAGCAATAGAAGTGAACAGGAGGTAAAAAACGCCTAGCGTTTTTTTGCAAAAAAAAAAATCCTAGCTTTTTTCTTTTGCAAAAAACAGCGACTGAAAACGCCTAGCATTTTTACAGTCCATTCACTTTAGGGGAGGGGAAACCCGCCTGGCGTTTTCTGAATCAGTTTTTACCAAAAACTGCTCCAGAAAAAGCTCCAAAAAATGCCTCAAGGTAAAAAAAAAACAGCTTCCTAATTAGGAAGCGTTTTTTGTTTTTTTTTTAGGACAAAAATAAGCCAAGCGATTTTTACGTGTGAACTAGGCCCCACATTGCGGAATCGCAGCTTTTTTTGTTGTTGCAGTTTTTGAGTCAAAGCCAGGTAAGGATTGAGCAAAAACTAGAAGTATAAGAACTTCCTATATATTTCCCATTCCTTTTGTAGCCATTCTTGCCTTTGGCTCAAAAAAAATTGCAACAAAACAAGCTGTATTTCCGCAGTGTGGGTTCCCAGCCTAAAAGGCATCTCACCAAGACAATTTTTATGAAAAAGCTGGGTCTTCCCACCACATCTGCTATGTAAAGAGACAAACCTACAGATGAAGATGATAGAAGTTGTAATGGCAGCCATACTACTTGGCACCCAGCTTCTCCAGAAACCGATAAAAGCGGAATGTGTATATTAGAGACTATGGAATAATTTATAAGACTGTTTGCAGCGCTGAACACAATGCAGGTACGTGCGCCATGTTGATATTCTGAATGCCACTGTTTTTCTCATATGTAACACTTTGAGGATAAGATCTGATTTGTTACACACGCCCCAGATTTAGGGTCATATGCAGCATTTTGTAGGTGTCAGATCCTTGCATTATATGGTACCTGTCCACAAATCTGGCACAGATGGCACATGTCTGCTCCACTCTGACAATCTACAAGTGATGGAGCAGATTGTGACTGGGCACCATCAATCACTGTGGTACCCTGGCTGTAACAATGACTGCCGATGGTCCCTGGTCCTGATCCTGGGCAGGCAGGAGATGGCAGGGCTGTGTGTCAGTATGTACCTGCTGCTCGCCACAACACTGCAGCAGATACCATCATGCCTGCCCTACCCCCTCCCCAGCACTGCTCTCCTCATGACTGAGCACATCCAGACCCCGGGCCTGCAGCAGCAGCTCCCTGCCCCCTGCCCCATGACTGCAGTGCTGATAAGAAGGTGAGTAGGGGGAATCCCAGGCGTGGGGGAGGGGGAGGCTCCATACCACACATAATAATAACAACAGCACGGCGACCTCTCCTCTCCCCGGAATCCCTTACCGTGAAGGGGACGTCATTGACGCTGCCCACGGAGTAGCAGTTATCCCCGGGGTTGACGGCTCCGGTGAGCACCTGGTGCAGATGCATGGTCGGCTGTGGTGAGTGGTGCCTTCAGTGATGGACGTGGGCTCCTTCTCCTCCTCCGCTCTGGTGCTCTCCCTCCATGTAATGCAGAGGCCCCGGCCTCAGCTGCGTCTTATCGTGGCAGCTGGAGACAGCCGCTCATTCTCAGGTGTTTGGCCAGCGGCCGCCCTTCTCCATGACCCGGGAGGCTGTGCGGCGTCCTCTCACTCTGCACGGCTGTTGCTTCCCGGATGCTGCTCTGTGTTGGCCCGGCTGTGAGAGGAGGAGAGCGGGGATCCCAGCTGATGGGCAGGGAGAAGGCGCGTCCACAGAAGGCGGGTTCACCGGGGAGGACGCGGGACTGCGCAGACGTGCCCACAGCTCTCCTGGACCCTGCTCTTACCTCCTGCGGCTCTCCCTGTGTCCCCTCCCGCTGCGTCCCTGTCCTCGGTGTCCCCTCCCCTCACTGTGTGTTCTCTGCGTGTCCCCTCCCCTCACAGTCTGTGCATGTCCTCTGTACATCTCCTCTCTTACTGTCCCTGTGCTCAGTGCATCTCCTTCATCTTACTGTACATTCCCTGTATCCTCTCATGGCCCCTCTATATCCCCCTCACCTCTATTCCTCACTGTACATTCCCTGTATCCTCTCATGGCCCCTCTATATCCCCCTCACCTCTATTCCTCACTGTACATTCCCTGTATCCTCTCATGGCCCCTCTATATCCCCCTCACCTCTATTCCTCACTGTACATTACCTGTATCCTCTCATGGCCCCTCTATATCCCCCTCACCTCTGTTCCTCACTGTACATTCCCCTGTATCCTCTCATGGCCCCTCTATATCCCCCTCACCTCTATTCCTCACTGTACATTACCTGTATCCTCTCATGGCCCCTCTATATCCCCCTCACCTCTATTCCTCACTGTACATTCCGTGTATCCTCTCATGGCCCCTCTATATCCCCCTCACCTCTATTCCTCGCTGTACATTCCCTGTATCCTCTCATGGCCCCTCTATATCCCCCTCACCTCTATTCCTCACTGTACATTCCCTGTATCCTCTCATGGCCCCTCTATATCCTCCTCACCTCTATATCTCACTGTATATTCCCTGTATCCTCTCATGGCCCCTCTATATCCCCCTCACCTCTATTCCTCACTGTACATTCCCTGTATCCTCACATGGTCTCACCTCTATTCCTCACTGTACATTCCCTGCATCCTCTCACTGGATAGTCTCAATGCATTCCTGCACCTGTCTCTGTATCTTCCTCATATTTTACCATTCCTCCCTGAATATTCCCCCTGTATCCTCTCATTGTCCCCATTTTATCTACCCTCACCTCAGTGTCTCTACCCCATGTATCCAGTTTCCTCCTTGTATATTTCCTCTGTACCCTCTTTCTCATTGTGTAATCCTCCTGTATCTTCTTATTAGCCTCTGCCTGCGACTTCGTCTGCGGGTTGTTGCTATCAATGATCCGCCTATATTCAGCAAATTGCTGTCGTCGAGGGTTTGCCTGCTCCGGTGTTTCGGCAGCTTTTAAGCTGAACTTGTTCCCTGCGCCGTGCCTGTGATTATCTCAGCAGCTCGCTGGGAAGCCATATAATGAGCGTATTGTTGGCGCTGATAATCCTCCTGCTCCGGCGTTTCGGCTGCTGTCAAGCTGGCCTGCTGCTAAACTCGTTCCTTGCCCTGTGCCTGTGATTGTTCCAGAATCTCAGCAGCTCGCTGGGACGCCATATAATTAGCGTGATCTCCCTTGGCTCCGCTTGAGGAGAACTCTGTTGATTTCTGGCTACCTTCATAGCTGTTGTTGTTTTAGAATTTTGCGACAAATTAGATTTTCTTATTCCAGGAATGTTTAAAAGTAGCAAATTTGGGTTAAAGGTGTTTTCCCTTCCAGTGTGTCAGCACTGCCTGGAGCATATAAGATAATATGCAAATGCATGTACACAATCCACTGAGGGTTCGCTGAGTGTTTACACAGAGAGATAACAGACCTGGCTTTATCAGAAGCTGAGATAAGCTGCTGCAAGAGCAGTGTAATATAGTATGTGAACATACATTCATAACAGTCGTGAAGCAATGTCATTTACCAGCATAAAAAGTAGCATATGTGTTAATCGAGATTACAAACTTTGTGCCAAATTTCATCCAAATCTGTTCAGCCATTTTTGCGTGATTGACTAACAAACATCCAAACACACACTTTCAGATTTATAATATTAGTAGGAAGGATTGCCTTTGTATCCTCTGTGTTGTCTCTATACATCTCCTCACCTCACTGTATGTACCTCATGTAGCCCCTTTATTTGCTGTATTTTCCCCTTGTATCTTTTTATTACCACTTCTATCCTCTACCCTCTCTGTATCATCTCAATGCATATCCTCACTTCACTGTATATTCTCCATGTATCCCCTTTCCTCCCTGAATCTTCCCGTGTCCCCTCATCTCTCTTTCTTCCCTATACACACTTAGTCTATGTTCTCCATATCCACCTATGCCCCCCATTGTATCTCCTCAATACATTCCCACATGTCACTGTATGCTCTCTGTGTATGCCCTCTCCTCACTTTATTTCCCCAGTTTCTTTTAACTTTGTGGTATTTCCTAGATCTCCTTTCCCTTATTGCCATTATATCCCACCTTCACCATCCCTGTCTTCACCATATCCTCTCATAATTTCTGACCACACTTTTAGCAGATTTGTATGATGTTCCCCTAGTGAGTATGAGCACCATAAAGAGAACCTGTCACCTAAATTTTGGAGACTAACCTACCAACAGGTCCTTATTAGTGTTGAGCGAGTAGTATTCGATCGAATACCTCGCCAGCATAGGAAAGCGTGTAATCGCCCGAACACCAAGGGGTTAAACGCTTCGAATATCGATGCCGGCGAGATATTCGATCGAATACTACTCACTCAACACTAGTCCTTATGAATCAGTGGTTAAGTGATCCAAATATCCTTACATAAAGCCTGTTCACACAGGGGTTAAATAAAAAGTTTTCTGTTTACCTGGAGGTGAGTTTGCTAAGTCTCATTGTACTCATCTCTGCTACTTCCAGTGTACACACAGTTCTGCAGTGTAGCCTAGACGTAGCCCTCGGCTTCACCTCGTGCCAGATAACAGGAGCATGTACAGTGAACCCGAGATGTACAGCTCTGGTATCATTGCATTTTTTTTCCCCACACAAGCTTAATATAGTGATATTTCGGACACTAAACCCTAAGATCCTGTTGGTGGTTTAATGTTTCAAATTTAGGTAACGGAATTTTATCCCCTTAACCCCTTCCCGCCGATGGCATTTTTTGATTTTCGTTTTTGACTCCCCTCCTTCTAAACCCCATAACTTTTTTATTTCTCCGCTCCCAGAGCCATATGAGGTCTTAATTTTTGCGGGACAAATTTTTCTTCATGATGCCACCATTAATTATTCTATATAATGTACTGGGAAGCAGGAAAAAAATTCAGAATGGGGTGGATTTGAAGAAAAAATGCATTCCTGCGACTTTCTTACGGGCTTTGGTTTTACGGCGTTCACTGTGCAGCCAAAATGACATGTCCCCTATATTCTGTGTTCCAGGGATACCAAATTTATATGGTTTTATTTACATTTTGACCCCTAAAAAAAATTTCCAAAACTGTGTTAAAAACTTTTTTTCTAAAAGTCGCCATATTCCGACAGCCGTAACTTTTTTATACGTAAGTGTACGGGGATGCATAGGGCGTCTTTTTTTTGCGGGGCTTTTTAGTTCTACCATTTTAGGGAAATGCTTTTGCTTTGATCACTTTTTATTCAAATTTTTATCAGAACCAAAACAGTGAAAAAATGGCGGTTTGGCACTTTCGACTATTTTTCCCGCTACGGCGTTTACCGTACAGGAAAAATATTTTTATAGATTTGTAGAGCGAGCGATTTCAGACGCGAGGATAGCTAACATGTATATGTTTCACAGTTTTTAACTACTTTTATATGTGTTCTAGGGAAAGGGGGGTGATTTGAACTTTTAATACTTTTTATATTTTTTTATATATTTTTCTTTTACTTTTTTTTAATTTTTTTTTTTTGCATTTATTAGACCCCCTAGGGGTGTTGAACCCCAGGGGGTCTGATCACTACTGCAATGCATTACAATGCTAATGCATTGCAAAAAATCATCCTTTCTTTTGCAGGCTGCATAGACCAGCCTGCAAAAGAGAGGATTTGCAGACAAGCCTGGGAGCCTAATACAGGCTCCCGGCTGTCATGGCAACGGGACATCAGCCCTGGAGCATGCTCCAGGAGCCGGCGATCCCGGCCAAAATGGCGGCGCCCATGCGCCGCCGGGAAAATGGCGCCTCCGGGGACCGATCGGAGGCATGAGAGCCGGTTGTCTACTGCTTAAAGCAGTAGACACCCGGCGGCTATGGCGGCCGCCCGGCTCCCGGGCGGTCGCCATAGTTACAGATCCGACATGCGCCGTACTATAACGGGGCATGTCGGGAAGGGGTTAAGAACACGGCTCCATTTTTTTTCAAAACGGACATGTCTCTTTATAGAGCAATAACTTTGAGATGCTTTAACTTACTCAAGTGATTTTGAGATTGTTTATTCGTGACACATTGTACTTCATGTTAGTGGTAAACATTGATTGATATTTTTTGCGTTTATTTATAAAAGAAAATAGGAAAATTGATGGAAGTGTGGAAAATTCACAATTTCCCAAAATGTGAAATGCTCTGCTTTTCAAACGGATAGTCATACCACCCAAATATGTTAATAAATATTATTTACTTTACCTCTGCTATATATCGGTATCATATGTTAATCATCCTTCAATTTATTTTGGAAATTAGAAGGCTTACAAGTATGACAGAGATTTTCCGGGAATCAAGAAAATTTTCCAAACACATTTGTTAGGGACCAATTCAGTTCTGAAGGGGATTTTAAAGGCCTATATTTAGAACCCCCCCCCCATCATAAATCACCCCATTTTCAAAACTGCACCCCTCAAAAAGTTCAAAAATCAGACTTTGCTGGAATAGTTTTCAGGTGCCATATCTCATTCGCAGAGTCCCTAGAGTACTAATACAATGCAAACCCCCCCAAAAGTGTTCCCCATTTGGAAACCTCCAACTCAGAATTTATCTAGGGGTATAGTGAGCATTTTGACCCAGTGGCTGTTTCACAGATTTTATTAGCATTAGGATGTGAAAATTAAAAATTATTTTTTTCAATAAACTGTCTACTCACCTCAATTGTTTTATTTTCACGGGGGTTAAGGGAAAAAAGAGTGCCCTACAGTCCGTTACACAATTTCTCCTGAACCCGGTAATACCCCAGATGTGGTTGTAGAATGTTGTATGGGTACATGGCAGGGCTCATAGTAGAAAGAGCGCTATTTGGCTTTTAGAGGCAGATTTTGCTGGAATAGTTTTCCAGGTCAATGTTGCAGTTGCCCCTAAGGTACTAGTACAATGGAAATTCCCAAAAAAGTGACCCCATTTTATAAACAGCATTTGTCAGGGAATTTCTCAATGGGTAGTATTATAATTTTTAGCCCAAGAGTGCTTCGCAAAAATTAATGTGCAAAGTAAAAATTTAATTTTTTAAAAAGAAATATGCCATTTCAATCCCCAATATATGGTGCCTACTTTGCATCAACAGAGCCACACAATCTTAAAAGTTTTAAGTGGGTTATCCTCGGTATTAAAAAAGTTGTTTATTTGGATGTTAAACTTCTGATTGGGCACACAGCAGGGCTTAGTATGGAATAAGCACTTCCCTTTTAGCTTTTGGAGTATAGATTGTTAGGGACTGGTTTCTGTGTGACATATTGTTTTTGTAGAGCCCCAGAGATAGCGGTAAATTGGAATTCTCCAAGTAGTGACCCCATTTTGTAAGGACAGTTTTAGGGTCTCTACAAACGTGACATGACACCCAAAAGCCAAGAGTCTAAATCTACTCTCCAAAAGGCATATAGCGCTCCTTCACATCTATGCCCTGCTGGGTGTCAAAACAACAATTTATGCACACATACACAGGTGGACAAAATTGTTGGTACCCCTTGTTTAATAAAAGAAAAACCCACAATAGCCACAGAGATAACTTGAATCGGACAAAAGTAATAAATAGAAATTCTAGGAAAATGAACAAATGATGGCAACATGGTGGCTCAGTGGTTAGCACTGCAGCTTTGCAGCGCTAGAGTCCTGGGTTCAATTCCTGCCAGGAAAAACATCTGCAAGGAATTTGTGTGTTCTCTCCGTGTTTGCGTGGCTTTCCTCCCATACCCCAAAGCCTTCCTGACAGGGGAAAATGTACATTGTGAGCCCTATATGGGGCTCACAATCTGCATTAAAATAAAAAAAAAAATAAATAAATAAATAAACAAATGAAAGTCAGACATTGCTTTCCAACTGGGCTTCCACAGAAGTTTAAAAAAATAAATAAAACTCATGAAACAGGCCTGCACAGAAATGAAGTTAAGTTAAGGTTCCCTTAACATAATATTTTGTTGCACATCCTTTTGAAGCAATCCCTGCAATCAAAAGATTCCTGTAACTGTCAATGAGACTTCTGCACCTCTCAGCAGGTATTTGGGCCCCCTCCTCATGAGCAAACTGCTCCAGTTGTCTCTGGTTTGAAGGGTGCCTTTTCCAGGCGGCATGTTTCAGCTCCTTCCAAAGATGCTCAATAAGATTTAGGTCGGGGCTCATAGAAGGCTACTTCAGAATAGTCCAGTGTTTTCCCCTTAGCCATTTATGGGTGTTTTTAGCTGTGTGTTTTGGATCATTATCCTGTTGCAAGACCCATGACCTGTGACTGAGACCAAGCTTTCTGACACTGGGCAGCAGATTTCTCTCTAGAATCCCTTGATAGTCTTGAGATTTCATTGTACCCTGCACAGATTCAAGACACCCTGTGCCAGATGTAGCAAAGCAGCCCCAGAATATAACAGAGCCTCCTCCATGTTTCACAGTAGGGACACTGTTCTTTTCAAGATATGCTTCATTTTCCCGTCTGTGAACATAGAGCTGATGTGCCTTGCTAAAAAGTTTGATTTTTGTCTCATCTATCCATAGGACATTCTCCCAGAAGCTTTGTGGCTTGTCAATATGTAGTTTGGTTATTATTACTTTTGTCAAATTCAAGTTATTTCTGTGACCATTGTGGGTTTTTCTTTCATTAAATGACGGGTACCTACAATTTTGTCCACGAGTGTATAGGACACTGTTTTACCCAGGAAAATCTTCTTAGCAACTTCATATATGGGTATAAACTGCTGTTTGGACACAGCTTGGCACAGAAGGGAAGGAGCACTATTTGATTTTTAGAAAACAGTTTGGTTTTTGGAAGTCATGCCACATTTATAGAGCCCCTGAAGTGGCAGTGAAGTGGGATCTGCAGACACATGAACCCATTTTGAAAACTACACCCCTCAAAGAATTTATCAAGCGGCGTAGTGGCGTAGGCTTGAGGGTTGTATTAATTTAATTTCCAAAAAAAGAATGGGCAACAGATAATGAAAAGTGCACCATTTGGGGGCCACTCGGTGGCCCAGTGGTTAGCTCTGCAGCCCTGCAGCGCTGGGGTCCTTGTGTTCAAATCCCACCAAGGGCAAAAACCATCTGCAAGGAGTTTGATGTTCTCCCCGTATTTGCATGGATTTCCATCCCATATTCCAAAAACACATACTGATTGGGGAAAAAAAATTTACATTGTGAGCTCTATGTGGGGCTCACAATCTACACAAAAAAAATAAAAGAACAGTGCATGATCTGTTGCACTCAACTTGTGTCAGCAAAGACACACGCCAAAGACTGTTAAGCGTAGCACAGCAGCTTTTGGAGTGTTTGTCTCAAACTCAAGCTGGGCACAATATACTGTGCACGATAATTACTTTTTTTTTAAATGTAGATTGTGAGCCACCCCCCACTTGCCCACTTGCCAGAGAGCATTTTGAAGGCAGCACTAATTCAGTTTGGGAACTGACCCTGAGGCCTCTTGCACACAACCGAGGACTAGGTCAGTGTGCTATCCAGTTTTTCCCGGATAGCAGACTTACCCATTCATACACCTATCAGTATGCGGGCCAATATTCTGGGCTGCAAAACTCTGGACAGGTGCTATTCCTCTCTGGTTTTGCGGCTGTGCTTCCACAGCCCCTATTCATTGAATGAATGGGGCCACAGAAGCACAAATGACATAATTTGGGCCATCTACGCACCGGCTGTGCCATTCAATCACGGCCAGTGGCTTACACACGGTTATGTGCAATGGGCCTTAAGTAATGGGACATGAGTAAACTGGTCAATTTCTGATATCAGTGAATAGCACCATGGGGAAGCAACAGTCAAATTATTAAATTCACAGGTGCAATTACATGTATATTCTACCACTAAGGGATCACCACGCTATAGACCTTCCAGAAATTATTAAAACACTGTGTGATGACCTATATAGCTGGCCACCAGCCTGCAAAGATGTGTTGGCTATATCACCTCTGGTTAAGGAGAACGTGCAGTAAGTCATTGGTAGCTGACCCAACAAGGGTAGATCAGGTCCAGTTATTGGCACATGCAGTGGTTGCGACACAGACAGTGAAGAAAAGAATCCAACCGAGGAGGCGAGCCTGGAGTGCCCTGTAAGAGAGAGATAGAGATAGAAATTCACAGGAGGCTGTAACAAGTATTTGGAGGCAAATTTATTAAAAAGGGACTGAAAGCAAAACTGTTTTAGTTGCCCATAGCAACCAATTCCAGTGCAGCTTTCATTTTGTATTATAATCCTGAAAAATGAAAGTCTTGTGATTGGTCATTATGGTGCTATGGATCTTTTAGACTATTTTAATAAAGGTGCCCCTTTGAGTTGTCTGTTATTAAATTCATTTCTTTATCGTTTCCACCCTTAGTGCTCTACTAGAAAACTGGTAAACCATTATATCTAAGTAGTGATGATTGGGGGAGAAGGCTAGAACTTATGAAACCTTTGCACTTGGTCCACCAACTGCCCTGAGGCGGACTGGCCCTTGTACACTTGGTGAATGTCACTGAACAAGAAGTGTAGTTACAATCTGCAGGACTGCTTTCTGAGCAGAAGAACTGGTTTGGGAAGATACAGACTGGATAATGTAATATACAGCTCCTTGTCCAACAACTTTGGAAGTGTAAATGAGTGTTCTGGAGTCAGCCTGTTGGAATGTAAGGTGTAAACATCACTTGACCACTTCCCTGCAATTACAATTTACATTTCATTAGGTGTCCAACAGCTGAGCTTTAGCCCTTTTTTTGTTGGGGTAATTAGATCAGATTAGACCATCTAGACAAACTCTCCCCCACTCTGGAAGATTTTTTTTTAGTTTTTTTCTAAACTGCAATTTTTATTAAAGGGTTTTTTCCAATATAATATACAACAGTAAAAATGAATAAAGTAGAGCCACAAAATGTGGCATAACAGGTTCACAAAATACACTATAATGAAAGAGTACAAAAACTAGTGATAGAGCAAGCAAAAACTGACAGGGCTAGACAGGGAATGGGGGAGGCAGCGAGGAGGAGGTGATTTAGACAAAGACCATGGAAAATGCAGTAGATATCCCAATGCGACCAGATCGAATCAAAGGTTTCCACCATCTGGTCCAGGGTAGCAGTCAAAAATTCCAGGCTACGAACATCTATCATGCGGGCAATTAACTCAGACCCCATGGGAGGGAATGTCCCCTTTTAGTGGTTGGCAATAAGGGTCTTTGCTGCAGTATATAAATAGAGAAACAGCTTAGACGTCTTCTTGCCTAAATGCCTGGGAGGCAAGTTGAGTAAGTAGGTTATAGAATCTTGCACCCAGGTCCACAAGACACTTGTTACGCTACTGGTCTTGCCAGCCAGTATCACAGAACGGGGTATACCATTGTGTGTAGCTTTCCAGATAAACTGGAAAATTGCCTTTTGAAGGGATTGCAGCTCATACCTCAGAACCGCCACTGGAAGGGTTTCGAAGTAATAGAGGAGCTTATAGAGGTGCTTGGGGAAGAGAGTCATTTTAAGCACTGTGATCCATCCTATTAAGGAGATGTGAATGGGGTGCCATTATCCAGGAGAGAGCGGAGTTCATTGAACGAGCCGGGATAGTTAGTTGAGTGTAGGGAGGAGTAAGCCGAAGAGAGCTGGATGCCCAAGAAGCAGAGCAGGCAATCTCTCCATTGGAAATTGTAATTGCAACTGCAATGTTGGGTCCATGACTTTAAAGGAAATGGCTTCAGTCTTAGTAGTGTTAACTTTGTAGGCTGACAGGCTACCGTAGTCCCTGAGACTACCCAGGAGATTTGGGAGGCTGGTGTGGGGTTTGGTGAGGGTTAGAAGGACATCATCAGTAAATAGGCATACTTCAAACTCCCTATCATGGACCACAACTCCAGTAATGTCCAGATTGGACGTAGTCCGGGATGGTAGTGGCTCAATACAAAGGGCAAAAATTAGGGCAAAAAGAGGATAATCCTGATGGGTCCCATCACAGATGGGGAAAGGGGAAGAGGTGGCGTTGGGGAGCTTAAGGACGGCAGAGGGAGTTGAGTACAAGGACCTAATTCCAGAGAATCCAAATCTCTCAAGAGTGGCCAGCATGAAGGAACATTCGGCGATCAAAGGCCTTTTCTGCGTCAAGGCTTAATATAAGAGTGGAAGAGGCTGAATGATTGGCAACATCAATTAAGTCCACAGCCCTTCTGGTGTTGTCTCCTCCCTGACAACAGGGGACAAAACCGACTTGGTCTTTGTTAAAGAGAGAGGGAAGCCAAATGCTAAGTCTATCAGCTAGGAGTTTAGTGAAGAGCTTAAGGTCATTGTTCAGAAGGACAATAGCGCAATAGTTAGAGCATTCCTGATGGTCTTTACCCAGCTTGGGGACTAGGGTAATGTGAGAGTGGAGCATAGTTTGAGGGACAGAGGTGTCATCCAGGAGCGAATTAAAGAGGCTACACAGATGAGGGACCAGTTCTGTCTGAAAGGCCTTATAATAAGAAAAAGTGAACCCATCTGGACCTGGGGTTTTACCATTGGGAAGGACCTTCATGATATTAGTAAGGTCCTTGCTACTGATGGGGGCGTTCGGGGAATTTAGCGCTGAGGGTGGGGGAGGAGACGACAAGTGTTTAGATTAGCATCCAATTCCAGATACCCTGATGTAGGACCCAGGGCAACAGACGGGGGAGGGTGTAAAGTTTGGTGTAGTACTCTTGGAAGTGAGTTGCTGTGATGTGAGGGTGGTGATGAAGAACTCCCCTAGAGTCACGGACAGCATGGGGGACAGAGGAGGCCTTATGTTTTCAAAGAGCTTTAGCAAGAGGGTATGGGCCTTGTTAACCCTCTCATAATATCGTTGTTTGCTATAAAGTAAGAGGTTCCTGGTGACCCGAGTGGTGACCACCCAGGTCAGCTCAAGCGAGGACTAGTTGGCAAAGGAGAGACATAGAGGGACATGCTGCCAGGAGCTCCATCAAGGATAGTATCAGGGCCACCTCCCTAGCCGCTCCATCTTTTTTTTAGCTATGGCTATACAGTGCCTCTCATCACTGCCTTGTGAGCCTACCAAAGATAAGATAATCCTTTAATAGTCGCACCATGGGCAAATTTTGTAGAGTAGAGGTACAGGACTGAGCCTATGTTGGTATTAAAGTAATCCAAGAGATGTGCGTGGAGTGAGTCACAGGAGAGGAGGGAATGTAAGAGGGACTCATTAAGATGCCAGTGGCAGCGTTGGGTAGGGAGTGGGGTGGAGGACAGGGAAACTTGAACAGGAGTGTGATTGGACCACGAAAGGGGGCTGATATGTGCACCAGTCATGAGACAAAGTGCAAGGGTGTTGCCAAAAGAATAATCTATTCTAGAGTGTTTGCTATGGGGGTGAGAGTAGAAAGTATAGTAGCGGGCAGAAGGGTTATCAACCCTCTAGAGATCGTATAGGGCTGTGGATAAGGCGACAGAACTCCCAGGCAAGGCACAGTTGGGAAGCACCCAGAGGAGTGTCAGCAAGGGACATCCTAACCATCCGCTCAGAGAAGATCATATTGAAATCTCCTCCTAGGAGCAACGCCACACTAGGAAAGTCCTGAATCCTCCGCACTATCTGCTTGAGGAAAGGGATCTGAGAGCAATTAGGAGCATAAACATTGTAAAGGACTATGGGCTGGCCATGAAGGAGACTCTCCAAGATAATGTGGCGGTCCTGGGGATCTAAGTGGTAAGTCATGATAGAGATGGGGCAGGAACGAGACAGTAAAATAGCTACACCTCCCTTACTACAATTATCATATACTGAATAGGTGGTGGGATAATTATGACAGGCAAAGTTAAAAGTGCCAGTGCAGTCAAAGTGGGTTTACTGCAAGAAAGCAACATCTGCCCGGAGGGACCGAAATTCATATATAACACCACGCGCAGTTTGAGGTTAGAGCTAATGCCCGTCACATTTAATGTGATACACTTAGCCATTAGGGAGGAATGGATATACAGTGGCAAATGTAGCATACAGTATAGCATAGACAGGTCTCATCCAAAAAGCAGCAGCAGGAGAAGGACTCAGGAGAAAGGAGGCTCAGGAATACGAAGAAACCAGGAAATTGCCAAGGTCGTGGGACTCCAAACCTAAAAGAAGAAGAGAAAGAGGGAGAGAAAGACAAGAAGAGGTACAGAAAACAAAAGACATAGCACATTAGTTATGACTAATGAACTACCGATTCCGAAACATGTATGCCTATCTAGATCCAGTATGGGCGGATTCACATCTGTGCCCATGCGCATTTTAGGCAATCCAACTGGGTTTCCGTCTTCTGCCCCGAGAAAATGGACAGGGGACGGAAACCTGGCAGTCAGTTTTTCAAACCCATTCAAGTGAGCGTCAGCGTTTTGTATCTTTCCGCGGCGAAACCGTGTTTATCACTTGTCCATGGATCATATATCACATGACCATGGATTGATTTTTATTCGCTAAAAGTAAGCAGAATGAGTGACAGCTAGCAGAGATTTAGAAATCAATTTTCAATCGCTACTGGTACTGGTTACCAGCAAGGCAGACTACACCTTTAATACAAATTGGCAGTTTGCTACTTTTAAACATACTGGGAAAAAGAAAATCTAATTTGTTGCAAAATTCTAAAACAACAAGAGCTATGAAGGCAGCCAGAAGTCACAGAGTTCACCTCAAGAAGAGCTGTCGGGGATCATCAGCACCAACAACACGCTCATTACATTGCGTCCCAGTGAGTTGCTGAGATGCTGGAACAAACACGGGCACAGCGCAAGAAACGAGTTTAGTGGCAGGCCAGCTTGACAGCTGCTGAAACACCGGAGCAGGTGAATCATCGACGCCAACAACACGCTCATTATATAGCGTCCCAGTGAGCTGCTGAGATGCCAGAACAATCATGAGCACAACACGAGGAATGAGTTCAGCGACAGGCCAGCTTAAGAACTGCCGAAACGCCGGAGCAGGCGGATTATCAGCGCCAACAACACGCTCATTATATGGCGTCTCAGCGAGCTGCTGAGATGCCGGAACAATTACAGGCATGGTGTGAGGAACAAGTTCAGCAGCACTACAGCTTAAGAGCTGCCAAAATGCCGGAGCAGGCAAACCATCGATGGCAGCAATTTGCTAGCTAGATGCTTTTCTCTATATGAAGAAACTATTTTGTTAACAACATCAACATGGAAATTGGATTTTAATCAATGTCAATAAAGGCTAAGTTTTAAGAATTCCGTTGCGGTGCAAAATGATAGCCTCGATATATCCATTACTGACCGGCAGATGTCTAGGTGGTATTCTAGTTCAGTGTGACTTTACCAAGTCTGTGTTTGCGTTAAATAGTAAGGAAAGGGTTAGATAGAGATTGGAGCTCTCAGGGTGTCATACAACTTTTTAAGGCAATTTGCTCTTCTTGTTCAGTCAGGCATGAACCAGTAAACCCGAATTAATGAATGCAAGGTTTTCTAATTTTTACTACATACTTGTCCAGAAAATTGTTCTGAACTTGGTAAAAAATAGTATGACGCAACAATTGGATAAGCAAAGGAACTACTATCTAGATACATCATAAAGCCTAAGAATAAGAAGAATTTACCTTCATTTCAAACATCCCTAAATTCATTTACCTCGTGAGGAGCGGAAAGACGCCAGAAGTGTCCGGGACTTCTCTATTCTATTGTACTGTATTAGTGATAAAGATAATTGACTGTCCGATTAATCTTTTGCTTTGATGACAACTGAGTTGTGGAGATGTGCCATACTTTATATTCTCTAAATATTCTTTTTCTCCTACTCTGCGTGCGCTGCAAGCTTGAATTGCATCAATTATGCTATTTCATGGGTGTAATTTGGTGGGGGGTGGTAGTCTGGCAATGCATCCTTTTTTTGTTTTCTTTCTTACTTATTTTACTTTTCCCAGGAATTTACTGTATTTGATTATTTATGATGTACAATCTGCTTTATGACACTGCTTTTATTATTGTGTCTGATATAGAATTTTCAATAACAGGAGTATAAAAGAAAGGATAACAAGACTTTTTGTAGATAGAAATGATCTGCTGCCATGGATATAGTATTTATCTGATAGAAAGGATTGCTAATCATTTTGCATTTATGATAAAGTATCTGTTTATCTGTGGTGAGCATTGAGGTTGAGATTATGAACAGTTGGTGGTCTATGTAGTTTTTGATAAGTCTATCTACAGTTTATCTAATCTGGATGTGCTTTTCATGTCCGTGTCATGCTTGCCTCGTGTGCCTATGAGGATAAGAGTAAGAAGCTGCTGAAAGATTTAAACATGTAGAGTTTCATATCTCATTTGCACATTCTCTGTCTCTATCGGCCGTAGGAAGTATATTGCTTGTCATGGTGTACATGCAGTATATACTATACTATAACATATATATATATATATATATATATATATATATATATAGATATATACCGTATTTTCCGGACTATAAGGCGCACATAAAATCCTACGATTTCCTCCGAAATCGAAAGTGCGCCTTATAGTCCGGTGCGCCTTATATATAGATGGAAGCTAGAGATGAGCGAATACTATTCAAATAGCACGCTCCCATTGCAATGTATGGAAGCGGCACGCAGACTTTGCCAGCGGCCGCCGCTTAACTCCTCGCATGCCGAGCGCTTCCATTCATTTCAATGGAAGCGTGCCATTGAAATGAATAGAAGCGGCTGACACGCGGGGGGTTAAGCGGCCGCCGGCAAAGTCTGCGTGCCGCCGCTTTCAATCACATATAAGGCGCACTGGACAGCGCTGCGCCTTATAGTCCGGTGCGCCTTATATATGAACCTAGACAGGACTAAAAAGGCGCTCATGGGTAATGCGCCTTATTGTCCAGTGCGCCTTATAGTCCGCAAAATACGGTATATATATATATATATATATATATATATGTATATCATATATGCTACTAATATTATAAATGTGAAAGTTTGGATGCTTGTGTGTTTGTTCCTCAATCACGCAAAAATGGCTGAATGAATTTGAATGAAATTCAGCACATAAATAGTTTGTAACCTCGATTAAAATATAGGATACTTTTTATCCTGGTAAATGACATGCCTTCATGACTGTTATGAATTTATGTTCACATACTATATTACACTGCTCTTATCTCAGCTTTTGAGAAAGACAGGGCTGTTATCTCTCTGTGTAAACACACGCTAACCCTCAGGGTACACACATTTGCATATTATCTGATCTACTCCAGGTACTGCAGACACACTGTTATGGGCAATCACCTTTAATCCAAATTGGCAGTTTGTCAATTTTAAACATGTCGGGAAAAAGAGAATCTAATTTGTCGCAAACAACGAGAGCTATGAAGGTAGCCAGAAGTCACAGAGTTCTCCTCAAGTGGAGCTGAGGGAGATCATCGACGCCAACAACACGCTCATTATATGGCGTCCTAGCGAGCTGCTGAAATGCCGGAACAATTACAGGCACAGTGCAAAGAACAACTTCAGTGCCAAGCCAACTTAAGAGCTGCTGAAACGGCGGAGCAGGCGGATCATCGACACCAACAACACACTCATTATATGGTGTCCCAGCGATTTGCTGAGATGCCAGAACAATCACAGGCACAGCGCAAGTTTAGTGGCAGGCCAGCTTGACAGCTGCTGAAATCCCGGAGGAGGCGGATCATCGACGCCAACAACACGCTCATTATATGATGTCCCAGCGATTTGCTGAGATGCCAGAACAATCACAGGCACAGCGCAAGTTTAGTGGCAGGCCAGCATGACAACTGCTGAAATGCCGGAGGAGGCGGATCATCGACGCCAACAACACGCTCATTATATGGCGTCCCAGCGAGCTGCTGAAATGCCGCAACAATCACGGACACAGTGCGAGGAACAAGTTCAGCGGCAGGCCAGATTGAGAGTTGCCAAAACGCCAGAGCATGCGGATCATCAACGCCAACAACACGTTCATTATATGGCTTGCCAGCGAGCTGCTGAGATGACATCTCAAAATTTTTAGCAAACAGGTTTATTCAAACAAAAAGCAAAATAAATAAACCTTCACATCAGGTACAAAAGGAACAAAATAAAATACAGCCTTAATTTCAGGCAAAAACAATGTGAAAAAAAACCCTGCTCGTCTGAGCGCTAACTAAATAATAGGCACCTCCTTTCACTCCCAGGATCTGCCCTGAAGTGCAGGCTCTGCAGCCTTTTATGGCCTAGCAACAAGCCTGGGACCTACATCTGGGGCTGAAGCCTATTCAAGACCTGCCCTGGACCACACATATGTCAGAAATCTGGGGGAGATATACCATGATTCCAGCACTCTGCCTGTCACCTTCTCACAATATATATATATATATATATATATATATATATATATATATATATATATATATGCACACATTTATGTTTAAATAGAACAGTACAAACCAAATTTATATCCTATACACATCATTATCATTCTTTTCACAGAGCACTAACACATGTAATGTACAAGCCCTTCTCAGACTCCAGACCAGACCTCAAAAGTAATCCAACCCCAAACCCGAATGTTTAATTGAATTAGACCCCAAAAGTAATCAGACCTCAAACTAGAATATTTTGATCAAACCACAATCGGATTCTACATCTGTCAAATACTTTTCCTTGCAGGGGGCAATTAGAGTGCAGATGATCCAAGAGTAGGAAGCAGTCTGGAGGTCTGGAAGGTAGCACCATGACCTGCATTGTGCAGCCCTTGCAGTGTGCAGGGCCTTTGGAATTGCATTCTGGGGAGAGGAGAGGACCTGCAGGCCTTGTTCGGCCCAATCTAGATGCACTATCAGGACCATTTTAACACACTGGTGGGCCCAGCGCAAACGTTTCATAAGTGAGCCCTGCCCATCCCCACCACTTAAACATAACTGACCCACCAAAATTATAATTATTATGTGGCCCCCACATACAATAATTCCTCCTTTGTGGACCCATCCAATAAAATGCCCCTGAGTGGCCCATCACTGACTCCATATAATATAATGGCCCAACAATGGTACAAGTACAAAGGATCAGACAAAAACAACCGAAAATCTAATACACACCTTTCTCCATTCCCCTGTCCTTGGTTTTCTTCTTCCATCCCAGAGTCTTCAGGGAGCAACAGGCACCAGAAGCAGAGATAGGGGTGAATAGTGATGCAGGGAGAGGATGCCTCTCTGCTTCACCATTGTCCTCAACTTTGCACCTGGAGGATGCACATGAGTTGTACTTGGGGCAGCCTCGACCCACTGCCCAGCATAGCTCTCTAAATGCAGGGCTGTCCCCTGCCCCAATGAGGCTCCTGCTACCACAAGGCCTTGTGCAAGTATATTTTTGGCTATATGGTTAAAGTGGCCCTGCACACTATCAACCACAAATAGTCATGATAGATTAACTCACTGTTTAGGATGAAGAGTCCTTGGGGGTACCTTCCTGAGAAAGTGGAGGTATTGCTGGAGAAGTTGAAGCCCCCTGTGGTATTCAGCTTTAGTAATCAGTCAACCTTGTGTAAGGGGTATGTCATGGGCCCTGAGGTACTTGATGACAACTAAAAAATGTAGCATGAAGTGCTCAGACTTAACCTGCTAGAGCTTGATAGTTCTACAAAACTGGCCAACCTGTTATGCCAAGAATCCAGGAGAGGAAAGTCACCAGAGTCTAATCCGCACTTTGGCACCCAGTGGCCATTGCAGCTCAGACAATCCCAAAGCAGGATGTGATCTTGATTCTTAAAGGGGTTGTCCCATCACAAGGATCCTATCTATACTGCTTGTTAATGTGAATGTAAGACTTTTCCTAAACACATTGCTTCAGCAAAACTGCTTTGTTTGTCCACTATCTTACTTTATTAATTTTTTTTTGGACACATCCCTCGACTTATCTGGTCATAAGTCAAGTGATGTATCTGTTGCTCTGAGGGGGGAGGGAGGAGGGGCTAAGTGCATGGGAGCGAGCCTGGAGGGGGGGGTAGTTTACCCTTTGGGGGGAAGGGACCGCCAATACAGACCCGGCATCCGCCAGCGGAGGGTTAGACGCCGGCACAGATGCCTGCAAAATCGCTATGCTCCTACCCTACATGAAGTCAGCAGCGGCAGGAGCAATGCTGCTATTTGGGGGGGGCGGAGGAGCGGAATAACAGCATTGCTCCTGCTGCTTCTGGCTTCATGCAGGGCAGGAGCATAGCGATGTTGCAGGCATCTGTGCCGGCGTCTAACCCTCCTCAGCATCCGCCTCTCTATTACAGCGGATGCCGGGTCTGTATTCGCATTGTGAAGGCTAGACTGGTCTCACCATCTATGAGCGTGCACGCAGGGCCGGCGGCATCTCGCCGCTGGCTTTGCATATGTAACCCCGCCCACCAATAACGCAACAAAGCAGGAAGACAGAAGATTTTACAGCAACGAAGACTTGTGAGTGGGAGTACCCCTTTAAGCACCAGTAAAATAGTTGAAGCGGCAAACCAGGTTGTCATGCTGCATATCCATTGAATAGGGTTTTCTCAGCTGTTTATGTAATTTCCCATACCATGATGGAGAAAGACACACATATGTGCACAGCCTGCCCTTCTCTGACTTTTAGAGAACGCCCTACATTGGGGTTGGGCATTGCTGTGGTCAGACAGCATGTTGACTCTATGTTATATTAATTGAAATATTTTTTATATAGTGTCACATACAAGATCATCTTATTCTGCATCACCCTCTATGCTATTAAATCCTCTGTATTCCCAAGGACTTTCACATTTGGAGTCACCTCAGACAAATGTAGAATATTTCCTGACTAATTTTTTTTTACTATCACAATATTACAAGCTTTTGCAACCGTCAGGTCAAGAGATGGGATTGTCCTACATATGATCAGCTTAAAAGCTTTTAAAGGACAAAGCAGTAAAAGGGCTTATCATACAAGGCAGCCGTTTGCATTGTGCAAAACTTTATTTTTGCAATTCTGTCTCTCTGCTTGGTAAATAAACCACAAAGATTAAAAAAATTGTCTTAACATGTATGCTTACTATATAGTGTAAAGGAGGATAACAGCTGCCCCCTGCCAGACACCTTTGGCACCTTATAGCATGTATTTTAGATAATACTTCCAGCCCTCGTAAAAGAACTATTCTATTATTATTATTATTATTATTATTATTATTAATAATAATAATAATAACTTTATTTATATAGCGCCAACATATTCCGCAGCACTTTACAAATCAGAGGAAACATGAATGGACAATATAAAACATTACAATGTGACAAAGATACTTTATTTAAGAAAGTGTTACTCCTCTGTTATTCCTCCAACAAATTGGAAATTTATTGTAGAATAGTGTACAGGGTGTGTATACAGGTATTCATCCCCAAGTGGTAAAACCCATTTGTTAATTTATAAATTAACTAGCTGTACCCGTGACTTCGTCCGTGGTGGCGTGAGTTATTGTGCGACCTATTTACAATTGGGGGCCCGGACCCCTCTCCTGCTTGCCGTGTGGCCACTGTGGGCCTTTTCCCACACCAGTGCGCCCATGTAGCCTCGGGGCTCACACCTTGTGGCCCCCTACCTCGTGGCCCCAATGTAAACACCCCCACCCTACCCTTGGCCCCCCTCCCCCCCTCTCCCCCCAACACTAATGTTTTGGGCCAAGAAGTATGGCAGACCTATCACAACTTTTGAAAACAGAAATTGCAATAATGTAATTTATTATGTTGTCATGAGCTTCAGAACTATCTCTACTGCCCCCCATTTACAGCATCATATGACTACAGGACAAAGTCATATTTCTCAGCTCATTCTGACTGTGAATGGGCCCTAAAACAGACATTAGTAGAGGGAACAAGTCCTCTTTTATGGCCCTTATTGATGTCTTGTTAGAAGAAAAGGTCTGGCTGCTGTACTGCACCTTGCACAATGACTCATTGACACAAACAGGACAAATTTTCAACCACTGGTAATAAATAGTGAAGGTTTATCAGTAACATAATTTGTGACTTTATGAGGAATTGATATAAGACATGTTAAGAATGCGCTTAACTTTTCAGTACACAATGAGTAAGCTTTATCTGGTGTGGCTGGAATAACCTTTGAGCTGGCCAATAATATAGCTTGTATATGATGGAGTTAGGGGATCTCATGTCTACAAACAATCACTTATTATTAGATCAGTCATGCAACACAAATTAGAAAGAGAGATAATGAAAACCATAAGTAATTGATGCCGACTTAATAATGTATAATAATATACCTTAAAACCCCATAGCCAATATAGCCAACCATGTATGACTAGCTTTTCTCCATAAACTCTTATAATCCTCTGCTGACATCTCAGCAATTAGATATATAATATACTCATAAAAAAGTCAAAGGTCAATGTCACAGTGTACATCAAAAATCGCCAGATTGAAAAATCCTGCAAGTCCGACTTTTTCATCCAGCGGTTTCAGTTTTAAAAAAACGGACACCCTACAGATCCCATTATAGTTAATGGGGTCCACTGTACTCTGTTTATGACGGCGGTTGTAGCAGTCCGACCTATCTGTTGCTCTGGTGCTCTGACGGACCATGGAAAGTACCATGCTAGTTGTTCTGGACTGTCAGAGCGCCGTTGTTGGTAAGGCCCATGTGTAGTGTTAAAACGCCTTATATGGACCAAGAGAGTGAAGAATAGGACACAGGTGTGAACAGAGCATAACAGATTTGAGGCCATTTACAATTTCCTAACAGGCTTTATTTCTGTAGTTAGTGTGCTCTGTAGGTTGCATCTATTTCTCTCAATAGAGCTTTGCTCATTTAAAGAACATGATCGCCATCCAGTGGGTAACATTATTATTGTCCTTGTACTTATAACAATTTTGTTAATATAGACCTCCCATTTATATTATACAAAAATACTTTTGCTATAATGTACAAGATAAATTATTTCACATTTAAATTCTAGCTAGGTTTTTTAAATATCTATTTTCTGCAAGTTGGGTATAGGTATAATGGCTCTGAGGACATAAATTGCAGTTAGTAGGAGCAACATCTGCAATGAGTTTGTATGTTCTCCCTGTGCTTGCGTGGATTTCCTCCCATTCTACAAAGACATACTTAGGGTGCTTTCACACTGAGTATACGCTCACGTATAACACGTTCAGAATGAGCGCGTACAAAGCAGATCCCATTCATTTCTATGGGTGCTGGCATACGTGCACTCCCCATTGAAATGAATGGGAGGCTTTTTTCCCTATTGCTTTCAATGTGATACGCGCGTATGGGCTCACAATCTACATTAAAAAAAAAATACTAAAATTACAGTTGGTGGTGTCAATACTTGAGTACAATGATCTCTGTCCAATTGAAAATATTTGTCTTGAATAAGCAGTAGTAAGTTTATGACTGGTTTGTTGTATAACACCTTGGGTGTCAGTGGGGAGAAAACCCTTACTGTCAGTAAATCCTTCAAATTCCTTTTCTCCTCTTAGTGTCAGAGCGGATATATAACGGTCTTCTAATTAGACCCCATGGAATAAAATAGGATTATGTTCCAGAGGCTGAAAACAGTTTTCCCATCTTTCTTGTTTAGTAAAGTAATGCTCCCTTTGTGTAATGATCTTCAGAACGTTCCATAGTTGTTCTTTTGTATGCAGTACCATTTGCTCCATCGGTCTTTCTCAGTTACGATTATATCTCACCTTCTACCTTTAGAAATACTCCAGATGTAAACAAGAATATACACCTATACTTCTGGGTAGGCAGCTGTGTCTTTTCTACCACTTTTGGGAACGTTCAATGTTTTGATCCCATTTTGTTAAAATTTTTAGGAAGGTGAAAGTGCAAAAAGAACAGTGATTTTGATTTTAATTTATTATACTGCTACAGTATAAATAGTTTTATATTTTTAAAGTTTGGGTATGTTTGGCCATATCTAACATGTTTAGATATACTATTATTTATTTTTATATGTATTCTAGGAAAAAGGAGGCTGATTTGATATATTATATCTTTTAAATATTTTTAAAAATTCAAAGTTTTAAGGTTTAACTTTTTTCAATTACTATATTACTATGACAGGCTTGGGGACCTTCAGAAGGGAACTAAAGATAAGAAGCAGTCTCTAATAGAGACTCCGCCGCAGAAACTGGCAGAAATCAGCAGAGATAAAAGTCTTGCAGGGAGGACTTTTTTCTCCCCTGGTTTAAGTAGAAAAACGTTACCCAGCGATGGAGACCCAGAGGATCCCACTATAACCTAATCTGCAGGTAACCAAGGTTTTAGTTGTCTGGCTCTTCGTCGTGTGATGTGAGCCTAGCCTTAGATTCTTTCTTGGATTTATGGAAGGTGGAAGCCATTCCATATTGTCACAAGGAAATTCAAAGATTTGGGAGTATTTCTTTTTTAATTGTTTTGTAGTTTCTTATTTTTTGTTCAGCCACTTATCGCACAAAAAAAGTAACTTACTTCAGCTCCAAGGCTTATCCACATGGGCCCTATTCTACTGCATTATAAAGGTAAATGCCTCTGAAATTGCTGTTGAAGAAATACGTATGTTATCACCTCCTCGAGGTTAAATAGTGATTAGTAAGCCAAGGAATCCACATTCACTCCCTGCAGGAAATATCCTTTCTCACACCATTCAGCAATACGGCGACAACGTACATTTGCACAAAGTTTCACCAGAACAGCGTTTGTTATGGATGGCAGATCTAAATATAACTGTGGCAACAATAATGTATAAAGTCTCTGAGCAAGTGTTCCTTTTAGCAGTCTCCTTTGGATCAAGTCTCCTCTTTAGCACATTTCACCTGAACATCAAGAAAGGTGATTCTGGCAAGGACCTTTATGGGTAAAGACTAGAGCAATGTTCAAGATGGAGTAAGGCCAACTCAGAGTCTACTTGGCCAAACTCTGCCTGTGGTACAACACCCAGACCTCACAAAGGTTTCAGGAATCACACATAGAAATTTGACACTGATTTTGAGGTGGAATCTGCCTCATTCTGTCTGGAATCTTCCTCCCATTCATTTCTGTGGGAGTTAGTAGCTGATTTTTTTCTGATAGCTGATTTTTTCAGCCAGTGGAAAAAATAAGGGTCAATGCACACTGAGTTTTTTGGCAAGGATTTTGACGCAAAATCTGCAAAAGAATCCGCCTTCAAAAAAGCCTCACCATAGAGTTCTATGTATTCTGCTAGCTTTTTTTTTCTGCTGGCGGATTCCGGCTGAAAAAACCAACAGGAGACAATGGGAGGCGGAAAAACCACGAGCGGTTTTTGACGCTGTTTTTTTTGCTCTGTTTTTGCAAAAACCACTTCAAAAACCAGCAGCGGTTTTTTCAAGGTCCATACACTGTGCTGTAGGAAAAAAAAATTTCCTAATTCCTGAAGCAGATTTTTTCCTCAACAAAAAACTCGCCAAAAAAACTCTGTGTGAATGGACCCGAAAGCTGCGTTCACACTGAGTTTTTTGGTAAGGAATCCACCTCAAAATACTTCTCCAAAAAACGCCTCATCATACAGTCCTATGTAACCTGCTTTTTTTTTTTTCCCCTAGCAGATTTTCGGCTAGCGAAAAAAAAGAAGCGACGTGTCCATTCTTCAGGTGTTTTCCACCGGAAAAATTCAATGCAAAACAATGGGAGGCGGAAAAAACGCTACCGGTTTTTCTGAGGTGTTTCCTGAGGTGTTTTTTTTTTTTTTTTTTTTTTACAAAAAACGCCTCAAAAAACGCCAGGCGGATTTTCCACCTCCTATTGACTTGCATTGATTTTTTCAGGTGGGAAATGCTTAAAAAAACGCTTCAAAAAATGCTTCAGAAAACTCCTTGTGACGGCAATGTGGTTTCCCCCTTTGCACCTGGGCCCAGGCATGTTGGCGTATGTGATAATGGCCGACCCCTGGTATCAGATCTGGAGCTTGCCAGACTCAAACACGGTCCACACATGGCCCACGTTTTCAATTTGTTGGTGCAAAGGTTCTTTGAAACCTACACCATTGTGCCTGATATACTGGTCAAAGTGGGGCCATTTTCGTAAGTGAAAAGTAGCCTCTGCTAGGCTGAAAACATTCAGAGCAAACTCCTGTCATCTTCGCACCATTGGCTGGCAGAGGAAGACGAGGGGGATGAAGTGGCATTTCATGTCACTGTCCCACACGAGGTTTGAAGGTAAAGTTCAGTGCATCCCATTGCTTCAGCACGGATGGTGTGAAGTGGAGTGGAAAATGGAGGAAATGGAGAGTGACCCTTACAGTTGGGGACAGCGAAGTCATGCCAAATAACACACTGGCACACAAGGCTGACGTCATGTTGGGTTGCTTTTCAAGAGACAAAGGCATAGTTCACATCATGGAGAGCAAACAATACTGGACTGACCAAAAAATTGGATGGAGCTGAAATTGGATTGGATTATGGATTATTGGATTATGGCCTGACTGTATTGCTGTGTATCACACTTAGCTTTTGGGGGGTAGACCCTTAAAAATTGGATTGAGCTTATATAGCCTGATTGAATTGCTGTGTATCCCAGGCAGGTTTTAGGGTTACACACCGTGAAAAACTGGATTGAGCGTATGTAGCCTGACTGAATTTCTGTGTATCCCACTTAGCTTTGGGGGGAACAGCATGGGAAAGCTGGATATTGCGTATATGGACTGACTGAATGGCTGTGTATACCACTTAGCTTTGGGGGGTATAGCATTAAAAACAGATTTGACCATACACGGACTGACTAAATGGCTGTGTCTCCCACTTAGCTTTGGGGGGTACAGCATAGGGCTCGTTCACATCTGCGTTGCCCTCTCCGTTGTGCAGGTTTCCGTTTCCTGCATAAAACAGAGCAGGAGACGGAAACCTGCAGGAGTCTCTCTCACCCATTCATTTGAATGGGTGAGAGAGATGTCCGGCCGTGAGCGGCGGTGAGCGTTTTGCGCTCTCCGCCGCGAAACCGGGTTTTTTAATCCGGACACAGAGTCGGACATGCAGTACTCTGTGTCCGGATTAAAAAATCCAGTTTCGCGGCGGAGAGCATAAAACGCTCACCGCCACTCACGGCCAGACCCGGTCTGAGCTTTCCGACTTCTGGCATGCAGAAGACGGAAAGCACAGAACGGAAAGAAGAACGCAAGTGTGAACCTAGCAATAGGAAAGCTGGATATTGCGTATATGGACTGACTGAATGGCTGTGTCTCCCACTTAGCTTTGGGGGGTGCAGCATTAAAAACAGGTTTCACCATAAATGGACTGAATTAATTGCTGTGTATCCTACTCAGCTTTGGGGGGTAGATCCTTGGAAAATTGGATTGAGCTTATATAGCCTGATTGAATTGATGTGTATCCCAGGTAGGTTTTGGGGTTCACACTGTGAAAAACTGGATTGAGTGTATATAGCCTGACTGAATTGCTGTATATCCCAGGTAGGTTTTGGGGTTACACACCGTGAAAAACTGGATTGAGTGTATATAGCCTGACTGAATTTCTGTGTATCCCACTTAGGTTTTGGGGATACACACCGTGGATATCTGGATTGAGTGTAAATAGCCTGACTGAATTTCTATGTATCCCACTTAGGTTTTAGGGGTACACACCGTGAATATCTGGATTGAGCGTACATAGCCTGACTGAATTTCTGTGTATCCCACTTAGGTTTTGGGGGTACACACTGTGGATATCTGGATTGAGTGTTCATAGCCGGACCTAATTGCTCTGTATCCCTGTTAGGTGTTTGGGGGGATACCGCCTGGAAAGCTGGGTTAAGCGTATAGAACTGGACTGAATTGCTCTGTATCCCTGTTAGGTGTTTGGGGGGATACCGCCTGCAAAGCTGGGTTAAGCGTATATAACTGGACTGAATTGCTGTTGTTTTTACTCCGTTTTTCCCTGCCTAGCTGAAGCTAATCCCTATCTAGTCCTCAACAGCACGTCTGTCCCTATGTCTCAAAGTCGGAAAATGAAACGAAAATGACGGCTGCTAGTCTATAAATCAGAGGTCACATGTCTTCGGCAGCTAATGGGTTTTTTTCAAATTTTTTTCAATGCTTCTGTTGTCGTAGTTCCTGTCCCACCTCCCCTGCACAGTTATTGGTGCAAAAAAAAGTGGTCAGCAGGTTGCAGCAGAGAACCAAAGTATAGTTGTTCAGTCTGAGTCATCAACAAGAGGGCAGCGCAGTACAGAGGGTAAGAGATGGAAGGTTGGGTTGGTAAAAGTAGAGGCAGAGCAGTACAAAATCGGTTTCAGGAAGCAGAGGTCTAAAGGTAGGCCGGGGTCATAGACAGGAGCAGGCACAGTACACAAATCAGGAGGCAAAAGGCAGGGTCAGAGGTCAAAGCAGGGGTTAAAAACGAGGCAGTCAGATTCAGAAGAGATAACGCTTACTATCAGGAACACAGAAAGAAACACTGAAAATCCAGAGGCGGTCCGGAGCAAGAGCCCACCCTTAAATAGGATACAGCCCGCCGCTAGTCCTGAAAAAACGGAAGTCCCCAGTGCGGGATCAAGAGGAGACCGGCAACCCCTGCACATCGCTGCGGATGTTCCAACCTGCCTCCCAAGACCCAGAAGCAGGGGACTCAGGAGCGCAGAGAGGAGAGGGCTGGCAACCTCCGCATAGCATTGCAAAGGCTCTGGTCCTACTCCTAACACAGATAACCCTTGTAAGATTTCTCACAGTCTGCTGTTGATATAGGCAGCCCAGGACGGTATTTTTTCCTTCTAATTTTTTTTTTTTTTTTTTTTTTTTAATGTAGATTGTGAGCCCCGTATAGGGATCGCAATGTACTTTTTTTTTTTTTTTTTTCTTATCAGTATGTCTTTGTAGCATGGGAGGAGATCCACACAAACATGGGGAGAACATACAGATGTTGTTCCTGGTGGGATTTGAACCCAGGACTCCAGTGCTACAAGGCGGCAGTGCTAACCACTGAGCCACCGTGTTGCCCCTTTTCTTTCTAAAAATTGAATCTTTGTTCCATCAAAACTGAGGGATTTGTAATTGCTTAGATAGACAATTCTTTCCTTTCTGACCAAGTGGAGCTAGGACTCTAGTGTGAAAATCAAGAAAACCACAAATCTAGACCACACCTATGACAGATCCATTCTCCTATCAAATAATGGCTTCAGTCGCAGGCCTATTGTAAGATAAGGTGTTACTTTTCAGGATCTCAAACAAAATCTTTTTCAGGATCACAGTGGCTCTCGGGTGACTTTATTTTCTTTTTTATTGGTATTTCCTTGTGTTTTATCCAGTTTTTGTTTACTTTGCTTGACCATATGTGTACCAATCCCTGTCCCAACCTTCTGATCCCGCATTCTGATGTAACCCCTGTGTGCAGTTCAAGGCAACAAGGGGTTAACAGTTTGCAAACATTGTGCATGCAGCATGAAAGCAATTGTGTTTGTTTATCAAATCCTTGGAGGATGAGAGGTGCTGCTTGGCAGGGGAGACCATGTGCTCAGGCAGTCTGCAGGAGAGAGAGATCACAGGTGGATGCAGGAATAAGATCTCCTGAGCTCCCAGAGGCTGAAAGAAAAAGAAAAGAGGATTCAATTCTTTCAGAGAAAAGGCTACCGACTCCAGGGGACGATTTGCCGAATATACAGGGTATCCATACTCTCCACAACCGACGGAGGCGCCTCCCTGCTACACCGGAATGTTCTTCCAGACTTAACCCTTTGGCAGCCTGTTGGACAGGACAGCGTTAATTCCTCTGGAACTGTAAGTGTACCTATCAACAGCATTCTTATTTAGACTGCATCCTATGATCCAGGAGTAACTTGTTCTTGACTAGTATAACTGTTTAAGCTGGAGCACTGCAGAAGGAGTAAAAGAGACTTGATGCATCCAGGCACCTGCCGTGCTGCCATGTCCTATTGTAAGGGATAGAGCCTGCTGCTGCTGATAGATGATTGTAGCCAGTACTGGATTTTCTGCAGTGTACCAAACCTTCTGGACTAAGGAATATTACCCTGCTAGGAGTTAAAGGAGCATTGTTCATTTCTGACATATTTCATGTGCACCAACGAAAGAAGATTCTTTCCAGAACCGCGGCAACAGGTCTTGTATTAAGACTGAGCTTTGTGATAGTTATACATTGTACTAGGGCTTTGCCATATAGACCTGCCATTTTCTAGATAGGTTTATCGTTTAAAGTATTATACCTTACTGATGCTGTGAATGTTATTGCATATTGTACTTCACCATTACTTTATTAAGTTCCATATAAAGGTTTCTTTGTTTATACCACAATCCTCTCTGGCGTGTTGGTGTGGGCGGGGCTTTCCCTTGTCAAGCCCCGGACAGAGATCTGAAGAAAGGTACTGTCAACCCGGAAGCACCAGAATATCACCGACAAGGGTGGAGGCACTGCGCTAAGCAAGGTAGAACGGCAACTAATACTTATCCGAACGCCCCGCTACCCGGGGGTGTGGCCAAAGGGGGTGTTACATTGGAGGCACTGCTGAGATTCGAAAAACCAACAAACCCCTATACAGTTGCAATGGAGAACTTAGCCGAGAGAGATGTGGCTGAATGGTGTAAGGAGATGGACATTCCTGCAGAATGTAGTTTCGCAGTGACTGGAGAGTTCCATGATACCCTGGATGATGAGGTCATACAAGTGTTGAGCACACTTCATGGAGTAAATCATCCTAAGGTAGTGGACCGGAAGAATGTAACTTCTCAGAAAATGATTTCGGCTTTAATAATGACAGATAAAGCCCTAGATAGAGACTGTATACCAATCATTCTGGTTGTACCACGAGAGCAAGGTCGGCGGTGGAGAATCACCTGGCCTTTAAGGTCTGAAGTGGGAGTGTGCCAAGATGAAGAATCTGAACAGGGGGAGTCCAGTCCTGTCCCTTTTCATAATCCTACAAGCACTCAGTCTGATGGAGCAGTAGACACTACTTCTACTCTACTTACTGCCATAGGAAAGTTGGTCGACCAGATTGGGAAGGTGCATCTTGAAGGAAGTTATCGTCGGTTGAGAATCTTCTCAGGCAACATCCCAGTACCCTCTGGAGAAGATCGGTACGAAACCTGGAGAGATGTCACCATGCAATGCCTGGATGAATGGCAATGCTCGGATGGGGTGAAGAGGCAGCGAATTGTGGAGAGTCTCAAAGGTCCCGCTATGGAAGTGGTGCAGGCTGCTTGGAGAGGAAAGCTGCAGGCCACTTATCAGGACTACATGGAGGCCCTTGAAGATGCATTTGGGTCACCTGAAGACACCACTGACCTCTTATTCAAACTTCGTACCAAGAAGCTGATGAGAAACTGTCTGACTATCTCTACAGATTGGATAAACTTGTGCACCGCATAGTGGCGAAAGGAGGACTTAGCCCTAATGAAGTGGATCAATGTCGTCTGAATCAGGTGTTGCGAGGGGCATTGACTCATAACCCTATCGCTCAGCGGTTGAGGTGTAGCAACAAGGACAAGATTCCACTGCCATTTCATCAGTTACTTAAGGAGGTGAGGCAGGAAGAAGCTACCTTGACGGCCCGGGAACAAATCCCTGTGAGAATCGCCACAGTGGCCATACGCACCGAGTCTAATAGCAGAGAAGAGGAGCTGTTGAAAATTATTGAGAAACAGGGGGAGAAAATTGCCCAACTCATCAAGACGACTGAAGCTCTTATATTTCAGAAGCAGCAAGCAGCCACTAGCGGCTTAGAGGAGAAGAAAGATCCTATCCGATCACCAACCTGCTTTAAGTGTGGGGAACTTGGACATCTGTATAAGCAGTGTCCGAAGAGATGGGGTCCCAAGAAGCCTGATTCCTCTTCTGGGTCAGAAGTGTACCATGTCGGGAAACGGAAAAAGGGTCCAGTAGAAGCCCATACCGGCCCCCCAGAGACCACCAGAACAAGGGAGAATGCCACCCCTCAGCAAACTTTCACTGTACGACTTCCTGGGGGCTTAGTGGGACCTGCCCCTCAGGTGTCTGCTTACATCAATGAGCAGCCTTGTAATGTCCTATTGGATAGCGGGTCACAAGTGTCAGTTCTTTTTGAAGATTGGTACAAGAAGTATTTACCTAATGTCCCTCTACAACCACTTTCGGGACTAGTCGTCTGGGGACTGAGTGATCGGAGTTACCCTTACAAAGGATATGTGTCCGTTACACTACGGTTCTCAAAGGGTGTTGCCGGAATTGAAAAAGAAGTCCCCATCTTGGTGTTGGTGTGTCCGAAGACAGATGCTGGTCCTGTATCCACACCTCTGATAGTGGGAACTAATGCTATTATCTTCCTCAAGCTAGCCCAATGGTGCAAAGAAGTTGGGGGAGACAACTATCCCCAGACCCTCTCCATTCACCCCACGTGTCTAGCTGCCTATGCTAAGAAGGAAGAGGAAAGAAGGAAGGTGTTGAGCCCGGACTGTTTCGACCCATGTTTTGAGAACAGTGATGTGCCTGCAGAGGAGAAAGAGCTACTTATCCAAGGTTTTATGGAGAGGGGAGCAGCTTTCTCGTTGGGAGACTGGGATCTGGGGCTCGCTAAAGGAGTGGAGCATCGAATTCGTCTCACTGATGAGAGACCATTTCGAGAAAGGTCCAGGCGGTTGGCTCCCGCTGATGTTGAAGACGTCCGACAGCACTTGAGGGGTCTGCTTGAAACAGGAGTGATCTGCGAGTCAAATAGCCCCTACGCTTCTCCCATTGTAGTTGCACGAAAGAAGTCTGGGAAGATTCGTATGTGTGTGGACTATCGAACGCTTAACAAACGCACCGTCACTGATCAGTATGCAGTGCCCAGAGTTGATGAGGCATTGGATTGTCTACAAGGGAGTCAGTGGTTCTCAGTGTTGGATTTGCGAAGCGGATATTACCAGATCTCCATGAGTAAGGAAGATCGAGAGAAAACTGCCTTCATATGTCCCTTAGGGTTCTACGAGTTTTTACGGATGCCCCAAGGGGTGACTGGTGCCCCGGCTACTTTCCAAAGGTGCATGGACAACGTGATGGGGGATATGAACCTCAGAGAAGTCTTAGTCTACCTTGATGACCTGATTGTGTTTGGAAGGACTCTAGAAGAACATAACAGGAGATTGTTCAAAGTCTTGGACCGATTGAAGGAGGCTGGATTGAAGTTGTCCCTGGACAAGTGCTGTTTCTGCCAGAAATCCGTCAAATACGTGGGACATATTGTCAGTCGGGATGGGATTGCCACTGACCCTGCTAAAGTGGAAGCTGTTGTGAATTGGCCGAGGCCCACCAAGCTAGCTGAACTCCGGTCCTTTCTCGGATTCTGCAACTACTACCGCAGATTTGTACCACAGTTCTCCAAGATCGCTAAACCGTTGACAAATCTTACCCAGGGGTACCCACCGCCCCGCGGGTCAGCTCCACACAAGAAACCTCCAAACCAGACTTACTTCAAGGCTAATGAACCCTTTGGAGAAAGGTGGACAGATAAGTGTGAAGAGGCGTTTGAGAAACTGAAGTCTTGTCTAACTCAGGCCCCAGTGTTGGCTTATGCAGATCCTAACAAGCCCTACGTACTGCATGTGGATGCTTCATTTGAAGGACTAGGGGCTGTGTTGTATCAGGAGCATGAGGACTCTCTCCGACCCGTTTACTATGTCAGCCGGGGATTGACCCGCAGTGAGCATAACTATCCAGCGCACAAACTTGAGTTTCTGGCTTTGAAGTGGGCCGTAGTGGACAAGCTTCATGACTACCTCTACGGAGTGAAGTTCCAAGTGCACACTGACAATAATCCCTTGACGTATGTGCGAACTACGGCCAAACTGGATGCCACTGGACATCGATGGTTAGCTGCCCTAGCTGTCTATGATTTCAGTCTCAAATACAGACCGGGCACCACCAACATTGATGCGGATGCCCTCTCTAGGCTGCCTAGGCAACTCGAGAAGGAAGGGATCAAGAAAAAGAGAAATCGGCATCACTCCGCGGAGTGATGCCGATTTCTCTTTTTCTTGATCCCTTACCTTCGTTTGCTGGTCCACAAACCTATCGTGCACCCCGCCTAGGACTGATTACCATTCACGGTGAGCTCCAATACCTTCTTTTTCCAACTCGAGAAGGAAGATGAGGATGGGTGGATAGAGGTTCCTGCTCCAGACCTGAAAGTCATGTGTCAGTTACAAAGAGCCGGAGGTGCCCCTAACCGAGGTTACGTGCATTCCCTGGGAGCCTCGGAGGAAGCTATCCCTTCGTTGTACTGCTGGGTAACGAATGTGAATCAAGACTCTTTGCCTCGGTTGTCTCGGCTGCAGATTGAAACCGCCCAGAAGGAAGATCCAGCAGTGGGGACAGTTCGGTGGTGGATTAATAGAGGCCAGAGGCCTGGGAGGCCGGAGTTGAAGTCTGAAGAGGCCCTCCTACTGGCTAAGCAAGCGAAGTGGCTGGTAATGAGACATGGACTGTTGTACCGAGAGGCTGAGCGGCGGAAGAGAGGGTCGAGGAGGCAATTAGTTCTGCCTGCTGTCTTCAGAGAGAGTGTTCTGAAAGCACTGCATGATGAGCATGGCCACTTAGGGGCAGAGAAGACTACTCACCTTGTGGCTGATAGGTTCTACTGGCCAAAAATGGAGAATGACATCGCCAAATATTGCAAAGATTGTGCTCGATTTGTCTTGAGGAAGACCTTACTAACCCGTTCTGCTCCTCTTACAAACATTACTAGTGATGGCCTATTGGATCTTGTATGCATTGACTTCCTCTCCATTGAACCAGATGAAGGGAACATCAGTAATGTCCTAGTAATAACTGATCACTTCACCAGATATGCTCAAGCCTACCCTACTAAGGATCAAAAGGCTGTAACTGTGGCCAAAACTTTGTGGGAGAAGTTTTTTGTACATTATGGATTGCCTGCCCGCATTCACTCTGATCAAGGTCGAGATTTTGAAAGTCGACTCATCAAAGAGCTGTGTGAGGTCTGCGGGATCAAGAAGTCTAGAACCACTCCCTTTCATCCACAGGGTGACCCACAACCTGAGAGATTCAATAGGACTTTGCTGAACATGCTGGGCACCCTGAAGTCAAAACAAAAGGGGCGATGGAGCCGCTACCTGAGCCAGTTGGTGCACGCCTACAATTGTACAAAAAATGAGTCTACCGGGTTCTCCCCCTACTTCCTCATGTTCGGAAGGGAGGCCCGATTGCCTGTGGATATCAGCTTTGGTGTTTCCACTGATAAGTCTTCTGGAAGAAGTTATCTTCAGTATGTATCCCAGCTGCAGCAAGAGCTCAAAGAGGCGTATAAACTGGCCGAGCAAGCTTCAGGACAGTCTGGCAGAAGGAATAAGGCTCGACATGATCAAAGAGTTCGGGAACATGAGTTGAAGCCTGGAGATAGAGTTCTGGTGGAGCAGTTGGGACTGCCTGGGAAGCATAAGTTGGCTGATCGTTGGTGTCCAGAGCCCTTCATTGTGGTGGAAAAGCTGCCTGGAGTACCTGCCTATCGGGTTAGGCCTGAGTGTGGGCCTCGGAAGGAAAAAACTTACCATAGACACCATCTGTTGCCTCTGGGACAAAATGTCAATCTGTCAATTCAATCTAACTGACATACCGGAGGCTCCTCGACCCCCCCGAAGAAGTAAACGTTTTGAGAAAGAGACTGAAATGGCATTAGTAGATGGGGATAGTGAGATAGATGATGAATGGGGTTATGACGACCCGGGACTCAACAATCCAGTCATTGATACTCATGCCAATAAGGAAGTCGCCTCCAGAGTTGACACTGGAACAGATCTTCCAGATGGACCATCTGAGCAACTAGTGCAAGAGGCTGCATTACCCCCCAGTGATATGGACATTGTTCATGACTCATCTGAGTGGTCAGTGAAAGAGGGGGGGGTCCCTCAACATGAAGAATGTGAGAGAAGGCTTGCAAGCACCAGTCCGGTGTCTGGGGCTGATGAGGGGATCTCTGCCGCACCTATACGCCCGAGGAGAGTGGTTAGGCCACCCATGATGTTAACCTATGATAATAAGGGAAATGTCACTGAGGTCCCCAGGGTGGTACATCCTAGTATGGTTGAGGCGTGGCCGTATTTTTCCCCCGTGCCTTGGTATTATAACTATGGTCCTAATGTGCCTATTGGTGTGATTAGTCAGGATGAACTAACCTCAAAATTTATTCCAGGTGATGGGTCTGGACTCTGTGCTGCTCATATCGAGACCCATCAGGGGGAGAGTGTAACCCCTGTGTGCAGTTCAAGGCAACAAGGGGTTAACAGTTTGCAAACATTGTGCATGCAGCATGAAAGCAATTGTGTTTGTTTATCAAATCCTTGGAGGATGGGAGGTGCTACTTGGCAGGGGAGACCATGTGCTCAGGCAGTCTGCAGGAGAGAGAGATCACAGGTGGATGCAAGAGTAAGATCTCCTGAGCTCCCAGAGGCTGAAAGAAAAAGAAAAGAGGATTCAATTCTTTCAGAGAAAAGGCTACCGACTCCAGGGGACGATTTGCCGAATATACAGGGTATCCATACTCTCCACAACCGACGGAGGCGCCTCCCTGCTACACCGGAATGTTCTTCCAGACTTAACCCTTTGGCAGCCTGTTGGACAGGACAGCGTTAATTCCTCTGGAACTGTAAGTGTACCTATCAACAGCATTCTTATTTAGACTGCATCCTATGATCCAGGAGTAACTTGTTCTTGACTAGTATAACTGTTTAAGCTGGAGCACTGCAGAAGGAGTAAAAGAGACTTGATGCATCCAGGCACCTGCTGTGCTGCCATGTCCTATTGTAAGGGATAGAGCCTGCTGCTGCTGATAGATGATTGTAGCCAGTACTGGATTTTCTGCAGTGTACCAAACCTTCTGGACTAAGGAATATTACCCTGCTAGGAGTTAAAGGAGAATTGTTCATTTCTGACATATTTCATGTGCACCAACGAAAGAAGATTCTTTCCAGAACCGCGGCAACAGGCCTTGTATTAAGACTGAGCTTTGTGATTGTTATACATTGTACTAGGGCTTTGCCATATAGACCTGCCATTTTCTAGATAGGTTTATCGTTTAAAGTATTATACCTTACTGATGCTGTGAATGTTATTGCATATTGTACTTCACCATTACTTTATTAAGTTCCATATAAAGGTTTCTTTGTTTTTACCACAATCCTCTCTGGCGTGTTGGTGTGGGCGGGGCTTTCCCTTGTCAAGCCCCGGACAGAGATCTGAAGAAAGGTACTGTCAACCCGGAAGCACCAGAATATCACCGACAAGGGTGGAGGCACTGCGCTAAGCAAGGTAGAACGGCAACTAATACTTATCCGAACGCCCCGCTACCCGGGGGTGTGGCCAAAGGGGGTGTTACACTGATATCAATATGGAACCTGACAATCACCTGCTAATGTTTGACTTGTATCTGCCCTAAATCACCTTCTTTTCAAAACTGAATCCTGGGTGTTTTGGTCTAAGGGCTTTTGCTGTGTATTCACCACTTAGTATCTTTGAGGATGTATTAAGTAGTGCTAGATTTGTAGGTTCGAATCTGACCAAAGACAACTTTTGTAAGGTGTTTGTATGTTCTCACTATGTTTGCATGGGTTTCCTCCTGGTACTCTGGTTTCTTCACAACCTCCAAAGACATACTGATAGGGAATGTAGATTGTGAGCCGTATATGGAACAGTAATTAGCATTTGTAAAGCGCTGCAGAATATGATGGCACTAGATAAGAAAGCAAAATAAATAATTACCTTGTATAGAAATTCTGCCCATGACACACTGGACACAGTGTTCCTATAGCACACTGACCATTCATATGGTTGTGCTTAGATGCAGAAATCTTGTCAAACATGGCACTAGTTAGGCTGGGTTTTTTGGAGCGGATTTTGACGCGCAAAATCCACTCCAAAAAACTTCACCCACAGCTAGCTGCGACTGGATACTGGTGCAGTGCACAAAGAGTTTTCTGGCATCCAGTTGCATTATACCACTCCGAATTACGCCCAAATGAATGGGCCTAGTCGGGAAGGAGTGTCGCGCTACAGATTCCACGGCTGAATCAATCGCGGAATCCGCGTCAAGAAAGGGCAGGTCACTTTTCCGTGAGCATAAGAAACTGCTTGCGGAAAAAGGAACCCATTGAAGTCAATAGGAGGCAGATTTTGACCTGGATTCCACATCAAAATCTGGTCCAAAAAACGTGTGAACCTAGCCTTAGAGTCACTCTTTAACTTTAATCTTTCTAGGATTTAGTTTTAGAACTGTAACTTATGGTATAATAATTGGACCACTAAGTTTTATTGCATACCTGTTTCCATACTTGGTTTTTATTTCATAACTTTCTCGCAGATTGCTACATTCAAAATTTACCAAGTCTTCAACTATTCTGAAACAGGCTTTGTCTTCTCACTGTATGTTATTTGTCAAGTTCTTTCCTCATAAATATTCACAAGTGCTCTTCTCTCAGCAGCTCATGGCATCTAAATAATTCCCACATCTTCATTAGAATTCTAATTAACTTAGGTCGTAAATAGGTCATTTCCAAGACTTTGGATTTTTAGTTACTTTCTAAACATATACTGTAGATACTGTATATAACCGAAAGTCACTGAAGCTTTCTTTAATCAGTACTTTAGGCTATTTAGACATCTATGACTATAAGGGTGATGGATTGAAGTATGCTGAATGCATTCTCCTTGAGTCCTAGTGCAAAATCTGCACGCCCGGGAGGCGTGCAAAAGAGTAGAATGCAAATAAAGTAGAAAATTACTTTGAAACACACACACATTATGTATCCCTGTGTCAGAAAATGCCTGGTCTACAAATTTATAAAAATATTTTTCCCATACGGTGAACAGCATAGCAGGAAAGTAAAACAAAACAAAATAGCACTCTTTCCCTTCTGTGCCTGGCTGTGCCCAAACAGCAGTTTATATCCAAATATGGCACTGTCAAATACATTATCCAGGATATGACAACAACATATATATGGGCATAAACTGCAGAGCGTAGATTTGAAGGAGGGCTATGTGCTTTTGGTGCACAGATTTAGTTTTGTTGGTTTTAGGATGCCATGTCACATTTGCAGAGACCCTAAAATAGCCCCTACAGAATGGGGTTACTTCTTGGGGAATTCCAATTTATTGGCACCTCCAGTGCTCTGCAATAGCAACAAGGCATCCGGAAAATCCCTCTAAATCAGTACTTGAAAAGCTAAGAAGCGCAGTGCTCATTCCCTTCTGAGCCATGTTGTGTGCCCAAGTAGCAGTTTACACTTACGTATACAACTTTTTGTACCTGGGATAACCCACATAAAAATTCTAGGCGTACATATCTCTGATGACACAAAGTGGGAATAATATGTTGAGTGCTAAAATGACATACTGTATTTCTTTAAAAATTTCAATTTTCACTTTGTACATTACTTTTTGGGAAGCACTCTTGGGCTGAAAGTGACAGTACCTCTCCAGAATTTAGTTTCTAAAATGGGGTTACTTTTAGGGGGTTTCCATTGTCCTGGTACTTTAGGGGTTTTGCAATTGCACCATGGCATATGGAAACTATTCCAGCAAAATTTGCTCTCCAAAATTCAAATAGTGCGATTTCCATTCCTGAGCCCCACCATATATTCAAACAGCAATTTACGACCACATCTGGGATATTTCCATGTTCAGGAGAAGTTGTGAAACAAACTGTGGAGTTTTTTCTTCTTTAACTCCTTGTACAAATGAAAAGTTTGGGGCTAAATGGAAAAAAAAAAAAGTAATTTTTCATTTTTACATCTCAATTCTATTAAAATCTGTAAAACAGCAGTAAAGTCAAAATGCTTACTATACCCCTTGAGAAATTCCTTGAGGGGTGTAGTTTTGAAAATGGTGTCACTGTTTGGGGGTTTCTATTGTAGTGGTACTTTAGGGGCTCTGCAAATATGACATGGCGTCTGAAAACTATTCCAGCAAAATATGCCCTCCAAAGCCAAATAGCGGTCCTTCCATTCCAAGACCTCTCATGTACCTATACAGCTAGTTACGACCACAAATGGGGTGCTATGTGTTCATTAGAAATTGTTTAACAAACTGTGGAGGACTTTTTCTCCTTTAACCCATTGTGAAAATGAAAACTTTGGAGATTGGAGAAAGTGATGTTTAAATATTTTTTAATTTACACCTTCCAATGTTAATAAAATCTATGAAATGGCTGTGGAGCCAAAAGTCTCACTATATCTGTTGATGAATTCTGTTGTGGGTGTAGTTTCCAAAATGGGGTCACTTTTAGAGCATTTCAATTGTAATGTTACTGTAGGGGGTCTGCAAATGAGACATGGCACCTGAAAATCCACTGCCATATGCCCAAACATCAGTTTACACCCACATGTGGGGTATTTCTGCTTAGGGAGAAATTGTGTAACAGACTGTGAGATGCATTTTCTACTTTAACCCCCTTGTGAATATGTTAATTTTAGGGATAAATGAATGTATTATTGAAAAGAAAAATGAAATGTCTAAATTTCACCTCCATGTTGTTTTAATTATCGTGAAATGCTTAAAGAGTTAGCAAACTTCCTAAATACTGTTTCAAATTATGTGAAGGGTGCAGTTTTGAAAATGGGTTAACTTGTGGGGGTTATAATATATAGGCACTTATAATTCCCCTCATAACTGAAGTGATCCCTAAAAAATTAGTTTGCAAAATTTTCATGTAAATCTGAAAAATCGGTGTTACACTTGTACGTTTTCTAATGTCCAACATATGGAAGATAATATTTACTAATTTATTTGGGTGGTATGACTGTCTAAAAAGCAGAGCAATTCACATATTGAAAAATTGGAAATTTCCATCCAATTTTCATTTTTTTTTATATACATAAATGCAAATTATCGATGTATACATCTAACAAAGTACAATGTGTTATGAAAAAAACAATCTCAAAATCATGTGTATAAGTTAAAGTGTCTTAAAGTTATTGCCATGCAAAGTGACACATGTCAGTTTTGAAAAATGAGGCCTGGTCCTTAAGGTACTTTCAAGCTGTGTCCTCAAGGGGTTGATATTCTATCCCCCTACTGTATGTAATCATGTAATCAGAAGATGTTTGGATGAAGCAAAACTACAGAAGGGAAATTGTTATACTCTGGAATCTTTTCAGATCCCATAGTATAATAGGTGGAAGCCCAGGGGAGGTGACGAAAACAGTTATACTCACCTCCAGTTACCTCTTCTGGGCCACCTTGCAGCATCCAGCGCTCTGTGTCCTCCTCCTGATGGTGTCTGGCTCTCTTCTCTGAGATCATCCATCTGGAGTCACCCCTGAGGACTGTGATTGGGCCTTAGTGGTGGCATGGTCAATCCAAGTGTCAAGGTGTCATGACTATGAATTTGTCCTATCCCTGGTATGCAAAAGTGCCTGTTTAGAACTATTGTAAAACTAGTAAAGTGGTCCCTGATGACCATGTGTATAATTAAGCCCACTATAATCTAGTATAAAACAGTTTTTGGTAAATTACTGGTTTAGATTGTGCCAATTTACAGTCCATGTTGACAGCATCCTTCCATTGTTTTGTATTTTAAATGATTAAATGAGTCTTCTTTGAAGGAGATGATTGTTGGTGTCTATTGCTGATGTGTAAAGATGCCTACAGCTGACTGGTATTTCTTTCTTTTACCGTGGGACACTGTTACAGCCTGTGAATTTAGCATCAGCCACCTATCTCATGAGTTTATGGAAGCTTGGCAAGAGAGCAGCACCCTGTCTACCTGGATGGCTTCAGACTTCTTTGGGCAGTAGAACACAGTGGTAAGAAGAAAGGAAGAGGATTGTGATGAAGGATATTTGGGACATTTTTTGTGGTTAATGGACAATAGTGCTGATGCAAGATACCGAACTATCAGCTGTGAGCATGAGATCTCACTACCTACCAAAGAAGTGCCACATGTTATCATGATAGCTGCATATGTCCCCCACCTCTGCAAAAAAAACATTTTTTGCCTGTTATAGCTACATGCTGTGACCCCCCCTCCTCATGTCCTCCAACCACATTTGGCTGTATTATTAACATCACTTCACACAGAGAACTAAATGATCCTGCAGTGTGTCTGTGTTTCTTTCTTTTTAGTTCCTATGATTCCTAGTATTTCTCTATCTGCCATGTGCTTGTATGTGTTTTCTCTCTTGTTATATACTACTGTACCATCCATGAAACTGTATCACTGAAATTTCTCCATTGTGGAACTATTAAAGGATTATCTTATCTTATCTTATTAGATTGCCTTCTGAATGTCTAGTATTGTTCAAGTCATATTCTTTATGCTAAGGCAATGGGTGAGAATGCTTTTAATACATCACAACAAAGCCACCTATTATCAAGCAAAAAAGGTTGTGGTGTAGTTCCAGCAAAAGGTAAGAGCTCTGCATTTTGGCTCACATTTATCAAACGTGGTATCCTTTTAGATGAGTTAAACCTAGACTACATTGGTACACGTTGTGCTTTATGACTGCAAGTTATCTTCTTTAATAAATCTGTCAAAACATAAATTATACTTTTACACTGGCTAAAATGATGAAACCTTTTCTATGGCAAGTCTGTGGAGTAGAGATTCAACTTTTTCTGATGTCTCAATTTATAAATATGTCTATATACTAGACAAGCCATCTTTTTTTACCCATTTTTTTGTGCATATGGTTAATGAATTTGTCTTATAGCAAATAAGGCTGCCTTCACACGGAGTAACGCCAGGCTTGTAAAAATCCTCATTCACAGCCGTACATGCGAGCGCTGCGGAAGGCTCCCGAACACTTCCCATTCACTTCAATGGGAGCGCTCGTAACGCCGGCTTTACGAGCGCTCCCATTGAAGTGAATGGGAAGTGTTCGGGGGCCTTCCACAGCGCTGGTATGTACGGCTGTGAATGAGGATTTTTACAAGCCCGACGTTACTCTGTGTGAAGGCAGCCTAACACTGTTTTAGATTAAAATGCAGTATAAAAAATACTGTACAATATCGTGGTAAAATTGTGGTACAACTTTAGTTCCATGACAAAATTCACACAATGAGTAGTATAGCTCTATGGTATGGTGTGCTCTATATTTTAACATGTGAAAAAAAAAGAAAGGGATGTCACCCATGCAATTTTAATTGTCATGTGAAAATAGTATAAGGCTTCGTTCTTCTGACTGAGGTGCAAATCAGCCAAGAAAACCATCTATTTTTCATGGTCATCTTACATCCGAGGGCCACCAGTTTTCACAGATCCTCCATATATTTGAGTGTATGAAGAGGTCTGTGAAAACGAAAAATATAGGATATGAACTATATTTTGACGTTCTGTTACCTAGCGTCAAATGAACAGTCATGTGACATAAAAGTGGCCAGTAGAGATTGGTGAGCATAACCAGGGCGCTGCAAGGATAGAATATAGTGGGACAGCAGCTTAATACTATTGATTCTATATATCTTCTAATGTAAATCTCCTGTGTGCTGTTCTACCAATAGAAATATTACATATTACACTATATTACACTAGATGGTGCTGTTGAACTGTCTTTGTTGTTCATAGAGAAAAGCAAAAATTGAGCATTCTCTTGCTGCCGAGTATCATTCACTTCATGAGGGAGGAAGGTCTTCATTGTTGCTATATTTTCCACACATATAATGGATGGTGCAGAGTTTCTCGATCTTAATCAGTTTGCTGACAGGCTGTTTACAATCTCCCACACATCAACAGTCGAAGATTCTGATGAGTAACACTTTCTAGTGATTGTAATTGCTCTTCTTTCGTCACCTTATATGAAAACCTGAAACCACAGCTAATTGGCATGTGAAATTCCTGTCAACATCACTTATCTTCCATGGTACAGAAAATATATGAAAAAGATATGCCAAAAAAGATTTGTTACAATAAACTGAAAAAATGTAACACAAATAATAAGCAACAATCTGGATGCAAACTTGGTCCTAAATAAGACAATCATTGTACCCTCACTGCATGACATCATAGGCCTGGAATTTTGGAAGAAAGGCCAGGAGATTAAGACAAACATAATAAAGGAGTCAGAACACAGGTAGGCAGAATTTTCACAAGTTTTCAGTGAGCTCAAATCAATAGGTACTGTAAGCCGATGGCTCTTCAGGTAATGGAGGGGGTGTACATCTCACCCAGACTACTCAAGTGGGTGAGATGAGAAAACTCCAGAAGGAATGTTTGTTCTCAGCAGACAACTTTCGTCTGTGGAGCATTTTGGTAAATGCTCAGTATTGGGCTGGATTTTAAGGAATGGCAGGTAGGTTGGTAGTGGGACTTGTCATTCCACCACCCTCCAGTCCACACTTTGGGGATGTTCTGGCAGCGACTCAGCTACAGAGAGTCTGCGCATCAAGGAAGCTTAAGAAGCCAGCTCCAGCAGCAGACTTTGGGCAGAGCTTGGCTGGAGAGCCAACAGAGAGGTCATATTTTTGGAGCTGTGTCCTGAATGATTCTACTAGCTTTTTGATTTCATTTCTGTTATTCTAGGTGAGGTAACCTATTCTATGTTTAGTTAGAGCCTAGCTGGGCAGGTATTTATTTTTGTATTGTTTCCTTTTGTTGCTGCACTACCTTTTTGAGTAAAAATAAACTCTACCTTTTTTTTTGGACTAAAGAAACTGGACTTTTGTGTCTATGCCACGCCACCTAGCAACCCCAGACCCTGACAGTACCAAGATCCAAACCTTGAGCTAACACAAGCATCATATTATCTATTTCTGTCTGCCTGTCAGCCTGTTCTTTATGCACGACCAAACGACTGGACCAATCTTCACCAAATTTGGCACACAGATACATCAGGTGTCCGAGAAGGTTTAAGATAGGGCCTTAACTCTCTCAGACGTACCATTTCAGAGATACAGTATTCCCAAAACCATAACCCCCATTTGCCAATACAAACCTGTAAATCTTTCACTCTTATTCCAACTGCCATACACACGGTCACACCACATGCACAATCCAACACTAATATCCAAACTGAGATACATGCAACAGAGGAATAGATATGTGCATCTGCACACAGTACCACATGCAATAGGATTAGTTACGCGCCTCTGCACACAGCACCACACGCTGAAGGATTAGATACGTGCGTCTGCACACAGTACCACATGACAGAAGATTATATACGCATTCTGCACACAGTACCACATGCCAGAGGATTAGATACGCGCCTCAGCACACAGTACCACAAGCCAGAGGATTAGATACAAGCCGCTGCACACAGTACCACACGCCGGAGGATTAGATATGTGGCTCTGCGCACAATACCACACATCAGAGCTTTACTCCAGGTTTCCATAGCAACCCAGCCATGTTTCTTCACTGCTGTATGTCAACTTTAAAGGGGCAGGGCGCTGTGGATGACACTGTTACTCAAGGTCATATTAACAAAGCTTTACTCTAGGTATCCATAACAACCGATTGCAGGTTTTTCACTGATATCCAAACTGAGATACACATGATCGCATGACGCTTATGGACACACACAAATGACATACAAAATACACCAGTGCAAAACTGGGCAATTCTTATGGGGCCACTACACAAACAAAAAATAAAATATACCCGTGCGAAGCCGGGTCCTCCTGCTAGTAAATTATATATACAGTGAAAACTGTAAGGATAGTTTATCAATATCTGGTGGAGATTGAATATCCATTGAATAGCTGGTTGAAGAGGCAGCATTTGAGTGACAGGCTAAATACCAATTACAGCACAATACATTGCATAAGAATTGTGGTATTCACCTGAATGGGCCAAAGCTGCCACTATACCATGAGTTTGTGATGTCATTGGCACGGGGAAGAGGCCACAGCACTTGTGAACATTGCGACCTTTATAAACAGCTGTGCTGTGGTGGGTCCTAGCTGACAGACCCCTGCTAATCACATACTGTATTGATGACCTATCCCAAGGATAGGTCGTAATATGTAAGTTCCAAAAAACCTATTTCAGGCTAGGTTCTCACCTGCACCTGCTCACCATTCAGGGGATCCATCCTTATCCCCATCCTGCAGGACTTTTCTCTCTGCATTTTCGTGCTTTTTTCAAGTGGAAACCGAATGGAAACTGGGCGGACCCCATTATAGTAACTGCTTTTTAAGTGAATTAGGTTTCTGTTTCTCAGGTCCACTAGCATAAGACCAGATTTTCTGCAACAGATTTTGATTTCCATCATATACATTAATTGACAAAACCAACAAAGTTATTGTTGAAAGCGAATTAAACTTCATATTGTGTGATTGTCTTATTTGAGTGAAAGGATATATTTATTAAGGAAAATTGTACAGTTGAAAGGAAGCCCCTAGTACCCCATTGGACCCATTGTATCAGTAAACTGATACAAGTTGAGATTCAGTTGGGCATGTAGACATAAATATCGTTCCATATCTTATCATACAGCACATTTGCCCACAGATGTGATCAAAGTTGGCATACCACTTAATGCTCAACTAGCAATAAATATGCTGAGTTAGCTGGCTAAGCAAGTGTTCAATCTGCATACCTCCCAACCATCTCTGAACGTAGATGAGTTGTATACAATGGTGAAGCAAGAAGCTATCCACTCCCCGCTTCACCATTTGTTTTAGGTGCGATGATGTCACATTTTGCTCCCTTGAGCATCCAGGAGAATAGACAGAAGAGACCAGCAGGGGAACGACCCTTGGAGTAAATACCGGGGTAGCAGTGGTTGCGGTTGCCACAGAATCGGTATCTTAGGGTGCTCGGCGGGCTCCAATGCTTTTTTTTAATAGGCCATTTGTTACCTGCTGGAGTAACCCCAGCAGGTAAAAGGCCCTATTTACTTGCAGATCGCCGCTCCTGCTCACGGGAGGGGGATCGGTAAGCGAGGCCATGGGCCCATTAACCCCAAAAAACACAGCTATTATTATACTCTAGGGTCTTTTCAGGCCCCAGAGTATAATGATCGGAGACCCAGGTGAGGTGAGAGAACAAAAATAACACTGTTATTTACCTCTCCTGCACTCCGGCAGTCTTCTGGCCTTTTTGATAACGTCCCAGATATCATGTGGGCCAGGCCGGCATCATTATGCGTCGTGGGAAATGCTAGTTTCTAATAAAGAGTAAATGGTATAAAAACAAAATACAAAAAAGCTATGATAGAATTATAGGCTTCTTTGACACAAACCCTCTAGAAATGTTAAGAAAAACTAATGAAAACATTGTATGTACCCCAAAATGGGGCCAATTAAAAACAACTCAAAGAATAAGCCCTCATATTTCTGTCATTAGAAAAATAAAGAAAATATGAACTGTGGAAGATAGAGATAGAGAATATGAAAAAAAAATTGGTGAGCATTAATACTCAAACTACCCAACCTCCTTAAAGGGTTAGGGAGAAGATAATATGAGTGCTAATATTTTGAACAATAAGATATTGACATCTTTAGGCCAGGGAGATGATCTCGGTACTGGAAAGATGCTATAATTTGTTACAAAGGCAATGTGATGTAAATATCATCTGTTTGTAAATGTCAATTGTGTGATTTATGGAATGTGAAATTAATATGTGCTGCATATATAAAGAACTGATATATATAGTAGTGCTAATTGGCAAAGCATGCAACTATTGATTTAGTTGTGTGTGGTTTCCCTCTTCAACTCAGACAATGATTATATGATGAAGGTAATGTATGTATTGTATAACTGTATCTGCTAATGCCTCTTGGCTCAATTTGGAGAGGATTGTCTGTACTAGAGTTGGGCAAGTCTTTCAAAATTAGTTTCAGGTGGCCCGGTTCAAATATTTTGTTTTGGGTCGAATAAGTTTGTCATGAATCAGAGTTTAAATTGAATTAAGATATATTGTATGACACTGTCAGGGTTCCTTGGACCCTACCTAGCCCATTTCTAGCTCCCTAAGTTCACATAGAGTTTTTTGTTGGTGGTTTTTGAGACAGACATTCATTCCTATGTGAGGCAGTATCAGGCACCAACTGTGTTAACTACTAACTAAGGTTAAGAAACTTACTCGATCGCCGATCTTTTCTGATCCCAATCAGCGATCGAGTAAATTTAACGATCGTGATCAGGTTCCGATCCCGCCTAAAAAAGATTGGGAACGCAATTCCGATACCAATCGTTGAACTTACCTGCACAGATCCGCAGTCACTCCTCGTTCTTCTCGCTCCTCTTCTTTCTCATTCACATACCTTCAGAGCGCCGTGCTCGCCACCACCTCTCAGGCTAGTGTTAGAGATGCTGGGAGAAGGTGGGGCTTGTGGCTTAGCTGAGTGTGGGCAGGTACTGGGAGGGGAGACGTGAGAGATGCACTCACGTCTCCCCGCCCACACTCTCCTAAGTCACAACAAGCCCCGCCTACTCTGAGCATCTCTAACACTAGCTCTATCATTGGGAAAAGTCATTTTTAGATAATCACATACTTGCATAGTCTTTAGAAAGGCTATTCCACACATACCTTTTGTATGTAAATTGCCTCAGTAATTTTTGAATAAGTCTGTTTTTATACATATGCTCGAGCCTGCACTCCGAGAGTGTCTGTGAGCACCGTCTGCTATTCTCTGCTATATGTGTTTGAGAGCAGAGAGAGGAGTCATCAGCACAGCATCCTCTCTGCTCTCATACACATACAGATTAGCAGACTGTGATCACAGACACTTCTGGAGTACACGGAGGAGGCTAAATAGCATATGAATAAAAATGGGCTCATTCAAATACTACTGAGGCAATTTCCATACAAAAGGTATGTGTGGAATAGCCTTTCTAAAGACTATGCAAGTATGTGATTAGCTAAAAATGACTTTTCCCAATGATAGAGCCCCTTTAACCTAGTCATCATTCCACAGCCACAGCAACATGACACAAAGCAACCAAACTAGTTATAATGCTGCTGTTTTAGGTCTTCCAGCAATAGACCTGAATATGCTCATATCACAAACACCAGTGAGGTACTAACTGGAAACATATTATCTACGCATTAGCTATGAGACACAAAAAGTAAAGATATCAACAGCAAGTCACTGAATTGTATTGATTGAGTAGGAAATTGCATTCCATATCAGCAGAGCCTAAGGCCACAGTCATATTTACTATGCTTCTTAAGCATCATGACCTCTTTATACCTCTCAAAAAGGGATAACAATGCATGTGACCTAGTCTGCGACAGTAGCATTTTCTTATTTTTCAATAGCAAAACTGAAGAAGTTTTTTTCTGTCTTTTTATTCAAAGTTTTTATTACAGGACAGTGAAATACACACTATCCAAGTAGTCAAATGTCATCGCATGCAAAAATAGCATAGCAAAATGAACTTATAAAAGCTCTTGTTGGAATATCATTAAAGACCATAATATAATAAAGGAGAAAATGAGAGAGGTTCATATAGTTAGCAATGCTGAAACCAGGTTGCTAGACTGCTGATCTTGTATACAGGAGCTGAACCTGACTAGGGGTGGGGGAGGTGATCTAAACAGGGGTCATTGCTTGAAGCTATACTGGCTTGGGCTGAGACACTTTAATATCAAGGCCGAGACTTATTAAATATATCTAGCCCGAGATTCGTATTAGTTTGAGCCCTACCTCCCCTTCCATATGTGTATGCAACTCCCAGTGTTCACTCCATACAAATGTGGAACTTCTTATTATCCACCTTACTGTGTCTATAAGTGAGCTGGAGTGTGATCTTTCATCCTGGTATTTGTGCCCTTTATGTGGCTTATAGACCAGGATTCAGAACTGTTGCTCACATACTGAAACGTCAGACACCATAGGTGAGGGTATTATTCCTGCAATATTCTGACTGCCTTGATTTAATCACTGGAAATGGGGCCATTTTAATTGTCTAGGGTGGCCGCAATATGAAGGGATCCTTTCAATAAGATTCCAATAAAAGTTATATTTTAACCTATACATTTTTGTTTTGGACTGCAGCCCTTCTGGTTTAATATAAAAGCAACCCCCCAAAAAACAAAAAACTACATACAGTCTAGCTCTGACTCTCTCGCTACAGTCTACTACTTAAGTACAGATTGCGACCACAAAGTGTTCTGCTGTTGACAAGCTTTGTCCCATCCACCAGCTGTTATCTCAGAGTAGGGTAAAGTCTAAATGTTAGATGCTAAAACCTAGTGGGCTAAAGGACCTTTGATATTGTCATGACCATGTGATCAGACTTGTGTGTGGACAAAGCTATTCTGGATACTACAGGACAGTGCGGTGATAAACAAAAAGAGGAAACATAAACTGAGACTGATGGAAGGTAAGGATGAGAGAAGAGACAGCAAGTGTGATCAAGAGGGGGGAACTGGGGGCAGATGTAGGGGGGCAATTAAACTGAAGGCAGATGAAAGGGCAATTAAACTGCGGTCAGATGAAGAGGGGCAATTAAACTGATGGTAGATGTAGGGGGAAATTAAACTGGGTGCAGTGAGATAACTAAGAGCAGTGAGTGACGTCACTTGTCCTATCACACAGGTCCGGCGTTATGGAAATATTGTGTAAACAATGAGAGGAATAAGCTCACATAGCAAGCAAACAAAGATGCATATCTAAAGCAATATATTTAGGAAAAGTCTTCAATTTACATATGCTACCGGTATAGATAGGATCCTTGAGATGGGAATACCCCTTTAACTGTTTAGCACTTTTCTATCAGTTTTAGAGTAATCTCTACAAGTTTTTTTTTTTTTTTTTTTTCAGGGGAGTATACTGGGAAGTATAGATGTAAATAAAGCTCTGGTGAGATAGATAACATGCTGAAACGGCTGTATGACACATTTGTCTTTCTGCTAGTCATTCCTCTTTCTTCTCCCCCTTCCTTCTCCATAGATATTTAGGAACTTCAGCCTGCCTTCAGTAAAAATGGGCCTAAGCAGTGATCTGATAGTTTAGTTTCAAAAGGTATTAATTGAAAGATATAAAAGAAGTGTAAAAAGTCAAACTGTAAGACACGGACATGGGCAGGAGAGGTCTGTTAAGGTAAGATAGAAGCATTTTCCTCCCATAAGAGATATGGCAACTGTATTCTAAAAGTTGCTGTATGTGATAAGCCCCTTTAAGAAGTAGGAAGGATTGCTGCATAGAATCCTTTCTTCAGCTGATATTCACTGGGAAGAAGGATTTGGAAAATAATTTCATTTGGGGTTTTTATAGAACTTTATAGGACATGCTCCTTTATCCTTGGACTGGAGCATCGGAACTCGCCTTGGACTGCACACTTGGACTCCCCCTGGACTGCAAACTTGGCCATGTGCATGCGGCCTAAGGAAAATACATCCTGCTTCAATCCAGTAGGGATCCCAAGCTTCATGGCCATGCACCCACCCGATTGTGAGTTCACCTAATTATAACATTCCACATTTTTTTCTTTTCAGTATGATCTGTATTTAGAAACATTAGGAAACACCATGCATAAAATTTAGGGACTTTCTGTTTTTTTGTAATAACTGTTTTTTTGGTTGTTTTTTTTTTATTATAGATGTTTTCATCTTTATATAAAAGTTACAAACAAAGAAGTTGCCAAGAAAATTTACTTCCATGTCTGTTGAGAGAAAGCTGTTAAATGACAGTTATTTCTTCTTTGTTTAAGTCGTTGCTATAGGCCATCCCGCTGGGGCTGTCACTTTTTCTGTGACTATTTATTGACCCTTTGCCATTTTTAGCACATACTATCTTTAAAGCATCTAAAATAGAAGGAAGACTGCACTCGGAGCAAAACTTTCAGAGATAGCTGTGAGGCTTTGTAACATATTTAACCCTGCTGATATTTTAGTTGTGTACTCTGAGATTGCTGTTCTAAAATCCCACTGTCTTATAGGACATAACATATACTGTACATAATGCATACAGTGTTACCATAAAATGTAATTTACTACGAATGATACAGTATATATATTACATATATATATATATATATATATATATATATATACACTCACCGGCCACTTTATTAGGTACACCTGTCCAACTGCTCGTTAACACTTAATTTCTAATCAGCCAATCACATGGCGGCAACTCAGTGCATTTAGGCATGTAGACATGGTCAAGACAATCTCCTGCAGTTCAAACCGAGCATCAGTATGGGGAAGAAAGGTGATTTGAGTGCCTTTGAACGTGGCATGGTTGTTGGTGCCAGAAGAGCTGGTCTGAGTATTTCAGAAACTGCTGATCTACTGGGATTTTCACGCACAACCATCTCTAGGGTTTACAGAGAATGGTCCGAAAAAGAAAAAACATCCAGTGAGCGGCAGTTCTGTGGGCGGAAATGCGTTGTTGATGCCAGAGGTCAGAGGAGAATGGCCAGACTGGTTCGAGCTGATAGAAAGGCAACAGTGACTCAAATAGCCACCCGTTACAACCAAGGTAGCCAGAAGAGCATCTCTGAACGCACAGTACGTCCAACTTTGAGGCAGATGGGCTACAGCAGCAGAAGACCACACCGGGTGCCACTCCTTTCAGCTAAGAACAGGAAACTGAGGCTACAATTTGCACAAGCTCATCGAAATTGGACAATTGAAGATTGGAAAAACGTTGCCTGGTCTGATGAGTCTCGATTTCTGCTGCGACATTCGGATGGTAGGGTCAGAATTTGGCGTCAACAACATGAAAGCATGGATCCATCCTGCCTTGTATCGGTAACGGTTCAGGCTGGTGGTGGTGGTGTCATGGTGTGGGGAATATTTTCTTGGCACTCTTTGGGCCCCTTGGTACCAATTGAGCATCGTTGCAACGCCAAAGCCTACCTGAGTATTGTTGCTGACCATGTCCATCCCTTTATGACCACAATGTACCCAACATCTGATGGCTACTTTCAGCAGGATAATGCAATGCCATGTCATAAAGCTGGAATCATCTCAGACTGGTTTCTTGAACATGACAATGAGTTCACTGTACTCCAATGGCCTCCACAGTCACCAGATCTCAATCCAATAGAGCATCTTTGGGATGTGGTGGAACGGGAGATTCGCATCATGGATGTGCAGCCGACAAATCTGCGGCAACTGTGTGATGCCATCATGCCAATATGGACCAAAATCTCTGAGAAATGCTTCCAGCACCTTGTTGAATCTATGCCACGAAGAATTGAGGCAGTTCTGAAGGCAAAAGGGGGTCCAACCCGTTACTAGCATGCTGTACCTAATAAAGTGGCCGGTGAGTGTATATATATATATATATATATATATATATATATATATATATATATATATTTCTTTTTACATATTTGCTCTTTTGTATTCCTTTCCTTCTTTTCAAAATACTGTAAGGTGGTTTAACCAATTGCCATGTTTTGGCTTTCAGTAGAGGGGCACAGTGACTTGATTGGATGATGTCCAATATGTAGCCAGGACTCAAGACTGATTCCAGAAGAGTAATCCTCAATACATGTAAATGTATATGTATGTATTTGTAACTGTATAATATGGTGGTGCTGATGTAGTGGTCAAATGGTTAAGAGGATGCTGTGCGCTGTGTTGCTGCCAGTCTTTATTTAACCCTGCCATACTTTATTAAATATATGGTATTGTTTTTTTCTCTAAGGTGGATTTAGAGAAATGGTGCCTTTGTGATGTGTGGACATTGTACTACAGGCAGAGTTCAGTGGTATGACCTGGGTGACACTGGGTCTTATGCATCATGTAGCACTTTATAGATAGTGGTGTCTGTGCAACATTGTGGCAGCTTGGGTCTGGTGGACTTACAACTGCTGTGCCGTCCTCCAAAGTGTAGACAATGCATTACAGAAGCCTAAGCAACTAATCACCTCTTTGTACCGTCTCCAGTGATCCATACTGACAGTTGCTAGTTGAACGAACAAATGTGTGTATGTGTGTGTGTATATATATATATATATATATATATATATATATATACTGTATATATATGTATACAGTTATGGCCGTATCTATTGTTAACTTTGAAATTGTTTGTGGGTAACTAACTTTGTTTCAAGCATGTGATGCTCATTCAAAACTCACCTGTGGCAAGTAACAGGTGTGGGCAATATATAAATCAAAGCTGAAACCAGATAAAAAGGAAAGAAGTTGACTCAATCTTTGCATTGTGTGTCTGTGTGTGCCACACTAAGCATGGAGAACATAAATTGGAGAAAATAACTGTCTGAGGACTTGAGAACCAAAATTGTGGAAAAATATCAACAATCTGAAGGATACAAGTCCATCTCCAGAGATCTTGATGTTCCTTTTTCCACAATATGCAGTATAATCAAGAAATTTACAACCCATGGCATTGTAAAGAGTAACCAATGGACCCAGGACTACCAAAAATTAGAGTCAATTATTTACTCTGGCATGGTGATTTACTATGACATTGTAAAGGTTGCAAGTTTACAGAAAAAACAAAACAGCAACAATAGAAAATCCTTGCCTGATTGGCACTCACTACACATTTACAGGAGTTGTATAGGGATTACAGATTTTTTCCTAGGAAGCTGGAGAAGATGAAAAATAATAATTAATGAAAAAAAACAAAAAAAAACAAACAAACCTATACACACACACCTTTCCCCGGTGCTCTGGTGTTCCAGGTAATTGTCTGGATTTGCAGTGCCTAGAGGTTTGTTCCGGTGGAAGTTCTAGCTGCACGTAACTGCTGAGGCCACTGATTTGGGGCCTAAGGAGAGGAACCAGGATGTCCCAGGTGATGTATGTGGGTGACGTCCCAGTTGATCAGTGGTCATGTGCGGCGAGAACCTCTGCCAGAACAAGCTCATGGGAGCCACTGGACTGAACAGTGGCCTGGGACATCAGAGTGCTGGGAAGAGGTGAGTTTTTTTTATTTTTCACCTTCATAGGCCTCCTGGCAAAGATCCTTAAGTCTTGGATAACCCCTTTAAGGGTCAGTGCACACAGACTTTTTTAGCAATGATTTTGCCACTGAATTTGCCTCAAAATTAGCCTCCAAAAAAGCCTCCCAATAGAACTATAGGGGTGAGGGAGGAGGAGTGGAATAGGAAACACAGGTTTAATGATTTTCTTTTTTCTCTGACTCTTTTCTGTCCATCTCTCTACTTCTTCCAGACTATAGACCTTAAGAAAACACAGTGAGGGTCACATAGAGTAAACACACTTATTTTGGCAAAATACATGTGTAAAGAATACACGTGTAAAAATAAGACTCCCATTGACTTCAATGACATTTTACACGTGTATTTTGGCATGTATTTTGACGTGTTCTTTGATGTGTTTTTTACACGTGTAAAAAATGTCATTGAAGTCAATGGGAGGCTGGTTTCACAAGGAGTTACGCTCCGCTCATTCAGACACGTAAACACGAGTCAAAGTGACCGCTGTAAAACAGAATCCCATAGACTTCAATGTGTGCCGGTCTTACGCGCGCTACACATTGAAATCAATTGGAGGCTTTTAAACCCATTGATTTCAATGTGTAGCGCGCGTAAGACCGGCACACATTGAAATCTATGGGATTCTGTTTTACAGCGGTCACTTTGACGCGTGTTTACTTGTCTGAATGAACGGAGCGTAACTCCGTGTGAAACCAGCCGGAGTGTTAGGGAGCCTGCACGCAGAGTTTACGCTCGCTCACATGTGTTTACCTTGATACTTTTCCATTAAAAGCAGTGTAAGTGTGCAACCTAAAATTTGTGGTAAATGTGTATGACTGGTAGCAGAGTAAGGTTACACCTGTAGTGACATATGATGTACCTGGATGCTGCATCCCCGGTCGCTAGTACTTTCTCTTTTCTGTAACTGAAACGTTGATTATTTCAGCCGCTTTTAATTCCTGGTGATGTGGTAACAGCAAAATCACAGCCAGGAATTAATGGGTGTCACACTTACCTCAAAATGACAGCACTGGAGCATGGGGACTGGATTTGGCTATAGCCCCGTCTGGGTACAAAGTGTCACCACTGAAAAAAAAACTCCTTAAGTGTCCATTCACATGGAGGAAAATGTTGTGGAATTTCAGCGCTGAAAAAGCTGACTTCAATGGGTTCCTTTTTCTGCTAGCATTGAAGTCAATGGGAGGCTTGTTTTTTCAGCGCTGAAATTCCACACTAAATTCCTCACCATTTTCCTCCATATGAATGGACCCTAAGGCTGAGGCCCCACGTTGCAGAAAGGCAACTTTATTTGTTGCAGATTTTGCTGCTTTTTTTCTGAGCCAAACACCAAGAGTGGATTGAACATTAGGGAGACATATAAAAACTTCCTTTATATTTCCCATTCCTTTTGTAGCCGCTCTTGGCTGTGGCTCAAAACAACGAAGCAAAATCTGCAACAAAAACACAGTGTTTCTGCAACAGGGGGCTTTAGTCTTGGTACGGATGTAGTTTTCACTGACCTATACAGTAAAAATGAATTGACAGGGCTGCAAATGCAGACAGATGTAGGATAGATATAGGATCTGCTCCATAATTTGCAGCTTTTCAATTTGGCCTGGACAAACAGTCGCAAAAACAATGCCTGTTTATGGGGCCATTACTCCTTCGTACTCCTATCCACAGCTGTGGATAAAAAGTAGGTCATGTGCATTACAGTTTAGCAACTCCGCATGCCTCATATTAATAGCAGTTAACCACATCATGTCCTTCACATTAACACTTATGCGATTTTCATAAGAGTTGATATGTGAGACATATGGAGGGAAGTAAATATCTTCATTATTAAGGTCCTTTATTAGTACTTCCATATGTCTAACATATTGATAACCCTTATGTGATGCACACAAGGGTTAATGTGAGGGACATGATGGGGTTAACGCCTATTAATGTGAGGCACATGGAGTTGCTAAAACTAAATTAATAACTTCAAATGCTTGAAATTACTAGGAGTAGAAACTCCAGCATATACCTACGTTTTTTTTACTTTCACCTTGCTGGCAGGAGCTTTATTCCTTCTCCTCCAGGAGCCTTTACAGGATACAGACGGCAGTAGCTCATCACTGTAGCAGACAGAGTCCTTGTGCTGTACAGTGATGAGCTCCGTCTCCTGGGCTTTACTCACCCCTCTCATTGGTGGGAAGAGAGGTCAGCCAGAGAAGTGGGAGCTCCTAGACCTGTCTCTTCTTTTAATACCCGCAGGTCCCATGCTGGCTACTGTGCCAGCAAACTACGCCTCGCGTGCCACTTTTGGCGCAGATGCTAGGGGCTGCCAACACCTGATTTAGAGGCTCTCAGGATTTGGACAAACTCTGGAGGGGCTGGGTAATATTAAAAAAAACATACTCGTATGCGCTCTGGTGTCTACTGCCACAGCCCAATTAGTTGCATACTGTGCTTCGGTCCTCAGAACCCATGCACCCTACGTGACAGTTGAGACCAAACAGTTACCTCAGCAGTCTCTGGATAGAGATCGGGGACATATGTGAGTGAGTGAGTAAATTCCCATAATGGCCCCACCACACAATAAAATGTCCCATAGTTACACAACACACTATAATAGCTTATCATGGCCCCTTGTCACAGTACAATGCCCTATAGTGACCCCTCCACACACTAGAGAGAGGCCTATGTGGTTTTCTTTATGAACATTCCAAAATTTTAGGGGGTTCGCGACCCATGAACCATTAATATATTTTGTGGTCTCCTCAGAGTATAATGAGTGGAGGTCCAGGGGAGGTGACCATAATAAATAGTGTAACTCACTTTTCCTGGGCTTTGATGCAGGTTTTCCAGCCTTTTATGGTCTTAAAGATGTAATGAATGATGTCAGAGACTACTGAGGACTGTGATTGGGCCTCAGTGGTTACGTTGCCATCTTCAGGTAAAATGATGCCAGCATAACGTAATATGGAAGAGGCTATAAGGACAGCGCTGGAGCCTATGAAAGGTGAGTAACCATTTATTATGTTTGATCACCTCCCTTGAAGCCCCATCGTATAAGAACAATCTTAGAATATAATAAGTGCCCTCTTATGGCAAGTGTATAAATGCTGCAAAAATGCTGCAAAAATGCTGGAGAAAGACCGAAAAATCGTGTGAAGGAAACCCAAGACTGAAGCCAGACACAAGAACTAAGGCATGCATGACTCTCATGTTCACAAACTCTTGTGAGTAGGACTTGGGAAGGTATTTGAGTGTTATATTATACTGTTTTTTTTTTGTTTTTTTTTTTACATTTTTGCATACAATTATTATTATTATTATTATTATTTATTTATTTATATAGCACCATTAATTCTGTGGTGCTTTACATTTGGGGGTTCACATACTGTATACAAACTATACAGGTAGATATAATACTAACAGTGACCGACTGGCACAGCGGGGTAGAGGGCCCTGCCCGCAAGGGCTTACATTCTATGAGGGAAGGGGGGTAGAGACAGAAGGTGAGAGGGGGAGATTGATGTACAGTACTCATGAAAATACTGCCATGTGTATGTGGCATTAGACTGTATTCACATGTGTTTTACCATAAATTGCTGCGGTTAGGCAAAGCGTCTATTACCTGCTTGGCTTTACTCATAAAATATTAAATAGTATAACAAAACGATGGAAAAATTATGCAGTTTTCCTACACGGTGCACTACTGCAGTGTGTGACCCCAGCCTTATATTAATAGTCCTGCTTTATTAACAAACATATGGAATTGTTTGGGGAAAAAAAAAACATTTTTATGAACTTAAATAATAGCTGCCTGTATTGTATACTCAAGATCATGACCCATTGGCAAACAAGGCAAAAATATAGCATGGGAAAAGAACAAGGCTTGTTCTACTCCGGCAAACACATTGTACAATTAACTGTCATCAATAAATCAATGAACGCTTTCCATGTAAACCAGTTCCAGACCATTTTATTGTTCCAGAAAAGTGAAGATTAATCTTAGTCTTATCCCTAAGGTCTGTTCTTCATTTCCTGCTATGGTTTATTTGCCTTTCAAACAGTCCCATATATCTGTTATCAGGATTTACTATTTTTTATGTGTGGATCAAATGGCTATTGTCATTACAAACCGCTCAAATCTCCCCTTATTTTGGCACGTCAGTAGTTCACATATGTAGATTTTGCAACTCAGTTTATTTACAAGAATCAGATAATGGTGATGGTAAAGAGGTTGGCCTAAGTTTTAATGTTATACCTTATCTCCAGGATAGGGGACAACATACTGATTGTTGGGGGTCAGGACCATGGGCAACCCCATTGATCACAAGAACGGTGATCATATCGCCCTGACCAAATAGAATAGCAGGCCAATCATGCACAATGCTAATGCATTCACTATCTATGACCCCTGGTTCACATTAGTGTTTGTATTCCGACCGGGGAGAGTCCACATGGAGACCGCCCCGGACCCAATATAAGCACAATTGCAAGCGCTGTGCTGTCAAAGCGCACGGACCCCATAGACTCCATGCGCTTGCAATCATGCTTGTATTCCATCCGGGGGGTCTCCATGTGGACTCTCCACGGACAGAATACATACGCTACTGTCAACCAACCTTGAGACTGCCAGAGGTAGCTGAGTACAGCACTCAGCTATCTGCAACTGTGCCATAGATAAAATTATGGAATAGCCTGCTGCTCCTTCCAAAAGGTGGAATGCGACCCATATTCTTGTGATTGGTGACAGTTCCAAGGGTCAGACCCTACCGATCACCATCACCTATACTATTAATAACATTAAAACTTCAGTTAACCCCTTTAACTTTAAAGGAACGAATCACTGGTATTGTTATGACTTATCCATACGTATACATGTATCCACTGTAAATATCCCTACTATACTGTTGAGGGAAATATACATAGGGAAGGCTAAATATGAATATAGCCAATCCTTCGTTTCACTAGCAGTTAAAGTATAACTCCCATTTTATTTTATTTTTTTGCTACTGTGTCAAGGGGAATGTGGTGAACATTTTTGTAATATACTATATTAACCTATCAAACTTCGCTTTAATAAATAAACAGACTGTAAAGTTCTCATTAGCAATGATCTAACTAAGCATTGCCAGTAGACTACATCTGAACTCCTGTGTTCAATGCAGCATTTACCAAAGGGGATGTAGATGCTTCAAATAGTCGTATCTCTGGTTTTATACCACCTAGAAAAAGTAGTTCTGGTATCACATATTTCATATGCTGCCAAGATTGAAGTATTAGCTGTAGAGAGTAAAGAATTAGAGATATCACTAGTTTAAAACAGTCGGAAATGTGATTTTATATTAGGCACGAGCTCCTGTATATAAAGTTCTAATTCCTGACTGTGCTTTTATCTAGTGATATCACAGGTTCTGGTATAGCTAGTACTTCAGTCTCTGATACCAGGACCATTTTTCTAGGTGGTATAAATCAGGAGATACAACCATTTGCAATGACTGTCCCCCCTTTGGTAAATGCATACCAACTTTCCCCAGTAACAGCTCCGTTAGAAGGTTGCTAAGGGCTCGTTCACATCTGCCTCCGGGACTCCATTCTGCAGGTTTTCGTTTCCTGCACAAAACAGGGACAGGAGACGGAAACCTGCCGGTATCTTTCAAACCCATTCATTTGAATGGGCTTGAAAAGTGTCCGGCCGTGAGCGCCGGTGAGCCAGTTTCGCCGTGGAGAGCTCAAAACGCTCACCGGCGCTCACGGCCGGACTCAGCATTACAGGTTTCCGTCTTCTGCCGGCAGAAGACGGACACCTAATACGGAGTGCCGAATGCTGGTGTGAACCCAGAGTCAGGAGAATATTACAGTTAGTTTTATAATCAAAAGTAAGGCCCGGTTCACATCTGCGTTCGTGTTTCTGTTCAGGGAGTCTGCTTGGGGACCCCCGAACAGAAACCTATATGCATTAACCCATTAACTGCCAATTTTTTTTTCACTGACCCCATAGACTATAATGGAGTCCGTGTGGTTTCAGCATGAATCATGCAGACAAAAGTGTTGCTTTCAATACTTGTCTCTCTGCATATTTTGTGCGGAAACCACATGGCCCATTATAGTCTATGGGGTCCAAGGCCTTCCCAGGTAACTGTTTTTTAATGCATATAGATTTCCATTCGGGGGGTCCCCAAGCGGACATACAGATAGTGTCATAGAAAATTAAAATTACAATAATTAAAAAATGTGTTTCTCGTAAAAACTTATTTTAAAAAAATAGGTGATTTTTGTTGACACATTCCGATTTATAGAACATTTATCAGGAAAACATTTATAGGCTTCAAATTTATAGAATATTTTGCTTCTCATTACTTTCTTATGGTTTGTCTGTGTGGCCACCATGTTCCTTTCCTGTCAAATCTCTCAATAGAATCTACTTGTAACATTATAGAGCTGCATTTTTTGATATGTACAAGTGGTTTCATTTCATAAACAATACTTTGACTTTTGAAATCTAAAAATAAAATTATTTATGTAAATTACCAGTAATGAGCTGATCAAACATTCACTACATTTATGTATGTCATTAGTTATATTAATTCCTATGGAAATAAGGCATCATTTACTCATCACAGATTTAAATTGTGTTAAAGTTGTTTACTGGTATAAGTCCATAAGCCATGAAAGAATGTACACAAGTTCTCAAGTAAATGACAGCATAATAACATATCAATAACACTTGAAAAGGGTTAAATATTACTTCAATAGTCCAGGTGTGGAGACAGGCGAGGTTGTTCACTCCTTGTAGTTTGCAGATATGTGTCAGTAGAATCAGCCCTTTCCCCTCCCAACAAACTGACTTGGTCCTCCATCGGACGGCCGTTTCGGTCTGGTTGGACCTCGTCAGCACAGTGTAGAGAGAACTGACTTCACTGACGAGGTTCAACCAGACCAAAACGGCCATCCGTAGCTGAGAAAGGCAGCATAACAGAGGCACCATCTCCCTATTTGCATCTTGGGAGACAGATTTGCATATTCCTCCCATGATCCCTTACAGTAGAGCGACTATGGCTGTATAAGTCTCCACACACCTAATAGGTGGTCTCTCCTTAAGTAGTGACATTATCCCCATAATCTGGTCTCTCAGCCTCTCACTTCTACCAAGTCAGTTCTCTCTACGCTGCACTGACGAGGTTCAACCAGACCGAAACAGCCATCCGTAGCTGAAAAACTGACTTGGTAAAAATCCCACATTATGCAGTAAAGGCTCCTGGGAAAGTCGGGCATGATGTTCGGGGTGCTTTCTAGAGAGGGCAGCATAACAGAGGCACTGTCTCCCTATTTACATCTTGGGAGACAGATTTGCATATTCCTCCCATGAATCCTTCTGGTCATGCTCTCGATTAAATTCAAGTATGTCTCGACCGAAATCTGATCCCAGGTCTCCTCTACACATTCCAAATGTTGGTGCATACTGGTCGACTCACTTTGTAAGACTACAGCTTTTTCTTCAACTCTGTCCATAAATGTTTGATTGGGTTGAGGTCTGGGGACCGTGTGTGTGTATGGAGGGGCAATCCAGCACCTCTACTTCACTGTCATTGAATCTGGACGTATGCTTTGGATCACTATGTAGTCCGTTTCATATCTATACTACTCGAGTGTACCAATCAACTTGTCTGTAGGATACTTACATAGCTCAGCACTGACCATCAATCCTGGTCAAGTATGCTATGCCTTTTTCTGTGAAACTACTCTGTATCATCAGGGTTCCACCACCAAACTTGACAGTTCCTTCAATTTCTTGATCCAATAATTCAGCGGTTCTCAACCTGTGGGTCGCGACCCTGGCGAGGGTCAAACGACCAAAACACAAGGGTCACCTAAATCCATCGGAAAATACATATTTCCGATGGCTTTAGCCGCTGAGAAGCCGTGCTACGCCGTTATGGACGCGCGTTCCAAACTGAATGCCTGGCGCAGACATGTGCCTGCCTCCTCTTTCAGCCTGCTCACAGTGTCACTTGGAGGAGACAAGATGGTTCCACCGGTACAAGTGTCTCCACTTATCAAGGTGAGTTCCCGCCTCCTCTCTCAGCCTGCTCACAGTGTCACTTGGAGGAGACAAGATGGTTCCACCGGTACAAGTGTCTCCACTTATCAAGGTGAGTGCTTGTGAGGGGGCCAAACAGTACTGGTCTGAAGAATTGAGGCTTTGGCATGGTGATCACTCAAAGCTGTTGTCCTGCTCGGAAGGTCAGTGAATGTGACATTCAGGTTACGGCCTGGTCTGGTGAGGACACAGTGTTCTCATATTGAAAAGGGACATTGCAGCTCCTGATGCTGCAGCTTCATTTGACAGGCAGTAGAGGAGGGTCAATGGTGAGGTCGCAGTATTGGTAGGGGCAGTGGCATTTGGGTCTAGGAGCCTTAGAGTTGGGGCATGAGTTAATTCTTCCCAACATTAGGAGACCAGTACTATAAATAATACTTTATAGTTGGTTGGCCCAGGAGCTTTTGTTAGCTGGGTGATGCACCACTGCTTGACCCTGAGTGTTTTCCATCTGACCAGTGCTTTATAATGCAGCCTCTCATACTCTGAGCACCAGCTTTGTCTGTGAACATCTGTAGTTCAACCATGCTCCATGTACCATAGTTATAAAACTGTGTAGGAAAGTCAGACAGTGACTACCAAAATCCCCCAGCAGCCATGACCGTAAGACATCTGCATGGGTTCTAGGTGTCGACCTCCCCCCGACCCTATACTGATGACCTATCCTGTGAACCTCAGTAGCCAAAAAAAAAAAATCAATTTGATTTCAGAAAACCCTTTAAGTTTAGTGAAGCTGAGCCGCAAGGTTTATTAGCACCAATCAAAAAATGATCCAGACTGACTAATGGGGCATGGACAGGGTCAAATAGAGTCATGGATGCTCACGAAGCATTGCTATATGTTGGGAGAGAATGCTAGCCATTTGGTTTGGCCCACAGAAGAGCTACTGTAGTAAAAATTGCTTAAAAGTTTAATGCAGGCTGTGGAATAGTTTCCGGGACTGTGCATTACAGTGTTGCCTAACTACAGACCAGCATATCCTGGTTTGATGAATTAATCTTTTATCCAATTAGCTATTTGGTGCATATGGTATGGCCCTGTCTGCACATTCCGAATCATAACTGTAGCAAAATTACAGTTTTGAAGTAGCCACCAAAATTATTTTTTGTAAAACAGAAACATATGCAAAAAGGCTAAACATTAAATAAACATCCAAATAGATAAATAAAAAATATTGTCTGGAACAGACAGAATGATAAATATTACAACTATGAAATATTACAATAAACAGGAAATAAATGAAAATAATAGCCGATGCCTACCCACAGGACCTGGACACCCGACGCGCGTTTCACCTCGCACCCCTGACGAAGCCTGTGCGAGGTGAAACGCGCGTCGGGTGTTCAGGTCATGTGGGTAGGCATCGGCTATTATTTTTATTTATTTCCTGCTTGCTTCTCTGTTGGTCATAGTATATTAGTTACACTGGTGTATCCTTTATTATGTATTATGGTGTTTCTTTTGGGGTATGTTACAACAATTGTTTAGCACTGTGTGCTTTTATATATACTTTGCACTGAGTGTTTATTTGTGTTTTGCTTAAATTGCCACATATTACCTTGCTTGGTTACTTTATTTAATGCCTTACTAGTATATACTTGCCACCCACCACCTGGTTATTATATATATTTTTCTGGGGTTGTTCCTCCCTTTTTATTTCATATGAATTGATTTGTGACAACTGTTGTTGTATCATATATTTTTAATAAATATTTATTGTATTTGTAATCATCCTGTCTGTTCCAGACAATATTTTTTATTAAAATTATTTTTTGGTTTGAGGTCACCACAACATGAGGAACTGTATTACGGGGTCACGGCATTAGAAAGGTTGAGAAACACTGCATTAGTTCCCTTTTCCCTTGTTTCTTTCAGACTCATTTGCAACCATTGGAGCCCAGTCTATTAACTCGTCTAATCGCTCCAAATTACCTGTTTCCAATCTTCTACTGTCCACTTTTTGTGCTCGTTTGTAAACTTGCGCCGACGCTTCTTATGGCAATATTGAAGTCAAGCTTTCTTCACCTCCATTCCAGATTTGTGCACACAAGTGCTCGCTTAAACATCTGTGATTTCACTATTACAAAGCATATGAGCCACCTCCATTGCAGTGTTTGTCGCACCAGAACTGATAGACCTTGTGATGAGCTGAGTTGTTGACTCTGATATTTTACCTGGAAGTCCACCTCTTGGCTTTTGAATGGATGGACAGACTTCATTTCATAATCTTCCGACTCTCATGGAACTGGTATGATACAGTTTGCCAATTTTTGTGGTTAAGAGAATGCTATTGATGAGCTGGATAATGCTATTTCTCTATTCTTGGGAATCTTCTTTATGGCTGATTCTCACTTGAACCTGTGTCCTTTCGCTTGGAAATCAACTCAATAACACACTGAGCTATTAGGGAATGTGGGAACAGGTTGTACTTTGGGGTATACAAGAAGAAAAAGATTTTTCCGGTGCAAGGAGAAACATGACAAGAATCTGTATAACTAATCATGATAATTATGTTCAAGTCAAATTTACAAAATAACCAAGATGGTTGTTTATAAAATGATGGTAGTCTCACAATCGAAGCTGTAGTGTATGGTGAGCTATAGAGCCTTAAAGTCAAAATCTCAAAACATTGTCACCCTTTTGTTTGTCAGTGTGAATGGGAAGGATTGCCCAATGTATACTACTAATGAATTAATTCAACACATACCATTTTATTTGTATACAGTGGCATCTGTCACCCATAGGATCTAATGTTAAAAAAATATACTGTACTATATACATTTTTAATAATTTAATGGATGCCTCTGTATAGAAAACAGTCAACTACACTAATCTACATGCCATGAGTAAGGGAGGTACACTCCCGAAACACGTAAGCTGCTGTCAACTATGCCGCTGTAAACACATGTATTTTAACTTCTAGCAATAAAAGCTATGTTTTAATATAACTATTCTGTGGTTTTGGAGGGATGCTGGAAAAACCCTTTTCTCTTATTTGATACACTAATCTACAGTATACATTAAAAAGTGAGTGTTTACTGGACCTTGTGCATGGACTAATATATGACTGAATAAATGGGAATGTTCATTCCAGATCATTGGCCCTTATAAAAGACCCTTCAGTTCTGCTGACAGAGAGGAGTCTTGATCAAGAAAAAACGGTCTATATGTTTTACATCACAAATGGCCATGAGTTCTTGTTGTTAGATAACCAATTTAAGAAGATGTGAGTAATCTACAAAATGACTATACAACTACATCTGGTATAGTTAAGAATTTTCTTTAGTTTTCTTTTAATTATGTTAAGGAAATCATTGGAGAATAACCAACACTGTACATGACACTTGGAATACAGTTTGTCACTTGTTTCTTGAGTTAAACTAACCAGAATAAGATAGTAAGAAGGTTTGTACACTCTGAAAACAGCCGCTCTCAGTAAAGTCACATGATTCCATTAGCTGTAAGAACATCTGATATGACTTGACAGTAATAAAATATACAGGTGCTCATCTTTGCAATGTATCTCCGTCTAGGCACCATAACTCATAGAATATGTGGATGATTAGCTGTGGCTTTCTAAATGTGTGGAGACCTTTTATACTAAGTTACTGCTCAAGGAATCTGCACACTCAGCATACGCTCTTAGGTATCTCTCAGGATGATTTACAAAGGCGAGCTAAAAGCTAAGTGTCTATTTTGCAAATCTAAACAAAGCTATTTTATGTTAATGTCATTTGCAAATCATCTTAATTCTCCTCTTTGGATTGACCTTGTACCTGTATAGCCAGATACTATTTAGTTTGTTACCATTTTCTATAGGCACTGGTATTTTCAGTAAATCTTAAGCACCTGAACTATAATTCTTTCCAAGATGTGTCCCTTTAAATGAGATGTCTCTAAGCTTCTGATTTACTGGCTTAGCATAGGTTGCCTTGACATGATTGTATGAGAAGGTCACCTATTTTATGATTTACCGCTATACTTGTTACAAGGTCAAAGACTTTCTGTTAACCCATTACTGTTTAACACTAAATAAATAGTTCAGAAGATTTTTTTTTCTAAAATATATTTCAACATTACTTACATAATTCCCCAGTTTGAGCACCATGTAGGACAGTGATGGTAAGGTTTTTAAAAGAAATCTGGCAGAGGGTTTTACCACCATAAAGTGGTCTCATGATCTATAGGATGAAATAATGTCCTTTCCATTGTTACCCCTTTGTACTCTGTCTGGTACAGCAAAGTGAAATTATAAATGTCTAAAATCATAAAATATCATATGCAAATTAAAGTAGCCACAGTGAGTGGGGATCAGCTTCAGTCTGGCTACACTGTCCCCTTCCTAATCACAGCTCCTGGACATGATTGACAACTTTCACAGTGCCCTGACTCCCTGACATTACAATGGAGATTTTAGAATGCAACAGATGGAGATGCACCAGAGATATAGCAGAGCTGAGTGCCGGAGGAAGCGGAGTCTAAGATCGGTCCACAGTCCAACATCAGATGTAGCAGTGTTGAGCACACAGCTCTGCTACACCGAAGATGTAGTAGAGCTGGCCGTGTGCTGAGCTCTGCTACACCCATGATGTAGCAGAGCTGAGTGTGCACTGAGCTTTGCTACACCAGAGATGTAGCAGAGCTGAGTGTGCGCTGAGCTCTGCTACACCAGAGCTGCATCTCTGGTGTAGCAGAGCTCAGCGCACACTCAGCTCTGCTACATCTTGGGTGTAGCAGAGCTCAGTGCACACTCAGCTTTGCTACATCTCAGGTGTAGCAGAACTGTGCGCTCATCACTGCTACATCTGAGATCAGACTGTGGACCGATCTTAGACTCCGCGCTCTGGCACTCAGCCCTGCTACATCTCTGGATGTAGTAGAGCTCAGCGCACACTCAGCTCTGCTACATCTCTGGTGTAGCAGAGCTCAGCGCACATTCAGCTCTGCTAAATCTCGGGTGTAGCAGAGCTCAGCGCACGGCCAGCTCTGCTGCATCTCAGGTGTAGCAGAGCTGTGTACTCAACACTGCTACATCTGAGATTGGACTGTGGACAGATCTTAGACTCCGCCTCCTCTGGCACTCAGCTCTGCTACATCTCTGGTGTAGCAGAGATCAGCGCACACTCAGCTCTGCTACATCTCAGGTGTAGCAGAGCTCAGCGCATGGCCAGCTCTGCTACATCTCCGGTGTAGCAGAGCTGTGCACTCAACACTGCTACATCTGAGATCGGACCACAATGGAGACTGCTGTGGACCGATCATAGACTCCGCCTCCTGTGGCGGAACCAGCATTGATAGGCTGAATGCTGTACTCTGTATGGCATTCGGCCAATCAACGTTGGTCAATGCATTCCTATGGGAAAAAGTCAGCTCCCGCATATCGCAAGCTGACAGAGATTCCGATGAGATAGTGGCGTAATACAGGTACTTGGGCATGTTAGATGCCCCCAGGCATGCTTCCCCTGCTGTCCCAGTTGCATTCCAGGGTGTTGGCATCATTTCCTGGGGTGTCATAGTGGACTTGGTAACTCTCCTGAGTCGAAGTGTGGTTTCCCCTGAAATGAAGCATTTTTCCCCATAGACTATAATGGGGTTCGATATTCGTTTGAATAGTCGAATATTGAGGAGCTATTCAAAACGAATATCGAATCTCGAATATTTCACTGTTCGCTCATCTCTAGTCATAATGTATGTAGGTGCTTATCCTCAACACGCAGTATGGTCAATTTCATATACACCTTTGGATAGTTTTTGGAAGGCGGGATGAAATCCATGTGAAACATGAGAAGAACATGCAAACTTTACCCAAATATAGCGTATTCCCAGAGTTGAAACCGTGCCCCCAGCACTGAATGGCTAGTACCAGTCAACGGGTGCTCAAGTTATCTGCACTGAAGGTAGCCCCCTTCATTAGGGACAGGTAGTATACAATGACACAAGTCACAAATCTTCAAGGCCAAAGCTGGTTATATTACAGTAGAAAGAATTTACTATCCCTGGAAATATTCTATCATCTAAATTTGATAAGCCCCTACAGGATGGTGTAATTTTAGTATTTCTCTCTACATGTTGAAATTGAGTTGCTTATTAAGAAAATGAATAATAATGCAAACCTGACAAGTTCAGCAGAAATGTAACCTGGAAAGTAATGACACCTCATTAATCACTAAGACATCCTGTCTATAGATGGCAGCAGAGCAATGCTAAAGCTCCAACCAAGGAAATTCAAGGAGGAAAGTTACCACATACAAAAATAATTCCAGAGAAAAAGAATAAGTTTATTTTGCACTTTAATAAATCAATTCAAGCATTGTTCTCTCCAAACCAATATTATACTGGGTCACACATCCAGTCGTTCTCCAATTTGCTCAATTGTATTGCTTTAATTTAAGATTTTTTCATTCTGGAAAAAAACCATTAAAGCTAGTAATAAATATTTCCAGTGACATTTGACATAAATGTAGAGAAAAGTCATAAACCTAAGAAGATCTATAATCTAGTTTTTCCTGGACTATTTGTTTAGCTTTTACTTTATGTACTTAACTTTTATTCTCCTCTTACTGTGTTGTCAAGAAAATTCACCTAATAAGCAAAGAACTGTTAACTGCGTTGTAACAAGTATTTTCTACCATGTTCTGATTATCTGCCAGCTCTCTTATTATAATCCATAAACTGATAATGAGAACATGTAGATTACAGTCACAGGGCATTTCTTCCTGTACGATCTTTCTTCAAACTGTATTGCAGCTTTAATTCAAGTCTAACATAGACCAGCAGATGACTCCTTTAAGTGACAATGTAACCAATACAAATAATGATATGTGACCCAGGCCCCCTGTCAGCCATAGGTGACTAAGCTCACAATATTATACCTGTTTGCTTGCCGACTGACCCAATATTGTCAGTGACTATCTAATGAAATGATCAATCATGACCTGCCAAATTGCTGCAGAAGAGTAAGAAAATGTGTACAAAATAAATATCTTATGCAACATTTACAAACCTACTATATAGGAGTTTAAGGCCTAGTTCACATCTGGAATACCAAATGCATTGACAGTGAGCTTATGAAAGCACACAGATCCCATAGACTATAATGAGGTCCGTGTGTTTTCTGCGCGGTGTCCACATGAGTCATGCAGAGAGAAGAGTACTTCATGTACAACTTTCCTCTTCACATGACTTGTGCGGACACCGCGTGGAAAACACACAGACCCCATTATAGTCTATGGGGTCTGTGTGCATTCATAAGTTCAGCGCTTATCAATGTATTCAGTATTCTGTTTGGGGGATCCCCCAGCAGACTCAACGAATGGAATACCGAACACAGATATGAACCAGGCCTATGGCCGGGGCCACATGTTGCGAACAGCAGCGTTTTACAGTAACTGCGAAATGGATGGGATTCTGGCTAATCTCATCCACACACTGCAAAATAAAAATAAAAATCAGAAGCAGAAAGGCTGCGATTTCAGAAATGCTTGTGTTTTTGAAAATCGTAGCATATCAATTATACCTATGGAAAAACTGGCATTTTCCATATACCGTAAATACTCGAGTATAAGTCGACCCGAATATAAGCCGACCCCCCTAATTTTACCACAAAAAATGGGGAAAACTTATTGACTCGAGTATAAGCCGAGGGGGGAAATGCATAACATTCTGTTTGTGCTCATGTTAATCCTAGCCGGCTTCAGGCCTATATGGTAATATCCCAGATGTCACGTGGTCTGGGATATTACCATTTAGGCCCAAAGCCTGTGGTAGTAGTAATAGCCTGTTACTGCAAGCACAGGCTTTGGGCCTGTATGGCAACAGGCTGCTACTGCTACCATAAGGCTCTGGGCCTGTATGATAATCATACAGGCCCAAAGCCTTATGGTAGCAGTAGCAGTCTGTTGCCATACAGGCCCAAAGCCTGTGCTAGCAGTAACAGGCTATCACTACTACCACAGGCTTTGGTCCTATATGGTAATATCCCAGACCACGTGACGTCTGGGATATTAATATATGGGCCCGAAGCTGGCTAGGATAAACATCTGAAAAGACCCCCCGAGTATAATAATAGCGGCAGTGGAATCGCGGCCGGGGCTCGGGCCTACTCACTGCCGATGAGTGTGGCCACATCACCCGGCGTGTGATGTAGCCGGGGGAGGGGCCGAGACTAGAGCGGAGGCCCGCTGCAGCCGAGTCAATACGGGCGAGTCAATTATCGTATTGACTTGAGTGGTAATTGAACTGATCCACAGTGAAAGACATTTGTGGCAGTCCGCTGGAGCAGCGCTGCTGCCGATAGGTGAGTGGTGAGGCTGCGCTGTCTCCAAGGCTGCCTTAAGAGGTTTCCAAGGCAGAGAAGATGCTCTGAAAACATCTTGGGGTGGTCCTGGAGACAGCACTGCCTCACCACTCACCTATTGGCAGCAGCGCAGCTCCCGTGGCCTCCCACAGATGTCTTTCGCTCCTGACCAGTCATGTGACATTTTCAATTACCGTATTGACGCGAGTATAAGCCGAGGTGCACTTTTTTACCACAAAAACTGTGCTGAAAACTTGGCTTATACTCGAGTATATATGGTAGGTATAATAAGTAGAAATGAGTGCGTTTCGAATAGCACGCTCCCATAGGAAGCCGGCCGCTCCCATTCATTCCTATGAGAGTGTGCTATTTGAAGCTACCGTTTCAAATAGTACTCGCTCATCTCTAATAATAAGGGCAGAGAAAAACTCTGCAGGCTTTCAGTGAAAAATACTGCAGAAAAGAAGTGCAATGTGTTTCCGCTATGGTCTTTTCCACAGTTTTTTTTTATTGAAGCTCACTACGTGGGACTTTAGCCTTAAAGAGGTGTTCCTACAAGCATAACTATATTTAAATTTGTAAAGATAATAATTTTTAAATACCTAAATACAATTACATTAAAAATTCTGCAGAGTTTTAAAGATTTTCTCTAACCATATGAGTGTTAGTAGAATTTTTTTGTCTTGATAGTTGCCACTAGATATGACTAGTAGCCAGACTCGTCCCAAACATTCCAAATTGCTTGTGTTTTCTATTGGCAGCCTATCAAGACAACAGACTGTCAACACTGAGATGGTTAAAGAGAACCTTTCAAGTCCTCAAGAATATGTGGTTTTATATACGGCTAGAAATGAAATTCAGCACACTGTCGACTTTTCCGGGATGTGCTACGGGGCTGGAGATATTGGTGCTCTTAGTTTTATCACCTATATCTCCCCATTGTCAGAGGGGGGGGGGGGGGGGAGTGATCCTTACCGCCCAGCCATAACGCTGAACTGTGGGGAACACTCCCCTCAGCCGCGGGTGAGGGGGTGTTGCATTTCTCACAGCCCAGCGTTGACACTAGGCTGTGAGGAACATCCTTCTAATAGTGGTGAGATATCTCCCAGTTCAGTACACATGCAGTGTTCAGCCAAGACAAGCATGCATGTGTTTGGTACATTAAGGCAAGACAGGTGTTGGCGGACAGCTATTTAAAATGAATGGCTGCTCAAGAGCATGGGTGTAACTAGAGAAGACTGGGCCACATACCAAACTTTTGACTTGCACCCTCCACGCCACATGGCATGACCCCCACACAGTAAAATGCTCCCTTTGTTGGCCCCCATATGGTATAATGCCGCATTTACACACAGTATATTGTCCTACAGTGGTCCCTCCATACAGTATAATGTCCCATAGTGACCTCCATATAATATACAGTGGAGGTCCAGCCATCTTTTATTTTATAAGCACTATATGAAATAATTGCAAATTATTATATATCATCCTTTTGTAACATTTACCGATTATCCTAACGACCTACATCTTACCATTAAAAACAATGCTGGGAGGATTGTTATGGTGCTACCTGGGTTTTTACTTAAAGTGGTTGTCCCATCTCAAGGATCCTATCTATACTGGTGTCTTATGTAAATTGAAGACTTTTCCTAAATGGATCAGACAGACTCATTCTGCATCCCAAATGGCAGTCGCTGCACTGGTCACCCATTCATCTTAGAATACTGTATAAATTTAACAAAATTCACACTCACACTGTTTGCCCACATATAGACACAGTAGGGATAGTTAACATATTATAACAAAATTATGGGATTTTTAGAAAAGCAGTTGAATTTGTAGTACATATATCTGGAAAAGGAATGGTAAGGAAGAACACAGAAGTATGTCTTACACTGACTTATTACAATCCATAATGTAACTATTTGACATTTACTCTCTCTAAATGAACTTTTCTATGTCTAACCATTTCTGCTACACAATTCTCTTTATTTTATAAAAGATGGCTGGACCAGAATACCACCGAGCACTTCTGCTTCATACATTGTAAGCTTTTGTACCCAGGGTTCTCACTCTTATTGCGGGCATAGTGATTTGTGATTACTCTTTAATGATTGGGAAAAGCTAGCACTATATGAAATAATTGCAAATTATTAGATATCATCCTTTTGTAACATTTACCGATTATCCTAACGACCTACATCTTACCATTAAAAACAATGCTGGGAGGATTGTTATGGTGCTACCTGGGTTTTTACTTAAAGTGGTTGTCCCATCTCAAGGATCCTATCTATACTGGTGTCTTATGTAAATTGAAGACTTTTCCTAAATATATTGTTTTAGAAATGCTGCTTTGTTTGTCTGCTATGTGAACTTATTCCTCCCATTGTTTACACAGCATTACCATAACCACAGACCTGTAAGATAGGACAAGTGATGTCACTTACTGCAGGACAATCAGTTCAGCTGAGTGCAGTTTGTTGATAAAGTCCTGTCTGGTATCTCTCTATGCAAACACACAGATAACACTGAGTCCATTATCTACAAGCATCTGCATAGTATATGATCTGCATAAGTATTGTGACACTTCAGTGTCCCATTCAGCAAGGGGGAGGGGAATACAGGAAGTCAGAAGAAAACAGGAAAACTGCTGAAACATTGAGATGGAAAAACCCCTTGAAGAAATTTGAGTGGAGCTGTGTAGTACTGCAATGGGAGCACTACAAAAGGTTGGCATATATTGTATATGTGCCTGGAAGAACTATTCTCCATGTTATTATGTGTATTTGTATGTGTGCCTTTTAAGGGAGTGAACCACTGAAGAATGAAGTTCTGGGTAAGGAAGAGGAGGAGATAGATAATCTCTTTTTTCTTGTGAAAGGAGACAAATAAGTCAGTTGGGCTCTTTCCTCTGGAGTCCAAGGAGGAAGTTGTAGGAGAGTGAGGAGAAGCAAGAAGATTAAGCTAGATCCCTGAAATAGACTGGAAGACACCAGCTCAGAAACAGTTGTGTGTTTTTCTACAAGGTATAGGATGTACAGTATATAAGTTAATATTGTGTTTTTAATTTCTTGGTGCAGCAAATATGTTTATTATGTTGTGATGTTCACTATGTTATGGCAAGTGTCAGCCTTGGTGTGCAGTCACTCACAACAGGTCTTGGGCTTCATATTGTTAGAGTTGGATGCCATGAGAATATATAGTGAGGGAATCTGTATGGTGACTAATGAAGTATTGCCTATTTGCCATGACGTGACTTGGGAGAAACCAGGACACTAATAACACTATTGAGCTTCTGTCAATGGGTTGGTTGCTGGCTAAATACCAGAATTGAGACTATATCTGTCAGGCAGGATTCCAGCTTGTGGCTGTGAAACCACAGAGATCAGAGGCTGACAGGAGGAAGTGGCAGCAATGTAGCAGAGTATGGTTTTTATGTTACACAAACAGCATGTTGCCCTTAGTGGAAGGTGAAGACATATCATCATAGACTGTTGTACCCACAGCTGTAGAGTTTGACTGCAAGAGGACCCAAGATATTGCTAGTGGGTTGAGTAAGGGATTATCTGTGATTGACAGGTGTAGGGAACAGAGCCTTTGGCTTGAAACCTGTGAGAAACCATCACCATCTTCCCACTGCTACCATAGTTGTACTACCTGCATTGAATAACCATTAAGTTTGTACAATCTGTGAAATACATTGTAACCACTAAGCCTGTTCTCAGCCAAGACAGTAAAAGTTGCTTCTGTTTTTATGTTGCCCCAGTTCCCTATTGCCTTAATATTAACACCCCTCTTCCTGCCCATTTTTAATATTAAAATCTCTAATTTAGTGTTGAAATGTTGTGAACATGTACCTATGTTGTCGCTGGTGAATTATCCATACATACCTGTAACGTCTCTGACTGTTCAGGTCCCTGCACCACCCTCCACGCACACGCTGCGGTATAGGAGGTGTGTTCAGTTTGATTCTTTGCTTAGTGTTTTTTGTTGCACTGTGTGAACACTGCTGTATCTCTGAAATTGAGTTTCCACCACACTCATCTCCTGCACCTTGTTTCTCTATGTTCATCAAATAGTTAATTCTAGTCTCGCCCATGTGACTGACAGCCTGTCTTCCAATCAAGCCTAGGGCGCGTCTTGGGCCTCCTATATACAGGCCATCAGCCCACATAGGATTTCTGGTTATTGTGACTCTGTCCTTTGACTTTGTCTCTGCTAAGCTCCTTTTTCTGTTACTATTGTATTACTGATCCTTGACTTCTGTCTTACCCATTAACTATTATCTTGGATTACGATTCTGTACTGCGTTGCTGAACTGTGACTGGACCCTTTGCTGATCTTCCTTTGTTGTTGTTTTGTCTTGTCTGCGTTCTATGTTCTTACTTATATAGGAATGGCTCGTCGACAAATTATTGCCTATTGCTTAGGATAGGAATGGCAAGCAGGTAGGGGCAATGGTGGGTTCAGCTTGGGGCTCACTGTCTAATGTGCCTCTCTCCCCAGGGTTCATCAACAGCTACTGAGGAATTGCTTCGATAGCAATTCCCTTACATTACCACTATATATTACTATTGCTGAAACTTTTTCTATTTGCAATATATTCAGTAAACATTAAATAGATATCATATCTTTCCTGCTGATGCAGAAAATCTTCCTCTTTTTGCAGGTGCAACCGATTAGAACTTAGATAGTAGCGAGAGAGGTGCGGGCGCGTTTAAATACATAATCGCTGAAGCTTAGTGTTTGTTGAAGCATTGTCTTATGAAAGAAGTGAGTGTCACATTCATCACAGAGCATTGGGATAGTGCAGGTTTCATGCAGAGCTGACTGATTTGCCAAGAAATAAGATCTTCCTTTAATTGTTGTATTTGCATCTAGTTTGCTCTCATCTGCTGTTCTAAGTGTCAGTCGCAAACAGCTGTGCATGCTTCACTATGAACTCAAGCAACAGAAGAACCTTATAAATTTCCTGCTAAACCTTCCCATAGGCAATTTTATCACTAGCAGTTTTTTTCTGTCTAGAATCAAATTAAATAAGGTGCCAGTCATGTGATCGGATATAGTATTTTCTCAAGACTTGGAAAAGACACTTTCTTGCTGTTTTATTTTTATACCCTGTTTGCATGGAGATATTTCTGCGTAAAGTAAAGAGCTTAAGACTAGAAATGAGCGAACAGTAAAATGTTCGATATTCGTTTTGAGTAGCCCTCAATATTCGACTACTCGAATCGAATATCGAACCCTATTATAGTCTATGGGGGGAAAATGCTCGTTTCAGGGGTAGGCAACGTTCGATCAAATTACACTTACCAAGTCCACGAGTGAGGATCGGGCTGGATCCTCCGAGAAGTCTTCTCCGTGCAGTGTCCCCGTGGCGTCTTCCGGCTTGAATTCACTCTACCAGGCATCGGGCCTGGTCAGAGCCGATTGTGCATGCCCGCACTACAAGCACCCGGCACCCCGCAGTCGGCTCTGTATAGCATTCAGTCGGCTACTGTATAGCATTCGGCCAATCAATGCTGGTTCTGCATCAAACTTTTCCATTCGAATAGCGAGTGGTACTCGATCGAGTACGAGTATTTCGAATACCGTAGTATTTGATCGAATACCTACTCGATCGAATACTACTCGCTCATTTCTACTTAAGACAAGATATAATGGTGATATTGTTCTATCTATCTATCTATCTATCTATCTATCTATCTATCTATCTATCTAGTGTTGAAATGATATTTGTGGATTTTTGAAGGTAGAAACTTACTGTTTGAGTTGTAACTAGTTTAGGAATTATGTCTTATTTATATGGCACACGCCATATTATGGGTTTTTTTGCAGCAGAATACAGAGTGAAATTCATGTGAAAGTTTATTGCCATAACTTCTGCATGATAAACATATGAATTAGGACAGCAGAGCCACATAAAAATCTATAGGCACTGTATCATGTATCCATACAACTTGGAGGTTGTACAGAGCCATCTTAAGGCTCACTTTTTGAGTACTAAATGTTCGCCTGCATATGACTTTTATGATATAGGCACAAATAATTACACTGCCAATGATTAATAAAGAACAGAAAGGCACTCTGGATTTAAAGGGGTTTTCTATTAATTACACTTATAGTGTGGACGGGAGAGAAATGTCCAACTACTGGGACTCCACAATACTGAGAATAGGGATAAAGTGCTACCAAATGCCCCATGTGAATGGAGTAGTGATACACATGCTTGGCCAATGCTTCTCTCGCCTCTTCAGGACTGATGGAGATAGCCATCTTGTATCATGACTTAACAGTGGTAGCTATAGTTAGTATAGAGGGATACAGCTGTCAACCAAAGTGTGTGGACGTAGGGTCCCAATCCTTGTTCAACAAACGAAGGCAGACGTCACACTTGGATGTGCCAATAAACACGTTTATTAAACACCAATAGTGTAAGGTAAAACGTTTTTCGGTCATACAATGACCTTCATCAGACTCTATAATAATATAAACAACAAAGTGGAAGTATATACAACAAAGCACACCGTTACATATTTACATATAAGTTATATACAATGAGGTCAAGGTGTGATATATAATAAGGCAGGTATAAATACAGATAGTAGACTTCCAGGTTGCAGATACATATTGTTTACACAGTACGAAGTTTTGTATTTTTTGCACTTTGAATCTTTGCAATGTATTTGAAATGTATAGTTCCATCTTTCCTTGATGTATATCACTTAGATACTTTGTTTTCACAGCACTTATTGACCCGTTCTAAGATGTTATCTGCAACCCAGAAGTCTACTATTTGTATTTATACCTGCCTTACTATATAGATTTAGTGGCATTCTCATTAAGAAAATGGATAAAAAAACATTCCAAAACGTTTTCTTGAGAAATCTTTTTCTGATTTCACATGTTGAGATACATTTCTTTTTTGGTACTGAATATACAGCTCCCATAAGGAACTAAATTATGACTGTCCCCAAGTGTAGGGAACACTGTTGAAGTACTCATAACTGTTGGTATATAAAAAAAAAGACAGACATGCATATATATCACATCTGATCTATGGGGGTCCCAACAGTTGGGTAGCTATCAATAAGAATAAGCCATCAATTGTATTACGCTGCTTTCACACAACCTAGAGTTGGCCAATGGTCTGAGTGTCAGTTTAACCTCTTGAGTACTATTTGGGGAAATGGACTCCAAACATTATAGTTATCTATGATGCTAGGAATCCCTGCCTCCATTCAAAACATTGTCCCATAGTGATTATATTACAGAACAGTATTTCACAGAGAGTAGAGACTCCTAGTATCATAGTAAACGAATGCTAGTAGAAGTGTTCAGGGCCACAAAACTAGTTCACACCCAGATGGTGTTTCCCAGCTGAGACCCAGTAGTGAGAAAGTGGCTCTTTACCGTGGCCCTATCTGGTGTAAATGCCACAGTTTGGCCACAGAGGAAATGCTGCAGGAAAAAAAAGGCATTTTACAGTTATTGCAAGGTGGATGGGATTCTAGTGAATACCATCCACACTTTGCAAAAATATACACGCAGCAAAAGCAGTGCAATTTCCAAAACCGTTGCAGTTTTGGAAATCACAGCATGTCAATTGTACCTATGGAAACGCCAGCATTTTCCCTAGGGGTATAATTGAAGCAGAAGGTCCACAGAGGAAACCTCTGCAGACTTGCTGTGAAAAGAGCTGAGATGTGTCACCACTACAGTTTTACAGCAGCACTTTTTTGCCGCAGCCCATTACATGGGGCTATAGCCTTAAAGGGGTTTACCACATCTCCCTCTCTTACCAGTTTGCTAGTTATTTCTAATTAATTCCCATATTCTTCAACAACTGGTGTTAAGACTTTGACTAATGCCCAGGACAATATGAACCTAGTACCTAATAGCTATTGTAAGCCGATGGCCGGCCAGGTAATGGAGGGGGTGTACATCTCACCCAGACTACTAAGGTGGGTGAGATGAGAAAACTCCAGAAAGAACATTTCACAGCAGATAACTATTGTCTGCTGAGGGTTATTTCAGAGTTCCGGTTACTGGGCTGGATTTTTAGGAATGGCAGGTAGGTTGGCATTGGGACCTGTCATTCCACCCCCCTCCAGTCCACACTTTGGGGATGTTCCAGCAGCGACTCAGCTGTTGAGAGTCTCCTCGTCAAGGAGGCTTAAGAAGCCAGCTCCAGCAGCAGACTTTGGCAGAGCTTGGCTGCAGAGCCAAAGAAAGAGGTCCTATTTTTGGAGCTGTGTCCTGAGTGATTCTACTGGCTTTTGATTTTTGTTATTCTAGGTGAGGTAACCTATTCTATGTTTAGTTAGAGCCTAGCCTGGCAGGTATTTATTTTTGTATTGTTTCCTTTTTGCTGCACTACCCTTTTGAGTGAAAATAAACTCTACCTTTGTTTTAGACTAAAAGAAACTGGACTTTTGTGTCTATGCCACCCCACCTAGCAACCCCAGACCCTGACACTGGAGAGTTTGTCTTTACCATGAAAAATTATTTTCTATGATTATTAGAAATCTTATATAAATAAATTCAAATAATATTTATAGTAAGTGTATATTGCATTACATTTGTAGAGATGAAAAATATCGGTTGCCTGGACCAAAGATTGAGAGTGGAATAGACACAGACACTGAACAACCCCATCAGCCCTTATCACCAAAATGCAATTAGCTGGCCTGACCTTCAGTGTGTGTTCAATGTTTCTTTAGCATCAGTGCCGTATGTCCACAAAAATGGACAGTGTGTCATCGGTGTGCGATCAGTGTGTGATCCTAGTCTGCAAAAACAGATGCACACTGATGACACACTGACTATAACAGGTTTTTAGTCTCCCATAGGCTTCTATGGGTGAGTCTGTTCCGCAAACACTGAGCAGAATAGGACCTGCTCTATATTTTGCGGCACTGATTCTCGGTCCGCACACTGATCAGCGGAAATCATGATCGTGTGCATGTGCCCATAGAAATGAATGGGTCAGTGTGCTATGTGGGAAAATCGTGGATAGCACGCGGATCTCGCCCACTGTTGCCTGCAAGAGGCCTAACAGCAGGAGATAACAGATTTGAGAACAAATACAATCCAGAGAACGCAGACCCCTTCCAGAGATAAGTGAGTCCGGACACCAGTCATGAGGTCAGATATCAAGATGGGGCCAAGACAATGCTGTTTAAGCAATGGGAGGAATACTCTCACATAGCAGATAAATGAAGCAGCATTTCTAAAACAATGTATTTCGAAAAACTTGTGAAGTTACGTAAATTATCAGTTTAATTTCTCAGCTTTTTGAGCTGTGAATACCGCTTTAGCCTAAGCGGGCCACAACAAAAAAGTACTGCAGGATAAAATGGCGGCAGCAATGCATCACGGTATTTCCTTCAGCACTTTTCTTGAAAGTTTGCAGAGGATTCCTAAACCTGCGGGTGGTTCCCTAGGTATAATTGACATACTGCGATTTCCAAAACCATGTTGTCTTTGAAAATTGCAGCATTTCCGCAGCTAATATTTGTCCACAATGTGTAGATAGCATTTATATTTTTCTGTTTCATGCCACATGGGGCCCCCGGCTTTATCATGGATAACCCCATTAAACATATTTCCCATAAAATATGTTATTTGTACATGTACATTTTATTTAAACATGCTAACTAAAAAGAAAAAGTTGTTCAAATTATCACTTGCAAATTCAGCACCACTTTATACTTTTTTTTTTTTTTAACACCGAGTGTGTATCTCACTTCTATTTTTAATAAGGAAATCACTTTTTCTTTAAAATTCTCTTTGCATTAAATGTTTTAATATACAAAAGTAAATGGCATATCAGTGGTTTATATACAAATACCAGTAATTCTTCACTTTCCTTTGTCTATTGTCCATCAATCTATGTCTCAAGGATCATGTTATCCTATGTATCCTATCCTACTAATATTATAAATGTGAAATTTGGTGGGTTTATATGTTTGTTACAGCTGAATGGATTTGAATGAAATTTGGCACATAGATAGTTTGTAACTTTGATTAAAACATAGGTAACTTTTTATCCTGGTAAATGACATGGCTTCACGACTGTTATGAATTTATGTTCACATACTATATTAAACTGCTCTTGCCAGCAGGAATTTCAGCTAATTGGAGATTGCTGATAAAGTCAGGTCTGTTATCTCTCTATGTAAACTCATTTGCATATTATCTGATCTGCTCCAGGCATTGCTGACACACTGGATGGGAAAACACATTTAATCGAAATTGGCAGTTTGCACATTTAAACATGCCTGGAAAAAGAAAATCTAATTTGTCGCAAAATGCTAAAACAATGAGAGCTATGAAGGTATCCAGAAGTCAACAGACTTATCCTCGAGCGGAGGGGGATATCAGCGCCCAAAACACACTCATTATATGGTGTCCCAGTGAGCTGCTGAGATGCCGGAAGAATCACAGGCATGGTGCAAGGATCAAGTTCAGTGGCAGGCCAGCTTGATAGCTGCCGAAACGCCGGAGCATGCGAATCATCAATGCCAATAACACGCTCATTATATGGTGTCCCAGCGAGCTGCTGAGATGCTGGAACAATCACAGGCATGGCGTGAGGAAGAAGTTCAGCGACAGGCCAGCTTGAGAGCTGCTGAAACACCGCAGCAGGCAAACCATCGACGGCAGCAATTTGCTGAATATAGACGGATCAGCGACACCAACAACATACAGACAAAGTCGTGAACAGAGGCTAGTGGTTCCATATAAACTTTTAAGTAAAATGTCAGTAGAATAAGAGTCAAACATCATTGTATATTAGGAATCACATATTCATACATAATACTGTAAAATGTCTACCTGCTGCTCAAACAGTTAACGGCCAAAACATTTCTGGAAGACACCCACCCGCTAAGCCAGAAGTAGCGCAGCAACAATGCAAATTGATTTGGTTTCTACGTCGTGATGCAGAGAGCTCTCCAAGCTGGCATATCAAACAATTTGTGCTGCTATCCCAAATTCTATATACATAAGCCATTGCTAAATAAGGGTCTAAATTAAAACTGTCATCCCAGCTCATAAATAACAGATGTCCTACCTTTTTAATTATGTATGGTCTTGAATCTTTCAAAAATGAAAATGACTATACACATTTTTAATGTAGTTCTTGGTAATTTGCTGCTTGAATGATAAGGTTCCAGATAATCCCAATGCACCAGCTTGAAAACTAAAACATTGACAGACTTGTTTATCTTGTGTGACTGCTTCCTTTATCCCTTGTGACACTTTTAAAATTAAAATGTACGCAAAATCCAATCAACAAAATGATCATATAGTGCTGTTAATAATGCATCTTTCAGAAAATCTTACAACACGCAAGCGTATTAAATATTAATTGATGTCAAAATCACTAAATCAAAGATTTCTTTCTTAACAAAAAATAAATGGAATAAATGCTTAAACTGCCACAAGTTTAATCTGTGGATTGACAAGAAAGCTGAAATGATTGTGTAGAAAAGATTATTGTATGCAGATGGATAGACAACAATTTTAGGAATTAAAATGTAAAGATCTTCGCGATAGATTTACAAATTAGAATTATTTGATTTCATTGTGAAATTGTCAAATGACTTGGTATTTTAATGTCATAACGAAATTTTAAAAAAAAATCAGATTGAATGGCACAAAGTGGTCCCAAAAATAAAAAACTGAGACGATAGGAAATGTGTGAAGTGTTAATAAATTTTGGGCCAAACCTAGAATTAATAATAATTAAAATATGGATGAAGTATGAAATTTTCTCAATCCCAAAAGTAAATTTCCAATAATATAAGAATTCTGGAGCATATTTCTCATAACTCTGTGTTTTGCTATTCATCCTAGAAATGTCTGAATACATTGTCAGCTGGGTGTTACCAGTTGGCAGTCTGTCCCTGCACAGGCTCATGTTGCCCATTAATAATAATAATACATTTTATTTATATAGCGCCAACATATTCCGCAGCGCTGTACAATTTATAGGGTTCAGATACAGACATACATAACAAAGAACGTCATTTCACACAATGGGACTGAGGGCCCTGCTCAAAAGAGCTTACAATCTATGAGGTAGAGGGGGTGACACAAGAGGTAGCAGGGGCGGCATTGCTTATACAGTGTTCAGACAATTTTGTGCATTAGGAATTGTGATAGGCTTGTCTGAAAAGATGCGTCTTTAGTTTGCGTTTGAAACTGTAGAAGTTGGGAGTTAATCTTATTGTCCGGGGTAGAGCATTCCAGAGAAGTGGTGCAGCTCGGGAGAAGTCTTGTATACGAGCATGGGAGGTTCTGATAATAGAGGATGTAAGTGTTAGGTCATTGAGTGAGCAGAGAACACGGGTTAGGTGGTAGACAAAGATGAGGGAAGAAATGTAGGGAGGTGCGGCATTATGGAGAGCCTTGTGGATGAGAGTAATAACTTTATGTTTTATTCTATAATGAATAGGCAGCCAATGTAGTGACTGGCACAGACCGGAGGCATCGCTGTAGCGTCTAGCCTGATAGATGAGCCTGGCTGCTACATTCAGAATAGATTGTAGAGGAGAGAGTTTAGTGAGGTGAAGACCGATTAGTAAGGAGTTACAGTAGTCAAGGCGAGAATGAATCAGAGAGACAATAAGTGTCTTTAGTGTATCTCTGGTAAGGAAAGGGCATATTCTGGAGATGTTTTTGAGGTGGAGGTGACATGAACGTGCGAGTGATTCAATATGAGGGGTGAAGGAAAGGTCTGCGTCAAATATGACCCCAAGGCAGCGGGCATGCTGCCTAGGAGTTATAGTAAGGCCTGAGACTGCAATGGATATATCAGGGACAGATCTGTTAGATGGTGGAAACAGTAGTAGTTCAGTCTTAGAGAGATTTAGTTTCAGATAGAGCGAGGACATGATATTAGAGACAGCAGAGAGACAGTCACTGGTGTTCTGTATGAGTGCAGGGGTGATGTCACGGGAAGATGTGTATAATTGGGTGTCATCAGCATAAAGATGGTACCTGAAGCCAAATCTGGCGATGGTTTGTCCAATGGGGGCTGTGTAGAGAGAAAAGAGCAGGGGGCCGAGGACCGAGCCCTGAGGAACCCCAACAGCAAGGGAAAGAGGGGAGGAAACAGAGCCCGCAAATGATACACTGAAAGTGCGGTCTGAGAGATAAGAGGAGAACCAGGAGAGCGCAGTGTCATTGAGGCCGACTGAGCGGAGTATAGTGAGGAGGAGATGATGGTCAACAGTGTCAAAAGCTGCAGAGAGGTCCAGAAGAATAAGAAGAGAGAAGTCACCATTGGATTTAGCCTTTAGTAGATCATTAGAGACTTTTGTGAGAGCTGTTTCAGTAGAGTGCAGAGCGCGGAAACCAGATTGTAAGGGGTCAAGCAGAGAGTTAGCAGAGAGATAACGGATTAACCGAGAATAAACCAGGCGTGGCGTGGCAGTGTCAGACCGTGTAGCGGCACACTTTTTGACAAGGAGAATGGTGAGACCCAGTTGTGAGTTTATTAATTGATTTCATGGAAGCTTCATAGAGAAATGGCACAAAACAGTGCTACAGAATGCTACAGAATCTTCATTTCATGTGCATAATGGTAGTTGCTAAAACAAACATGGAATGGTATGAGGCTTTCTTTAGGCCACATATAAGGCAGTCACAAAGTAGGGTGCCACAGACCAGCGACCACCAACAATTGCAGTTATATGTATAGAATACACAGCAATGTTAGTATATTACTTTATGTATAGAGTTAAGTCATTGCAGGTTGGCATTATTTGAGCAATGTACAGAATATAATTTTGTGGCTCTGTTACTAAGTCATTGTATAAGCAAGAGATGAGAGCCACTCAGTAAGAGATCACTTCCTACTGGACAGTACAGAGAGATTCCCTTGAGGATGGATAAGAATTTTAGCAGCTGACAGGAAATCACTTTTTGGGGAGAAACTCTCCAACACTCATTTTTATCCTTCCGCTCTTTATAGTAAGTTTGTTGATAAACTTAAGATAAGCTGAATAGCCAGCGACAGGCCAGAGCCAGAGCCCACCTTAAATAGGCTCCAGCCCGCCACTAGGCCACAAATTGGAAGTCCCCTGTCTGGCTCAGGAGGAGGCCAGCAACTCCTGCACAACGTTGCAGAGGTTCTGGCCTGCCTCCCGAGACCTAGAAGTGAGGAACCTGGGAGCGCAGGAGGAGGGACAGCAGTCTCCGCACAGTGCCACGGAGGCTCTGGCCCTGCTCCTGACAAGCATGTTGTGTACTGAAACTAACAGAAAAGGCTGCATGGGAGTGGTGAAGGCTAGAGAAAAAATTCCAACTGTAGCGCAATCCATGGTAATTATTACAGTAGACAAAGAGTTAGACTTGTAGGAGGTGGTGTATGGTCCTTTTTTTAAAAAAAAACTTCGATAGTAGTCTTCTTTTGCATCATGCACTGGTGAGAACTCTATATATCTATCTATATTGTTTATTTGCCAGCATATTGTAAGTTTTGAAAAAACAAACAAATATAAGTATAATTTGCTTTACTAATTACTAAAAATATAATGGCACAAAACACAAAAACTATAATAAACCCATTTTTAAATACATTTTATGAAATCAGTGTCTCAAGCAGTAAATGACATTACAAGAAGTGTTTGTATTACTGCAACTGTAACAACCCATAGAGGCTCATTGTATGTAAAATTTGTTAAATGTGTGGGTTGTGTGTACTTGGAAATGGACCTTGGGCTAAGCATTATGAGAAAAGAACTTACATAAGATTTTGTATTGATCCCCATTTTGTGTCCCCTGATAAGTGTGAGGTATGCCCTGTGCAAAATTTCAGACTCAATTCTATGTAACATATCAATGGTACTGCACTCTCTGGAGATGTGGTGCTATTCTGGTTGGGTTCTCCAATCCAATGCAACCAAGAGAGGAAACCACAGCACACACTCTTTAGCATTGCAAATTATCAGGCTGATTTATTAAACAGTTTACATATACTGTGTAAGGCATATATCATGTAATGCTCAATGGGATGTAAGCATAGCCACTGTCCATCAGGTGGGAGCTAATTCAAAAATACAGAATCCAGATTAATTGTAACATTGTGGTCCAATTATGACCTTTATCAAGAAAAATCTGGTTGTAGGAGAAAAGGATCTTGGCCAAGGGTCATAATTGGACTGTAATGATGCATAGTAACTGGATATTGTTGTTTTGAATTAACTCCCACATGGTAGATGGTGGCTATGCTTACATCCTAGGAAATGTTACATGATATTTGCATTACACAATATATGTGAATTGTGCAATAAAATCGGCTATTAATTTTCATTGGTAAAGAGAGTGCGCTGTGGTTTCTTCTCTCTATGTAACATCATGTGTGGAGGGAAGGTATATACTTGGTTTACCATGTTAAGAATTGTCAGAATGGAAAATGTGGAATTGTCTGTTTCCCATTTAGTTAGTGGGATCTGGGATTGTGTTTAATCTAGAGGGATGTGGATACATTTACAATTTAATTTAATTTTCCCTGAATGGAGTTTGTTCTAGTAAACCATTCGATAAGTTCCACTCCTTGGTTTGGTAGGCATTTACCAAAGCCGAGATATAGCTTCCTTTCTCTGCCAAGAGTAGTTGCCTAATAGACACCAGTCCCTGGTCATGCCAAAGTGAAATATTGAAGGTGGTGGCATTTTCGAGAGTTCTAATTATCGATTTGTGTTATGTGTAGTGATATCTGAAGGGATAGTTGAAATATATTTTTCCATGCTATCTAGGTGGTGTTCAAGAGTGGGCTCTGCAAATGGGAAGAGTAGAAGACTACATGTAGCACGACCAAAAGTGAGGTGGTGATGTAGTAAAAGGAAACTATAAAAGTAGGTCTCATGGAGTCAGTCCATCACAATCCCAAGGAAGAGATATTTTTGTATTTTATACTGAAAAATGCACTTAAAAAACAAAACAAAAAAAGTCTCCAGAAGTCAGTGCAGGTTGGATGCAGTTTCTGTTACCCTGTATAATCTAGAGTTACTCCTGTGTCATCTCTCACTACCTAGGAGGTTATCAAGGTCCCTAATACTCTTCATACTTTTCATATAACACTCTGACTAGGGTTGAGCGATCAGGATCAGAAAAGATTGGATTCCGATCAGCGATCGAATAAATTTCACAATCGCGATCAGAATTCTGATCCCGATCTTTTTAGGCGGGATCAAGGATGGAGGTTATTTCCCAAAATGCTTTGCTACTGGCCAAGCATTGTGGGAAAAGCTAACAATGTTAGCTAGGTCCCATAGGAATGAATGGATGCAGCCGACACAAAGCCTGTGTCGGCGTCCGGCCGATTAACCCCCAGCGCCGGCTGCGTCCATTCATTCTAATGGGAGACTAGCTAACATCTCTAGTAGCTTAAGGCTTGGCTCACATATGCTGATGTGTTCCGTCCGTAAGAGTTCGCATGAGGACCCCTACGGATGGAACACAAGCGCAACTGCAAGCGCTGTGCAGTTCAAGCACACGGGCCCCATAGACTATAATGTGGTCCGTGTGCTTGATATGCACAGCGTTTGCAGTTGTGCTTGTGTTCCGTCCGTAGGGGTCCTCATGCAGACTCTTACGGACGGAACACATCAGCATATGTGAACCGGGCATAACACTTACCTGCACAGAGGTGCTGCCGCTGGTCCTGTCCCTCTGTTCTTGCTCCTGTTCTCACCTCGCAGGAAGAAGGCGGGGCTTTTGGCTTAGGAGAGTGTGGGCGGGTACTGGGAGGGGAGCAATCATGTCTCCCCACTCTGTACCCACCCACACTCTCCTAAGCCACAAGCCCCGCCTTCTTCCTAGGTCTGTAACACTAACCTGGGAGGCGAGGGCAGCAAGGCGAGAACAGGAGCGAGAACAGCGGGAACCGAACCACTGGCAGCGCTTCTGTGCAGGTAAGTGGACGCTTTAATTGTTAGACTCCATGCTGTGTAGTGATTTTTTTTTAATCACTACACAGAATGGAGTCTAACAATTAAAGCGTTCAATTTTTAGATTCCATGCTGTATAGTGAATAGGATCGTTTTTAAAATCCGATCTTCGATTATTAAAAAAATCCCATTGACTTGCATTGGGATCAGAATTGGGATCGAGATCGGGTTTGAATGGTAAATGATCGGAAATCGGATTTTAAAAACGATCCTGAAATCTCAAGATCGGCTCAACCCTAACTCTGACATGAAATGCTTTTGCACCCGCATGTAAGCGTTGCATCCTCATCAGGACACTGTGTGGAGTCCCTTTAGAGCATACTATTATAGCATTGCAGCCTTCAATGTTGAAGAAACAGTGTACATCATAATATATACATGGTAGATGTACATTATAACACAACAAAAATGGCCCCACCATCTACCTACAAGAGGTGTACACACATTTACAAAGAGCACGAGTAGAAAAAGGAACCCATTGAAATCAATAGGAGGCTTTTTTTCAATCGGATTCTGACGCAAATTCTGCGCCAGAATCCGCGCCAGAAAACTCCGTGTGAATGGACCCTAACAGTTACATAGCTGACATACTGTATATGACATGTGATCAACTATCTGGCTTCAAACAGAAAAGCAGTTATCATGGTGAGTCAACCCCATTATTGGTGTACGTAAAAAAGGAAAAAAAACAACTTAAAATAGATAAAATTTATCTTTTCCCTCTTCATGTTCCCCATGAACGGTAATGATTCACATTTCTTTCATTACCATATGAAAATTAATAGCAAATTAAGTCGTAATCTTAATTGCTTTTTTTAACTTTACATTTTTTTTCAATAAATTAAAAATAAATGAAATTCATTTAATCAATTAATAAAACTGCTGGGGTAGTAGGTTATATACAAGATGTGAGCTTTTTTTTACATCAAAAATTAATTTAGGCACAAATGCATTTAAAGGGATTAAAACAAGGAATACAGCTTAACTATAATTATTAACCAAATTAGACACAATGTTAGCAATAAAAGCACAAGAATTATTCTGTAATGGAAAAACGTGTTTGTTGAGCTGTGCCCCATTAAAATTGAATGAAAATATGTATTAATATTAAAGTGCTTGGCTGTTATTTCAAATTGACATTCCTACTGTCTACTCTATGTTTTTCAACAATTCTAATGCTGAAGGGCTAGCCAAAGGTAGCAGGAGAAAAATAGCTTGAATACCATATAGAATATGATGTTCATTTGATAGAACGTGATCCGCTTCTTAAGAATAAATCAGGCCGATAGAAGCTCTAGGAACTGTACAGCCCAGTATTTGGGTAAATGATTGAAACATTCATACATTGAGTCACATCCAGAATTTATAGGAAAATCGGAAAAAAAAATTCACATGGTGTTTTCATTTTAACAAAAGCCTGGCATCAAATCTCAATTTCTTTCTTGCAAATTAAATTTCTTATCACCAGCAGATGATTATTTGTCCTTGCCAGACCGTTTCTGAGTGATGTCCACACCTTCCCGGCTACGTGCGACGCAGCACCTAAATCGATTTTGAGATTATACACCCAGTGCAAATGCAGTCCTTGTAACTACTGTAAAGCGGTAGAACATCAAGGCAGGAGTCTGCAAAGGACGAGCTACTCTGCATTCTCGTCCCATTCTCTTCACTGCAAACGTTTTCAATCATTTGGACATTTCATTTAAATACAATAGAGAAGATGTTTGATATCCATGTACATGACAAATATTATTTGTTTGACTTTGAAATACTATTAGAACGCACATTAATGCACCGGGACTGAAGTGGTAGATGGTGTGCGGCTGAATATTCATGACTTAAGTAACCCATGGAAAAAATGAGTCGTGGAGATGGGAAAGGACTGACCTTATAAGGTACGAATTCCCTACAGTGTGGCAATGAATAATTTACCGGAATAAAATTCACTGAAATGCATTTTGTATGTGTTCTACCATCAAGGCAATAATGTTGTTAATGCACTCAATTTTCAATACAAATAATGCAGACTATGTATTGTATAATGCCACAAAACTGCTTAAAAAGAACATAAAAAATTAGGGACATGGAAAATGCTTTCAACCAACAGGATTTTTTATGTTTTCATATTCATTTTTGTTATTAAAAAGAGTATGGTGTTCATATGTTTCTAACACAGACCATTACGACTGAAGGGTGAATGCTGCTCTTGAGGACTGGCTATAATCTGTTACAGCTGCTGACAAATCTAACCTGACTTCAGCTTCTCCAAACTCCCCTATCTTGTATATACCTGACTAGCTTGTTAAAATGTGATATCCTCTGAGTGTACATTACAGTATAAAATGTGCTATATTTTCTACCTTACTGTGATCTAGTTGTGAAGTTGTAATAACTATGCTAAAGTATATAAGAATAAAGAATTCCAACACTTCTTCCAAGACTTATTGTAGAGTTTGTCTGCTTTGAGCAGTGTAAGCTAGGACTTCTCAAACTTGCTTCACCAGGACTTTAAGTTTCAATAGCAAGAAACTAATGGGAAATATATACCCCACTCTATTTGCACAACTGTGAAAACTTCTAGATAAGTGGCAGTGCTTGTCTATGTCCTTCTTAGGACATATAGCAGCGGTTAAGACGATTCTCCTGCCACAGCTTTTGTATTATTTTGAAACATTTCCCATGGATGTTCCTATAGGGGAGCACAGAGTGATGCAGTCGACTATTTTGAAATGTATCTGATATCCTGGGAGGCATAAGATCTCCCAAATGCAGTGGCGTAACTAGGAATGGCGGGGTCCCATGACAAACTTTTGACATGGCCCCCCCGACTGACGCTGAAGACCCTGACCGATTTCCCCCCCCCCCCCGCATTCCTGCACGCTCTATTATGCCCCATAGTGGCCCCTACACACACTATTATACCCAACAGTGGCCCCTGCACATAGTATTAAACCCCATAGTGGCCTCTGCATACAGTATTATGCCCCATAGTGGCCCCTGCACTCAGTATTATGCCCCATTGTGAACATCCATGAACAATTATTGTGGGGACCGCGGCGTCATTGATTCAGGCCTCTGCCAGGATCAGTATGTAAATAGGGCCTGTTACCGGTTGGAGTAACTCCAGCTGGTAACGGCCTATTAAGAAAAAAAGAAATGCGGCAGTAGCGGCTGTCGCTGCGCCCTTAATGTCCCAGGTCCTGTGGCAGCTGCTATCGCTGCTACCCTGGTAGTTACACTCCTGTCCAAATGTGTCCTCCTAACTGATAGGACATATGGGGATATAGCCATGACAGATATTTCTAAATATTATTGAGCTACACACCTTAGATACATTCATTCCTGGACCTTAGGGAATAATATAATAGGTGGAGCTGTGGCTTGCTTCAACACACCCTACCATCACAATCCCTCCTAGGTCCCATACAGTTAGAGAGAGAGATTTGGACCTATTTGAAACAGAGCTTCCCTTTGGATTTGCCCTGTCCATCCCTGACACCCATTCTCTTCAATCCTTCAATCCTGGAGGGCCTACATTGAAACAACACAAACATGGATGAATGTGGAGGATTTCCACCTGACATTGTTAACCCTATTACATGAACCCTTCAACTATTTTCCCAACTCCAACAGCCTACCACACACAAACTATATTTAGAACCACTACTATATGTCACACGTCATCAAATCCACCCAGGTATTATCCCCAACTGCCTATGAGAGGCTCTGCCATAATGGCATGTCCACTAAGGGCCTTAAATCATCTATTTATAGCATCTTCCAAAGACTGCCTTAGTTTTAATCTATCCATAGCTATCTATGATTGGATGGCCTATTTTACCTCAATTGTGGCAAGTAATCTTGTCTAAAGCTGCTAAAATGTCCATCTGCATTACTTATAAAGAAAATCAATATAAACTTTTATCACACACCAGCCGTTTTGCATAAGCTTAACCACTTGCAGATATCCACAGTAGTAGTACGGCCGATGTTGGGTACTTAAATATGGCGACTGCTCAGGAGATAAGTGGCCACCATAGCCACCGGTCTCTGCTTTGGAATCCCAGCCCAATCATGCCTCTATACCTACATATTCAACCTACAGTACAGACCAAAAGTTTGGACACATCTTCTCATTCAAAGAGTTTTCTGTGTTTTCATGACTATGAAAATTGTAGATTCACACTGAAGGCATCAAAACTATGAATTAACACGTGGAATTATATACTTAATAGAGATGAGCGAACACTGTTCGGAACAGCCGTTCCGAACAGCACGCTCACAGCACGCTCCCATAGAAATCAATGGAAGCGGCCAGCACACGGGGGCCGCCGGCAAAGTCTGCGTGCCAGGTACTTCCATTCATTTCTATGGAAGCGTGCTGTTCGGATCGGCTGATCCGAACAGTGTTCGCTCATCTCTAATACTTAACAAAAAAGTGTGAAACACCTGAAAATATGTCTTATATTCTAGGTTCTTCAAAGTAACCACCTTTTGCTTTGATTCCTGCTTTGCACACTCTTGGCATTCTCTTGATGAGCTTAAAGAGGTAGTCACTGGAAATGGTTTTCACTTCACAGGTTTGCCCTGTCAGGTTTAATAAATGCCTTATAAATGGGGTTGAGACTATCAGTTGAGTTGTGCTGAAGTCAGGTGGATACACAGCTGATCGTCCTACTGAATAGACTGTTAGAATTTGTATTATGGCAAGAAAAAAGCAGCTAAGTAAAGAAAAACGAGTGGCCATCATTACTTTAAGAAATGAAGGTGAGTCAGGCCATTATTTGGTTGTCAGCTATGAACATTTACTTTGGGATAGAATAAATCAATAACTATTTGCAGGTTTTGTTACAATGTATTAGGGGCAATCAGCCCTGGATATGTTGCCGTAGTCCTAATTAATCAATATATGAGTATTGGTGACATCACAGCAATTACTGGAGAACACACAGTCAGACACACAAGTATCATGATCAGGATGTTCCCAAGTTTATTACATATTACTTAGCTTTTTATAGAGAAATAATGGTTGTATGCTAATTTAGGCATAACAAACTACATCATATAGAAATATGAATTATCATTGGTCAAAGTACAAAATGGGTGTTTACAAACTATGAATACGTGTATAAACAATACATGAGTTAACACATGGTTGTCCGTGTCATCCATTTTAGTGTGTAATTATGTTAGCACAGTCTGATGAAATGGATGGCATGACCTTCCAGGTTTCATGCTAATGGATGACGCACATAGACACAAAGATCAGCACATTTAGTCAAAATATAAGCCTCAGGGTTATTGGGGAAGCATCTTATCTGTTACTTCTTGCTATGCGCTCAGGGTTAGTGGTTAGCTTATTTTTCTCTATTTTTCTAAGTTACAGTTTAGGAACTGGAATTAACCCTTCATACAATGTGTTGCTCATATGTAATCACACAAAACTGGGACTTGGTCCAATATCCATCTCCATGACCGCTTAAAGGGTATTACAACTGGGCCAATTCCTCTCTAAATTTGGAAGTAGGTTGATTGTGTAGGATGTAGTTGTAAAGGGGGGATTTCGTTATTCGAATCTTTGGGTCAACACAGGTTTCTGCTAGATACACTTTGCATTGGAACATCAAATCAAATCAAAAAAGCTTTATTGGCACGTCTGAATAGATATTTGGCATTGCCAAAGCTAGTAAAGTGTGTGTGGGGGGGGAGTTGGACTCGGGTGGGTGAGTGGTGGGTATGGTGGGGGTGGGGTGGGTGGTTTGGGGTATAACAGTCCATGGAGTCTCATCTTCCTCTTCGTTGGTGACCGTTATATGGGGAGGTAGGGTGGGGCGGAACATCTCTCAGCTCAATTGACATGTGCTTAATGAGAGTGCTACTCTGTCCCATCACTCTGTTTAGCTAATTCCACAATCTGCCTTAAATATTATCCTTATATAACTTTGTCCTCCATTTTGCTTGCACTATGTGCTCCAATATGCTAAAGCCCCAGTGTAAGTAAATGTAATGTACATGAAACGCATCCCATTACATTACATTTCACATACACCTATACATAAATATGTGTGTGTATATATATATATATATATATATATATATATATATATATATATATACCGTATTTTTCGGACTATAAGACGCACTTTTTTTCCCCAAAATTTCGGAGGAAAATGAGGGTGCGTCTTATAGTCTGAATGTGGGATGGCCGCGCTTCCACCGCTGGTTTTCTTCAGCGGCAGTAGCGTGGCAATCTGCAGGCCCCGGCAGCTAAGACAGTCCCCGGCATCTGCTGTAATAGACCGGCGGATGCCGGGGAGTGTCTTAGCTGCCGGGGCCTGCAGATTGCCGCGCTACTGCCGCAGAAGAAAACCAGCGGTGGAAGCGCGGCCATGCTGCAAATCCACTCCTCCTCCGCAGGTCCCGGCAGTCAGTTAGCCCCCCCCCACCGGCCCCATACCTTTAGTGATGCAGGCCGGCTCCTGCACGGCGAGGCCGCAGGAGCCGACCTGTTCCGATGACAGCCGGGAGCCTAATGAAGGCTCCGAGGCTTGTCATAGATATACAGTGCCTACAAGTAGTATTCAACCCCCTGCCGATTTAGCAGGTTTGATAAGATGCAAATAAGTTAGAGCCTTCAAACTTCAAACAAGAGCAGGATTTATTAACAGATGCATAAATCTTACAAACCAAAAAGTTATGTTGCTCAGTTAAATTTTAATAAATTTTAAACATAAAAGTGTGGGTCAATTATTATTCAACCCCTAGGTTTAATATTTTGTGGAATAACCCTTGTTTGCAATTACAGCTAATAATCGTCTTTTGTAAGACCTGATCAGGCCGGCACAGGTCCCTGGAGTTATCTTGGCCCACTCCTCCATGCAGATCTTCTCCAAGTTATCTAGGTTCTTTGGGTGTCTCATGTGGACTTTAATCTTGAGCTCCTTCCACAAGTTTTCAATTGGGTTAAGGTCAGAAGACTGACTAGGCCACTGCAACACCTTGATTTTTTCCCTCTTGAACCAGGCCTTGGTTTTCTTGGCTGTGTACTTTGGGTCGTTGTCTTGTTGGAAGATGAAATGACGACCCATCTTAAGATCCTTGATGGAGGAGTGGAGGTTCTTGGCCAAAATCTCCAGGTAGGCCGTGCTATCCATCTTCCCATGGATGCGGACCAGATGGCCAGGCCCCTTGGCTGAGAAGCAGCCCCACAGCATGATGCTGCCACCACCATGCTTGACTGTAGGGATGGTATTCTTGGGGTCATATGCAGTGCCATCCAGTCTCCAAACGTCACGTGTGTGTTTGGCACCAAAGATCTCGATCTTGGTCTCATCAGACCAGAGAACCTTGAACCAGTCTGTCTCAGAGTCCTCCAAGTAATCATGAGCAAACTGTAGACGAGCCTTGACATGACGCTTTGAAAGTAAAGGTACCTTACGGTCTTGTCTGGAATGGAGACCATTGCGGTGGAGTACGTTACTTATGGTATTGACTGAAACCAATGCCCCCACTGCCATGAGATCTTCCCGGAGCTCCTTCCTTGTTGTCCTTGGGTTAGCCTTGACTCTTCGGACAAGCCTGGCCTCGGCATGGGAGGAAACTTTCAAAGGCTGTCCAGGCCGTCGAAGGCTAACAGTAGTTCCATAAGCCTGCCACTTCCGGATGATGCTCCCAACAGTGGAGACAGGTAGGCCCAACTCCTTGGAAAGGGTTTTGTACCCCTTGCCAGCCTTGTGACCCTCCACGATCTTGTCTCTGATGGCCTTGGAATGCTCCTTTGTCTTTCCCATGTTGACCATGTATGAGTGCTGTTCACAAGTTTGGGGAGGGTCTTAAATAGTCAGAAAAGGCTGTAAAAAGAGATAATGAATCCAAACATGTGAAGCTCATTGTTCTTTGTGCCTGAACTACTTCTTAATACTTTAGGGGAACCAAACAGAATTCTGGTGGTTTGAGGGGTTGAATAATAAATGACCCTCTGAATAAACTTTTCACAATTTAAAAAAAAATTAAACAAAGAAATAACATTCTTTTTTGCTGCAGTGCATTTCACTCTTCCAGGCTCATCTACAGTCCAAATGTCACAATGCCAAGTTACTTCAGAATGTGTAAAGCTGCTAAATCTGCAGGGGGTTGAATACTACTTGTAGGCACTGTATATTACTATCGCGGCTGGTCTATGACCCTCCGCGATAGTAATGTATAGAATCTCCCATAGACGGCAATACACTTGTATTGCCGTCTATGGGACTTGCAATCAAATGATTGCAGGTTCAAGCCCCCTAGGCGGGGGATAATACAATAGTAAAAAAAAAAAAACACTTTAAAAAAATATAATAAAAAATAAAATAAATAAAAGTTCACCTCCTTTCCCTAGAATACATATAAAAGTATAACATTACTGTGAAACATATACATTAGCTATCCCTGTGTCTGAAAATGCCCGGTCTACTAATATTTTTATGTACATTGAACGTCAAAATCAAAAGTGCTAAACTGCCGGGTTTTTCTCTCTGTTTTGCCTCTGAATTAAATAAAAGGTGATCTAAGCAATAAACATTTCCCAAAATGGTATATCTAAAAAGTACACCTGGCCCCACAAAAAAAAACGCCCTATACATCCCCGTACAGTTGCAGGGTCACCTGTCAATGTGGCCTTGCAGCTGTTCCAAAACTACAACTCCCATATATTAAATATTTTACCATTTTTTGCCTGAAAATTTTTTTTCCCTATTTTTCTCCTCTAAAACCTGGGTGCGTCTTATAGTCCGAAAAATACGGTATATATATAAATGTGTGTGTGTGTGTGTATATATATATATATATATATATATATATATATATACTGCCAACCAACTGCGGATAAGTGCTGAGAAACAAGGTAGACATTTTCAATAAATACAATAAAGCACTGGGCAATCTAAGCATGAGCAACATAATAAGCCTGAACTAACTTGTATACAGTGCAAGGAGACAGATGGGGGAACTCGCTGATTGCTGTGGGTCTCAATGAATGAAGTAGTGTAAGGGGGGAGGAGGAAGGGAAAGACACGGCAGCCGACTGGCTACCGGGGCTCTTGCAGGAACTTTTAGGATACAGCGGTTCCACGGACAGGCACAACCACACCAGACACGAAGTAAGAAATATAAATTTTACTCTATACCCTTTTGGGGTGAACTCCAGGCTAACAGGCCTGATGAAATCAATAATTACAAGACACTCAGCCGAGGGCTGAGACCCCTGAGTGACACTGCACCGTGACCTAATATGTCAGAACTAGTGAACTATGCCTTTAACTAGCGGCTACATATATATAGCAGCTGCAATTTACCTATTAATACCAAGCTAACAAAACAATGTAAGTATGCAGAGGAAGATCACCTGCGGTGTCACACTGGGGTTAACAATATCACAGTTTACTATTTAACTTACCCACTCCCCAATATCCACATTTCAACACACTACCCCAACCCTGCAGGGAAGACTTCAGCAACCGGTTTTGTTTTATCAGAAGTTGGTGCTTAGCTGCACAAGTCTTAGTGAAACAAATAACTCCTCTTATGACATACTTCTGGTACTATAATCCAGGATATAGTGTCTCTTTTGAATAGCAGGACAACACGTGCTGTATCTCCGTTTGGATAGAACTCGCTTTAAAGCAAAATGGCCGGAACCAGTCTATGCTAGGTTTTTGGCGCCAAAAAAACCCCAAAACTATTTACTGCGTGTATACACTATTCACCCTTATGAAAGGTGAATCGGAGCTCCGCTTACCCGGGTTAGCAAGGGGGCGAACAGTCAGATGGACTTTCCGAAGGAAACAGGAATTTCTTTGCCTCCAGGCAACTGGAACACGGTGTCACAAGGGCTGGTCCTTCTTGTCATCCGCTCCGCGGCGTCTGCACAGCAATCGTCTCCAACTCTCCTGACATGGGAACCAGCAACAGGTTTGGGCTTCTCCAGAGCTGGCCCTGGCCTGAAACAAGCGTTGCAGGGCAGTGGATGGCAATGGATTGTCCCTCAGATCTCTCACTGCTCACAGCCAGCTTCTTCTCCCCCACTACAGCAGTCCACTTCCTGAACTCGTCACTTCCTGGTTTTTCCTTTACCTAACACAGCGGCATCTTGTGGTCAAAAAGAATTACTACAATAGAATTTTTCATTACAGAAACATCTCCTTTTACCACTGCTATTATCAAAACACACTTGTCAGTGAGAAGTGTTCTGAGACTGTATAGCATTAGTCACCCCGTGACACACCACCCCACTAGAGGTCGGCGTCCTCGACAGACCTCCCCAGACAAACTCATCCTGGGCGTATCGCTGTGGGGGAACCCCAGCATTAGACCTTGGCGTTCTGCGTAAAGTCGGGGCATCAGTCACTTCATTCCCACAGGTCGGCTCAGGTTCCTGTACAGGAGCAGCCATTAGTGTCGTCCCCTCCCGTGGAGGTAAGATCACCACGGCTGGAACCGTTTCAGACATGGGAACTGGTACATCCCACCACTCATCGGGATCAATCTGTGCAGCAGGTGTGAAGGTTGGGGCTGTCGGATTCAACCGATGCACCTCAGTCTCCGTTGTGGGAGTCTCTGAATTACAAGGTCTGAGCATATTACGGTGAAGAGTCCGGGTAACTCCTTCACCCCTTTCAGGCTCTATCTCATACACTGGTCCGTCAGGGATGACCCTTCGTTTTACTCGATATGGCATTGCCTCCCACCGATCATCCAACTTTCCCGAGGGTCTCTTGGCCCTTACTAACACCCTGTCCCCAGGTTGGAAGGGTTCATGTTGAACCGGGGTCTTGTCTGGGTGACTGGACAGTCGGGTTTTGTCAATCACCAATCGGTGTATGGTCTGCAGTTTTCGACGGTGTAGTTCTACCCAGTCATCGGGCGAGCGAGCGCCCTCTCTCTCAGGATTTGTCAAGTTCAATTCTTCAATCTCCCGTCCGGGATGCCCAAACAGCATCAGGTATGGCGTGTAGCCGGTGGTACTATGGACCCGATTATTATAGGCCCAGAGCAACTCAGCTAAGCTCTCTGGCCACCGAGCTTTTTGATCTTTCTCCAACGTTCGCAACATCTGAAGGAGGGTGCGATTGAATCGCTCACAGGCCCCATTCCCCTCTGGGTGATAAGGAGTCGTCCGGGATCTGTGGATACCATACACCCGATACAACTCCGACATGAGCCGCCCCTGAAAACATGCCCCCTGATCTGAGTGAATACGAGTGGGGCACCCATACACTTGGATGAAGTGCTTACACACAGCCCTGGCGGCAGATTCGGCAGTCTGATCTTTCGTAGCTACTGCTACTGCAAACTTGGTAAAGTGATCGGTCATTACCAAACAGTACTGATGTCCGCTGTTGGAGTGTCCTATCAGGACATAATCAATCATCAGCACCTCCAACGGCGCAGTGGTCCTAATCGTCTGAGTGGGGGCCCTTTGTTCTGGGGGTTTAGCGAGCTCACAGGCCCTGCAGGCTTGGCACACGTCCTGCACTGTCTGCTCAAGACCAGGACAATAGACAAATCGCTGGAGCCACTTGAACGTTTTATCAGGACCAAAGTGGGCCCCTCTCACATGAGCCTCACGGGCAACTTCCCTGGCACTGGTACTTGGTATTACTAGTTGCCATCTCACCTCCAACTCAGTCTCTAAATATACTTTACGGTACAGTAACCCATTCTCACACTTCAGTCTATCCCACTGTTGCATTACTCTTGCCCCCATAGGTGGCAAGCGTTTGCGCTCCATCGGGGTAGGCCACTCCTTTGCCATCACCCACTGCTTGATCTTTCTTAGGGTCACGTCATCATTCTGAGCATATTCCCAATCTCCATGGGTTTTCCCAAGCAACACTGGTCGGTCTGTCACCACCCCACTTGTCCGTGCCAGTATCACAAACAAGGGTATTCTACCCAAGTGGGGAACCTCTGAGTCTTCCAACTCTCCATCCTTATCTCGTCCGGAGTCATCCGGCGTCACTCGAGACAGGGCATCCGCATTTGCATTTTCTCTACCGGATCGGTACTTGATCTTGTACTTGTACCTGGACAACCTGGCCATCCATCGCTGCTCCAAAGCACCCAACTTTGCATTGTCTAGGTGCGCCAAGGGATTGTTGTCGGTCATAACAGTCACTTCCGCTCCTGTCAAGTATTCTGAGAATTTCTCCGTCATGGCCCACACTAGGGCCACTAGTTCCAGCTTGAATGAACTATAGTTGTCAAAGTTCCTCTCTGTCTCCCTCAGGGACCGGCTTCCATAGGCTATGACCCTCTCACGGCCATCTTGTTCTTGGGCGAGCACCGCACCTAGGCCATGGAGACTCCCATCTGTGTATAACATGAAGGGCTTGTCAAACTGCGCATAGGCGAGTATTGGTGCACTCGTCAGGGCTTCCTTCAACTCCTCGAACGCCTGTTGTTGTTTCTCTCCCCATGGAATGGGCTGGTTCTTTGGCCCCCGGGAGGTCCCCCTCAGCAATTCGTTCAGCGGTCCTGCCTTCTTTGAAAAATTTCTTATGAAGCGCCGGTAATATCCAGCTAGGCCCAAGAATGCGCGAAGTTCCCTGAGGGTTCTTGGGACAGGCCAGCGTTGTACCGCTTCCACCTTGCTGCTTGCCGGTTGCACCCCCTCAGCAGAGACAATATGCCCCAGGTACTCAATCTGTGTCTGGAACAGCTGGCACTTCTTGGGCTTGACCTTGAGCCCATGCTCCATCAGGCGCTTCAGGACTTGTCTCAGCCTCTGAAGATGTTGTTCGAAGGACGATCCGAAGACCACAATATCGTCCAGATAGATGAGCACTGACTCAAAGTTTAGGTCACCAAGACAATACTCCATGAGTCTTTGGAACGTGCCGGGGGCATTGGACAATCCAAAGGGCATCCTTCTGAACTCATACAAGCCCATCGGCAAGATGAACGCTGTTTTCTGTCTGTCTTCTGCTGCCATTGGCACTTGCCAGTATCCGCTCGCCAGGTCTAGGGATGAGAAGTATTTCGCCTTTCCCAATGCGGATAAGGATTCCTCGATCCGCGGCAAGGGATAAGAGTCTCTCACTGTCTTTGCGTTCAGCTTCCGGTAGTCGACACAGAAGCGTAAGGTGCCGTCTTTTTTTCGGACCAGCACCACCGGGGCAGCCCACGGACTCTGACTTGGTTGTACCACGCCATTATCCAACATTTGATGTAACATCTCCTTCACTTCTTGGTACATGTTTGGTGGGATCTGTCGATACCTTTCACGGATTGGGGCCGTGTTCCCGGTCGGTATTCGGTGCTCGATAGCAGACGTACAGCCAAAGTCTTCGTCATGCCTAGAAAATGCAGCTTGGAACTCCCATAGGGTCTCTTCCACTAGCCGTACTTGGTCTGGACTCAAAGAGGGACGGTTTATTCCCATCATTTCCAGGATCTTCCTCCCATTCCACTCGGGCGTGGGTTTTTCAGGTTGATCCATCTGTACCGCCAAGGTCCAAACGTCCCCTCTCTCTTCCCTAAGAGTAAAGGGTCTTCTCCGGGCTGTCTCACCCTGGTGTAGGAAGACTCTGGCGACCTTGACTCTCCTTGGTAGGGTCACTTCATGATCCTGTAGATTCACGCACCGCACCGGCACTCGCCCGTTTCGGACTGTGGCCACCACTCGCCCAAACATCACACCAGTTATCTCTTCACACCGCTCTACCGGTTCCAGCTCGACATCCAATCCGTCCACATTCAGATTGGTCCCCACAGGCAACATCAATGTCCGTTCCTGCCGGGGAGGTATTTTTACGGGCGCACCATTCGGGGTATACACCGCCCCCAGCCGGTGGTTTTCAGGGAGTCCCTTCTGGATTCGGCAAGTCTGGACAATTTGCCGGAAAACTTGCTGTGTTGGCCTATGTGCCGTAGTCCGCTTCCAGTACTCCGGTCCTTTCTTGGTGAAAAGCACGTGGTTCAGGTCTCGCAACACATTCATGCCTAGAATCACCGGGACCTCCGGCAAGTAGGTAGACTTGACAAGGATAACTCCCTTGACTCCTAATTCTTGGCCACAGGCCCGAAGCCGCATCCAGACTACCCCATGTACAGGGATAGTTCCATTATCTGCCGCTCTCAGTCGGATAACCATTCCGGTGTTTGGTCGCATAAGGTGGCCATGATGCCGTTCAAAATAGTCTAAGGGCATTGTTGTCACTTCAGAACCCGTATCCACTAGGCAGGGGACCTTCTTTCCCTCAAAACTCACTTCCAGCACGGGGCTTTTTGCGATCAAATCATGTGGGCTTTTTGGAGCACTTGGGCCCCCTGATACCCCCGCGGTGCGCCCTCTTATCGCGGAGGTCTCCCGTTTAACGGCGGTGAGTTGCTGGGCCTGGCCCTTCTCGGTCCTGGGCAGTTCCTTGAGATATGCCCGAACTCTTGACATTGCCAACATTGAACATTGCTATAGTCCCACTCCCGAGGTGGTGGCCTTTGTCGCAGTTGGGGGTCAGGAGGAGAGCGATACCACGGCCGTGATGGAGATGGCCTTCCCTGTGGTTCCTCTGTTTGCCACATGGGGGGTCTTGCTGAGCATTGACATGGGGGCCCGTCTGAGGGAGTTGGTAACGGGTTCCCAGCAGCAGGAGTCTGTACCCTACTCTGCACCTGGCTCAATTGTTGGGTTAGCGCATCTATAGTACGCTGCATTTCTCTCATCTGGGCCTCTGTCTCACCCCCTACAGCATTGGTCATCACCCTTCCAGCTCTCTGCATGGCGACCTGACCCACCTCTGGCTCCTCCATTTGAGTCCTGGCGATGGTCTCCTCCAGAATCTGGACAAAGGTCAGGGTCTTGTCCGCCAGCACGCGGTTCTGTAGTTCCCGCCTCACCGTACTCAAACATAATCCCCGAATAAAATAGTCCCTCAACAGCTCGTCATCTTCCTCAGGGGCACGCTGGGCGTGGGATTCGGCCCTCCGGACATCAGCTAACAACCCCTGTAGTTCATTAGCATACTCAGGGACGGTCTCCCCCTCCCCCTGTCTCCGATTAACAAACCGGGCAAGTAAATCAACTGACGGGGCACGGTTCCCGTAAACCTTCTCCAACCTGTTTACTATGTCTGTCACCGTACTCCTCTGGGACTCTGGCAGTAATGTGATTGTCTGTCGGGCATTCCCTTCCAGAGCATTTATCGCTACCTCCGGTTGGAGTTCGGGGGCTAGATTACACAGTTTAATCGCACTCCTCAGTCGTTCAGTCCAATCGGTCAGCAACATGTTATGTCCGTCAAATTTAGTCAGTTGGTTTAAGATGGCACCTGCTGGTAAACACCTGACTGGGGCTGTCGGTGCAAGAGTAGGTGCAACAGGCGGGAGGACAACACCTACAGCCACCCCGCCATTAGGCACACGGTCCGCGTCCACCAAGGGCGCGTCCCCAGATGCGTTGTCCATGTCCATGGTGGCACCGTATCCTGCCGACTACGCCAAAAATGTAAGGGGGGAGGAGGAAGGGAAAGACACGGCAGCCGACTGGCTACCGGGGCTCTTGCAGGAACTTTTAGGATACAGCGGTTCCACGGACAGGCACAACCACACCAGACACGAAGTAAGAAATATAAATTTTACTCTATACCCTTTTGGGGTGAACTCCAGGCTAACAGGCCTGATGAAATCAATAATTACAAGACACTCAGCCGAGGGCTGAGACCCCTGAGTGACACTGCACCGTGACCTAATATGTCAGAACTAGTGAACTATGCCTTTAACTAGCGGCTACATATATATAGCAGCTGCAATTTACCTATTAATACCAAGCTAACAAAACAATGTAAGTATGCAGAGGAAGATCACCTGCGGTGTCACACTGGGGTTAACAATATCACAGTTTACTATTTAACTTACCCACTCCCCAATATCCACATTTCAACACACTACCCCAACCCTGCAGGGAAGACTTCAGCAACCGGTTTTGTTTTATCAGAAGTTGGTGCTTAGCTGCACAAGTCTTAGTGAAACAAATAACTCCTCTTATGACATACTTCTGGTACTATAATCCAGGATATAGTGTCTATTTTGAATAGCAGGACAACACGTGCTGTATCTCCGTTTGGATAGAACTCGCTTTAAAGCAAAATGGCCGGAACCAGTCTATGCTAGGTTTTTGGCGCCAAAAAAAACCCAAAACTATTTACTGCGTGTATACACTATTCACCCTTATGAAAGGTGAATCGGAGCTCCGCTTACCCGGGTTAGCAAGGGGGCGAACAGTCAGATGGACTTTCCGAAGGAAACAGGAATTTCTTTGCCTCCAGGCAACTGGAACACGGTGTCACAAGGGCTGGTCCTTCTTGTCATCCGCTCCGCGGCGTCTGCACAGCAATCGTCTCCAACTCTCCTGACATGGGAACCAGCAACAGGTTTGGGCTTCTCCAGAGCTGGCCCTGGCCTGAAACAAGCGTTGCAGGGCAGTGGATGGCAATGGATTGTCCCTCAGATCTCTCACTGCTCACAGCCAGCTTCTTCTCCCCCACTACAGCAGTCCACTTCCTGAACTCGTCACTTCCTGGTTTTTCCTTTACCTAACACAGCGGCATCTTGTGGTCAAAAAGAATTACTACAATAGAATTTTTCATTACAGAAACATCTCCTTTTACCACTGCTATTATCAAAACACACTTGTCAGTGAGAAGTGTTCTGAGACTGTATAGCATTAGTCACCCCGTGACAGTAGCAGGTTAGAATTGTGCAACACCATTCTCTGTATTTCAATGGGAACACTACAGAGAACCAAATGCTGAGGATAGGGGATAACTTGTTACTATACTAACACTTTAAATATAACAGGAGTATAATATATTAGATGTAAGCTTTTCTGATAGGTTTAAGAATAGTTATGTGTTGTCATGAGACTCATCTATCAGAACACATTAGTGTATATAATGTAACTGCAGAAAGAAGTGTACCCATTTATAATATCGTGAACACTAAAGTTACAGGGTCCTTCTCTTATATCCTGCACAGATTTCTAACTAGACACAGCCAGTTGAATGCTTAAAATGCTTTGAAATCGGTTATATCGTCTGGTCAAAGACATACACATGTATCCTGTCCTACAATACAGTGTCTGCATTACCACTTTATTATAGTCTTGTTAATCATCCTTCTGAATTGGATTGTATGCATTGCATTGGACTTTCCATGAACCTACACTTGTTCTTGTACTGATATATTAAAATTCAATGAATATAATGTCCTAGTATGTTAAATAGCTCTCTGACTTTACATTGCTGATGCAAATGAAATACAGACTGTTATGTGAGCGAAGACTGGCACTGACTATGAAAGCAGTTAATAGATAATGTCTTGGAAAACCTATTTTTGCTGTGTTAAAGAACTGAATATAACCTGCAAAGGTCAATGAAACTTGTAAATACAGATACTGGACGTACTGTACATATATATATATATATATATATATATATATATATATATATGCTACCATCATTTTATTTATGTATTCCTAATATTCAGCTGCTTATTCTTTTTGTTTTTTTGACTATAGTAATAACATTTATTTTTTTAGTCTGGAAGCTCTTCACTTGTTAAGTTTGCATTAGTCAGTGACCTAACTTTGAGAACAGACAGACCGGTTCCGTGCTCACTCAGAGGCAAAAGATATTCAGTAGATGGAGATATGGTAATCAACTTGTTTATTTGAAAGGATAGCGCATTTTGGGGTTATAGAGCAAAACAACAAGCTCCACCCCTTCATCAGATCGTGGCTTCTTAGGCTGAATAGTTGGAAAGTAGATTGTGAACTTCTTTCCTGTCCGCATGTTCTGTGCGGAGATCTAGCGGCAAGCACGCGGACCCCATTATAGTCTATAGGGATCCATGTGCTTTTACTGCACAGTGCCTGAAATTGCATTTGGTATTCCATTCAGGGGGTCCATGTGCTTTCACTGGCACACCGCTTGCAGTTGCGTTTGGTATTCCATTCGAGGGGTCCTCATGCGGACTCCCCCGGACGGAATACAAAAGCAGATGTGAATGAGCCCTTACTCTAAAAACTACATGCAACCTTCTTTAACTGCAGCAGCTATCTTAAAGTCACTGAACTGAAAACTCAACTGATCTGATCATATACATTTCTGTAGATTCACTGTTTAGTCAAACTTAGTCATGAATTGCGGTAACATTTAGGCGAAGGCTCCATGTTGTGGAAATGCAGCTTTTTCAGTTGCAGATTTTGTTGCGGTTTTATGAGCCAAAGCTAGGAGTGGATTGAGAAGGAGTACAAATTATAAGTACTTCTGATATATTTTTCCATTCCTTTTGTAGCCATTCTTGGCTTTGGCTCAAAAAACGCTACAACAAAAAAAGCTGTGTTTCTGCAACGGGGGGCTTAGCCTTAACATTTCTTCATTATGACATATACGCACTTATTTAACGCTATTCCAAACTTCCATAGAGGTGAGTGTAGAGAACCATGTATGACCAGTTACTTCTCCACTCATCTATTTGGAGATAGGTTCAGTTCCGAGAATCTTTCTTCACTTTCTCAGTTCAGAACTGCACTGTTCTGCTGAGGAAGCAAGGGTAGTCTGGGGAGCATGTGTATGGGGAGAGTTTGGCTTACAGATATCTAAATATATGGCTGACTTATTTATATAAATAGAAACTGAGGATAAAACCCTACATGCCAACTCTCCTGGAATGTTCAAGACGCTCCCAATAAAAGGGCTGACCTCTTGGAGGTTTGGTAGAGCAGGAAAATCTTTCAGTCATGGCAGAATGCTCATACATCTGTTAGGCTAGCTGTCAGTTCATATGTGAAGTGGACATTTTATGCATTTTATGCATTGCTAGCATATTTCATGTCCATGTCACATCAAGGGGTGTGGCCCTGGCAATTGGAGGTTTGATCCCTCCTGTAGGGTATGTGGCCTCATCCTTTGCATTATTCTCCCTGAGTCGTAACTTTGAATGTTGGCAAGGATCATACAAAGATTACCATAGCAGACAGGAGGTATACACATATTAATCCAATCAACATAGAGAAGATTAAAACTCCAAATCCAAGAAAAACACTTTGCTAAAAACAAGATAATTAGAGATGAGTGAACCCATTTGTATCAAACGATATTAGACCTGAAACTTTGGGGGTTTGTCTTCTGCAAACCATTAAAATATCTCTTTAGACCCCAGAGTATTATAGGTGGAGGTCCAGGTGAGGTGTAAAAAATAAAAAGCTATACTCACATTTCCTCACCTCTTCTGGGTATCCTTGGCTCATCTGCAAGGATGCCCAGAAGAGATGAGAAAAGGTGAATATAATTGTTTGTTAATTTTCTACTGCTCCCCTGGGCCTCCACCTATAATACTCTGTGGTCTGAAGTCACCCCAACACGGTTTAACAAAGTCCAATCAGTGGTGCCTGTATAGAGACACACCCATTTGGCAAGGGTAATACTGAGGCTAAGGCCCCACATAGTAAGATGCAGAAAAAAAAAAAAAAAGATAGAAAAATATGGAGAGAATGCATCGCATTTTTATTTGTGATTTTGCAGAGTTTTCCTCCATGAACTTTCTGTCCCTATTATACCGATATGGAAAATGGCAGCATTTCTGTGGGTATAATTGGCATGCTGTGATTTAAAAAACACAAGAATTTTATCTGCAATGTGTGGATGGATTAGCCAGAATCCCATCCACGTTGCAAGTACTGTAATATGCAGTAGTTCTCAAATTATTTAAAGATTTTTAGAAGGAATATCAAAATAATATCTAAATGCAGAACAGTTAGCACTACGGTTGAGCGATCGGGATCAGAAAAGATTGGATACTGATCGGCGATCGACTAAATTTCACATTCGCGATCGGGTTACAATCCCGCCTAAAAAGATCGGGATGGGAATTCCGATCCCGATCGCTCAACTCACTTACTGCACAGAACTGCTGCTGCTCCCCGGAGCTCCCGGCAGTTGTTCTCCATCTTCTTCTCTCTTTCACATGCTGGCAAAGCACCATACACTCACGTCTCCCTGCCCTGTACCTACCCACACTCTCCTAAGTCACAATAAGCCTCGCCTTCTCCCAGCATCAGTAACATTAGCCTAGGGAGGTGGGGGCGCCGAAGCTCCGGAGAGTGGCGTACACACCGGGAGGGGAGGCGACAGCGGTTCTATGCAGGTAAGTGGGGGGGACTAAGCCAGCTGATTTCTTAATCATTACACAGCCTGGAGTCTAAAAATTGAAGCCTTCAATTTTTGGACGCCACGCTGTGTAGTGAACAGGATAATTTTTAAAATCCAATTTCCGATCATTAAAAAGTCCCATTGACTTGCATTAGGATCAGAATTGGGATCGGGATCGGGTTTGGATGGAAAATGATCGGAAACCAGATTTTAAAAATGATCATGAAATCTGAAGATCAGCTCAACCCTAGTTAGCACTCATCACTGTTGCCTGCATGGTAGTATAAAGCTTCGCAAGTATACACACTGACCTGTACAGGCAACAGAGATGAAAGCTGATTTATGCTGCCATTACTTTATTATCACTGCAAGGAAACCAGTGGTTAGGTTATCAGTCTGTCCTTGACCACTGCCATGATGTTGGAGTGAGAGGACAAAGTCCTTTACCCCCTGACTTCTTGAGCCATCAAGGTTATAGGGCCGGGCTACCCAAGCAGTGTTCCATCTGCAATAGATAAGAAGAAAGGTCATGTTGTTGGCACAATGCACTGTGACCAATGTGGGGCAAGTTAGAACTAACATTAAAAGGGTCATTCACTGTCACGGGATGGTTAGAGTCTATACTATAGGCAATGTGTAATATATATTTCATGTGGAATGTATTCTCTAACCTGTTGTATACATCAATGTGTAGTTGGCTGATTGGGGTCTAGTGTGTTAGCACATTGTATGCAAATACCTCTAACTAGTGAGGACCAGTGAGGACAATGGGTGGAGATAATCTGATCAGTGTCTCCAAGAAGATGTTGGACTGTGCATTGTCCATAGTAGACAGGGAGTCTGCTCTCCTTGGTATAGGTGAGGGGGGAAGGATCTGTGACTCAGCCCTTCCCACCCACAGATAGAGGAAGTAACAGTTTAGTATATAGATATAGCTAGCAGTTAGTATGTGTTAGCCGGCCTGTGCACAGCTCTGCAGAGAGCCAAGATTTAGTTACAGGACCAAGGAGCCAAAGTTATCATTGGATTGTGACTTCTGTGGACTTATTGTTATTACGGTTGATGTGACCGCCACCGGCTACTAACTTTGTGGATTACAATAAATTGCTGTTGTCTCCCGACCTCTTGCGTCCCTGTTGATTCAAGATATCCTCCGGAGGAAGACGTATACTTTTGCTCCGTGACAACTGGTTGGCAGCGGTGGGATCAACAGCGGACAGCGAGATGGACTACAGCAGCCCAGCGATTAATGGAGCCACAACCTCAGAATACAGGAACTGGACTATGGCAAGTCTACAAGTAAGGGCCCGGGAACTAAACCTGAGTTACCAGGGAAGAACGAAAGATCAACTGATCGAGGCACTGGAGGAGATGACCCTGCAAAGCGACCATGAGGAGGGCTGCCCCCAGGAGACTGGAGAGATACGGGAGTGGCAGGTACAGACCCAAAAGAGCAGATGGGTTGTTTTGTATGAGGAGGAATTGGCAGTGCTGGGGCTAGGAGCAACTGCAGAGCAAAGGAGTAGAGCATTACAGAGGGCTCAGGAAACGGAGAAGGAGGAACAGAGAATGGCGCATGAAAAGGAAAGAATGGCGCATGAAAGGCGAATGGCTGAGATAACTACGCGGAATTATAATCAAACGTCGACCCCCAGCCCAACAGTGAGAGAACCACCATATGTCTCCCATAAACACTTCAAGACCTTTGAGGAAGCGGCTGGGGATGTTGATGGATATTTTCAGGACTTCGAACACCAGTGCCGCCTGATGGAAGTCCCAGAGAAGGATTGGGTCCGGTATCTGGTGGGGCACCTACGAGATGGGGCTGCGGAAGCTCTCAGAGCCATGGACCCTAGTGATCAGCGGGACTATGAGGCCATTAAAAGAGCGGTGCAGAAGTATTATGCAGTCACTCCAGAGTCCTACCGAGTTCAGTTCCGCTCTTTGTCTTACAATGGGGGAAGCTCCTTCCACATGTTCGCCCACAAGTTGAAGCAAGCATGCAAGCGCTGGCTAGAAGGAGAGGAGGCTGTCACAGTCGATAAGATCCTCCAAGTCATACTTAAGGAACAGTTCTTTTCCCAGTGCCCCGCTGAGATCCGTGAGTGGGTGCTGGAACGGAACCCAGCCACAGTGGAGCAAGCTGCTTCCCTTGCAGATGAGGGCCTGACCATCAAGCCGCAGTGGAAGAGGTTGTTTGCAGAGGAGCGGAAAACTACCACAGTCTGCCAGACACCCTTCAGCCAGCCACCCACCTTTCGTGTCCGGCCTCAGGATTACAATTCCCCCTCTACCCCTGCCCCAGCCCATCGGCCTCCAGCTATGAACAACCCTGTCCCTAGACAACGACCTACTGGAAGAATGCTAGAGCGCAGATGTTTTGGGTGCGGGCGGCCTGGACATTTGCAAGCTAGTTGCCCTGTTAACATGGGGGCACGGGCCACCGTGGCATCCCGGCCTATTCACTACCTGGGAACCACCCCTAGGACAGAAAGTTTGGCCCCATTTCCAGATGACTCCATGAATGACCCATCTGTTCCACCTCCAGGGGTCTATGGGATTCAGCCTTCTGCCACACATCCCGCAAACCCTCAGCGGAAGCACTTGCAGGAGGTCCTACTGGATGGCCGAACAGTTGTTGGATTCCGGGACTCGGGAGCTTTCCTAACGGTAGCGGACCCCCGAGTGGTTCGACCCGAGGCCCTAGAGGAGGGCCCTGGCATTTCTATCGAGTTGGCAGGAGGTACTCGGAGACGTATTCCTAAAGCTACCGTGGAACTCGACTATGGTTATGGACCAAAACGATGCACAATTGGTGTGATGAGCGGGCTGCCGGCCGATGTTCTGTTAGGCAACGATGTTGGAAATCTACAGTGCCACTTTGTGGGAGCAGTGACCCGAAGCCAAGCTCAGAGAGACGCCAACATGGATCGACCGGATTTTCTGCCAGATGCCAGCCCTTCAACCCTACAACTTTACCATTCAGTACCGCCGAGGGAACCAACACCAGAACACAGATGGGTTATCCCGGCAGGAGGACATATGAGCTATAGAGACTGATGTGCATTCCCCAATTTACCTGTGTAGGCCAATTGTGTCATGCACATGTTTTGAGAGGGGGAGGGGTTGTCACGGGATGGTTAGAGTCTATACTATAGGCAATGTGTAATATATATTTCATGTGGAATGTATTCTCTAACCTGTTGTATACATCAATGTGTAGTTGGCTGATTGGGGTCTAGTGTGTTAGCACATTGTATGCAAATACCTCTAACTAGTGAGGACCAGTGAGGACAATGGGTGGAGATAATCTGATCAGTGTCTCCAAGAAGATGTTGGACTGTGCATTGTCCATAGTAGACAGGGAGTCTGCTCTCCTTGGTATAGGTGAGGGGGGAAGGATCTGTGACTCAGCCCTTCCCACCCACAGATAGAGGAAGTAACAGTTTAGTATATAGATATAGCTAGCAGTTAGTATTTGTTAGCCGGCCTGTGCACAGCTCTGCAGAGAGCCAAGATTTAGTTACAGGACCAAGGAGCCAAAGTTATCATTGGATTGTGACTTCTGTGGACTTATTGTTATTACGGTTGATGTGACCGCCACCGGCTACTAACTTTGTGGATTACAATAAATTGCTGTTGTCTCCCGACCTCTTGCGTCCCTGTTGATTCAAGATATCCTCCGGAGGAAGACGTATACTTTTGCTCCGTGACATTCACCTTTTAAAAAATTATGGCCTATCCATAAGATAGTTCACCAATTTTATATTTTTGTGGGTCTGACTGTTAGAACTCCCACTGGCAAACTGTTTCACAGAGCACACATCTCTAGGCATTGGCAGGTACTGCACTACTCACTCGCTGTATTCTTGATAACAATGGTTGTGCCTACTCCAGATATGTCCAAGATATGGTGTTATCAAGAGTACAGCATATTGATGGGGAATACAAGAATTTGTAGACATGACAAGAGAGGAGACAACACATTAAACCAACCTCTATGTCTCGTAAGTCAGTGATGTTACTAGTTAATGGACAGACATAAGGAAGGACTACTTTAGTACAAGCCGATGTATACTGTACTCTTTCTGGAATATTTCACGTAATTAAAAATGCTTATGAATGTAATAATGACCTTTGCTAAGATGTACTTTAGAAACATTATACATTATTACCTTTATTGGATTTTTTTAATGGCTAAAGCAGTTTCTTATGAAGTGAGCTCATTATGTGGAATGAGTTGAATTCCTCTTAACAATGAAACAATTCCATTAACTATAATAGCAGTGGGCCTTGTATGATGCTTGGTTTTATTAATGTAGCAATTGTCACGCAAGATAAACTCTAGAAGGAAAAAACAGAGGACATTTCTTATCAGGGAGTGAAGAATTCATTCATTTTGGGAAAGCAAACCTCTTTAAGAAAATGATCTAGCAGAGATAGTTAAAACATGCTACAATTATCCGAGTGGATAAAAGAGTCATTTGTGTGATTTAGTATGTAGGTGCGCTAAAATGTTCTCTGGGTTTAACAGGATGAAAAACAACCGCACCTCTCTCTTTAAATATAATGAATACAATACTTAAAGGGATTCTATCATTAAAAAAAAAAGAAAACGGTTTTAAACTAATAGCACATAGGAATAGCCTTTATAAAGGCTATTCATCTCTTACCTTTATCTTGAAGGTCCATGCCGCCATTTTTGAATCTTTCTTCTTTTCTTCTTTATGCCAATTGCGCTCAGACTTAGGAATCGTGCCCTGTATGCTATGAGCGCAGAATTCCAGCGCCGCCTTTCTTCTGCTCCGTCCAGCATTCTCCTCTTCTTATACAAGACCATCACAAAATGATCTTCTAACAATCCCCTGAGGAGCATCCATGTTTAGAATGCAAAACGTGTCAGGGGAGAAAGGAGATGTTAACAGGGCAATTTTAGAGTCAGCATTGGGACCACCCTTGTAAAGGCGGGAGTTAATATGCTCGAGTGACAGAGTTATAAAGGGTCAATCTCCTGCACCTATCCTTGGTTCCTTTTGCGTTTGGATAAATTGTGGCCCTAAAGGTGGGATATGACACCCTTCATCTGGAACAAGTAAGAGCGCTCCAATTATTTTCCGATTTTATACCATCCAATCATTGGGATTAATTATATTTTAGATGATTATTAAATGTTAAGTTTTGTTTTTCATGTAATTGTGGATCTTTGCTAGCTTGTATTATGATTTTTTGATCCATGAGAAATTAAGAACTAGAGATGAGCGAACACTGTTCGGAACAGCCGTTTCGAACAGCACGCTCACAGCACGCTCCCATAGAAATGAATGGAAGCGGTCGGCATGCGGGGGGTTAAGCGGCCAGCTGCCGGCAAAGTCTGCGTGGCAGGTGCTTCCATTCATTTTTATGGGAACGTGCTGTTCGGATCGGCTGATCCGAACAGTGTTCGCTCATCTCTATTAAGAACCCTTTTTTCTCATTTGTGCTATAGTATATGATAACTATAGATGCCATGCATAAATCTATAAATGAGCCCTATTATTTAAGATACATGCTGACAGTTGGATAATGGTCTTTGCAACCAGTGGAGGAAGTACTACCATAGCAGCTGCTATGTGGCCTGCGATTTTACAATTATTCCACGAGGTAACAGCCAGTATTTACTCACTGATCCATACTCCTGTCCATGACTGACCTCGTTTTTCCTTCCCCTTCAGCCTTTAGCCTGTCCTATGCCCCATGCTGTACAGCATCCTTACGATGTGATGTACGGGGTGCTCTGGGGGGTCATAGGGTAAGCAGAGGTGCCAGCGGTCATGGGTTGGAGCTGGAATCCATAAGTAAAACAATTTTTAGCTGGAACAATCCAGCAAGTAGCTGCATAAAATCACTATGAGGAGGGGCAACACGGTGGCTCAGTGGTTAGCACTGCAGCCTTGCAGAACTAGAGTCCTGGGTTCGAATCTCGCCAGGAACAACATCTACAAGGAGTTTGTATGTTCTCCCCATGTTTGCATGGATTTCTTCCCATTCTACAAAGACATACTGATAGGGGGTGGGGCAAGAATGTACATTGTGATCCCTACATGGGGCTCACAATCTACACAAAAAAAAAAAAAAAAAAAATCATCACTATGAGGAGCATGGGTCCATATAAAGGGACTGTATACTGTGTGGAGGGCCAGTAAAAAAGTTAATTACTGTGTGGAGGCAGCATACTGTATGGGGCCAATGAGGAGGGTAATATACAGTGTGAGAGGTGGTAAATAAGGAGGATTTATACAGTGTTGGAACTGGTAAAGAGGGCTTTATACCATGTGGGGTCTGGAAAAGGGTGCATCATACCAAAAGTTTGCTATATGGTGTGGTCTTTGTTACTCACTTCCCTGTTTACAACTTCATGTCTGATGTCAGATAAATGGAAGGGACTTTTTTTTCATTCTATATCTAAAAATAGAACAAAAAATTGTATACGCCAACAAATGGTACCAATAAAAATTTCAACTCTGCTCCTCGAAAAAAAAAAGCCCTCACGCAGCAAGGACAATGACAATAAAATATTCCAAATACAGCAACTCGATAACAAAATACTTTTTTTAAGTGTTCTTTTTTTCTGAAAACACAGCAAGCTGGGGGAGGGGTGCCATACTTAAACTGTGCCCTGGGTGCAGGGGATCTTAGCTACACCTATGATAAAGGTTTATTTTTGCAAATGCAGTCACGGACAAAGTTACAGGTCAGCTATTTAGGACATTATACCACAGTTCCCTATGAGGGGGGCATAGTGCCCCAAATATCTGTGACAGGTTCCCTTTAAGTGAAAGCATTGGCCTCCTTGTCCCGGAGTGCAGCTACAGCCTTTATAATGAACTCGCTGTTTTTGTGGTGTAATGACCTCAGCAATTACATGATTTCAGATACGACGTACCACTTTGCCTTTTTTCTGAAACTTTGTAACTGTGACTAATTTCACCTTCGTAACATGAAACCTGCTATATTCATTAATTGAATTTATTCCCACATGTTTCCAGTTTTGACCTTTCTAATTTGCACATAAAGTATGTTTGCTCAATAACTGGAAACAGTTGTATTATCATTCTGCAGCATGAACAAGGGATCATTTCTATAAACAGACTTGTCCTTACAAACTGACAAACTATTCACAGGAATTCAGCTGAACAAAGTCGCTTGATGTGTATATCCACTTGGATATGTAGTTGGGGTCTTATTCATTTTAGCACCATTCACTTTTGGGGAAATGTGCATATGAAATGCAAGGTATTTTAACACTTAGGCGCACCAGGATGCACAGTGACTTCCTAGTGCGTATGAATAATCATGGCGTCCACTCTGAAACAGAATGGTCTGTGTTGCTTCATACGCTGACTCTGAGCAAGGGTATTTAACCACTCAGATGCCGTGGTCAAATGCGTCCATGGCATCTAAGTGGTTACTTTCACTTTCCATTTGACATTCAGTTATGGGGTGGCCCTCCCCGCGGCGCGATCGTGGGAGGCGTCCCGTTACCATGGGGCGTCCGTTACCACCAAACTACCTCCCTAAAAAATGGGATAAAAAGTGATCAAAACATTATACATTCTCCATTGTGCTATCAATAAAAAGTACACATTGTACCGCAAAAAACAAAAAACAAAAACAAAAAAACAGATTACACAGCTTCGTACACTGAAATATAAAAAAGTTCAGAAAAGGGGTTAGAATATGGTGAGTGAAAGAATCACTGTGATTGTACTGACTTGCAGAATAAAGATAACAACATTTTTACTGCAGAGTCAAAGCGGAAAAAAAGACATAAGACAACTGCGATAATGTGTTTTTTCTTAACTCCACTTTCATTCTGAATTTTTTCCCTCTTCCCAGTAAGTATATTGTACAAAATAATAAAAGGTACCATTTTAAAGTGCAACTTGTCATGCAAGAATCAAGCCCTCATATGACTACGGAAGCAGAAAAATAATAAAGTTATGGCTTTTGGAATGTAAGGAGTAAAAAACAAAAACACAAAAATGAAAAATGGCTGCACCTCCTAAGTATTAAACATATGGCATATAAACATGGTGGCAAAGGGTGCTGTGCCAGAATGTAAGAAGGACACCTCAAGGCTCCCACCCCTTCTTTGAATTTGTGGTGCTAGTGATACTAAGTGAAATGAAATATAACTAGGTTCCTTGCACTACTACTCAGCATCTTGTTTGTGATGCAGGCGACACTATGATGTCATCACTAGAGATGAGCGAACACTAAAATGTTCGAGGTTCGAAATTCGATTCGAACAGCCGCTCACTGTTCGAGTGTTCGAATGGGTTTCGAACCCCATTATAGTCTATGGGGAACATAAACTCGTTAAGGGGGAAACCCAAATTCGTGTCTGGAGGGTCACCAAGTCCACTATGACACCCCAGGAAATGATACCAACACCCTGGAATGACACTGGGACAGCAGGGGAAGCATGTCTGGGGGCATAAAAGTCACTTTATTTCATGGAAATCCCTGTCAGTTTGCGATTTTCGCAAGCTAACTTTTCCCCATAGAAATGCATTGGCCAGTGCTGATTGGCCAGAGTACGGAACTCGACCAATCAGCGCTGGCTCTGCTGGAGGAGGCGGAGTCTAAGATCGCTCCACACCAGTCTCCATTCAGGTCCGACCTTAGACTCCGCCTCCTCCGGCAGAGCCAGCGCTGATTGGCCGAAGGCTGGCCAATGCATTCCTATGCGAATGCAGAGACTTAGCAGTGCTGAGTCAGTTTTGCTCAACTACACATCTGATGCACACTCGGCACTGCTACATCAGATGTAGCAATCTGATGTAGCAGAGCCGAGGGTGCACTAGAACCCCTGTGCAAACTCAGTTCACACTAATAGAATGCATTGGCCAGCGCTGATTGGCCAATGCATTCTATTAGCCCGATGAAGTAGAGCTGAATGTGTGTGCTAAGCACACACATTCAGCACTGCTTCATCACGCCAATACAATGCATTAGCCAGTGCTGATTGGCCAGAGTACGGAATTCGGCCAATCAGCGCTGGCTCTGCTGGAGGAGGCGGAGTCTAAGGTCGGACCTGAATGGAGACTGGTGTGGAGCGATCTTAGACTCCGCCTCCTCCAGCAGAGCCAGCGCTGATTGGCCGAATTCCGTACTCTGGCCAATGCATTCTATTAGCCCGATGAAGTAGAGCTGAATGTGTGTGCTTAGCACACACATTCAGCTCTACTTCATCGGGCTAATAGAATGCATTGGCCAATCAGCGCTGGCCAATGCATTCTATTAGCTTGATGAAGCAGAGTGTGCACAAGGGTTCAAGCGCACCCTCGGCTCTGATGTAGCAGAGCCGAGGGTGCACAAGGGTTCAAGTGCACCCTCGGCTCTCCTACATCAGAGCCGAGGGTGCGCTTGAACCCTTGTGCAGCCTCAGCTCTGCTACATCAGAGCCGAGGGTGCGCTTGAACCCTTGTGCACACTCTGCTTCATCAAGCTAATAGAATGCATTGGCCAGCACTGATTGGCCAGAGTACGGAATTCGGCCAATCAGCGCTGGCCAATGCATCCCTATGGGAAAAAGTTTATCTCACAAAAATCACAATTACACACCCGATAGAGCCCCAAAAAGTTATTTTTAATAACATTCCCCCCTAAATAAAGGTTATCCCTAGCTATCCCTGCCTGTACAGCTATCCCTGTCTCATAGTCACAAAGTTCACATTCTCATATGACCCGGATTTGAAATCCACTATTCGTCTAAAATGGAGGTCACCTGATTTCGGCAGCCAATGACTTTTTCCAATTTTTTTCAATGCCCCCGGTGTCGTAGTTCCTGTCCCACCTCCCCTGCGCTGTTATTGGTGCAAAAAAGGCGCCAGGGAAGGTGGGAGGGGAATCGAATTTTGCCGCACTTTACCACGCGGTGTTCGATTCGATTCGAACATGGCGAACACCCTGATATCCGATCGAACATGTGTTCGATAGAACACTGTTCGCTCATCTCTAGTCATCACGCCATACTGTTCCAATGGATATCAGGTGGTGCATCAAGAAGTGAGTATTGTATACTGAGGTGATAAGTGCTGCTTTATCTAATGCAAGGCACAGTGTGAGACATAGATTTATTAAATGGGCAGTGACAACTTTTTTAGGGCATTAATCAGAGGACACCATGGGCGACTGTGACCTGAAGAATAAAATTATTATATACTGTATACTACATGGCTTAAACAAACAAACAAATGCTTCCTTACACAAATAAAAAATCATATAAATTACAAGAACAAGTTCCTCTGAGTTCCTCTGGTGGACCCTAGGCCCTTTAGTCCAACACTGCATAATGGGGGAACTATACAGTGTGTGTGTGTGTGTGTGTATATATATATATATACATATATATATATATATATATATATATATATATATATATAGTGAGAAGGTGACTGTTAAAGTTCTGGAAGGTCATTATATCTCCCCCAAATTCCTCAGTTATGTGTGGTGAGGATTCATATGTGTTGAAACAAAACCTTAGCTGGGAGAAGGCCTTTCCTGTTAACCTCTTCTTGTTTGACTAGAGACGAGCTTTCTTGCACAGGCGGGAGCTGGGTCTCATTAAAGGCCTATAAAGGTTGACAAGCCCTCATTCCTGAGCAGTTCCTGAGGGAGTGAGGAGGTGCTGGGTTCTGTCATACCTTGTGAAGACTGGTGAGACTCCAGTGTGAACTGAAACCTGTATTCTGCCTGAATTTTGTCCGTGTGGCTGGAGCTAACCACACGTATAGTCAGGAAATTACCTGTTTAGTTAGTCGCTCAGCCGAACAAGGTGTTTTTGTTACAGTTTTGCCTGAAGTTAAGGCTTATTTATTTTCTGCAGTTTTTTTCTCAAAATAAACGTACAGGGGAAAAAAACCTTTATGCTGGATTCTTGTGTATACACACACACACACACACACACACACACACACACACACACACACACACAGTACAGACCAAAAGTTTGGACACACCTTCTCAATCAAAGAGTTTTCTGTATTTTCATAACTATAAAAATTGTAGATTCACACTGAAGGCATCAAAACTATGAATTTTCACATGTGGAATTATATACTTAACAAAAAAGTGTGAAACAACTGAATATCTGTCTTATATTCTAGGGTCTTCTAAGTAGCCACCTTTTGCTTTGATTCCTGCTTTGCACACTCTTGGCATTCTCTTGATGAGCTTCAAGAGGTAGTCACCTGAAATGGTTTTCACTTCACGTGTGCGCCCTATCAGGTTTAATAAGTGGGATTTCTTGCCTTATAAATGGGGTTGGGACCATCAGTTGTGTTGTGCAGAAGTCAGGTGGATACACAGCTGATAATGAGCCTTAAAAGGGTATTCCCAACTTGCCTGTTCACCAGTTTGCAGGCTATATGCTCTGTTCACTTCCTGGTTTTCTCAGTACATTGGTGGGCGGGGTTTCACTTGCTGTCTCCCAGACAAAGCCAGCTCTGCTATCTCTCTTCATAGGAGTACATGTTTGCAGTCAATAATGAGGGATGGTTGTAAATAAATTAGCACAGTATCACTGGAAGATGCACACTATGAATCTGATGTAGCAGAGCTGGATTTGATAGGTGATGAGAATTCCAAATTTACATGCTACAGGACCAAGAGTCAGCTTGCAATAAACTCAGTTTTAGGTCTGTGCTTACATACAGAGGTAACAGACTCCCTGTCTCTGCCCTTATCAACAAAATTCAATTAGCAGACTGATAACTGGGAGATAAACAGCTCAGAAATACAAGCTCCCGAGTCAGTTAATCAGACTCCATTTACATATGGAAACATTCTCCCTCAGAAGCAATACTTCTTAGGGAAAGATACCTGTGTGGGAAAGATACCTGTGTATATATGGAATTTAACAAACCCTACTACAATTCTTTTTATCTGTTGGCTTTGTATGAAAAGAACTCTGTATGTAGTTATAGGCATGTGGAGGTACAGCAGAGGGGGCTCATGGACCTCCATGGAAGTCCTATATAATGCTCTATAGTAAATGAAGCCATAATACAGCCTTGAGCATGAACCGGAAAGCTGAACAAGTAAAACTTAAAAATTCTGAAGAACAAATGATATGTAAGAAAACTAAGGCACAAGGCCATAATTATGTTTATATTGTACTTTAATTAGAACAAGGGCATTCTCGCTACTCACTTACGTCTAATACAATATAAACAGCAGTCTGGTATTAGAGTCATTTTCATGGCTGAAATTCCTTATGCAGTGTAATATGTCATTTTGATACCTTTGTGCATGAGCCTGGAAATTTATTCGTAGATGTTCTTTATAAAATCTCACATGACTTTTTTATATCTTAATTATTAACATGGGGAATTCTAATGAGTGAATTCTAAAGAAATAAGCAAAATGAATGATACACACTGAGAGGTAATGTTTGCGCAAAGGCCAATTAGCACATGCTTTGAGCAGTTGTGAATAATTGTGGAAAGCCTTGCACAGAGACAAATGAAGTATTATCATAATTGAACACATTGTCCTTTCCAGAGAATTTACAAAGGTGAAAAACTTTGGCTTACCAACATCAAGATTGCTGATTCTACATCAGAGCTCCTGCTCAAAATCTTAACAGAGATTGATCTTAGAGAAGCTGGAGACAAATTTTAAAGGGGTTGATTTTCGAAGACAACCTTGTTGTACATGGGTGTAGCTATATGAGGTGTAAACAGGAACATAACAAATAAACGTGGGGTTACATAGCAAAACTTACCATGGGGCTCTACTCTACCATGAGCACCCTAAGCAGAAAGTTCAGACGTTAAAAAATATATAATTATTTTAGACTCCTTTACACAGAAGTACAAAGCAATGGCACTGTTCAGAGATAATGTGCACAGTGATGTCATAGTACAGGGATAATGCACACAGTGATGTCATAGTACGGGGATATTACATGCAGTGATGTCACAGTACAGGGATAATGCACACAGTGATGTCACAGTACAGAGATAATGCACACAATGATGTCACAGTACAGGGATAATACATGCAGTGATGTTACAGTACAGGGACAACACACACACAGTAATCTTATAGTACAGGGATAATGCACACAATGATGTCACAGTACAGGGATAATACATGCAGTGATGTCACAGTACAGGGATAATGCATACAGTGATGTCACAGTACAGGGATAATGCACACAGTGATGTCACAGTACAGGGATAATGCACACAGTGATGTCACAGTACAGGGATATTACATGCAGTGATGTCACAGTACAGGGATAATGCATACAGTGACGTCACAGTACAGGGATAATACATACAGTGATGTCACAGTACAGGGATAATACATACAGTGATGTCGCAGTACAGGGACCTACTTTCTCCCCATCTCTGTCAATCCAGCTGATGAAGTCTTGATTAATAGGAAATGCATGTTGGAGTATCTGTAGTGGTGTATGTGAGGGGGGCAGTCATGTTATTTATATCATGAATATGGGTAAGCTTATGTTTTGGAGTTGCTTTTAACTGCTATTAGAGCGCTGTTATTTCATATATACCATATGACAGCAATGTATTAACATTATTTAGTCATTGTTGTTTACTTATTAAATGTCATTACTTGCTGGTTCATTATTTAACTTATACTTGTTGCATGTTTGCCCACATTGTTTTTTCCATATGTGGTTTGATTTCACATGGAAAATAACTATATAGTGGTGATCCCCTCTCTCCATCCTTTATGTGTTTTTCTCCATTGTAGTGGAGTATAGTATAGTGTAGTATATTTTCCTCTTATCTTCATTGTTGTACTGTTGTAACTTTTTGCCATGATTTATTTTTTGTGATATATCAATAAATTTACTTATATTTTTGGTATACGTTTGCTGTTAGCATTCACTTAGATTTTTGTGATTCAACTTCATCGGCAGAATCGGGAAGATGGCCATGGCCCTGAATGCTATACATTTTTCTGACATGATTTGTTGTAATTATTAGCACAAAACATATGGGGGCACATTTACTAAGCTACTTATGCCTTTTTTTGGTGTGTATTTTGTGCTTTTTTAGGTCTTTTTCTGCCATGCACTTCATTTATGAAGCATTTCTTTACCAATTCCTCACAGTTTTCTAGATCTCTGCTTGCTGTCATTCATTCTGTTACTTCTAGAGGATAAAACTCTGACCATGGTCATGTGATGAGCACACAGGTGCTGCTCATTATAGTCACAGAACAATAATCAGACAGCTGCCTGGTAACGAGCTCATCACATGACCATGGACCATAAATCACATGACCATGGACTGTAAATCACATGACCACGGTCAGAGTTTTATCCTCTAGAAGTAACAGAATGAATGATAGCAAGCCGAAATCTAGAAAACCGTGAGGAATTGATACAGAAAGTATATTGGAAAATTGTATATCTTTTTATTGTACATTTGTTTGTCAATATTGGTCTGAAAGTGGCCAACCCCTTTAAGAAGATTTACTTACCTCTCTACTCTCCGAGAACCTCCTGCTCTACTCCCCTACTCCAGGTGTGCGGCTTTGACATATTTGCACCTGGAGCAGGGAAAAGAGTGTGCCTAGGAGTAGTAAGGTAATATTGGCTGAGGAGGCACTGATGGGGGACAATTAACTATGTTGGGCCACTGCTCTGAGTGACATTAAACTGTGCGGGGCCTCTGCTCATGGGGGCATTTAACTATATGAGTCACTAGTGGGAGAACATTAAATTGGTGCCACATCTGGGGGCATTAAACTGTGAGGGGCCACTGCTGGGGGACATTAAACTGTATGGGACACTGGTGGGGGACATTAATCTGTATGGGGCCACTGCTGGGGGGCATTAAACTGTATGGGACACTGGTGGGGGACATTAATCTGTATGGGGCCACTGCTGGGGGACATTAAACTGTGAGGGGACACTGCTGGGGGACATTAAACTGTATGGGACACTGGTGGGGGACATTAATCTGTATGGGGCCACTGCTGGGGGGCATTAAACTGTATGGGACACTGGTGGGGGACATTAATCTGTATGGGGCCACTGCTGGGGGGCATTAAACTGTATGGGACACTGGTGGGGGACATTAATCTGTATGGGGCCACTGCTGGGGGACATTAAACTGTGAGGGGACACTGCTGGGGGACATTAAACTTTATGGGGCCACTGCTGAGGGGCATTAAACTGTATGGGACACTGGTGGGGGACATTAAACTGTACAGGGCCACTGTTGGAGCCACACAGTGACATATGGAGATAGATTTTTATCAATCACTCTTTTCTCCCTGTTTACTAGAATAGAAGGATGATATTGTGGCACACATTTGACGCAAGGCCTTTTCTTATGCCACGCTTGCGCCACCATCCCTCCTCTGTCCATAGTTTGATAGTTTGTGCGAAGGTGGGCCGAGTAGAGAGCAGGACTCTGGCACTGGTTATAATAGAAAACTGTCACAGATCTCCATTTTGGCGCAGTGACTTCCAACAGATTTTTGAAGAGGCCACAGCTGCGCCATTACCGTTTCCTGCACCAGTTGGGACCTTTATTAAGACTGGTACCAGTCTTAATTAATCTTCTAAATGACTCTAGTTGAACTAGTTTTTTGTTCAACATGCAGTTTCTTGGGAAAGTATTGAACCTGTGTGTTACAAACCGTAAAGGAAAAAATAACCTTGTCAGCCTGTGTGTCTGGAAGAGAGCGGCAGAGGAAACAGTTCCTCTTAAAATATCTGACTAGGCACATTCTGAGCTAATACAGTAGTAGCCTTCCATCTGGTGAATTTCATTATCCCATATTGGAAATGCCTGCAATTGCAAAGATAAAGGCTATAAAATAAGTGTTATAATCAAAGCACTTTCTAAGCTCCTGGTAAGCTGATTTACATGCAGCAGGAATAGGGCAAACTGAAACAGTAATTGACCCAATTGACCCCTTGTGATTATTAAAGGTGGAGTAATCTCATGGGAATTCATTCATCTCCTTACTATAGTCCTGTGCTGACGGTGTTATAATTACTGAAAATGCAGGTATAGGTTTATAAAGATTTGTCACCGGCTATTGGGTATAACCGTGCTCAGTACAATCAACAGTCTTATAATTAGTCTGCTATCTACCGTAACCTAATTAGAAAATGCAATTAATGCACATAATGACAATAGGCAAAAATGAATTAGTTATTGGTAAAGCAACTTGATGTTTAATGTGCAAATTTTATAGAGCTATTCAATAATTTGTGCATGAATTAACTCTTATTATTAGTGTTATTTTTCAGTGTCAGGCAGATGGCATGTAATGTTCCTCCATGCCACTGATTTTTTGCATGAATTCTGACAATAGGCCAAGTTACGATACCCCAAAATCACATACAAACATACAATGTCAATATGTTTTTGAAGTAAGGTAAAAATACAATGCAGAAGAAACAGTGTGCAAAGTCCACTAACCAGTTATGGTCTGTTGCGAGACTAAATCTTGCCATGTGATTACTAGCAATTAGCCTGATTTAGGCATCTTCACTTCTTATCTTTTATAGGGGAAGCCCAGTGGCGTAACTACCACCATAGCAGCGGTAGCAGCTGCCACAGGGCCCGGGACATTAGGGGCCCGGTGACAGCTGCTACCGCTGCTATCATTATTCTCGGAGGTCTTTTCGGACCCCCGAGTATAATGATCGGGGCCCCCTGTTGGTGGAATACTTTCCACCAACAGGGGGCCCCGAAGCTGCAGCAACGGCTGACACACAGGAGCTGCAGATCTGGCTCCTGTCAGCGCTTCAGGATGTTCCCCCTCTCTCCCCCCTCCCTTCTCTGCTGTCCTCTGCCCACCAATGAGAGGAGGAGGCGGGGCTTATCCCTGCCGAGCTCCTGCCGTCTGCACTGGAGGAAGAAAGGAAGAAGGAAAGTGAAACTAAAGCTACACAGGTACGTACTGGGGTTACTTATTAATGTCAGGCATATGGGGGGATTACTTGTGTTTTAGTAACTCCATGTGCCTCATATTAATAGCAGTTAACCCCATCATCTCCCTCACATTAACCCCTGTTTGCCTCACCATAAGAGTTACTGATATGTGAGACATATGGGGGTAATAATAATGAAGATACTTTATTATTACCTCCATGTCTCTCACATATCAGTAACTCTTATGGTGAGGCTTACAGGGGTTAATGTGAGGGAGATGATGGGGTTAACTGCTATTAATATGAGGCACATGGAGTTACTAAATTGTAATGCACATGACCAGATTTTTTATCCACAATTTGTCCTGGTATAGCGGTCAGCGGGTGACGTGACAGTATTTAGTCCTGTAGGGGCCACTAAGGGACATAATACTGTGTGCAGGGGGCCACTATTGGGTATAATACTGTGTGCAGGGGCCACTATTGGGTATAATACTGTGTGCAGGGGCCACTATGGGACATAATACTGTGTGCAGGGGCCACTATTGGGTATAATACTGTGTGCAGGGGCCACTATGGAACATAATAGAGCGCGCAGGAATGCGTAGGAGGGACTCGGTCGAGATCTTCGGTGTCGGGGGGGCCCCATGTCAAAAGTTCGCCACGGGGCCCCGCCATTCCTAGTTACGCCACTGGGGAAGCCTATTAGCTGAATTACTTTATTTACTCTTTCCTTTTCTTTAAATGGCTTAAGTCCCTTTCAGATAACTGGGATAAGACTCAATGGTGGTTATTTATTATCTGCACCTTCTTTGGCCATACTTTTCAGAGCTGTGCCTTTTTTTAGACTAGTATTACTATGTTGCTGAATTATGATGTCAGCGCACCTCCTTGTTAAATGTTTTGCACATTAGATAGTATAGATGCACCTGTTTAAGGCCATGTGTTCTTTTCCATTTTTTGTTCAAAATGTGCCATTGCTAAGAAATTTGTCCAGTTGCCTCTTTTTAATGCTTTCTGAACTGATGGGGTCTTTTATGCTGCCCATGGCCTGGAGCGCATTTGTGACTTTTTTTTGTCCCTTTTTTAAAAGGTGTAAGTTATAAATTCAGTGTGAAAAGGTTCTCCATTTAGTCTACGCCCCCTTTTCTTGACAAAAAAACAAAAACGGCAAGGGCAGTGTAACATCTGGTGAAAAAAGGGCAGATGCTTTATAAATGAAGTGCAGTGCCGCACCTCCCATGAGGCGACCTGAAGCGAGCGCTTCAGGCGGCGCTATGCCAGGGCCTCAGGAAAGGCGGCATTTTTGCTAACCTAAGCCAGTCCAGGACAAGCTGTCCTGGACTGGCTTAGCACGGAGCGGTGGTTTGGGGAGGCCACTGAAGCAGCGCTGCTCCAGCAGCCTCCCCGCACGCTCAGGCAGAGCGCAGGCAGTCTCCGGGCCTGCTCTCTGCCGGCGAACGGCGCTAAGCCTCGCCCGCTCTGCTAAGCCATGCCCCCGCTCTGCCCCTCCCCCGGCAGGGGGGGGGGCGGCTTTCTGCACTTCGTCTCAGGCGGCGAAAGGGGCAGGTTCACCCCTGAGTGCAGGGCGTAAAATGATCTAAAAAAAGTGCAATTAACTTCAAAAAAGTAAAAGACGTCTTTAGATCCCATCATGTTATATATGAAGTTTAAAACTTTGACGGACTTGTTAGGCAGTTTGAAGAGGTCGAAGAAGTCCTTATTGTAGGTAACAGTAGAGTTGTGGTAGGTTGTTAAAAAATGTTTCAGTCTGAGGTATGTGAACAGACATTGTGACGGGAGGCTGTATTGAGTTCTCAGATATTCGAAGAAGTTACACCATCATGCCAAATTTGTGTGATATGTGAGATGCCCCTGGATTTCCAGGTCGCCACGCAAAGATCCGAGATCCGAGATGCCTAATTCTAGGAGTTCCACTGGAATTATAAAACATGGAGATTACATCACCTTTGGAAGAACACGAGCATAGTTGAACAGCTGACATGTTTCAGGACCGAGATATTATGGTCCCTTACTGTTTAGGATTGTGCAGTAACTGCGGCCATGATATGGGTGTCGCTGCCTGTTCCTCTGCACAGTCCAGGGTTGCAAGGGTTAATCTGCCTTGCAACAGCTGGGCGTGGTCGACTGTTTGACCGACGTAGGTGTCGACCAATGGACGCTCGGATTGGGCAGCTGGGCTATTTGCTGGTGACCGCCCCTTGCCTATATAAGGGGGCTGGTCTGGACGCCTGGCACTCTAAGATCAAATCTAAATCGTAACCTGAATTGATGTGTGTGGTGCTTGGGTTCCAGCCTGTCAGCACTTAGTGGCCCTAGTTAGGAAAATCCCCTGAGTCAGCAATGCCATTTGTAGTTGGGCAGCATGCTGCCTTGTGTGTGTGAGTGTGTCTATCAGTATTCACACTGACCAGTTGTTAGGCTGTAGCTGCATTGGGGGTTGGGTGGCTGAAAGCACATGGGGTTTGTTGGTCTCTGGCTAGTCCAGGAGTGCTGGCTAGCCAGTTAGTTTATTTGTGCGGCTGCTCTGACTGCACAGGGCTCTGTGAACGGTAACAGAGCACACCTGGTCCTTTTGTTTAGCTGGCAGTGACAGTAACTGTTAGACAGTGTTCACACCAGGTTGTTTAGCAGTCAATAGCCCAGAGGGCTCCATAGGTTTTTTTTTTTTTTTTTTAATAAACCCTGCTGACCATAAAACTTACTCATATGGCTATGAGTAAGGGACCATAACATCTCGGTCCTGAAACGCGTCAGCTGTTCAACTATGCTCGTGTTCTTCCAATGGTGATGTAATCTCCATGTTTTATTCATATTTTTAGTAAAGGTTAAGTTTTATACCTATGGTCTGCTGGAAAAAATCTTTTTTGGATATATGTGCATCTGAGGGAATGGAATGGTATGGCGAGAACCAAAAGATCACACCACTGACTGTTACTTTTATGCTACAACAAGTGCTCAAGGCATGACAGTGTCAAAGAGGAAAAAGGTTGTTTATCCAAACTTCTCATCAGTCCTTCGGCATACGTGCACTCCCCATTGAAATGAATGGGCTGCTTTTTCCCCTATTGGTTTCAATGTGATACGCGCGTATCACATTGAAACCAATTGGAAAAAAAAACAGCCCATTCTTTTCAATGGGGAGCGCACGTATGCCGGCTCCCATTGAAATGAATGGGATCTGCTTTGTACGCTCAGCGTATACTTAGTGTGAATGCACCCTTAGACAAATATATCCATACCAGAGTTAAACAAAGCTCAGGGAAGGTGTATTTATTGCTCTACAGATTCAGAAGGTTATGGAAGGTGAACATTTCACTGAACTTCTAGCAGGAATGTAAAAGGAGGCATGGTGTTATTTCAAAAACATTGTTAACGATTTTCTTGGAAACAGGAAAGCATCCAACTATGTGGAAATTGTTGAAACCATGGTGGCAAATTTTAGAGACATGGGATGTCACATGTCTTTAAAACTACACTTCCTACATTCTCACTTGGACTTCTTCCCAGACAACCTAGGATCTGTAAGTGACGAAGATGGTGAATTATTTCACCAACAAATAGCTACAATCGAAAATCGTGAGCAGGGCCACTGGAATCCCAATATCCTTGCAGACTATTACTGGACTACCATTATAGAGACTCCAGAAAGTTCATACAAGAAAAAAACATAAGAATGAAAGTGTAAAGAAAAAAATTGTCAAACATGTACTTTCTGTTCATATGTAATGATAAATGTTGCAAATCACAAAAACTGGATCCAGGACGGCATTTTTATTATCATTTTTGCATTCAGCACACTGAAATGTATCAGAAACAGTTTCTTTCATTAAAGGGGCTCTATCACTGCGAAAAGTCATTTTTATCTAAAAACATGCTTGCATAGGCTTTAGAAAGTCTATTCCACACTTACCTTTTGTATGTAGTTTGCCTCAGTGGTCTCTGAATAAGTCTGTTTTTATTAATATGCTAATGAGCTTCCAGCCAGCACAGGAAGTTCCCAGCAGCCTCCTCTCTCCCATTATCTTCTATGTGTATGAAGCAAACAGGAAGCTGAGTCATCATCATCATCATCAGCAGCAGCAGTCTTCCATAGAAAACAATAGGAGAGGTGTGCACGATCTATCGTGCACCAGTGTAATTAGCATATGAATAAAAACGGACTTATTCAGAAACCACTGAGGCAATCTACATACTAAAGGTAAGTGTGGAATAGACTTTCTAAAGGCTATGCAAGGATGTGATTAGTTAAAAATGACTTTTCCTAGTGATAGAGCCCCTTTAAAGAACCAGAAAAGAAGTTGAAATTTGTTGCCCAGTGTTATCAGCCAAGCAAATCATAGTATAGCTTATTCACTCTGTGTAAAGACCTAGCTTTATCTGACGTGTGATGATCACCTGTTGGGGATGAGATCTGGGGCACGCTCACATGTGGACTGGTCCTGTCGATGTCACTGGGCCAATATGAGATCTTGACTGCTTATAAAATATATTAAATGAAACAGTCTGAAACAATGATGACTTTGTCTAATGTATAAACTACATTCATATATTACAAATCTTTGATAGATTTTGACCATAGACTATGCTTAAAATAAAAAGCTGCCATCAAACAGTAAATATGAAAAAACATCAGTGAACAAACCTTGCCTGCTTCCTCCTTAAATATACATTTAGACTCTGTATTCAAAGCCGCTGGGTAAGACTGAAATCAAAATGATGTCTTTGTTATCATCCTTTGAATCATATCTGAAATCTCATATGTTTCTCATCAAAGACGTATCTCTATCTGAAGCAGTGACACTGTTGTTCATAAACTGTAAAGGCTGAATCCAGAACAGGAAGCGTGACTTGTATGGAATATTGTGGAAAACCATTCAGCTTACAAATATTATACTAACAGCATTCTCAAAGTTTATATGGAATGGAAGAAAAACACGTATGTCGATTACAAGGTTGATGACAGATCAATCACAAGAGGGAGCAGCTCTTACTAATATAACTTACCTATATAGCAAAGTTTAAAGGGGCTCTCTCATTGGGAAAACTCATTTATAACTAAACATATACTTGCATAGCCTTTAGAGAGGCTATTCCACATATACCTTTTGTATGTTAATCGCCTCAGTCGTTTTTGTCTGTGCCATTAGGAGCTACAGAGATACCATACAGGATTGTTCCCGATTAGGACTCATAGCCCTGCTTCAGTCCCCTATCTGCTGAGTTAGGGAGGAGCAGAGGAGAAAAGTACGTCAAGTACTAGTGTCCATATTGCCTTGGATGGAATCGGAGTGTGTGAGCACCATTGCAGGCCTAGTAGGTGGCACAGCCCGTGTCGTCTCATTCCACACTCTCTGCTTTCCTCCGCTGGGTTGCTGCAGTAAGATTTGTTGTCATAATTTCAGATTTAGTGGATTGCTGAATAAAAATAAGCTATTAAAAAAGTATAGGAAACAGAAGTAGTGGAAAGGAAAAGGGAGATGATATCTGAGACAGTAGAGGGGTTAGGGAGAATGGGATCGCAAGCAACAAATGAGTATAAAACACAGCAATGTCAGGTCAGTAGCATCGCAGGTGGATGCAGGACAGGAAGGGCAAGTCCTCAATGCAATAGAAATAAGTAAAAAAGTCCAACATCCAATTCTGAACAGAATCAATGGTTTTATTTAGGACAAAACACAAAATATCAGCATGAACAGGAGCACAAACTACTTTTGAGTACAGTTTATTGGGTATATTTGTTATATGACAATATGAGTCAGTATACACTAAGGGTAAGTTCACACGATGTAACGTGCCGTGTGATGTGGCATGTATATGGCATGTGAGACTTTGAGCGCCGTATACGCTCCCATTGATTTCAATGGGAGCCTGGATCTGATACGCCGTGTTATTTTGCGCCCGTGATTATGCGCCCGCAAAATCACGGCTGCAAAATAACGCGGCGTATACGATCCAGGCTCCCATTGAAATCAATGGGAGTTTTTACGGCGCTCAAAGTCTCACACGCCGTATATGCGCCACATCACGCGGCACGTTACTCCGTGTGAATGCACCCTAAGTGCAATACAGGATGCTTTCAGCTTTAACCATGATACCTGGAATAGGTTGAAAGATTGTCCCTGTTAACAAAGGTGTAACACATTGGAAATAGTCTATGTGCACAAATGGGTCCGCAGAGACATTATTAACATTTTGTAATGAAACTGGATGGGTCTCTGAATATTGACAAATACGCCGCATGGAAACAAATGCATGATCTGGAATTTGTGTAATGATGGGAAATGTTCCGTGATTTCCTGTAACCAGATGCTATGTTTGCTTATTATGTTCCTATTACTGTATCTGTTTTGACTTATATTAGATTTTTTAAATGATTATATTTCTGAAATTCAATCTTCAATGAACAGTTTCATTGCCATGGTCAGATTCTTTACTGCTATGAGAGGCGACAGTTTGACAAACACTTGATACATCCAATATGAACAGTGATTTGACTATCTGAGCACTTCTGCTTGACCTTCATACATATTATTATTTTGCTGCTTCAGATGTGTTGCCTTCCCTCAACCGGTTTTCCCTGAAGGGAATAGTGACTTGACAAGGATGTCTACGACGAAGAACCTTCATGTTACAGGTCAGTGTTGACTGGCAGTGGCAAAAGATTTATAAGGTCACAGCTGACTGGTTGATGGATAATATTCCAATGAACGGATCTATGCTCAATCTTAAAATTATCTTTAATATTAATTTTTATTTTTTAATTTTTCTCTTGGTGTTTTCTGTTTTTTTTATTATTCATGTAAGGGACATTTAAGAATTGTCATTGTAATATAGCATCAGAAAAAATAAGAGCTACAATTCTATAGTGTAGACTCAGTATACATCGCCAGTGTTGGCTTCTAGTCTAAGGGAGCCTGTAAGATTGTAGTAGTTCCTGACTCTTTGTACAGAATAACATGGTTTGAAAGTGAGGAAATTGGACTTACAATACAGTTTCTCATGTTTGCCACCATAGCGGCTCTAAACTGGCCTGGGATGGAAGCAACAAGACCTCAGAAGGTGTGCTATACTAAAATTGAAATTTAATGTTTTACATACCGTTAAACAGGAACCTTATCTTGACATTTTACACATGAAACATCAATTTAATGTTGGCTTCATCTGTACCTGACACCAAAATGTGAGCAGCAGATCATATCAGCCCCAAAGGTGGCGAGGTGGAGCCTCCATGGATCAGATGTGAATCAGTGAGCCTTGTGTGTAAATGGATGAGTGGGCACCATCTTAGATAATATTTAAAGGTGTCATCTCATGTATGCTCAAATCAGATGTGCACAAAACCAAGAAAAAGAAACATACATATACTTCAGACGCTCAACTCAAAACAAGCTAGAATTAAGAATTCCATACTTTATTGGCAAAAAACGTTTAGTAAATCTGCCCCATGTGTTATTAGCATTCCTTGTAGAGGAGTTTACTTCTGTATAGTGCTGTATGTAGGTACAGTAGGACAGTATTATTATTTATTTATTATGCTTACTTATATAGCGCCATCATAGTCCGCAGCGCTTTACAGACATTGACAGTCACTGTCCCATATAGGGCTCACAATCTATATTCCCTATCAGTATATCTTTGGAGTGTGGGAGGAAACCCATGCAAACACGGGGAGAACATACAAACTCCTTGCAGATGTTGTCCTTGGCAGCATTTGAACCCAGGACTTCAGCGCTGCAAGGCTCCAGCGCTAACCACTGAGCCACCGTGCACCATCAGGTGCCTACTTTATAGAGTACACAGCCAAATGGACTGTATCTACATCTTGTCAGATTTCAAACTTTTTACCGCCTCTACCAATTCAAGTTTTTAGCATCAGTTAATAGCAATAAACATTCCTCAAAATGGTATAACTAAAAGGAACACCTGACCCTGCAAAAAAGTCAGCCTCTAAGAAAGTCATACAAATATACTTTTTCTCCAGTTCAGTGTGCAGAATAATACATTGTACCATTATCAAGAACATTTTGTCCTGCAATCATTAAGCCATCATATGGCTCTGTGAACAGAAAAATAAAAAGTTAGGGGGTTTGGAAGGAGGGAAATCAAAAACAAAAATCTAAAAATTCCACCAGCTACTACAGTTATTCTGTTCTAATACAATAAATTTGATTGTATTGTTTTAGTAGTGAGGCAAAAAAAAGTTAATCATATGATGTCCTAGTATCAGACCACAGCAAAAAAGCTCTGTGGGAAAAAACGCAGTGGTAACACATTTTTACTGCAGTGCTTTTCATGTCCATTATACCTATAGGGAAACCACTGGTATTTCCGTAGGTATTATTGACATGGAAATCACAGCGTGTCTGCTACACATATTTTTCCACACTTTATAGCAGGGGTAGGGAACCTTCGGCACTCCAGCTGCTGTGAAACTACAACTCCCAACATGCTCCATTCACTTCCATGGGAGTTCCAAGAACAGCAGAACAAGTATGCATGCTGGGAGTTGTAGTTTTGCAACAGCTGGAGAGACGTACGTTCCCTACCCCTGCTTTATAGGGACTGTAAAACACTACGTTTTTTCCAAGGGGTTTCTGCTGTGGCCAACCATGACATTTACCCCATGTAGGGCCAAGTGGAGTTTCTAAATCAGACTTTAAAAAAAACAAAACAAAAAAAAACAGAAGAAAATCTCAGAAATCAAAGAAGTGCTTACTGACTGAGGTGTCCATAGATGAGCAGATGGCTCGAAGCATTAGGAAGCTACATTTGTGTTTGCTTCCAGCTTGCCATTTTATATAAAACTTTTAATGAATTCCTATGATAAACTGAAGCATTATGCATCCAAAAGGCTACAGCAGAAAGGTTAATGAACTGTTTAAAGCTCAACAAAAGGTTAATTAATAAAGTAATGGAATAATTTGTGCTGAATAAATAATGTATTTATTGTGATCCACGCACTTCTTTATGATTATCATTCTTATAAAATCCAGGGAAATACAGCTGACATAACAGAGACTCCTACATTATCATTTTATTAACCATTAAGATTTCTGCAGGTAATAAATTATCCATGTACTGTATTAAAAAGATGAATCCTTATGGCTGTAATACTCTTTGGACAAACAACAAACTTACGTCTGATTCAAATTTCTTCCTGAGAAATAATACGGAGATTCAATGAGAAGATAATGGAGAACAGTAAAAGACTCATTGTGCGTTATCCAGCACTGGAGGTAAATTGATACCATATATCTAATACTGAACAGATCAGTTCAACTCCTAAGGAGCAAGATCAGCTCCAGGGGAAAACTTACTTCTCTAGACAAAATGCTTTAAAATTCAGCATACTGTTCATAGCTCTCAAATGTGTGTCTGATATACCATGTGGAGAACTGTAAAGAAAACCGTAAAGACTCATTTTCCAAACAAAAGTCATCCTTTGGTTATTCTTGACTTTGAACTCTGAACCTACATTTCTGGCCCCTTTGAAACACTCCGTACAACTAAAATTCAGTGTATTATTAAATAATCAACTTCTTTGAAGACTCTTTTTATACCATGTTTGTGTTACGCTAGAAGGACACTTTATGTCAGCAAAAAAGGGAATATATTATGTGCAATATTTTTTAAGACAGTTTTTCAGTAGGCGACCTTGATGTGATTTGCAACAAATTTATTAAAATATTGAGTGATGTTGATGAATTTCCTACATCTTCAAATGTGTCTAGAGAGGTTTCCTCAGTGTTTATACCATCCACCTTCTGGACTGGGATTGCAATTAATAACTATGTCTAAATCTTGGCCAAACAGCAAACCATGCCCACCTACCACCCTACTTTAATCTTAGGTGTATGGTGCAAATGTCTCTAATTTTTTAATGTAAATTGTTAATAACTGTGTTTATTAGTAGAGATGAGCGAGTAGTACCGATGCCTGGCAGAGTGAATGAAGAGCCAGAAGACGCCGCGGGGACGCTGCAAGGAGAAGACTGCTTGGAGGATCCAGCCCGACCCTCACTCATGGACTTGGTAAGTATAATTTGATCGAACGTTGCCTACCCCTGAAACGAGCATTTTCCCCCATAGACTATAATAGGGTTTGATATTCGATTCGAGTAGTCGAATATTGAGGGGCTACTCGAAACGAATATCGAACCTCGAACATTTTACTGTTCGCTCATCTCTATTTATTAGGCACAGTAGCCTCTCAGTGTACTGTAGTAACTGGTTCTGGGACAACTGTTGCAGGCTGAAATCACTGTAACTTTAGACAATTTATGGGAAAACTAGTAATAGCTTCCAAAAATTAAAGAAAAATCATCCAATAGCTAATACAGATATAGCAAGTCCTTACACATAAAAGTCAGAAAACGCTGAAAACTCTCTTAAAGGGGTATTCCCACGTCCCATACTCACCAGTCTTCACTGTTGTAAAATCTTCTTTCTTCCTGGTTTCTTGCATCATTTGGTGGGCGGGGTTTCACTTGCAACCTGCCGTTTAGCTCTGCCCCCAAATTAGTGTGTAGCTCCGCCCACCCATATTGGACTATGAAGTACAGGCAGCAGCAACTCCATTCTGTGTTACATACAGACACTGCCTGTCTCTGCCATAATGAACACAATTGAATTAGCTAGCCTAATTGGGAGAACAGAAGAAATGAAAGCAACTCCTCTCCCCTATCTGAAAGCAGGAAGCTAGGTCACATGGTGTAGACACTGGAATAGCTAGATACACAGGCTCGCTCCCGTGCACTTAGCCCCTCCTCCCTCCCCCTCCCCCCTGAGAGCAGGCAGATACATCACTTTTTCAGCACAACAGAACCAATGTCTTATTTCCTTATTTTCTTTAAAAAATAACTTTTATTTTCAAATATTAAAACATCCAAAATGCCTTTGGTATAGCACCAGACACAAAACAAAAATAAGTGTAAGGGACATGAGTAAGGGACAGGCGTCCCGAAACGCGTAGGCTAGCTCCCAATGCCGTACACGCATATGCCGTAAGTTTTTTTTCTGTGTCTGTGTTTACCACTTATTTTTGTTTTGTGTCTGGTGCTATACCAAAGGCATTTTGGATGTTTTAATATTTGAAAATAAAAGTTATTTTTTAAAGAAAATAAGGAAATAAGACATCGGTTCTGTTGTGCTGAAAAAGTTTTTTATTGTGATTCTGTATCGTGACCTTAACCGGAGGAAGTTTTTTTCGGGCACACAGAACCGCAACTGAGTACAATGAAATAAGATGCATTGAGCTGTGGACTCTTGTTTTGTGCTTAGATACATCACTTGACTTTTGAGCAGAAAAGTCAAGGGCTGTGTCAACAATGAATTGAATAAAGTAAGATTGTGGACAAACAAAGCAGTTTTGCTGAAGCAATGTATTTAGGAAAAGTCTTACATCCACATTAACAAGCAGTATCGATAGGATCCTTGTGATGGGACAACCCCTTTAAGTTCCAACTAAAGTATTTCTATTGGGTTGGGGTTTAGACTTTGGGCTATAGCAGCACCTTGATTATTTTCTTTTTCAGCCATTTTGTTACAGGTTTGTTGTGTACTTGGAATCATTGTCCTTTTGCATGATCCGGTTTCAGCCAAGCTTTAACTGTTTAATGAATGGGCTCACACTTGACTCTCGAATGCTTTGGTATATAGAGGAGTACGTTTGTTGAGCTACTTAATGCAAGGCACCCTGGTCCAATGTCTGCATAAGACGCCAAAAACATAATTCTTCCACCACTGTAATTGACGGTTGATATGAGGTGTTTGCGACAATGCTATATTTGTCTTTTGTCCAACGTGCATTATGGCCAACCATGATCTCCATTTTGGCCTTATCTTTCCAAACAACATTGAAGCAGATTCTCTAAAAATACATGCCACTTTTTTATGTAAACTTAACTTAAAAAAGATACTCATCATTTAACATCTCAACCAGGCTGTGTGTCAATATAATATACTTGGTAGATTATTTAAGAAACTACTCAGTTTATGTACTGTAGTCACAGTGGGCAATTGAGATGATACGTAGGCAGTGGCGTAACTAGGAATGGCGGGGCCCCGTGGCGAACTTTTGACATGGGGCCCCCCCATCCCAACTGACGCCGAAGACCTCGACCGACCCCCTCCTCCGCACTCTATTATGTCCCTTACTGGCCCCTTACTGGTCTTTTTAGACCCCAGAGTATAATAATCGGAGACCCGGGGAATAAAACCATTAAAAAAAACCCCACTGTTGCTTCTTACCTGTTCCCCGGCTCCTGTGCTGTGCTGTCCTCCTGTGCTCGCGTCCTTCGTTAATGACGTCGGACGTCACATGACCCGGGAAGCATGCGGGGTTCATGTGACGTCAGAGACGTCAGACAACAGTAGGACGGAGGCCTGGCAGGATCGCGGAGAGGTAAGTAACAGTTTTTTATGTTTATTACCTCTCCCGATCCGCCGGTCATTATACTCGGGGGTCTGCAAAGACCCCCGAGTATAATGATAGCCCCTGTGGGGCCCGCAGTGTCACTTGCCGATCCCGGCCCAGCCAGGATCGGCAAGTGAATAGGGCCCGTAACAGCCTATTTAAAAAAAAACGCAGCGGTAGCGGCTGTCACCGGGCCCCCTAATGGCCCGGGCCCTGTGGCAGCTGCTACTGCTGCTACCACGGTAGTTACGCCACTGTATGTAGGTGTAGAATCAGGCAAACTGGAGTAACTCCTCACTGGGACCTATCTTTACAATCAAACTTCAGGCTCCCCAATCATCAATCATCTTGCAGCATCTTTTTACTTCCTTCTGCTTGCTGCTGTGTGTGGACACAGATCCCCTGGCAGACAGGGATAAAAAGGTCCTAGTTCAAGACAAGAGCTTGTATATGCTAACTGAGGCCAGTAGTGTCTTTGATGTAGTTCTTGTTTTTTGCAGGGATGTCTACTCCAGGGTGTATTTTCCACTGTATTGTTCTCCACTTGTGAATAATCTTCTTCTTTCTGTACAATGTTGGACTTCCAATTGTATGGAAATGGCCTCATAGCCCTTCCCAGATCCATGGGCAGCGAGAATTGCTTTTCTAAGATCATTACTGATTAGAGATGAGTCAGTAGTATTCGATCAAGTAGGTATTCGAACGAATACTACGGTATTCAAAATACTCGTACTCTATCAAATACTACTCCTATTCGCAAAGATTTGATTCAGAACCAGCGTTGATTGGCCAAATGCTATACAGTGTATAGCATTTGGCCATTCAACACTGATTCTGCAGCAGGCTCGTCTTTGCTAGTCGAAGGCGGAGTCTAGGATCAGACCACAATGGAGACTGCTGTGGTCCTATCTTAGACTCCACCTCCTCACAGACAAGCCTCCGGCAGAACCAGCATTGATTGCTGTACACTGTATAGCATTCGGCCAATCAACGCTGGTTAATGCATTCCTATGAGAAAAAGTCAGCTCCCGCATAACCACAAGCTGCCAGCTCTCCCGACTAGCAAGGATGAGCCTGCTGCAGAACTAGCGTTGATTTCCCGAAAGCTATACAGCAGGGGTGCCCAATACGTCTACCGGTTGATCGCAATGGATGTATGGGTCGATTGCGGGATGCAGCCAGGGATCCCCGGTGTCTTCTTGTTCACAGTGCAGGCTGCGAGTCGACTCTCAGCCTGCGCTGTGAGCAAGCACTCTGGACACTTGCAGGCCGCTCTTAGGGATGGAGGGGGCCGGGGTGCTGCATGTTCACAGCGCAGGCTGAGAGTCATCTACGGACACTGGCAGGCAGGGCTGCCGCAGCCCCAGCCTCCCAGTGTCCAGAGATAACTCTCAGCCTGCGCTGTGAACAAGCAGACAGCGGGGATCCCTGGGCGGCCACAGAACGCTGCTGTCTCCTGCTCTCACGCTCCGCCCGGCCCCTCCCACATGCATGGCCCTGCCCACAGACACGCCCCACCCCAACCACAGGCCCACCCGGCCCATCCACAGGCCCGTCCCGGCCCCACCCACAAGAAGTGGTTAGTAGATCTTTCGACTTCGTCATGTTATAAAGTAGCTCACATGCTGACAAAGTGTGAGCACCCCTGCTATACAGTGTACAGCATTCGGCCAATCAATTCTGGTTCTGCAGGATGAGTAAGGGCCGGTTCACATTAGCGCTTGCCTCCCATCTGGAAGGAGTCCGCAGGAGGACCCCCCTGAACGGAATATCAGTGCAACTGCAAGCACTGTTCAGTTAAAGTGCACGGACCCCATAGACTATAATGGGGTCCGTGTGCTTGCCGCACACTGCCCACATGAATCATTCGATCAAGTAGTCAAATATTGAGTCTCTACTCAAAATGAATATCGAATTTCGAATATTTCACTACTCGCTCATCTCTATTACTGATTTTTTTCCTCTTTAACATCAACAAATTGTCTTAACTTCTGCGTTCATAGAAGTAGTCACACTTGCCAAAGAACAATTAATCAAGGACATTTCATTAGTAGCCTTGGCTGCTGCTTAACCTCTTAAAGGGGTTGTCTCATCCTAAGGATCCTATCTATACTGGTAGCTTATGTAAATTGAAGGCTTTTCCTTAATATATTGCTTTTGAAATGCTGCTTTGTTTGCCTGCTATGTGAATTTATTCCTCCCATTGTTTACACAGCATTACCATAACCACGGACAGTGGCGTAACTACCGGGGAAGTAGCGGAGGCAGCTGCCACAGGGCTGGGACATTAGGGGGCCCAGCGACAGCCGCTACCACTGCAGTTTTTTTTTTTTTTTTTTTTAATAGGCCGTTACCGGCTGGAGTTACTCCAGCCGGTAACGGGCCCTACTTACTTACCAATCCTGGCAGGGGCCGGGATCGGTAAGTGACACAGCAGGCCTCGCAAACATCATTATTATACTCAGGGGTCTTTTCAGACCACCGAGTATAATGATCGGAGGCTCAGGAGAGGTAAGAAAACATAACGAACAGTGTTACTTACCTCTCCACGCTCCACGAAGGCTTCTGGGCCTACTTGTGTGATATCTCAGATGTCACATGACCGGTGCCTGCGTCCTTATGCATTGCAACGCAGGCCCCTTGTCACATGACATCCCTGATGTCATTGAAGATAGCCGACAGCGGGGAGCACAGGGATAGGTAAGTAACAGTGTTTATGTTTGTATCCCCTTCTCGGTATCCAATTATTATACTCTGGGGGGGGGGGGGGTTGGTCGGGGGGGCCCATGTCAAAGGTTCGCCACGGAGCCCCGCCATTCCTAGTTACGCCACTGACCACGGACCTGTAAGACAAGACAAGTGACTGTTTGCTCTGCTGGCAGGACACTCAGTTCAGCTAAATGCACTTTGCTGATAAAGCTCTGTCTGTTATCTCTCTATGTAAACACACAGATAACACTGAGTCTGTTCTCTACAAGCTTGTCTAAAATATTTGACCTGCAGAAGTATTGTGATACCTCAGTGTCCGATTCAGCAAGGTGGGGAGGGGGATAAAGGAAGTGAGAAGAATAGACATCAGGCAAACTGCTGAAACAGTGAGATGGGAAAACCCTTTTAACTTTTTCGGAAGCAGTAAGGGTTTACTTCATTTTTCACATCATTGTTATTTTAAATATGATTTTTATTGAAAAGAAGAAAACTTTTACAATACAATAAAAAAGCAATTACAAACATAAGAAGAATCGGCATAAGTCCAATCAGTAGAATAGGAATTGCAAGCTGGAACTTCAGGCTGCAACCCAAATACATGGATGACACAAACGTGACCAAACAAACAAAGACCAAAGGACCAGATATACAAACGCTACAAAGACACCAATTCTACGAGAAGACAGGAAAGGAATGAAAAGGGGAACACAACCAGAGAGGAACAGGAAAGGAAAAGAAAAAGAAAAATAGGGGAGACGGAATAGGAGCAGAAAAGAACGAGAAAACCAAACAATGACATAAACAACATAACCACATACCTGAATACAATACCAAAGAAACACAAAATACATCCAAAAAATAAAATAAAATAATAAAATAAAATAAAGCCACCTGGGATAACAACATAGTAGGCAGATAGTGATCAAGGGGTCCCTATGGGAGCAGCCTGAGGCCGAGGAGAAAGAACACCCTTATTAGACTCCACATACGAAATCCAAAGAGACGACTGGGATCGAAACTTGGTGTAAGTATGGTTTTTGTTGGACAACAGACGTTCCAAGGTGCATGCCAAGTTCACATGGTGAAATAATTCAGCTAAGGTCAAACAAAGAGCGGACTTCCACTGACGAGCAATCATGGCCCGAGCTGCGAGCACGATCTGACCCAGAACGACCTGCATCTCCGAGGGAAAACTACCAACATCTAAGAAACAAAGGGCGAGACCAGGAGAAGGACTGATATCAAAACCAGCTATGGTGGACATGAAATGAAATACCGCTATCCAGAAGGCTCGAACCGGTGGGCAGTCCCACCACAAATGCAAGAATGAACCTACTTGGCCGCACCCCCTCCAGCAGAGTCTGGAACAAGAAGAATCAATATGCGCCATTTGGGTCGGAGTCCTATACCACCTCAGCATAATTTTCAAAGCCGTTTCCCAGTGTGCCGCCCCCTTAGATACGCGCTTAACAAACCCAGCTGCCGTATACCAGTCCGACAGAGGGATGGTTCTGGCAAGATCCGCTTCCCAACGGAGCAGGTGAAGAGGCTTGACCCGCTCCGGGGGAACAGAGAAAAAGCCATAAAACACAGATAACCCACCTCTAACAGGCGAGGACCTATTCCACAGTTTTAAGGTTAGCCTGGGAAAGGTCAATCTAGAGATCTAGAGGGCTCGTAGGATTGAAAGAAATGACGAAACTGCAAATATTTAAAGAAGTCCGTTTTAGGGAGCTGGAACTCTTCCTGCAACATGGAGAACGACTTAAACCCGTCATCAGTATACAGATGAGCCACTTTATAGAGACCCCTAGAGACCCATCCACGGAGACGCAGCTGGGGGAGAAAAGAGGTCAAATATAATATGGGTAGCTTTGACAAAGGGACCAGGTCTTCCCTGGAGGTGTATGACAAAAAATAACGCCAAGCAGACACTGAGGCCCTAATACTCAGTAAGGGGGGGAAGTGATGGGTGGGCTCAAATCCTTAGGACGTAAAATACTTATAAGCGGGGCATCCAGAAGGCATTCCTCAATTTCGGCCCAACGCCATTTAGAAGTCTCATCCCAACCGACCTTAAGTTGATCAAGGATAGACGCCATATAATATTTTCTAACATCCGGGACACCCGCACCCCCATGGGACCAAGGGCGCGTCATCACCTTAAGTCGGACCCTGGATCTCTTACCCTCCCAAATGTAGTTGGAAAGAGTAGACTGAAGCTTAGTAAAATATGAGTCAGGGAGGGGGATGGCGACTGTACGAAACATATACAAAATTAAGGGTAACACCATCATTTTGACAATGGCAATTCTGCTAGCCCAAGACAACATCGGTTGTGAGAAGGAGGCAAGGAGAGAAGAAATTTTGGTCAAAAGGGGGATATAATTAGCAGAGAACAGATCAGAACTAGGGGCCGTCAGGGAGATACCAAGATAAGCTATACGAGAGTCATTCCATTGATAGGGGAATTGAGAACTGAGATCCCGTCTCAACGAGGGAGATATGATAACAGTTAATATCTGTGATTTGGAGGAATTTACCTTATAATAAGAAACTTTACCAAATCTCTTTAGAACCTCCGTAGCAGCACTCAAGGAAGAACCAGGGGAAGTCAGGGCCAGTATAACATCATCAGCATATAAGCCAATTTTATGTTGCTGGCGGCCCACAGTAATACCCTCAATATTTTCCGCCGTCCGAATGGACTCCGCCAGGGGTTCCATCACCAGCGCAAAGATAATAGGGGAAAGAGGACAACCCTGGCGGGTACCATTCGAGATCCGAAAAGGCTCAGACAAGAAGCCCGATGAGAGCACACGAGCCGACGGGTGGGAGTACAGAGCCAGAATAGATTTAAAGACTGACCCCATACCAAACTTATCCAAAAGGCTGTCTAAGTAATCCCAGTGGACCCTATCAAAAGCCTTCTCAGCATCCAAAGCCAGAAGCAAAGAAGGCGTACCATCTCTTTCGGCTTTCTGAACAAGGTCTATGAATCTCCGTGTGCCGTCTGGCGCCTGCCTACCGAATACAAAACCGACCTGGTCAGGACTAACTAACTGGGGGAGTAGGAGGAGCAACCGCTCAGCAAGGATTTTAGCGTACAGTTTAATATCCGTGTTCAGGAGGGAAATAGGTCTAAAATTAGCCGGGACAGTGGGAGATTTGCCGGGTTTAGGGATGGTCACTATAGTGGCTGACAACATTTCTTCCGGGAAGCATTGCTCCTCCGCCGCCTTCCTGAACACAGCTAAAAGATGAGGGGATAAAATATCTGCGTATTTCTTGTAATAGATCCCTGAAAAGCCATCAGGGCCAGGGGATTTTAGTGGTTTTAGTGAGGCTATAGCTTCCGTAACTTCAAACAAGGTGATAGGCGAAGCTAGGGAGACAGACTGCGCAGGGGAAAGGCGGGGCAGGGCCACAGAATCTAAGAATCTATCGATTTCTTCCTTAGATGGTTGGTATGTCTGGGGATCATCCCTAAGATTGTATAATGACTTATAGTATAAGCGAAACTGCTCTGCAATAAGGCGGGGGTCAATTACTTTAGTACCCGAGTCATCCACAAGGTGAGCAATACGGGCTTTGGGGCGCGACTGTTTGATTTTTTTGGCTAAAAAGGCACTAGCCCTACTATTATGCACATAGGCCTGACATTGAAAACGCTTAAAAGCTAAGTCTTGTTGGCAAGCCAGAAGGCCCTGAGTTGACATTGCCTAATCTCCGCAGAGACAGTGGGGGTGGGGTTAAGCTTATTAATTGCGGAGAGGGAGGATAGGGAGCGAAGTGCAGCATCTATGTCTTTAGATCGTTCCTTTTTAGCCCTCGCGCACGCCTGAATAAGCATCCCTCGCATATATGCCTTATGAGCATTCCAGAGCACATGGGGATCTGACACAGAGGGGGAGTTGAGGGAAAAATATTCCCTCAGGGCCTCATGGAGGTGCTCACCATAGGAGGGGTGATCTAGGATATACTCATTCAAGCGCCACTGGGTAGGCAAAGCAGTGGAGAACTTCTCATGTAGAGAGAGGGACACCGGAGCATGATCAGTCCAAGTGATCAGCCCAATATCCGTAGATTCTGTCTGCATCAGCCCAATTTTATCAGTGAGAAAAAAGTCAATACGGGAATAAGAGGAGGACGAAGAGAAGAAATAACTATAATCTCGTTCCCCGCCATGTTGACAACGCCAGACGTCATAAAGGCCCTGGTCAATCGAAGAGGAAGACAATATAGGGGAGCGTCTCTTGGGGTTGGAAGAGTCTAGAGAATTATCTACTAAGCAATTAAAATCCCCCCCAATGATCAACATACCAGTAGCAAAAGTCCGAATCTTGGAAAGCACAGATTTCCAATATTGCGCCTGGGAACGATTCGGGAGATAAACAGTTACCAAAGTATATTTAACATTGTTAATAAGGCAATTAAGCCCCAAAAACCGACCCCCGGGATCAACTAAAGTGGATTCAAGGGAAAAGGCTACGGAGTCCCGCACAGCAATAAGAACACCCTTACGCTTAGCATTGCAAGAAGCCTGATATATATGAGGGAAAGAGGGATTAGAGAACTTAGGACTTTTGCCAGCACAAAAATGAGTCTCCTGGAGAAAGAGCACATCACAGCGAAGGCGACGGGCCTCCCTCCAGACAGAACTCCGTTTACAGGGGCTATTCAAACCCCTAACATTAAGTGAAGATATACGGAGTACCATAATAACAAACTAAAGAGAAATGGTGGAAGACTCAGGTGGCTACACAAAAAAACAAGGATGCATAAAGTATGTATGAACAGGCATAATAACCATACAACATTCCAGGCATGAAACAAAAACAAAGAATGCAAACAAAATAGCATAGTGTCAAAAAACACCGAATAACCAAAAGTAATCAGCTGGGGGGGGGAAACAGGTCAGTAACACTCAGCTAGAGTGAGTATTAGAAAGGCACACAGGTCACCTAAAACAAAGAATAAAGTCATAACATTAGGCAAGGCAAGTCAGTCCGCCGAAGCGGTTAACGGATTCACTTACAACCGCCCACCACAGTCCATTCCTTAGTAAGATGGGAAGGCCGCACTGAGGATTCAGGAACAGATGAGTGAGAGTCAGCAGGGGCAAGCTTCCATTTACGGAGGAGGGACATGCCCGCCTCCACATCAGGGACGGAATGGAAAACCCCATTGCGGGGAATCAGCAGCTTGGTAGGAAAGCCCCAGCGATACCGTACGCCCCGGTCTCTGAGGATCTTGGTGATGGGAGCCAGTTCACGCCTAGCCTGCATAGTAGCTGCGGATAAATCGGGGAACAGGGAAATGGATGCAAACGGAGCTGGCAAGGTGCCACATTTCTTGGCTTCCGCAAGAATCGAGTCCTTAACTTGATAGAAATGGACCCTCGTTAACACATTTCTCGGGACATCTACAGGAGCAGAGTTCGCTTTTGAAATACGATGGGTCCGATCCAGGGTGAGCTCCAGTTCAGTAAGTTGCCGGAGAATTTTCTTAAAGAGACGTTGAACATAGGCCACCAAGTCCTCCGATGCCACATCCTCGGGGACACCACGGATCTTAATATTATTGCATCTAGACCGATCCTCAGCGTCAGCCGCTTTAATTTTGAGCCATCTGACCTCCGCTTCCAGGGTGTTATGAGCGTCAACCAAGTCATTATGAGCAGACGAAAATTCTTCCATTTTATTTTCAAGATGGTCAGTCCGCTCTCCCAAAGCATCGATATCCTGTCGCAATTTGCCCACCGCAGAGGAGACAGTCTTGTTAATCCCCGCCTGTAGAAGAACAAGCATCCCTTTCAATGTATCACATGTTACAGGGTCTGAGGAGGCCGGGAAGTCAGAAATGTCCGAATGAACAAAATCAGAGGGAGTATCAGAGGCAGGTAGGACATCAGCGACCCGTTTACACAACGGCTCCTTGCCAGATGGAGAACCCTGAGGAGACACAACAAAACTTCTCTTACCACCATCGACCAGCAGGGGAGGACGATCAACTGAGAGAGAGCCCTCTTCAGGCAAAGAGTCCACCAATTCAGACCGTGGAGGCGACTTCGCTGGGGAGCGGGGACCTGACGGTGAGGAAGGTAGAGAATGCGACATGTTGCTCGAGAAAAAGTCAGAAAGCTTCCTGGGGGTTTTGGAGGAAGATGGTTTCTTTCGAGGCATAATAGCAACGGTAGGAAAGGTCAGGGACGCAACTCAGGAGGACAGGGCAGGAGAGCAGATCAATGCGACAGGTACAAAATTTGCGGAGCAGCGCAGCAGGTTAAACAGCAGCAAATTCCGTCAGGGCCATGGGGGCCGTCCGGCAGGAAGCCTAACAGTCAGCTGAGAGCCGCCAGAGGTGACACTGTTGGCGATTTAATCAAGCATAACGAAAGAAGTGGCCTGCAATGGAGACATACAGGCAATTACAAGTCCATGGGAGCCCAGTGTGAGGAGCCCCCCCTGGTGTTGGAGTAGGGGCTCGGCACTCACAAAGGGCTCAACCAAAAAAGCAGGGTGCAAGCCAGGTAATATGCAAAGTCCAGACCGGGAGAAAGGTGAAGAGCCCCCCCTGATGGTGGTGTAGGGGCTCAGCACTCACTGGAATTCCACAAGCAAAAACAGTAAACAGTCACTTACATGCACCTCCAGGACCAGAAAAAGCAGTGACAGCCTGAGGTGGGAGCAGCAGAAGGAGATCTCAATAAGACCTTGACACAGGCAGCAGGAAATCCACAGCAGGTTTCAGCAGACAGAGTAACAGCCAAGCCAGACCAGGGAAGAAACAGCACCGCAGGGCCTGTCTAAGATGGCTGCCGCCTCACATCCGGTGGTAGGCCGCAGGCTTCTTGTCGGCTTCCACTGAAGCAGGAGGACCGGAGGAGCACGTCAATATCGGCGCCCAGGAGCTGGATGGACTCCGCTCACCACCAGGAAGGATCCGGAGGAGGCAAGACGGGACCCGACCGTTGCACAGCGCAGGGATGAAGAAGGCCCTGGCACCAAGATGGCGGCGCGCCTCAGAACGGTGAGTAGGCCTCAATAATCAGGGAGTCCGCCGGGTCTCGCAGGGAGGGAAAAAAGTTCAGTAGAACAGTCTCCAGGGGTCCATAGGAGACCGCAGAGCGTCACTGACCCAAAGCAGGGAAACTGAACGAGGATGCCGAGGAGATTCAGCCAGGATCGCCGGGAGCTCCGGCGAACACGTCTGCCCTCCTAGCCGGCTAGCCACGTCCCCCTTTTTCACATCATTGTTAAATGAATAATGAAACTTTAGTATCCATTGTGTGTGTTATTCATGTGACATTGTGTTTACTTAATTTTTAGACAAGATTTTTTTTATTATATCCTTATTAGAGATGAACGAACCCTGTTTGGAACAGCCATTCCGAACAGCACGCTCACAGCACGCTCCCATAGAAATGAATGGAAGCGGCCGGCACGCGGGGGATTAAAGGGGTATTCCCACGTCGCATACTCACCAGTCTTCGTTGCTGTAAAATCTTCTGTCTTCCTGCTTTGTTGCGTCATTGGTGGGCGGGGTTATATATGCAAAGCCAGCAGCGAGATGCTGCTGGCCCTGCGTGCACGATCATAGATAGTGAGACCAGTCTAGCCTTCACAAAGCGAATACAGACCCGGCATCCACTGTAATAGAGAGGCGGATGCCGGGGAGTGTTAGACGCCGGCACAGGCGCCTGCAACATCGCTATGCTCCTGCCCTGCATGAAGCCAGCAGCAGCAGAAGCAATGCTGTTATTCCGCTCATCCACCCCCCCCCCCCCCCCCGGAATAGCAGCATGCTTCATGCAGGGCAGGAGCATAGCGATGTTGCAGGCATCTGTGCCGGCGTCTAACCCTCCCCGACATCCGCCTCTCTATTACAGCGGATGCCAGGTCTGTATTGGCGGCCCCTTCCCCCCCAAAGGGTAAACTGCCCCCCCCCCCCTCCAGGCTCGCTCCCGTGCACTTAGCTCTTCCCCCCTCAGAGCAGCAGATACATCACTTGACTTATGACCAGATAAGTCAAGGGATGTGTCAAAAAAAAGGAATAAAGTGATATAGTGGACAAACAAAGCAGTTTTGCTGAAGCAATGTATTTAGGAAAAGTCTTATATTCACATTAACAAGATAGGATCCTTGTGATGGGACAACCCCTTTAAGCGGCCGGCCGCCGGCAAAGTCTGCGTGCCAGGTGCTTCCATTCATTTCTATGGGAACGTGCTGTTCGGTTCGGTTGATCCGAACAGTGTTCGCTCATCTCTAATCCTTATAGGCAAAAAAAGTAATGTCATTTGCATACAGTTGACTATATATCATATATTTTTGTTAGGAAAAAAAATGTAACTCAGATTTGATGTGAATAGTCTCTTAGTTTTGTATGTGGGGGCCTGAAGAATGAACTAATGTAATATGTCTTTAATGTGATCAGTTTGTGAAATAAGATGAATGTATTATATAATGACTGAACTACCTCCAATTGTGGACAGATTCAGGTGTGGCTTTTCTAGAGGTAAATAACTATAGCCTTGTGTTACTACATTATGATCAGGAAGGCTGCACAATATACAGTGATATTACAGCAATGACTGGATTCGTTGCTTTAAGCCGCATTGCTTTTAGAGATGGAAGAGTTAAAAATAACCTTATAATTATAAAAAGTTAGTCATTCAGCAGAGAAGTTTCTAGGAATTGTAAGGTATACTGCTATAACAGACCACTATCCGATTTTCTATATCAGTAACCATTACCTGATGACATCTTACAACTATGACTCCTTTTCCCCATCAAACGTTTTAATCTTTAAGAAATACCATCTGCTACAAATAACAAGCCAAATTTAGTCACATGTAAAAAAGAGTTTCAAAAGTTGACATTTATCTTCAGACTCTTCTGCCAGCAGATAGCTCAGCTCTGCAAATGTCACCGGGAATGAGTAAAGTTTTAAATTCTCATATTGGTATAGCTGCAAAGTAACGCACATCCAGCTGCTTCCATCCGAATGCTACAGAAACCAGTTCTGTAATTGGAAAACTCACCTTTCCATTAAATAAAATTACACTTTGATTTTCTTCTTAAGAATGAAAGATTTTACAATATTTCCCTCTATTCTGTATGATATAAAATCCTATAAAAGCTTTTGTGGATGATTTATCATGGCTTGTGTACCAGAAAACCTGTGTATCTGTGGAAGAAGTTGTAAAATTTTTGCACAAGTGGGAATGTTTGTGAAAAAAAATTGCAACTTTTTGAGTTTTGTGTTCTACAAACCACTCGAGGACGAAGTGGTTGTGACAGGGGTGCAGTAGGGACAGGTCCTGTCAAATTTATCATCATTTACACAGTTTTTCTGCCATAAATGATATCAGAAGCCTATTCCAGGAAGGAGCAGGACCACAGAGGATACTCCAAACTTATTATGAGACGTGCACCTCATCATAAATTAAGTGCAAACTCCAGTATGATAGAAAATTTCAAAACTGACTTGGAAAATGCTAGCCTATAAGAATCAGTCTCATTGAGTTTAATTGAACTATTAGGGTAAGTTCAGACAGGGTTTTTTGGGCCGGATTTTGACGCGGAATCCGCCTCAGAATCCGGCTTCAAAAAAGCATTCCATTGACTTCAGTGTGAGCCGTTCACTTCTTTTTTCTGCTAGTGGTTTTATGCCACTTGTGGAAAAAAAGCGAACTGCCATTCTTGGCACGGAATCCGCCACAGCGTCTGTGGCGTGACACTCCCTCCAGACTAGGCCCATTCATTTAGGCCTAATCCGGAGCGGAATGCCGCAACTGGATGCGCCACGGCTAGTCAGTCACGGCTAGCCTTTTTTTTAACCAGATTCTGAGGCGGCCCCTGCATCAAAATCCAGTCCAAAAAACCTTGTGTGAACTCAGCCTTATTTCTCCACTAGCTACAGTAAAAATATTTGCTAGAGGAAAAATCACCATCTGACTCCCATTGAAATGAATGGAGGCTGGTTTCAGGCAGAATTTAGAGCTGATTTTGAGGCAGAATCCACCTTAACTTCAGCGCCAAATTCCTCCATGTAAACATATCCTACTGATTTTCCTTAACCATGTTAATGATGATAATCTGTTGTCTTGAACAGATTTCAATGGATACAACCATGAATTCAGGAACTTTCTAGGATCTGGGACTTGTTAGAAACCCAGTATTGATTCCCTTATTGCGGCCTAGGAAATATCAGACCCTATAAAGTTCCTGCAGTCATGTCATATCCATTGGCAACTGATCAGAATAATAGTGTCACCACAAAGAATGTTTAGAGAATATTGAATACCTTTAAAATGCAGCAAAATTGTATTTACTTTGCAAAAATGTTTACACTTAATTGTCCAAAAATGTAAAAAAATGTTATGTTTATGGGAAAAACCCTTTACGTCGGCAATATAGGACACTGGGATCCTGGTTACGATGATCAGTGGGTGTCCTAGCATTCGAACCCTCACTGATCAGACATATACAGTATGTGATATCCTTTGGAAAGCCAAATGGGTATTGTGTGTACCAGGCTAAATTGGAATATTCTTTACTGGGAGTGAGTTCTACCTTGATCTACTTAAAAAATACATAGTACAATAAATGGCCAAAATACAGACACATTATGTATTTACAGGTTTATTTGGAACACATAAGCAAATAACAGTAACATTTTAAGCTTCGTCAAGCATATAGTAGGGTTGTGTGCTGAAACATTACTGGTTTTTGCTTACAGTATGTGCTCCAAATAAAACCGTGAATATTTCATTTAGTGCCTTAGACTCCTTTTGTACAGTGAATATCCTATGGATATGCCATCCATTTTTTTTCACTGATCAAACAAACAGTCCCAAAGCATTTTACAGGTCAGCTCTTTTGGTAGAACTGTATGAGCAATTCCCTTTTCAGCAGCATAAGGATCACTATGGTATACATGATACGACAATGCACAGCTTTATCATTGGCAGGTTATCAAAGATATATGTAATTTCATAGTGACTGATGTATGAATTGCTGCATTGTGAATTACTGTAGTTATACTATGATAGAGCGAGTGAGACCACCCATACCTTCCTGTAATTTTACTAACTTGTTTGTCCATCCTTAATGTATACCCCAAACATTTTCACACGTTTACTGTACATGTAGTAATATAAATTATTGCTTTGAAGAGTTCAAAGAAGATTGGATTCTGCAGGATAGTCCATTGAATGGACTGACTACACATTCCAGTCATATTAATGTGACCACCGCCTACTTTTGACATGAACATTAAATAACCAATTGCAGAAGACACGTGTCGTCAGCCATCTGGGTGCACTCATCATTGTAGAAGGCACGATATGGATCAACACAAGTATGCATCTATCCTTGTGGACCATGTTCACTCCTACACGGGAAATTTTTTTCCTCAGGATGATGGCATCTACCAGCAGGACAATGCGATATGTCATAAAGCTTGCAGTGTACGTGCGTGATTCGAGGAGCACCAGGATGAGTTTACCGTACTCCCTTGGCCAGAAAATTGCTCAGACTTGAACCCAATCAAGAATCTGTGGGACCATCTCGATCAGGTTGTTCGCGCCATGGATGCTCAACTGCGTAACCTAGCGCAGCTGGCCACGGCACTGGAATCAGCATGGTTCAACATCCCAGTGAACATCATCACAACATCCCCTCAATTCCTGCACGTCTCGCAGCGGTCCGCTCTGAAAGGTGGTTATTCTATATTTTGACAGGTGGTCACATTAATGTGACTGGACTGTGTATATTAAGAAACAAGAAACAACCACATAATTTTATTGTAAAGCAAACCTGCCAGATAAAGTATTGCATGCTGCCCTATCTGAGAGCAGGATATGAAAAATGGAGAGAACCAGAACTTTATGATATAGAGTGTGGGTTTCTATGATGTGGAGCAGGATTTCTGAGTAGTAAGCAGAGTACCATATATACTCGAGTATAAGCCGACCCGAAAATAAGCCGAGGACCCTAATTTTACCACAAAAAACTGGGAAAACTTATTGACTCGAGTATAAGCCAAGGGAGGGAAATGCAGCAGCTACTGGAAAATTTCAAAAATTAAAATGGTTGGAGTTTTTGGTGCAGTAGTTGCTGGGTGCTGGGAAAGGGGAGGGGATGTTTTGTTTGTCTGTCTGCCCCTTCCCTGAGCTTGAGGACTGTTTTTTTCCCCCCACTTGGAATTCAGTCTGGCTGAATATAGGGTATCTGCAGTGCTCCTATTAACCCCTTCCCGACGGAAGAGGAGCACTGCAGATACCCTATATTCAGTAGGCCGGGCACTGTCAGACACAGGGAGACCTAATGTCTATGTGTTTCACTGTCATTTTCTACTTTTATATGTATTCTAGGGAAAGGAGGGATTTAGAACTTTTATTTTTTGTAAAGTTTCTTTTTCCCCCCCACTATTTTATGGGAGATTCTATACATTGATATTGCATCTGGTCATAGACACCCCCCCCTCCTAAAAAAATAAATAAATAAATATATATATATATATATATATATATATATATATATATATATATTTATTTATTTTTTTTGCTGACTTGAGTATAAGCCGAGGGGGGCCTTTTCAGTACAAAAACTGTGCTGAAAAATTTGGCTTATACTCGAGTTTACACAGTAAATCCTGACAGGACTCCTAGCAAGACAGTGAGAGTCCTGGTAACGCCACCCACGGATAATGATTGCCAGCTGTCTGTAATACTGTGAAAGCTGTCAATCACTATATGTGTGGGCAGGGTACGCAGGACTTTCACTGTCTAGGAGCTTGGCCCGAATTTACTGTACTTTTACTCAGAAATCTTACCAGGCCGGTAAACTGCACCACAGAGCTAAGATTCTATACTGTGCATTCAGATATGGCAGCAGAAATCATGTGACTATTGCAGTATAAAGTTTTGCTATAAGATCCATCAGTAAGTATCTTATCAATTTAAACAATGCCTGTAAGTAGCTAAGAAGATGAAAACCATCATGGCGTTATATGGTTAAAATATGATTTCTGCAATATATAAGATTGCTTACCTACGTTCTTGACAAGATAAAGAAATGACTGGTACAGAGCAAACAGTTATCACTTAAAAAGGGGAAAAAAGTTATAATGAAAAACCTGTATTGATTTTCTCCTCTCTCTCTTAAGAAGCTGGCATTGTGGTTGAACAGATCAATCTTCCACCTTATTAGATTGTGTGCCCCTTAAAAAGGTTCATGTTCTGGTACATTAATCAGAGCCGAATAATGTTCTGTGGACTTGAGTGAGGACTTGTGGATATTGATGTTGGCAAGGGGTTAGTCTCTGTCATGAGGAGGAGGTAAGCAGTGTCTAGATAGTGGGTATATTTTTTGTAAGGAGACGCAGCATGGAATCAGTAATAAACACAAGCCGCATATCTAACTAATGGACCGATTGCTGTTGATCTGTCTTGCCCTAATCTCTTTGACCTTGAGCTGGACTCCGCATGCTGGGGGAATACTTAAAGTTAGCTGACTAAGGTTGATATTCAGGTCAGGGATTACTGCTATATTAGCTATGAGCTTTGCTTTTTCCCTGAATTATCATTGTTGCTTCAAAATGTGAGATATATTTAACTTTTACTGAAATATCAGCCACTAAGGGAATGTGAAGTGAGTTTTATACGTTACTGTGCAATATTGAATTTTTCTACAGCTATTCAGCTTATCAGAAAATCTATCAGTAAGTAATACATTTTTTCTGTAGCTTTCTGTAGTACATGAATACCTGTGAGATTTGGTGTCATTTACCGTAGTCACCATCTTTGAATGTCTGTAAGATCACATGAGGGTTCTTTCTGATACACTTTTGCTTAAAAATAGGAAAGAATTTTTTTTCATCTCTCCGATCTCCGTTTTCTGAAGTCTTTTGTTCCTTTCATCTGTTACTATTAATTTCTCAAGCACTTAAAATCAAACAAAACTGAAAAGTTACTTTTAGTTCCTCTAGAGTAATAATATTCCCCTTTGTGTCTTCCTACAAAGTAATAATACCCACCCTGTGCTCACATAAAGTTGTGATGCTCCCTTATTATTTATTATGCTTACTTATATAGCGCCATCATATTCCGCAGCGCTGTTACAGATATTGACAGTCACTGTCCCATATAGGGATCACAATCTAAATTCCCTATCAGTATGTCTTTGGTGTGTGGGAGGAAACCGGAGTACCCTGAGGAAACCCACACAAACACGGGGAGAACATACAAACTCCTTGCAGATGTTGTCCTTGGCAGGATTTGAACCCGGGACTCCAGTTCTGCAAGGCTGCAGTGCTAACCACTGAGCCACCATGCTGCCCACTGAGCCACCATGCTCCCTTTTGTCTCCCCACAAAGCAATATGCTAACACAGTCAATAAAGTTGGACATCCAACCTATAATTCCAACCTATAACTCTACCTCATCTGTTCCTCCTCAAAGAAATAGCCCCCTCTAGGCTCCATTTCTTACACACAGGAAGTTCCTTCCCACAAAATAATTGCGCTCACTTATAACCTAACCCATTTTTAAGCATTAACTCTTACTAACTGGCTTACTTCACTAAGGATACTGACAGTATTCTCTTTTTTGCCCTAGACAATCAGGGATTCTGATATAACCCTTACTGTGCCATAGACTATTCATTATGTACTTTCCCCCCAATATATGTAATTCATCCAATATGACCTAATTTCATTATTCCTATGTGCTTGAAAATTCATGTGACACATCATCATTTATGTGATAAGATTTGATGGTAACCCCGTCTACCTAAGAATAACACATCTTTTTGAGGATCACCGTTTCAGGCACCGGAACTTCCTATATGGGGACATTTATAATGAAGAAGATGATAGCGCAATCTCCCTAACTGTATACTTCTGGTACTTAAGGTTTCTTAGATTATTTAGAATAATACAAGAAAGAAGAATTACACTGTGCCCCGGCAGGCAGAGATGATATTGTCTCTAGCTTCCCATGTAATGTAGTCCTTAGTTACAGAGAAAACGACATTTGAACATTAATATGGATGCTGGAATCTTCTATTTCAAAGTGAGAGGATTATGAGTCTAGTTCATGAATACACCTCCATGCTTATTTTAATATTAGGATTATACAGCCATTCTGATACAGATTTTCAATATTAATACTCCAAGTTCACCAGGTCTAATAGATAATTTTAATAATGTATAGTATGTATTGTAAAATCTGGTGACAGGTCCTCTTTAAAACTGTTCGTACAATTGTAGCAAGAAAATGCACATCAGTCTTTGACCCATGGATAATCTATGTGAAAACAAGGCCAATACAATGGTATAAAATAAAGCTTCCATTCTCTGATATCAAAATTGAAAGCATGGTAGAAAATGTGAAGAGCATTGCAAGTTGCAGGCAAGCAGAAGCCTGTTTAAATGTGATTAGCTCAGTTGTATTTATTCCAGTCTTCAGCTAATAGGAAGGTCCATTTCCTCCTAGCTTTCAGGAAATCAATCAAGCCTAACCAGAAAACCTGTTTGGTGTACAGGGACTACTTTAAAACACACTTAAACTTCGAGACTAGCTGAACATAGCCAAAGTGGAAAGAGTACTGACTCAGGAATGTGTTCTAGCTTTCTAAGATAAATCTCGCTTATGATATTGAAATAAACTGTAAGCAAGATAAAATGTATTAAGAGAGTGGTTGGATTTAATGTCTAGAGGAATTTTGGTACTATTCCGTTATCGGGCCAGCAGCAGCGCAGTTCAGCAGCAGCTTTCGGGACAGCAGTTCAGCAGCGGGAATTACAATGACATCCGAGGACTGCTGGCCCGATGCTTGTGCCCAGTAACCAGTACATCGATGACCCCCCTCCCCCATCCTTCTCCTCCTGCCAGTGCTGCCCCCCAGCTCTCCTTACATCTTCCCCGTACCCTCTCCCCGCCACACGACTAGGCCTCACCTCAGCGCTAGTACCGAGACCGAAAGGAAAGACACCGGGGCTCAATCCAGGCCCTGACAAGAAACACGCCGACTATAGGAACGGTGAGCTACAGCGAGCCGGAGGGACAAACTTTCTGCAGCGTCCGGCGGCTATCTAGTAGCATTCATTGCTCAAGATTTACGGTGAGGCCTATTACAGGGAGAGGGTACGGGGCAGATGTAAGAAGAGCTGGGGGGCAGCACTGGAAGGAAGAGGAGGATGAGGGCATTGATCGATGTACTGCCTACTACACACAAGCACGGCCTCTATCATCGGGCCAGCATCGGCTTAGTCACGTGGCGGGGAGAGGGTACGGGGTAGATGTAAGGAGAGCTGGGGGGCAGCACTGGAAGGAGGAGGAGATGGAGGGGGGGTCATTGATGTACTGGCTACTGGGCACAAGCATCGGGCCAGCAGTCCTCGGATGTCATTGTAATTCCCGCTGCTGAACTGAACTGCTGTCCCGAAAGCTGGTGCTGAAATGCGCTGCTGCTGGCCCGATAACGGAATAGTACCGGAATTTTTTCATTGGGAATCTAACTCTAAGAAGACATTTATTTACCACTGGTCCCCTCGGAAGACCTTAGACAACAATTCACTCCTCCTAATATTCCCTTCAGAGTTCTTTGCCGTAGTAGACTAATTTTGCAAGATCCTACATGGCTTCAGTTTTGACCTTATAAAAATTAAGACTTTATGTCTTTGACCCACAAAGGATATTAGGCGTGCCCTATGTTCATTTTTATGTTTGTTACTATTTAAATAGTATTTCAATGCTCTTTTGACAGGCGTAATCTTTGGAATTGTGGCATGGCATGTTTTTATCTCATTTAATTTGTCACACCCTTTGTTGTCAGTATCACCTTTTGTATATTCCTCAATAAATCTTAATAAATAAAGACTTGTTGAAAAAGCAAGATAAGTTCTATTCCCAAGCTCTACTTTCTCTAGATCTTTCCAGTTTTCTATCCCTCTATGTGGATCGAAAATATGTAGAGTTTATGTAAGATTTATATAAAATCCAGCTTTAGTATATTATAGCTTTATCCCTTACAAATTATCAGACATTGAACCTTTTTTTTTTAATTTGAGCAATTATACAGAGCATAGGTGGGACTCAGCTGCTTCTCCCTGTTTCAGTGTTTGGACGCTGAGGGGGCATTAAACAGTGTGGGCACACTGAGGGGGCCTTATAATGTGTGGGATATTGTCAGAATAGTAATAATAGAGGACATGATATGTATAGGGCATACATTAATGTGGGACAGGGGAGACTCTAGGTGACAGGAGCACTGTGGATGGTTCCAAAAGGGGGCATTTCAATAAAGGGGAATAGTGTGAAGAATTTTCATGGCACACCTTGCACATAGCCCCTTCTCCCTCTGCCTTGAAAAAATTTCATTGGACACTTTACATGCTGCTTCCCTGTAACCCTACAGAACTGGTTGTTAAAATTGAGCTCGGCAGATCCTCCTGTAGGTGCTGTGGCCCAATCCCCCACTCTTCTTGTAGTGAAGCTGGCAATTGCCTGTATCAGAACAGGGGGCTGCCTGCTGTTTGGACCTCTGCTTCCCAGTACTTTCATTATGACATAGGAGGAGAAACATTCATCTCCTGCCTGCTGTCCCTCTTCAAGCCTCAATGCCTACACTAACGGGGATCAGTAATCATCCCTGCTGCCTTCACACGTTAGCACGTGCAGGCAGCAGAGTCAATTGCCGATCCATGCTGCTGTTTAGGTTAAGGGATAAGGACTTGAGGACAGTGGGCAGGAGGTGCTCCGTTCCCCCATCCTCTGTTAATGTAAATTATGTATGGAGGGCACTAATGTATAGAGTCAGAGTATAGACTCACCTATTCAGGAAGGCCTACAGGGCAGGGATTTCTACCCCACTGTGCCAGTCGGTCATTGTTAGTATTGTATTTGTTTTATATATCTTATGTACTTATGTAAACCCTCAAATGTAAAGCACCATGGAATTAATGGTGCTATATAAACAAAACAAAAAAATAAATATAATGCTCCTTTATGCCCCCCACCCACAATATAATGCTCCTTAGTGCCACTGCACAGTATAACACCATGTTATTTGCCCTCCATACAGTATAATGCTACATTAGCCCCTACACAGTGTAATGCCATGTTAGTGCCCCTGCACAGTATAATGCACCGTTAGTTTACCCCACAGTGTAATGCCACGTTAGTTGCCCCCTGCCATGTTAGTCACCCCTGCACATTAGTCACCACCTGTACAGAGTAAATCCTACTTTGAGGTTGAGGTAACTAATATAACAGGATAGCATTTTCTTACTTTGAAAAATAATCTCATGGAAATCATGGTGTCTTGATGCTACAAGGCACAGTAATAACAGCAAGTTACAGGAAAGAAGAACTGTGGCATTTCTTTAGTATCTGTGTCATATATACTGTTATAGAATGCGTTCAATCATTTATAAAAAAAACAAAAAAAACTTGATAGTCTTCAGTAGTTGATACCTTTTTAATGGCTAACTCATTTTTTTTTTATTTTTTTTTTATATTTCCAACCCACTGGCTAACACGGTACAAGAACAAACATTTTCCTTATATTCAATCATTTAAACAAGTAGGAGTATTTTCTACATAACACATTGATCACTAGAACAGTGGATACTTGCGAGATAATGCTGAGCTGTATTTGGTTGTTATTTATAGCTAATGGGAATAGAAACTATGTCAAAGTCATTAGGGAGACAGATTTTGACCACAATGTGCTGTAGGGATGATACCAACACGTGTATTAGGGATCATATTTTGCACACTGTTAATGAACTATATGTAATGAAACCTTGTCAATATAGATATTTACAAAGTAATATATTTATATAAGTGGAATTCCTTTTACTAAATCTTGCACTTGAGCTAAATAGGAAGCGTTGTTTGTTTAACACACTTTGCATAAGTGAATAGTTCAGGGGATCCTAAATAACTTCATGATATATCTTATCAGAAAGCAATGCTTCATTCTGCTGCTGTTAGAGTTTTTCGCTGCTCTCTGCCCCGCTGCTAAAATTACTTTCACTGTGAAAATCACTGCCCTATCCACATTGAGACAGGCTGCATATCACATGACTCAGATGTGTCATCTCCATAGAAGTGTATAGAGAAAGATGGGGAGGAAGGAGCAGGGGGAAAGAGATATATCAGGGGAAAACACAGGCTTAAACTGATACTGGGGCTGAACAGAAACAATTTATCACAAGTGAAGGACTGTAAGGGAATTGCCAGTTGAGCAATTCCCCAGTGCTGCTGCTGAAACCTGGGAGGAAGGGAAAGACACAAACAGTGAATCCTAAACTTGACCCAGCCTCTGTCTCGATCTACTTTCCTCAACTGACTTAATGACAGGGACAACTGGGCGACAGTGCTTTCTCTAAAAAAGTGAAAACACAGAATGTGAATAAGACAAAATAACACAGAAGAGGAGTCAGCAAGCTAAGGGTCAAAGACAGACATAAAAAGCAGTACTAAATCGTAATCCAAAAGAGTAGTAACAAGAAAATCCAAAGGTAAGAAGTCAGTAAATACAATACAATAGCAAAGAGAATTGCTTAGTGAGGACAGAGTCACAATAGCGTGTGGGCTGATGACCTGTTATAGGAAGTCCAGAATCTGTCCCAGGCTTGATAGGCAAATAGGCTATCAATCACACAGGTAAGGCTAAGGGTTTGATCACATCTGCGTATGTATTCCGTCCGGTTAGAGTCCGCATGGAGACCCCTCAAATGGAATACAAACGCAATTGCAAGTGCTGTGCTGTAAAAGCACATGGACCCCATAGACTATAATGGGGTCCGTGTGCTTGCTGCGCACTGCCTGAATGGCATACAACAGCAGATGTGAACAGGGCATCAGATTAACTATTTGAGGGTCATAGGGAAACAAGGTGCAAGATATGGGTGTGGTGGAAAATTAGTTCAGAGATGAACAGTGTTCAAAAAGAGTAACAAGAACCAAAAGCAAGGAATCATAACTGAACAGCAGACTAATTCTGTGTGGCTTTAGCCATACATATCCAGGAGAGACCCTTCTAACCACTATCCCGATTGCGTCATTTGACTTGCATTTTGTTTAACTGCAATTCATTCACAAATCTAAGTTTTTACTGATGGTTTAATGAATTGGCACTTTGAAGGTTACAGTCTAAAGATTTCTTACAACAAAGTCCCCTCAATCTCAGAAAACCTACACATGAGCTATCACAAATCTATTCTTTGAAATGTGACAAAAAGAATCATTCCATTAAAGAGGTCTATATACAGTCCTATGAAAAAGTTTGGGCACCCCTATTAATCTTAATCATTTTTAGTTCTAAATATTTTGGTGTTTGCAACAGCCATTTCAGTTTGATATATCTAATAACTGATGGACACAGTAATATTTCAGGATTGAAATGAGGTTTATTGTACTAACAGAAAATGCGCAATATGCATTAAACCAAAATTTGACCGGTGCAAAAGTATGGGCACCCTTATCATTTTATTGATTTGAATACTCCTAACTACTTTTTACTGACTTACTGAAGCACAAAATTGGTTTTGTAACCTCAGTGAGCTTTGAACTTCATAGCCAGGTGTATCCAATCATGAGAAAAGGTATTTAAGGTGGCCAATTGCAAGTTGTTCTACTATTTGAATCTCCTCTGAAGAGTGGCATCATGGGCTACTCAAAACAACTCTCAAATGATCTGAAAACAAAGATTGTTCAACATAGTTGTTCAGCGGAAGGATACAAAAAGCTGTCTCAGAGATTTAACCTGTCAGTTTCCACTGTGAGGAACATAGTAAGGAAATGGAAGACCACAGGGACAGTTCTTGTTAAGCCCAGAAGTGGCAGGCCAAGAAAAATATCAGAAAGGCAGAGAAGAAGAATGGTGAGAACAGTCAAGGACAATCCACAGACCACCTCCAAAGAGCTGCAGCATCATCTTGCTGCAGATGGTGTCACTGTGCATCGGTCAACTATACAGCGCACTTTGCACAAATAGAAGCTGTATGGGAGAGTGATGAGAAAGAAGCCGTTTCTGCACGTACGCCACAAATAGAGTTGCCTGAGGTATGAAAAAGCACATTTGGACAAGGCAGCTTCATTTTGGAAACAAAAATTGAGTTGTTTGGTTATAAAAAAAGGCGTTATGCACGGCGTCCAAAAAGAAACAGCATTCCAAGAAAAACACATGCTACCCACTGTAAAATTTGGTGGAGGTTCCATCATGCTTTGGGGCTGTGTGGCCAATGCCGGCATCGGGAATCTTGTTAAAGTTGAGGGTCGCATGGATTCCACTCAGTATCAGCAGATTCTTGAGAATAATGTTCAAGAATCAGTGACGAAGTTGAAGTTACGCCGGGGATGGATATTTCAGCAAGACAATGATCCAAAACACCGCTCCAAATCCTCAGGCATTCATGCAGAGGAACAATTACAATGTTCTGGAATGGCCATCCCAGTCCCCAGACCTGAATATCATTGAACATCTGTGGGATGATTTGAAGCGGGCTGTCCATGCTCGGCGACCATCTAACTTAACTGAACTTGAATTGTTTGTCCAAAATACCTTTATCCAGGAACTGATTAAAAGCTACAGGAAGCGACTAGAGGCTGTTATCTTTGCAAAAGGAGGATGTACTAAATATTAATGTCACTTTTCTGTTGAGGTGCCCATATTTTTGCACCGGTCAAATTTTGGTTTAATGCATATTGCGCATTTTCTGTTAGTACAATAAACCTCATTTCAATCCTGAAATATTACTGTGTCCATCAGTTATTAGATATATCAAACTGAAATGGCTGCTGCAAATACCAAAATATTTAGAACTAAAAATGATTAAGATTAATAGGGGTGCCCAAACTTTTTCATAGGACTGTATATATATCAGCTTTTTATAAATAACCATATTAATATGATTATTGTTGAGCTGCCTTCATTTTATCAGCAGGTTAAACAGTTTCATTAAATTTATACTTAGACAGAGAAAAGAAGGAAACGTAACGTTGCAGCGTGTGCTATGTTATTACATTTTCAATAATAGAAGAAACTTTTACATTAGAAGAACAATAATTAAACAATCCAGGCTGGAATTAATAGTGTTTGTTGCTAAAACACTGAAATTATTGGAGCTATTCCTGTTTCTAGATGTTTTGCATCTGACTCCTGCCTCCTCCACATTAGTTAGCGCTGTATAACATAGTGTTTGTCTCACTTCACGAGAGAAAATTGTATGTAAAAGACACTTAGAAACAATTAGACAATTTGGAAGGAATTGACAAGAAGACAACTGCTTGAACACCTTCTAGATATATAAAGCACTGCCAAGATGTCTGTTATTTGTTATTTTATGATCTTTTTTTACCATAGTATATTTATATCACAGAGCTTTAGGTCATGCCCTACTCGATAATTGTTATCTTTGACTAGCTTGCACTTACAGGCTTCAGCTGCCTTGCCATATTCATTTGCGTTGACACATCTTGTCAATTTTCCTGTCAAAAGACACTTCTGATAATCTATTCTGAGGGGGGAAAAAAAAAGAATAATTTTAATGTTTTTTTTTTTTTTTTATTGAGTTGCTTATTATTTTGCCTTGGGATAGATAACACTGGACACAATGTAACGGCCATATGTGCATGTTAATGAGGAGAGAGATGTAAGATTATGCTTTGGGATTGGTAACACTGGACACAACATCATGGCCATATGTGCATACTAATAATGAGTAAGGTGAGGCCACACGGTGGCTCAGTGGTTAGCACTGTAGCCTTGCAGTGCTGGGTCCTGGTGTTCAAACCCCGCCAAGGGCAAAAAAAAAAATACAAAAAACATCTGCAAGGATTTTGTATGTTCTGCCTTTGTTTGCATGGATTTCTGTCCCATATTCCAGAAAAAAGACATACTGATAGCGGGAAAAAATATACATTGTGAGCTCTACGTGGGGCTCACAATCTGCATAAAATAATAATAATGAGTAAGGAAAGATATTGCTGTTAAAATCTATGGCTGTTAATGTCTACATACCAGTAGGGGAAAGCATAAATTGAATAATGACAAAGACAATTTTTTCCAAAATTTCTGCATAAAGGGTTTCACTTATCAAACCTTTCTAATAGTAACTATAGCATCATTATGCCACACTGACCAGTCACAATGAAAGGCAATGATTCCAGAATTTTAGAGACTAGATTCACCTTTACAAGCAGTTTCTCTGATGCATCTAAATGGTCAAGTAGATGTAATTAAAAATGTAACATGGGTTCTTCATGGTAACAGACGAAAAAACCCCTGTATAATGCGATCTTGCCGTCATACTTACTCCTACTGTTGGGAAAATCCAGTGCTGGATTCTACTTGAATATTTCAAATTGCTTGGACAAACTAAAATGGCTGCCGAGACAGGATTTGTGGTATTTATGCTATGGGGTCTCTTCAGATACCAGAGAATAATAGGTGCAGGCCCAAGGAAGATGCAAAAAATGTTAAAAAATTATACTCGCCTTCCCTCACCTCTTTTGGACCATTTTGTGGGATCTGGTGAACTTTCCTCTTCCAGGCTCTCTGTCACGTCATGTACCTGGGGTCACTGCTGAGGCTTGTGATTGGTGACATGGACATGTTGAGCATTATGACATCATGGGATCTGCATGAAGAGAACCCAGAGTATAGTACTTTCACATTTAGTTCTTTCTGAACAAATTCAGACTAACTCTTAGCTTGGATTAATTTTTTTGGGCATACTTTTTCTGTTTGACAGAATTGTGAGAAAAATACTGAATAACTATTGAGAAAGTGAAAAACCTTAGCATGCTATGTCTAGCTTTTATCAAATGAAAGGACATGATTATATATGAATTTGTCCATTGTCTGTAAAAAAAAAAAAAAATTATAAAAGTCCCAAACCTAAAGGACACGTGGCTAGCATTGATCCTACATAGGTTTTAGGATTGCTTAATATTAAGTTACATTTAACAAGTAAGAAATGAACTTTTTTTCCCCAAAGGTTACGTTCAAAACAAAAAAGTAAAATGCTAAACTATGCTAAAAAGGAAAACAATAAGATAGAAACACAGCTGAGATAATGGAAATCTAGACTTCACACTTCTAATAGCCAGACTCAAGTGTATTAGCAACAAACACTGCATGCCTAAAATATGTCTGTGTGCTAGAAGCACTTATCCTGTTGTGTCTCATGATGAGCAGTTATGTTACTGTCCTTTCCGGAGTGTGGAAGATGGAAGTATATGTCATCTCAAATACGATTTTCTGATTGAATATTATTGTGCTCATTCCTTTTTATTTATCTGTTTAAAGCCAAAGAGGGGAACAGCGTGGTCCGCAGACATTCTGTGTGCACAACCAAACCACTCACAGGATTATTTTCACACCCTTCTAAATGCACCTTACTGTCAGAACATCTGCACTGCTCCAGGAATAAACAAGGACACCAAGCTGAATGTGTCACATAGTAGCATTATGTACTCCATGCTAAATGTAACTGCATAGGCATAGAAAAATGATATTTTCCCTCCATAATTTTTTTTTTTTTATCTCTTATGCCCCTTGTTGGCTGCAAACCTGTATAATACCCCATTGATGTCCCCCCAAAATATAGTGCCCCCACAGAGTATAACACCTTACTGTTTAATGCTTGTTACTGTCACTACACAGTATAATGCCCCCTTATTTTCCCCGCACATATTTCCTCACATACAGTATAATGTCCCCTTAGTGGCCTCCACAGGAAATTATGTCCTATTGATGCTCTTCATACTGTATAATGCACCCCTAATGACATCACAGCAATCTCTGTATAAGATAAGATAAGATAATCCTTTAATAGTCACACAGTGGGGAAATTTCAGTATAGTGTGTCTCTACTCTGGGTGTGATGCTACACGGTGACCACCATAATTCAGTGACCACAGGGGGACAAACTGAGAAGTCAAAAAGCATCTCTGCTGCCAGGTTAAGCCCGCAGGGTCTGGGTCACACCACCCTACAGGTGCATCACCACAACAATAGATGTCATGCAGAGTTGCATGTGAATGGATCTCAAAAGGTTGACCTTACCAAGTCCCAGTTAGGGGATTGAGAGCATGTAGGTAGATCCCTTATACAATGTTTGCTCATTAAAAACACCCAGGCCAAATGGGTGAAGTGATGGTACCAAGAAAAAATGAGAGAGACAGAATTGTTATGCAACATCATTTAGGAGAAATAAAAGGAAAGACATGGTCTATGCTTCATAGCTGCCTATGATACTGTAAGTTTTGCATTGGTTCCTGCCATACAAAATCTGCCTCAGAAATCTTCCTGCTGTAGGAATAAAGGTTTGTATTCAGATTCACTTCAACTGAAGGTGCAGGTGGAAGCTACCCCAAGATTTGGCGGGACACTTCTCTTTTCTACTACTGATATAAAAAGCTAGGTAAAAAAAACAAAAGCGTCTGGCTTCCATTGAAAAGAAATGGATATGGGCCAAATCAGCAGAAGAAAGCCAATGCCAATGCTGCATCAGCATCCCGTCATGGCTAGACCAAGGCTGGAAAATTCCTCTTCATTTTCCACCTAGTGAATTCACCCTTAGACTGATCAATAGATACTAATATTTCATAATAGTGTAGTGCTAGATGTGAATTTATATATTGTACCTTTCATCTGTAATGTCTCAAGACCTCTAAATTTTAACAGATAAAATAGATATTTTTCTATGCAGTGTGTATATATATATATATATATATATATATATATACACACACACATTTCAATAATTACTCTGTATACTCTGGTTGTATGTTCAGATGGGTGGTTTATGTATTTGCAATGTAAATAACAGTACAAATAAAATGTATAGTAGTTATATAATAATAAATAGAAATGGAATTTAATGTATTTTTTCTACATATTTATGCAGAAGCAAATGGCTTTGAATATCATCCTAACAAACACTATCTACATTACAAGAAGACGCCGTCATCTGATTAACTACAATGATCAGATGAGATTTGAGAGCAATCCTTCTCACTGGGTGAATGGGCACAAGGATATGTAATTGTAAATAAAGTAAATATTTATGGGTCAGTAAATTAAAACCCAATTATTTCAATCTCTATGGAAGTGTACTGAAGACATATATCTATATATGCATACGTATACCCATAGAGGACCATTCTAGTGAGCCATCTCTAGGGAGTGTATTCTGTGATTGCATCCGGCTACTAACTAGATACAACTAATTGGATTTTAGGCCATTGGAGCAGAAATATTTTTAACATGGTATTCATGTTATGGTATTCAAAAGAATACATAGGTTGTCCTACAAAGCAACATAAAGGGCAAAGGATTTTTGAATGGAAGGAAAAACCATTCCATTTCATGTAGCTATTGGGACTTCCAATAAATATTTTTTAATACAGACCTTGCTGAAGATTGAGCAGGACACTTATTTTTCAGCATCCTACTGTGATCTTTGTCTCCCATTGTAAAGAATAGGAGGAAGCTCAGATGGCACCTGCCCCAAATCTGTGTCAAATTTGTGTGAATGTGCCCTAACAGTTTTCTCCACTGGAAAAAACTGACAACCCCTTTAAAACCATACTTCTGTAAAATCTGCTTACAAATAAGTTTTAACAAGAGTTCATCTTATGAAAAAAATCTGAAGCAATTTCTTAGTGAATGTAATTTGTATAACTATGATATATACTGTATATTTATACACACATGCATACAGTATACAGGAGTAAAAGTAGGGCTGTCATGATGCTTGATGACATCTTGTCCCATTACATAATGTGACAACTGTGACATTTGTGAAAATCAAGTGTCCATTTACGGCAGACACGTAGTTTGGTAATAGAATAGCAGTGATTTTCTAGTTACAGCGGGATAGCTGGACATCTGGTTACTTTTCTCTCCATTATATGTCAGTGCTATTAGGCTTCTAGGCTCTTCTCTGAAATGATAGCTGGGCTCTTCAGAAATGCTGTAAAATACGGCATTTTTGTAAATGTGTTCTGACATTAGGTAGCATTTTAAAGATAGACCCATATCAAAGGAAGAATGACGCTCTTACAATACTCTAAACATTAACTTTAATGTGCCAAAATGTTTTGTGCTAGAAAATGAAGTCCTTTCTTGCTCTGCTGACAAAACATTTGCTACCTACATGAAGTAAAATGGTTCCTTTGAAGTGCGAGGAATTTGCTCCGAGTATATGGTTCTAAAAAATGTAGTTTTTTCAGGTAGGAATGCCCAATGGGACACTGGATGGCAGAATGAGGCCATATGCTAGTGGTCAGTAATGCTAGTAATGTTGTGTTATTTCATTATCAGCGCTTTATGTTACTTAGCTCAGCAGTAGTAACAAATCTGCTCTAATAGAAATGATGGCAAATCTATAAATCCATAGAAAATGATCTATCATTGCCTCTCATTTTGCCTATCGCAACGGTCCTCTGATTCTAAAATTTGAGACCACCTATCTGAGGTTTGTTATACGATTATTATGGGCTACCAAGATATGTCCTAAATGGTATGATAGAGAATTAACCATGAAATAAACAAAAACGATCCATTTCATTTTACAATATAACAAAGCATTCTTATCAAAATTACAAATGCATACATTACTTTTTCTTGTAGAGAGAATTTTCTTTCATTAAGACTTCGCTAATAAGAAAATTACATTATAACCAGTCTATCTATCTATCTATCTATCTATCTATCTATCTATCTATCTATCTATCTATCTCAGTTAAAGCACATTCCTGGAGAAATCTGGGTTCAAAGGCATTAAAGGGGTGCTCCTATCTTCTATATTTGTGGCATATACAGAATATATCATAAATGTCTGATAAAGTTAGATTCTTCATTAGTTTAGCTATTTATGTAACGCCCATAATTAATGAAGAGAGTCCATGTAGCATGTGTGGCTACAGCTCCATTCACAGTGACCACGAGACAGGGGTGGATATTCCATAAATTTATGATATGATAATATCTCTTCAAGGTTATCTTTCCAAACTTTATAACTATGTTATACTTTTATATGAGAATATATATATATATATATATATATATATATATATATATATATTCTACAGAAGTAGCAAAGTTTAAATTTACACTTAATGCTTTACAAACACTGGAACAAAGTGTTAACTTGAACCTTTCAATGGGTTTCAATGGCTTTTTTAGTCTTCACAGACTAACAAGATAGAATGTCTCCACGATTAAAACTCATTCACAGAAATTTTTCCTGAGAACACTGATATATAATGTAAAACTTCACTTTTATTCAAATAACACTAAAATGCTATATATAAAAAGAGAGGTCACAGTTAGGTACGTCACACTTCACCTTCCAATAGGAAGGCTATATCCAGCTCTTTCTAAATAAGAGACAAAACAGGTCCATTGCATGATTAATGGTGAGAGGGGGAGGGAATAAAGGGGTAAATTGCCCTTAGAGACTAGATGTCATATCCTTCATGCAATAAACCCTCACTCCCTAAGTTTTGCAAAAACTGCATCAAAAACCACACCAAAACAACACGTCTCATTTTTCTCCTATTGCTTTTAATGTTTTTTTCCTGTTGGAATCCACCTGAAGATAGGTCATGTGTCTTTTTTATTTCCACTAGCTGAAAAAAAATGCTAGCGGAAAAAACTGCTAGAGACTCCCAGTGAAATGAATGGGAGGTGACTTTTCAGGCAGATTTTGCGTCGGATTCTGTGTCAAAAACCGACTGCAAAAACCTCCTTGTGAACAGACCCTTAGGGTCCATTCACACGGAGGAAAATGGTGAGGAATTTGGTGTGGAATTTTCCACGCTGAAAAAAAACCCTCCCATTCATTTCAATGGGTTCTGCTAAGCTTTTTTTTTTTTCCACTAGTGAAATTTTCTTTTTCAGCATGGAAAATTCCACACCAAATTCCTCCCCATTTTCCTCCATGTGAATGGACCCTTAGGGTTGTGTGAATCTAAGGCCTCATGTAGCACAAATGAATGCAGTGAAAGCAAGTTGTGTTTTTCTCATTGAGTTTTTTTCTTTCCTTATTAAATCTATAAGGAATACTCTTGTGACTGCGCAACTAAAATGAACATGCTGTGTTTCTAAAAATGCTGCTTTTCTGCAGCTCTTTTTTCCCCGCAATGAGTGGATGAGATCTCATTTGCTGGCACTGTAAAATGCTGAGTTTGTTTCCCACTGCATTTCTGCAATGTAGAGCTTTAACCTTCATTCCGATCATCTTTATTGTAAATGCAATTAAATTAGAAACCGTCTACACAAAAGCATAAAAATGTCAAAATTATCCCAAGTCCAGCTTCATACTCATAGCATGCTTTGAGCCCCATGCACACGACCATGTGCTTTGAGAACTGACCCATTATTTCATTGTGGCCCCATACAAAGACGTGTTATTGTGGGTCAAGGACCGTGAGCCCGAAACTTAAGACAGGTCCTGTTCTGGTCCATTTTGTGGATCTGGGTCATAATGGAAATTTATGGAACTATAGAGATATCATTCATGTGCCATCCATGGCGTTTTCTTACAGACTGATATTTACACATGTTGTAATATCCAACCAATGGCCCTAGTAATTTTTTCATAATCTAAAATGCCATGGTGTTTGGACATTGAAGTTTTTTCTTTGCTCTGTCACTAGAGAACTGGATATTGCAATATGAGGTACTATATTTTGAAATTATATATCTTCCTACAAGATAGCCACTTCAAAAGCCACAGTGTATTCTTTTCATTTCTTTTCATAAAAAACAATATTCTGTAAAACCCAAACAGCTGTCATTGTGCACCTCCAGAGTAGGTGAATTACCGGCACATTATCTTAAGTATCAAAATGCAGAGAACCAGAGATTTGAATATTGTGTCGGTAAGGAAGATGTGATATGTCCAAAATACTATATCCAGAAACAAGTTATAACAATGTATCTGTATATTTCAGGAGCAGAGATCAAACGAATGGTCATGGCACGCAATGGTCATTTACTTTGCATTACAATGGCCATGGTATGAAAATAGCTAAAGCAATAGTAAAATCTAAATACATGAAGAATAACACTAACATGCGTTCTGCATTTTCTGACAACTTTTACCTCTGAGCTGGTGGGTGCAGTCTAACTGCGATGATGTCTGCTTTATCTAGCACACAGAAAGTAGAGGAGAATCTGCTTCATAATTCTATTACTCAGAAGCATCAGCAGAATTATAGTATATAGGACATTATATAGAACAATACTGACCTAAATTGATGTGAGTGAAGCACTTAAGGTGAGATAGAAACTTCCTTTTCAGTTCCAGAACCCTCTGCTTGTGCCTGTGTCTCCTCTCTGACGCCTGCTTACTACTCTATATAATCCGATTAATCTGTAAATTGCAGTCCATCTTGCACTAGCAAGTCAGAGATTCAGCAGATTTGTCAAAGTGAAAGTGAATTCAACATATTATGAAGTTTCTTATAGTCTCTTATACTATTGAATTCTGCAGTTTTTGGAGTTATTGACGATATAATAGTATGCGAAGCTGAAAAGACAAAATTTAAGGAAAATTAATGTAATTTTTAAAAAAGTTGTTGCAGATCATAACTAACAAAGAGCCCTAGATGTTACCATGTTGTGACTGGTGAAGCCCTAGTAGAGGAAGATGGGAAGCCCTGCTGTAAAGTACTTACAATTGTTATTATATACAGTAACTTTCTGCTGCCCACGCATTGCAACAGCCATACGTATGCTAGGGAATTATTACTCTTGTAATTCACTAATACTACTATGAGTTTGGCAACAGTAAACTTATACTTTAAGATGTCAAAAAGTAAAATTTCAATAAATAAAATCTATTACAAGATGTTTTCTATCATCACAGCAGCCATTCAGAGTTTTCAGAAGTCTAGATCAGTACGATTTGGTCCATTTGGGATGTAATGGATTTGTGAACTGCAGGACATAATATCTAAAGTCAATAGCGCACTAGAGTTCAATAATGTCTTGCATATTTCTGTAAGATTTCCCATTCTGTGACTGACCAACTGAATCAATGTTATATTACGTGTGGAGACTGCAGATTCTTCTGTATAATTTGTGGTATGTTACAAGGACAGAACTGTATGAAGAAACAACAAAAACAAATACTTTTCCAGACATGTCTAAACTCAACAATATATTCAAGTGTACATCCTGATACCCTGTTTTTCTGCAAGATGAGTATTTTTATCTGACAAGTTATACTATTTCTTTTTGTAGTTCTAGGAATTCACATATACATTTAGGCAAATATTTGAGTACACAATAAACCTGCAAATACGCAAATACTGATCAGTTGCTTTTGGATACCCTCAATGTCTTTGGTTATAATGCTTGGCTGGATATGAATGATAACACTACTTAACTTTCCATTTTGCTCCTTCAGATTAAACAAACCACCTGCTATATACACGTGAATGGGTGTTTGTACAGGAATTGCTAGAACAGCAATTCCCCAGTACTTGCTGCTGAACCTTGGGGGAGGGGCACAATAGACAGTGAGCCCTAAGCTGAAACCCCCCGCTGTCCCTTCCTGCTTGCCGGTCCTATCCTAAGCAATAGGCGACAACTGATTGACGGGCCCTTCCTATATATGTGACAACACAGAATGCAGACAAGACAAACAACAACAAAGGGAGGTCAGCTAGCCAAGGGTCCGGTAACAGTTTAGCAACACAGTACAGAATCAAAATCCAAGATAGTAGTCAAGGGAAGCCAAGGGTCAGAGATAAGTAATACAATAATAGAAGAAAGAGGAGCTTAGCAGAGACAAAGTCTAAGGAAAGAGTTACTATAGCCAGCAAGCCTGTGTGGGCTGATGGCCTGTATATAGGAAGCCAAAAACCCACCTAGGCTTGATTGGTAGACAGGCTGTCAGTCACACAGGCAAGGCTAGAATTAACCATTTGATGATCGGAGAGAAACAAGGTGCAGGAGATGGGTGTGGTGGAAATTCAATTACAGAGGTAATAGAGCAGTATTCACACAATGCAATGAAAAACTCTAAGCAAAGAATCAAAATGAGCCCACCTCTTGTGCCGCAACATGCGCACAGAGGGTGACGCAGAGACCCGAACAGGCAGAAACGTTAGTGTTTTTAGAGTTGTTCTTATTTCAGCATCCTGTATCAATGGTCAGCACTTTATTTAGGCTATCCATATCAGTTGGGTACTTGGGTTGAAGATAGAGTCTATAGGCTCAAACCAGTCATTAAAATTTCATAAAAAAATATATTTGTCCTGAAAAAATTGACTTTTAATATCTTCCAGCTCTTGTGTAGTTATATGATGTCTTTTCTGAAGCATGCTTCAGTGCAGTTAGGAACTGACAAGTGAAGGCAGAGCCAAGGCCAATTGAAAATGTTGCCAAGAGGAAGATGAATCTGTATTGGAATGTTGTCTTTTCAATTAAAAGTAACAGGATGACTGCTCTAGGGCTAATGACTTGTGCCAACCGGAGCATTCAAGTACGGATCAATGTGTTCAGCTCAAGATTTGAAGAGTTTATTTTTTGGATTGTGATTTAGCATGTTGCTAGATGTGTTGCTGTAGAAGCTCAGATAGGAACATGGATCTACAACGCTGCGCTTTAGAAGTGGCAGGCGGTATTGATTAGCGTACCACTCAGAATTTGCCTTTGATCTAAAAAAAAGTGACAAATACATCATGAAAACGTGACAAAGAATACATAGGGTTTAAAGAGGAGAATACAGAATACATTATCATATTAAAATGGTACTTAACTAAGAAACAAATGTACCTCACGCTCATCTTATACCTATGATATTATAAGAAATTGTCATATTAAGGATGAAAGGCATAGACTGGTACTAGTGCAAATACTATTGGTGTCAATCTTAATACCTATATATTAAAAAGCTGTACTACTCTTGTATCAAGAGCTATAGTGCCCACAGGAAAGTATTATTAAGCTTGGAATGCCATAGTGCCAACATACTATCATATGTTGCATAGTCGTAAACATGCCGTGTACAATCATGTGTCCACAAGATACCAGCATATGTGCATATTAGCCACAGAACATAAGCTACAGTGCCTGTGGTCGCAGCATCCTTAGAATGTCAGCATTGTATTATATAAGTATTCACATGACCCGCACTCCCGAACTATTCCCTTCTACTGACAATAGGTCATGTCACTCATTGACTTCCTGTGCTCAAGAAAAGAAAAAGAAAAACACTGAGCGACACAGTCTAGATCTATATTAGGTAGATAGTTACACTTTCAGCATTGTGCGGGGATAAAGTGACCGGTTGGCCTCTCACCTGATGGTGTTGTGAGTTTGTCATAACAGCAAATGTTAGATTAGACAGGGGTTCAGGTGAGAGTGGTGGCAGACAGGGCCAACTCCAACGGATTCCCGGACTGCAAAGCATAGACACTGGGTGAGGTCACCCAAGGGAAGAAACTGGACCATCTGCACTCTTGGAAATAATGGTCCTTGGTCACAACAGAGGTGTTCAATATAGGTTTCTTTATTTCCTCGTTACATCAGGGGAAAGGTTAAAAAAAAAATTAATATATGTAGGTCACATGACCTACATATATTACTAAAAAACTATCCAATATTATATTTTTAATTGACATTTTTTCCCCTAAGTATGGTAAAATAAAATTTGCCCTGATTTATCCCTTGACAAACATCAAAAACTCAGTGAAGTGAACTATACTAATAGCAACTATTTTAATTTTTTTGCCGCATAAAACTGGTTCAATAAAAGTTGGCCTGTTTTTTTCCTTGCCAAACACCAAAAAACTTAGTGAAATTTGAAAAAGTATTAAAAAAAAATTGACAGTGCAGTGTGTTTCTAAACAAGTTATTTATTACCACTGGTTAATATCTATTAAAAAGAAAAAGAAAATCCCATAAGATTTGAGATGAACAGTTTATTAAGGAAATGTGCAATTCCAATTCAGAGCATCAAACTTTTGGTCGACAGCTGCCAAACGTGAACACATTTTGAAAGGATTTCTTATCTTTACTACTAATAGTCAGACATTTCTAGTATATACGAGCGATACATATAAAGGACAGCTAGATGTAATAGGAGGGCTAGTTATTTGGGTTATAGCTTGTAGAACACATATTATAATAAAAACAATTACATGCATTACATTGTATCAGATTTTATTCCCTTCTGTCATACTCTATTTCACTACCTTTCATTCACTATAATGGAAATGATTATAAATGTCCCAGAAACAGTTGGAATTCTAGCAGTTAGAAGCCACAATATATGTTTAATGTCATAATTTATGAACTTCAACATAGTAGAAATATCTCCATTTATATTACTCATTGTTTTATTTCATTGCATATAGTTTATTGTGAAAACCAGCACATCAATAAGCTATTGTATCTTTCATGTCAGCTATAGCAGTTGTTTGACTCTTTACTATTTTATCCCTCACATGTTCACAGTTTGGTGACATTTTTCAGGTTAATTTCCTGGCATAAGCCACATGTGATGTAGACAGATATCAAGCTGACATGCTGTACAAAATGTAGTAATGACAGACTGCGAGTGCAAACAGTATGGAGCGGGTTTAATCCATTACAGCATATAATGTTCTTGTAACAGTTCTTGGTGCACGACGAGAACTTGTATGTAATCATAACCCCCTGGCTTAAGCACTTTACAAATATCAAAGCTTACACTGCAGCAAAGAAACACCAAAGAAACAAACTATGTAAAACTGAATGTAACATTTCCATTAGTCCCCATACATTCATGTATTAGTCAGTGGGACGTCTGCGTCACTCACATGGCCTTTTACAAAGTATGGGCTTTACATCCATTTTCTTTCCAGACACTTGAAGAAGTGTTTGATCTTGCAACAGTATTTGCAAGCCGAGGCGTGGAACCTACACAAAGAAAAGGCAGGGAAGATTGTACCTCTTCTGTGTTTTGGACCTGCTCTCAGTTTTACTTTACAAATAATGCTGAAAATTACTGACCAAAATACGGTCAAAGTAAAGAGGCTTAAAAATAAAAGTTTACACTACATGGACATAAGTATTGGAAAATCTGCACAGGAGTTTCTATGACATTCCATTTTAAATCTATAGATATTAATATATAAATATATAAATTAATATATCTCCCCTTTACAGATAAAACAGCTTATGCTCTTCTTGGAAGGCTTTTGTACAAGATTTTGAAGTATATTTATGGTTATTTTTTTCTCACATTCATCCAGAAGAGCATTTGTGAGATCAGACACTGATAATGGATGAGAGGGCCGGACTCCTCCACCCCATTCTAGTTTATCCCAAATATATTCAATGGGATTAAGGTCAGGGCTCTGTGCAGGTCAGTGAAGTTCATCCACATCAAACTCATCCAACCATGCCTTTATGGACCTTGCTTTGTGAACTTAGGCACGGTCATGCTGAAAAAGGGCCTTCTCCAAACCGTTCCTGCAAAGTTAGAGGCAACAAATGTCTAGGTGTGCTGAAGCATTAAGATTTCCCTATACTGAAACTACAAAGCCTAGGTCAACCCCTGAAAAAAAAAACCAATAGCATTATCACTCCTTCATTAAAATTTGCAGTTGGCACAATGCAGTCAGATACAGAAAATATTACCATATTCCAAAGTCCAATGGCAGCGTGCCTTACCCCACTATATCTGAGGGCCCCTTCACACGGAGTTTACGCTCCGTGTGTTCTGTACATTTTACACGTGTAAAAATACACGTGTAAAATGTAGTTAGCCATTGAGTTCAATGGCATGTTCATATAACTCCGCGTGAAGGGGCCCTAAGACTTGCATGCAGCTGCTCAGTCATAGAATCCCATGCCATGAGGCAGATGCTAACTTTACTTATTTATTTTGCTTACTTATATAGTGCCATTATATTCCACAGCGCTTTACAGATATTATAAACAAAGGTCAAAGTAGAGCTCATAATCTAAATAATTTTTGGTGGCAAAAATTTGTAACTTGTTTCTCTTGTTCATGCTGTCCTTGCTACTTTAATGAAAGAAAGGGGGCACGGTGAAGGGTGCAGCATGGGCAGAGTTAGGGCAGGTTCACACCTGTGCCCAGTCTCCGTTTGCAGGTTTCCGTCTTCTGCCCACGAAACTGGACAGGAGACGGAAACCGGCAGTCAGTTTTCAAACCCATTCATTTGAATGGGTTTGCAAAGTGTCCACCCGTGAGTATCTTCTGCCTCTCTGCGATGAAACCGTTTTTTTTTTAACCTGAAACAAATTCGGACATGCAGGACTTTGTGTCCTGTTAAAAAAAAAAAAAAGATTTCGTCACCAAAAGGTGCTTATGAGCGTACACTGACTGCCGGGTTTCCGTCTCCTGTCCAGGTTCTCAGGCAGGAATCCCACAAAGGTGCAGGTGTGAACCCGCCCTAACCAGCCCTGATCACTTATGTCAGTTTATTGGTCTAAATCAGGGATGCTCACACTTTTTCAGCGTGTGAGCTACTTTATTAGCTACCAAGGCAAAAAATGTACTAGGGCGGGGCCGGGTGGGCGTGTCTGTGGGCTGGGCTGGGTATGTGGGCGGGGCCAGGCGGATCGCGAGAGCAAGACAGCGGCGTTCTGTGGCTGCCCAGGGATCCCCGCTGTCTGCTTCTTCACAGCGCAGGCTGAGAGTTATCTCTGGACACTGGCAGGCTGGGGCTGCGGCAGCCCCGCCTGCCAGTGTTCGTAGATGACTCACAGCCTGCACTGTGAACAAGCAGACAGCGGGGATCCCTGCATCCCGCGATCGACCCATACGTCCTTTGCGATCTACCCGTAGATCGCGATCGACGTATTGGGCACCCCTGGTCTAAATTATGCCTGAAATCTATGCCAAGTATGATCTGGTGTAGATTTTAGAGCAGGTGCTGCACGTCCTGTTGGGGGATGTGGCTGATTTATGAGATAAGAGATAAAATAAGATAATCCTTTAATAGTCCCATCATGGGGAAATTCAGTGTGTTACAGCAGCATGGATAGTACATTAATATATTTGGGGGCGTTCACACTACCGTCAGTGTCCGACAGGTAGTGTCCGCTGCTAATGTCCGTTCAAAATCTTGCACGGACATTAGAAGTGGACACTAGCTGTGTCAGTGACATTTTTCATTCATTTAAATGGAGATCGGGTGCGTTTACACTCCGTGCCTGTCCTTAAGTGTCCGTTCCTAAAGATGTCCGACTTTTCAAGCGGACAGAAAAAACCTACATGTCGGGGGGATGCACGGGAGAAATCTTGGAAATGATTGTGTGAGGAGCGGATGAGAGCAGAACGGAGTAGGAGGTCATTGGAGGATTTGAGGTTACGTGTGGGCAGGTAGCGGGAGATTAGTTCAGAGATATATGGAGGGGAGAGGTTGTGGATGGCTTTGTATGTTAGCGTTAGTAGCTTGAATTCAATTCGCTGGGTATGGGTAACCAGTGAAGGGACTGGCAGAGGGGAGCAGCCGATGAAAGGGGGAGAGGTGAATTAAGCGAGCAGCACAGTTTAAGGTGGACTGGAGGGGGGCGAGAATGTTTGCTGGGAGTCCATGGAGAAGGGTGTTGCAGTAGTCTAAGCGGGAGATTATGAGGGCCTGGACGAGCATTTTAGTGGTTTCTGGGTTGAGGAAGGAGCGGATTCGATGGATGTTCTTGAGTTGGAGGCAGCAGGAAGTGTTGAGGGTTTGAACGTGTGACTTGAAGGATAGGTCAGAGTCCAGGGTTACCCCAAGGCGTCAGACCCGTGGGACAGGGGTAATTCTGCCTCCGTTAACTTTGATAGGTGGGTCAGGTGGAGGAGCCATATGGGGTTCCCATCTCTATAGTTTTGCTAAATATTCTTTGTGTGTCTTTTGCACTGAATGAAATTAATGATATTGTAACTGCAACTAGTGCAGAATTCTCAGTTACTACAGTACTAGGGTGTTTGAGTACTAGACTACAATTTGGGTAAGAGCTTTGTTTTCACATGAATTCTATTAAAACAAAAACTTCTGTTCTAAAATTCTTCAGATTTTATTTAGTCTTTTGTCAAAGATAAATTTATCATGGAGTTAAAGTTGTCATTTGATGACAATAACATTTATCACTATAAATAGAATTCAGTTCAATTAGATGTACAGAGTAATAGATTATAGATCACTGAAGAAATATATTAAATTGCTTGTTTTTTTGGATTACCGGATAGAAATGCTATTGATGTTAAAGGAACACTAAACCTGAAAATGAATGCGTGATTGAATGAATTTTTTTTTTTTTTTTTTTTTATACTGCGCATGGGATTCTGTTCGGGGAGTCCGCTTGGGGACCCCCTGAATGGAAACCTAATCCAGATAAAAAAGCAGTTACCCTAGGAAACCCGCGGACCCCGTAGATTATGATGGGGTCCGTGTGGTTTCCGCTTGGTTTCCACATGAAACATGCGGAGAAAAAAGTGCTGCTTGCAACGCTTTTCTCTACGGATTTTTCATGTGCAGAGGGGAATGGAATGGCTTGAACACAGATGTGAACCGGATCTAAGACCACATATTGTGTAAATGCAGTGGAAAAAAAAAATACTTGTTTCCTTTTTTACTGCATTTTTCATTTCACCTTCCCGGCTCCATATAAATCCATGGGAATAATACTATACTTTCACATGTAAAATTAGCATGCTATGTTTTTCCTAAGCAAGTATTTTTTTGAAAACATATTGGGGCAAATTAATCAGCTCTGACCCGCGCCTCGCCTGTCACATTATGCAAAAGTGGGCTGTGCAGGTTCAGGGATCAGGGTCGGCCGAGGTTATATTTATTATTTATCATTTGTAACACGTCAGTTTTCTAGTTTTCTGCATAGATTTCCATTTTGGCTCAGGGATGGCAGACAGACTTATGAGGAGACTGCAGGCTCTTAATAAATCTCTGGTTCCCTGTAGCAACTGGGACTCGCGGACGATTGTTTCCGCAACATTTTTTCCAACTACGTGTTCATGGGATTGCACAAAATCTCAATCACTTTGCTGGTACTGTACAATGCAGCATTTTTCTGCGGTGTTTCAGCAACAGCCAAAAACCTTTAGTTTACTCAATGTGGAGATTTTACAGGTGATTTAATAATACTGCACATTATGAGCCATGCACTTGTCTCTTTCATAGTTACATAAGAACAACCTTTAGCAGTGTGTTGACAGCAGTTAAGACACATTGTAATGTGCAAGAAATATGCACAATTCTTTTCTTCACTTGTCTAATGTGAAAAGTGACGAGAAAGTGATTAATGTCTCACAGGAGATGCAGTTTATTTACTGGAGTAAGGAGAAATTGTGCAATTTATAGCATAAACCTAATTCTACTAATAGCAAGTGTAAGAAAACTTTTAAGGGGTTTTTCCTGCATTCAGATGTTTATGACCTGTCATTAGGATAAATCATCAATATCAGATCAATTGGGTCAGAAACCTGGCATCCCCCTACCAGGGGCAGGGGCACTCAGAAGCATAGTGATAAACATTATATTCTGACTGTACGTGGTATTGTAGCTCAATTCTGTTCACTTGAATGTGTCTGAGCTACAAACAGGCCATGTGACAGATGAACACAATGTTACAGCCTTATCCTAGCATTTCATCTGGATTAATTGGTTAACAATCTAAATTAGGCCTAGACATGAAGCTATAAAAGTAGACACAGTTTATGGAGAAAACATTTTCAATGCAGGGGTGCATTTTAATGCACACATCATAACAAGTGCATCTAAACATGGCACTTGGACAGTGCATACGCCAGGAAAGCTTTGTAATAAATCCAGGTAAACGTATACCCCAAACCACAAGCATCTACACATGGTATCATATAGCAGTATTATCACTTGCTGTCTTAACAATTGCTCTCATGCAGTACTCTCCTCCATCTCTACCACGAGTGCACACTATCCATATCAGTCACTCTCTCCTTCCTTTTCCCATGTACAACTCTCACACACTTACTATACTTCAGTGAAACTAAACAGTAACATCCACATAAATCACTGAACTACTTTCTGTCTCTTTCTGTCTTGCTCCTCCTAGCTGCTGGGGACATCTCTCTAAACCCTGACCCTCCTTCCTTCACTAACTTTTCCTCTTCCTGCACACATATAAGTCCCACTGACCTCATCTGTATCCACCATATTCCTTCTCCTTATCTTTCTCCTATCCCCTTTAACTGTTCTCTCTTGAACGCCCGCTCAGTGTGTAACAAATTAGAATATATTAATGATCTTAAAATTCTCTAAATCTGCTAGTCCTCACTGAAACTTAGATACGGCAGTGTAATAGCTGAAGCTCTATCTAATGGTGGCATACATTTCTCACATACTTCTAGGCCTGATAACAGAGAGGGTGGAGGGGTAGGCATAGTCCTATCACTGCAGTTTACTTTATAGCTCATTCCCCCAGTACCCTCACTCACCTTCCCCTCATTTGAGGTCCAGACCATCAGACTTTTCCACCGACTCTTCTTACACGTAGCCATAATCTACCATCCACCTAACTCACCCTACTAATTTCTAGACCACTTTGCTTCTTGGCTTCCCCTCTTTCTCTCCTGTAAAATTCCTACCCTGTTCATGGGCGACTTTCACATCCCCACTAGCACACCTGTCTCCCCAGCTGCCACACAGTTTCTCTCTCTAACCATCACAGAGTGGATCCTCATGCATGTTTTGCCCGTGTACCTACTTCATCATATACTAAAACACTCCAGTAAAAATTATAATATGTATCTTAATTGATATCTGCAGCATTAGATATACACTTAGTCCCAGTGAACTTATGATGGCCCATTGGACAAATTTATTATAGCTTTTAAACACCAGATAGCAAAAAAATTGGCAAAAAGCCAAACCTTAAAAAAAAAAAAAAAGAAAAAAAAAATTCTGCGACTTTCTTATGGGCTTCGGTTTTACGGCGTTCACTGTGCAGCCAAAATGACATGTCCCCTGTATTCTGTGTTTCGTTACGATTCCAGGGATACCAAATTTATATGGCTTTATTTACATTTTAACCCCTTAAAAAAAATCCAAAACTGTGTTAAATTTTTTTTTTTCTAAAAGTCGCCATATTCTGACAGCCGTATCTTTTTTATACATCAGTGTACAGGGATGCATAGAGTGTCTTTTTTGTGAAGCCAGGTGTACTTTTTAGTTCTACCATTTTCGGGAAATGTTATTGCTTTGATCACTTTTTATTCAAATTTTTATCAGAATCAAAACAGAGAAAAAACGGCGGTTTGGCACTTTTCACTATTTTTCCTGCTACGGCGTTTACCGTACAGGAAAAATATTTTTATAGATTTGTAGAGCTGGCAATTTTGGACACAGGGATACCTAACATGTATGTGTTTCACAGTATTTTACTACTTTTATATGTGTTCTACTTTTTATATATATTTTTTTTACTTTTCTTTAAAATTTTTTTGCATTTATTAGACCCCCTAGGGGTCTTGAACCCTAATGCAATTCATTACAATGCTAATGAATTGCAATGCATTGCAAAAAAATCATCATTTCTTTTGCAGGCTGCATAGACCCGCCTGCAAAAGAAAGTGAATGCAGACCGGCCGGGGAGCTTTTACAAGGGTCCCGGCTGTCATGGAAACGTGACATCGGCCCTGGAGCCAGGGATTCCAGTTGTTTATCATCAGAATTGTAACACAGTACTGTGAGGAGGGGCATTCCTGACGGACTGTCAGAAACGCCCCTTTGACACTGTAGAGCTACGGTAACAGCACCAATAGCTCTTCAGCGGGGGCACACGGGAAAGCTGATAGTGCGCAGAATTTAGCGCACTGTTGGCTTTCTAGCAGTGTATTACACAGCATGTAACTGAGAACATGAAAGGTCCTCTTTAAAAAACACCTAGATTAAAACTATTGAACTACAATAAAACAAGGAAATGAACAATAAATATTAAAAATTACTAAATGACTATTTATTTTATTAAAAAACATATTTATACTATTTCCTAATGTTCCTGATATTGGTAATAAATTTAGTTTTATATGGTAAGGGGACATGGCTGTTCCCTCAACAACATTGAGAAATAAATATTGTAAGGACCCTTTAAGATCCCATAAAGAGGAGAAAAAAAATATGAAAGTAAATCCAGATTTTTATATTTCGGAAAATGGGTGCCTGTCCTCTTGCTACTTATTAAAAGCATAGAGCTATGTATTCTAAAATAATAAAATCCTAGTATGACTTATGGATCTCTATTACCCATGAAATAACAACCTGCAATATCTAATGTTTACTCATTTAGCAAAACTGAAATCTAATTGGATTGTAGATTATCGGCAAATTATCTAATTGATGCTTGACTGATGGAGACTTTCTAATTTGCATGGTAAAAAGAAAATATATAGCCCAGGAGAGGTGTGAGCAAAAATTTACAACCGAGGTCTTGCATTCTCAATAAACTCCTCAATTTTCTAGTTATATGTCTGTTCTGCTTCAAAATGCATTGAGCCTGTAGAAATCCAAGGCTTTAACAGGGGTTATAAATTGTACAGAATTTGGATGAGCTTCAGATCCCATTGTGTTAATCACATTAAGGCAAAGATATTGCATCCTATAAAAATATGCTCACAGGCAAGCATTAAATCAATGTCAGTGGTACATCACATTAAACTTGGTAAAAGTCTTTTGGTTTTGAAGACAAAATAATCAAGGACTTTTGTAAATATTCTAAAGGTGCCCATAGTCCCTCTACGCTATCTTATGAGTATGTGAATGTACTATCTCTCATCAACAGATGATGCCTATGGATAGAAGGATCACACTTGTTGTCATACCAGAACCTTTGCTCTTATTGGAGATAACCTACCATCAGAGGCATCCTTCCTTATTTTGAGGATACATGCATTCTTGGATTAACTGGGTGTACATGGGCATTCAGGAGGAATAGATGGCCATCAAATGAGCAATCAGCTAACAGATATTGGCCAACTTTAGGCTATTTTCCCATGGTCAGTGTACACTCCCAGAAGTTCTGTCGCTTATCCATGTTGTGGAATCAAAAGCTTATAACCTGACTTTAAATTCATCCATTGGTTTTAGAAATTACTCATATGAAAGCTGAAACCCTCCCAATTTTTTTTTTTTTTGAGAACATAAATTGGCTTCACTGCTGAAATATTGATCATTTAGTGAACACAGAAAGGTCAGATTTTGGCAAAACAAAAGTTTTGTCGCCCACATAAAGCAATGTGAAAATCAAACCAATAATTCAGTTCAAATACAAAGATATGTTTCATAACATTGGTGAATGAAGTTGTGGTGCTATTAGAGCCATATTTAATATTTTGTGTGACTTCCATGAGCTTGGAGGACTGCATCCATGCTTTTTGACAATGATTCATACAATTTATTGATGAAGTCATCAGGAATAGCAGAGTATGGAGTCTTACATGCTTCCCAGAGTTCATCAAGATTCTTTGGTTTTGTCTGCCAAGCTTCCTCTTTTATCCTACCCCAAACTTGCTCAATGATGTTCATGTCTGGTGACTGGGCTGGCTAGTCCTGGAGCACATTGATCTTGTTTGCCTTGAGGAACTTTAATGTAGAGATGGGTGTATGAGATGGAGCACCATCCTGCGGCAAAGTTTGACCCTTTCTATTATTGGGAATGTAAGAGGAAGATAATACTTCTTGATATTTTAGGCTATTGATATTGCACACCCTCCTTACTGAATGTAACCCCTTACCATGATCTTTCCCCCACCAAACTTAACTGTTTTCTGGGTGTATCTTGGATCCGTGCTGGCTCCAGTAGGTCTCCTGCAGTATTTGCGGTGGCTGTGTTGTAATTCAACTGAAGATTCATCTGAGAAATTCACCTTCCGCCACTTTTCCAGCGTCCATCCGTTTAACAGGCTGTGGGCCTTTAAAGAGGCTCTATCAGCAAAATTTTGCTGTATGAGCCCCACATGTGCGTGAATAGCCTTTAAAAAGGCTATTTAGGCACCGTTAATCTTATTTTAAACCCCACTCCCGTTTTAAAATTAAACTATAAAAACATATATGTAAATCATACCTTTGCATGCACAGGGGGCGATCGTGCACGATACGACGTCATCTTCGGTCCCGCCTTCCTCTTCTTTCTTCTTCCAGTGACGTCCTCCTGTCCTGGCTCTTCTCTGCCTTCATCTTCAAAATTTTGCTGATAGAGCGCCTTTAATTGCCTTTTGTTTAGTGCTGGTTTCTGGGCACTGATTTGACCATGGAGACCATTTCGAGACAGAATCCTACAAACTGTTCTAGTTGACACAGGGACTTTAAGTGACCAGGTGTTAGGATTGTGCAGTAGCAGCGGCCATGATATGGGCATCGCTGCCTGTTCCGCTGCACAGTCCAGGGTTGCAAGGGTTAATCTGCCTTGCAACAGCCAGGCGTGGTCGACTGTTTGACCGACATAGGTGTCGACCAATGGACTCTCAGACGTGGGCAGCTGGGCTATTTGCTTGTGACCGCCCCTTGCCTATATAAGAGGGCTGGTCTGGATGCCCGGCGCTCTATGATCGAATCACAAAACCTAATTGGTGTGTGTGTGTGCGTGCGTGCGTGTGCGCTCCAGCCTCAAGAACTGTTAGTTGGCCTAGCTAGCAATATTCCCCCAGTGATAGCAATGCCACTGTTAGTTGGGCAGCATGCTGCCTTGTGTGTTTGAGTGGGGAAAATCTCTGTAGGCCTAAGCTAGCTGTGTGCTTCTAAGTCTGTGTTCACACAGCTAGTTGCTTTGGCAGTAGTTGCCTTGTGGTTAGGTGGAACTGCAGCACACAGGGTTTAGGCGGTCTCTGTCTAGGCCAGGAGTTCTGGCTAGACAGTTTAATTGTTGTAGTGGCTGTTCTGACCTGCACAGGTGGCTCTGTGAATTTAACAGACACTAACTGTCAGACAGTATTCACACTTTGGTGTTAACAAGGATATTATTTTTTAGTTTTTCTTAATATATCCTGTTGACCGTAACACCAGGCCTGTTGGAGCTCTGCTGCAGTGGAAGAGGGGCTGGCTTTTGATTCTCTAACCAACAAACATTCCTCCTGAGCAGTTGTCTTGTGGGGTCTGCCGGACCTGGGCTTGTCAAAAATATCTCCAGTCTATTCAAATATTTTTTAAAATTCTTTGCACTTGACGCTGAGACACACTAAAGGTGCCAGCCACCTCTGCAGTGGATCTGGTCTTCTACCTCTTGATACTCAAGACTTTGGTCGTAGGGCTGATTTTTGGCATGTTGTCAGAGGTGACGCTGCAGTTCAAGTGAAGGTCTGGGGTGCTGGAGTTGTTTTTATACACACCCACTAATAACTGATCAATTAGTGAGCACAGGTGAGGCTGTAAACTAAGAGTGGACACATTATATGACAAGGCAACAAAACTTGTCTTGCCAAAATCTGACCTTTCTGTGTTCATTAAATGATCAATATTTCGCCAGTGAAGCCAGTTTATCTCCCTATATTATAAAAATGAATTTCTGTCTGTCTGTCCGTCTGTCTGTCTGTCTGTGCTCTAATGCGAACCAAACGACTGGACCGATCTTCACCAAATTTGGTACAGAGATACTTCAGGTATCCGGGAAGGTTTAAGACAAGACTCCAACTCACTCGGACGTACCGTTGCTGAGATACAGCATTCCAAACACAATGCCCCCCCCCTTAGCCAATACAAACCTGCAAGACTTTCACTCATATTCCAACTGCAATACACACGGTCACTCCACATGCACAATACAACACTGATATCCAAACTGAGATACACACATCAGAGGATTAGATACACAGATCAGCACACAGTATCACACGCCAGAGGATTAGATACACGCGTCTGTACACAGTCCCACAAACCAGAGGATTAAATACGCGCTTCTGCACACGGTTCCACATGCCGAAGGATTACATACACGCGTCTGCACAAAGTACCACACGCCGGGGGATTGGATACATGCGTCTGCACACAGTACCACATGCCAAAGGATTGGATACACGCATCTGCACACAGTTCCACACACCAGAGCATAAGATATGCACATCTGCACACAGTACCACATGCCATAGAATTAGATACGTGCATCTACACACAGTTCCACATGTCGTAGGATTAGATATGCGCCTCTTCACACAATACCACACAGGGGAGGATTAGATACGTGTGTCTGCACACAGTACCACACTTTGGAGGATTAGATACATGCCTCTGCACACAGTACCACAAGCCAGAGAATTACATACACGTCTCAGCACACAGTACCACACAGGGAGGATTAGATACACGCGTCTGCACACAGTACCACATGCCGTAGGATTAGATACATGCCTCTGCATACAGTACCACAAGCCAGAGAATTACATACACGTCTCAGCACACAGTACCACACGGGGGAGGATTAAATACGCACATCTGCACACAGTACCACATGCCAGAGGATTAGATATGTGCATCTGCACACAGTACCACACAGGGGAGGATTAGATACGCGCATCTGCACACAGTACCACACGCCAGAGGATTAGATACGCGCCTCTGCACACAGTACCACATGCCGTAGGATTAGATATATGCCTCTTCACACAATACCACACAGGGGAGGGTTAGATACATGTGTTTGCATACAGTACCACAATTCAGAGAATTATATACGCGTCTCAGCACACAGTACCACACAGAGAGGATTAGATACACGCGTCTGCACACAGTACCACAGGATGTAGGATTAGATACGCGCATCTACACACAGTTCCACATGCTGTAGTATTAGATACGCACCTCTTCACACAGTACCACACAGGGGAGGATTAGATACGTGTGTCTGCATACAGTACCACACTTTGGAGGATTAGATACATGCCTCTGCACACAGTACCACAAGCCAGAGAAATAGATACGCGCATCAGCACACAGTACCACACAGGGAAGAATTAGATACACGCATCTGCACACAGTACCACACGCCAAAGGATTAGATACGTGCATCTACACACAGTTCCACACGCCATAGGATTAGATATGCGACTCTTCACACAATACCATACAGGGAAGGATTAGATACGTGTGTCTGCATACAGTACCACACTTTGGAGGTTTAGATACAAGCCTCTGCACACAGTACCACAAGCCAGAGAATTAGATACGCGTCTCAATACACAGTACCACATGCCGTAAGATTAGATACGCGCGTCTACACACAGTTCCACTCACCGTAGGATTAGATACACGCCTCCACACACAATACCACACAGGGGAGGATTAGATACGCGCATCTGCACACAGTTCCACACACCAGAGGATTAGATAAGCACGTCTGCACACAGTACCACATGCCGTAGGATTAGATACGCGCGTCCGCTTACAGTTCCACATGTCAGACGATTAGATACGCACATCTTCACACAGTTGTACACGCCATAGGATTAGATACACGTGTCTGCATACAGTACCACATGCTGTAGGATTAGATACGTGCGTCTACACACAGTTCCACATGCCGTAGGATTAGATACACGCCTCTTCACACAATACCACACAGGGGAGGATTAGATACGTGCGTCTGAACACAGTACCACACTTTGGAGGATTAGATACATGCTTCTGCACACAGTACCACATGCCAGATAATTAGATACGCGTCTCAGCACACAGTACCACACGGGGGAGGATTAGATACGTGCATCTGCACACAGTACCTCATGCCAGAGGATTAGATACACCTGTCTGCACACAGTACCACACGCCAGAGGATTAGATACGCGCGTCTGCACATAGTACCACATGCCGTAAGATTAGATATGCACGTCTGCACACAGTTTCATTTACCGGAGGATTAGATACGTGCCTCTTCACACAATGCCACACGGGGGAGGATTAGATACACACATCTGCACACAGCACCACACGCCGGAGGATTAGATATGTGCATCTGCACACAGTACCACACCAACAAGGATTAGATACTTGCGTCTAAACACAGTACTACACGGGGAAGGATTAGATACAGCTTTACTCCAGGTATCCATAACAAATGATCACAGGTTTTTCAGTGATATCCAAAATGAGATACACATAATCACATGACGCTTATGGACATACACACAAACCACATACAAAATACACCAGTGCAAAATTGGACATTTTTTATGGGGCCACTACACAAACATAAAATGTAATATACCTGTGCGAAGCCGGGTCCTCCCTCTAGTTTTCTTAATAAAAAACACATTTGGGAGGGTTTCAGCTTTCATATGAGTCATTTCTAAAACCAATAGATGAATTTAAAGTCAGTTTATAAGCTTTTGATTCCACAACTTGGATAAGCGATAGAACTTTTGTCAGGGACTGTATTGCATCAGTATTTGCAAACGAAAAATCAGAAGTGGGTCCAAGACAGGGAGGAGGAGGACATCCTTCCATTATACTTTTCTTTGTTTTTTTATCTACTTCTAGTTTTGTCTTGCAACTACTGATCCAAAATACTGACCACATTCTGTATTGTGAAAATGGCTAATGCTAAATAATGTTGTATTTTCAATAAGGGCTAGAATAATAACCAGCAATCAAAACCAGAGCCCCATACGTTATGAAGGTCATAATTCACCCAGCTATATATTCAAGAATATAGTACTGTTCTGAGTTATATACCTATAGAAATATGTATATACATTTTCTAATACATATAGATTCTGCATTGCATGCTATCACTACAGGGGTATTATGGGATTATGGTATTGATCCCCTTTCCTTAAGAAAGGTCCTCAATACCGGATTGGTGAGAATCTGTTACCCGTCATCCACACATTTAGCTGTTATAGCGGCTGCAGGTGCCAGAACTACACAGTGTATAGAGCCATGATGCAGACAGCTCTATCCACCACATAGTGCAAGAACCCGTCTGACCTTGGACAGGATAGCTCATCAATATCTTACTCCTAGAAATACTCCTTTACAGTAAGTTCAGACAGGTCCAGAAGCTGAGGCGGAGGCCGCCTCAGGTTTTTGGATCAAAAAACCGGGTAGCTGCAACTGAAAGCCGGTGCACTGCACCGGCGTCCAACCGCGCACTCCACTCAGGATTTGGCCCAATGAATGGGCCTAGTCTGGAGGAGGGAGTGTTTTCAGGCCAAATCGCAAGGCTAAACGGCCTGAAGAATGGGCATCTCGCTTCTTTTTCCGGGAGCCGGAACAAACCGGTTCTCGGAAAAAAGACCTGAGCAGCTCCCATTGATTTCAATGGGAGCCGTATTTTTGGTCAGGATTTTGAGGTGGATACGGCCTCAAAATCCTGACCAAAAACTCTGTGTGAACTTGCCCTTAAGTACAATGAAACTGATGGCACATTTTCATTCATATATCTGTTTCACTGTTTCCTGACTCTATCTAGAATTATCTACGGTTGAGAGACTTGTCATCTTCCTGGATCCAGCTATCCACTGGTTTATTCTAGTTAAAGTTACAACAGGTTCCAAACAGTAAACAGCATTTAAATATGTTATAGCCCACATTTACTTCAACAAACTTTGCATAAATTAATAGTACAGGTGATTCTTTGTAATATATCCTATCAGACAGAAATACCTCTTTCTGCTGTTTCTCCGCTCTCTCTCCCTATACTAAAATAACTTTCACTGTGAAAATCCCTACTATATATATCTTAAGACTCACTGCTGGTCACGACTCAGATGAATAATCTCTATTGTCTATGGAAAGAAAACAAAGGGAGCGAGAGATAGCAGAAGAAAACCCAGCTGGTGGAGCTGAATAGAAAAGTTTCATCATATCCAAAGTTTTGCACACATCAGTCTTGGTCAGGTGTTCTCTGTATATTTCCTTTATGGCCCTGGAGCTGTTTCTGGATTAGAAAGAGACAGATTCTCCTGTGCTTACTGTGAGCAGTGTATTTAACATGGCCATAACACAACCCACTCAATTGCATGGAGTCCCAGAATTCATGGGTCATCATAGCTGTGAATTGCATTATTATAAATATTTTTTTTTAAGTTGGACACTACATATTGATAGTGGCTGATATTTTACTCAAAAATCCTGGCACATGTCCAAGTCCTCTCTACTTTGACATCCATAGGATGTACTGCACTAGGTTAACTTCTGTATGTCACATCCTTATATTGTTTAGCGTCTGCACATAGTACACGGCTCACCCTGGAGGTTGATGGTGTGTGCAGGCAGGAGACAATGGGTGAATATCAGTATTACCTGTGTCATAATCCAGCAGAAACTAGTCAAATGTGAGGGCTGTAAAAGGAGACAATAAACTGTGCTGAGGTCAGTTAAGGGTGCGTTATACTCTGTAGGGGTTAGTAAAGGGGTGGGAAATATCCTTTTGGGGCCAATAAAAAGTTATTTTTGACCTGCAAATTGGTGGGCAGTTCTGGTAAAGAGGAGGCATGGTGCAAAGATTTTGATTTGGGGGCTCCTAAACATAATTTTGGGGACCTTGAAATGATAAACCCACTCCTGACAGTCTCTGCCAATCCACAAGGGAATGAAAACTAGAGGTGTAGCATGGCGAGGAAGAAACTACTTAAAACTTCAGACTATAAGTCATGTAATGACCAGAAATAGCATTACTCCTTATGTACACTTTAAATACTCTATACTTGAGTATAAATTTTACTTTTCTGTATACGATTATGTAGGGTTCCATCTTGCCTGCCTCCGTTAAAAGTCTGTTCCTTTTGAAAATAAAAACTCAGATAGCCAAGAAACAAAATGCCTTTTTTGCTTCCTGATCTGTGTTGCCTTGCTGAGATATTGGTTCTTTGCATGATATGCTAATGAGACGTTTGGTGGAATGAGCCAGTCGACATTGCTGTCATCACACCAATGAGCTACCTTCCTGCTATATCAATCACCGCAGGAAGGGAGGGACTTGCTCTTGGAAAACATATCCCTTCGTTGCAACAAGAACACTGGTGTCACTCTTATTGCACCAAACAGCTTATTAGCATACCAAGAAAAACATATATATTTCAGCAATAAACACATTAATCAGGAAGCAGAAACTAAGTGTTAAGATCATGTGAACCCCAGCTATCTGACCATGGTTATAATATGAATTTTTCCAATGGCAGACTCTATCTCACAGCATTTATTAATAGAGATGAGGGAGTACTATTAGAAACGGCTGTTTCGAATAGCACTCACCCATAGGAATGAATTTGCAGCGGCCAGCACGCAGACTTTGCCATATATTTAACATATTAGCAGATCATTTCTGGTGGCACATTCGCTTTAAAGGCCAAACAATTTAGGTCATTAAGCGATTAATTACATGTGACACATTCTAAAACTCTTCTTTATATCTCGTATAAAGTGACAATGAATAAAAAGTTGAATGGACTACTTCCACTATTTCTAACTTCTTTTCTTCTCCTCAATATAATTCAATGTCTCTCTTTAGGTCAGTGAATAAATAGGCTCCTCCACTCTGTGTGCACAATGATAACACTCTGGTAAACACAGAATATGCTTTTATTAATATGATCTAAGCATTTAATTACCTCCCTTGTTGGGTAATCTTATCTAGACACATTGAAGCATTCAATATGCTTCAGGTCCTCAAAGGACATCCTTTTGTATTCTGCTGTAAAACAGACATTATCACGGAAAGCCTGACAAGCTGCTGTGTTACTTGTCAGTCAGAAGGCTGGAAAGCTAACAATAATTATTAATGAAATGTTCATAAAATCATAATGGCACACAGCAGCACAAATGTGGAAAATATTAGTTATTTATTACAATAATGGAGTAGCACTGTTCCCCAGTACATAGACTGCAAAGTAAGACATCAGACTCTATACAAATAGAAATGCTTGTAATATCTCCAAAATGTGTCCAAATATACATGAGCCACATAAGTACATATATGTGGAAACACACCATCCAGTCATAGTTGCAAGAAGAAGTACATCCACCCTTTGTCTGGGTTCACATGGTGGTCCCAGACGTAATAGGTAGAGATGAGCGAACACTAAAATGTTCGAGGTTCGAAATTCGATTCGAACAGCCGCTCAATGTTCGTGTGTTCGAACGGGTTTCGAACCCCATTATAGTCTATGGGGAACAGATACTCGTTAAGGGGGAAACCCAAATCCGTGTCTGGAGGGTCACCAAGTCCACTATGACACCCCAGGAAATGATGCCAACACCTCTGGAATGACACTGGGACAGCAGGGGAAGCATGTCTGGGGGCATCTAAGACACCAAAGACCCTCTATTACCCCAACATCACAGCCTAACAACTACACACTTTACACACTCAATACCACCTCTCTGACAGTAGGAAAACACCTTGAAACATGTGTATTTGGCACTTGCAGTGAGGAGAGCTTGTCACCAGCAGTGAATTTGGCCCTTGTAGTAAGTTGAGGTTGGCACCAACATTTGTTTTGAAAATCAGGGTGGATTGAGCCTCTAACCAGCAGAGTTTGGGCAAATTCATGGTGGAGGGAGCCTCTAAAAACCCCAGTTTGGACCAATTCATGGTGGAGGGAGCCTCTAACCAGCCCAGTTTGGGCAAATTCATGGTGGAGGGAGCCTCTAAAAAACCCAGTTTGGACCAATTCATGGTGGAGGGAGCCTCTAACCAGCCCAGTTTGGGCAAATTCATGGTGGAGGGAGCCTCTAACCAGCCCAGTTTGGACCAATTAATGGTGGAGGGAGCCTCTAACCAGCCCAGTTTGGACCAATTAATGGTGGAGGGAGCCTCTAACCACCCCAGTTTGGACCAATTCATGGTGGAGGGAGCCTCTAAACAGCCCAGTTTGGGCAAATTCATGGTGGAGGGAGCCTCTAAAAAACCCAGTTTGGACCAATTCATGGTGGAGGGAGCCTCTAACCAGCCCAGTTTGGACCAATTAATGGTGGAGGGAGCCTCTAAACAGCCAAGTTTGGACCAATTCATGGTGGAGGGAGCCTCTAAAAACCCCAGTTTGGACCAATTCATGGTGGAGGGAGCCTCTAACCAGCCCAGTTTGGGCAAATTCATGGTGGAGGGAGCCTCTAAACAGCCCAGTTTGGGCAAATTCATGGTGGAGGGAGCCTCTAACCAGCCCAGTTTGGACCAATTAATGGTGGAGGGAGCTTCTAACCAGCCCAGTTTGGACCAATTAATGGTGGAGGGAGCCTCTAACCAGCCCAGTTTGGACCAATTAATGGTGGAGGGAGCCTCTAACCACCCCAGTTTGGACCAATTCATGGTGGAGGGAGCCTCTAACCAGCCCAGTTTGGACCAATTCATGGTGGAGGGAGCCTCTAAAAAACCCAGTTTGGACCAATTCATGGTGGAGGGAGCCTCTAAACAGCCCAGTTTGGGCAAATTCATGGTGGAGGGAGCCTCTAAAAAACCCAGTTTGGACCAATTCATGGTGGAGGGAGCCTCTAACCAGCCCAGTTTGGACCAATTAATGGTGGAGGGAGCCTCTAAACAGCCAAGTTTGGACCAATTCATGGTGGAGGGAGCCTCTAAAAACCCCAGTTTGGACCAATTCATGGTGGAGGGAGCCTCTAACCAGCCCAGTTTGGACCAATTAATGGTGGAGGGAGCCTCTAACCAGCCCAGTTTGGACCAATTAATGGTGGAGGGAGCCTCTAACCACCCCAGTTTGGACCAATTCATGGTGGAGGGAGCCTCTAAACAGCCAAGTTTGGACCAATTCATGGTGAAGGGAGCCTCTAAAAACCCGTTTGGACCAATTCATGGTGGAGGGAGCCTCTAACCAGCCCAGTTTGGGCAAATTCATGGTGGAGGGAGCCTCTAAACAGCCCAGTTTGGGCAAATTCATGGTGGAGGGAGCCTCTAACCAGCCCAGTTTGGACCAATTAATGGTGGAGGGAGCCTCTAACCAGCCCAGTTTGGACCAATTAATGGTGGAGGGAGCCTCTAACCACCCCAGTTTGGACCAATTCATGGTGGAGGGAGCCTCTAAACAGCCAAGTTTGGACCAATTCATGGTGGAGGGAGCCTCTAAAAACCCCAGTTTGGACCAATTCATGGTGGAGGGAGCCTCTAACCAGCCCAGTTTGGACCAATTAATGGTGGAGGGAGCCTCTAAACAGCCAAGTTTTGGGAAATTCATGGTGGAGGGAGCCTCTAACCAGCCCAGTTTGGACCAATTCATGGTGGAGGGAGCCTCTAAACAGCCCAGTTTGGGCAAATTCATGGTGGAGGGAGCCTCTAAAAAACCCAGTTTGGACCAATTCATGGTGGAGGGAGCCTCTAACCAGCCCAGTTTGGACCAATTCATGGTGGAGGGAGCCTCTAACCAGCCCAGTTTGGACCAATTAATGGTGGAGGGAGCCTCTAACCACCCCAGTTTGGACCAATTCATGGTGGAGGGAGCCTCTAAACAGCCAAGTTTGGACCAATTCATGGTGGAGGGAGCCTCTAAAAACCCCAGTTTGGACCAATTCATGGTGGAGGGAGCCTCTAACCAGCCCAGTTTGGGCAAATTCATGGTGGAGGGAGCCTCTAAACAGCCCAGTTTGGGCAAATTCATGGTGGAGGGAGCCTCTAACCAGCCCAGTTTGGACCAATTAATGGTGGAGGGAGCCTCTAACCAGCCCAGTTTGGACCAATTAATGGTGGAGGGAGCCTCTAACCAGCCCAGTTTGGACCAATTAATGGTGGAGGGAGCCTCTAACCACCCCAGTTTGGACCAATTCATGGTGGAGGGAGCCTCTAACCAGCCCAGTTTGGACCAATTCATGGTGGAGGGAGCCTCTAAAAAACCCAGTTTGGACCAATTCATGGTGGAGGGAGCCTCTAAACAGCCCAGTTTGGGCAAATTCATGGTGGAGGGAGCCTCTAAACAGCCCAGTTTGGGCAAATTCATGGTGGAGGGAGCCTCTAACCAGCCCAGTTTGGACCAATTAATGGTGGAGGGAGCCTCTAACCAGCCCAGTTTGGACCAATTCATGGTGGAGGGAGCCTCTAAACAGCCCAGTTTGGGCAAATTCATGGTGGAAGGAGCCTCTAACCAGCAGAGTTGTGGGAAAGCAGGGTGGAGGGAGCCTCTAACCAGCAGAGTTGGTGGAAATCAGGGTGGAGGGAGCCTCTAACCAGCAGAGTTGGGGGAAATCATGTTGGAGGGAGCCTAGTATTAGCAGAATTGTGCAACGCTTATGGTGGATGAGTATGAGGATGCGGAGGAATTGGAGAGGTTGAGTACAGACATGGAGTTTCATGTTGGGGTGCTTTACACAGGTGGGCACAAAAATGAAGGCTCTATCCAGTGGTGGTTCATTTTTATCAAAGTGAGCCGGTCGGCACTCTCAGCTGACAGACGGGTGCGCTTGTCAGTGATGATGCCACCGGCTGCACTGAACACCCTCTCAGATAGGACGCTGGCGGCAGGACAGGACAGCACCTCCAAGGCATATAGGGCAAGTTCAAGCCACAGGTCCAACTTCGACACCCAATACGTGTAGGGCGCAGAGGGGTCGGAGAGGACAGGGCTGTGGTCGGAAAGGTATTCCCGCAACATGCGCCTATACTTCTCACGCCTGGTGACACTAGGACCCTCCGTGGCGGCACTTTGGCGAGGGGGTGCCATCAAGGTGTCCCAGACCTTAGACAGTGTGCCCCTCGTTTGTGTGGACCGGTGAGAACTTGGTTGCCTACTGGAGGAACTGCCCTCCCTGCCGCCAACGTCACATGCTGGAAACATCTCCATCATATTCTGCACCAATTGCCTGTGGCAAGCATTGATGCGATTGGCCCTCCCCTCTACCGGAATAAAAGACGAGATGTTGTTTTTATACCGGGGGTCAAGGATAGCAAAGATCCAGTACTGGTTGTCCTCCATGATTTTGACAATACGCTTGTCGGTTGTAAAGCACCCCAACATGAACTCAGCCATGTCTGCCACAGTGTTAGTTGGCATGACTCCTCTGGCCCCACCGGAAAGTTCAATCTCCATTTCCTCCTCATCCTCCATGTCTACCCATCCGCGCTGCAACAATGGGACGATTCGAAGTTGCCCGGAAGCCTCCTGTATCACCATCACATCATCGGACAACTCTTCTTCCTCCTCCTCCTCCTCCTCCTCCTCCATTAAACGCAGTGAAGCGGACAGATGTGTGGACCTACTCTCCAGCTGTGACGGATCGGATGCTATCCCTAACTCCTCTGTGTGATCTGAGTTATCCCTGATGTCAATCAGGGATTCTCTCAGAACACACAAGAGCGGGATTGTAAGGCTCACCATCGCATCCTCAGAGCTCACCCTCCTTGTGGACTCCTCAAAGACCCGTAGGATGTCACAAAGGTCTCTCATCCATGGCCACTCATGGATGTGAAACTGAGGCAGCTGACTTTGTGGCACCCTAGGGTTTTGTAGCTGGTATTCCATCAAAGGTCTCTGCTGCTCAACCACTCTATTCAACATCTGAAACGTTGAGTTCCAGCGTGTGGGGACGTCGCACAAAAGCCGGTGTTGTGGCACATGCAGGCGTTGCTGGAGAGATTTTAAGCTAGCAGCGGCTACTGTCGACTTGCGAAAGTGGGCGCACATGCGCCGCACTTTCACCAGTAGCTCTGGAACATTGGGGTAGCTCTTTAGGAAACGTTGCACCACTAGGTTGAAGACGTGGGCCAGGCATGGAACATGTTGGAGTCCGGCAAGCTCCAGAGCTGCTACCAGGTTCCGGCCGTTATCACAAACGACCATGCCTGGGCCCAGGTGCAGCGGCTCAAACCATATTGCCGTCTCATCGAGGAGGGCATCCCTCACCTCGGAGGCAGTGTGCTGTCTGTCCCCCAAGCTGATCAGCTTCAGCACAGCCTGCTGACGTCTACCAACGCCAGTGCTGCAACGTTTCCAACTCGTAGCTGGGGTCAATCTAACAGCGGAGGAGGAGGCGGTGGCGGAGGAGGAGGCGGTGGCGGAGGAGGAGGCGGTAGAGGAGGAGGAGGAGGGGGGTGTTCTTCTCGTGTCCCTGCCAGGAATGTTAGGCGGGGAGACGAGGTACACCGGGCCAGTTTGGGAAGCAGTCCCAGCCTCAACTACATTCACCCAGTGTGCCGTCAGTGAAATGTAGCGTCCCTGTCCGCATGCACTTGTCCACGCGTCGGTGGTCAAGTGGACCTTTGTGCAAAGCGCGGAACTAAGGGCCCGCCTGATGTTGAGTGACACGTGCTGGTGCAAGGCGGGGACGGCACACCGGGAGAAGTAGTGACGGCTAGGGACGGCATAGCGAGGTGCCGCAGTTGCCATCAGGTCCAGGAAGGCGGGAGTTTCAACAAGCCGGAACGCCAACATCTCCTGGGCCAGCAGTTTAGCGATGTTGGCGTTCAAGGCTTGCGCGTGTGGGTGGTTAGCAGTGTATTTCTGCCGCCGCTCCAATGTCTGAGAGATGGTGGGTTGTTGTAAAGAAACGCCTGATGGTGCCTTTGATGGTGCAGGAGAAGGAGATAAGACAGGACCAGGGGAGGATGAGGTAGAAGTCAACAAAGTGGCGGAGGCAGATGAAGTGGTGTCCTGGCTCGTCCTCTGGAGTGCATCGCCAGCACAGTCAGCAGTGGCAGTGGCAGAGGCAGTGGCAGAGGCAGTGGCAGTGGCGTGAACGGCAGGCGGCCTTTGTCCTGCCGTTGCTGCCTGCCACTGATTCCAGTGCTTGGATTCCAAATGACGGCGCATTGAAGTGGTGGACAGGTTGCTCTTCTCAGAGCCCCTAATCAATTTCGAGAGGCAAATTGTGCAGACAACACTATATCTGTCCTCGGCGCATTCCTTGAAAAAACTCCACACCTTCGAGAAACGTGCCCTCGAGGTGGGAGTTTTTCGGGGCTGGGTACGAACTGGAACATCTTGGGAGATTCCGGGTGTGGCCTGGCTTCGCCTAAGCTGCTGACCTCTGCCTCTGCCTCTAGCTACCCTTTTTGGTGCTGCACCTGCCTCAACATCCACACTACTTTCCCCGCTTGACATCCCCCCTGTCCAGGTCGGGTCAGTGTCCTCATCATCCACCACTTCCTCTTCCAACTCCTGTCTCATCTCCTCCTCCCGCACAATGCGCCGGTCAACTGGATGCCCTGACGGCAACTGCGTCACATCATCGTCGATGAGGGTGGGTTGCTGGTCATCCACCACCAAATCGAACGGAGATGGAGGAGACTCTAGTGTTTGAGCATCTGGACACAGATGCTCCTCTGTTAGGTTCGTGGAATCGTGACGTGGAGAGGCAGGTTGAGGGACAATGAAAGGAGCGGAGAACAGCTCTGGGGAGCAGGGACAGTTTGGGTTATTGTTCTGTAAAGCTTCGGAATTTTGGGAGGAAGGAAGACAAGACTGTTGGGTAATAGGAGGAGAGGAGGCAGAGTCTGACTGGCTGCTGGACAATGTGCTGTAAGCGTTCTCTGACAGCCATTGCAAGACCTGTTCCTGGTTCTCGGGCCTACTAAGGTTTGTACCCTGCAGTTTAGTTAATGTGGCAAGCAACCCTGGCACTGTGGAGTGGCGCAATGCTTGCTGCCCCACAGGAGTAGGCACGGGACGCCCTGTGGCTTCACTGCTACCTTGCTCCCCAGAACCATTCCCCCGACCTCGCCCACGGCCTCGTCCACGTCCCTTTCCGGGAGCCTTGCGCATTTTGAATTCCTAGTTAGAAATTGGCACTGTATACCAGTAGTAAAAATTGTGGGTGCACGTAACCCCAATATATTCTTTGAATTCCCAGTCAGACACTGGCACTATATGGCAGTAGCAAGAAATGAGGGTATTTGTATTCCCAATATACTCTTTGAATTCCCAGTCAGACAATGGCACTGTATACCAGTAGTAAAAATTGTGGGTGCACGTAACCCCAATATATTCTTTGAATTACCAGTCAGAAACTGGCACTATATGGCAGTAGCAAGAAATGAGGGTATTTGTATTCCCAATATACTCTTTGAATTCCCAGTCAGACAATGGCACTGTATACCAGTAGTAAAAATTGTGGGTGCACGTAACCCCAATATATTCTTTGAATTACCAGTCAGAAACTGGCACTATATGGCAGTAGCAAGAAATGAGGGTATTTATAACCCCAATATATTCTTTGAATTCCCAGTCAGACAATGGCACTGTATACCAGTAGTAAAAATTGTGGGTGCACGTAACCCCAATATATTCTTTGAATTCCCAGTCAGAAACTGGCACTATATGGCAGTAGCAAGAAATGAGGGTATTTGTATTCCCAATATACTCTTTGAATTCCCAGTCAGACAATGGCACTGTATACCAGTAGTAAAAATTGTGGGTGCACGTAACCCCAATATATTCTTTGAATTACCAGTCAGAAACTGGCACTATATGGCAGTAGCAAGAAATGAGGGTATTTATAACCCCAATATATTCTTTGAATTCCCAGTCAGACAATGGCACTGTATACCAGTAGTAAAAATTGTGGGTGCACGTAACCCCAATATATTCTTTGAATTCCCAGTCAGAAACTGGCACTATATGGCAGTAGCAAGAAATGAGGGTATTTGTATTCCCAATATATTCTTTGAATTCCCAGTCAGACAATGGCACTGTATACCAGTAGTAAAAATTGTGGGTGCACGTAACCCCAATATATTCTTTGAATTACCAGTCAGAAACTGGCACTATATGGCAGTAGCAAGAAATGAGGGTATTTATAACCCCAATATATTCTTTGAATTCCCAGTCAGACAATGGCACTGTATACCAGTAGTAAAAATTGTGGGTGCACGTAACCCCAATATATTCTTTGAATTACCAGTCAGAAACTGGCACTATATGGCAGTAGCAAGAAATGAGGGTATTTGTATTCCCAATATACTCTTTGAATTCCCAGTCAGACAATGGCACTGTATACCAGTAGTAAAAATTGTGGGTGCACGTAACCCCAATATATTCTTTGAATTACCAGTCAGAAACTGGCACTATATGGCAGTAGCAAGAAATGAGGGTATTTATAACCCCAATATATTCTTTGAATTCCCAGTCAGACAATGGCACTGTATACCAGTAGTAAAAATTGTGGGTGCACGTAACCCCAATATATTCTTTGAATTCCCAGTCAGAAACTGGCACTATATGGCAGTAGCAAGAAATGAGGGTATTTGTATTCCCAATATACTCTTTGAATTCCCAGTCAGACAATGGCACTGTATACCAGTAGTAAAAATTGTGGGTGCACGTAACCCCAATATATTCTTTGAATTACCAGTCAGAAACTGGCACTATATGGCAGTAGCAAGAAATGAGGGTATTTATAACCCCAATATATTCTTTGAATTCCCAGTCAGACAATGGCACTGTATACCAGTAGTAAAAATTGTGGGTGCACGTAACCCCAATATATTCTTTGAATTACCAGTCAGAAACTGGCACTATATGGCAGTAGCAAGAAATGAGGGTATTTATAACCCCAATATATTCTTTGAATTCCCAGTCAGACAATGGCACTGTATACCAGTAGTAAAAATTGTGGGTGCACGTAACCCCAATATATTCTTTGAATTCCCAGTCAGACACTGGCACTATATGGCAGTAGCAAGAAATGAGGGTATTTGTATTCCCAATATATTCTTTGAATTCCCAGTCAGACAATGGCACTGTATACCAGTAGTAAAAATTGTGGGTGTATATAGCCCCAATTCTATTGCTAGGGGACTTGCAGGGTATTTCTGGGGTGAAGGTGGGGGGGCACACCGTTGGAACGGGTATCGGGGTATATATCGGGTATACGGGAATACACTGACAGTGTATTCCATTCAGGATCCTGGGAAAGCTGGGTTGCGGCGATTGAGCCCGTCAGTGCCACGTTACACTGACAAGCTTCTCCCTGGAATTTAGCTCTTACAAGAGCTGTTGGTTGTCTTCTCCTTCCTATCCTAGCCTGTCCCTGCCTACCCAGAATCTAAGCCCTAGCTAGCTGGACGGAAACCTCCGTCCTCGGTGAATTGCAAGCTCAGAATGACGCGAACCTGGGCGGCGCTGTTCTTTTAAATTAGAGGTCACATGTTTTCGGCAGCCAATGGGTTTTGCCTACTTTTTTCAACGTCACCGGTGTCGTAGTTCCTGTCCCACCTACCCTGCGCTGTTATTGGAGCAAAAAAGGCGCCAGGGAAGGTGGGAGGGGAATCGAGTAATGGCGCACTTTACCACGCGGTGTTCGATTCGATTCGAACATGCCGAACAGCCTAATATCCGATCGAACATGAGTTCGATAGAACACTGTTCGCTCATCTCTAGTAATAGGGATAAACAGCAGGGTAGCTTATGGTGCTGATTCTTCTTCCAGAGTCCTGAAAACAATGGAGGTAGAATAAGACTAGAATTTGGAGCTTTGTAAATTTTCCCTTTGGAATTTGTAGGATTTTGCATTCATTACTAATGTGATATAGTCTACTAGTTATCATAGTAATCATAGAGAGACTCAAACACAACCATTAGGCTAATAAGATACAAACAGTTGCACTGTTGATGTCTTAATTGAGTACATCATTTTTTCTTCTTGCTTTGTGAATATTTACTTAAGCCATCCTCTGTGTATACTTGGCATTGCAGTTAAGGCAAAGAAATTGTAAGTGTAAATTCTTCCCAGGTGCTCTTTACCCCTTAAATAAAGTCACACAAAATCTGGTTACTGATGTGTTCATCTCAAGAACATTTGGTTAGTCTGAACAGGAAACAAATTTCACAAGACTTCAGGAGTTTATAGAAATGCATGAAGCTGTGAACCCTTTAGGGCTAGTTCACACATGAACTGCCTGCGCGGGTTTTGACACCGAGAGAGCCGCGGCGAGCCACCTCTCTCTACCCGTTTTTTGGTCCAGAACCTGAGGTGGCCTCCCCCTCAGGTTCTGGACCAAAAAACCCCATGTGAACTTACCCTTATTGTGTTAGAGCCTGGATCCACTGGAGGATTCTCTGGTACTCTGGTGGACCAGACTAAAACATTTTGTGTGCAATTGTGAAATTGCTTTTAAAGGGGAACACACGCTTTAAATAAATAATATAGTGAGGCTACATTCACACACTAGTGCTTAAAGGCAATGTGATGTCTGTTTTTTAACCCGATGTGACATGACAGCCTTAAATTCAATGTCAGTGAAAGGGGGCTATTCACATGACCGTTATTTTTATAAATTTTTTCACGGACAATCAAAATATAGGTCATGTTCTATTTTGCTCTTTTCACAGATCCTTCCTTGACTGCAAGACAGCCGTGAAAAATTGTAAATTTTGACAGCCGTTTTTTACCTCGGTCGTCTGAATTTGCTGCACTTTACAGGAACTGGGAAACAGGAGGTGTACATGTCTTTCATGCATGGTTTTCCTGAGAACTATTTGTATAGCTTTTAGCAAAGACATTTATGTGCTCCATATCCCAATTAAATACTATGGTGAAGTCTGCTTTCAGCTTCCTATTCAGGTTTGTCTTATTTCTTCATCGCTGCACACATATATTTCTTATATACAACTGTTTTGCCTTTCTTAAACTCCCCTGACCCTTGGGAAAACATATGAAAACTTTTATCAATTACTTTGATAATAAATTTATCAAATAAAGCTTCTGCTGTACTTTGTTCTTTGGTTTTGATTCAATTATTTTGACATTACGCGAATGAACTTGGAAATATCTTGCCACCTGGGAACACAATGGAAAGAAAGCACACAACATAATAAAGAAGTCAGGAAGAAAGCTTTGTGAAGAGTCAAGTGATTCGAGAAACAGACAGGTGGAACATTTCTCATTTCCTGCTGTCCCATCTCAATATACTTCAGCTACTGAACCGTATTTTAACATCAGCATCTTCCATTCATGCACAGCAGTGTGCTATGATCACTGATCCTTCGCCTTTATTGAGCCTAGCTTACCAGGAAATAAATAGAGGAAAGATTATCAATTACTCAAGGGATGAGTCATTTTGAAATCTTTTAGCTTCAAATTGATGGTCCAAGATGGTCTTTTTATCTTTGATAGTGATTGTAGGGATATAAGAATAAAATAATGCAAGGACAAGGTGTAATAAGCTTATCATAGAAAGAATACCTAGGCGAATGAGTGGAAAACATTATCTGAAAGTGCCAAATCATCCGGAACTAAAGCTTATTTTTAACGAATTGTATAGTCTTTACTCATTATTGGGGACATTTACTACGATTGAAGAAATCACACACTTGCTAAGAAAAATGTACCAGAACTCTAGCCAAAAGCTGGCTATTATGGGGTAGATTTACTAACAGTATCTAGGGTTTAGACAGTGCAAATATAGACTAGACATAATCAGTCCTAAACCGCGCAAGATTTAGCAAAGTGTCTGTCTAGTCTTACATATTAGATCCACATATTAGTTAGCATGTTCTTAGTGCATTTTTGGTGCTAAATTGTGACAACTCATGACACCTGGACAAAGTCATGTGGCTAAACGTGTTGGGGTGGAGTGCTGGCCAGAGGATGAGCATCCATTTACAAGAAAAGCGTCTTGGCAGCTTCAAGCGGATGTTGTATTTTGGGGTTTGGAGATTACCATGGACCAAAATGACGGACCAAAGAAATATAGAATACATTGCTAGCTGTTTGTTTCATTGTGGTAGTGCAGTTTAATTACAGACTTATCTTATAGAAGTGAATCTAATGAGGCTGTAATTACATCACTTGGCCACTATGAAGCAGCGTGCTATGTAAATTAGGTTGATAAGGTTTCTCTTACTGGCTCCGGGTAGGTCTGATACCATCAATAAAACTGGAAAACCCCTTTAATATTACATGCCAACAATATATTCTGTAACATAGGCTGGCTGGACCATTATTAACATTGTGTGTAATTGGGCAAACATAGCATAGTAAATTTGGAGAGGAGGTACAGACAAACTGGCACTTTCTGGACAGACTCTGACAGTACCCAAATTCTCAGATGGGACTGCTCTGTAACTGATAGAGAAGAAGGTAAAGCCAGAACATCAGCATTGGGTCTAAGCTTGAAGGTGGCAGCAGGATTGTACATATGACATCAGGTTCAAAAACATCACATTCACTATTCTGGTACTGCAAAATGCAGCGTCTTTTACTATTGCATACCACAGCAGCTATAAAAGCTGCATGTAAGGGAAATGCTAGAGGACCAATTCCCCAGTAGCTTCTGGTGAACCCTGGGGGGAGGGGCATGACAAGACAGTGAGCCCTAAGCTGAACCCTTCTGTGAACCCTATGCTGTCCCTTCCTGCTTACTGGTCCTGTCCTAAGCAACAGGCGACAACTGGTCGACAAGCCCTTCCTATGTATGTGACAACACAGAATGCAAACAAGACAAACCACAACAAGGGAGGTCAGCTATTCAAGGGTCTGGTAACAGTCAAGCAAAGCAGTACAGAATCAAATCCAAGAGAATAGTCAAAGGTAAGCCAGAGTTCAAGAATAAGAATACAAGTAACAAAAGAGCAAGAGTAATGCCAGCACGCACGAGGCAATAACAGGCACCAGTGTGAATGTAAGAAAACAATAAATAGGAAGGAAGAACCCAGACCTGATAGGTAGATAGGCTGTCAATCTCACAGCCTAGACTAACATTAACTATTAGAGGGGCATAGGGATACCAAGGTAAAAGAGATGGGTGTGGTGGCAAATCAATTACCAAGGTGAGGGAATATGACGATGTTGAGATAACACACAAAGAACCCTAAGCAAGGAATCAAAACTGAACACACCTTCAATGTCGCAGCATGCTAGTGAATGGCACAGAAGTTTGAACGCATGCGGACGTAACACTGCATTTACAAAATATGGAGCCTTAGTTTAAGGGCTTATTTTTTGTGGGATGAGTTGAAATTTTTGTTAGCAAAATTTAGGTTTAAGTACAACGTTTTAATAGTTTTTTATTTAATTTTTTTTAAAGGCAAGATGACCATAAATAAACAATGTTGGCCTTGGTTTTTGTGTTTTGTTTTTATACCATTTCCTCTTTGGTGTTAGTGACATCTTAACTTTTTTCAGTGGATTCGTATAATTACAGCAATGCCAAATGTATACTCATTATATTTTTACCTTTTACTACATTTATAGAATAAGCACAGTTTGTCCGTCATTGGAAATACAATAGAGAGACAGACTAACAAAATACAGAATGTAGTGGAAGTTAGGCTCAGGTTTCCAGAACAGAATTCTCCTTCAAAGAGATCATTGAAGGCTTGTATTGAATACAAGACAAAGGGGTAGTGGGATGCCAACATTACGTATCATTTGAGGCCTTTATCAGTGAACTCCAGCCAGTACCTCAGGGATAATTATTATGATTTGTACAGACAATTTATAGGCGCTGAACTCAGCATTTCCCCCGAATAGGAATTGTTTAATTCCTAACCAAATTTAGAGATGACTATTAGTAAAGCTGAATTAACACATTGCAGGTAATATGCTGCATTATAAATGAAGCCCAGCAGCGCAGCGTACCTGGAGTTTGCTTCCTTCATACTGAAACTTTTAGCAAGAACCTTGTCATAGTTCCAACAGTGTGAAATAGAAATTTAGAATGATTATTTCCGTCCGGCACGGCTGCTAGCTGCTAAAATTTAGCTTTCATTTGGAATAGATACTTTCAATCTTCCAGTCAGATATAGCAGATAATGTGACTCTTAGGACTGTGCTCTGTACATATTTTAATAGATAAGTCAATTCGTATCGTATGACAGCGCAATAAGTCAGGAAACGGTACCTCCATTAAAGGCATTCATATATCTATATGTATGGCAACATGCCTCTTGTGTATTATCCAAATACTCAACTTTACGTTAAATACAACTCCGACTTGGTGACTTCTGAGAGGTATAAGTAGTTTCTATTCTTCTTCTCTGACGGGTATATAATATGAAATAAATGAAAGTGTCTTTGGGACATTGGACTATTTCATCTATTATTCTGAGCTGAAAGGCAATCCAGCCATAAATGGTGATATTCACAAGTGTAATTGAAATATTATGTCTATTATGGGTTATGTTTTTGGTAAATTTAGTGAATAAGTATTCTTTTTGCAAGTATTTTTCACAATTAAATTTTTTCCCAGATAAAGGTCATATTTTTTGTAAATGGTAACTGCCAGATAATTTATCCATTCTATTGTTGTTCTAAAAGTAAATTGTTTGTCATGTAGATCCCTCTCAAGTACCCTTCATACTTCAATTCTTTGTCTGTGGTGTCTACACCTTCCTTTAGTCTATCATATTCAATCCAAACAGGTATAGATTCATATCCTTTCCGTAATACAGAGTCTATGGACACTTCAATAGGGCTGTACGACGCCACATACATGGTTGAGCCTCACTAGCAAAGAACAGAACCAGGGTAGTCATTAAGGGAGTTTTCACACGGGGCAAAATGGCTCCGTTCTGGCACAACTCCGCACGAATTCCATGCGGGATTGCCGCCAGAATCCGCACAGTTAAAAAACCTCCTCATAGAACTCTATTGAGAGGCTTTTTAACCATGCAGATTCTGGTGGCAATCCCGCATGGAATTCGCGTGGACACCGCACCAGAACCCGAGCCAAACTACTTGCAGATGTTGTTCCTGGTGGGATTCGAACTCTAGGACTCCAGCGCTGCAAAGCTGCAGTGCTAACCACTGAGACACCATGTTGCCCCCAGCACTTCTATTTTTGAAGGCATTCTCACTATGCAGCATTTTCCCACACCTGCCTAAAACTTGTGTGCAGTACTGTTAACCTGCATGTGGTTTTGTATGTGTTTTAGTGGGGACAATTACTGTATAAACTCAGCCATAGTATTTGTTTGATTTTTTTTTTTAGATGAATGTGTAAAGGCGTTGTCTAGAATCATGGAATTGATTTCCGACCATAGATGAGGATTAGAAAATAAAAATGCATTCATATTAACTCCATACCTCTGCTCGGTCATGGGTCTGCCATCACCACCCTCACTTGGTTTGTATACATAGCAGAAGCAGTGAAGTCATGATGACAGGACCACTGCGGCCAATCACTACTGTTATCAGTATACAACTGAGAGCCAATATTGACTGCACTGGTCCCATGATGTCACCAGTACAAGCCTTTACATACAAACAGCTGTGGAGGTGATGTCCAGCCCAGGAATGGAGGAGAGGATGCAGGTACGTAGCAGTGCATTTTCTATCCCTTCACTGCTACATGCATTTAATTTCAATGATTCCATACAACCCCTTCCATTGTAGTTTCACACGTAGAGTTTATGGGGAAAAATACCATTTTTTTTTAAGTCTACAAAAGTTGCGAAAAGAAGCATTAAATTGTCAGACCATGAAAAAAAATGTGTAAATGAAACATAAGAGAATTTGTTACCTTACCAAATATTACACTGACTCTAGTAATTGTGGAATAAATATCTGTGAAAATGGGAAATTCTCTAGAGACAACATATAAAACCAAAATGCAAGAACTTATCATGGTAAAAACATTACTATTAGAATTATCATCATTTTTATCACTTATCTTCTCTATTATGGCAGTAGGCATAGTTCTTCCATTAGTGACATTTACAAAAGTAAGAAGTAGCTGGAATATATTCTAGAGATACAGACAAAAATACATAACGTTTGTATAATTCTTATTTTGCATTTAACCTTTTTATTTGTTCAACTTTTAGTATTTAGATGATAAATATGAAATCTTCATTATGGATTTGATTCATCCGGTTTTTCCATAATACCACATATACTCATAATTGTATTTCATCTTTTAACGACATTTCAATGTTAACAGTGTATGGGAAAAGCTGGAAAACTTTAGAAAAACTTCTGCCAAGTTTATACTATTATACTATAGGTTGATAAGTTTTCTTAATTCACAAATCTAGGTACATTAAAAAGTACCACATTATTAACAAAGATTTATCAAGTTTTTATAAAAGTGTAGTTTACCTTTAAAGCATACATCCAGTTATAAACAAGTTTTCATAAATGAATAGTGCATTTGAATATAAGAAACCTTATAATATATCTTACTAAGGATATCTGTTTCCTTCACCACTTAGGCTGGTCTTACACTACCATAATGTAAGTCCACAAATGGTCCGCAATTGAGAGTTTTCAATTGCGGACCATTTGCGGACACATTATAGTCAATGCGGCCTCTTACACCACCGGATATTTTATCCGTGGTGTGGCCAGGCCGCAACCATGGTCCGCAATTTCTAGAACATGTCCATAATGGCCGTGAATTATGGCACTGCACGGACATGCCCATAGAACTCTATGGGCGAGTGCGGCAGTTTACGGGCATCTGCGGTGTCTATGTTGGTGATCAGCAACTTGTGTTGCTTATCAGCAACTTGCGGGCCGTAAAATCATTACATTACTATAAGACCTGCCTTATTAAGCTGTTCTCTTGCTCCTTATCTTCAATCTGACTGCTTGGTTACATTATATTTGGCTCCATATTCAGCCTCACACACATAGCTCAATGGAGAAGGAAAGGATATAGTAGGAAGCTGCCGTGGGTTAGTAATCTACAAATCTAGTAGAGTTGAAAGAGCATAGAGTAGTGAGGTATAACAGCAGAGTGACTTTTCTATTCCCCCTCCCCCTCTTCACAGACAAAAATGTTAAAGTAACTACAAAGTTTCTTATATTCACATGAACTATTTATGGAAAGTTCTTTACAACTGGAGGTATGCTGTAACGTCTCTGCCTGTTCGGGTCTCTGTGCCACCTTCCAAACGCACACTGCAGCACAGGAGGCGGGCTCATTCTGATTCTTTGCTTAGAGTTTTTTATTGCACTGTGTGAATACTGCTCTATTATCTCTCCTCTGTGATTAACCGGTTAAGGACCAGGCCCAGAAGTACATTAAGGACCGGGCCTCTTTTTTCAAAACTGACATGTGTCACTTTAAATGGCAATAACTTTGAGACGCTTTAACTTACACAAGTGATTTTGAGATTGTTTTTTCGTAACACATTATACTTCATGTTAGTGGTAAACACTAATCAATATTTTTGTATTTATTTATAAAAAAAACTAGCAAATTTGATGGAAATTTGGAAAAAATTGCAATTTTCAAAATGTGAAATTCTCTGCTTTTCAGGCAGATAGTCATACCATCCAAATACATGAATAAATATTATCTCCCATATCTCTGCTTTATATTGGCATCATCTTTTGATTGTCTTTTAATTCATTTTGGATGTTACAAGGCTTACAAGTGTAACAGCGATTTTTCAGATTTACAAGAAAATTCCTCAAACTAATTTTTTAGGGAACACTTCAGTTCTGAAAGGAATTATAAAGGCCTATATAATAGAAACCCCCATAAATCACCCCATTTTCAAAACTGCACCCCTCAAATTATTCAAAACAGCATTTGGGATGTTTGTTAACCCTTTAAGCATTTCATAAGAATAAAAATAATATGGAGGTCAAATTTAGACATTTCATTTTTTTTCACTAAGGGTGCATTCAGACTACGTAACGCCGGGCGTGTATGAGAGCCGTACACGCCGGCATTACGGCAGACTGCCGAACACTTCCCATTCACTTCAATGGGAGCGCTCGTAACAGCGGCGTTTACGAGCGCTCCCATTGAAGTGAATGGGAAGTGTTCGGCAGTCTGCCGTAATGCCGGCGTGTACGGCTCTCATACACGCCCGGCGTTACGTAGTCTGAATGCACCCTTATACATTCATTTAGACCTAAAATTATCACATTCACAAAGGGTTAAAGGAGAAAATGCATCTCACATTTTGTTATGCAATTTCTCCCGTGCACAGATATACCCCACATGTGGGTGTAAACTGATTTTTGGGCACACGGCAGTGCATGGAAGGGAAGGAGCGACACTGGGTGTTTGAACAGCATATTTTGCTGGAATAATTTTCAGGCACCATGTCGCATTTGCAGAGCCCTTAGCGTACCAAAACAATGGAAACCCCCCAAAAGTGACCCCATTTTAGAATCTACACCCCTCACAGAATTCATCAAGGGGTATAGTGAGTATTTAGACCCTACAGTTGTTTCACAGATTTTACTAACATTGGAATGTGTAAAAGAAAAATTACTAAAATGTCACTTTATCCCCAAAGTTTTCATTTTCACAAGGGGTTAAAGGAGTAAAAGCCCCCCAAAGTTTGTTAAACAATTTATCCTGAACACGGCAATACCCCATATGTGGCCATAATCTGCAGTATGGGTACATGGCGGGGCTCAGAATGGAAGGAGCGCTATTTTGCTTTTGGATGGCAGATTTTGCTGGAATAATTTTTAGGTGCCATGTCGCATTAGCAGAGCCCCTAGAGAACCAATACAGTGGAAACCCCCTAAAAGTGACCCCATTTTGGAAACTACACCCCCCACAGAACATATAAAAGGGTAGAGTGAGCATTTTGACCCTACAGCTGTTTCACAGATTTTATTAACATTGGGACATGAAAATGAAAATTTACTTTTTTTCCAACAAACTGTCAATTTAGCCCCAAATTTTTCATTTTCACAAGAGGATAAAGGAGAAAAAGCTCCCTAAAGTTTGTTACACAATTTCTCCTGAACACAGAAATGCCCCATATGTGGTCATAATCTGCTGTATGGGAACATGGCGGAGCTCAGAATGGAAAGAGCGCTGTTCGGCTTTTGAAGGGCAGATTTTGCTGGAATATTTTTCAGGTGCCATGTCGCATTTGCAGAGCCTCTAAAGTACCAATAAAGTGGAAACCCCCTAAAAGTGACCCCATTTTGGAAACTACACCCCTCATAGAATTTATCTAGGGGTTTGGTGAGCATTTTGGCCTCACAGCTGATTCACAGATTTTATTAACAATGGGACGTAAAAATGAAAAATTACTTTTTTTTCCAATTAATCGTCCATTTAGCGCCATATTTTTAATTTTGCAAGTAGCTGAAGAATTAAAAAAAACCCAGAGTTTGTTACACAATTTCTTCTTAACACGGCAATACCCCATATGTGGCCATAATCTGCTGTATGGGTACATGGTGGGGCTCAGAATGGAAAGAGCGCTATTTGGCTTTTAGAAAGCAGATGTGGCTGGAATAGTTCTCAGGTGCCATGTCGCATTAGCTGAGCCCCTAAAGTATCAATACAATGGAAACCCCCCATTGTGACCCCATTTTAGAAACTACACAGGTGACAGTAAACTGGAATTCACCTAGAAGTGACCCCATTTTGTAGGGACAATTTTAGGGCCTCTGCAAATGTGACGTGGTGTCCAAAAACAAAGAATCTAAATCTGCACTCCAAAAGCACATATCTCTCCTTCACATCTCCGTCCTGCTGGGTACCCAAATAGCGGTGTATGCCCACATGTATGACACTGGTGTACCCCGGATAACGTACTTAATGCCATATGTGGGTATAAATGGCAGTTTGGGCACAGCCGGGCACAGAAGGGAAGGAGCGCTATTTTGGTTTTTGGAGCACAGTTTGGTTTTTGGAAGTCATGCCACTTTTGCAAAGCTCCTGAATTGCCAATAAAGTGGAATCTGCAGACATGTCACCCCATTTTGGACACTACCCCACTCATGGGATTTATCAAGTGGTGTAGCGAGCATTTTTAACCCCTGAGTGTTGCATTTATTTAGTTTCCAGAAATGAAATCACAGCTGATAATGAGAAGTTAAAAATGAAAATTTTCCAGAGATTCGCCATTTTAGTGCCCGATATGTTGTGCCCAACTTATGTCAGCAGAGACACTCCAAAAACTGGTAAGCGGGTATCCCGGGCACAACAGCTTTCAGAGCGTTCATCTCTAATACAAGCCGGGCACAACATATTATGCACTGAAATGACGGATTCCTGGAAAAATTGGTATTTTCACTTCTCACAATCAGCTTCGTATTCATTTATGGATAATAAGTTATAGCAACACTTGGGGGTTAAAAATGCTCTCTCTACCCCTGGATAAATCCTTCAGGGGTGTAGTTTCCAAAATAAGGTCTCATATCAGGGGATTCCACTTTACTGGCGTTTCAGCTCTGCAAAAGTGTCATGGCATCCAAAAACCAAACCGTCTGTGCTCCAAAAACCCAATAACCCTTCTTCCCTTTTGCGTCCAGCTGTGCCCTAATATCAGTTTATACCCACATATGACATTACGTCCGATATAACGGGTACACCAGTATCATACATGTGTCATAAACTGCAGTTTGGGCGCACAGCAGGGCGCAGAAGCGAAGGAGCGCTATGCGGCTTTTGGAGCACAGATTTGGATGTTTGGTATTTGAACACCATGTCATGTTTGTAGAGCTTGTAAGGTACCAGAAAAGCGGATTCCCCAAAGGAGTGACCCCATTTTGAAAACTGCACCCCTCAAAGAATTTATCAGGGGGTGTAGTGAGTATTAGTATTGCAGGCGTGACTGCACAGCGGATGGCGAAGAGTGAATATATAATCTGTGCGGAGAACATTGCAAACACCAAATTCCCTACTATGTCCCAGTAGCTCCTATGATTGGGGGAGTCACTCTGGGGGTCACATTGGGGGTCACTTCTGGTGTTTTTTCCCTCATAAGCTGTAAATCTGGGGTGTCCCCTGATATTCGCTCGCACAGCTTATATATTCCCTACCTGCCGCAGCCAGTCGTGTTCTAATGATTTGGCGATTTTTGAGGGTTTTTGCCTTGACATTGCTAGATGCTATAATTTCTTTATTTTTCTGGTGACGCGGCCATATAAGGGCTTGTTGTTTGCGGGATGAGATGCATTTTGTAATGACACCATTTTTGGGTGCCTACAACTTATAGAATACATTTTATTAACTCTTTCTTGCTGGATTAAAAAAAAAAATCAATCCTGCATTGAGTTTTACATTTTAAATTTTTCGCCATGCAGCGTACAGTATAAGTGACGTGTCCTTTATTCTGCGGGTCGGTACGGTTACAGCGATACCTCATTTATGTTATTTTTTTATGCGATACTAAGTCTGCAGAACAAAAACACATATGGGGACATAAATCAATGTTTTTTGCATCGCCATCTTCTGAGAGGCGTAACATTTTTATTTTTCGGTTGACAGTGTTGGTTGAGGGCTTATTTTTGCGGGAAAATGTGCGCTTTTTATTGGCACTGTTGTGGGGTGCATATGACTTTTTGATCACTTTTTATAGCATATTTTGTAGGATGAGATGACAAAAAATCATTACTTCCGGCGAGTTTTTTCCGTTTTTTTTTTTCCGACGTTCACCGTGTACATTAAATATTATTTCAGTTTTATTGTACAGGTTGTTACGGACGCGGCAATACCAAATATGCATTGCTTTTTTTAATTTTTAGTGCTTTTTTTTTTATATAATTCATTTTGTATAGAAAAAAGGGATTTTTGGACTTTAGAACTTTATTACTTTTTTCATACACTTTATTTTTTTTTTTTTTAACTTTTTTTTACTTTTTCATCTGTCCCTTTAGGACACTTGAATCAGTTGATGCTTTGATGAAAGCATCAACTGATTCTGCACAATAGCAGACAGGACACGAGCAGGACATGAACCTGCTCGTGTCCTGTAAGCTGCAGAGGAAGTGAGACACATCGCTCACTTCCTCCACCGCCTGGCAGGATCACCAGGTATGTGGGGGCTCCGGTAGTCTGGGGTCACTGGCCAGACCCCAGACTACCTTTTACTGACATCGGCACCCCCCGATCTCGCCGCGGGGGGTGCCGATCCCTTTCAATTGTCGGCGGATCCCTTTCGATCGCGCCGTGATGTTTGACGGCGCGATCGAAAGGGTTAACACGTCCAGTCGGACTCAGTTCCAACTGGACGTTATGGAGGAAGGGGTTAGGTGTTAGTAACACCTAACCTCTGTCCCCCCCGCACCCCTCCCCCCGCCAGAAAGGTACCTAAAGGCCGGACGTATTTCGGCAATAGTCCGGTCTTTAGGTACCAGCACATGAGGCCGTAAATTTACGTACGGCGGTCCTCATGTGGTTAAATTTCCACCACACTCATCTCCAGCACCTTCTTTCTCGCTGATCATCAAATGGTTAATTCTAGTCTGGCCTAGTCTGACAGCATGTCTACCAATCAAGCCTAGGGCGGGTCTTTGGCTTTCTATATATAAGTCATTAACCCACACAGCCATGCTAGCTATTGTGACTCTGTCCTTAGACTTTGTCCTTGCTAAGCTCCTCTATCTGCTACTATTGTATTACTGATCTCTGACCCTTGGCTTACCCTTTTGTGTATTCTCTTTTATTTTGATTCTGTACTGTGTTGCTCAACTGTTACTGGATCCTTGGTTAGTTGACCTTCCTTTGTTGTTGTTTGTCTTGTCTTCGTTCTGTGTAACCTATTTAGGAAGGGCATTGTAGACCAGTTGTCCTCTGCCGCCTAGGGCAGTGAGGCAAGTAGGTAGGGGCAGCGGTGGGTTCTGCTTAGGGCTTACTATCTTGTTGAGCCCTTCCTCCAGTGTTTTCCAGCAGATACTGGGGAATTGCTCCTCTAGCAATTCCCTTACATATGCTTTACAATTTTCAATATTGTAATCAAGTGCCAAAGATTAATCTTTTAATGGTGTTGTCCAAGATTTAATATGGCTGGCCTATCCCTAGGATAGCATGTAATAGCATGGATTAAAGAGGTTGCTTTGGACTAGGATATTAATTGCTGGGGCCTGTTCCCTTCAGACCAAGCACAACATCATACATTGTATAATAGCTGTGCTCGGTAACCATTATAGTATTTACTAATGAATTGACCTTTTCATATGTGGCTTTGTGTTATGGTCAGCAGGGTTTATTAAAAAAAACAACTAAAATGAAAACCCTACGGAGCCCTCTGGGCCACTAACTGCAAACCAACCTGGTGTGAACACCGACTAACAGTTCCTGTCACTGCCAGCTAAAATAAAGAACCAAGTGCACTCTGTTAACATTCACAGAGCATGCAGTCAGAGCAGCCGCACAAATAAACAAACTGGCTAGCCTGAACTCCAGGACTAGTCAGAGACCAAGTAAACCCTGTGTGTGGTAGTTCCACCCAACCACCCAGGCAACTACTGCCAAGCCCACTCCCAGTCACCCTGTCTGAGAAGTTTTGTTAGCTGACCCTACAGACTTTTACCACACATACAAGGCATTGTATAACAATGCCAACAATAACAATGGCATTGCTAGCTCAGGAGTCATTTACTAACTAGGGCAATTCTAATAATATTTCAGGCAGGAACCCACGCACACACACAACACACATCATTTCAGGTTTGGAATGAGATCATAGAGCGCCGGGCGTCCAAACCAGCCCCCTTATATAGGCAAGGGGCGGTCATCAGCAAATAGCCCAGCTGCCCAATCCGAGCGTCCAGGTCGACACACATGTCGATCAACCAGTCGACCATGCCTGGCTGCTGCAAGGCAGGTTAACCCCTGCAACGCTGGACTGTGCAGAGGAACTGACAGCGACACCCATATCATGGCTCCAGTTACTGCACAATCCTAACACTTTGTTACTTTGCTCCTTGTAAGAATCTTCAATCTTCTGCGAAGATTTGTTTTTGGAAATATTAGTCAAACTATTTCGATAAGCACTGATATTTAGGCCATGTAATAGACTTTAGAGTTAATTAGATGTCACATGCATAACTATGTAAATTCTGCTATGTGAGGGATGTTGATTTTAAAATGGCATTCTGATGGATGAATGCCAGAAATCTGGGTTTTCTCTACCTTCTAGAGAGGTTCCTTGGTCATGTCTCTGTTTCTATCTCGAAGTCTTTTTTTTACTGTGAGATGGTTTTGTATAAAAAATTTTTTTAACACAGTTTCGCCCCTTTTGTTTGACTGGCCTATGACGCTAAAGCAGAGTTTAATCTCATAGGCTGAGACATCTGGAGACCACTGGAGTGGAAATTATATTCTAGGTTTGACACCCAACCAGTTGGAGAAAAAGGCCATTCTCTACTGCACAAACCTCCCTGGGTGGCTAAAATATAATTTTGTCAAACACAAACCTCTCTCTTGACCTGCTCAAATACTATCCACATTATGGGTGAAATTATATTCATGATGAGAGCTATTTTACAGAAGTTAGTTTATACATTTAACTTTTCTGCTGAAGCCGACTTTCGGATCTCTGTAATTATTTTCATAGCACTTCTACATTTCCTATAATGCAGATCTATTTCAAGTACAGATGGTAATTGCAAGCACTAAATTTCCCTACAGTTTTGCTACACTTTAGTTTCAGTCCCTTAGAAATGAAATGGGATGTCAGCAGAGATCCAGCTAAATACTGGACTAATAGGTCTTCAATGGAGTAAATGAGAGCTTTTAAAACTATATAACTTTCAAGAACTTTTCAACTTCCTCAGAAAGAACACCATTAAACATATGTTCACAAAGTGAAAAATAAGATATGGTCACCAAAAATGTTTGATAACCAAAAATTGCATAAGAATAGCAATTACCATCTGGTCTAGGCTTTTAATATATCCAGGCAAGGGCAGGCAGTATGCATATGGAATATGGAGGCAATAACACTTCATGAAATGTAAAAAATATCCAATATTCTATAGTCAAACATATATTGTGCCTGCAAATATCTTTTCAATAACTGTAGAAGAACCTATGATGGATACTATAAAGTATATTAAGGTTTCTACCTTGTGAACAGACCCTTAAAACTCAAATCTTTAAAGGGATTTTACCATTGAAATGAATTTTTTTGGCGATCACACATCGGAAAAGGCTATTCGTCTCTTACCTTTAGACGTGGTCTCCGCTGCGCCATTCCTTAGAGATACCATTTTTTACCAGTATGCAAATTAGTTCTCTCACAAATGGGGGCGGGCCCCAGCACTGAAAATGCGATGGGAGCATCCCCACTGCTGCTCGAGAACACGCTCCAGCGACGCCTCTGTCTTCGGCTGGATCCTCTCCTTCTTTCGTCGTCTTCCTTCTGTGTCACCTCCGACACCTGCACAGTTGGCTCTGCCAGTGAGACGCCAGCAGAGCTGAGGGCGCATGCCTGCCGGCGGCCATTTTTGGGAGGCCGCTCTTGCTCTTGTAGTTCAATACAGGAGCGGTCTCCCAAAAATGGCTGCCAGCCGGCATGCGCACTCGGCTCTGCTGGTGTCTCACTGGCAGAGCCAACTGCGCAGGCGTTGGAGGTGACACAGAAGGAAGACGACGAAAGAAGGTCAGGATCCAGCCGAAGATAGAGGCGTCACTGGAGTGTTTTCTCGAGCAGCAGTGGGGATGCCCCCATCGCATTTTCAGCGCTGGGGCCCACCCCTATCGCTGCAAGAAAACTAATTTGCATACCGGTAAAAACCAGAGACCACATCTAAAGGTAAGAGGCAAATAGCCTTTCCCTATCTGAACCTATGGGATTGTTCGTGCAGTGGCGGTTTGTCATTAGTCAATTTTAAGTATGCTTTAACCGGTTAAGGACCAGGCCCAAAAGTATGTTAAAGACCAGGCCTCTTTTTTCAAAACTGACATGTGTCACTTTAAATGGCAATAACTTTGAGACGCTTTAACTTACACAAATGAATTTGAGATGGTTTTCTCGTAACACATTATACTTCATGTTAGTGGTAAACACTAATCAATATTTTTGCATTTATTTATAAAAAAACTAGGAAATTTGATGGAAATTTGAAAAAAATTGCAATTTTCAAAATGTGAAATTCTCTGCTTTTCAGGCGGATAGTCATACCATCCAAATACATGAATAAATATTATCTCCCATATCTCTGCTTTATATTGGCATCATCTTTTGATTGTATTTTAATTTATTTTGGACGTCACAAGGCTTACAAGTGTAACAGCAATTTTCCAGATTTACAAGAAAATTCACCAAACCAATTTTTTAGGGACCACTTCAGTTCTGAAAGTAATTATAAAGGCCTGTATAATAGAAACCCCCATAAATTACCCCATTTTCAAAACTGCACCCCTCAAATTATTCAAAACAGCATTTGGGATGTTTGTTAACCCTTTAAGCATTTCATAAGAATAAAAATAATATGGCAGTGAAATTTAGACATTTCATTTTTTTTCACTAATACATTCATTTAGACCCAAAATTAACACATTCACAAAGGGTTGAAGGAGAAAATGCATCTGACAGTTTATTGTGCAATTTCTCCCGTGCACAGAAATACCCCACATGTGGGTGTAAACTGATTTTTGGGCACACGGCAGTGCATGGAAGGGAAGGAGCGACACTGGGTGTTTGAACAGCAGATTTTGCTGGAATAATTTTCAGCGCCATGCCTTATTTGCAGAGACCCTAGAGTACCAAAACAATGGAAACCCCCCAAAAGTGACCCCATTTTAGAATCCACACCCCTCACAGAATTCATCAAGGGGTATAGTCAGCATTTAGACCCTACAGTTGTTTCACAGATTTTACTAACATTGGGATGTGTAAATGAAAAATTACTAAAATGTCACTTTATCTCCAAAGTTTTCATTTTCACAAAGGGTTAAAGGAGTAAAAGCCCCCCACAGTTTGTTAAACAATTTCTCCTGAACACGGCAATACCCCATATGTGGCTATAATCTGCTGTATGGGAACATGGCGGGGCTCAGAATGGAAGGAGCGCTATTTGGCTTTTGGATGGCAGATTTTGCTGGAATAATTTTAGGTGCCATGTCGCATTAGCAGAGCCCCTAGAGTACCAATACAGTGGAAACCCCCTAAAAGTGACCCCATTTGGGAAACTATACCCCCCACAGAACATATTAAAGGGTAGAGTGAGCATTTTGACCCTACAGCTGTTTCACAGATTTTATTAACATTGGGCCATGAAAATGAAAAATTACTTTTTTTTCAACAAACTGTCAATTTAGCCCCAAATTTTTAATTTTCACAAGAGGATAAAGGAGAAAAAGCTCCATAAAGTTCGTTACACAAATTCTGCTGAACACAGAAATGCCCCATATGTGGTCATAATCTGCTGTATGGGAACATGGCGGGGCTCAGAATGGAAAGAGGGCTATTTGGCTTTTGGAGGGCAGATTTTGCTGGAATATTTTTCAGGTCCCATGTCGCATTTGCAGAGCCCCTAAAGTACCAATACAGTGGAAACCCCCTATAAGTGACCCCATTTTGGAAACTACACCCCTCATAGAATTTGTCTAGGGGTAGAGTGAGTATTTTGGCCTCACAGGTGTTTCACAGATTTTATTAACATTGGGACGTGAAAATGAAAAATTACTTTTTTTCCCAATAAATTGTCCATTTAGCGCCATAGTTTTAATTTTGCAAATAGTTTAAGAATTAAAAGCCCCCCACAGTTTGTTACACAATTTCTTCTGAACACGGCAATACCCCATATGTGGCCAAAATCTGCTGTATGGGTACATGCTGGGGCTCAGAATGGAAAGAGCGCTATTTGGATTTTGGAGGGCAGATGTTGCTGGAATAGTTTTCAGGTGCCATGTCGCATTTGCAGAGCCCCTAAAGTATCAATACAATGGAAACCCCTCAAAAGTGACCCCATTTTAGAAACTACACCTGTCAAGGAATGTATCAAGGGGTATTATCATTTTGAGCCTAAAATGCTTCCCAAAAATTAATGTACAAAATGAAAATTGAAATTTTTAAAAATATGCCATTTCGGTGCCCAATACGTTGCACCCACTTTGTGTTGTCAGAGACCTGCACTCCTAAAACTATTAAGTGGGCCATCCCGGGGGTCAAAAAATTATATATGTGGGTGTAAACTGCTGCTTGGGCACACAGCAGGGCTCAGAAGGGAAGGACCACTGTGCGTTTTAGCTTTTGGGATACAGATTTAGAGGGACCCTCTGGGCGCCATGATGTTTTTGCAGAGCCCTGGAGGTTCCAGTAAACTGGAATTCACCAAGAAGTGACCCCATTTTGTAGGGGCAATTTTAGGGTCTCTGCAAATGTGACGTGGTGTCCAAAAACGAAGAATCTAAATCTGCACTCCAAAAGCACATATTGCTCCTTCACATCTGCACCCTGCTGGGTACCCAAATAGCAGTGTATGCCCACATGTATGACACTGGTGTACCCCGGATAACGTACTTAATGCCATATGTGGGTAGAATCGGCTGTTTGGGCACAACCGGGGACAGAAGGGAAGGAGCGCTATTTTGGTTTTTGGAGCACAGTTTGGTTTTTTTTGCCACTTTTGCAAAGCCCCTGAATTGCCAATAAAGTGGAATCCGCAGACATGTCACCCTATTTTGGACACTACTCCACTGATGGGATTTATCAAGTGGTGTAGCGAGAATTTTTAACCCTTGAGTGTTGCATTTATTTAGTTTCCAGAAATGAAATCGCAACTGATAGAGAAGTTAAAAATGAAAATTTTACAGATTTGCCATTTCAGTGTGCAACATGTTGTGCCCGACTTATGTCAGCAGAGACACTCCAAAAACTGTTAAACGGGTATCCCAGGCACAACAGCTTTTAGAGCGTTCATCTCTGATACAAGTCGGGCACAATATATTAGGCACTGAAAGGACGTATTCCTGGAAAAATGGTCATTTTCACCTCTCACAATCCACTACAGTTATAGTTATATATATAAAGTTATAGCAACACTTGGGGGTTAAAAATGCTGTCTGTACCCCTGGATAAATCCTTCAGGGGTGTAGTTTCCAAAATAAGGTAATTTATCAGGGGATTCCAAATTACTGGCGTTTCAGCTCTACAAAAGTGTCATGGCATCCAAAAACCAAACCGTCTGTGCTCCAAAAACCAAATGACCCTTCTTCCCTTCTGTGTCCGGCTGTGCCCTAGTATCAGTTTATACCCACATATGACATTATGTCCGTTATCCGGGGGTACACCAGTGTCATACATGTGTCATACATGTGTCATAAACTGCAGTTTGGACGTACAGCAGGGTGCAGAAGGGAAGGAGCGCTATGCGGCTTTTGGAGTACAGATTCAGATGTTTGGTATCTGGACGCCATGTCATGTTTGTAGAGCCTGTAAGGTACCAGAAAAGTGGATTCCATGGGGTACCAGGAGTGACCCCATTTTGAAAACTGCACCCCTCAAAGAATTTATCAGGGGGTGTAGTGAGTATTAGTATCCCGGACGTGACTGCACAGCGGATGGCGAAGAGGGAATGTATAAGCTGTGCGGAGGACATTGCAAACACCAAATTCCCTACTATGTCCCCGTAGCTCCTATGATTGGGGGAGTCACTCTGGGGGTCACTTTAGGGGTCACTTCTGGTGTCTGTTCCCTCATAAGCTGTAAATCTGGGGTGTCCCCTGATATCCGCTCACACAGCTTATATATTCCCTACATGACGCACCCAGTTGTGTTCTAATAATTTGGCGATTTTTGAGGGTTTTTGTCTTCACATTGTGAGATGCTATATTTTCTTTATGTTTCTGGTGACGCGGCCATATAAGGGCTTATTCTTTGCGGGATGAGATGCATTTCGTAATGACACCATTTTTGGGTGTCTACATCTTATTGAATACATTTTATTAACCCTTTTTTGCTGGATTTAAAAAAAAAAAATCAATCCTGGCATTGAGTTTTACTTTTTTAATTTTGCGCCATGCAGCGTACAGTATAAGTAACATGTTCCCTTTATTCTGCGGGTCGGTACGGTTACGGCGATACCTCATTTATAGTATTTTTTTATGTGTTACTAGTTCTGCAGAGGAAAAACACATTTGGGGACATAAATCAATGTTTTTTGCATCGCATCTTCTAAGAGGCGTAACATTTTTATTTTTCGGTTGACAGAGTTGGTTGAGGGCTTATTTTTTGCGGGACAACCTGCGCTTTTTATTGGTACTGTTGTCGGATGCATATGACTTTTTGATCACTTTTTATAGCATATTTTGTATGGTGAGATGGCGAAAAATCATTACTTCCGGCGAGTTTTTTCCGGTTTTTTTTTCCGGCGTTCGCCGTGTACATTAAATATTATTTCAGTTTTATTGTACAGATTGTTACGGACGCGACAATACCAAATATGCATTGTTTTTATTACTTTTTAGTTCTTTTTTTATATAATTCATTTTCTATTGAGAAAAAGGGATTTTTGGGCTTTATAACTTTATTAATTTTTTTCATACACTTCATTTTATTTTTTTTACATTTTTTTTTACTTTTTCATGTGTCCATTTAGGACACTTCAATCAGCAATACTTTGCTGATATAGAATGCCATGTGAGACACAGCCTGCAGGTGTCCCACATGGCATTCCGTAGCAGGATGTCAGGCTGTGTAGACGCACAGCCTGACATCAGAAGGTCCTGGCAGGATCACCAGGTATGTGGGGGCTTCGGGCAGTCTGGGGTCACTGGCCAGACCCCAGACTACCTTTTACTGCTATCGGCACCCTCCGATCTCGCCGCGGGGGGTGCCGATCTGATTCAATTGTCGGCGGATGCCTTTCGATCGCGCCGTGATGTTTCACGGCGCGATCGAAAGGGTTAAAACGTCCAGTCGGACTCAGTTCCGACTGGACGTTATTGAGGAAGGGGTTAGGTGTTAGTAACACCTAACCCCCGTCCTCCCCGCACCCCTCCCCCCGCGAAATAGGTACCTAAAGACAGGACGTATTTTTACAATAGTCCGGTCTTTAGGTACCTGGACCGCAGGCCGTAATTTTACGTACGGCGGTCCTTAACCGGTTAAATTAGCATTTTTAGGGGTATTAATAAACGTTAAGTTTTAGTATTGGTGCATCAGTGCTTGCATGTAGTTATAATTTTTGGTATGTACAACTTTTTGATTACTTTAGGGAGTACACATGGATCATTAATAATTATTATTATTTAAAATATGTATGGTATAAATAGTTTAGAAGCAATTTTGTTAGTAGTACACTCCCTTTAAGGACAACCTTTCACCACATCCAACAAGTCCAACTCTTTGCAACATTTACTGATTCTGGCACTTGAACATTTTTCTTTAGCCCCCACCATTTCTGAGAAATCAATGCTGTTATTTTTGGTGCTTTATAGGCTATCTAGGCTTTCTACTGTCAGGAGGACAGTGTCAGACAGCAGCATGTAAGGGTGTAATTCTGAGATCTAACACTGGCTGCTTCTGATTGGAGCTCCGAATCACACTCCATTGCCTGACACTGCTCTCCTGACATTACAGACCTTGAATAGCCCATCAGGCACCAAAACTAACTGCGCCTCTTGCTTTGTGATTGTGAGAGAAAAATAGCAACTGCACTGGAATTAGTGGAGCCGCACCTAAACAGATGCAAGGAACTTGAATTGGTGGAGGCAGTGAAAAATCCTCTGAAAGACCCCAGGCACGCAACAATACAAAACATCCTTTTTTGTAGCAAACAGCACAAAGCTGTTGAGACATCAACACATTCATTTCAAAGGGGCTAGTTACATGTGCATTTTTATTGCAATCTGTTGTAATGGACAGTCTAAAATAAGATAGATTTTTGTACATTTCACATGTCTATGAGGGATCTTAGAAAATGGCTGTCTCACAGATGCAAAATGACCATTAAAAAAAGAGTCAACGTTGCATGTGTATTTCATGGACATTTCTTAAAGCATTAGTGTAAATGTAGCCTAACTAAACAATGTACTTTTTTATTTTGTAAGTCGCAAAAACAAATTTTCACAGAGCTGAGATTCCTTGTACATATCAACACCATGGACACACATTGGATGACGTTGAAAGTTACCAAATTACTTTCTGCCCCTCCACCCAAATCACACACTACTTTTTCCTTTTCTTTGTCCTCCAAAGTCAGCTTGCATCTGGGCTATTTACCAACCCCTTATGTTTTGAAGAATTGTATTGAGGTCACTAAAGATCATTGTGGAATATCCATGGCTGTTTCATACATTTTGACTTAAAGGGGTACTCCCACGTCGCATACTCACCCGTCTTCGTTCCTCTAAAATCTTCTGTCTTCCGGCTTTGTTTCGTCATTGGTGGGCGGGGTCACATATGCAAAGCCAAGCGGCGAGATGCCGCCGGCCCTGCGTGCGCTTTCATACACCAGTCTACCCTTCACAATGCGAATACAGACCCGACACCCTGTGGGTCTGTATTAGCATTGTGAAGGCTAGACTGGTGTATGAGCTTGCACGCAGGGCTGGCGGCATCTCGCCGCTTGGCTTTGCCTATGTGACCCCGGAGCGGAACAGCATCGCTTCTGCCGCTGCTGTCTTCATGCAGGGCAGAAGCATAGCGATGTGCCTGTGCCGGCGTCTAACAGTCCCCAGCATCCGCCTATTACAGCGGATGCCGGGGAGTTAGACGCCGGCACAGGTGAAGCCAGCAACATCGCTATGCTTCTGCCCTGCATGAAGACAGCAGCGGCAGAAGCGATGCTGTTATTCCGCTCCTCCGCCCCCCCCGGAATAACAGCATCGCTTCTGCCGCTGCTGTCTTCATGCAGGGCAGAAGCATAGCGATGTTGCTGCTGGCTTCACCTGTCCCCCAAAGGGTAAACTACCCCCCCCTCTCCAGGCTCACTCCCGTGCACTTAGCCCCTCCTCCCTCCCCCCTGAGAGCAGGCAGACACATCACTTGATTCAGGAGCAGCTAGGTCAGGGCTGTGGCCACAAAAAAATGAATAAAGTGAGATAGTGGCCAAACAAAGCAGTTCTGCTGAAGCAATGTATTTAGGAAAAGTCTTACATTCACATTAATAAGCATTATAGATAGGATCCTTGTGATGGGACAACCCCTTTAAGGTAAGAACCACAATCCTAGAGAATAGTCTATGAAAATGTACTATTTTCTAAAGACCTTTGGAAAACAACGGATTGATTCAGGAAACTCCTCTATTTTCCTGTACAAATAATAAATAGCAGTACACAGAGCCACTCCACTCTTGTCCAGCTCAATGCAACTGAAGTTGTAGTGACCAACCGGGTGCAAGGAAGTGTCCGCAACATAAAGAACAGCAGAAACAAATCCAGCACACTTTTAATCAAATAAAAGCAGAACAATTATTTGAGACAATTAAAATCATGTGGATAAAGGAACAGACGCTGCCCTAACATAACATAAGCAACATACAGTATATACAGAACAGTTTGGCTGAGGCCCCACATTGTGGAAACGCAACTTTTTTTATTGCAGATTTTGTTGTGGTTTTTTGAGCCAAAGCCAAGAATGACTACAAAAGGAATGGGAAATATATATAAAGTTCCTATACTTCTTCCCTCTGCTCAATCCATTCTCGGCTTTGGGCAACAAAATCTGCAAAAAAAGCTGCGTTTCCGAAACATGGGGCCTTAACCTTTAAACAGAATTACTCCAAAAACTTCTGTTGATAAGTAAGCAGCACCATTTATAGTCTGTGAATACCAGGTAAATGAGAATACTTACTAAATCTAGTTACATGGGAAGAATATGCAAATCTGACTTTCATAATGTAATTAGGATGCCAGTGCCTCAAGTATGCACACCAATAGAGGGCGCTGACTGAGAATGTGCAAGTCTATCTTCCATGATGTAATTAGGAAGACAGAGTCTCAGTCAAACACACTTAAATCTAGTTAAGCATACATCCAAAATTATAATACATATCATAATCAACACAATAACTCATAGAAATGTCAATAAATGCATACACATACTTAAACGGATGTACACATCATTAACATAAAATAAACAGAACTAAAACCAGGACTAAGTGAGAATATGGTCCAATGTTGGTATATCATATCTTGCCAAGTGTTAGCCTCTACAGTTATAGATTTAATATCTTGCCATAAATGCAAGATCAAAACAGGATCAAGAGTGAATGCGGTCCAATAATTATATATAATAAGTTACCATTTATTAAACCAATAGGCTGACAAAAAGATCTCTTTCTTTCCTGGATCTTCACATCATCCTCTAGATAGCTATAGAGTTTAATATATGGCAAGATATATATCATCATTATTGGCCAATATTGACACTTAGTTTTGTTTTTGATCTTTCTTTGCGCTCTCTCTCCCCTTTCTCCCCTCTCTTTATTTCCTTGGTCTTAACATTGGCTGCTAGATATGTTTAGGGTTTAATTATGACAAGATATTCCTATGTGTATCGTTGGTTTAATTGCCTAAAATAAATGCTCTGCTTTAATTGATTTTGTAGTGCAAAACATTACCACTGTGCAGGGCAAAATACAGTCATAGAAGCACCAAAACGCACAGTATAGCATCAATAGTAGCAGAGCCCGCTACGGTGTATAGAAATGGGGGATCATCCTTGCCAACACCACACTCATTATATAGCATCCCAGCAAGTTGCTGAGATGTTGGAACATTACAGGCATGGTGCGAAGAACAAGTTCAGCAGCAGGCCAGCTTGAGAGCTGCCGAAACGTTGGACTATACGGATCATCAACTCCAACAACATGCTCATTATATGGCATTCCAGCGAGCTGCTGAGATGCCAGGACAATCACAGGCACGACGTGAGGAACAAGTTCAGCAGTAGGACAGCTTGAGAGCTGCTGAAACGCTGGAGCAGGCAAACCATTGATGGAAGCAAGTTGCTGAATATAGGTGGATCACCAACAACATACAGACGAAGTAGTGGGCAAAGGCTAGTACTGTATAAGTAGCTAAATTCCATCAAAATCATAGCTATATGCCACACGTGACATATGTAGGATTAACAGTTTTTTCAATAAAAAAAATCAATAATTTATCGTCTCTGGGCTTTTGAGTGCATTGTATACCTAGAGTAAAACAATTATACAGGACTACTAACTGTTCAACTTTTGGCCTATGCCTTAAAACTGTAAGATCCCATGCACACAACTGAGTATGTATACAATGTGGGACTGAGTATGTAGCGCAATGGAGTCGAATGATACTCTGAGTGTCATCATAGTGTATTCTGTGATCCATTCACCTCTATGGGGGCTTCTGATCCGTTTTTTTCCAATGACACAAAGCAGAATTGGAATTGCTCTATAATAATCAATGTTCTCAGAATTAAATGATCTGAAGCCCTCATAGATGAGAATGCATCACTCAGAGTGTTATCTAACTACATTCCGCTGCAAACTCAGTCTCACATTGAATGCATACTCAGTCTCTGTGCATGGAGTCTAAGACTTTTTCACAGTTTGCTCTAGTAGTAATACAATAGCTTTCTTTAGATAGATACTCTGCTTCTTATGACACTATCTACCTTCTCCGCCACAGGCTTCTGTACTGTATTTAGTAGCAACCATCTAAGCAACCTCTCTAAGGGAGGATAAAAACTATTCTGCCCAGAGGCATTTTAAAAGTGACATTTGAGCATTTAATATTCTTTTACCATTTCCTTCTCTCTAGCAGTTTTACAAAACAAATTGGATCAACATGTTGTGACCTTGTATAAAAAGTGAATAATTATTTTACAGCTTTTAGATTCCTAGTATTTTCATAGTATTAGTTGCCAAAGCAACTCTCCGCTTTCGAAAACCAGCAAGTGATTTGCAGGAATTTTTTTTTATCAGTATGGTCCTGGTCTATACAGGCTTCATATGAGGACTTAGCTTTATTAAGTACTAGCAGTTACCCGTGACTTCGTCTGCGGGTTGGCGGTGGCGTTGAACCGCTTATATGTGTTGTCCCCCCTTCTCTGCCCCCAGTTTCTTGTCCCCCCATCTCTGCCCCCAGTTTTTGTCCCCCCATCTCTTCTCCCTAGTTTTGTATCCCCCCATGTCTGCCGCCAGTTTCTTGTCGCCCCTCTCTGCCCCCAGTTTCTTGTTCTCCCATCTCTTCCCCCAGTTTCCTAGCTATATTAAGTATTTACAAAGCAAGTGGAGCAGGTAAGCGGAGGAAGAAAAAAGAAGCATGACTTAAGATACCTGCCAAGACAACATGTCTCCGGTGTCTTCAAGCACAGTCTTCTTCCGGTGGAAGCTGCCACTACATGTGACCACTGAGGTCAATCAGGCCTATGGATATCACAGTATGGCAGGGACCTCAGCCGCAAGAAAACACCAGAGTAGCAAGACCAGAGCGCGCTGGCATATTTTGCCACAAACACACCAGAAAACTGGCCATTTTTTTTTAACCAAATCCCTCCTCCTATATGTCTGTTTTATGAAAATCTTTTGTAGGTATAGCAAATACTTGTTTCCAGAGTTTTTCACTGATGGAGGATGAGGTTCTCACTGTTATTTTGCAGAGAAAAGTAAGCTTGAAAGTATCTGGACACAAGTATTTAGCAGTCTACAATTAAAAGAAATGCAACCAAGGATTATGCATGCTGAGACTGTGAACTTCTCAGTTCTGGATATTTGACATGGAATCTCACAGCAGTGCTAAGTACTCACTGTTTCCTTGTGCACCCCTTGCTTGGCTTTATTTCACTTGAGACTCGTATCACTGTTATTTACATCCAGTGACTTTGGGAAGAAACTACATTTCCCACGATTCTCTGCTCTCACTCCCTGTGTTTGCTGTTAACAGTCGGGAGTGAATATCCAAACCAAAAAAAAAAAAAAAAAATCACTGTATCATGTGACTTTAGAAGTGGGAGTGATTTAATACCTATGATTTCATTGGAGGGGAGAGCAGGCAGATGCATCATGGGAAACGTAGTTTGTTCACAGATTCATTGCATGCAAATAGCAGTGATTCAAGGAGTCTCAAGTAAAATAAAGCCAAGCATAGAGTGCACAAGGGACCAGTGAGGATTTAGCACTGCTGTGAATGTGTTTGCAGATAATTTTGGAAGCTGGATAAGCCTTTTGATTCTATGTAGACGGCACAGTTGGCTGATCAATATATTGGAGCAAATTTATCATTATTCTATGTCTGTCTGTTTTCTCACATAAAAAAGTAGCAAACCTCAATTTTGTGCCATCCATGCAACTTTCCGGAAAAGACAAGGTCAGAAAAGTTGAGTAAAAAGTGCTGTTAGGGTCCATTCACGCAGAGGAAAATGGTGAGGAATTTGGTGTGGAATTTCAGCACTGAAAAAAAAAGTCTCCCAGGATTTTTTTTCAGCGTGGAAAATTCCACTCCAAATTCCCCACCATTTTCTTTTTTTTTTTTATAAATTCTTTATTTATGAAAACAAAATCACAGAGAAGTGAAAATAGAGATAAGCTATAACAACAAACAATCGTAAGACAAAACAAGGAGGACCCAGTTGCGGCAAAGGTCGCCAAACAAATGCAAGGGCCGAACCTCTCCACAACCAACAATACGGGGGAGGGGCGGCCATGACAATGACAAACCAGAAAAAGAAGGTGGGGACAGAAGAAGAACCAAACGGGGCGAGGAAAAGCATCTGGGGGGGGGAGGATACAGAGAGGTGAGTCGGGGAGGGGGAGGAAAAACGGGGGGGAGTTGTCATGGAGGAGGGGGGAGTAGGGGGGGGGGGCCCGGGACACACCCGCCTCAAGAACTCACTCTCGGCCCATTATGGCCCTGTATTGACCGGAACCCTGGAAAAGGATCCAGGGGGTCCAAGCCTCCAGAAAGATATCATAAGCGTCTCGCAGAGACGCCGTGAGGTCCTCCATAGCCTGGAGATCCTCCACCTTGCGAAGCCAGTGGCGTAGGGACGGAGGATTAGGGGACTTCCATAAGGCCGGGATGCAAGCCCTAGCTGCATTAATCAAATGTCGAACTGCTGACTTTCGGTAGACCTTGCGGGGGGATCCAGAAAGGTGAAGAAGGAAGCAGGCAGGGGTGTTGGGAAGATCAGTCTGGAAAATCTGAGACGTTAGACGATGGACACCATCCCAGAATCCTCTCAGAGCCGGGCAGCTCCAGAAAACATGAAGAAGTGTCCCCTCCTCCGAACCACAGCGCCAACATAGGGGAGAGGCGGAAGGGAAGAATTTATGCAGAAGGGAAGGGACATGATACCACCTGGTGAGAATCTTGTAGCCCGCCTCCTGGTACTTGCAAGCCATTGAGCTCTTATGGGCAAGGTCCAAGATTCTAGAGCAGTCCGCGTCCGAAAAGGAAATATTGAGGTCGGCCTCCCATTTAGAGAGGAAAGAGGGTCTGTGGTCCGGAGAAGGGGAGACCAATAGGGCATAGAACTCAGACAGGGAGTGGCGTTGGAGACCTGTGCCAACACAGGCCTTCTCAAAGCTCGTGAGAGGCCGGTCAAAGGTGGCGGGATCAGGGAAAGAGGAAAGGAAGTGAGTGAGCTGCAAACCTCTCCAGGGCCCTAGGGCAGGGAGAGCTCCGTCCGACTGAATATCAACAAAGGGGCGCCACTGACCATGGGCTCGGAAATGGCAGACCCTCTGCACCCCAGCTTGCAACCAGGAGCGAAAAGGGCCCGGCGAGAGCCCCGCAGGGAAGGATGGAGAGCCCAAGACAGGAAGAAGGGGGGACGGAGAGGGAGAGAGGCAGTCTTTGCGAAAGAGCCGACGGCACACTCGGAGGGTAGGCTCAATCGTGGGATGGGAGGCGAGGGCAGGGTTAGAGACCGAGTCCAGCCAGGGGAGCAAATGCAACGGGGTATGGGAGAAGGACGTCTCCAAGGGGATCCACTGCTTGAAAGGGGAGTGACGGCACCAATCCAGGACCCGATGTAGGAGGGCAGCTTCGTAGTAGCGATGAGGGTCGGGAAGGCCCAGACCGCCCCATCTTTTCGGAAGGGTCAGGGTGGTGCGCGCCAATCTGGCGCGCTTACCTTGCCAAACAAATCGGATCAGATCGGAGTAGAGCGATTTGAAAAAACTAGGGGGAACGTGGATAGGCAGAGTTTGCAGTAAATAGAGAAGTCTGGGCATTACGTTCATTTTGTAAATAGCACAACGGCCAAACCAGGTGTAGGTGCCCCTGGACCACTTTTTAAGATCAAGGCGGACGGTCCTAAGCAGCGGGAGGTAGTTAAGTGAGAAAAGTTCGCCAGGGTCACTCGGGATCCAAACGCCTAGATATTTTATGGCGGGCTGAGACCAACGGAAGGGAAAGGCAGGAGCAAGAGATGCCCGAAGACCCGGAGGGAGCGAGACGTCGAGTGCCTCCGACTTTTGATAGTTAATTTTAAAGTTAGCGAGGCGGGAAAACACATCCAGCTCCGACATCAGGACCGGAAGCGAAGTCAGAGGGTCACGCAGGAAAAACAAGAGATCGTCCGCATAGGCCGCTATTTTCACGTGTCTACAACCCATCACAATTCCCAAAAGGGCGGGGTTAGCTCTAAGTGTCCTGAGAAGAGGCTCCAAGGTGAGGATAAAAATCAAAGGGGAGAGCGGGCAGCCCTGACGAGTGCCATTTCTGATCGGGAAGGGGGAAGACAAGATCCCATTGACCCTAGTGGATGCAGAGGGGTCGGAATACAGAGAAGAGATCCAAGACGTCATAGAGGGGCCAAGGCCAATATGGTCCAAAACCTCAAAGAGGAAGGACCAACCTACCCGGTCAAAAGCCTTCTCCGCATCGGTGGAGAGGAGGCAGAGCGGGTGGCTGCGAGAGCGGGCGAAATGAACAACATTAAGGACCTTAACAGTGTTGTCCCTGGCCTCTCTAGAGGGGATAAAACCAACCTGATCAGAATCCACTAGGTCAAGAAGGAGAGGGGCCAAGCGCAGGGCCAGGACCTTGGAGAAAATCTTCAAATCAACATTAAGGAGAGAAATGGGCCTGTAACTGGAGCATAGTGCAGGGTCCTTACCCTCCTTGTGTATAACTGTGATGTGAGCTCTGGTCATATCTGGGGGCAGAGGCACACCATCAGAAACCGCATTAATGGCACTCGTCAGGGGACCCAAAAGCAAGGACGCAAACTTTTTGTAGTAAGAAGCGGGAAGGCCATCTGGACCAGGGGCCTTACTAGGTTGCATAGAACCGAGGGCCTGCGCGACCTCCTCACCGGATATGGGGGCCTCCAGGGACGCCAAGGCTTCCTCCGAGAGACGGGGTAAGCCCGACTCGCGAATGTACTGTTTAATTCCCCACCATTTTCCTCTGTGTGAATGGACCCTTAATCTACTCCAGCTATGAGTTGGTTTGGGATTCCCTACAGGTGCATGAACCAGCGGAGGTTGTGCCTTATTTATAAGGAAGTGCATCTTCCACTAGTGCAGAGGATATGTTGCTGTTGCTGAAAATGCCAGTCGGCTGTGTCTGCCATATTGTTGTTTTGTATGATCACTAATGTTTTGGTAATTACACAGTTATGTCTAAATTTTTCACATTTTTGGCTTATTTTATGGTCACTGTTATGTAGCTGGCACAATTTTGTGAGTAATTCTATGTAGCACGTAGAATAGATCGGTCAATTCTCTGTTCACGTTTTACTTTGTTGGGCAAAAAAATAGCCAACCATTATTGTGTATCACCCTAGTTCAAAGACAATTTGCCTTAAGCGCTACTATTTGGAACAAACTAGGGGTTGTCATTTACTAAGCTAGCTGTGGGCACTCAGGCTGAGAGATGATGATTAAGTAGACCAAACATTATCTTGATTCATGATGTACGCTAAATGCTTGGATGGCGCTTGTTTGTTTGATATGGACACTTTACAACCTCAGTGTATACAATGTTGTCTTTTCAAATTAGTATGATTATGTTATGATCTTTCTATTGTATTTGCCCAGGTAGAACATTTGGAATTTCGGTAGGTAGTTTAGCAGATGCCCTAAGCAATATGACTTTTAATGGGAAATACACAGTCTGCTGTCAGACTCTGTATTAACAGAGCACTTTTGGCTGTGGAATTGCATCTTGAAATAGTTGTAAGCCATTTGGTCACTGATACGTTATTGTGTATAGCTGAAGACAACAAGCTGTTTGCATTAATTAGCAATCAAAGCATATTGCTGGATAGGGATTTGTTTGCCTTTGACATCAAGGCAGACCTTGATAATTGAAGCTGCAGATGATCCTGGGTTTTGATTTGCTGCGTGTCTATAAGTATGAACTTCCAAACCCATCTGCCCACTGAACCATCTGCAAATACCATACAAAAGCAGCTGGTGAGAAAGCAAAGACTAAAGAAACACAGCATTGTAACAGTTGTACATTGCCAAGAGTGAGTTGAAGGCTTAAGCAGGATGTATTTTATCAGGCAACATAAACTTAGAACAAATATTTTCTGGCTTATGTTGGATATTAGGAGCGAGTTGACTGCATTGAATAGCAAAATTATAATGTAGCTCAAAATGATGCTGTCCTGCATAGAGATTATTGGAACACATTTATTATTTGGCTATAGAGTCTGGTGCTTTTTAAAAACCTAGGTTAGGTTCACATTGCAATTTTGCCTTTACGAAAATAGCCCCATACCTGTGAAAAAACATGGTGGTAACACATCACAGTTTTATCCACACTGCTTTTAACAGAAAGTCCATATCAGCTTCATTTGTGTCTTTTGTTGTATTTATACTACTTTATTCTAATATGTGAGTAGTCAGATGGAGTCCTTGGATTCACTCAACTGTACTGGAAACCTTTTGGCAAAAGTTCAAAAAACTTCTAAATGTTAGAGGTTATCTTGGGCATTTATGGTATATTAGTATAAATATATGATACATATGGGTCCTCCCTCTGGATCTGGATCTATTTCAGGGATGGCTAACCCCTGGAGACACTTCCATCATTAATGGAGGGGTGGTTACGCATGTGCAACCTTCTCTAGTCACTTCTAGAAAAGTCCCAAAAACATCAAAGACCCTTGAGAGAAGTGTGGATTCCAGAGGTGGGGCCTGCATCTATCAGAACTACATATGTTGAAAATAGGAACACTCATATATCAAGATATTACTCAAACCTCTCTCTACAGTTCTATCCTCCAGCACCCCATTGGAGGATATCTGGAGGTTAGAAGCAATAGTAGTAGTTACAGCAAATGGGGTCACCGTGGCTTAGAGATGCAACCAAATGCTGTAGCTCTCTTCCTGGGCTGGCACAGAGCTGAGGTGGCCTGCAAGGCACCTGATGGTGGTTGTAGTTTTCCCCAGGGCACATCCTAAAAGTCTTCAGCCCTCCTGAGCCACTCACAGTGCAAGTAAGTGACCAAGGAGACGCATGTTGCAAGAAAACAACTCACGTAATGTTACTAGATAACCAATGCAAAACAGCAACCAAAAGCCTTTTGCTATAGTAGAGTTCCAGAAGCAAAAATCTGAAGATAGCAGGATCTGATTGATAACAGACAGCAGTAGAACTAGCTGTTTATATACAATGCTGAGAGATAGGCACAGAAACCCAAATGCCTTAACCAGCTCCTGCTGCAAAGCCATATGAACTTTGCTGAATCATCTGGGGATCAAGTTAACACCACTACAAACCATAAGAGAATTAATAGACTCCTATCAGACCTCAGGGCATGGTAATGAAACAAGGACCTGATCAAGATTTTCAGCCCAGAATCTCTCGGTTCCAGCCTTGAGAGTGAACCCCAATCACTCACCTGGGCGCACATCATGAAGATGTTCTGGCAGCCCAGACCTCTTGACTGATCTCTGGTTGACAGAGGCCCTGAGGTGTTCTACCTCCTCCAAATAGCCATGGAGGCATTCTACCTTTCCTCCAATCCTGCACTTCACCCTCAACAGGTGGTACATGCAATAACAGAAGTAGGCATTTTCTTCCTCCATCTTAAGCCTTTGTATCCCAGCAATTGTGGTGTGTCTCTGGCTGCACTCTCTTATGGATGACATGGCAGGTGCTCCAGTCTAAGTTCGCAGAGACAGTTCCCTCCATGGGAGCAACCACAGTTTCCTCTTTTAGTGCTTGAACTTGCTCAATGTCACCCCACATGAAGACTTGGGGATTCTGGCTTGAGCTATTTACAAGTGGGGATGTGACATCTTTGCACGGCAAGCGTAGGCAACCTGCTTGTATGAAACTTGCACCTTTACCAACACTACAACTACTCAGACTGTTAAAGGTGAAGGTCTAATGTCACAATTCAGAATATTTATCTCATATTCATATCCATTAATGTTACCAACAAGAGTAGTGACTAGCTTTCAGCCACTGTAGTAGAGTAGATTTAGCAAACATATTGGCTCTTGTGAGCTAATAATCAAAATAAGCTAAATTCTAGCTATTGTACATCAATACTAGCTATACTAACTGAAGATCATTAGCACTCTTAGAAGAAAAAATCTAGGATATACAGTATTCCACCATATCACCTATACAAACATGTCTGTACAACCAATATACTGTATATATCTTGCTTGTAATTCTTCAGTCTTGAGACTGAACTTTATCAGGCAAATCTATATGCAATTTGTAATCATCCATGACATATCAAAATAATGACATAAGAATGACTCAGAGCCTTTAATGACTTTTTAGATGAGATTGCCCTGTTACATTTACCTGTGGCACACTAATACTGTTTGTGTCAGGCTATTACAATTATTGATTGAACTACTGTAGCTTAGGAAAAATATGAAAGACTTTCCGAGAATAAATTGTTCAATCTTTGTTTTTACATTTCATCTCACCAGAATGCTGTGCAGACAGAAAGGAGGAATTGAATGAATCTTATCTATGAAATGGTTAAATGTCCCCAAGTTACCTGTGTCCTGCAAACTCAATAATAAGAAATTCTAGGCAACTTTATGAATGCTGTATATTACTAGGGTGGGGAGATTTGTCACTTGTCACTCTTTACTCTGTGATTTATTTTAGAGTTTTTAGTCCAGTACAACATACAGCATTTTTCCAGCAGAAGGGCAATCTCTCTTAGTGGCCAAGGTAGAGGTTTCAAAAGAGCCGACTGCCATTGGTTCCTGTAGTATGACATGATAGTTGCTGGATGGACTGTCAATGATGTTGTTTCCTGTCACTCTCTTCATTTTACCAATCATTCTACAAAAAGGTATTAAATAGTTACTATGGCTGCCTGTTACAAGAATCCTGTAACTAAGCAAACTAGCACTATGAATTAGCAACTATAAATCGAATGGAAGATCCTGTGGAGTATTTTGTTCTTTTTGTTTCTATTGTTAAGCATGGACAATGACTCAAGACCTGGAGTTTTTCCTGTGCACATGTGCCTGTTATCATCCCCCCAGGAGCTAAGGACAGCATGGACACCATGTGGCATGGAGGAGAAACCTACATGGAAGTGTGGACTTCTTCTTTTCAAGGAGATGATTTTTGGAGTCTATTGCTGATGTGTGAAGATGTGTACAGCTGACTGGTATGTCTTTCTTTTACTGTGGACACGTGGGACTCTGTTACAACCTGGGAACCTAGCATCACCCACCTACCCCATGTGTTTATGGAAGCTTGGCAAGAGAGCAGCACCCTGTCTACCTGCATGGCTTCAGACCTCTCTGGGCAGTAGAACACAGTGGTAAGAAGAAAGGAAGAGGATTGTGATGAAGGATATTTGGGGCATTTTTTTGTGGTTAATGGACAATAGCGATGATGCAAGATACCGAACTATCAGCTGTGAGCATGAGATCTCACCACCTACCAAAGGAACTGCCACATGTTATCATGATAGCTGCATATGTCCCCCACCTCTGCAAAAAAAAAACATAAAACGTTTTTTGCCTGTTATATCTACATGCTGTGACCCCCCTCCTCATGTCCTCCAACCATGGTCGGGCTGTATTATTAACATCACTTCACACAGAGAACTAAATGATCCTGCAGTGTGTCTGTGTTTCTTTCTTTTTAGTTGCTATGATTCCTAGGATTTCTCTATCTGCCATGAGCCATGTATGTGTTTTTCTCTCTTGTTATATACAGTACTACTGTACCATCTATGAAACTGTATCACTGAAATTTCCCCATTGTGGGACTATTAAAGGATTATCTTATCTCTTATAAAAGTAGTAAAAGTAACACCATTCCCATCACAGCATCTATACTATTATGGGCCATGAAGTATTATTTGGTTTAGCTTTTGTGTTTTGTTTTTTCTCTATATGTAGATTGTGAGCCCCATATAGAGCTCACAATGTACATTTTTCCCTATCAGTATGTCTTTTGGAATATGGGATGGAAATCCATGCAAACACGGTGAGAACATACAAACTCCTTGCAGATGGTTTTGTGCCCTTGGCGGGATTTGAACACCAGGACTCCAGCGCTGCAAGGCTGCAGTGCTAACCACTGAGCCACCGTGTGGCCCCTTGGTTTAGCTTTTTGTCCCATTAAAGAAGTTATCCAAGAACTTGAAATTAACTTACCTGGTTTAGGCATTTATTGCAGCTGGACTCAGGTTTTTGAGGCTGGTTCCCTCTCTAGGTCACATGATCCAAACCAACCCCTGTCCCCCTGGTCACTCCACCCCATACCTCCTCGTCTGTATGCACCTGTGCTATAGGGGCTGGCTGACTATAGTAAACTCAGCCCATAAAGCACAGGGAATTACTTGTACAAACAGTAAAGCAATGAGGAGGTGGCACCACTTTCTCCTGGTGGATAAAAAGTAGTCAAGCGATATACAGTCCATGGTCATGTGACGGACATACAGGTGCACAGCTCATTATAGTCACAGCTTAGTAATCAGACATCTGCCTGGTAACGAATTGTGCACCTTTGTGTTAGGCTAGGTTCACATCTGCGTCAAAGTCTTCATTGGAGATTCCACCGCAGAAACTGATGAAGATCGGTGTAGATGTAAACCTAGCCTCAATCACTTGACCATGGACTGTACATGACATGAATATGGACTGATTTTTATCCACTCAAAGTAAACAGAATGAAATAAAGCAAGCAGAGCACTAGAACACCATGAGGAATTGATACAGAAAGTATATTGGAAAATTGTACAACTTTTCTGTAACATCTCTGCCTGTTCGGGTCACTGCACCACCCTCTGCTTGCGTGCTGCAGCGCAGGAGGCGGGTGCAGTTTGGTTCTTGGTTTAAAGTTTTTGGTCGCACTGTGTGAACTCGGCTCTAGTTCTGTGATTGCATTTGCATCACACCCGTCTTCTGCCAATGTTCCCTCTGTCCATTAAGTGGTTAATTTGGCCTTGCCCTGTGATTGACAGCTGCCTTCCTGTGAACTCCATGGGCGGGTTCTTCCTCCCTATTTAGCCTTGGTTCTCATTCACACCAGTGCTTGCTATTGCCGTGTGCATACCTGCTCTTACTGTCCCTGTTTTGCTTATACTATTATACTTGACCTTTGGCTTTCCTCATTGACTATTCTCTTGACTCCGATTTGTAACTTCATCGCTCGGCTGTTGCTGACCCCTGGCTAACTGACCTTCCGTTGTTGTTGTTTGTCTTGTCTGCGTTTTGTGTTTCACGTATTCAGGGAGAGACTGTCTTCGTGGTTGTCGCCTATTACCTAGAATAGGGTCTGGCAATAGGAAGGGAAAGTGGGGGGCTTCAGCTTAGGGCTCACTGTCTCTTGTGCCCCATCCCTGGGTTGTAACAGTTACTGGGGAATTGCTGTCCTAGCAATTCCCTTACATAATAGCAAGCCCAAAACCTACATCCATTGCTTCCCTACAGATAGCATGGATCCTATCCAGTGCCTTGCAGCCAAGTTGGAGGGATTGACAGGCCTGGTAGCTGAGCTAGCTAAACAGGTTCAGACCCTAACTGAGGCTGCTGCATCATCCCCAGCTGTTTCGGCACCTTATAAGAGGGATTGACAGGCCTGGTAGCTGAGCTAGCTAAACAGGTTCAGACCCTAACTGAGGCTGCTGCATCATCCCCAGCTGTTTCGGCACCTTATAAGGTCAAGATGCTACTCCCGGACTGTTTCTCAGGGGACCGTGAAAAATTTGAGACTTTCAGGGAGTCTTGTCGATGTATTTTCGGATTAATCCACATGTGACTCAGGCCCAAATGGTGGGAGAGGTTATATCTCTGCTACAGGGGGATCCACAAGCTTGGGCCCTTAAACTCCCTCCTGACGCTGATGAGTGGTCTGATGTGGAAACTCTTGAGCAGGCCATGACTTTGGCGGTCCGTATTGACCGTAAGATTCGGGAAAATTTGAAAGAGAGAGTAGGACTAGTTTCTTCCAAATTTTCTGTCAAATATTTTTTGATATATTCTTATTTTGCACTTATAAAGTCTTCATAGATGTAGATAGATAGATAGATGTTCCATTCTGCTTTTATTCAAGCCAAACACCCTTGTTGGGGCATCTTTCTGCCCGATCTTACTCCTGTTCATGAGCTGTAGAATAAGAAGCATGTGGCCATGTCACACAACTATTATTCTTACAATTGTCTATAAAGTGGCTAACCCTTTACAGACTATTTTTATAAGAAATTGGGAAACAGAAGTAATAACTCCGATCCCTTCAATTCATTAGAATTGCAAGGACATGTAAGAGATTCCAGCACAATTTTTTATTTTGAACATTATCACAGCCACAGTAGTGGGGAGATGAATAGGTTAACAGCCAGAGAAATGACTGATGGTGGAAAAGGAAGGGCGAAAACTTTAGAAGAGATAAGCTATATGGTGCATATATATCCCCGAACACTTTTATTGTCTTTTCCATTACTCTGTCAACCTACATGTATATTGCAATATATTACAGCTATCCATGGATTTCTCTGCCTGCTTACATTGCTGTCATTTTCACATTTCATTCCACTATAGTATATATCTTTGGCCAGCATTTCAAAAACATTTGATAGATTTATCAATGGAAAGTTTTTTGTACCCATTTTCTCATTGAACTAGTCAATATCTATTTCAGTGGCATCTCATCCTTAATCTCATCTCTAAAATGTCCTAATTTATTTATTTTTTATTTCAAGGGATTATTTTACATAACTGTATGTACAGTCTTACCATCACTCCCTTATCATTTGTACTGAACATTACTGTTTGTCAGATTTAATACAGACATAAGACCCCATAAAAAGTTTAGCGTGGGACTCTATGTCTCATCCTTCGTCGAATCCATGAACACTTTTTTTTGGAGGAGGAGGCATAAAAAATACAGCATTTGTTTATGTTTACTGGGGTTGAGCGATGAGGATCGGAAAAGATCGGATTCCGATCGACGATCGAGTAAATTTCACGATCACGATCGGAATTTCGAACCTGATCTTTTCCAGCGAGATTGAGGTTAGAGGTTATCTCAAAATCAGCTCAACCCTAAAAGTGACTTGTCCCATAGAGCAGCATTGACTAGGGTTGAGCGATTGGGACCGGAAAAGATCGGATTCCGATCGACGATCGAGCAAATTTCACGATCGTGATTGGCTGGAAAATGATCGGAAATTGGACTGAAATCTCAAGATCAGCTCAACCTCAATGTTCACAAGATGAATAATATACTATTGTCCGGATCATTACAGATGGGGTGGGAGTGAATATACATTTCTTTTTTAATGTTTACCCTTTATTCCTAATAAAATGGAATTTCTGCACAGAAAGGGTGATTTCCGCTAAGAATAGTTTTATTATCTTTAAAAGATTTTATTTTTTTTCTTCAGTTTTTTATGTCCTAAGAGGGGCCTTAAACAAGGGATCTTCTGATCATTCAGGTAATACACTTTAATACTGTTGTATTAGAGCACAGATATTATTCCTACGTTGGCCTATTAGGGCTGCCACAGGCATGTCCTAATAGGCATACATATATGGTAGCTCTGGGGGCCATTGTTAGATTCTGGCCTGCCATGGAAACCCTACAAGGGGCTGCCAAAGCTGAGAGAGGTAACCCTTCAACCACTTAAGTCAGCTTTGTCAGAGACATCTGATCATGGGTATCAGAGTAGAGTGGCAGTGGCCTGGAACCTCTGTGACCCCTACAGCCCTAGTCTAGTACTCGAATTTGTTACTAAAAGCTCAGAAAGCTATAAAATAAATGAAGTCATATTTAACTTACCAGTATGCTGCTTTTCCCATGACACCGCTCCCTGCGTCCTCTGTCGATCTTTGTATCCTGACAGCTTATAATAATATTTCTATACGGACATGTTAGGGCAGTGGTTGTTGCTGAATTTCTTATAGTGGCATTATTTTCTGTTATGCATCTGATGTCCTTCTGTTCTTGTCTGACTATAATCTATTTTACTTTCATTAATAAAGCGTTTCAAAATATGGATGGTGGCAATCGTATTAGGCTTCCCCTAAATGCCTTCAGGTGTAATCAGTTTTTATTGAGCTTCATAAGAAATAAGGTAAATGCACAGTACAGATCACAGGCAATGGTGTAAACAACATACCATATATACTCGAGTATAAGCCGAATTTTTCAGCACAATTTTTGTGCTGAAAAAGCCCCCCTTGGCTTATACTCGAGTTGAGCAAAAAATAATTTATTTATTTATTTTTTTTTTTTTGGGGGGGGGGGTGGTTCTATAACCAGACGCAATAGTAATGTATAGAATCTCCCATAAAATAGTGAAAAAAAGAGGCTTTAAAAAAATAAAACAAATAAAAGTTCTAAAACTTCCCTCCTTTCCCTAGAATACATATAAAGTAGAAAATGACTGTGAAACACATTAGGTATCCCTGTGTCTGAAAGTGCCCGGTCTACTGAATATAGGATATCTGCAGTGTTCCCGTTCCGTCGGAAAGGGGTTAATAAGAGCACAGCCAGGCTGAATTCCAAGTGGGGGGAAAAAGTCCTCAAGCTCAGGGAAGGGGCAGACAGACAACCAAAACATCCCCTCCCCTTTCCCAGCACCCAGCAACTACTGCACCCAAGAACTCTGACCATTTTAATTCTTGAAATTTTCCAGTAGCTGCTGCATTTTCCCCCCTTGAGTCAATAATTGTTCCCAGTTTTTTGTGGTAAAATTAGGGGACTCGGCTTATATTCGAGTCGGCTTATGCTCGAGTATATAACATGTATATAACAAGCGCGTGTGCTAGAGGACATACAAGTCCAAAAACAGGCAAGGTAAAAACAGGGATAAGAGAAAGAGGGAGGGGGGGGAGACAAAAAGACACCAGGGGGCACACCGACATCGAGGTGGTAAACATGAGGAGAGGGCAGAGGTTGTCAGGGCAGAGGGGAGATCGGCAGAAAAGGCTAGAGAACTTGGACAACTCCCAAAATAGCACCCATGGCCGCAAAAGGGTCTCAAACTTAAAAGAGGTATGACCAAGGCCTCCATTCTCCTAATGAGGAAGAACTCCTGGAGCCACTCCATCAATGAGGGGGTTACAAAGCTTCACAAGTGGCTTGGGATAACCGTCCTGGCGGCTGTGAGAAAGTGATGCAGGAGGCTCCTAAATTCCTTTACATAATTACTTTGCCTACATTTGTAACCTAATCCTCATTAAAAAATAAAAAAAAAATCCTTCTCACCAATGTAATCCTATTTTTGTATGTCGACAATTGTTTGATTTGGGAAAAAAATGACAGAAAACCAGACTGATATATATGAAAATCAAGCATGAATTATTTGTTATTCAGTCTTTTTGAATAGGAGGTTGTTTACCTCCAATATGGATTATTTATTATCCCAATGACTAATTTTACATTAGCAGACATTGTTTATGAAGTAAACACCTCAATAATTAATTTATAAAATATTTTCATAAATAATAAAAGAGGCAACAAGCTATTTGGCAGTACACTTCACTGCATCATCATTGACTTCATTAGGCAGATCCTTATTGCTTATGTTCCACTGGCATTGGAAACACTGGGACCTTCGTGCGCTCCACATTTGTTCTTTGACTTTCATACCGCATGGTTCACTTACTCAATCTGAACTATTTTACATGAATTTTAAAGTAAAATTGAGATAATTTATCAAGGTCTTTGAGGGTCTTTATCAGCTTCACAAAACAAGGCGCAGCTCTGCAAGGCTTGTAAATTTTTAAACAGATTTATCAAGCCCGTTTAGTCACTTTAGTCACCTTGGGATATCATTTATATGGCATTTTCTGGCAGTTATGGAAAATGTTTGAAAATTGCACATAAAACTTTGCATATTCTGAACAAATATTATATCACAGGAAAAAAACAAATATTTTAGCTAAAAACAATGCGTACTGGATATGGGTATGTTTGTTTCAAGTAAACTTCATCTGTTCAGGGTAAATATGTGTTCATTCCTGGCATTCAAGAACTTTTGTCGCTGTGAACTGTGGCGCGAACCGATTAACAAAACTTTGAGCAATTCACTGAGCCATTCCCTTTGCAAATAACAGACTGGTTCAATATTTTAAATGAAAATGTTATGTTACAAATGTTAAACGTTTTTGTTTTCTTTTTAGATGTCAAATGTCCTATTTTTTTGTTCTGCCTTTCATTTTAAATGAATTGGGAGCAAAAAAAACTACTGTACTGTGCATAAACCAGCCATGGAGCTATTGGGGCATATACAGCACTGTAGGGAATGACCATGCAGAGCAAATACTTAGTAATGCACAGTGCTGGTTTCCAAGTAATTAGCAAATATACAAGATTTCAGTGAAGGAGCTGTGATGTAAGCTATTACCAGGAAGCTGTGCGGTGGGCCCCCAGAACAAGTAACTCTGGTGGGTCCTAGGCACTTTGGTCTGAACTTGTCGGCCACTTTGTAGCTGAATTCCTGTGTTTCCTAAATGCTTGCATTTTCAAGAATACCACTCACATGTATTCTAGGAATATTTAGAAGGGAAGAGTTTTCACATGTGAGGCAGTTACAGTGTTGGCCAAAAGTATTGGCACCCCTGCAATTCTGTCAGATAATACTCATTTTCTTCCAGAAAATGATTGCAATCACAAATTCTTTGTTATTATTTTCTTCATTTAATTTGTCTTCAATGGAAAACCACAAAAAGAATTGTCAAAAAACCAAATTGGATATGATTCCACAGCAAACATAAAAAAGGGGGTAAACAAAAGTATTGGCACTGTTTGAAAAATCATGCCATGCTTCTCTAATTTGTGTAATTAACAGCACCTGTTACTTACCTGAGGCACCTAACAGGTGGTGGCAATAACTAAATCACACTTGCAGCCAGTTGAAATGGATTAAAGTTGACTCAACCTCTGTTCTGTGTCCTCGTGTGTACCACATTGAACATGGAGAAAAGAAAGAAGACTAAAGAACTGTCTGAGGACTTGAGAAGCAAAATTGTGAGGAAGCATGAGCAATCTCAAGGCAGTGTGCAGTGTCATCAAAAAGTTTAAGGCCCATGGCACTGTGGCTAACCTCCCTACAGTCAAATATGGCGGAGGTTCCCTGATGTTTTGGGGTTGCTGTGCTGCCTCTGGCACTGGACTGCTTGACTGTGTGCATGGCATTATGAAGTCTGAAGACTACCAACAAATTTAGCAGCATAATGTAGGGCCCAGTGTGAGAAAGCTGGGTCTCCCTCAGAGGTCATGGGTCTTCCAGCAGGACAATGACCCAAAACACACTTCAAAAAGCACTAGAAAATGATTTGACAGAAAGCACTGGAGACTTCTAAAGTGGCCAGCAATGAGTCCAGTCCTGAATCCCATGGAACACCTGTGGAGAGATCTCAAAATGGCAGTTTGGAGAAGGCCCCCTTCACATCTCAGGGACCTGGAGAAGTTTGCCAAAGAAGAATGGTCTAAAATTCCAGCAGAGCATTGTAAGAAACTCATTGCTGGTTACCGGAACCGGTTGTTCACAGTTATTTTGTCTAAAGGTTGTGCTACTAAGTATTAGGCTGAGGGGGCCAATACTTTTGTCCAGCCCACTTTTGGAGGTTTGTGTAAAATGATCAATGATTTGACTTTTTTTCATTCTCTTTTGTGATTTTTCATTGCAAGCAAAATAAATGAAGATATTAATACCAAAGAGTTTGTGCTTGCAATCATTTTCTGGAAGACAATGAGTATTATCTGACAGAATTGCAGGGGTGCCAATACTTTTGGCCAACACTGTAGCTTGGTAGAAGCAGTGGTGTAAATAAACCTTGACTTCAGGCATAAAATGAGCAAAATAAAATACAGCCTTAACTTGAGGCAAAACAAAATAAATATCTGCTCGTCTGAGTCACTAACTAAACAGAACAGATAATCTAACTATACATGTGTCTTACTTCCAGCCACACAAACAAAACAGTAGCAATATTGTCTCACTGGACTCAGGGTTACAGGACAGACCCCAGCCACTTCCTTTCACTCCATGGATCTGCACACAATGCAGGAGTTGCAGCCTTTTCTGGGCCATTAATGATCCAAAGACTCACACCTGGGCTGAGGCCTACTTTCAGCTCTGCCCTGGACCACACATATGTCAGAAACCTGGTGGAGATATAACATGATTCCAGCATTTTGCCTGTCATCTTATCACACACAGTACAGACTTCTTACAATGGTGATAGTCTATTATAGGATTCACAGATAGTGAAGATAATAAAGCACCACTAATGTGCTAGAGTGCCCCAAACACCCCTAAATCCCCCAAAATAGAAGAAATTTACAGAGAAGAAAAAATGGACTATTAAAATTTAACTTTTATTAGTATTAGTGACTTTAAAATACACTATAAAGGTAAAAACCCGGGTCTGATTCACTACTGTAACATCTCTGCCTGTTCAGGTCACTGCGCCACCCTCTGCTCTCATGCGGCAGTGCAGGAGGCGTGTGCAGTTTAGTTCCTTGCTTAGAGTTTTTGGTTGCACTGTGTGAACACGGCTCTAGTTCTGTAATTGAATTTGCACCACACCCGTCTTCTGCCCTTGTCTGCCTCAGTTCATGAAGTAGTTAAATTTGGTCTTTCCCTGTGATTGACAGCCTGCCTTCCTGTCAGGTCCATGGCGGGTTCATCCTCCCCTATTTAGTCTTGGCTCACATTCACACTGGTGCCTGTTATTGCCTTGTGCTTGCTGGCTTTCTCTTGCTGTTTTGTTACTTGTATTCTTATTCCTGACCTTGGCTTTTCCTGTTGACTATTCTTTTGGACTTCGATTTGGCACTGCATTGCTCAAACGGTAACCGAACCCTGGCTAGCTGACCTCCTTTTGTTGTTGTTTGTCTTGTCTGCATTTTGTGTGTCACATATATAGGAGGGGAACGTCTCCAATTTGCCGCCTATTACATAGGATAGGGCCTGGCAAGAGGAAGGGACAGTGGGGGGCTTCAGCTTAGGGCTCACTGTCTCTGTTGCCCCTTCCTCCAGGGTTCTCCAGCAGCTACTGGGGAATTGTCATCTAAGCAATTTCCTAACAACTACTATGTCTGATACGGTTGCCCAAAAGGTTTCTTAGGGCCACTGAATGGAACATATCCAGACAAGGACAGTCATTGATATGGTATATTTCCCACGTCAGCAATTATTTAAGAAAAAGAAAACTCAAAGTGTGGTTCCTATTCAGGACAGTATATATTTTAGTAGAACAACCTGGCGCATTTTTTAATTTACAGACCCTGAAAAAGCATTAACAATAATGCTGCAGTTCTATGCAAGAATATACAAGGTGAGATAAACACAGTCTCCTGTAGGTAAAGTAAGATCAGTGGTAAATGGCCAGTGACTGAAGATCAAAGCAAACATGGCATAGTCGCCCACCGCAACCAATCCCAGCACAGTTCTAATTTTTCAACTGTCAAATGTGAAATGTTCTTACATAATGTGACATAAGATGGTGGCATCAAAGCAAGAAAAAGCTTTCTATGTGTTGGAATTTAGCAGAAGGGGGTTTGTCTTGAAACTTTTAGAATACATTTGTAAGTACGGGCCAGCAGGTAACAAGGATCCGTGACTAGGAGACAGACGCACACTGGCAGGTAGATAACACAATTTACTTATGGAAAATGGGAAGGAATAAACAAAAGAAAAACTAAGTTACATATAAAAGTATGAGGATAACGCCCGCTATAAACTGGCTCTAGCTGTCCCTGAGATACTTGTACGGTACTGGGTGTATACAGTCTCTCAGCTCTCTGTGGTGCTCCCTCGATGCAGGCCTGTCCAGGAACTCAGCAGACTCTGTCTTGGGTGAAGGTCTGAACCCAGTCCAAGGCACAGTCTGGCTTTAGTCTCCAGAACAATCTCCACAACACTGCCACTTCCTCCAGTCAGTCTCTGCAGTGTTTCAGGCCTTCTACTATGGCCTACAGCAGCAATGGCCTCTCACAGGTCCTCACAGCACACACTCTGCACCCACACCACGCTGCTCTGTGCTTCCTGCTCACGTCACTTCCTCCGGACTGCACCATTTAGCAGGCAAAACAGGGTGCTCACTGTCTCTCACATTGGTGCAGCCCCAGGCTAAATTTCTTCACACCAGTAGATGGCAGCAAAACACCACTGTTAAGACAATAGGGGCTACTACTGACTGCTACACATTTTGTAAATGAGCTCCACAAAGAACCTACATTTAGTCTTGGGTAGAGATGGGCGAACCAACTGGTACCGAGTCGGGCTCGACCAGAATATTCAAAATAGTTTTTTTGTTTTTTTTCCAAAACCAAACAAATAAAGATTCATCTCATCTCTTAAGAGATTCCAGTATAATAATGCCCTCATAGATTGTAAGCCCTCATAGATTGTAAGCCCTTCATAGATTGTAAACCCTCATAGATTGTAAGCCCTCGCGGGCAGGGCCCTCTACCCCACTGTGCCAGTCGGTCACTGTTAGTTTTATATCTGCCTGTATATTTTGTGTACTGTATGTAACCCCCAAATGTAAAGCACCATGGAATTAATGGTGCTATATAAATAAATAAATAATAATAATAATAATAATAATAATCATAATAATAATAATAATAATGTCACTTTCACTTTGGCATATCTTCAGCTGTGTTTGCCTTAGAGATCTGGAAATTGGAAAGATAGGTTCCTAGGAGCCCTGACAGTGTTATACAATATGTTTGACAACAATATAACCCTTGGTTTATAAGAAACTTGTATAATATGAAACAAATCTTGGACCTGACTTACCTGAACCTGAGAAGTTTGTCTATCTCTAATAAGGACCTACTGGTGATATTATTCAAGTAGAAATATTAATTTTATGATTTAAACTAAATTATCTTATAACTTAAACCTGATGAGTAGAGTGTAACATCTTCTATTTGTAAGTCATTACAAGTGTTTTCCTTCATTTTCTAATCGTTACTTCTAATAAACCTTACTTCAGTACTCAGATTCATCAAACTATTAACCCTTGTTAGTAACCTACAGTACAATATTTAGTATACTTGTCTCCCTTCCATTGTGATGGTTATTAGAACCATATAAACCATATTTATAGTCCTAGAAACACATTTACTATAATGTAGCCTTTCTATGCACTATGCTGTAAAGTCAGGTCTCTTGAATTCAAAGGTTGAATTCCCTTTAAGTTTTTTTTTTTCTTTTCTGAACTTGAAGTTGCTCCAACTAATTGAAATTTAGAAGAAGCAGGCTTCCAGCTTTAGCAATGGAAGAATTAAACATTGACAGAGTGCAGTGTCTATGATTTAATAGTTTGTGCAGCAAAGAAGCAAAGCAGTAGCTCATGAATATATTATACTGTACTATTTGTAACCTAATTCTTTTTTTCCAATACCTTGTAAAATTGATATTACATTTTCTTGCGGTCAATTACATTTTGATAGAATTACAATGTTTGCCTCCACTCCTGAGAGCCTGCATACATAATTTATAGCCATGTGGATAGTGAGTGAGTGTGTGTGAGTGTGTTGTATTTATGTAATCACACTATGTCTCAAACGTAATGCAAGCTTTCTGTGAATATTATTAGGCCACGCCGTTCATGGCTACTGTATTATGTTACTTCTTTTTTTCCTGTGCTATTTAATCAATACTCTGTGACTTGTCTATTTCATTGGGCTGTAATAAAAGAAACAAATGGGCAGATTGTTAGTGGCTACCAATACCTTCTATACTGTTCTATGTCTTACTCCAATAGTTTGGATTGCATCAATAGGCTGCTTAACATACCTAAATGATCAAAAAACATTATATATATATATATATATATATATATATATATATATATATATACATATATATATATGAACATTTTCTGTGTTTGTTTTGTGTAACAGACACCAGGTTGTGGACTCAGTGGGGGAATTCATACACTTATCTATGCCAGTTTTCTTCCTTTAATGTGGAGCATCTTTGGTGAAAGGCCATGTCGTGTACCTGTCGTGAGGTGCCACATTCCGTATTCTGCACCTCACTCCACCCTAGACTGACATATTTATTATAACTCACACCACTTTTTTCATGTGAGTTATAAAGGAAATCTATGACTGTTTCTGGCTGACCTAGATTTCCATTCTGGTGCAGAGGGCGTACACCTGACGTCTTAAGAAATAAATCAGGCATGATTTGTGCCTGTCAACTCCTTTATTAAGACTGATGTATGAAATGCCAGTCTTAATACATCTTCCCCATTATGTCACCATGGTTTGGGGGCATTCCTAAGGGTGCCATCTAATTGGTCTGCAACCTTTAACTCCTGTGTGGGAATCTGGACTTTACTGCAGAGAGATCACCAGGTCACTACCTCTTGAAGTGGTGCTGGTGTTGGTGACAGGTAACCAGGCAAGTAAAAGACTTTACCTGCTACTTTAACATCTGTCACTCCTGTTTACAGATGTTAAAGCAGCCTGAATAATATAATCATCTTTTAAAAGTACAGTACAAATTGCTGAAAAACAGTATAAAATACCAGTAAAGAGTGTAAAACATATTCGTCAATATCAGTCCAAGTAAAAGCAATACTTTCTACAAGCATCCACTGACAATACTTACCCAAAAGACCTCAAGGTGCAACGACTGTATCTACCTGTATAGTTCTCAAAAGAGCTTCAGCTATTCCCAGTTAGGTGATTGTAAAGTAGAGTATACTGAAGTATAGAAAATAGATTAACTGTTGATGCTGCCTTGAATAAAGTTTTGCATCAGCCATTACAGAGATATTCCCTCCTTGGGTATTTACAGCATATTAACAGGTTGTGCCATTAATGCCTTGTAATGCTTGTGGGGCACACACCAATAGTATTTTAAGAATGGGGCCATTGACCCCCATCTAATAGCTGCATAGAATGTAGAGGTAGCCGAGCATGCATTGGTCTGTCCACTCACTTGTTCTGGAGTTCCAAAAATACTAGTGGAAAACATATGCATTTGGGTTAGAAACTGGCTCATTGATAGGAAACAGAGGGTACTTGTTAATGGGAAATATTCAGACTGGGCCACAGTCACCAACCAGTGGGGTGCCGCAGGGGTCCATTGGGTCCATTGGGTCCTCTCTTGTTTAATATCTTTATTAATGACCTGGTAGAGGGTTTACAAAGCAGGGTGTCTATATTTGCAGATGATACCAAACTTTGTAAGGTAATAAAAAATGAGGAGGATAGTAGAATATTACAAGGGGATCTAAGGAAACTGGAAGCATGGGCGGAGACTTGGCAATGAAGTTTAATGTTGACAAATGTAAGGTAATGCACTTTGATGTAATAAAATGTATGACTATGTACTTAATAGTAAAATACTAAGACTGCCAATGAAAAAGACTTGAGGATTTTGGTGGACAGCAAGCTTACCTTTAGTGACCAGTGTCAGGCAGCTGCTGCCAAGGCAAATAAGATTATGGGATGCATCAAAAGAGGTCTAGATTCTCCTGACAAAAACGTAGTTATGCCTCTATACAAATCACTGGTATGGGCACACAGAATATTGTTTGAAATTTTAGGCCCCAATATACTAGAAAGACATAAGTGAATTTAAAAAAGTGTAAAGAAGGTCAAACAAAATTATTAGGGGAATGGGTGGATTGGAGTACAATGATAGATTAACAAACTTGGGGTTACTCAATTTAGAGAAAAGATGTATACGGGGAGATCTAATAACAATGTACAAATACATGAAGGGACAACACAGAGAAGTTTCTAAGGATATTTTTACTCCTAGGCCAGTGACAGTGACAAGAGGACATCCTCTACGTCTGGAGGAGGGAAAGTTTCACCAGCAACATAGAAGGGGATTCTTCACAGTTAGAACAGCGAAGCTATGGAACTCTCTGTCCCAGGGTGATGGTGGACTCATTGTGCAAGCTCAAAGAGGGCCTGGATGCCTTTCTCAATAATATTGCAGGTGGTGGGTTCTAAATTCTGTTAAGGAGACATTGATCCAGGGTTTTATACTGACTGCCATATTGGAGTCGAGAAGGAATTTTTGAAATGGGGCAATTGGCATGAGACTCATGAGGTTTTTTGCCTTCCCCTGGATCAACACTGTAGGGGATTGCAGGATTATAGGTTGGACTTGATGGACTGATGTCTTCATCCAACCTCATCTATTATGTAACTGTGTAACTATTAGGGGTTCGGAATTGGCCCTTTGTCTAGATAAAATGTTCATCAATAAGTTTTTACTTAGCATTTATGTTCTTTTTTTCAGCGAAGAAACAATTTTTTTTAAGTTTCACTTGTTGAAATTGCAGCTCATGCTTTTACACAGTGCCAAACCTGTGTTAGATCAAATTGCCCAACATGTAGAAATCTGCTGAACATTCCAACAGTAAATAAATATTACAGTATACAAACACAATGTAAGCTACAGAAAGCCCCAATCTACAGTCACCTTTGCTATTACTAAGTAGAATACTTTAGAGACAAGAGCTACAAGTGAATATCCAGACTAGATTGTAAAATATAGTCTTTTGTGGGTTTGATCTACTTTTACTTGTGTTCACTATGGCATTTTGAAGCTTATTCCTGAATCTCCGCTGGTGTTAGTTACAATGTAATGTGACTTTTTCTAACATTTTGTAAAACATGTTTTCCAGTATTAAGAGAAAAAACAGAAATTGCAGCTTAAGGCATTATACCAATGCTTGCTGATCTGCAACATAGGGGAAAAAACTAGTACAGTGCACTAATGTAGTCTCCTAAGAAGGTTTATATAAATTTTATGTTATATTATCCCCTTTTCAAATAATTACAGATAATTACAAAACTCTGAATTAATTGTTCTTATCATTATAGTACTGTATGTTAGTTATTATTATGGGCAGGGGTCTAACTATCAGGGTAGCAGTGGTAGAGGCTGCCACAGGGCCCTGTATATTAGGGGGCCCGTCAGGCCCCTGATGTGTTTTTTTTTATTTTTTGATTACTAGGCCATTACCTGCTGGAGTAACCCCAGTAGGTAACGGTCTCTATTTACTTACCTATTCCCACTCCTGCTCATGTCTACCTGCATTTTACCTTCTGCAGATGTTCTTACTTACCTTTCCTGCACTCCAGCAGACTTTGGGCCTGTTTGGTAAAGTCACAGACGTCACATGGCTCCAGGTCAGCGTGATTATCCGTTGCGACGCTGGCCTGGGTCAGGGGATGTCTGGTCCAACATTGAAGAGTGTGGGGAGTGTGCCATAACCAGGGACAGGTAAGTAATAGTGTTTTTTATGTTTGTATACTCCCATGGGTCTCCGATCATTATACTCTGGGATCTGAAAAGACCCGAGAGTATAATAATTGTTCATGGGTCCACAATGGGGCATCATACTGTGTTCAGGGGACGGTAAGGGGGCAATGAAAGCACACGGACTCTATAGACTATAATGAGGTCTATGTGTTTTCCACACAGTGTCCGCACGAATCATATGGAGAGAAAAGAACTTCATGAACTACTTTTCTCTCCACACGATTAAAACAGACACCGTGCAGAAAACACACTGACCTCATTATAGTCTACGGGGTCCATGTGCTTTCATTGCTTACCGCTTTTTAATGTATTCAGTATTCCATTTGGGGGTCCCCAAGCAGACTCCCTGAATGGAATATTGAACGCAGATGTGAACCAGGCCTTAGAGAGACATAAAAGTTGATCAGTGCCAGTGTGTTAGATAAGTGGCCTGAGACGGCTATTGCTGTAAATACTTCCAGTTCTGGCCATACTTATGTCACTACTAGAGATGAGCGAGTAGTATTCGATCGAGTAGGTATTCGAACGGTACGGTATTTGAAATACTCATACTTGATCGAATACTACTTGCTATTCACAATAAAGATTTGATTCAGAACCAGCGTTGATTGGCCGAAAGCTATACAGTGTATAGCATTCAGCTAATCAATGCTGGTTCTGCAGGAGGAGTAAAAGCAAAGTGGAAGGAGTAGGACACAGTGCGGGGAGAATGATAGACCCGCAGGATAGTATTGCAGCATCCCTCCTGCAGAACCAGCATTGATTGGCTAAATCCTATACAGTGTATAGCATTCAGCCAATCAAAGCTGGTTCTGCAAGAGGCTCGTCTTTGACGAGGCAGAGTCTAAGATCAGAGCACAATGTAGACTGCTCTAATGTTAAATATGCAGTCTACATTGTGGTCCGATCTTAGACTCCGCCTTGTCAAAGACGAGCCTCCTGCAGAACCAGCGTTGATTGGCTGAATGCTATACACTGTATAGCATTCACTGCCAAAAAAAACCTCCCCTGAGCTTGGTTGGCATGGCAGTAGTTGTGCAGATCAGATCTCATAAGCTCAGTCATGAGGCTAGATGAGCTATAAGGAGGTGGACTGTACTCAGTGCTGTAGCCCCCTGGAGAAGGGTTTGTTTGGTAGTATGTGCAGGCTTCAGGAGGAGGCATAGAGTAATCTCCACAGGTCTGGACATTCTTGTTTGCACCCATGGACAGCACAAACTCGAGAACATTGTTCAGATCTTCATCCTCTTTCTTGGAGCAGAAGGGCTCTGTGTTGTGCATTACTTCCAGGGCATCACAGCTGTTATGTGAAGACTTGGATTCATAGGTAGAGATGAGCGAACAGTAAAATGTTCGATATTCGATATTCATTTCGAGTAGCCCCTCAATATTCGACTACTCAAATCGAATATCGAACCCTATTATGGGGAGAAAATGCTCGTTTCAGGGGTAGGCAACATTCAATCAAATTATACTTACTAAGTCCACGAGCGAGGGTCGGGCTGGATCCTCCAAGAAGTCTTCTCTGTGCAGCTTCCCCGCGGCATCTTCCGGCTCTGAATTCACTCTGCCAGGCATCGGGCCTGGGCAGAGCCGACTGCGCATGCCCGCACTACAAACGGACATGCGCAGTCGGCTCTGTCCAGGCCCGATGCCTGGCAGAGTGAATGAAGAGCCGGAAGACGCCGCGGGGAAGCTGCGCACGGAGAAGACTTCTAAAGGTAGGAGAAGAACCAGCGTTGATTGGCCGACTGTATAGCATTCAGCCAATCAATGCTGGTTCTGCATCGAACTTTTCCATTTGAATAGCGAGTAGAACTCGATCGAGTACGAGTATTTCGAATACCGTAGTATTCGATCGAATACCTACTTGATCGAATACTACTCTCTCATCTCTATTCATAAGCACTCTTTCATTCTTCTTGGAAGCACTTCTCTCTCAGATTAGCAAAGGTGGAGAAAGAAGGGAGGATGGACTCCATCAGAGCCATCTCTGTGCTCCTTATACCAGTGTCAGATTGCCACCGACAGTGACAAAAATAAAGAAATCGTATTGATAAAAGTTCAACCAAGTTACAGTATTAAACCCCTCAGAAGAAACGTCCGTCCGTGCACAAGTGAAAACTAAACTTTCCTTGCAGTGCGAGGGGGCCTAGATTATAAATAAAGGCACGGGGGCCAAGCACCAAACCAATTGCAAGGAGAGGAGGAAACACGTTCAGGATAAGGAGGCTGAGCACTCAGCCTAAATTTAGCAGCACTATATAAACCCTTCAGTTCAGAGCAGTCTGCCAATCAACACTGGTGCTGCAGAAGGCTCATCTTTGAAGAGGAGGAGTCTAAGAATGGAGCACAATGTAGACTGCTTTAATGTTAAATATGCAGTCTACATTGTGGTCCGATCTTAGACTCCGCCTCGTCAAAGACGAGCCTCCTGCAGAAACAGCGTTGATTGGCCGAATGCTGTACACTGTATAGGATTCAGCCAATCAATGCTGGTTTTGCAGGAGGGATGCAGGTTTTGCTACTCAAAGGTGAAATACTAATACTAATACATTCGTGTGGGCAGTGCGCTGCAAGCACACGGACCCCGTTATAGTCTATGGGGTCCGTGCGCTTTAACTGCACAGCGCTCCTCCTCAACACTCCTCAACTGCACTTCGCTCCTCCTAAACACTCTCCTCCTGCTACTCGTGGACTTGGTGACTCTCCTTTAGTCGAATAGTGGTTTCCCCTGAAATGAGCATTTTATTCCCATAGACTATAATAGGATTCGATATTCAATCAAGTAGTCGAATATTGAGGCTCTACTCGAAATGAATATCGAATCTCGAATATTTCACTACTCGCTCATCTCTAGTCACTACTTTTCCTTTCTAAGCTTCAGGCTGGAAAGGTTTTAAGAATCCCCTGCTGTCCTCACAGCTGATATCTGGGTGTCTGATGTCTTGGACTCCCACACAATGACACAATCTTATCTAAGCCGTGATGTTAAAAACCGTTCACTTTGTACATGAAATGCTCCGACTAGCTCTCTTAGTGGGTATTGTGTTTATTACGGGAATAGACTGTGTAGTCGCTAATACAGCAGGTTAGTAACAGCTGGAAGAAAGGAAATAGAACATACAAAAGGGCGAATCTGAGAGAAGAATGTGCGAAAACAGGAAGAAGTTATTTTCCAGTTATTACAGAAAAGTGCTTTCACAAGTAGAATTAGACACCTGTTCTTTTTATCCCTTATCTAAAAGTTAGGATGTAGGAATTATTCTTTATTTACTTTGCTTCCCATCCCTTCTCATGTCTGACAGGTCTAGTTTCACTGCCAGTTGCCATGTATAAGTGTTGATATTGATATTGTTCCTGTGGTGTTAATTAGCACAATTAGTCACAATGCAGAACGCTTTTGGCAATATAAACTGGCATCCGGCAGAAATGTAGCGCACGTTCTTGCTTAGTAAAATCTACTGTTAATGCTTTTTACATAGGAAAAATGTGAGATTCTTACCTTATTAGTTTCAATGGGGATTTCTGACTCTACAAAATGATGTTATTCAGATAGTGTTCGACAGATGGTACCTTTACCAATTCATGGAAAGTTCAAGGTATATTTTGCTTTTTCTTGGCCCATATTGAAGTCAGTAAGATGGAGGCACAGTTCATGCACAATGTTAGAGTAGGTCAGCATAGTCACTCGGCTTAAAAGAGAGAATCCGTAATGGCCACTTTGGTCTACCTAGCACTGCAGCCCCTTTATTGTAGGTATTGTGTGAGGAACCAGTGGAGAAACACCAAATAGATAGTGATAGATATCTTAGTAATGTTCCACCACGCACTATAGCAGGGGCGACCCATTTACGGTAAATATTGATAAGCTATCCTTAGAATAGGTCATCAATATCAGTTTGGTGGGGTCCAATGTTTGAAAAATAAAACCTCTTCCCTACTTCAATACTATCAAGCACAGTGCTGTACAATGTATAGTGATTGGACTTGGTATTGCAGTCCCTTTCACTTAAATGGGACTAAGCTATAAGCAAGCCATGTGATGTCACATGGCCTATGAAGGTTAGCTAATCCATGGTAGTCCAGGATTTGGGAGTCTCACCGAGCAAATTAAACATATTTAATATTTGTCTAAGCAATGTACTGTATGAGATATGGGCAATTGTAATGCCTGTGTTCTTTGTTCACCTCCATATTTAGCAGACCTAATATATTTACTACCTCTGTGTTCTATTCAAGTCTCTTAAATTATTAGAGTTTGAGCCTGCGCGTATCACATTGAAACCAATAGGGAAAAAAACAGCCCATTCATTTCAATGGGAAGCACACGTATGCCGGCTCCCATAGAAATGAATGGGCTCTACTTTGTACGTGCTGATTCTGAACGTGATTTACGTTCAGAATCAGCTCAGCGTATACTTAGTGTGAATGCACCCTTAGTCTGTCTTTAGTTCCTCTTTGGCTGAGCAATGTGTTGTGATATATGAAGGCTGTATTCAATTTATTCTGGCTTCTGTATGTCCTTAGTTCTGTTTGCATGCATGTGCTCCATTGCTTTACTGTTAGAGTCTTGTCTGCCTTGTTTTATGCTTGTTCTGTTGTGTCTGTTTTTTTATTTTTTCAATTCAAATTTTTATTGCAGATTTTTAATAATATAACAGGGTCTGAAATAGACCCAAAAGAAAACAAAAAGGAAACCAAAGGAAGACAAGAGAAGGATGCACAATTATACAAACAGTACAAACAAAAACGAAACATCCACGGACTGTGGGGGGATCCAAAGAAGTTCCAGCTGTATAAGGTGCTAAAAGGGGAGAAAAAGGCAGAAAGGATAAATAGGAAGAAGCAGGAGAGAAAAAGGAAGGAAAGAAGAAGAAGAAGAAAAAAAGGGAGAGGGCAGTTAGGGTAGTGTGAATAGAGCAAAAGACAGACCAACTAGGAAGTCTATGGATAGTGGACCGCCAAACTGATACCAAGGATCACAGTTCAGCAAATTTGTGGAAGGAAGGGAACACCTGCCCGCGGCAGCCACGGTTGTGTCTGTTTTTATCTCTGATTGGTCTTGGTCTTCTGTAATATACCTCAGATACCTGTCTGGCCCCTGGGCTTTTTACTATATACCTCTGGTACCTGAATAGCCTCTGGGCTTTCTGCTATATACCTCTGGTACCTGTCTGACCCCTGGGCTTTCTGCTGTTTACATCAGGTACCTGTCTCCTGGGCTTTCTGCTATATACCTCTTGTGCCTTTCTGGCTCCTGGGCTTTCCGCTATATAACTCTTGTGCCTGTCTGGCTCCTGGGCTTTCCACTGTATAACTTTGGTACCTGTCTGGCCCCTGGGATTTCTGCTATATACCTCTTGTGCCTGTCCGACTCCAGGGCTTTCTGATGTATACCTCTGGTACGTGTCCTGTAGCCCTGACCTTGTTTTTTGTGCGTTACCTGACTTCTGTTTTTAGTCTGTTCATCTGTCCATCCTGGTTCATTACACACTCTATGTATCCTGTTTATGTGGTGCTGCACACCACAGTTCTGTCCTGCCAGATAGGTATTACCTAACTAGGACCACCTTAGAAAGTAGCCTGGCGGATTCCCAGAAGAGAAGACCATATCATTGTATAGGGGTTAATGGGTGAAGCCTAGAGAGTTTACTTGATAATACCCTTAGTGGTGGTCTCACACCAAACCTGTTTGGCAGCACTGTGGATATATAATCCAATGTCTGCCCACATATCAGCAATGTATAGCATGTTCTGGAATTTGCAGATTATAAGGCAGTATTTTTCGGATGTGGTATTATTTATATGCAGCCACATACAACAGTACTATTTTGGCAGCCTTATCTGTATTACATGTGGTGGCTTTATTTGGGTACTGTGCACATACATTTTTGGGCTTTATTGTGGTATTTTTTTTTATAATAAATTCTAGAGTTGAGAACAGTATAAACACACCATATAACTATAAATAACTTCAACGCCTCATAGTTTCTTAAAGAGGTTATCCATTTGTTGATGCAAAAATACTTTTCTGTATAAACGAAAGGTGCTACAACTTTCTCACATACTTAGGTTTCAACTTCTTACTTTTTAAGGAAAGATTAGTTCTCCTAGATAAAGAAATAAAGTCTGTACCTAAAGTGCCAGCTATTGGAACGTATAAATAAGTGCCTGACTTTCAAATATTCCTTGTAATATGACTTGGAATTTAAGGCTAACTAAATAATCTATTCCAAAAGAAAAAGAGACCCATTGGCAGACAGTTGTTTAAGGGTTCTTGCCTCCCAACAGTGCAGAGTAGAGAACTGGTTGGCTACGTGGGAATTTTTTTTTTTTTTTTTTAACATGGAGTAGGTGTTCTTTGTCTCATTGATCAGCAGTCTTTATAATGAGAGACAAAATACTGTACTCCTTCTTTGCCATTTAAGATATATAGTTCTAGAGTTATTGAATTTCATCTCTGATCTTATGATTTTATATTATTGTGAGAAGGTAACAGGCAGATATTGGAGTCCAGATATATCAGCCCCAAGTTTCTGACATATGTGTGGTCCAGGGCAGATCTGGAGAAGGCCTCAGCACAGATGTAGATCCTTGGCTCATTACTGGGCCAGAAAAAGGCTGCAGCTCATGCATTGCAAGGCAGTTCCATGAGTTGAAAGGAGGTGTGTGGTTCTGTCCTCTGTCCAGAGGAACCCTGCATGCAGGGTTTTTCTGTCCGCTTGAGAAGTCGGACATCTTCTCTTGCGGACAGGGAAGGACGGGCACGGAGTGCAAAAGAACGCACCCGATGCCCATTCAAGTGAATGACAGGTGTCACGGACACATCTATTGTCCGCTCCTAGTGTCCGTGACAGATTTTGAGCGGACACTAGGAGCGGACACTACATGTCGGACACCGACGGTAGTGTGAACGCCCCCTAAGGCTGTATTTTGGTTTGCTCATATTGTGCCTGAAGTCAAGGTTTATTTATTTTCCTGATTTTTTTTTTCTCATTAAACCAGTTTGCTGCATATGTCCCTGTCTTGACTGTTTGGGTCCGCACCACTGCTTCTACCGAGCTAACTTCCCTATATATAGTGGGTGAAGTAAGTATTGAACATGTCTGGCAAGATTTGAACCGAGAACCATCTGTGTGTCCCGGGCAGTGGCTTTTCCAGACAGTTTCTTGTTCCTAATTAATCTTACCTTGATTGCCTAATTAGCTCCACTCTTGCACTTCCTATTTACGCCAAGCCCCACCATTTTCTTATTGCAAGATTATTGTGCTTTCAAGCCTTCAATTACCTACTGCTCCTGCCTCACACTACTGCCTATCTGTGCACTGGAGTCGATTATAGGACCACGCTTACTTCACTCATCTGGATTGTCGGAAACTGGACTCCCACCTCACCTTCCAGACGTTGACGATTTCAGATACCAGGTGAGCAATTATATTATCACTTTTAATCAAATATTGTCACCACTAAGATGGATAGAAAAAAAATCTTAAAAACTTTGAAAAAATTGTTAATTATTCATAGCTGCAAAAATCTTTAACTTTTAATTGCCTGCAAAATCTGGCTATAGAAAACCCCTTTAAGTAAACCGCTCTACATCTCTCCTTAACTTGATTGCTTGTTTACATAGATAGTAAAATATACTCAATGAATGATGATTTGGTTTTAAACAAACCTACAGAAATATAGTTTTTCATTGTAATTTCGCCAACTATACCAGTTTCTGAAATATTCGAAAAAAGTACAGTAAACTTTATCATCTTAAAAAAGTAAAAAGCTACAAAAGTACTAAAAGTGATTTATCCAATGATATGAACCAGTTTTGGGATTGTTTATGTCCCACCTACACCAGCTTTGCCAAACTGAACTTATTTTTGCTTTCCTATATACCATTTCTCATCATAGAAATCATTTGAAATTCTTTCACACTTTCCTCTGAGCAGAAAGAAAATAAAGGTGCTTTGAAATCTTAATAAAAATCTTATGATGAAACATATAAGAATTTCACTATGCAGTATTTAATATTACATGTAATAAATGCTATACTCCGACATTTAAATTCCCATTTCCCTCTAAAATATATTTTTAAACATATTTTGTAGGAAGAATTTGTATCAGTGAGATCCTGAAACTTGGTAGCTTCATCTCTCTACAGATTTTATCCCCAGAAAGTTTACTTAGCAGAATAAAGCTCTTATTGCCCAATATATTTTTATGAATTATGACTGCAAACTGTCAAGCGTCTCCAGTTGAAATAAATGTAATCAATCACAGCAACATGTCATTTCCCTCACCACATGAATGGTGCAGCCTGCGCTCTAATTACATCCGGGCTCGCAGCACAGAGATGTACCTCTTAAAGTTACCGTGTCTCAGGAGAAGTCTGTCTTCAGTTTTTCCCTTCGATTACATAGGACTGTGAAAATATTTTAACCTTTAAAAAGTTAAAGTGGCTCCAAAAGTACAGATTGTTTTTGTCTATTGTAAACCCTATTGTAAAAGAAAATCCAATTCAAATGGCATAAAAATCTCAACAGTTGAGCAATAATAGAAATGATACAATATAACTCACAATTCTATGTATTATGTATGCAAAAGACTACAGTATACCATTAAATATTCCAAAGACAAGTGCACAGAATTTCCCAAGTCATAATATTGTATAGGGGACAAAGAAAGTTACTAATGATGCTCAGAGAGACGTATCCAGATTCTATGTTCCATACCAATTTAGGGTTGGTTCATACTAGCGCTTGTATTCCGTCTGCAAGGAGTCCGCATGGAGACCTCCCCGGACGGAATACCAACGCTAATGCAAGCGCTGTGCAGTTAAGCACACGGAGCCCATAGACTATAATGGGCTCCGTGTGCTTGCTGCGCACTGCCTGCTCAATTCATTCGTGTGGGCAGTGCGCGGCAAGCACACGGAGCCCATTATAGTCTATGGGCTCCATGTGCTTTGCAAGCACATCGCTTGCAATTGCGATTGCATTCTGTCCGGGGGGGGGGGGGTCTCCATGTGGACTCCTTGCGGACGGTATACAAGCGCTAGTGTGAACCAACCCTTAGTCTCATTAGATAGAAGTAGATATAGAATTGAAAAATCATTGAAGTCTTGTAACCACAACCATACACATTTTGTCTATATTGACCATTTTAAATGATCTGGTTAATCATTTGCAATAGAAACGATGCAACACAAGGGACCTGCTATGTTAAACATTATTATGCAAAAATACTATGCCGGTATAATTCCAAAAAGAAAAGCACCGGATTTCCCAGATTCTAATATAGGGAACAAAGTTAGTAATAATTCTCAGGGAGAAATATCTGGACTCTGTCAGATGCTTATATAAGAAGAGCAATTTATTTGCCTGTTACAGCAAAATGAAAGTTTTGGCCATGCACATTAGATAGAAGTAGAAAGAATAGATTAAAGCAGCTCTATCATTGGGAAAAGTCATTTTTAACTAAGCACATACATGCATAGCCTTTAGAAATGCTATTTCACATGTACCTTTTGTATGTAATGTTATGACCCGGTCTCTGCGGTCTCAGCCTGTTAGGTTCAGGCGTGGAGTGTCTGAACGGGATTCGGCACATGAATCATCTGATGCACTGCAGGGGAATGTTCACACTGGGCATGCTGTTTCTGCAGTAGCACTCAAGCATGGATCACGTGATGAGTTGCCTTGTGGGTCAGTGCTTGGTGTGTCTTGGCCTCAGAAGGGGTTAAGTCCTCTGCAGTGCTGAAAGCTTTACAGGCTGGGGGCGGTTCAGAGTCCTGCTCTTTCCTATTTAAATCCGCTGTGTATGCTGTCAGTTGCCGGTCTTAAATTTCACTTTCCTGTGATTCCTGAAATGGTCTGTTTGCCTGAAGCTGCTATCTCATCTGTGTCTGAGTCCTAGCCCTTCCAGCTTCCTTTGCTACCTGTTCACACTATTCTGATATTTTGCTAAGTATTGAGCTCCCTTATCCAAGCATAGTGTTCCGGGTGCAGTGAACCCTAGTCTTATTTTCTGTTTGGATGTTTGGACTTTTTGTAGGGTTTTTGGTGTGTGATACTAAGTTCTGTTTTTCCTATCCATTTGCGTAGTGTCAGTTTTGCTGATTTTCATGTTTATTTTCTCCTCTATACTTTGTGTTCCCTCATATTCACCGTTAGTCCAGTCGGACACCTGTGAGGAGGTTTTTCTGTATCTTTTCTCTCCTTCATAAATGTGAACTTGAACTCCCAGCTGTGCTTGCCCACACAATGTTACACCACCAAAGGCAGGAACACACCAGTTTCACCATTGACGGGGAGCTTTCCTTCCCCACATACATTAAATCTGAACCTCTTCCATCGCCATCTGGGCACTACATTTTTCACATTGTCTCTGAATTTTTGCACCATCTTTGGTTTCCTTTTGCAGCCGTCCATCCGGCTATGGCAGGAACACACCAATGTCACCCACTGCAGGGAAGCAATCTTTGACTCCACCATTCACTGGGGGACGCCCTCTCTTACCAATTGTCCTCCATCCCCAGCGTGTGGTCAAGCCTCGCCTGGTGCTTCCTGAGGGCGCCCCCTTCACCGCTTTACCATTGTCCTGAGCGAAAGGCATGATGTCATGCCTCATCTCCTGTAGCAAATGGCGTCATCGTGCCTCTTCGCCCGCAGCAAAAGGGCATAAATTTGAGAAATTATGTTAATCCACCAGTCTGTGTATGGCTGGACCCAACCCCGGGCCCTATGTTATCTTTATTGCCTCTGTGAGCTCCGAGCTGGGTGTCTATTCTGTGCCTGCTGGCCTTGGCTGACCTTCAATTATCCTAAAGTATGATGATCTCCTGTGAGACCTATGAGGGAGGAGGTCAGTCAACTCCTTTGTTGTTAAAGCCTTACTCCTTGCAACTATCATTCTAAATTATCTGACTGCCCTAGTAATCATGGAGGCGATTCCACATTGGAATATGTATCTTTGCCTTACATAGGGCTTTGTTCGTGTTATTTCGAGATATCGCAAAATGTGCCTTCTGTGCCAAACTTCTACTAATTAGACTGAATTGAATATGGCAGTGCTCATACCGTTTACGTTTGATGGCTGGAACTGGCTACCCCAACCTCTGTGTGACCTATGCACCCTGCAGCCTAACTTGTAAGCCCTGTGTGCAGAGACTAGCTCACAGTGTATACCTGTCCGAATTGGAGGGCCTACCAATTGCTCATCAGCTGTAGAATAAAAATGAATTGATATTGCTATTATTATTGAGGGAGTCAAGACCGGTCTGAAGTGGTTAAGGCAGGTATACTATCCTGCCTCGTAGTGTTATACTAATGCCGTGCCCTGAGCGATGTGGCTATCTCCTTACAAAACACTTACTTACTTATTCCCAGGCGAATGCCGAAATCCCCGCACCTGCTGTATTACAAAAACATACCAGGGCCTTCCAGAGCAATACTTATCCCAGGCCATGCTTCCACCTCACGATGGCTTCTAATAGGAAGTGGGATGATACTGGGAGAATGTTTGCAGCAAGAAAAAAAAAAAGGGGGGGGGGGGTATCCTGGAATATAATAATAATAATAATAATAATAATAATAATTAATTAATATAAAAATAATGGCAAACTGCCTCAATTAAAAATGTGCTAAGAGGGGTTTGAGGCATTACATCTGGGGACGGCTGAGCATCATATAATAAATATAGTATAGCAAAAATGAGTTGAGCCGTAGCTTCTCTGTAACAACTTGCTACTGTGTATGTGAAATGTGAAACAAGTCAGGGGTTTCCGTTTCACTTTTATAGGTGAGCTATTTCTTAGGCTGTGTTCGCACCCACTCAGGTTAGTTAGTCGGGCCCACGGCTACTTCTAGTATGCAAGGCAGGGATTAGCAGTATCACACACTAGATATTCCAAGCTGCTCATTACTCTTGTATTTTGTTTATTATTTATGTTTTCTATTTAACTTAACTGAGAGGTTATCAGTAAGAGGCCAGTCCATGGTCAGAGATCCCCAGACCATAACATGTAAATTGCCTCAGTGGCTTCTGAATGAGCCTGTTTTTATCCATATGCTAACTAGATTCCAGCCAGCACAATAAGTTCCCAGCAGCACTGTCTCTTTGCTATTCTCTCCTCCTCCGGTGGAACCAGCGTTGATTAGCCAAATGCTGTAATCTGTATGGCATTCGGCCAATCAACGCTGATCAATGCATTCCTATGCCAAGATGTAGCAGTGCTGGTCGTGCACTCAGCTAGTCTACACCGGAGATGCAGCTGAGCACACAGCCAGCACTACTACACTAGAAATGTGAACCCTGCTGCACACTCAGCTCTTCTGCATCAGAGATGTAGCAGAGCTGAGTGTGCACTGAACCCTGCTGCAAACTCAGCTCTACTGCATCAGAGATGTGCTGAATCCTGCTGCACACTCAGCTCTGCTGCATCAGAGATGTAGCAGAGCTGAGTGTGCGCTGAACAATGCTACACACTCAGCTCTGCTATCATCTATCTATCTATCCATCTATCTATCCATCTATCTATTAGAATCCCTTTTTTCAGTACTACCACATCGGAATAACCGAATAACAGTGATACAAGGCACTTGTCAGAGATGATACACCTCTGGCCTGACCTGCAAATTTGCACTCACCACTGTGAGTAGTACTTTGCTTTCTCAGCAACTTTGGGGTTGAGCCCCGATTCTCTATTGAACTTTGATTCAAGGGTAATGTATTTGGTGGAAGGTGTTTTCCCATAAACATAACCATATTTAAATTTGTAAACAATTAAAATAAACATTTTTTATAATATACACTGCTCAAAAAAATAAAGAGAACACTCAAATAACACATCCTAGATCTGAATGAATGAAATATTCTCATTGAATGCTTTGTTATGTACAAAGTTGAATGTGATGACAACAAAATCACACAAAAATCATCAAAGGAAATCAAATTTATTAACCAATGGAGGCCTGGATTTGGAGTCACCCCCAAAATTAAAGTGTCAAAACACACTACAGGCTGATCCAAATTTGATGTAATGTCCTTAATACATGTCAAAATGAGGCTCAGTAGTTTGTGTGGCCTCCACGTGCCTGTATGACCTCTCTACAATGCCTGATGAGATTGCAGATGGTCTCCTGAGGGATCTCCTCCCAGACCTGGACTAAAGCATCTTCCAAGTCCTGGACAGTCTGTGGTGCAACATGACACGCTGGATGCGCTACCAGGAGACAGGCCAGTAAACCAGGAGACGAGGAGGGGGCTGTAGGAGGGCAACAAGAACCCAGCAGCAGGACTGCTACCTCCGCCTTTGTGCAAGGAGGAACAGGAGGAGCACAGTCAGAGCCCTGCAAAATGACCTCCAGCAGGCCTAAAATGTGCATGCGTCTGCACAAATGGTTAGAAACCGACTGCATGAGGATGGTATGAGGGCCCGACATTCACAGATGGGGGTTGTGCTCACAGCCCAACACCGTGCAGGATGCTTGGCATTTGAGCATCTTCATGGTGATAGTCTTTCGTCTCAATCTGGTACCAATGAATACCACCGCTACGATACAGGAACTTTCTATGGTCTGGTACTTGTTAGAAACCCAGCCATGATTTCTTATTGTGGTTGGGTTATCTTTTCTTGCTCTGCCTGATAATATATGTATAAGTAAATCATGTCTGGGTTACATACAAAACCATAGAAAGTTCTTGCATCTATGATCATGCATTCATAATCCATTGCCAACCGATCAAGACAACAGACTGTCATAACCAAGATGAACAGAGAAAATCTTTAAAAGTCTGCAACATTTTTAAATGACGTATATTTCCAAAATGTTTAGCTTGTAATTGTCTGCAAATGTTTGTGAGAAAACCTGTGTGCTCCTTATGCGTTTTAGTTTTTATTTGGTTTAGACTGATATACACACAGACTAGAGGAAAGAAACATTTACTTCTAAGAAAGTGATCAGCAAAGGGTTACAAATATACAAGAGAAAAAATGACATCTGGGTTTTAATCAGTGAGCAGACAAATCTGCTTGAGATCAACGGCTCAAAGACCTGTGTAAATTTCTGCTCTGAGCAAGAGTCAAGGGAGACATGTACTCCATTAAGCTCAAAGTATTGATGCATTGAAGGACAGAAGGCCAGAGAAGGGCATCAATCTACCATATGAAAGCAATGCTTAATGGAAATCTGTAAACAAGTACATTGTCATGGAATGTTGAATTTCGGATATTTTACTTTTTATGATTCTGAATGTTATTGTGCACATTTTTTAGATCACTCCATGGCTGCTTGACTAAAAAAAATATCTTACTAATGACAACAGTTGTCCTTATGCCCTATTGGGTATACAGACTTTATTGGGGGTACCCAACGTGATACTCTCCTTGTGAGCCAGAACTGGGAAATGACCAGGACGATACTTGCCTTTCATGTTTAACCATTCATTACAATAGGGAAATGTAGCTGGTAAAATAGCTGAGTGCTAAATTGCAAATATCTTTGAAAAGCAACCATTTTGAGCAAGGATCCAATGTCATGAAAATCCAAAACAGCCTAAATTTATAGTTTATGAGGATTTTACAGCATTCTTTAAACTGAATCTGTTGAGAGAGCCATGCTACCCAAACCAGTGGAAAAGAACACTCAATATCAACCCCGGATCCTCATCCCAACTGTGAATCACTATCATTTGGGGCTCCTTTGCTGCCTGAACGCCTTGCGATCATTGAAAGAATAATAAGGTGTAGCAAAACATTTTAGGAGAATGCAACATCAGCTATCTATGTCCTGAAGTTGAAGATACTTTGAGTATGGCAACAAGACAGAACCCGAAAGCACAAAAGTACATGACGTAAATCACCTAAAGAATAGTTGCAAAAAAAATCTGTATTTCAAGTCAATCTTTACCGTATTCCTATTGAGATGATGTGACATAACCTGAAGGTTGAACATACCAGACATCCCAGAACAATATTCTATAATCCCTCCTCAAATGTGCAAATCAAGTGACAGCTCATAAAGAGATTTATAGGTTATCAAGTTCCTCACTTCTCCCTGTAATGTGGACGGTTTCTTAATGTGTTCACTAATAGACTTGAACAACAAAACTGTGTTATTAATTTAGATATATTGAGTTTGACTATATTTATGGCTTACATAAAAATCAGGCCTAGGGTTGAGCAATCGTGTTCGGAAAAAATCGGATTCTGATCGGCGATCGAGAAAAATTCACGATCGCGATCGAAATCCCGAACACGATCTTTTTAGGTGGGATCAAGATTGGTACTATTTCCCACAATGCTTTGCTTAGCCTTCACACTGAGTATATAGTGTATATTCAGTGTGAAGGCTCCGCTGCGGATCCATAGGAATGAATGGAAGCAGCTGACACACAGCCTTAACCCCCTGCGCGCCGGCTGCCTCCATTCATTCTAATGGAAGACTAAACTAACATCTCTAGTAGCTACTTACCTCCAGAGATGGTTGCTCCGGTGTTCTTCGCCTCGCTGGCCCTCCACGCTGCTCTTCTTGCCTCGATGCCCCGCCTCCCAGGTTAGTGTTTAAAGAGCTAGGAAGGCGGGGCTTGTGGCTTAGGAGAGTGTGGGCGGGTATAGGGGGGGAGACGTGACGTCTCCCCTCCCAGTACCTGCCCACACTCTCCTAACTCGCCCACACTCTCCTAACCTGGGAGGCAGGGGGCAGTGAGGCGAGAAGAGCAGCGTGGAGCGGCAGCGAGGCAAAGAAGAACACCGGAGCAGCCATCTCGGGAGGTAAGTGGACACCAGGGGGGACTAAGTAGCCAGAGGATTAAAAAAAAATCCTCTGGCTACTTAGTGATTCACTACAAAGCGTGGATTCTAACAATTAAAGCGTTCAAATGTTAGATTCCATGCTGTATAGTGAATAGGATTGCTTTTAAAATCCGATCTCTGAATAATAAAAAAAATACCATTGACTTGCATTGGGATCGGAATTGGGATCGAGATCAGGTTCGAATGAAAAATGATCGGAAATCGGATTTTAAAATCGATCCTGAGAAGTCAAGATCGGCTCAACCCTAATCAGGCCATATTTATTAGCGATCAATGAACAAATAATAGTAATTGAATAGGGTTCACTTATTTTTTCTTTTGTGTGTCTTGTATTGATTTTAAAGGGGTTATCCAGCTTCTAAAAATGATCTGCAAATACATTCACAGCAGTGCTAAATACTCATGTACTCATGTTCCCTTCTGCATCTTTTGCTTGCCTTTATTTTACTTGCTGCTCCTTCTCTCTACATTTCCCATGATTGATCTGCCTGCTTTCACGCTCTGTATTTGCTGCTCACAGGAGGGCAGAGTGAGCTTGCAAACAAATCATGACAGCAGCATGTGACTTCAGATCTGGAAGTGATTTATTACCCGTGATTTCATTGCAGGGGAAGTTGAGAAGGGAGGGACATAAAGAAAATTAATGCTGGCAGATGAATAATGGAAAATGTAGTTTGTCTACAGATTCCCTGCATGTAAATAACAGTGATACAAGGAGTAGTAAGTAAAATAAAGCCAAGCAAAGGCTGCACAAGGGAACAGTGAGGATGTCGCACTGCTGTGAATGTATTTGCAGATCATTTTTGAAAGCTGGGTGACCCCTTCAATGCTGTTTTCATTACATTTGATTGAAAAGGTCTCATATAAATATTGGCCAAACTTGTGAATAAAGGACACTCTGGACAATAAGTCTATTGGCATGTTAAACAAACAGTTACAGTAACATTTAACTTAACACTAAATGGCTTTTGTTATCTTCTGGGATATATCTCTGTGCAGAAGGTTGTGTTAAACACTGCTACGTTTATAAGTACCTGGGTGTGCTCCTCAATAATATGTTAGACTGGGCTGATCACATGGATGCGCTGCACAGAATGGGTCACAGCAGGCTCCACCTGCTCAGGAGGCTGAGGGCCTTTGGAGTCCAGGGACACTTCTTAGGGCCTTTTTCTTCTCTGTGGTAGCATCAGCCATCTTCTTCGGAGTGGCCTGCTGGGGGAGTAGCATACCATATGTGGTGAGCTCTATGGTGGAGAACAGCTCCCATCCCATGTTTGAGACCATGACAGCACTGGGTAGTACTGTCAGTGACCAATTGTTTCACCCCAAGTGTGAGAGGGAGGGTTATCGGAGATCCTTCCTCCCAACCGTGGTCAGACTGTATAATCAACATCAGGCTAAGCGAAGATCACTCCACACAGACAACTAAATGAACCTGAGTAGAGATGAGCGAGTACTACTCGAAACTCCCATTTCGAATAGCATGCACCCATAAGAATTAATGGACGCTGCCGGCACGCAGGGGGCTAAGCGGCCGGCCGCCGGCAAAGTCGGTGTGCCAGCCGCTTCCATTCATTGTTATGGGTGTGTGCTATTCGAAATGGGAGTTTTGAATAGTACTCGCTCATCTCTAATCCTGAGTCTTTCTTTTTTTCTTCCTAGTTCCTATGACTCCTAGTATATTTTCTATCTGCTATGAGCGTGTATGTGTTTCTTTCTTGAATTATATTACTGTATTATCCATGCTGTTGTAACTCACTGAATTTCCCCATGGTGGGACTATTAAAGGATTATCTTATGTTATGTTATCTTATCTTATCTAACATTTGCCATGTTAGATGTCATATTTATACCACAGAAGAAGTTTTAGCTTTTGCCTTTTGTATGTTGGGATCCAAATGAGAACACTTTATAGTACAAAAAGTAATTGCAATATCTGACCTCCAACCACAGGCTCCTTGGCATTGTATTCCAATCCTTTTGCATATTATTAATAAAATGCTTTATTTTCCACACCACTTAATATGATTTTTTTAAACATCAAGACTCCCATCCATTACTGTTAATCAACATATCAAAAAATCATTAGTCAGAGGAATAGATATTGCTTCTCTGCCATCTAAAACGCTCCATTAAACACACGCCTCGTTATATGCTATCATCTCACACAACGGCTCGCCATGCTGCCTACTGACACAAATCGATGAGAAAACCTTTCAAACTCTGACCTTACTTCATGCATACATATTTTAATGATATTTGTTCATGTTCTACAAGTAGGTCAGATATTCTATCTAATGTGTCTAACAAGATTAAAGGAATATTCAGAGGAGAACAAAGGGTCTTGAATTTTCATAAGAATCTGTGTTGCAATTTATATAATGAACTGATTTTTAATACAGGAAATGTTGGATGTTATGACTGAGAGGATTATCTAGAAAATGTACTATTGGATTTTACAGACAATAATTTGGAATCGGAAAAGCCAATTCTGGTGTTTTCCACAATGATAGTTTTATTTACCGAAAGTAGACTTTACTGATTTTAAAGTCAGTGAGGATGGATAGAAATGGAAAGTCTTCCTCAAAGGGATTAGAAAATATGGCTTTTTTCTTCTTCTTCTCAGAAAATAACCTCACCTCTATTAGTTACATGACAATGCTTAAAATTAAAATGACCTTCAGTATGGGCAGGTGACCAATGGGCGTGATGTCACTTCCTGAGAAGAAATCGGCCATGTTTTCTAATCCTGCACAACAACAAACTTAAATGATGCTAGCAGTATGAATATAACCTTATTGTATAAATATAAAGGAAGGATAGGTGGGCACAAAGGGGGAAAGGGGGATAAACAACAGTGTAATGTGAAAGTAGTAACAGTAGATACCTATGGAGGGGGGTGACTATTGGAGTCTATGGGTCACTGTAGGAATAAGTGTGTAATGTAACTGGACAGAACAGTCTGAAGTGGGCAAGCTGACGGCTATGGGGAACTACAGTAGGTAAATAAATTATATGGAAGTTATAGTAGATCTGAGATCATGTGAGTATCTGTTTTATAGACATCTACAGGGTCCACATTCCCACCAAATGTTTGTACATGTTTTAAATATTTGGAAACTACTATCCCTCTTTGACATCACCAGTTGGTATTTGGGATAGAGGGGTCAACCCTACACTCACCGGCCACTTTATTAGGTACACCATGCTAGTAGGGGGTTGGACCCCCTTTTGCCTTCAGAACTGCCTCAATTCTTCGTGTCATAGATTCAACAAGGTGCTGGAAGCATTCCTCAGAGATTTTGGTCCATATTGACATGATGGCATCACACAGTTGCCGCAGATTTGTCGGCTGCACATCCATGATGCGAATCTCCCGTTCCACCACATCCCAAAGATGCTCTATTAGATTGAGATCTGGTGACTGTGGAGGCCATTGGAGTACAGTGAACTCATTGTCATGTTCAAGAAACCAGTCTGAGATGATTCCAGCTTTATGACATGGCGCATTATCCTGCTGAAAGTAGCCATCAGATGTTGGGTACATTGTGGTCATAAAGGGATGGACATGATCAGCAACAATACTCAGGTAGGCTTTGGCGTTGCAACGATGCTCAATTGGTACCAAGGGGCCCAAAGAGTGCCAAGAAAATATTCCCCACACCATGACACCACCACCACCAGCCTGAACCGTTGATACAAGGCAGGATGGATCCATGCTTTCATGTTGTTGACGCCAAATTCTGACCCTACCATCCGAATGTTGCAGCAGAAATCGAGACTCATCAGACCAGGCAACGTTTTTCCAATCTTCAATTGTCCAATTTCGATGAGCTTGTGCAAATTGTAGCCTCAGTTTCCTGTTCTTAGCTGAAAGGAGTGGCACCCGGTGTGGTCTTCTGCTGCTGTAGCCCATCTGCCTCAAAGTTCGACGTACTGTGCGTTCAGAGATGCTCTTCTGGCTACCTTGGTTGTAACGGGTGGCTATTTGAGTCACTGTTGCCTTTCTATCAGCTCGAACCAGTCTGGCCATTCTCCTCTGACCTCTGGCATCAACAACGCATTTCTGCCCACAGAACTGCCGCTCACTGGATGTTTTTTCTTTTTCGGACCATTCTCTGTAAACCCTAGAGATGGTTGTGCGTGAAAATCCCAGTAGATCAGCAGTTTCTGAAATACTCAGACCAGCCCTTCTGGCACCAACAACCATGCCACGTTCAAAGGCACTCAAATCACCTTTCTTCCCCATACTGATGCTCGGTTTGAACTGCAGGAGATTGTCTTGACCATGTCTACATGCCTAAATGCACTGAGTTGCCGCCATGTGATTGGCTGATTAGAAATTAAGTGTTAACGAGCAGTTGGACAGGTGTACCTAATAAAGTGGCCGGTGAGTGTATGTAACAACAACGGTGTCTTATTTAAGGTTGCGGAAATGCAGTTTTTTATGTTACAGATTTTCCCGCTGTTTTTTTGAGCCAAAGTCAGGAATGTATTGAGCAGAAGCTGGAAGCATAAGCACTTCCTATATATTTCCCATTCCTTTTGTAGCCATTCTTGGCTTTGGTTCAAAATGCAACAAAAAAAGCTGTATTTCCGCAACGTGGGGCCTCAGCCTAAAGGAACTTTCTGGTGACTGGACGCAGCAAGAAAAGGCATGTGCATTGACCAGGATCCTTCCACAATTGCAAGAAAAAAAAATTTCTCTATTTCCTTTGCCCATAGGAACCTAGGTTGGGTGAAGGCAGTTAGGGAAATGAGGAACTTACGGAGTTTGGAGCAGGCTCCTTTCAGTGGTGAGTAGTTTGTTGCAAAGGACTCACCAAGACAATGGTCGCTCAGTCAAATACTGTGACAGGAAGGATTTACATGTGACCATGAAATCCTGCTGCTACATGAAATCTCTCAAGGCCTTTTTTTTTTAGTAACCAAGAAGTTGTGTGCAGGGACTCCCTATCGAAAAATGAGGACAGAGAGTGGTGTCAAGAATGGAAAAATATGAAGAGTATGAATAGTACTTTTAATATTTAGATATGTCTAGTCAGTGAATCCTTAGGTTATCACGTGCTTGTTTCATATCTTCCTACTAGTACAGGTGCTATAATATGACCACATGATACATCTTAGCTGATGAGCCAAACAGAATGACCTGATTAGAATTCAGTTAATGAGAGGGATGGCACTTATCAAAGTGTTTAATAAGGACCCGGACATTAAATAGTTCATTTGGTTTGCAGCATACCATGGCACATAGCACAAGTAAGACAAAGTGTCACGACCTAAAAATTTGTTAATAATTTGTGTGTTTTTCTGCTGGGGTTTGGAGGGGGATTGATCTGGTGTTCTGTGCTCTTCTGGTGGTTTCCTTGCCATTGGGCCATCTGTTGGTGTATTGGGTATTAGCCTTTATAATATGCATGAGGTTCTTTGGATTTAGCCTCAGGTGTTGGCCATTACCATCATCCTATCGGACGGTTCTGGGGCCTGTATAAGGAAGAGGGCTGGCTTCACTAGTTGCTGGTTTTCGTTGTTACCAACTGGAATTTGTGGCTCTGGGAGGAGTATTGTTTTGTGGAATTACAACTGACTAGGAAGTGGTGTGAGTGTTGCCTTGTGTGTGAGTCTGGTTTGTCCCTCCACACTTCTACTCTACCCTGTCCTTCAGTTCTGTTTGCCTGGCACTGTCTGGTTATTTGTGAGGTTTGGGTTCCAGTTTGTTTTGCCCCAGTCCTGTGTTAACCCTTTCCTCACCTCTCACTGTCCCTCTCCTCATTCTCTTGTTGTGTATTGTGTTGTGCTGCGTGTCTGTTGTCGTGCACATCCCATCCTGTTTGTTTTGTCTGCAGCTGCACCTTGGTTTCTGTAGGGGTGACCACCTTAGTATCCCCAGTCCCTAACTCTCTTGTAGCTCTCACCCTGTCATCTGTCAGCTAGGCCTTTGTGTTAGAGAGTCAGGAGTTGTCGGGGCCAAGGCTAGCTTTGGAACAGCTGACCACCACCTGCAGGCATGGCCTAGCTAGCTGACGTAGTATCAGGGAAAGTCTCTTTCCCCTGTTCCCTTAGCGGTGCAGTCTACAGTCCAGATTCTGGGTCTGGGCATAGACGCAAATGTATCACAAAGAAACAATACTAGATTTTGCACAGAATTACATAAATAGTAAAATTTAGCATATATATTCTTGTGTGACTGCTGTCAGGTGCTGACCTCTTGAGATGACACTAGTGAGGTCATGTACTCTTGTTTCAGGGTTACACAGTATCTTTTGGCCATGACTCCTATCATGTGACCAAATATTACCTAGTTGCCCTCTAATTCACTAATGTTAGTGAATGGAGTCACATTAAGACCTCTAGTTATAGCAATTATGCCTCCTAGTCACAAAAAATTAAGCAGAGATCAATTTTTTTGCAGCATTACTAACAATAGTGAAGAGACACAGGATGTTCTATCATGCAATGATTGTGTCAGCAAAAGTCACAGGGTAGCCCTAGCCTTAACAATATCAGTTAATGTTTACCGAGCCCCTTTGGCATTGTTTAAAGAGGACCTTTCATGTCCTTGGAGATGTGTGGTATTATGTACATAGAAAGCTGACAGTGCTCTGAATTCAGCGCATGGGTGCCGGAGATATCGGTGCCATTGGATTTGGCACTGATATCTCTCCACTGTCAGAAAGGTGGGCCTTAAAGCCTATCGGCATTGTTGGACTTTAGGGAACACCCTCCTCCCTGACAGTACAAGGCTGTGGAAGAGTACCTTTGGGGGGTGATAGTGGGGGTGTTCCTTACAGTCCAGCAATGCCACTGATGATATGTAATTTCCTGTTTTCATCTCTTCATTCGCACTAGTCTTTTATCTGTTTTTTTTTTAGAGTAGTCAAACATTTGTTACCATGGTTGTTGTTGTTTGTGCATTTGGAACTATCTGCTATATGAATATTGGAAAGATGGTAGTCTAAAATGTAACCTAATCCAATTATAAACTGCAAAATGAAATGTCAGAGAAATGTTTGATAAAAATCAAGTATTATTTCATTGAAAATACACGGTGCCAATATACCAGATAGCATATTCTAGATTAAGGTCTCTACAGTGTAAGCAATAACAATTATGAATGATTATTATTTTGTTCAGGTTTTCAAAATCCAATATATGTAAGATCTTCTATCCTTAAGAACATGTAGTAAATAGGAATACTAAAGACAGACCTAATAAAAATAATACAAAGCATAAAATGAAGGTATATAACATTGTATTAAACATACCGTACATGCTCATGTTTGGAGAAGATAGATTTCAGCCTGCACTAACACAACAACTTAATAGGTAGTGGTTACAGATTAATTCCCAAATGTGGATCTATATGCTGTGAATTGATGTTAAATTACAGTTTTAATGGTTGTGAAATATATTCTGGCATAAAACATTATGAGAAAAAATAAAAGCACATTACAGAAGTGTTTGAAATATGTGATCCGTGTCTTTAGAGAAAATGTATAAAATGTAACTTCCTTCCTGAGAAGAAACATATCTCAAGTTGAGAAATAGAAAGCAAATTGTTTTTCATGCAGAAGTTGACCTCTTGATGATGAACTGCAGGGGCATGTACTAAATCTAATTTTATTGGGAAATATAAGTCACATTTTACCTGTTTAATTTATCCTTTGTTTTGTCTACTATCGTAAATTTAGAGGAATGCGCTCAGTGGGATCACCAATAGAATTTAACTGCAAAATATAACTAAAGAAATGATTAGGGCAATTTCTGTGGCTATAGACAAGATTTAGTTATGATTCAGTAATTAAAATATACATTTTATTATTTCAATTTTTTTTGCAAATCTTGAATCCATCATTCAGAGTAGCTATAATATTATCAGGCTACAGTAAGTATGTACATATGTTATCTTACTGCAGTAAATTCTGTTAGCACTTGGGAGAGATTAGAAGCTTGTTGCTTTGTTACCTACCATGTTTCTCCAAAAGTAAAGAAGATAAGACCTACCCCAAAAATAAGCCCTAGCATGACTTTTCAGAGTTTTTGGAGTATGCTTCAAATACAAGCCCTACTCCAAAAATAAGCCCTAGTTATAGTTCATAAAAAAAAAAGTGTTCAGGCAGCTATACATGTAAAAAAGTAAATAGAATACAGAAGGACAGATACAGTAGACCCCTCATCAAGGAAAGCAGACAACCCCAAAAGATAGCAGAACATTGATCATAAGGGAGCTACATGTACAAGATGTTACTATTGGATTAGGGGATAATATCTCTCCTTGAGGAGAGATCACCTTTGCAGGTGTATGGAGTTTTACAAAGCCTTTTTCGCTCCACTGGGGGAATTATGGGAAAAATATGCAAATCTGTTTTCCAAGCAGAGGCACTGTTTTCCTATTTATATCTTGGAAAACAGATTTAATATGTTACTAGTGAGATAATTCTCTCCAACAATAACAGTTGACAACGAGTCACACACAGATCAGGTATTCCCACTGATATCACTCTGTTGTGGCTGCTTCCGGTCACCAAGGAGAACCATCTACTACACTTGGCTGCAGTGGAACGTTGCTGCAATGGCAAGGGATCTGACAGTGACACACCTTTGACAGGAGTAATGCAGATCTGTCTGTGAGAGCCCATCCACCATTACACTTGCAGACTATAATTGTTTTGGATCTAAGGGGGTCTGATGAGTAGAGTTAAAAAATGCAACCATGATTTGTCTGTGTTTCTGGGAGCTCCTGGTATCTCCCATATTACTTGTTTACATAGTTTACATCAGGGGTGCCCAATATGTTGATCTCGATCTACCGGTCGATCGCAATGGACGTATGGGTCGATCGCAGGATGCAGCCAGGTATCCCCGCTGTCTGCTTCTTCAAAGTGTAGTCTGAGAGTTATCTCTGGACACTGGCAGGCTGGGAGCTGCGGCAGCCCCACCTGCCAGTGTCCGTAGATGACTCTCAGCCTGCATTGTGAACAAGCACTTGCAGGCCGCTCTTAGGGATGGAGGGAGCCGGGGTGCTTCTTCTTCACAGCACAGGCTGAGAGTCATCTACGGACACTGGCAGGTGGGGCTGCCGCAGCTCCAGCCTGCCAGTGTCCAGAGATAACTCTCAGCCTGCACTTTGAAGAAGCAGACAGCGGGGATGCCTGGGAGGCCACCTCTCACGATCCGCCCGGCCACGCCCCCACCCCCACCCCCACGCACAGACACGCCCCCTCCGCCTACAGGCCCATCCAAGCCTCGTCCACAAGTCCACCCTGGCCCCGCCCACAAGAAGTGGGAAGTCGATCTTAGGGCTTGGCCATTTAAAGAAGTAGCTCACATGCTGAGAAAGTGTGAGCACCCCTGGTTTGCATAGTTCAGCTTCCTGCTATGGAACACCCACACTAACCCCTCTCACCTCACTCCCCCCCAGTTCCTCATTCTCCCACTTCCTCTCTCTCTCCCTCCCATACACCTCCTCCCTGTATCCCTAGCTATCCCCCCTATATTTACTCAGCCCAACCCCCCAACCCATATTATATACTTACCCTCCACACTTCTTCCTGTGAGATGGCTCCTCCTTCTTTACTGATTCTGCAGGCATGTGCTCTTCTCCAGCACTGCTCTGTTCTCTGCAGCAATGATCCACCTCTACTGTGCGTGGATGTACAGTAGGGGTGGATTATCATCAGCTTTGAACAGAGCAGCGTTTGAAGATAAGGGGGGGACAGACAGAATCAGTAAAGAAGGAGGGGCCATCTCACAGGAAGAAGCATAGAGGGTAAGTATAATGGGGTGGATGGGGGGTAGTAGTGACTATCTGTTTCTGGAAATGGGGAAACAGATTGTCACTGGATAATCAGAAAATGTCCTGGAGCAGTCACATATCCACCCTAGGCATATGGGTACATATACATTTTTTATTAATTATGTTATTTAGAAAGTAGGAGGGTCTTTAGATTAGTGTAGGGATTTCCACTTAATCCGGGCAACTCCTAGCATGGGACACAGACAGTTTATGGGTGGTCCAGAAATGGTTAAAATATTTTCTCTAGATATTAGAAAATAAGACTTAAAATGAAATGTCCCAGTGCTCACATATTAACTGTGAACGTAGAAAGGTGAAGTTCATGACTTTTGGTTACGTTATTACTTCTTGCATGATAAAGTTCACAGATTTACCCAGTATCGGTCGATAAGTTTACTAAGCTTTTTTTTTTTAATCTTCCAGACATACTGTAAATAAGTATGTGAGGGAAGTATATGTCTATTTCCTGTCCTATTTACATTTAGATAAAAGAGTAAATCATGTATTCTTTTCAGACATCTGAATAAAATGACCTTTTACTACATTTTCTTGGAAAATCAATGAAAATAGTAGAAGCTGGACGCATTGACTGTGTGTACCATTGAACAATGTGAAATTGAAAATGTAAACAGGAAGGTGATTATCTGAAACAAAGCCAACTTGTGCAGAATAAATCTACAGACTGGAGGATGTCACTGTGTTCTCTTGGTTTATCCTTACAGACTACTTAAATCAAACTTGACATTTTAGGTTATATTGCAAAAAGACAGTCCAAACATAGCGAAGATTCTCATCTACAATGCTCTTGGAATCAAAATACTGAGTTCATTTGTCCCCACTCCTGCACTGTCCGGATGACAATTGGTGAACCACATGCACAGGGAGAATATACAAACTCCTTACAGATGTTGTCCTTGGCAGGAGTTGAACCCAGGACTCCAGTGCTTCAATGCTAACCACTGAGCCACCGTGTTACCATGCATGTTTTATATTATTTTTCTCTCCCGCAGTGAAACTGGCAGTTGAAACCATTTCATGTTTAGTGGGCTATAAATATAGTAGTATCATGCCATTAGTTTAATATGTAAAATGCTACAGGTTCCCTTGAATGTGATATATACTGAGCATTCCACCATGTCAAAAGACTATACATACAGACTATATACAAACCGTACAAACACACACATAGTGCCAATACATGCTTGTTTTCCACAGACAATACTCCAGATATTAGGGAATATCTTCATGACTATCTCTCACCTTTGTATTATTTCACATATACTGATTTATCCTCATGCCTATTGAAGGAATACCTTAATCTTTAATATATCCTAGGAAATTCTAAAACTATCTCTGCTTATCCTGACTGGCATATAAATTAGAATTGTGTACATTTCTGTATGGCTGTTCTGTTGGATGGGCCCTCAGATTGAGGATTACACTCAGGTATACATACTTCCAGCAAGATTATTTGGCCATGTACTTGGGATGCAGTTGCTCACTTTCATTTTATATGATGATCCCTTCAGCTTATTGTGAATGACACGACTCCAGAGAAAAGTCAGGTCATCATCTACACTAGTCAAATCCCCTCTGTATTACTGGGATCAATATCTCTGCTCTCCATTACACCTCACTATGTTCTTCCATTAGATTCCCTCTAGTATACCTAATCAGGCTTCTATAATATTATCTCCCTCACTCAGTCTCTATATATTGTCTGTAGATTATGTTTGTAAAATAAGTATTCTCATTAAATTGGTGAAAGTGAAACTTCTACAGTCTTTTGATATACAGTGTTGGCCAAAAGTATTGGCACCCCTGCAATTCTGTCAGATAATACTCATTTTCTTCCAGAAAATGATTGCAAGCACAAACTCTTTGGTATTAATATCTTCATTTATTTTGCTTGCAATGAAAAAACACAAAAGAGAATGAAAAAAAAGTCAAATCATTGATCATTTTACACAAAACTCCAAAAATGGGCCAGACAAAAGTATTGGAACCTAATACTTGGTAGCACAACCTTTAGACAAAATAACTGCCAACAACCGCTTACGGTAACCATCAATGAGTTTCTTAAAATGCTCTGCTGGAATTTTAGACCATTCTTCTTTGGCAAACTGCTCCAGGTCCCTGAGATGTGAAGGGGGCCTTCTCCAAACTGCTATTTTGAGATCTCTCCACAGGTGTTCTATGGGATTCAGGTCTGGACTCATTGCTGGCCACTTTAGAAGTCTCCAGTGCTTTCTCTTAAACCATTTTCTACTGCTTTTTGAAGTGTGTTTTGGGTCATTGTCCTGCTGGAAGACCCATGACCTCTGAGGGAGACCCAGCTTTCTCACACTGGGCCCTACATTATGCTGCAAAATTTGTTGGTAGTCTTCAGGCTTCATAATGCCATGCACACGGTCAAGCAGTCCAGTGCCAGAGGCAGCAAAGCAACCCCAAAACATGTTTGACTGTAGAGACCGTGTTCTTATCTTTGAAGGCCTCTTTTTTTCCTGTAAACTCTATGTTGATGCTTTTTCCCAAAAAGCTCTACTTTTGTCTCATCTGACCAGAGAACATTCTTCCAAAACGTTTTTGGCTTTCGCAGGTAAATTTAGGTAAACTCCAGCCTGGCTTATTTATGTCTCTGGGTAAGAAGTGGGGTCTTCCTGGGTATCCTACCATACAGTCCCTTTTCATTCAGATGCCGACGGATAATACGGGTTGACACTGTTGTATCCTTGGACTGCAGAATTTGTGATTGCAATCATTTTCTGGAAGAAAATGAGTATTATCTCTCATGAATTGCAGGGGTGCCAATACTTTTGGCCAACACTGTATGTGTGTGTTTATATATATATATATATATATATATATATATACATATATATATACTAGCCTCTGCCCGCGACTTTGCCTGCGGGTTGTTGCTTCGATGGTTTGCCTGCTGCACAGTCGGAGCCTGCAGGTCCATAGGAACGCAGCTTGGTGAGTAATTTTTTGTTTGTTTTAATGTAACATTGGTGGTTAAGAGGGGCAGGGAAAATTAGGTTATTGGGGAGGTGATTGGGGGCCCACTTTTAAAAGGTTTGCAGGGCCCCCCCAATACAATAAACCGTATATATATATATATATATATATATATATATATATATATATGTATAACACTTCTAACTCCATGTCAATGACACTTCTGTGAAATTAACATGTCCAGTTATGAAGCAATACTAAATGTGAAAATGGAACAGACACTTTTGTGTCACTTTTGCATTTTATAATTTCTCTCACCCCTAGAGGTAGCATGAGGCAGTGTCTACAACCCACACAAGTGGCACAGGTAGTGCAGGTCATCCAGGATGGCACATCAATGTGAGCTTTGGCAAGAAGGCTAGCTGTGTCTGTCAGCGTAGTGTCCAGAGCATGGAGCAGATACCAAGATTGGCAGATTCAACATTGGCACCACATACACTTCACAGATGAAAGCAGGTTCACAATGAGCATATGTGACAGACATGACAAAGTCTAGAGACTCTAGAGTCTGGAGAACGTTTTGCTGCTTTCAACATTCTCCAGATGGCCTGTCCACTCACCAGACCTGAATCCAATAGGGCACATCTGGAACATCAGGTCCTGTTCCATTCACCAAAGCCGGGTTGCACTAAAGACTGTCAAGGAGTTGACTGATGCTTTATCAAGTCTGGGAGGAGATCCCTCAGGAAAACATCTACTGCCTCATCAAGACTGTGCGCACACGTTTTAGGGAGGTCTTACAGGCATGTGGAGGCCACATACACTGCTGAGCCTCATTTTCTTGTCTTGAGGCATTTCCAGTTAAGTAGAATGTGTCTGTAATTTGATTTTCCACTTTGATTTTGAGCATCATTCCAAATCCCCAGACCACCATGGGATATTCATTTAGATTTATTTTTTATCATTTTCATGTTTTATTGTTCTCAACACATTATACTATGTAATGAATAAAGATTTGTAACTGGAATGTTTAATTCATTGATATCTAGGATGTGGTATTTTAGCGCTCCCTTTTGTGTGCAGTGTACATCTGTAAAAAAAAAAAATATATATATATATATATATATATATATATATATATATATATATGTATATACCCACACACACACACACAGAATATAGCCACAAATTATAGTAGGTTGAGCTACTATATGTGAATGTACTAGGCTGTAATGCCCATCATCGAATGAAAGGGGCTGAGGTGCAGTAACCCAGCATGGCCACTATAAGATCTGCTTTTGGCTTTCTCCATTGAGCAGTTATGGTGCTGGGGCTGCTGTATATAGCTCAATAGGAGAGGGTTACAGGTATCAGACACCCACCAAACTGATATTGGTGACATATCTTACAGTGCGGTACACAAATAATGTCTTACAGGTTTGTGGAGGACAAGAACACTTTAGACCTTAGTTTATATACAATTACACCATCCTTAAAATTCATGTATTTTTTCCAGATCAGCTTCTGTTAATGTTTATTCTTTCAATCTCATATTTAATGCCAGGAACACAGAGCAGAAGGCAATAGTACGCTGATATCAGAAAACATATTTCTGTATTTACTTATTTTTGCATGCGGTAATGCACTTGTGTCTGATTGGAAAAGCAATTGCAAAGCAAGAGTTATATCTGCTTCACATCAGCTAGTCCTGACAGGATAATACTAATCAATCTTAACTGTATGGAAATGATTGCAGGAAATATAATTAGGACCCAGTTCATACCTAGTGCTTCATGGGGAAAACACACTTTCCAGCACCAGGCTGTTTTATGCTTTAACCACATGAGGACCGCCGTACGTAAATTTACGGCCTCATGTGCTGGTACCTAAAGACCGGACTATTGCCGAAATACGTCCGGCCTTTAGGTACCTTTCTGGCGGGGGGAGGGGTGCGGGGGAACAGGGGTTAGGTGTTACTAACACCTAACCCCTTCCTCCATAACGTCCAGTCGGAACTGAGTCCGACTGGACGTGTTAACCCTTTCGATCGCGCCGTCAAACATCACGGCGCGATCGAAAGGGATCCGCCGACAATTGAAAGGGATCGGCACCCCCCGCGGCGAGATCGGGGGTGCCGATGTCAGTAAAAGGTAGTCTGGGATCTGGCCAGTGACCCCAGACTACCGGAGCCCCCACATACCTGGTTGATCCTGCCGACCGATGGAGGAAGTGAGCGATGCAGCTCACTTCCTCTGCAGCTTACAGGACACGAGCAGGTTCATGTCCTGCTCGTGTCCTGTCTGCTACTGTGTAGAATCAGCTGATGCTTTCATCAAAGCATCAACTGATTCAAGTGTCCTAAAGGGACAGATGAAAAAGTTAAAAAAAAAAATAAAGTGTATGAAAAAAGTAATAAAGTTCTAAAGTCCAAAAATCCCTTTTTTCTATACAAAATGAATTATATAAAAAAAAAAGCACTAAAAATTAAAAAAAGCAATGCATATTTGGTATCGCCGCATCCGTAACAACCTGTACAATAAAACTGAAATAATATTTAATGTACACGGTGAACGTCGGAAAAAAAAAAACGGAAAAAACTCGCCGGAAGTAATGATTTTTTGTCATCTCATCCTACAAAATATGCTATAAAAAGTGATCAAAAAGTCATATTCACCCCACAACAGTGCCAATAAAAAGCGCACATTTTCCCGCAAAAAATAAGCCCTCAACCAACACTGTCAACCGAAAAATAAAAATGTTACGCCTCTCAGAAGATGGCGATGCAAAAAACATTGATTTATGTCCCCATATGTGTTTTTGTTCAGCAGACTTAGTATTGCATAAAAAAATAACATAAATGAGGTATCGCCGTAACCGTACTGACCCGCAGAATAAAGGACACATGTCACTTATACTGTACGCTGCATGGTGAAAAATTTAAAATGTAAAACTCAATGCAGGATTGATTTTTTTTTTTTTTTTTAATCCAGCAAGAAAGAGTTAATAAAATGTATTCTATAAGTTGTAGGCACCCAAAAATGGTGTCATTACAAAATGCATTTCATCCCGCAAACAACAAGCCCTTATATGGCCGCCTCACCAGAAAAATAAAGAAATTATAGCATCTAGCAATGTCAAGGCAAAACCCCCAAAAAATCGCCAAATTATTAGAACACAACTGGCTGCGGCAGGTAGGGAATATATAAGCTGTGCGAGCGAATAACAGGGGACACCCCAGATTTACAGCTTATGAGGGAGAAGACACCAGAAGTGACCCCCAGAGTGACTCCCCCAATCATAGGAGCTACTGGGACATAGTAGGGAATTTGGTGTTTGCAATGTTCTCCGCACAGCTTATATATTCCCTCTTCGCCATCCGCTGTGCAGTCACGCCTGCAATACTAATACTCACTACACCCCCTGATAAATTCTTTGAGGGGTGCAGTTTTCAAAATGGGGTCACTCCTTTGGGGAATCCGCTTTCCTGGTACCTTACAAGCTCTACAAACATGACATGGCGTTCAAATACCAAACATCCAAATCTGTGCTCCAAAAGCCGCATAGCGCTCCTTCGCTTCTGCGCCCTGCTGTGCGCCCAAACTGCAGTTTATGCCACATGTATGACACATGTATGACACTGGTGTACCCAGGATAACGGACGTAATGTCATATGTGGGTATAAACTGATATTAGGGCACAGCTGGACGCAAAAGGGAAGAAGGGTTATTGGGTTTTTGGAGCACAGACGGTTTGGTTTTTGGATGCCATGACACTTTTGCAGAGCTGAAACGCCAGTAAAGTGGAATCCCCTGATATGAGACCTTATTTTGGAAACTACACCCCTGAAGGATTTATCCAGGGGTACAGACAGCATTTTTAACCCCCAAGTGTTGCTATAACTTATTATCCATAAATGAATACGAAGCTGATTGTGAGAGGTGAAAAATGACAATTTTTCCAGGAATCCGTCATTTCAGTGCGTAACATGTTGTGCCCATCTTGTATCAGAGATGAACGCTCTAAAAGCTGTTGTGCCCAGGATACCCGCTTACCAGTTTTTGGAGTGTCTCTGCTGACATAAGTTGGGCACAACATATCGGGCACTAAAATGGCGAATCTCTGGAAAATTTTCAATTTTAACTTCTCATTATCAGCTGTGATTTCATTTCTGGAAACTAAATAAATGCAACACTCGGGTTAAAAGTGCTCGCTACACCACTTGATAAATCCCATGAGTGGGGTAGTGTCCAAAATGGGGTGACATGTCTGCAGATTCCACTTTATTGGCAATTCAGGGGCTTTGCAAAAGTGGCATGACGTCCAAAAACCAAACTATGCTCCAAAAACCAAAAGCGCTCCTTCCCTTCTGTGCCCGGCTGTGCCCAAACAGCCATTTATACCCACATATGGCATTAAGTACGTTATCCGGGGTACACCAGTGTCATACATGTGGGTATACACCGCTATTTGGGTACCCAGCAGGACGGAGATGTGAAGGAGCGATATGTGCTTTTGGAGTGCAGATTTAGATTCTTTGTTTTTGGACACCACGTCACATTTGCAGAGGCCCTAAAATTGTCCCTACAAAATGGGGTCACTTCTTGGTGAATTCCAGTTTACTGTCACCTGTGTAGTTTCTAAAATGGGGTCACAATGGGGGGTTTCCATTGTATTGATACTTTAGGGGCTCAGCTAATGCGACATGGCACCTGAGAACTATTCCAGCCACATCTGCTTTCTAAAAGCCAAATAGCGCTCTTTCCATTCTGAGCCCCACCATGTACCCATACAGCAGATTATGGCCACATATGGGGTATTGCCGTGTTAAGAAGAAATTGTGTAACAAACTCTGGGTTTTTTTTAAATTCTTCAGCTACTTGCAAAATTAAAAATATGGCGCTAAATGGACGATTAATTGGAAAAAAAAGTAATTTTTCATTTTTACGTCCCATTGTTAATAAAATCTGTGAATCAGCTGTGAGGCCAAAATGCTCACCAAACCCCTAGATAAATTCTATGAGGGGTATAGTTTCCAAAATGGGGTCACTTTTAGGGGGTTTCCACTTTATTGGTACACTAGGGGCTCTGCAAATGCGACATGGCACCTGAAAAATATTCCAGCAAAATCTGCCCTTCAAAAGCCGAACAGCGCTCTTTCCATTCTGAGCCCCGCCATGTTCCCATACAGTAGATTATGGCCACATATGGGGCATTTCTGTGTTCAGGAGAAATTGTGTAACGAACTGTAGTGAGCTTTTTCTCCTTTATCCTCTTGTGAAAATGAAAAATTTGGGGCTAAATTGACAGTTTGTTGGAAAAAAAGTAAATTTTCATTTTCATGTCCCAATGTTAATAAAATCTGTGAAACAGCTGTAGGGTCGAAATGCTCACTCTACCCTTTAATATGTTCTGTGGGGGGTGTAGTTTCCCAAATGGGGTCACTTTTAGGGGGTTTCCACTGTATTGATTCTCTAGGGGCTCTGCTAATGCGACATGGCACCTAAAAATAATTCCAGCAAAATCTGCCATCCAAAAGCAAAATAGCGCTCCTTCCATTCTGAGCCCCGCCATGTACCCATACAGCAGATTATGGCCACATATGGGGTATTGCCGTATTCAGGATAAATTGTTTAACAAACTTTGGGGGGCTTTTACTCCTTTAACCCCTTGTGAAAATGAAAACTTTGGGGATAAAGTGACATTTTAGTAATTTTTCTTTTACACATCCCAATGTTAGTAAAATCTGTGAAACAACTGTAGGGTCTAAATACTCACTATACCCCTTGATGAATTCTGTGAGGGGTGTAGATTCTAAAATGGGGTCACTTTTGGGGGGTTTCCATTGTTTTGGTACGCTAAGGGCTCTGCAAATGCGACATGGTGCCTGAAAATTATTCCAGCAAAATATGCTGTTCAAACACCCAGTGTCGCTCCTTCCCTTTCGTGCACTGCCGTGTGCCCAAAAATCAGTTTACACCCACATGTGGGGTATTTCTGTGCATGGGAGAAATTGCATAACAAAATGTGAGATGCATTTTCTCCTTTAACCCTTTGTGAATGTGATAATTTTAGGTCTAAATGAATGTATTAGTGAAAAAAAATGAAATGTCTAAATTTGACCTCCATATTATTTTTATTCTTATGAAATGCTTAAAGGGTTAACAAACATCCCAAATGCTGTTTTGAATAATTTGAGGGGTGCAGTTTTGAAAATGGGGTGATTTATGGGGGTTTCTATTATATAGGCCTTTATAATTCCTTTCAGAACTGGTGTTCCCTAAAAAATTAGTTTGAGGAATTTTCTTGTAAATCTGAAAAATCGCTGTTACACTTGTAAGCCTTGTAACATCCAAAATGAATTAAAAGACAATCAAAAGATGATGCCAATATAAAGCAGAGATATGGGAGATAATATTTATTCATGTATTTGAATGGTATGACTATCTGCCTGAAAAGCAGAGAATTTCACATTTTGAAAATTGCAATTTTTTCCAAATTTCCATCAAATTTGCTAGTTTTTTTTATAAATAAATACAAAAATATTGATTAGTGTTTACCACTAACATGAAGTATAATGTGTTACGAAAAAACTATCTCAAAATCACTTGTGTAAGTTAAAGCGTCTCAAAGTTATTGCCATTTAAAGTGACACATGTCAGTTTTGAAAAAAGAGGCCCGGTCCTTAATGTACTTCTAGGCCTGGTCCTTAACCGGTTAAGCATATACACTTCCTCAAAAGTATAATTACTATTGATTCTTGTATAACTCATCTAGATTTCAGTAAGTATACTCTAACTCCTGTCCCATAATAAATATTGCACTGCTACAACTAATACATTAGTTATTATGTATGTATGATGGCACTGGAAAGTCTTATACAGGTGATGATCCTTGCTGTAGCCAAAAGTGGCCAGATCATATAATTTGTAACTAATTTTAAGGCAGAAAAGCAGCTTTTTTGCAGTGGAAACATAGGTGAAAAATAGGCAGTGTTTTACAGTACCAGCAAAGTGAATGAGATTCTGGCTAATCCCATTCACACATTGCAGAAAAAAAAATAAACTGTGGAAAAGCTGCGTATTCAAAAAATGCAGCATGTGAATTATACCTGCAGAACCTCTTGTGCTTTCCCTATAGGATGAATAAAGGAAGAAAATCTGCAGAGAAAAATTCAGCAAAAATGCAAAGAAAAATGCAGCGTTTTTCTTAGCTGCATTCCGCAACATGGGGCCTTAGCCTAAGGAGATTGTCTACAAATAAGGATACAGTGGTTTTACATTTTTGCTTTTCATTTTTCCTCCCCACCTTCCAAAAGCCGTACCTTTTTTATTTTTCTGTTCATTGTGTTGTATGAGGGCTTCATTTTTGATGTGCAAATTTTATTTCATAATGGAATCATTTAATATTCCATATACTTTAACAGAACATAGTAGAATCGGTAAGAAAACTAAGGCTGAGTTCACACAGGGTTTTTTGGACTGGATTGTGAAGCGGAATCCGCCTCAACATCCGGCTCAAAAAAATGCCTCCCATTGACTTCAATGGGAGCACTTCACTTCCTCTTTCCGCGAATGGTTTCTTCCCGCTCGCAGAAAAAAAGAAGCGAGCTGCCCTTTCTTGCCGTAAATTTTGCGGCTGAATCAGCTGCAGACGTCCGTGGCACGACACTCCCTCCCGACTAGGTCCATTCATTTGAGCCTAATCTGGAGCAGAATAAAGTGACTGTCGGAATGCAATGACAGTCGCGCTAGCTGAGGGAGAAGTTTTTTGGACCTGATTCTGAGGAGGATTCCCGCATCAAAATCCGATCCAAAAAACCCTGTGTGAACCCAGCTTTAAAATGTACCATTTTCTTACAAGCTCTTTCTTACTGCCTTCACCATGAAGTAAAAATTACACATTAGGTTGGTGCAATCACAGTGATACAGAATTTATAATGCTAATAAAACATCCACTCACACACCTACTGCTGGACAACCCGTCTAATCTAATAGTATGAAGTGTAACCAATTGGCACATTATTTTGTGACCAGCACCTTGTGAGAGTTTGGTCTGTGTGCATCTTAAATGCTGGCACCCCTTTATGGATTGTAGGTATGTGAGTGGATCTTTTATTAGCATTTTGCTCTTGTGCTCTTTCTATGATATACTACAATGAGGCCTGTCTACACCCTGCACAGACATGTTTCATCTGGTATTGGGTAAGTGTGGCTTTTTTTCTGCGATATGTATTTTTGTATATTATATCCTTGTTTAGTAGCGCAATTTCATATACACTACAGTTCAAAAGTTTGGCATCACCCAGACAATTTTGTGTTTTCCATGAAACTCACACTTTTATTTATCAAATGAGTTGGTAAATGAATAGAATAGAATGAATAGAATGGAATGATGATTTTTTATTTGAAATAATAATTTTCTCCTTCAAATTTTGCTTTCGTCAAACATTGCTCCTTTTGCAGCAATTACAGCCTTGCAGACCTTTGGCATTCTAGCTGTTAATTTGCTGAAGTAATCTGGAGAAATTTCACCTCACGCTTCCAGAAGCCCCTCCCACAAGTTGGATTGGCTTGATGGGAACTTTTTGCATACCATATGGTCAAGCTGCTCCCACAACAGTTCAATGGGATTGAGATCTGGTTACTGCACTGGCCACTCCATTATAGATGGAATACCAGCTGCCTGCTTCTTCCCTAAATAGTTCTTGCATAATTTGGAGGTGGATTTGGGTTATTGTCCTGTTGTAGGATGAAACTGGCTCCAATCAAGCGCTGTCCACAGGATATGGCTTGGCTTTGCAAAATGGAGTGATAGCCTTCCTTATTCAAAATCCCTTTTACCTTGTACAAATCTCCCAATTTACCAGCACCAAAGCAACCCCAGACCATCACATTACCTACACCATGCTTGACAGATGGTGTCAGGCACTCTTCCTGCATCTTTTCAGTTGTTCTGCGTCTCACAAATGTTCTTCTGTGTGATCCAAACCCCTCAAACTTCGATTCATCTGTCCAAAACACTTTTTTTATAATCTTCCTCTGTCCAATATCTGTGTTCTTTTGCCTATGTTAATTGTTTCCTTTTATTAGCCAGTCTCAGTATGGCTTTGTCTTTGCCACTCTGCCCTGAAGGCCAGCATCCCGGAGTTGTCTCTTCACTGTAGACATTGACACTGGCATTTTGCAGGTACTGTTTAATGAAGCTGTCAGTTGAGGCATCAATTTCTCAAACTAGAGACTCTAATGTACTTCTCTTGTTGCTCAGTTGTGCGGTGGAGCCTCCCACTTCTCTGGTTAGAGCCTGTTTGTGCTGTCTTCTGAAGGGAGTAGTACACACCGTTGTAGGAAATCTTCAGTTTCTTGGCAATTTTTCACATGGAATAGCCTTCATTTCTAAGAACAAGAATAGACTGTCGAGTTTCACATGAAAGTTCTCTTTTTCTGGCCATTTTGAGAGTTTAATCAACCAACAAATGGAATGCTACAGATTCTCAACTAGCTCAAAGGAAAGTCAGTTTTATAGCTATTCTAACCAGCAAAACTGTTTTCAGCTGTGCTAACATAATAGCATAAGGGTTTTCAAGGGTTTTCTAAACATCAATTAGCCTTCTTACACAGTTAGCAAACACAATGTACCATTAGAACACTGGAGTGATGGTTGCTGAAAATGGGCCTCTATACATCTATGGAGATATTGTATTAAAAACTAGATGTTTGCAGCTACAATAATCATTTACCACATTAACAATGTATAGAGGGTATTTCTGATTCATTTAATGTTAACTTGATTAAAAAAACTGGTATTCTTTCAAAAATAAGGACATTTCTAAGTGACCCTAAACTTTTGAGCGGTAGTGTAGTTACGAGAGATGAGCGAGTAGTGAAATATTTGATATTCGATACTCATTTTGAGTAAACCCTCAATATTCAACTACAGTCCTATGAAAAAGTTTGGGCACCCCTATTAATCTTAATCATTTTTAGTTCTAAATATTTTGGTATTTGCAACAGCCATTTCAGTTTGATATATCTAATAACTGATGGACACAGTAATATTTCAGGATTGAAATGAGGTTTATTGTACTAACAGAAAATGTGCAATATGCATTAAACCAAAATTTGACCGGTGCAAAAGTATGGGCACCTCAACAGAAAAGTGACATTAATATTTAGTAGATCCTCCTTTTGCAAAGATAACAGCCTCTAGTCGCTTCCTGTAGCTTTTAATCAGTTCCTGGATCCTGGATAAAGGTATTTTGGACAAACAATTCAAGTTCAGTTAAGTTAGATGGTCGACGAGCATGGACAGCCCGCTTCAAATCATCCCACAGATGTTCAATGATATTCAGGTCTGGGGACTGGGATGGCCATTCCAGAACATTGTAATTGTTCCTCTGCATGAATGCCTGAGGATTTGGAGCGGTGTTTTGGATCATTGTCTTGCTGAAATATCCATCCCCGGCGTAACTTCAACTTCCTCACTGATTCTTGAACATTATTCTCAAGAATCTGCTGATACTGAGTGGAATCCATGCGACTCTCAACTTTTACAAGATTCCCGATGCCGGCATTGGCCACACAGCCCCAAAGCATGATGGAACCTCCACCAAATTTTACAGTGGGTAGCATGTGTTTTTCTTGGAATGCTGTTTCTTTTTGGACGCCATGCATAACGCCTTTTTTTTATAACCAAACAACTCAATTTTTGTTTCCAAAATGAAGCTGCCTTGTCCAAATGTGCTTTTTCATACCTCAGGCAACTCTATTTGTGGCGTACGTGCAGAAACGGCTTCTTTCTCATCACTCTCCCATACAGCTTCTATTTGTGCAAAGTGCACTGTATAGTTGACCGATGCACAGTGACACCATCTGCAGCAAGATGATGCTGCAGCTCTTTGGAGGTGGTCTGTGGATTGTCCTTTACTGTTCTCACCATTCTTCTTCTCTGTCTTTCTGATATTTTTCTTGGCCTGCCACTTCTGGGCTTAACAAGAACTGTCCCTGTGCTCTTCCATTTCCTTACTATGTTCCTCACAGTGGAAACTGACAGGTTAAATCTCTGAGACAACGTTTTGTATCCTTCCCCTGAACAACTATGTTGAACAATCTTTGTTTTCAGATCATTTGAGAGTTGTTTTGAGTAGCCCATGATGCCACTCTTCAGAGGAGATTCAAATAGGAGATCAACTTGCAATTGGCCACCTTAAATACCTTTTCTTATGATTGGATACATCTGGCTATGAAGTTCAAAGCTCACTGAGGTTACAAAACCAATTTTGTGCTTCAGTAAGTCAGTAAAAAGTAGTTAGGGGAATTCAAATCAATAAAATGATAAGGGTGCCTATACTTTTGCACCGGTCAAATTCTGGTTTAATGCATATTGCACATTTTCTGTTAGTACAATAAACCTCATTTCAATCCTGAAATATTACTGTGTCCATCAGTTATTAGATATATCAAACTGAAATGGCTGTTGCAAACACCAAAATATTTAGAACAAAAAATGATTAAGATTAATAGGGGTGCCCAAACTTTTTCATAGGACTGTATTTGACTGAATATTGAATCCCATTATAGTCTATGGGGAAAAAATGCTCAATTCAGGGGAAACCTAAATTTGACTAAGGAGAGTCACCAAGTCCACAAAGACACTCCAGGAAATGATGCCAAGACCTCTGGAATGCAACTGGGACAGCAGGGGAAGCATGCCTGGGTGCATCTAACACGCCCAAGTCCCAGTATTACTCCACTATCACAGCCTATGAACTAGACACTCCAAACTGTATATGGAAAGTGGAAAAATATTTGGAAACCTTCTTTCCTCAACATTAGTATGGACAGAAAGCCAAATTTTAAGCTAAAGAAACATTAGCATGCACCCCTTTAAATAACGTTGTCCATGACAACCACAGATGGCATAGGCAATGGGAAATCCAACAGCCCCCACCCTTAATTGTCATTGTGTATGTGTGTGTGATGTGGTGAGACCTCCAAAAATTACTTTTCTGGCCCTTCACGTGAGCCCTTCCAAATTAAGTTAGAGGCCCTTCAGCTGAGCCATACATAAATTTACTTTTCAGGCCCTTGGGGTGAGCCCTCCCAAACTTAGCTTCAGACCCTTGAGCCTTCAACCAGCAGAGTATTAGGCTCTTGAAGTCAGTTGAGCCTTGTACCAGCAGTGTTTTAGTTTTTGGCCCTTGGGGGGAGTTGAGCCTTTTACCAGCATCGTTTTTGGCCCTTGGGGTGAGTTGAGCCTTGTACCAGCAGTGTTTTAGCTTTTGGCCCTTTGGGTGAGTTGAGCCTTGCTCCAGCAGTGTTCTAATTTTTGGCCACTGGGGTGAGTTGAGCCTTGCACCAGCAGTGTTCTAGTTTTTGGCCATTGGGGTGAGTTGAGCCTTTAACCAGCAGTGTTTTTGGCCCTTTGGGTGTATTGAGCCTTTAACCAGCAGTGTTTTTGGCCCTTTGGGTGTATTGAGCCTTTCACCAGCAGTGTTTTAGTTTTTGAGGTGAGCCATAAAAATTAGTTTTCAGGCCCTTGGGGAGAGCCGTAATAAAATTATTTTCCAGGCCCTTGGGTGAGCCCTAAAAAAATATTTTTCAGGTCCTTGAGGTGATTCCTAAAAAATTAGTTTTCAAGCCTTTGGGGTTAGCACTAAAAAATTAATTTTCGCTGGAAGCAATATCCGCTATCCACTGTAACATCGGTTCCTGGTGCTCGGGCCTCGTCAGCGAGGTACCCTGTACCCTGCTTGACGTTGTGGATGAGCGCACTGCTGGCTGCCCCTCTCCAGTAGCCATTGGATCCACAGTAGCTCAACTGCGGCCTGGATCCCCAGCTGGATTTCCACGTTCCTGTCCTCTTCTCCGTCCCTTTGTGATACTCTCACGCATTTTCAGATGTGTACAGGTGATGACAGTATTAAGCTTTCTTCTCACCCCTATGGGACTATCTGTAGTCATGATTTTCTTGATTAAAACATCCTTATTTATTAGTCCATAATTAAAAATATGTACAAAACATGAAACCAGTGAAAAAACACATAGCACTTACACCATGATGAGACAAGTGTAGTGTAAGTGCTATGTGTTTTTTCACTGGTTTCATGTTTTGTACATATTTTTAATTATGGACTAATAAATAAGAATGTTTTAATCAAGAAAACCATGACTACGTATGCGGTTTGACTTCACTTTTGGCCCTAAGGCTTTTGCAGCAGACCCATACCGGAGGGTTTTTTGTCAATCCAGCACCAAGTGTGGCATGTATTACAGTGTCTACAGAAATATACATCTTGGCTATGTGTACACGTGTTGCTATTTCGTATAGATGAGATACCAGAGCTCTGAATGAAGAGAATGCAGGTTGAACCTTTAGTAAAAGCAAAAACATTTGTAAAAGGAACCAGACCTTACTCTTCTGGCATATCTTTACATTTTATAGGTACATGTAGATGCTTTTCAGATTTCTATGTCTTGTTGTTCTGAAGAAGTTGGTAGTGTAGGTAATGGAGGCCCCTGGGCAACTGTTTCTATTGTCCTTCCTTTACGCTGTCCCAGGTACACAATTCTACACCCATGTTGGTACGTTGGTGTCCTCAGTAATTGAAGAGTACTTGAGTATGTTCTTTCTTCACTATAATTTCTGTTGTACTTCTTTTACAAAAGACCCTTTTCTACATAAGAAAACTACAGTATAATACTGTAAATGGCAAATCGTATTTCCTCCAGGCACATGTGCCTTCTACTGAGCTACTCCTACTGCTTTTAGTGGCCTCTACCTCGTAAGGGTAAGTTCAGGCGGTGTTTTTTGGACCAGAATCTGAAGCGGTGACCCCCTTAGGTTCCGGCCCAAAAGACGGCTAGCCGTGATTGAAAGCTGGTGCAATGCACCAGCATCCAGCCACGCACTCCTGCTCCGGATTAGGCCCAATGAATGAGCCTAGTCCAGAGGAGGGAGTGTCTTCAGGCCGAATCACAAGGCAAAACGGCCTGAAGAATGAGCAGCTCCCATTGATTTCAATGAGAGCCGCCTTTTTGGTCAGGATTATAACGGGAGTACGGCCTCAAAATCCTGACCAAAATACTCCGTGTGAACTTACCCTAAGGTTTCCACCCAGACATGCAATCTCACTACGGGTTTTTGACTTAGGATTTGGATACTGAGGAAAAAGAACTGGGCTCAATCTTTCCCCATGGCTCAGAACAATTTTATAATTCTGATAGGATGGTATTGCATGGGCAGCACAGTGGCTCAGTGATTGACAATGCAGTGCTGGAGTCCTGGGTTCGACTCCTGCCAAGGACATCTGCAATTCCTTTGTATGTTCTCCCTGTGTTTGCGTGGGTTTCATCCCATATTCAGATAGAGAATGTATATTTTGAGCCCCTTATAGCACAGTTACTGTTTGTTAAGCTCTGCGGAATATAATGGGGCTATATAAGCTAATAATAATAATTGCATCCTGACATGACTCCATGCAATATATCCCTCTGTCTCCGAGACATGTTGGCACTGTGGTATGGAGCAAGGTACAATTCTCTATGTTTGCTTAGACCAGGGCTGCTCTTTTTCTGCATGTGAGCTACTTTAGAAACTGACCTGACAAAAGATCTACCACTCACTTTTTGTGGGCGGCCTGTGGGCGGGGCCGGGGCAGGCATGTGGGTGGGGCGGGTGTGCCTGTGGGCGCGGAGCGCGAGTGCAGGAGACAGCCGTTCTGTGGCCGCCCAGGGATCCCCGGTGTCTGCTTCTTCACAGTGCAGACTGAGAGTTATCTCTGGACACTGGCAGGCCGGGGCTGCGGCGGCCCCGCCTGCAAGTGTCCAGAGATGACTTTCAGCTTGTGCTGTGAACAAGCAGACACCGGCTCCCTCCATCCCCTGGAGCTGCTGCTGCCCAGCCCGCAAGTGTCTGGACACCGGGGATCCCTGGCTGCAGCCCGCGATCGACCCATACGTCCTTCGTGATCGACCGGTAGATCGCGATCGACGTATTGGGCACCCCTGGCTTAGACCCTTCTGGGGACCCTTCTTCTCATTGATGGTCCTAGCACTTGTTCAGTTTATTATCAAGGGAGCCATTTAGCTAGTAGGGACTGTATAATTCAATGAATTCCTTTAGAGTAATGAATAAGACATATGAAGAAATGATAATAGTGATTACTATGGCAGCTAATAATGACTATTCAGTGGTATAATTCTGGTTTTCAAGTATTGTATTTTTCAATTTTCCGTTCATCCATATCTTATGTTTTAAACTTTTATGCACAAAAAGTTTGAACTTGCAAATTACATAATATAATGCCCAATATACCATCATTTTCCGGGTAAATATTCGGCTCCAGGCTATGTGAAATACTGTTCTATTAACAAGAGCAATATAACTTGTCAGAATCATGAAGATGTCAGCATGACTGCACAGTGCACACCCAATTCTGGAACAAGTGCTTTAAGAGAAATTTCAATAGCAATTTACTGTTGAACAATGCTGTGTAATTTAGTCAATGATTGAAAGACCGTGTATATCATTCTTCCTATTGCCTACAACTTAAAGGCAAGTCAGTAAATCCCTACTCATCAGTGGTAATGCATTTTAGGTGTGAGCAGGGGATTTAAAAGCAATTTGTGCTAGACAAACCAATTTATATAAGTTAGTATAGATTGTCAAATACGTCTATTCTTATATTTGAGGGTAATGGCTTCCTGTGGTGGGGGTTAGAGATTCTGCCTGGCACTGAACAATGAGATTCTTACTTACAGAGCTTTATTAAAAACTTGTAAAAACATTCACAGGTGAGATTAAAGCATTGAAATGCACCACAATGAATGCCATAAGGGTACAAGCACCTTAGGCTATTTATCTCTATAAATCATCCAGTAACTGATTTTAATAGAGGAAAAATTGGCATAGAGGAGACTGGGGAGTCAAGAGAGAGATTAGAAAGAACTCTTTGGTTCACTTTTTGATTGACTTTCAATGGATCTCAATAGTGCTGCAAAGACCCTCAGGTGGACCACAGAGATCCAGTTCTAGTTCTAATATCTTTACTGTAGAATGAACATTGTTAAAATCAACTGTGGATTAAAAAGCTTCCTCTAATATCATTACCACTAAGATCTGAGTTCAGATTTTAAACCTTTTCTTTAAGCCTAAGGTCCCACGTAGTGAGCCGCAGCTGTAGGAAAAACCATGGAGGAAACACATTGTGACTGTTCCCGCAGTACTTCACAAAAAGTCCACAGAGATTTCCTTTGTGGGCTTTCTGCTTCTTTTTTTCTACAGTGTGTGGATGGGATTATAAAATATAAAGTTATCACCCTCATCCACAAGGCTCTCCATAATGCCGCACCTCCCTACATTTCCTCCCTCATCTCTGTCTACCGCCCAACCCGTGTTCTCCGCTCACTCAATGACCTAACACTTACATCCTCTATTATCAGAACCTCCCACGCTCATATACAAGACTTCTCCCGAGTTGCACCACTTCTCTGGAATGCTCTACCCCGGACAATAAGATTAACTCCCAATTTCTACAGTTTCAAACGCAAACTAAAGACGCATTTTTTCAGACAGGCCTATCACAATTCCTAATGCAAACCCTTCTTGATGCCTTTTCAGCCTAACATATTTGTCCATGCTCTATCCACATGTTAAAGGACACTACTAGTGACGGCCCATAAAGCTTTGTTTGTGTAATGGCTGCAACCTTTATTACAAAATTGTCTGAACACTGTATAAGCAACCCCTCCTACCTCTTGTGTCATCCTCTCTACCTCATAGATTGTAAGCTCTTGTGAGCAGGGCCCTCAGTCCCATTGTGTGAAATAACGTTCTTTGTTTTGTATCTGTCTGTATCTGAACCCTACAAATTGTACAGCGCTGCGGAATATGTTGGCGCTATATAAATAATTTTTTTTTATTATTATTATTATTATTATCCAAAATCCCATCCACTTTACAGGTGCTGTAAAACGCAGTGACTTTTGCTATAGTGTTTCCGTCGCTGCTAAATTGTGGTGTTTACGATACATGGAGACCCGGCCTAAAGTAGATAGTTGTTGCAATTGAAATCAGAAAGGATAAGTCTAAAAGTATCCATACACTTTGTACATTGCTCAGTTTTTTCCCACAACATCATCAAAGTCCAGAGAGCCCTATTACACCTTAGATCAGACCTGGGCAATGTACAGCCCGTGGGCCATATCCGGCCGTCTGACTTATTCTGTCTGGGCCGCATAGCTTGTGGGATAAAAGCATAGCTCCCAGCATGTCCCGCTTTTATACTACGGTCCCGCGCAGCTCCCTGCATGTCCTGCTATGTCTCTTTAGTGTTTTACTTAAGAAACTTTCCCCAGATCACCCCCCTGCTCTTATAACTGCGATAACAGCAGGGAGTGACCGGGGAAAACTTGTACTACTGTAGAGAGGACCTGCGTGTGATGTCAGACGTCACATGACTAGGGAGGCGTGTCTTAGTGCCGGCAGGACAGTGCAAGAAGATGGAGACATGTGGTGTGTGTGTCCTAAGGTACTGAGAGGGGAGGGGAATGTAAGATGCAGTGTGGAGAGAGAGAGTGTTTGTGTGTGCGTGTGTGCAGTGGCGTAACTACCGCCGTAGCAGCAGAGGCAGCTGCCACAGGGCCCGGGACCAGTGGCGTAACTAGGAATGGCGGGGCCCCGTGGCGAACTTTTGACATAGGGCCCCCCCCCATCCCAACTGACGCCGAAGACCTCGACCGACCCCCTCCTCCGCACTCTATTATGTCCCTTACTGGCCCCTGCACACAGTATTATGTCCCTTACTGGCCCCTGCACACAGTATTAACCCCAATAGTGTCCCCTGCACACAGTATTAACCCCAATAATGTCCCCTGCACACAGTATTAACCCCAATAGTGTCCCCTGCACACAGTATTAACCCCAATAGTGTCCCCTGCACACAGTATTAACCCCAATAGTGTCCCCTGCACACAGTATTAACCCCAATAGTGTCCCCTGCACACAGTATTAACCCCAATAGTGTCCCCTGCACACAGTATTATCTCCAATAGTGTCCCCTGCACACAGTATTAACCCCAATAGTGTCCCCTACACACAGTATTAACCCCAATAGTGTCCCCTGCACACAGTATTAACCCCAATAATGTCCCCTGCACACAGTATTAACCCCAATAGTGTCCCCTGCACACAGTATTAACCCCAATAGTGTCTCCTGCACACAGTATTAACCCCAATAGTGTCCCCTGCACACAGTATTAACCCCAATAGTGTCCCCTGCACACAGTATTAACCCCAATAGTGTCCCCTGCACACAGTATTATCTCCAATAGTGTCCCCTGCACACAGTATTAACCCCAATAGTGTCCCCTACACACAGTATTAACCCCAATAGTGTCCCCTGCACACAGTATTAACCCCAATAGTGTCCCCTGCACACAGTATTAACCCCAATAGTGTCCCCCTGCACACAGTATTATCCCCCATAGTGACCCCTGCACACAGTATTATACCCCATAGTGGCCCCTGCACACAGTATTAACCCCAATAGTGTCCCCTGCACACAGTATTAACCCCAATAGTGTCCCCTGCACACAGTATTAACCCCAATAGTGGCCCCTGCACACAGTATTAACCCCAATAGTGTCCCCTGCACACAGTATTAACCCCAATAGTGTCCCCTGCACACAGTATTAACCCCAATAGTGTCCCCTGCACACAGTATTAACCCCAATAGTGTCCCCTGCACACAGTATTAACCCCAATAGTGGCCCCTGCACACAGTATTAACCCCAATAGTGGCCCCTGCACACAGTATTATGTCCCTCTGTGGACACCCATAAACAATTATTATACTCTGGGGTCTTTTCAGACCCCAGAGTATAATAATCAGAGACCCGGGGAATAAAAACATTTAAAAAAAACAAAAAAAAACACTGTTGCTTCTTACCTGTTCCCCGGCTCCTGTGCTGTGCTGTCCTCCTGTGCTGACCGCCGCTCGCGTCCTTTGTTAATGACGTCAGACGTCACATGACCCGGGAAGCAGGCCGGGTTCATGTGACGTCAGAGACGTCAGACAAAGTAGGACGGAGGCCTGGCAGGATCGCGGAGAGGTAAGTAACAGTTTTTTATGTTTCTTACCTCTCCCGATCCGCCGGTCATTATACTCGGGGGTCTGCAAAGACCCCCGAGTATAATGATAGTATTTGTGAGGCCCGCGGTGTCACTTACCGATCCTGGCCCAGCCAGGATCGGCAAGTGAATAGGGCCCGGGACAGCCTATTTTAAAAAAACGCAGCGGTAGCGGCTGTCACCGGGCCCCCTAATGGCCCGGGCCCTGTGGCAGCCGCCTCCGCTGCCTCTACGGTAGTTATGCCCCTGCCCGGGACATTAGGGGCCCGATGACAGCCGCTACCGATGCTATCATTATACTCGGGGGTCTTTTCGGACCCCTGAGTATAATGATTGGCGGCCCGGGAGAGGTGAGAAACATAAAAAACACTGTTACTTATCTCTCCACGATCCGAGCAGGCTTCGACCTAGTCGCCTGATGTCTCATGACCCCAGCCTGCGTCCCGGGTCATATGACGTCTGACGTCATTGAAGATGGACAGAGGCCGACATCATAGGACCTGGGACATAGGTGAGTAACAGAGGTTTTTTTTTAATGTTTTTCTCCCCCTGGGTTTCCGATTATTATACTCTGGGGTCTGAAGAGACCCCAGAGTATAATAATTGTTTATGGGTGTCCACAATGGGACATAATACTGTGTGCGGGGGCCACTATGGGGTACAATACTGTGTGCAGGGGCCACTATGGGGGATAATACTGTGTGGAGGGGCTACTATGGGGATAATACTGTGTGCAGGGGCCACTATGGGGGATAATACTGTGTGGAGGGGCCACTGAAGGACATAATAGTGTGTTCAGGGGTCACTAAGGGACATAATACTGTGTGCAGGGGCCACTATGGGGTATAATACTGTGTGCAGGGACCACTATGGGGCATAATAGAGCGCGCAGGAATACGTAGGAGGGGGTCAGTCGAGGTCTTCGGTGTCGGTCGGGGGGGGGGGGAGCATGTCAAAAGTTAGCCAAGGGGCACTGCCATTCTTAGTTACGCCACTGTGTGTTTTTCTGTGTGTGTGTGTGTGTGCCTGTCTCTCTGTGTGTCTATCTGTGTCTGTCTGTCTGTCTGTCTGTCTATGTGTGTGTGTCTGTCTCTGTGTGTGTCTCTCAGTAACCTAGGGGCAGAGATGGAAGGGGAATGTTACACTGGGGCAGAGATGGAGGGGGAAAATGAACCTGGGGGAAGATGGACTGGGGACATGAAACTGTGGGCAGATGAAGTGGTGTACATAAAACTGGGGGTAGATGAAGGAGGCATTTAATCTGGGGGGAAATTAAACTGTGGACAACTGTAGGAGGCATTAAACTGTGGAGGTAGCTGGAGGGGGACCTGTCTGCCTCTAGTTAACCCCAGTTTAATGTCACCCTCTATCTACCCCTATGGTTTAGTTTCTGCTTGCAGCTGCCCAAGTTTAATGCCCCCCTCTAGTTGCCCCCAGTTTCATGTCCCCCTCTAGATTCCACCAATTTAAACTGGGGCACCAGTAGAGGGACTTAATACAGTGGGGCAATAGGAAGGGAACATTATAATGTGGGGATATATATTGTACGGGTGACTGTAAGAGGATTATACTGTGTGGGGGCACATGGAAAGATGATTGGGAATGAGCTGTATCAAGGTAGAAGTGGGTGGAGCTACATTTGCAATAGCGCGGCCCTCTAGACTAGTTTTAATTTCTTATGTGGCCCCATGAGAAAATTAATTGCCCAGGGGGCCTTAGATACTACAGGCTGAATCTGAATACGTATACAGAAACTAGAGGTATATTGGATATTAGTTAATTAGAGATTAATGAACCTTTAAAGTTTCAATATTTATGAATTGAAAGTGCAACCTACCTTAAACTTCCTGTATGCAAAAAACTGTTTAAAGGGGTTGTCCCATTTCAAGGATCCTATCAATACTGGTAGTTTATGTGGATTTAACACTTTTCCTAAATACATTGCTTTATCAAAACTGCTTTGTTTGGCCACTATCTTAATTTATTCATTTCATTGTTTACAGTGCGTTTCCATAACCATGGGCCGGGTGATGAGCTTATCTCCTCGATCCACAAATGAGCTCCTGCTCTCAGGGGGTAGCTGAGTTCTCCATGCTTGTATTTCTGAGCTGTTTACCTTTCTGCACCACACAAGTGATGTAGCTCCTGTTCTCAGATATGGGAGGGGGGAGGTGAGTGCTCCGTGCCTGTATTTCTAAGCCCTTTATCTCCTGCTGTTTCAGTTATCAGTTGGTTTAATTGGATTTTGCTGAAAAGGGCTGAGATAGGGAGTCCGGTACCTCTGTATGTAAACACTGATCTAACACTGAATTTATTGCAATCAAATCCAACTCTGCTATATCAGCTTCATATTGTGCATCTTCCAGTAATACTATGGTAATTTATGTACAACCATCCCTCATTACTGACTGCAAACATACTGCTATGAAGAGAGCTAGCAGAGCAAGTGAAATGCCACCAATCAATGTACCGAGAAAACCAGGAAGTGAAGAAAGCACACAGCCTGCAGGTTTCTGAACAAGTCAGTTGGTAATACCCCTTTAAGGTCAGACCCCACATGGTTTACACGCCACAGTTTAGCTGCAGCAGAAATTTCAACCACAGATTACAGACAAATAGCAGCAGTGGAAATGCATAGTTACATTCTTATATTTGTGATAGGATACCTTGTACTAGTGATCATGCCAATACTAATTTTTCCTTATATATCTTAGCAATACATATAAACTAGAACTAATGACCGACTCAAACGAAATAAAAAAAAAAAGATAAAAAGATTATATTTTATTAGTATACAAACAAAATCCTGGGTAAAAGGGTAAATACAGTGAAAATCGGACACTACAGCTATTGATTCTGTAACCCAACAGATCACAACTCATAGCTATGGCAAAGAGAAGGACCGGGTTAAAAACTAAAAAGGTGAATTAACCCTCAATAGCTCTGTTTTCAGTCTGTAATTTCACCCTACTCATATAGACTCATAGAATCAGAGGCAATATGTCTATGGGTGTGTGTCCAAATAATTAGGGACTGACCAAATGCAGGGGTGTAACTACCGGGGAAGCAGTGCGGATTTATTTATCTTTTAATAGGCTGTTACCCACTTGAGTAACGACAGCAGGTAAACGGACCCTATTTACTTACAGATCCTGGCTGCTGCTCATGGCCACCGGCACTTCCCCTTCTGCGGAGGTGGCTGTGAGCACGATCCGGGATTGGTAAGTAAGGCCACAAGCCGTGAATCCCATAAACACTATCATTATACTTTTCAGACCCCCGAGTGTAATGATGGCTAGGAGAGGTGAGGGAACATAAAAAAACCACGTGGCTGTGGGCCACGCCAAAACTTCCCCACAGCACCCCATCATTCCTAGTTACGCCACTGACCAAATGCATTCAGTTGTCTAGTCTCTAATATCTCTTCTCCTGTCAGAGTCTTCTCCCTGACAGTCGGAAACAAATATTTTGGCAGCAATTCAGTCCATAACTCAACACTCTCACTAGGATGCTGTGTGACAACACCATAACACTCCCAAAGGATCGGTTTCATATCTCCCATTGCTAGTGCCACGCAGAGATAAACGCTCAGCTGGATATCAAAAGCGTCAATAACATCAACCCCAGTGCTGGGCTACACTACAATAGGCTGCCCAAAGGACCGGTATTAATCCCCTATTAAGGGTATATAGCGTGGTTCTGGTAGTCAGCAAAAAATTGAGCTATAATAAATGCTACCTAGAGTGTAACATACAGTAGAAAGCGTCTCAATTACAACAATATAATTTTATTATGGATTTAAGTTTTTTTTCTTTAACAGTGACAAATATTGCACATTATCTCCACTTTCCTTACTGTGAAAGAAAATGGAAAAAGAAAAGTAATTCTATCCAATAGGCTAGATTTTTCTTTATAAATAACAATTTATGTAAAAAGTACATTCAAATGAAGCAATTCAATAGCCAAAATTAGTAACAACAATTTAGGATTGTTCCAGATATTTAGAGAACATAAAACAGAAAGATTATAGATAATTGTCTTGTTATCGAAAATTATCCTAAGAAAAGAAACATGTTTTTCAATATCTTATTGCAACATGTGAAACATAGGTTAGGAAAAAAATATTTCAACTTACTTACTGTCTTTATATGTGTAGGTACATAAAGAAATTTTAAGGCCGGGGCCCCAATATGTGAAAATGTGGTACCATGGAGGAAATGCTACTGCAAAAAACACTGCATTTTACATTGTCTGCAAAGTGGATGGAATTCTGGCTAATCCCATACACATACTGTAGTTTGAGTTGATGCCACTTATTATTTGGCTTAGTTTCAAACAAAAAAAAAAAAATTGGACCACTTTTTGGCACAAAAAGATGTTCCCCTTTTACTGATAAGTTTCACCGATAATACGGCACAGATAATGTGGTTTAAGGTGTGCTTCCATTTTTGGAATATATTAGTCCATATTTCTGGCAGATTTTATTAGTAAGTCTGCCCAATCTACCTAAAATGTCTGTGCAATAGCTCCCAGAATTCATCAGAATGTTAAAGTTAACATTTTTTCTCTCACTCCCCTAATTTACAAATCCAAAAATCTCTCTATACACCCTCTTTACTGATCCCCACACAGTATAAAATCCATTTGCTGGCCCCTACAAAGTACAACACCCTCTTTACTGATCCCCACACAGTATAAGATCCATTTGGTGGCCCCCAAACAGTATAACACCCTCTTTACTGATACCCACACATTATAATGCACTCTTTACTGGCTCAGTATACACAGTATATTGTATCTTTTAAGGCCCCAATACATGCTATTGCCCTCTTCTTTCACAGTATATAGTCTCATTTCAAAAGTCAACATATAACATTGTCATGTTCTTTGTGGCCTCCTCACAGTATATTGTCCCTTTTTAGGCCCCTACACATAATATTGCCTTTTTTTTTATCCCCCACACAATATACTGTCCACTACCCCCCCCCCCCTCCTTCCCCCACCTCCCTCAGTGATATGTTCAGTATGGATGACCAAACTTATTTGGATAAAACCAAACTTGACCGGAATTTTCCAAACTGGCTAGTCGCATGACTATTATGGGTTTTGGATCCTCCCATTAGGGTGGGACCAATAAATTTCATTTCTGATATATGTTCTCAGCTTGTGATTGTGCAATAGCATTGAGATTCCTTGTCACACTTAAAAAAAAAAGGGAGCTATGTGCCCAAAGTTTTTAGTGTTGTTGGATTTCAATAAAAGTTGTTGTATATCCTAAACTTGGGTGAGCGTGGTTCCTCTTCTTCCGGCCTGGCTATTTGATTTGAGATTGGTGCTTTCCTCTACCTTACTTTATACTAGAAGACTCTGCCTGCATTTCTCAGGTCACCTTAAAGCAGGTGTGCCTCCGATAAGAACCTTAGTGCCTTCACTGAGGAAAGAACCACAATCTATTCTAAGATTCAAATATCCTGCATTTATTAGTAATGGGTGAACCAACTTGTACTGGTCCGGTTCAACCTGAATATTCTAAAATGTTTTTTTTTTTTTGTCTTGTAATGAAATCAAACAAATGGAGATTCATCTCAGGTGAAATAAAATGGCTACTGCATCAAAACTGCATCATACTCTTCAAACCTAAGAGTATAATAGGTGGAGACCCAGGGAAGGTGGCAAAAAAAAAATAAATCATGGTCACCTTCCATTACCTTTTGTGGGCCTCCTTGTGGCATCTGGCGCTCTCCTGGTGTTGTCATGCACCTAAGTTACTATGAATGTTTTTTTTTTGTCACATTCCCTAGACCTCCACATATTATAGTCTGAAGAGACCCCGGAGTATAACAATGACACTTTCACTTTTACATTCCATTGTCTGTGTTTTCCTTAGAAAGCTAGAAAATGGATAGATCGGTTCCTAGGAGTCGCGAGAGTGTTCTACAATGTGTTTCCAGCCATTTTAAGGTGTGGTTCATACTAAAGTTCCCAAAATGAATCAGGGTCAGAGTCATCCGAATTTGAAGCGAAACTAATTCCGATCTCGATAGTTTTAGGCGGGATCGAGGTCGGAGGTTATTTACCACAATGCTTTGCTACTGGCCAAGCATTGTGGGAAAAGCTAACAATGTTAACTAGGGAATGAATGGATGCAGCCGGCACATAGCCTGTGATGCACTCACATCTCCCCACCTTGTACCTGCCCACACTCTCCTAAGGCACAATCCCCGCCTTCTTCCCAGGTCTGAAACACTAAGCTGGGAGGCGGGGGCAGTGAGGCAAGAAGAGGAGTGAGAACAGCGGGGACCGGACCAGCAGCAGTGGATCTGGGCAGTTAAGTGGACAGCAGGGGGGACTAAGTAGCCAGAGGATTTTTTTTAATCACTACACAGCGTGGAGTCTAACATAGCATTCAAATTTTTAGACTCCATGCTGTGTAGTGAATAGGATCGTTTTTAAAAACTGATCTTCGATTATTAAAAAAATCCCATTGACTTGCATTGAGATCGGAATTGGGATCGGGTTCGAATGGAAAATGATTGGAAATCGGATTTTAAAAACGATCCTGAAATCTCAAGATCGGCTCAACCCTAACTGTGACTTTACTGTGCTCTCTTGTGTTGCTATAATTTCCCTATGGTGGGACTATTAAAGGATTTTTATCTTATCTTATCTTACCTTATCTTATAATGTGTTTATTATTAATTTAATATTATAGCGCGTCTACAAGCTTCAATACTTGATTATAATAAATACACATAATTGTCCAATATCAATTACATCAAGATTCCCATAATTTTACATTTTAATTCTTGCTTTAATTGTAAGCTTTGATTATTCATGGTAACAACACCCACAACACCCCAGATTTTGCTCTTGACTTGTAGGTGTTTGCAGATTAATAGTGTCTTGTACATATGGCAGCTTTAAGTAGTTCCGTTATATTACTGATAACACCTTATTATAGCAGAACTGAGTGGTATAAGTGGCACAATTCTATGCACAAATCTATTCTATGTATTTTTTTCCCAAAGTATAATGAAAGTTCTGAAACATTTTTCTTTCTTGCTTTAAAATGGCTAAATGAAACAATTGATCACTTGACACTTTTACAATTCTTTAGAATTGCATATCACGCACCACTTTTATTTCTTGATTTCATTAGAAGTCAGAGAAATATTAAAATATAAATGATAACACTGGAGAGGAGACTTTCATAATGAAACATATGAAAAGATAAGTTAGAATTAGCTTAACCCTTTCCCAGCCTAGACTGTAAAACAACATGCTACTGATGGGCAGGTTGTTCCAGTGAGAGTCTGTATTATACGAAGACATTGATGGTCCAGACAAAGGAGCTGTGCTCTTACTAAGCCTTATACTAAGCAATTGCCACCTCACTTTAATGACTGGTTCAAGTCAGCAAACTGAGTGGTATTAGAGGGAGGTACCTCTAAGTGGTATTATAGTGTGGGCAGGGGCGTAACTACCGTGGTAGCAGCAGTAGCAGCTGCCACAGGGCCCGGGCCATTAGGGGGCCCGGTGACAGCCGCTACCGCTGCGTTTTTTTTAATTTTTTTTTTTAAATAGTCCGTTACAGGCCCCATTCACTGGCCCAGCCAGGATCGGCAAGTGACACCGCGGGCCCCACAAACACTATCATTATACTCGGGGGTCTTTGCAGACCCCCGAGTATAATGATCAGCGGACCGGGAGACGTAAGGAACATAACAAACAGTGTTCCCCCATTTCTGTTGAAATGGGAAGGTGACTTGTCTCTTTCTCTTTCCCGGGAACAGAGGCGTCAAATTTTCCGCCTTTCCCACTCCACCTCGATCAGCTCCCGCTACCAGGAGGCTAGTTATAAACTTTTGTCACGGTGGTACAGGGTCCCTACGAGGTTACACGCTATTTTCCCTCAGGTGTCTCCTTTGTGTTGGAGATGTGGTCAAGAAGACGGTGACATGCTTCATATCTTCTGGTCCTGTCCTGCTCTGTCCTCTTTTTGGGATGGAGTCAAACGTGTCACCTTGCAACTCACCAATACCCCCCACCACTTGGGTCCGGCCCTGTTTCTTCTCAATCATTGCGAGTCCTCGGTGAAAGTTTATAAACGTTCTCTGCTTCGCTTCTTGGTCATTGCTGCCCGAGCGTGTATCCCGCTCTTCTGGAAGCGTGTAGAAGCCCCTCCTCTATCCCTCTGGATTTCCAAGGTCAATGAGATTATGCGGATGGAAGAACTTACCTCTTTCCTGCAGGACTCGACTGATGCTTACATCAAGACCTGGTATCCTTGGTTCCAGTTTCAGGGTACCGGAGAGTATCGGACGCTCCTGGGCTCTGGTCCTCTCTCTTAGAACTGACGACCTTCACTATATCTGCAGGTCTCGCTGGTACGTGGGTTTTCGGGTTTGTCTTCTGCTCGCTCCCCCTCCCCCCCTTCCCATTCTCCCTCCCCCCCCCCTTTTTTTTTTTTTTTTTTTCTTTTTCTCTTTCTCTCCCTCTCTCTCTTTTTCTCTTCTCCTCCTCTCTTTTCTATCCCCTCTTTCTTTCCTACTCTCCTGCCATGGTTTGTTACTTTTTTTTTTTCTTTTCCCCCTTTTCATCCCTTAATTTGCCTTACTTGGTTTGTCCAGGGATTCTCCCTGATGATTCCGTTTTGTTCGGTGCTTTCTCTTTTTTAGTTGTTATTTGTCATTTTGCTTTTGTATATTGTCTTTGTACATCTCTGGGCGCTGGTTGGCCTTGATGTTCACTGTTTTTGTGTGTTATAAAAATTTGCAATAAAAACTTTGAATTAAAAAAAACAAACAAACAGTGTTACTTACCTCTCCACGATCCTGCCAGGCCTCCCTCATTTGTGTCTGACGTCTCTGACGTCACATGACCCGGGTCTGCTTCCCGGGTCATGTGACGTCCGACGTCATTAATGCAGGACAAGAGCGGCAGCCGACAGCCTAGGAGCTGGGCACAGGTAAGCAACTGGTTTTTTTTTTTAAATGTTTTTATTCCCCCGGGTCTCCGATTATTATACTCTGGGGTCTGAAAAGACCCCAGAGTATAATAATTGTTTATGGATGTCCACAGTGGGGCATAATACTGTGTGCAGGGGACACTATTGGGGTTAATACTATGTGTGCAGGGGCCACTATTGGGGTTAATTCTGTGTGCAGGGGCCACTATTGGGGTTAATACTATGTGCAGGGGCCACTATTGGGGTTAATTCTGTGTGCAGGGGCCACTATTGGGGTTAATACTATGTGTGCAGGGGCCACTATTGGGGTTAATTCTGTGTGCAGGGGCCACTATTGGGGTTAATACTGTGTGCAGGGGACACTATTGGGGTTAATACTGTGTGCAGGGGACACTATTGGGGTTAATACTGTGTGCAGCGGACACTATTGGGGTTAATACTGTGTGCAGGGGACACTATTGGGGTTAATACTGTGTGCAGGAGGCACTATTGGGGTTAATACTGTGTGCAGGGGACACTATTGGGGTTAATACTGTGTGCAGGGGACACTAATGGACATAATAGAGTTCTGAGGAGGGGGTCGGTTGAGGTCTTCGGCGTCGGTTTGGGGGGGCCCCATGTCAAAAGTTCGCCACGGGGCCCCGCCATTCCTAGTTACGCCACTGAGTGTGGGATATAGTATATGGGACTAGCAATGATGGGCAAACTGTAGTTTGAGACTAAATGTCAGTGGGAACAGTGTGTGGGCAAAATTATTTTCAGTGGTTGCTTCTTTTGGCGTGATTATAACCAAAGGAGCACTCTATGTGGTACTATTATATACTATATATGTTTATGTATACACTCCTCAACATGGAAATTGCAACAGGAAAAGTTGTAAGGTTATACAAACTAAGGAAGTAGCAGGTCTCAAGATGTCACTTTTAGTAGTCTTCTCCCTGCGCAGCGTCCCCGTGTCCTCTTCCTGCCTTGAATTCACTCTGCTAGGCATCGGGCCTGGGCAGAGCCGACTGCGCATGCCCGCACTACAAGCGGAAGAGGACGCGGGCGCGCTGCGCAGGGAGAAGACTTCTAAAGGTAAGAGAAGAACCAGCATTGATTGGCAATGTATAGCATTCTGCCAATCAACGCTGTTTCTGCATCAAATCTTAACTTCAAACAGCTAGTAGTACTCGATCGAGTACGAGTATTTCGAATACCGTAGTATTCGATTGAACACCTACTCGATCGAGTACTACTCGCTCATCTCTAGTAAGCACGAAGACACTAAGAAAAAATATTTTTTCATGGCGCATGGACTTAAAAATAAGTCTCAATACATCACTGCCTCTCTTCAATGAGAAATGACATCCCCTTTCAACTAAAAATCGGTAAAATGTCAACTGGTAACCCATCTTAGATGTAACTGTTAGTTCTCTCTCTGACTGTATTTAGTACTGGAGTTTCTGTATGGTTTGCACTATGTTAATCGGTACCTCAATTTTTTGGGGAATTAAAACCTCCTAGTATACCCTTACTATCATTCAGCTGTGGTTTCGCACAGTATGTAGTAGTAGTTTTATTCATAGTGTGGCAAACAATTTTCTATGCTAGGTGACAAAAATGTTGAACTTTTCTTTAGCTTGCTATATTGCACACCTCATACATTACATTTTTGTTATCCAAATAAGGAATATTTCTTCCAGCATTTAATTTCCTGGTTGGTTGTATGGAAAAGGACAGGTAGTGCTGTTTTCCCTACTCTGCCACATCCATACAGGTTTCTTTATCCAGTAGCCTACTGGATAAGACTGGATTTGGCAAATGTCAGGAGATGTGAAGAAAATTTTTTATTTTTTACAGACCTCCCCTGGTAGGTTTCTATTGGAAATGGGCCCTGCGGCACATGATACTGAGCCCCTTTTTTTATTGATTTGGCTGGGCCCCCTGGATCCCAGAGAAACCCTTTATGGATGTGAACCCCGGGCAATTGCCCAGTTTTCTCCCCTCTGGTAACCAATGAGCCATCACTTTCCTGTTGTTGATATTGGCGAACATCATCATCATCAATCAGAAAGTGGTGACTGACCAGGGTGGGCAAGGGAGCAGTTTTAAACGTAAAACCACCCTCTGTGTATGCTGTGATTCTACATGGTGTGCAATGTTCTTAGACAAATGTAATAAATATGCAGCCAGAGACGGTGGCGCCTCCTGTGGCTTAGTGGACACTGCGTAAGTCTTTTATCTTTGGCTTTAGATAATCAGTAATACCAGTTCTCACATTGCAATAAAGATCTGAGCAATTAGCTAAAGTTCAGCAGCATGTCTGAGCTGAAACCAAAATGTTTTTACAACCACGACACATACAATTTCTGATATGCTTTATCAATAATAACATCTGCTGTCTGACCTACTGAAGTCCAGCAAGATTCTCAAACCATGAAATGTGAACTAGGTGACAATCTGTTCTAAAACACCTTTATTAGCTCGGAGATTGGAGCGCATTACCGCTACGTACATCAGTGATTCTTGTCGCTATTTTTCTGTGATTCCAATCGAATACTGTAGTTTACTGTGCTGTAATAAATGAAAGAGCTTAGTACATGCAGCTTCATCCCTACATGAAATAATCATCTTCATACAGTATCATCAGCATATTTTAGAATTACATTTACTTCATAGTTATTCTCACAGCCCATAGTACACAATGGGAAAAGTCTTTATCTCAAACAACATCTTCACATAAATGTAACATTCACATCATGAAAATACAAATCCCTGACATAACTCATTGCCTAAGTATTGAAGAATCCAGAAGCCAATTACAGATCGCAGCGGATAAGCTGCTACACCTTAATTTAATTACATAGTACTATAGTATTAAAAGCAAGGCTAAAATCTATAAATAGCTATCTGACATACACATCTTGTCATTCAGGTGCCTGTCAGCAGGACCATGTCTTCTGTCCAGTAGTTACATCTACTGTATGTACACATTGCAGCACGTTGGGATCTGCTGGAAGACTAGAACAATTTCTCTAAACATTTCATGAACATAATAATTATTCAGCTTGTGGCTTTTTCTTACAAAATAATCTCTGCTCTGTTCATGCCCATGTCACTGAATAGAAGAATGATAAAAAAAAAACAAAAAAAAAAACTAGGGACACAAGGACAGTTGAATAACATGATAAAATACATTCTGGAGAAATGTTATCTGGCCCCTTTAATCATTAATGAATCAATAGTCGGCTTCTTTAAGTAGCTCTCTATTCACTAGTGGTAAAAAGCATTGAAAATGTCTGCTGTAAATTGTCATAGCTCCCTTACCATAATTTAGTCTCTAAATGCATCCACATAAAGTAAAAAATTCATGATGAAATACAGACACAGCATATGACAGTTTGCTAGTCTGCTAACTGGCTTGATAAAGTTATGGAATTGTAAGGCTGGGTTCGCACTACTGCTGCTATCCGCTCTAGGGTTTTGCACCCTAAACCCCAGGGAAACTGGACAGGGGACGGCTTTCCGGCGGTCAGTTTTAAAACCCATTAATTTACATGTAGGACTCCTGCATGTGGGACTTTGTGTCCGTGCAAAAAAAAAAAATTGGTTTCTAGGTGGAGAGGCTGCATACGGACACCTTTAAAAATCCATTCAAATGAATGGGTTTTAAAGCTTACTGCCGGCAAGCCATCCCCTGTCCAATTTCCCCGGGGTTTAAGATGGAAACCCCAGGGCGGACAGTGGCGGTAGTGTGAACACCGCTTAAGATCTAAAAGACAATTGCAAATAAGGTTTTTCTGCAGCATAACAAAACACAATGTTGCAAGACCTTTGATTTGCTACAGTTTTGGAACATTGATGATAATGATAATAATAATGATCAGAAGAAGAGTATTAATAATTAGAGATGAGCGAACAGTGTTCTATCGAACACATGTTCGATCGGATATCAGGGTGTTCGCCATGTTCGAATCGAATCGAACACCACGTGGTAAAGTGCGCCAAAATTCGATTCCCCTCCCACCTTCCCTGGCGCCTTTTTTGCACCAATAACAGCGCAGGGGAGGTGGGACAGGAACTACGACACTGGGGGCATTGAAAAAAATTGGAAAAAGTCATTGGCTGCCGAAATCAGGTGACCTCCATTTTAGACGAATAGTGGATTTCAAATCCGGGTCATATGAGAATGTGAACTTTGTGACTATGAGACAGGGATAGCTGTACAGGCAGGGATAGCTAGGGATAACCTTTATTTAGGGGGGAATGTTATTAAAAATAACTTTTTGGGGCTCTATCGGGTGTGTAATTGTGATTTTTGTGAGATAAACTTTTTCCCATAGGGATGCATTGGCCAGCGCTGATTGGCCGAATTCCGTACTCTGGCCAATCAGTGCTGGCCAATGCATTCTATTAGCTTGATGAAGCAGAGTGTGCACAAGGGTTCAAGCGCACCCTCGGCTCTGATGTAGCAGAGCCGAGGCTGCACAAGGGTTCAAGCGCACCCTCGGCTCTGATGTAGGAGAGCCGAGGGTGCACTTGAACCCTTGTGCACCCTCAGCTCTGCTACATCAGAGCCGAGGGTGCGCTTGAACCCTTGTGCACACTCTGCTTCATCAAGCTAATAGAATGCATTGGCCAGCGCTGATTGGCCAATGTATTCTATTAGCCTGATGAAGTAGAGCTGAATGTGTGTGCTAAGCACACACATTCAGCTCTACTTCATCGGGCTAATAGAATGCATTGGCCAGCGCTGATTGGCCAGAGTACGGAACTCGACCAATCAGCGCTGGCTCTGCTGGAGGAGGCGGAGTCTAAGATCGCTCCACACCAGTCTCCATTCAGGTCCGACCTTAGACTCCGCCTCCTCCGGCAGAGCCAGCGCTGATTGGCCGAAGGCTGGCCAATGCATTCCTATGCGAATGCAGAGACTTAGCAGTGCTGAGTCAGTTTTGCTCAACTACACATCTGATGCACACTCGGCACTGCTACATCAGATGTAGCAATCTGATGTAGCAGAGCCGAGGGTGCACTAGAACCCCTGTGCAAACTCAGTTCACGCTAATAGAATGCATTGGCCAGCGCTGATTGGCCAATGCATTCTATTAGCCCGATGAAGTAGAGCTGAATGTGTGTGCTAAGCACACACATTCAGCACTGCTTCATCACGCCAATACAATGCATTAGCCAGTGCTGATTGGCCAGAGTACGGAATTCGGCCAATCAGCGCTGGCTCTGCTGGAGGAGGCGGAGTCTAAGGTCGGACCTGAATGGAGACTGGTGTGGAGCGATCTTAGACTCCGCCTCCTCCAGCAGAGCCAGCGCTGATTGGTCGAGTTCCGTACTCTGGCCAATCAGCGCTGGCCAATGCATTCTATTAGCCCGATGAAGTAGAGCTGAATGTGTGTGCTTAGCACACACATTCAGCTCTACTTCATCAGGCTAATAGAATACATTGGCCAATCAGCGCTGGCCAATGCATTCTATTAGCTTGATGAAGCAGAGTGTGCACAAGGGTTCAAGCGCACCCTCGGCTCTGATGTAGCAGAGCCGAGGCTGCACAAGGGTTCAAGTGCACCCTCGGCTCTCCTACATCAGAGCCGAGGGTGCGCTTGAACCCTTGTGCAGCCTCGGCTCTGCTACATCAGAGCCGAGGGTGCGCTTGAACCCTTGTGCACACTCTGCTTCATCAAGCTAATAGAATGCATTGGCCAGCACTGATTGGCCAGAGTACGGAATTCGGCCAATCAGCGCTGGCCAATGCATTCTATTAGCCCGATGAAGTAGAGCTGAATGTGTGTGCTAAGCACACACATTCAGCACTGCTTCATCACGCCAATACAATGCATTAGCCAGTGCTGATTGGCCAGAGTACGGAATTCGGCCAATCAGCGCTGGCTCTGCTGGAGGAGGCGGAGTCTAAGATCGCTCCACACCAGTCTCCATTCAGGTCCGACCTTAGACTCCGCCTCCTCCAGCAGAGCCAGCGCTGATTGGCCGAATTCCGTACTCTGGCCAATCAGCACTGGCTAATGCATTGTATTGGCTTGATGAAGCAGTGCTGAATGTGTGTGCTTAGCACACACATTCAGCTCTACTTCATCGGGCTAATAGAATGCATTGGCCAGCGCTGATTGGCCGAATTCCGTACTCTGGCCAATCAGCACTGGCTAATGCATTGTATTGGCTTGATGAAGCAGTGCTGAATGTGTGTGCTTAGCACACACATTCAGCTCTACTTCATCGGGCTAATAGAATGCATTGGCCAATCAGCGCTGGCCAATGCATTCTATTAGCGTGAACTGAGTTTGCACAGGGGTTCTAGTGCACCCTCGGCTCTGCTACATCAGATTGCTACATCTGATGTAGCAGTGCCGAGTGTGCATCAGATGTGTAGTTGAGCAAAACTGACTCAGCACTGCTAAGTCTGCATTCGCATAGGAATGCATTGGCCAGCCTTCGGCCAATCAGCGCTGGCTCTGCCGGAGGAGGCGGAGTCTAAGGTCGGACCTGAATGGAGACTGGTGTGGAGCGATCTTAGACTCCGCCTCCTCCAGCAGAGCCAGCGCTGATTGGCCGAATTCCGTACTCTGGCCAATCAGCACTGGCTAATGCATTGTATTGGCTTGATGAAGCAGTGCTGAATGTGTGTGCTTAGCACACACATTCAGCTCTACTTCATCGGGCTAATAGAATGCATTGGCCAATCAGCGCTGGCCAATGCATTCTATTAGCGTGAACTGAGTTTGCACAGGGGTTCTAGTGCACCCTCGGCTCTGCTACATCAGATTGCTACATCTGATGTAGCAGTGCCGAGTGTGCATCAGATGTGTAGTTGAGCAAAACTGACTCAGCACTGCTAAGTCTGCATTTGCATAGGAATGCATTGGCCAGCCTTCGGCCAATCAGCGCTGGCTCTGCCGGAGGAGGCGGAGTCTAAGGTCGGACCTGAATGGAGACTGGTGTGGAGCTATCTTAGACTCCGCCTCCTCCAGCAGAGCCAGCGCTGATTGGTCGAGTTCCGTACTCTGGCCAATCAGCACTGGCCAATGCATTTCTATGGGGAAAAGTTAGCTTGCGAAAATCGCAAACTGACAGGGATTTCCATGAAATAAAGTGACTTTTATGCCCCCAGACATGCTTCCCCTGCTGTCCCAGTGTCATTCCAGGGTGTTGGTATCATTTCCTGGGGTGTCATAGTGGACTTGGTGACCCTCCAGACACGAATTTGGGTTTCCCCCTTAACGAGTTTATGTTCCCCATAGACTATAATGGGGTTCGAAACCCATTCGAACACTCGAACAGTGAGCGGCTGTTCGAATCGAATTTCGAACCTCGAACATTTTAGTGTTCGCTCATCTCTATTAATAATATTAGTGTAAAACTTAAAAAAAAAATAAAAAATCAGCCATAAGTCAATAAAAAAGTGTAATTACCAATTCACATGAGAGGAGTGAGGGCCCTGATCAGAAGAACAGATAGAGATAAGACATGATGTTAAAGATAGCCGGCTGACAATCATTTGTCAAATAAATATAACTAGAAGCTGATGCAAGAAAATCTGTTAAGTGTGCATAATTGTTTGAGCCTCAGAAGTTGTCCAGGTTGAATTTATTTATTTATTTATTTATTTATTTTTAGTTAGGCCAGGGGAGGTAAGAAAAAGAAAGTTACTCACCTGTCCCCAGTGCTCTGGTGTCCTTACTGCGTGGTCTGGTCCTGCTGCTCAGCTGTCATCTTTTGTGGAAGTCCTCGTTGGCTCTGACTTCCGGTGTTCCTTCCACTGAGGCCAGTGATTGGAAAGTGAAGGACTTTCACCAGAAGAAAGCAATGGAGCTGCAAGACTCGACCACGCTGGGAGACACCAGAGAACTTGGGACAGGTGACTGTGTTTTTTTTTTTGTTTTTTTTTTTACCTCCCCTGGCCTAATTAAAGGAAAAAAAAGCCTGGACAAACCCTTTAAGGGTTTGGGCTCTGATTAATGAAAAACATTTTCCCTGAAAAAAGAGCTAGCATAGACCTGAAACTTAACTTTTAGACTCTTCCTGTTGCAGGCATTTCTAGATTTTTGCTTTTGACTTTCCACTTTCCAAACCCCATAACTTTTTTATTTTTCTGTTCACACAGCCATATGAGGGCTTAATGTTTGTTGGACATATTGTACTTCATAATGGTACCATCTATTTGTTGTTTCACAATTGTAGTTCTTGCAGCTGTATGTCTTGCAAAATTGAAGACCTGCAAATTATGGCACAGGCCGTATACTAGTCTATAACTGCTGCTCTGTCAACATTTAAATGTATGGGTCAGTGAAAACCGCAGATGACACATTGATACCAATCCTTGTATCATATTTGCCATTTTCACTGACTTACAGACTGCACATGGCCGTGTGCATGAAGCCTCATTATTTAGTCTACGTATGGGTCTTGAGCCCCAGGGGGTCTGATCACTTATGCAATGTCTTACAATGATCTCCTGTATCAGTTTCATTATATGGTGGTGGACAGACATGCCCATCTATTGAAGAGTCTCCGCCAGTCATCCCTCCTCTATTCTAGAGCAATTTTAGGCATGACAGACTCCCTTTACAATAAAATGACTTACTTGTCACAGAGTAATGTAAATATATATTCCTGGAATTGGCCTTAAACGCTCCTATTTTGGTATGAATATGACTTGTATCAATTGCGTGCAAGCATTTACCTCAAATATGATATTTCACTGTTTGAAAACACTCGGCAGACCTGCAAAATCAAGTTATTTCCAGTGAGCTGTCAATCTTCTATGCTCCTTGGAATTGTGACTCTGTCTGAGCAGTGACTATCCATCTAGTGACACAGTTTAAGAACCTTTCAGAATCAATCACAAGTATTTTCTTAATAGATACAGGATCACACATCACATCTGTGTCCCACAACATCCTATTAGACCAGTGACATTTTTGCCGAAAACACTGACTTGTTATTTTCAGACTTTTCAGTAACCTTCAGTAGGTCACAAATGATGTGATATGTCTATTCCGATTCGCTGTGTTTTAATGAAGAACTTTATTTTCTTAGTCACTCTAAATAATTTATAATATCCAAGAATGGGGAAATAACTCACATTTAATCAGAAAGGCAATTTTAATAAAAACAAGGAGAGATACCTTAAAAAACAGGATTTAAGATGTAAAATATGTGCATAACTACATAGTAAAGAGGCTGATTTATTACAGTCTAAATTCAGCAATGTAATTGGGCTCATCCAGGTATATTATTTGCTTAAGCTGTATGATTTAGTTTTGCCTGACTGGTAAGTACAACATCTTTAGCAAGTCATGCCATTAATACGCCATATCTAGGGATATGGAAATTAGCTGTTCGCCAAACAAACAGCATAACTATCTCACATATTCAATGAGATCATGCTTTGTCTGATAAAAAAAAAAGTGACAGTGTTTTTTTTTTCTATACTTCTTGGAATAACTATTTTTACCCACAACATAATAAAAACATTGGACCTCATGAATATAAACTATTGTCTTCTATCTATACATTAAGGTCACAATATGAAAAGAGAGCTTAACGCTTTGTACTTTTTATATACAGTTAATATTCATTTTTTGTGATTATTTTTAGCTTTTTTTTATTTAAAAGTATAAAAAAATAATTAAATCTGTGTTCCGATTTGTCATGGCGGGCATTAAAAATGGCTTTTCTGTAGAATGATTTCATAAATCTTTGTTGGTATATTTTAGGGCATACTAAAATGTTGGATGTTAAAAAATTATCTAGGGTGGTGAATTCCAGAGAAGTGGTGCAGCATAACAAAAGTCAGGAGTGAGATATTCAGATAATGGAGGATATGATTCTGGGTAGTGTAGTAGTCCAAAATGAGAAGACGTAGGGAGATGTATGACTGTGGAGAGCATTGTGAAAGCAATATGTTCAAAGTGGATGAACAACCAGGTCAGTGAGAGGGATAGAGTAGAAATATTTAGAAAAAATCAATTTTAGATAGAAAAACTATTCTAGAGACAGCTAAGAGACTATCACAAGTTAGTCCTTGATTTGAGGACTGAAGCTTTACTGAATTTTTGTTGTTTTCTATTCTCAGATATACATAGTCTTACAAGGATATTGTATTGTAACTGAGTACAGAAAAACACTAGAAAAAATGGATGGGAGTACTAAAAGTTATAAATTTTATTAAACACCGTTAAAAATAGTAGGGAAGGATGATTACAACAGACAAAAGGACTCTGTCAAAACACAAGTAACAGTACAAAATGATATAATATAGTATCAAAATATAATGGGTAGTGCAGAATTCATCCTTCCCTACTATTTTTAATGGTATTTAATAAAATTTATAACTTTTTGTACTCCCATCTGCTTGTCTAGTGTTTTTCAGTTTGGTTTAGGATATAGGAGCACATCCTCCACATTGTAACATTTACAGAGGGATTATGGTATGTTTCTTTACTTCTGTCCCCCTCTGATGTCATGATTGTTTTATATGTAACTGAGTACAATACAGAGAATAAATTAATGTAAGTGTGGAAAAGGAGGCCCCTGCTAATGCTCGAAGTAATTCTTTAGCAGCATTGAACAGGACTTATGTGAAAAAGTCATCTAGTGAAACAGAACTTGCTATTTTCTGCAGCAGAACATTTTTAACCATGTCTTTCTGCATCTCTCTCAGTCCCTCTTCCTCCTCCCCCTAGTCTCTATAGACCAGCAGTACACTGAACAGTTTGGAGAACAGAAAGAAGCAGGAGAAGCGGCTTTAAAAGGGGTTGTCCCATCTCAAGGATCCTATCTATACTGGTAGTTAATATAAATTGAAGACTTTTTCTAAATATATTGCTTTAGAAATTCTGCTTTGTTTTCCTGGTATGTGAATTTATTCCCCCCATTGTTTACACAGTGTAGCTATAACCACAGACCTGGGAGATAGGACAAGTGACCTCACTTACTCAGTGTCGGCAGGACAGTCATTCAGTTAATTGTACTTTATTGATAAAGCCTGGCCTGTTATCTCTCTATGTAAACACACAGATAACACAGAGTCTATTCTGTACAAGAATCTGCATAATATCTGACCTGCAGAAGTGTTGAGTGTCCCGTTCAGCAGGAGGGAGGGAGAGAAATACAGGAAGTGAGAAGCAGACACTGCATGCAGCCTGGCTAAAAGGCTGAGATGTGAGAACCCCTTTAAGTAGAGATAGAAGAATTTGTACTGTTCATTTATGGAACTAAAAGAGAAGCAGTTACTTTTTAAGCATGGCATCTATGTTTATTGGTTTTCAGTTGCTTACATATCACTAACTCATTATGCAGCTCTTTATAGTAAATATCATCAGTTGGGTATCAGCCCCTGTAACCTGTAGGATTTATCATCAAGTTTCCATATCAAACACACACCTATACACTAGGTCTAATTTCATAGAATCCAATTAACTTATCCGTATATTTTGGAAAGTTCGAAGAAACTAGAGAATCCCTAAGTAAATGTGGGGAGAAAATACCAGGTCCAAGCAAATACTATCCTTAGTGCGATTCAAATTGAGGTCCCCAGAGCTGCAATAGAACAGTGCTGACACATAGGCCACCAAACAAGCTACATAGTCATCTAATTAAATTTCAAAGAACCATTACTCAAAAACAAAAATCAGATTGATTTACATGCAACTAAATGGGTAACATTTGTCCAGTTGTATTTTGACATGTGGAATGCTTTATTTAGAATATAGAATTTGTGATAGTGGCTAAAAATTAATTAGACTTTTACAATTTTATGCTATGCTTGAAGTAACCTTTTAAGTACCGGGTCTATCAAAAGAATTATTTTAGCCAATTTAAAAAGATAAACTTCCTTGGTCAAGAGATTCTCAAATATCTTTGTATGTCCTTGAATTTCAATCCCTTTACCGCAACTAATTCTTAAACTGCAATTTCTGGTAATCAGGCAGAGTTGAATTTTCCTTATGCTTATCTGTATGAGCCGCACTGTAAAATTCTAATCCCAGCTACTAATATAAAAATAACCTGTTTAATGCACATTTAGAGCTCATCTTTTTGAAAGGCAGGTGAATGACTTTTCCACTAGTGCAACTGAAAATAAAAGATTCAGGGAAAGAGGCAATATATACCGTGTTAATTCTGTTTTATGTAAATATACAATAGTTTACAAAGTAGAGATTTTAGATACAGGGGACAGGGGTTCATTGTGGACACCCCAATCTATCTACAGCTACACAGACCTACTGTATATGCAGAAAGCACAGTTTGTAGGCATCTATGACTTGTAAAAGGTTCTAGGAATAGGACAGCCACCTAGCTCCTGTGTAGGTGACCCTCAAAACGAAATGGATTCTTAGCTCAGCAAATGACTTGTGAGCCTTATTTCTGCCCTTGACCTCTTTAATAAACACTAGACTAAACAAATTGTCTCTAGATTAGGGTACCCATGTTATTTGGAGCTAAATCCGCCATCCCTGCCAAAGTAAGCCAGCAAGATGTTTGTGACATAATTAAATGTCTGTTCGATCATTAAAACTGCTCTGCAGTGCAAGCTTGGAGGACAATAATGCTTTTGTACTTGGAGATTAATATTGTCTGACCCTCTTGCTCAACCTTGGTCAAGACAAGCAATAATAGACCAACAGAATCAGAAATTTTAATCTAGATAATTTTCAAGGTCTGGTCTATTGGGTCTGTATCTGGTGCTACCAGGGCTTGGATATGAGGGATCTCAATGAAAGTCCACAGTATATGCTCATATTCTTTAACACAGATATAGCGAAAAGCAAGCTGGGTGAATTCTCTTACCTCAGTCGAAGAGAAAATTACACATCTTTACGAAAAACAACTTAGAGAGTGGGTCCTCTCTGCCAGACCAGCCCTCTACATCAGCAAGTCACTGGATGTGTGACTCAAACAAGCTGAGTGGTTGACTGCAGGGTCGACATTATTATATTGGAAGACCCTTTTATCAGCCCTTTTGTTAAACCTCAAATGAGGAATATGGGCATTGGATAAAGCTCTCTTAGAGTCAGAGCATGACAGAGGGAATATAAAAGCCCTGCATTCCTTAGGTGCTCTTTTATATTTTTTAGACACTACCTCCTCATCTGAAGAGGAGGAACTGGGAGGGAAGGACTGGAAATTGACCATATTACCATGAACACTCCCTTCTGGCCACAGCTGAGAGTTTTGTGTTCATAGATGGATTGGGAGGCAGCCGTCTATACCCACTAGCGGGAGGTCGTGGCTGCGTCCCCTATGAACAAACCTGCTTTACAATGTGCTTTGACACCTCTCTATTGAAGCCAGAATTAACTTTATCAGCTATTTGAGTTGTAGTAGCTCCTCTATGATCCTAAGACCATGTGCATCAATGCTCTATCACCAAATTATCACTTATCACTTTCCTTCTTGCTCAGTTTTAGTATGTATGTTTCACTTGCTGTCTTATATACTCCACCCTTATCCAAAAGGTGGACATAGGACTGAATCTTAAAGAAATACTTATTGAAATGGGTACTTTGAAGGAGTAAAAACTCATCTCAGCAGTTGTCTGATGTTTACAATGGCCAGCTGCTACATTCTAAGCACCAGGTTTTGGATCTGAAAGTCGGTGTTTACTTCCTAATGTAAATGGGACATATGCATAGCTGATCACGCAATGATCAAATATAATTTTTCAGTGTTACAAAATATTGTTTACAAAGTTCATGGCTTATTAAAACATGTTTTATTTTAATCCTTGATTATTGCTTTTCACAATTGTGAGCTACAACACCTCGGGCTAGGCTTTACAATAAACCATATAATTTTTGTGTGCCTTTAATATTAACTCAGCATGTGGCTTTGTATAATTATAACAAGAAGAACAAAACATAATTAGCAATCAAATGACTGCATAAAATATCAAGTACAAATAATTGTAAAGAATCTTTGTATACACAGAATGTAAACCGTGGGGCAGCTTTACTAATCCCAGGGACAGTAGCTGGAGTCGGTTCCCCTTATTGGAGCTATTATATTTCAAACATGTCTGTAGGTATGTATTACTGAACCTATTTTCTGACCTTTATTACATGCTATATACAGTGAAGGGATACATCTATGCACTTGTCGTTATTCTATGAGAGTGTGTATATATTGGGTCAGCTATTATTTATTTTCATTATTTTTTGCATTCCTACAACTTGTGATCTGATTGATCTCCTCAGGGGCCCTTCCGGCTACTGTTTTTCTTGGGGGGTTGTGGTATTTGTCCACCTAATTGTAGTGGACCTTCCCCTGTGTGTCTCCATGTGTTTTTTCATGTTATTAATTATAGTTGATTAATAAAATATTTTTGTATTTTATTGGATTGGTTCTATTCTTTTGGAGCTTTACTAATACTGTCTAAAAGTTACTGTACAAAAATTATACAAGGAAGGCTTAGGCCATATTCATGCTCCTGGATTTCACGTGAGTATTCAATCTACATTTTTCATGGACAGAATACATATTTACATTTACTTCAATGTATTTATTCAGATATGTGATATTTTTTTCATGTAGAAAGATCTACACATATCATAGATAAAGGCAAAAAAATCTTTATTATAAAAAAAATGCAGTCAACAAGTAAAAACAATAAAAAGATTGGAGTGCAGAAGGTTGCAGAAGATCACGGATAGCCCCGGAATGATCTATATAGGCAATGGATATGTAATTATTATGGAATTTATGTAGTTTAGAATATATATTGTGCCATTTGTATAATTAATTGATCGATTGTGCATTTCTTGTATTATTTCTAGTTAAACTTGGTTATGTCACTATATACACTTGGAATAAAAAGGTCCTTTTTGCATTTTCAAGATTTGTGTGCTGCCCAATACATGGAATGAGGAAACAGTAGCTTGTTTTCTGGGACTTGCACTTCTTTTTGCTTTTTTGATAGTGCTGCTCTGATTTTTCTTGTTTCTATAATAGTGGTATTAGAGCTGTATTAGAGAATTGCTATATATTGTGACAATTGGGAGTAGTTTACATCAAAGGTAGCGGTTTTCTGGACTTTGAGGTGATGGTGGTGCCAGGTGCCAAATAAACAGCATAGCTGGTAATGGCTCAGTTCCAGGTATGAGTCCTTGGCTCAGAAAAAGGCTACAGATCCTGAACTCCAGTACAGATCCATGGAGTGAGAGATGGTGAATGGGTCTGTCCTGTAACCCTGAGTTCGGTGAGACAGTATTGTGCTTGTTTTGTTCATGTGGCTCATAGTAAGCCACACATATAGTTAGGTTATCATTTCTGTTAGTCGCTCGGATGAGCAGGCTTTTGTTTTATTTTAACCTGAAGTTAAGGCTGTATTTTGTTTTGTTCATTTGTGCCTGAAGTGAAGGTTTGTTTTCCTGTTTTTCTAAATAAACCAGTTTGCTGCATATTTTCTGTCTATGTCTTGACTGTTTGAGTCCATACCACTGCTTATATATATATATATATATATATATATATATATATATATATATATATATATATAAATATATACTTTTTTTTTTTTTTTTACATCCAATGGATACTTTATTGAGTGACCTATACCATGTGTTTAAGTATACTGAGGAGGATGAACCAAGAGTACTACGTGGGTTATATGGAGATACTGCATTCTTAAGTGTACCAGCTACTACTGATATGAAATGCAAATATGAATTGGAATGCAAAGAGTTAGATTTTTTGGTATTGCATTTAGTCACTTTGGGCAAATATTACAAATCACCAAGAATTCTACATGGGAATGCAGTCACATATATGTACTAATTTATTTGCTGATGATCCTGATTTTTGTTCACGCTGTATATATATATATATATATATATATATATATATATATATATATATATATATATATATATCCTATTAATATTATAAATGTGAAAGTTTGTGGGTTTGTGAGTTTGGATGCTCGGATGTTTGTTCCTCAATCACGGAAAAACCGCTCCACCGATTTGGCTGAAATTTTCCACAAACATAGTTAATACACCCGATTGCGCAATAGGCTACTTTTTGTCACAATAGCACACATATGTTTGTGCCAGGACCCCCACAAAACCCAAACTCACACCACCATCTCTGCAATCTCACACACACTTTGGACCATAGCAAGCCACAAAATTCATATTGCCCTCTACAGCCTCGCCCCTAACCCCACACAGTCACATATTCATATACTTTACCACTTTGCCCCTCACCTTAACGATACTCCAGGAGGCTCTCTTTAACGCTCCGGAGCAGCCATGTTTGCCGACCCCCACCGCTCTGACAATCCGCGACACCGCCCACCCATGTCAATACCCCTAGGCGGTCTAATAAATGCAAAAAAAAAAGTTTACAAAAAGTAAAAAAAAATATAAAATAAATCAATAAAAAGGATTAAAAATTCAAATCACCCCCCTTTCCCTAGAACACATATAAAAGTAGTTAAATACTGTGAAACACATACATGTTAGGTATCCCTGTGTCCGAAATCGCCCGCTCTACAAAGCTATACAAATACTTTTCCTGTTCGGTAAACGCCGTAGCGGGAAAAATGGTCAAAAGTGCCAAACCGCCATTTTTTCACTGTTTTGATTCTGATAAAAAATTGAATAAAAAGTGATCAAAGCAATAACATTTCCCGAAAATGGTATAACTACAAAGTACACCCGGTCCCGCAAAAAAAAACGCCCTATACATCCCCGTACACGCACGTATAAAAAAGTTACGGCTGTCGGAATATGGCGACTTTTCAAAAAATAATTTTTTAACACAGTTTGGGATTTTTTTAAGGGGTCAAAATGTAAATAAAACCATATAAATTTGGTATCCCCGGAGTTGTAACGAAACACAGAATACAGGGGACATGTCATTTTGGTTGCACAGTGAACGCCGTAAAACCAAAGCCCGAAAGAAAGTCGCAGAACTGCATTTTTTATTCAAATCCACCCCATTCAGAATTTTTTCCCTGCTTCCCAGTACATTATATAGAATAAATAATGGTGGCATCATGAAGAAAAATTTGTCCCAGGAAAAATTAAGACCTCATATGGCTCTGGGAGTGGAGAAATAAAAAAGTTATGGGGTTTAGAAGGAGGGGAGTCAAAAACGAAAATCAAAAAATGCCATCGGCGGGAAAGGGTTAACTTCAAATACTTCTGTCCCAAAGTCACTATGTAAAGTTTCTCACAACACCGTAGAGCAGCTCAAATACAAATTAACTTCAACACAAAAGTCTCACGTATTCTCTGAATTACAACAACAACAAGATACAAAGTTACATTTCATATCCCATACCTTATACACAGTACGAAAACCCTACCCGCGCCTGTATATACCCACTTCTACAATCACCGCAGACGAAGTCGCGGGTACCAGCTAGTATATACATATATCTCAAATATTCTTTGGACTTGATGTTGCTTAATATTGATTTTTTTTAAGAAAGAGAATACTGCGCTACAAGAGATGGTTAAAGAGATTGAAAATAACCTTAAAAAACCCTGAGCAACAATGAAAGCAATGTATTGTTTGATGGTGTTAAGGATCATTTACAGAAATTGAGATCTGAGTTACAGGATACAAAACATGGAAAATGTATTTGTAACCTTGATGACTACCGGTTGTGATGGCTATATTGGTGGCAGAAATCACTGACACGTGGTGGTATGAATGGCTTGGAACAAAGAGAACATAACTGACGAAAGTAATGGTCACCTACTAAGGCGAAGTTCACATCTGCGCTGTAGTCCAGTAGGAGACTCTGCTACAGACACCGTCAGAAATTGTGGAAGAGAAATATCCTGCACAGAGGACTTTTCTATATACCTGAGCTACAAAAGCCCCAATATTGATTGGCAGTGCTCTCAGTTGACCCTTCTATACAAATAACAGGAGATGCAAAATCACAATGAACAGGAATTCACCATAAATTACACAGTGCATAAAGGTGACAGCATACAGATGGATGAAGAAAAAAAATCTGTAGCTTTATTTCTGCTGGAACTTTCATGTTAGAGCCATAAAGCTATTTGATTCTTTCTACACCCATCTGGATGCTGTCGTTTTCTGCATTATAGCTATTTTGCAGTACATTAACAGGATATCACCTGCTGTAAACAGCCTGTAAACTAATAAAGTCGACTGGACAGATACAGAATACTTGAAATTTTATTTTCAGAAATCATCTTTTAAATGTTTTCACAAGGGAATATGTACACAGTAATTCCCTAATCCTATTATAAAAGGCATAGCTAGCGAGATAGGAGGGGGCGGTGGTCCCAGGCCCACCAATTCATTTGAAATATGTATTGGAGAGCAGGGAAACCAGCTTCCTGCTCTACTATTCTGCTAACCTGGAGGCCACAGTACCTGTAGGCACTTGTAGCTTCCAGGTATCCTAGTAACCGATAAAGACATCAGCGTCTGACCCAGGGCGCGCTGATGTCACTAAACTGCACCTCCTGAGCCGGATGCTGATGGTGCCCAGAGAAGTGATGGTGGCAAGTCCGTGCATCAGTGTATTGAAGGCAGCTAAGTATTTTTTTTTTATTTATTCATTTTTTTGATGTGGGGAGGGCATCAGGGAAGTAGCTTAATATTAGGGGGCAATAACGATTTAAGGGGGTAATATTAATATAGGGGGACATTGGACCAAGCATTGGTAATACAAATAGGTCATTAGGGGGTATTGTTAATATAAGGGGGGCATTGGGAATCAGTATTAAGTTAATATTAACCTATGGGTTATTGGGCTATATTAATTAAACATGAGCATTATTGATTTATAGGGTTGTCCAGGAAATTCAGATGTCAGGGAGGAGAATAACCTGTCTCTGGCGCTCTGGTGTCCATCGCCATTGTTCAGTCCAGCGTGCGTTTTGCCTTTGCCAGGTGGAAGTCTTGTGATGCCCATGACTGCTAAGGCCAATCAGCCACAGGAAAGGTCACTCACATACATCACTAGTTCCTCTCCTGGGGCCATTGATGGGCCTCAGTAGTTACATATGGTGCAAGAGTTCTTCCAGCAAACTCATGGCACACATTTGGACCAGAGCATTGGAGAAAGGTGTGTATGTATTTTATCCCTAACCTCCTCCCTGAATTTTTTAAAGGGGATGTCAAAGATAAATAATTTTTGGTGAGGTGAAAAAAGTTCCCTCAAAAAACCCAGTACCATACTCACATTTCTCCAGTGCTCCAGTGTCTTCCACTGCAGTCCAGTCCAGCAGTGCCACAATGCCTCTTCTAGCAGAAGTCCTCACTGCATGTGACCACCGAGGTTGATCAGTAGCCTAAGGGAAGAAACCAGAACGTCACTTGCATATGTCACCTGTAACATCCCGTGTACTTTCGTGAACTTCTACTGGAACGAGATCTCGGGAGCAGCAGGACCAGACTGCAGTGGGAGACATTGGGGACAGGTGAGTATGTTTGTGTTTTTATTATTTAATTTTTTTTTCACTTTCCCTGGCTCTCTTGCCAAAAACTGTTTATCCTGGTCAACCCCTTTAAGGGGGCATACAGGAGTATTATTAATTAGGGGAACACAGTGCAAATTATTAATTGATGGGCACTCTTCTTCCCAGATCATAACTTTTAATGCAGACAGCAGGTTATAAAGTATCATTCCCTCTTTACCTGTGTTGGGTCTGCTGTCACCTTGTATGTATATAGATGTGATCACAGGGGTTAATTTCAACCACTATATCTTTACTTCACAGTCTGGCTGAATGGTATATAAACTGATAATACTAAGATATAACCTTTATTAATTGCCACTTAGGCTAAAAACGTCCACACATACTACATATATAAGACCCATATATGTAAAAACCACTGTATGGGAGCAAACTTTAATCTCCCACAGTGAACACTTAGCCTATTCTGTGTGTATTAATAAGGTCCTAGATAGGGATATATATTGCATCCTTGGGATCTCATTGATGATATTAGCGGCCACCAACTAGCTACTAGGTCCCACCAATAAGCGCAGGGTAATCACAAGAATTATATATAGATATACCTGTGAGTTTGTGGTAACAGGATTTAGTTAGGCACCAGTGATAATCTATAGGAAATCACAGATGGTAGTTACACTGGAGCTGCCTTGAACTAATATGGCAATGCTGGTCTGCTGCACATGATCTTAGAGCACCTAATTTATAGTTATCCCGTTTCATTTTATTTACCATATATGTTACCAGTTCAATTTGGCTCAGTAATGTGACAATGAGTCAATGTAACTTCATTCTTAGCCAATTCTGAATAGTTGTGAGTGTATATTTATGGTGGAACAATGTATCATATCAGTGTATCCACTTTTTGATTCTTATTAATACACACAGAATAGGCTAAGTGTTCACTGTGGGAGATTAAAGTTTGCTCCCATACAGTGGTTTTTACATATATGGGTCTTATATATGTAGTATGTGTGGACGTTTTTAGCCTAAGTGGCAATTAATAAAGGTTATATCTTAGTATTATCAGTTTATATACCATTCAGCCAGACTGTGATGTATGTATATAGAACAGCTGCAGGGGTGATGTCGACAAGACCATGGGCAGCCAAACACTGTACATAGCTACATAGATACATTTTAATAAATGCATGCAGAATATCTAAATAAATAAATAAATAAAACAGCAGCAAGCACTGAACAAATCCTAAGCGATATTTTGACTGAGCATAGCTGTTTTGACATGCATATCCATGTAAAACTAATGCAAGGCAACATCTATGAGCATCTTTAATTCTCCATTGAAGTAAATGTGTCATTGGCACATCTCTTGGCTTGTACTTGCTTTGCGATAGTGTGACTTGGACTCCTCAGCTGTCTGATTCTACATGTCACAGTGTGCCCAGGGAAGAACATTGTAATATAAAATACGTTGCACAGGTAAGCAATCTTCCAGGAGCCTTTTGGTGCACAAAGTGCAATAGCGTAAATGATAGAAAATGCTTGAGGGCTTGGTGACAAATCCACTTTTAGTCACTTATCTGTATCTTTCCTCTGGAAATCTGCATTTATCTGTTACCAAGGGAAAAGATTGTCATTGCTAATGAATAAATGCTGTTTTTGCCACATGCATAAATACAAGGACTTGATGTTCTTTGATTAGTCTTTGTATTTTCAATGCCAAGAGTGCTCTTGTTTTGCTCATTTTTCAGGTTTCGCAATTGTACCGTGACATCCAGATCATAATGGCTACCAATTACTTGCAGATTATTCAATGCTCATTGATTATTTAAATGCTATATTCTGAAAAATGGCTCGGAGGTTTCAAAGCATGTTCAATGACATTTTAAGATAAAATGACATTTTAAAGTTGTATATCAAACCCATACAATGAAATCAAGTAGCTTTGGAAGGAATAGCGGTTTACTGATCATGAATATTTTAAACATAGCTGAGAGATATTTTGTAATGAGCATATGCACTAGTAAAACGGGGGGATGTTGAACACATTTTCTGCTACAGATGCCAGGATTGGGCACATTGCTTATTATATCCTCTTTTATCTTATTTGTTTGCAAAAGTTTCAAAATGAGAAAGCCCCAGGCAAGGAGACTATACATGACACTTTCCGAATATCTCCTATGTGTTATGATGAGTCTCAGGGTTTATTTATTGGAGAAAGATGTTACCATTTACAAGTAATCAATGAATGGAAATGCGATGCATGGTAACCCAAACATAGTGGATAAAAGATAAAAATTAATCTTTATAAGAATATATCATTATGCAGAGAAAATATGGATTAGTTGTTTTATTAATTTTCTGCTTGTAAACTAAGCATTGAATCCTGGCAATCATTGAACTCTCCAATATACTTATTTCCTCGTCAGTTTCACATTCTTTGCTGAATAGATGCATATTTCTTTCCATTCAGAGACTGCTAATACTTTATATATCTGAGACACTGTGTTCTATGAGTTTGGTAATTCAGCAGCAAAATTCATCATTCACACAAGTATGAATAAATCCTTTGCTTGGTGTGGAGCCATATAGCACCAATAGATATCTGTGGCTCCCTACCTTCTGTTCAATCCACTCCCGGCATTGGATCAAAAAACCACAGCAAAATTTGCAACAAAAAAAGCTGCGTTTTTGAAACGTGGGACCTCGGCCTTGGAATAAATTGTGCAACAAGATAACAAATTTTTGCAATAATTGTGACTTTTCTTGGTACTCCACAGGAAATGGTAAAAAAAAAATGTGATCATTAAATGTCTTAAGGAGTGGTTGCTCCCAAAAAAAAACCAGGATGCACGCTCCTTTTTAGTAATGTATAAGGGCCCCTTCACACGGCGTAAGTGTTTGGCTCATTCCGAGCCGTACACGCGAGCGCTTCTAAACACTTCCCATTCACTTCAATGGGAGTACGTGTAAAGCCGACTTTACGAGCGCTCCCATTGAAGTGACTGGGAAGTGTTTAGAAGCGCTCGCGTGTACAGCTCGGAATGAGCCGAGCGCTTACGCCGTGTGAAGGGGCCCTAATTCCAGATAACAAAAAAGGCTTATACAATTGAGAATATTTATTGAACGTACAATGGATGACATGTTTTGACATTTAATACACTACTCAGTGTGCACCTCTTCCTCAGATTCAATATACAGCAACTAGAAATAAAACATTATTCACAGTATAAAATATATAAATACTTATAAAAACCTTATTAAACTTCTATACTAATGAAAAAATAATATCAATTAAGACCATTTAGATAAAATGCATGGATTAAATGATAGTCCATAGATACATAAAAGAATAAAGTGAAAAATTAAAGATTTCCGTGTGTTATCATTTGTAATAGTATATATATATATATATATATATATATATATATATATATATATATATATATATATATATATATATATATCATAGAATCAGTATAGAGTAATCTATATGACCTGCATGAATGATGGAGTTATAGTGTTGTCTGATACAATTTATTGCCTGGAGTATATGTAGGACACCCAATGTGTTAAATAACAATGAATTCACATCAGCCTAATTTATAAGGAATAATGGTTTCATATATAAACTATAAAGATGAGGTTTCAAAAATGTGATCATAATGTTCAAGAAAACATTGCTTTGGTCAAAACTATAATAATAATAATATTATTATTATTATTATTATTATTATATGAAATTGGTGCAAAATTCTGGGGGAAATCTCTTTGCACTTTGCACGCATAGATTTGATTTTCTTTTTTTTTTCTTTTTTTTATGTAGAATGTGAGCCCCACATAGAGCTCACAATGTACATTTTTCCCTATCATTATGTCTTTTTTTTTGGAATATGGGATGGAAATCCATGCAAAAACGGGGAGAACATACAAACTCCTTATAGATGGTTTTATGCCCTTGGCGGGATTTGAACACCAGGACTCCAGCGCTGCAAGGCTGCAGTGCTAACCACTGAGCCACCGGGTGGCCCCTTAGATTTGATTTTCTTGATGTTTCAGAATTGAAAAAAATGAATATATTTGGCAGCAACCACTACAGATGGAGCCTACATTATTACTGGCCTAAAGAAAAACTACCAGTCTTAGTAAATGTAGAGCAGATTATTATGTGTAGTGCAGGGCCTGATATGTTGGTGAGGGACATAGAGACTCTGTCTTTGCAGAGTCAAGCGCCGCATCCAGAGAGCAGAGGTTGTACTTGCACTCTATCCTTAGTGCCTGAGGGGTCCGACGACCATTTTCCACATAGGACGACTCCATTAGTATAACTACAGTACATCATAGATGAGGGACCGTGTTACAGATTTTGCTTTGTCGCCCAAAAACTTCAGGTTACCTCTCTTTACAAATGTTGCCTCAAGTGATGTTAAAGATGTCTTTCTTCCAAATAAAGCAAATACATAGGGATTTAAATGCTTTAAGTTCTTGGAACAAACATAAACTATTGCATTCTGGGATTTCTTGTCCTCAGTTGAAGCTCCTCTGCCCTTTTTGACAAATCTGTGAAATTAGAACAGGTGTTACCTATATTACTGTATTCTTTACAATGGAAAGAGTTGCCCTGTGGTCATTGTACAGTGCTGCATAATTCAGAATTACCCTGAAATCTGATTCATCTGCACCTTCATTGTTTTAAGATTTACTATCATCATTTCTTACTGGGAGGCATTCCAGATTGCCTTCTAAATTGGCTACAGATGTTAGTGAATGCAGTAATGTGAGCTATTACTAGGATTTGATGCATGGATCATGTTTTCCTTTTTAATATGTACTCTATACATTAACTGCTTGTCAAATGCCGTATTGATTTTACATCATTTTGCTTGTGCATATACATTTTATCGCTATCTGCCCAGTATGGCCATTTATTGATTCATGCATTGATTATTTTCATTTTTTATGCATACCCATATAATAATAAATATGGTTAATAAATAGAGATGAGCGAACACTAAAATGTTCGAGGTTCGAAATTCGAATCGAACAGCCGCTCACTGTTCGTGTGTTCGAACGGGTTTCGAACCCCATTATAGTCTATGGGGAACATATACTCGTTAAGGGGGAAACCCAAATCCGTGTCTGGAGGGTCACCAAGTCCACTATGACACCACAGGAAATGATGCCAACACCTCTGGAATGACACTGGGACAGCAGGGGAAGCATGTCTGGGGGCATCTAACACACCAAAGACCCTCTATTACCCCAACATCACAGCCTAACAACTACACACTTTACACACTCAATACCACCTCTCTGACAGTAGGAAAACACCTTGAAACATGTGTATTTGGCACTTGCAGTGAGGAGAGCTTGTCACCAGCAGTGAATTTGGCCCTTGTAGTAAGTTGAGGTTGGCACCAACATTTGTTTTGAAAATCAGGGTGGATTGAGCCTCTAACCAGCAGAGTTTGGGCAAATTCATGGTGGAGGGAGCCTCTAAAAACCCCAGTTTGGACCAATTCATGGTGGAGGGAGCCTCTAAAAACCCCAGTTTGGACCAATTCATGGTGGAGGGAGCCTCTAAAAAACCCAGTTTGGACCAATTCATGGTGGAGGGAGCCTCTAAACAGCCCAGTTTGGACCAATTCATGGTGGAGGAAGCCTCTAAACAGCCCAGTTTGGGCAAATTCATGGTGGAGGGAGCCTCTAACCAGCCCAGTTTGGGCAAATTCATGGTGGAGGGAGCCTCTAAAAACCCCCGTTTGGACCAATTCATGGTGGAGGGAGCCTCTAAACAGCCCAGTTTGGGCAAATTCATGGTGGAGGGAGCCTCTAACCAGCCCAGTTTGGACCAATTCATGGTGGAGGGAGCCTCTAAAAACCCCAGTTTGGACCAATTCATGGTGGAGGGAGCCTCTAAAAACCCCAGTTTGGACCAATTCATGGTGGAGGGAGCCTCTAAAAACCCCAGTTTGGACCAATTCATGGTGGAGGGAGCCTCTAAACAGCCCAGTTTGGGCAAATTCATGGTGGAGGGAGCCTCTAAAAACCCCAGTTTGGACCAATTCATGGTGGAGGGAGCCTCTAAAAACCCCAATTTGGACCAATTCATGGTGGAGGGAGCCTCTAAACAGCCCAGTTTGGGCAAATTCATGGTGGAGGGAGCCTCTAAAAACCCCAGTTTGGACCAATTCATGGTGGAGGGAGCCTCTAAAAACCCCAGTTTGGACCAATTCATGGTGGAGGGAGCCTCTAAAAAACCCAGTTTGGACCAATTCATGGTGGAGGGAGCCTCTAAACAGCCCAGTTTGGGCAAATTCATGGTGGAGGGAGCCTCTAAAAACCCCAGTTTGGACCAATTCATGGTGGAGGGAGCCTCTAAAAACCCCAGTTTGGACCAATTCATGGTGGAGGGAGCCTCTAAAAACCCCAGTTTGGACCAATTCATGGTGGAGGGAGCCTCTAAAAAAACCAGTTTGGACCAATTCATGGTGGAGGGAGCCTCTAACCAGCCCAGTTTGGACCAATTCATGGTGGAGGGAGCCTCTAAAAACCCCAGTTTGGACCAATTCATGGTGGAGGGAGCCTCTAAACAGCCCAGTTTGGACCAATTCATGGTGGAGGGAGCCTCTAAAAACCCCAATTTGGACCAATTCATGGTGGAGGGAGCCTCTAACCAGCCCAGTTTGGACCAATTCATGGTGGAGGGAGCCTCTAACCAGCCCAGTTTGGGCAAATTCATGGTGGAGGGAGCCTCTAAAAACCCCAATTTGGACCAATTCATGGTGGAGGGAGCCTCTAAACAGCCCAGTTTGGGCAAATTCATGGTGGAGGGAGCCTCTAACCAGCAGAGTTGTGGGAAAGCAGGGTGGAGGGAGCCTCTAACCAGCAGAGTTGGTGGAAATCAGGGTGGAGGGAGCCTCTAACCAGCAGAGTTGGGGGAAATCATGTTGGAGGGAGCCTATTATTAGCAGAATTGTGCAACGCTTATGGTGGATGAGTATGAGGATGCGGAGGAATTGGAGAGGTTGAGTACAGACATGGAGTTTCATGTTGGGGTGCTTTACACAGGTGGGCACAAAAATGAAGGCTCTATCCAGTGGTGGTTCATTTTTATCAAAGTGAGCCGGTCGGCACTCTCAGCTGACAGACGGGTGCGCTTGTCAGTGATGATGCCACCGGCTGCACTGAACACCCTCTCAGATAGGACGCTGGCGGCAGGACAGGACAGCACCTCCAAGGCATATAGGGCAAGTTCAAGCCACAGGTCCAACTTCGACACCCAATACGTGTAGGGCGCAGAGGGGTCGGAGAGGACAGGGCTGTGGTCAGAAAGGTATTCCCGCAACATGCGCCTATACTTCTCACGCCTGGTGACACTAGGACCCTCTGTGGCGGCACTTTGGCGAGGGGGTGCCATCAAGGTGTCCCAGACCTTAGACAGTGTGTCCCTCGTTTGTGTGGACCGGTGAGAACTTGGTCGCCTACTGGAGGAACTGTCCTCCCTGCCGCCAACGTCACATGCTGGAAACATCTCCATCATATTCTGCACCAATTGCCTGTGGCAAGCATTGATGCGATTGGCCCTCCCCTCTACCGGAATAAAAGACGAGATGTTGTTTTTATACCGGGGGTCAAGGATAGCAAAGATCCAGTACTGGTTGTCCTCCATGATTTTGACAATACGCTTGTCGGTTGTAAAGCACCCCAACATGAACTCAGCCATGTCTGCCACAGTGTTAGTTGGCATGACTCCTCTGGCCCCACCGGAAAGTTCAATCTCCATTTCCTCCTCATCCTCCATGTCTACCCATCCGCGCTGCAACAATGGGACGATTCGAAGTTGCCCGGAAGCCTCCTGTATCACCATCACATCATCGGACAACTCTTCTTCCTCCTCCTCCTCCTCCTCCTCCTCCTCCATTAAACGCGATGAAGCGGACAGATGTGTGGACCTACTCTCCAGCTGTGACGGATCGGATGCTATCCCTGACTCCTCTGTGTGATCTGAGTTATCCCTGATGTCAATCAGGGATTCTCTCAGAACACACAAGAGCGGGATTGTAAGGCTCACCATCGCATCCTCAGAGCTCACCCTCCTTGTGGACTCCTCAAACACCCGTAGGATGTCACAAAGGTCTCTCATCCATGGCCACTCATGGATGAGAAACTGAGGCAGCTGACTTTGTGGCACCCTAGGGTTTTGTAGCTGGTATTCCATCAAAGGTCTCTGCTGCTCAACCACTCTATTCAACATCTGAAACGTTGAGTTCCAGCGTGTGGGGACGTCGCACAAAAGCCGGTGTTGTGGCACATGCAGGCGTTGCTGGAGAGATTTTAAGCTAGCAGCGGCTACTGTCGACTTGCGAAAGTGGGCGCACATGCGCCGCACTTTCACCAGTAGCTCTGGAATATTGGGGTAGCTCTTTAGGAAACGTTGCACCACTAGGTTGAAGACGTGGGCCAGGCATGGAACATGTTGGAGTCCGGCAAGCTCCAGAGCTGCTACCAGGTTCCGGCCGTTATCACAAACGACCATGCCTGGGCCCAGGTGCAGCGGCTCAAACCATATTGCCGTCTCATCGAGGAGGGCATCCCTCACCTCGGAGGCAGTGTGCTGTCTGTCCCCCAAACTGATCAGCTTCAGCACAGCCTGCTGACGTCTACCAACGCCAGTGCTGCAACGTTTCCAACTCGTAGCTGGGGTCAATCTAACAGCGGAGGAGGAGGCGGTGGCGGAGGAGGAGGCGGTAGAGGAGGAGGAGGAGGGGGGTGTTCTTCTCGTGTCCCTGCCAGGAATGTTAGGCGGGGAGACGAGGTACACCGGGCCAGTTTGGGAAGCAGTCCCAGCCTCAACTACATTCACCCAGTGTGCCGTCAGTGAAATGTAGCGTCCCTGTCCGCATGCACTTGTCCACGCGTCGGTGGTCAAGTGGACCTTTGTGCAAAGCGCGGAACTAAGGGCCCGCCTGATGTTGAGTGACACGTGCTGGTGCAAGGCTGGGACGGCACACCGGGAGAAGTAGTGACGGCTAGGGACGGCATAGCGAGGTGCCGCAGTTGCCATCAGGTCCAGGAAGGCGGGAGTTTCAACAAGCCGGAACGCCAACATCTCCTGGGCCAGCAGTTTAGCGATGTTGGCGTTCAAGGCTTGCGCGTGTGGGTGGTTAGCAGTGTATTTCTGCCGCCGCTCCAATGTCTGAGAGATGGTGGGTTGTTGTAAAGAAGCGCCTGATGGTGCCTTTGATGGTGCAGGAGAAGGAGATAAGACAGGAACAGGGGAGGATGAGGGAGAAGTCAACAAAGTGGCGGAGGCAGATGAAGTGGTGTCCTGGCTTGTCCTCTGGAGTGCATCGCCAGCACAGTCAGCAGTGGCAGTGGCAGAGGCAGAGGCAGTGGCAGAGGCAGTGGCAGTGGCATGAACGGCAGGCGGCCTTTGTCCTGCAGTTGCTGCCTGCCACTGATTCCAGTGCTTGGATTCCAAATGACGGCGCATTGAAGTGGTGGACAGGTTGCTCTTCTCAGAGCCCCTAATCAATTTCGAGAGGCAAATTGTGCAGACAACACTATATCTGTCCTCGGCGCATTCCTTGAAAAAACTCCACACCTTCGAGAAACGTGCCCTCGAGGTGGGAGTTTTTCGGGGCTGGGTACGAACTGGAACATCTTGGGAGATTCCGGGTGTGGCCTGGCTTCGCCTAAGCTGCTGACCTCTGCCTCTGCCTCTAGCTACCCTTTTTGGTGCTGCACTTGCCTCAACATCCACACTACTTTCCCCGCTTGACATCCCCCCTGTCCAGGTCGGGTCAGTGTCCTCATCATCCACCACTTCCTCTTCCAACTCCTGTCTCATCTCCTCCTCCCGCACAATGCGCCGGTCAACTGGATGCCCTGACGGCAACTGCGTCACATCATCGTCGATGAGGGTGGGTTGCTGGTCATCCACCACCAAATCGAACGGAGATGGAGGAGACTCTAGTGTTTGAGCATCTGGACACAGATGCTCCTCTGTTAGGTTCGTGGAATCGTGACGTGGAGAGGCAGGTTGAGGGACAATGAAAGGAGCGGAGAACAGCTCTGGGGAGCAGGGACAGTTGGGGTTATTGTTCTGTGAAGCTTGGGAATTTTGGGAGGAAGGAGGACAAGACTGTTGGGTAATAGGAGGAGAGGAGGCAGAGTCTGACTGGCTGCTGGACAATGTGCTGTAAGCGTTCTCTGACAGCCATTGCAAGACCTGTTCCTGGTTCTCGGGCCTACTAAGGTTTGTACCCTGCAGTTTAGTTAATGTGGCAAGCAACCCTGGCACTGTGGAGTGGCGCAATGCTTGCTGCCCCACAGGAGTAGGCACGGGACGCCCTGTGGCTTCACTGCTACCTTGCTCCCCAGAACCATTCCCCCGACCTCGCCCACGGCCTCATCCACGTCCCTTTCCGGGAGCCTTGCGCATTTTGAATTCCCAGTTAGAAATTGGCACTATATACCAGTAGCAAAAATTGTGGGTGCACGTAACCCCAATATATTCTTTGAATTCCCAGTCAGACAATGGCACTATATACCAGTAGCAAGAAATGAGGGTATTTATAACCCCAATATATTCTTTGAATTACCAGTCAGAAACTGGCACTATATGGCAGTAGCAAGAAATGAGGGTATTTATAACCCGAATATATTCTTTGAATTCCCAGTCAGACAATGGCACTGTATACCAGTAGTAAAAATTGTGGGTGCACGTAACCCCAATATATTCTTTGAATTACCAGTCAGAAACTGGCACTATATGGCAGTAGCAAGAAATGAGGGTATTTGTAACCCCAATATATTCTTTGAATTCCCAGTCAGAAACTGGCACTGTATACCAGTAGTAAAAATTGTGGGTGCACGTAACCCCAATATATTCTTTGAATTCCCAGTCAGACAATGGCACTATATACCAGTAGCAAGAAATGAGGGTATTTATAACCCCAATATATTCTTTGAATTCCCAGTCAGAAACTGGCACTATATGGCAGTAGCAAGAAATGAGGGTATTTATAACCCCAATATATTCTTTGAATTCCCAGTCAGACAATGGCACTGTATACCAGTAGTAAAAATTGTGGGTGCACGTAACCCCAATATATTCTTTGAATTACCAGTCAGAAACTGGCACTATATGGCAGTAGCAAGAAATGAGGGTATTTGTAACCCCAATATATTCTTTGAATTACCAGTCAGAAACTGGCACTATATGGCAGTAGCAAGAAATGAGGGTATTTGTAACCCCAATATATTCTTTGAATTCCCAGTCAGAAACTGGCACTGTATACCAGTAGTAAAAATTGTGGGTGCACGTAACCCCAATATATTCTTTGAATTCCCAGTCAGACAATGGCACTATATACCAGTAGCAAGAAATGAGGGTATTTATAACCCCAATATATTCTTTGAATTACCAGTCAGAAACTGGCACTATATGGCAGTAGCAAGAAATGAGGGTATTTGTAACCCCAATATATTCTTTGAATTCCCAGTCAGAAACTGGCACTGTATACCAGTAGTAAAAATTGTGGGTGCACGTAACCCCAATATATTCTTTGAATTCCCAGTCAGACAATGGCACTATATACCAGTAGCAAGAAATGAGGGTATTTATAACCCCAATATATTCTTTGAATTCCCAGTCAGACAATGGCACTGTATACCAGTAGTAAAAATTGTGGGTGCACGTAACCCCAATATATTCTTTGAATTCCCAGTCAGAAACTGGCACTATATGGCAGTAGCAAGAAATGAGGGTATTTATAACCCCAATATATTCTTTGAATTCCCAGTCAGACAATGGCACTGTATACCAGTAGTAAAAATTGTGGGTGCACGTAACCCCAATATATTCTTTGAATTACCAGTCAGAAACTGGCACTATATGGCAGTAGCAAGAAATGAGGGTATTTGTAACCCCAATATATTCTTTGAATTCCCAGTCAGAAACTGGCACTGTATACCAGTAGTAAAAATTGTGGGTGCACGTAACCCCAATATATTCTTTGAATTCCCAGTCAGACAATGGCACTATATACCAGTAGCAAGAAATGAGGGTATTTATAACCCCAATATATTCTTTGAATTCCCAGTCAGAAACTGGCACTATATGGCAGTAGCAAGAAATGAGGGTATTTATAACCCCAATATATTCTTTGAATTCCCAGTCAGACAATGGCACTGTATACCAGTAGTAAAAATTGTGGGTGCACGTAACCCCAATATATTCTTTGAATTACCAGTCAGAAACTGGCACTATATGGCAGTAGCAAGAAATGAGGGTATTTGTAACCCCAATATATTCTTTGAATTCCCAGTCAGAAACTGGCACTGTATACCAGTAGTAAAAATTGTGGGTGCACGTAACCCCAATATATTCTTTGAATTCCCAGTCAGACAATGGCACTATATACCAGTAGCAAGAAATGAGGGTATTTATAACCCCAATATATTCTTTGAATTCCCAGTCAGAAACTGGCACTATATGGCAGTAGCAAGAAATGAGGGTATTTAAAACCCCAATATATTCTTTGAATTCCCAGTCAGACAATGGCACTGTATACCAGTAGTAAAAATTGTGGGTGCACGTAACCCCAATATATTCTTTGAATTACCAGTCAGAAACTGGCACTATATGGCAGTAGCAAGAAATGAGGGTATTTGTAACCCCAATATATTCTTTGAATTCCCAGTCAGAAACTGGCACTGTATACCAGTAGTAAAAATTGTGGGTGCACGTAACCCCAATATATTCTTTGAATTCCCAGTCAGACAATGGCACTATATACCAGTAGCAAGAAATGAGGGTATTTATAACCCCAATATATTCTTTGAATTACCAGTCAGAAACTGGCACTATATGGCAGTAGCAAGAAATGAGGGTATTTGTAACCCCAATATATTCTTTGAATTCCCAGTCAGAAACTGGCACTGTATACCAGTAGTAAAAATTGTGGGTGCACGTAACCCCAATATATTCTTTGAATTACCAGTCAGAAACTGGCACTATATGGCAGTAGCAAGAAATGAGGGTATTTGTAACCCCAATATATTCTTTGAATTCCCAGTCAGAAACTGGCACTGTATACCAGTAGTAAAAATTGTGGGTGCACGTAACCCCAATATATTCTTTGAATTCCCAGTCAGACAATGGCACTATATACCAGTAGCAAGAAATGAGGGTATTTATAACCCCAATATATTCTTTGAATTACCAGTCAGAAACTGGCACTATATGGCAGTAGCAAGAAATGAGGGTATTTGTAACCCCAATATATTCTTTGAATTCCCAGTCAGAAAATGGCACTGTATACCAGTAGTAAAAATTGTGGGTGCACGTAACCCCAATATATTCTTTGAATTCCCAGTCAGACAATGGCACTATATACCAGTAGCAAGAAATGAGGGTATTTATAACCCCAATATATTCTTTGAATTCCCAGTCAGACAATGGCACTGTATACCAGTAGTAAAAATTGTGGGTGCACGTAACCCCAATATATTCTTTGAATTCCCAGTCAGAAACTGGCACTATATGGCAGTAGCAAGAAATGAGGGTATTTATAACCCCAATATATTCTTTGAATTCCCAGTCAGACAATGGCACTGTATACCAGTAGTAAAAATTGTGGGTGTACATAACCCCAATATATTCTTTGAATTACCAGTCAGAAACTGGCACTATATGGCAGTAGCAAGAAATGAGGGTATTTGTAACCCCAATATATTCTTTGAATTCCCAGTCAGAAACTGGCACTGTATACCAGTAGTAAAAATTGTGGGTGCACGTAACCCCAATATATTCTTTGAATTACCAGTCAGAAACTGGCACTATATGGCAGTAGCAAGAAATGAGGGTATTTGTAACCCCAATATATTCTTTGAATTCCCAGTCAGAAACTGGCACTGTATACCAGTAGTAAAAATTGTGGGTGCACGTAACCCCAATATATTCTTTGAATTCCCAGTCAGACAATGGCACTATATACCAGTAGCAAGAAATGAGGGTATTTATAACCCCAATATATTCTTTGAATTCCCAGTCAGACAATGGCACTGTATACCAGTAGTAAAAATTGTGGGTGCACGTAACCCCAATATATTCTTTGAATTCCCAGTCAGAAACTGGCACTATATGGCAGTAGCAAGAAATGAGGGTATTTATAACCCCAATATATTCTTTGAATTCCCAGTCAGACAATGGCACTGTATACCAGTAGTAAAAATTGTGGGTGCACGTAACCCCAATATATTCTTTGAATTACCAGTCAGAAACTGGCACTATATGGCAGTAGCAAGAAATGAGGGTATTTGTAACCCCAATATATTCTTTGAATTACCAGTCAGAAACTGGCACTATATGGCAGTAGCAAGAAATGAGGGTATTTGTAACCCCAATATATTCTTTGAATTCCCAGTCAGAAACTGGCACTGTATACCAGTAGTAAAAATTGTGGGTGCACGTAACCCCAATATATTCTTTGAATTCCCAGTCAGACAATGGCACTATATACCAGTAGCAAGAAATGAGGGTATTTATAACCCCAATATATTCTTTGAATTACCAGTCAGAAACTGGCACTATATGGCAGTAGCAAGAAATGAGGGTATTTGTAACCCCAATATATTCTTTGAATTCCCAGTCAGAAACTGGCACTGTATACCAGTAGTAAAAATTGTGGGTGCACGTAACCCCAATATATTCTTTGAATTCCCAGTCAGACAATGGCACTATATACCAGTAGCAAGAAATGAGGGTATTTATAACCCCAATATATTCTTTGAATTCCCAGTCAGACAATGGCACTGTATACCAGTAGTAAAAATTGTGGGTGCACGTAACCCCAATATATTCTTTGAATTCCCAGTCAGAAACTGGCACTATATGGCAGTAGCAAGAAATGAGGGTATTTATAACCCCAATATATTCTTTGAATTCCCAGTCAGACAATGGCACTGTATACCAGTAGTAAAAATTGTGGGTGCACGTAACCCCAATATATTCTTTGAATTACCAGTCAGAAACTGGCACTATATGGCAGTAGCAAGAAATGAGGGTATTTGTAACCCCAATATATTCTTTGAATTCCCAGTCAGAAACTGGCACTGTATACCAGTAGTAAAAATTGTGGGTGCACGTAACCCCAATATATTCTTTGAATTACCAGTCAGAAACTGGCACTATATGGCAGTAGCAAGAAATGAGGGTATTTGTAACCCCAATATATTCTTTGAATTCCCAGTCAGACAATGGCACTGTATACCAGTAGTAAAAATTGTGGGTGCACGTAACCCCAATATATTCTTTGAATTCCCAGTCAGAAACTGGCACTATATGCAGTAGCAAGAAATGAGGGTATTTATAACCCCAATATATTCTTTGAATTCCCAGTCAGACAATGGCACTGTATACCAGTAGTAAAAATTGTGGGTGCACGTAACCCCAATATATTCTTTGAATTACCAGTCAGAAACTGGCACTATATGGCAGTAGCAAGAAATGAGGGTATTTGTAACCCCAATATATTCTTTGAATTCCCAGTCAGAAACTGGCACTGTATACCAGTAGTAAAAATTGTGGGTGCACGTAACCCCAATATATACTTTGAATTCCCAGTCAGACAATGGCACTATATACCAGTAGCAAGAAATGAGGGTATTTATAACCCCAATATATTCTTTGAATTACCAGTCAGAAACTGGCACTATATGGCAGTAGCAAGAAATGAGGGTATTTATAACCCCAATATATTCTTTGAATTCCCAGTCAGACAATGGCACTGTATACCAGTAGTAAAAATTGTGGGTGCACGTAACCCCAATATATTCTTTGAATTCCCAGTCAGAAACTGGCACTATATGGCAGTAGCAAGAAATGAGGGTATTTATAACCCCAATATATTCTTTGAATTCCCAGTCAGACAATGGCACTGTATACCAGTAGTAAAAATTGTGGGTGCACGTAACCCCAATATATTCTTTGAATTACCAGTCAGAAACTGGCACTATATGGCAGTAGCAAGAAATGAGGGTATTTGTAACCCCAATATATTCTTTGAATTCCCAGTCAGAAACTGGCACTGTATACCAGTAGTAAAAATTGTGGGTGCACGTAACCCCAATATATTCTTTGAATTACCAGTCAGAAACTGGCACTATATGGCAGTAGCAAGAAATGAGGGTATTTGTAACCCCAATATATTCTTTGAATTCCCAGTCAGACAATGGCACTGTATACCAGTAGTAAAAATTGTGGGTGCACGTAACCCCAATATATTCTTTGAATTCCCAGTCAGACAATGGCACTATATACCAGTAGCAAGAAATGAGGGTATTTATAACCCCAATATATTCTTTGAATTCCCAGTCAGACAATGGCACTGTATACCAGTAGTAAAAATTGTGGGTGCACGTAACCCCAATATATTCTTTGAATTCCCAGTCAGAAACTGGCACTATATGGCAGTAGCAAGAAATGAGGGTATTTATAACCCCAATATATTCTTTGAATTCCCAGTCAGACAATGGCACTGTATACCAGTAGTAAAAATTGTGGGTGCACGTAACCCCAATATATTCTTTGAATTACCAGTCAGAAACTGGCACTATATGGCAATAGCAAGAAATGAGGGTATTTGTAACCCCAATATATTCTTTGAATTCCCAGTCAGAAACTGGCACTGTATACCAGTAGTAAAAATTGTGGGTGCACGTAACCCCAATATATTCTTTGAATTCCCAGTCAGAAACTGGCACTATATGCAGTAGCAAGAAATGAGGGTATTTATAACCCCAATATATTCTTTGAATTCCCAGTCAGACAATGGCACTGTATACCAGTAGTAAAAATTGTGGGTGCACGTAACCCCAATATATTCTTTGAATTACCAGTCAGAAACTGGCACTATATGGCAGTAGCAAGAAATGAGGGTATTTGTAACCCCAATATATTCTTTGAATTCCCAGTCAGAAACTGGCACTGTATACCAGTAGTAAAAATTGTGGGTGCACGTAACCCCAATATATTCTTTGAATTCCCAGTCAGACAATGGCACTATATACCAGTAGCAAGAAATGAGGGTATTTATAACCCCAATATATTCTTTGAATTCCCAGTCAGAAACTGGCACTATATGGCAGTAGCAAGAAATGAGGGTATTTATAACCCCAATATATTCTTTGAATTCCCAGTCAGACAATGGCACTGTATACCAGTAGTAAAAATTGTGGGTGCACGTAACCCCAATATATTCTTTGAATTACCAGTCAGAAACTGGCACTATATGGCAGTAGCAAGAAATGAGGGTATTTGTAACCCCAATATATTCTTTGAATTCCCAGTCAGAAACTGGCACTGTATACCAGTAGTAAAAATTGTGGGTGCACGTAACCCCAATATATTCTTTGAATTCCCAGTCAGACAATGGCACTATATACCAGTAGCAAGAAATGAGGGTATTTATAACCCCAATATATTCTTTGAATTCCCAGTCAGAAACTGGCACTATATGGCAGTAGCAAGAAATGAGGGTATTTAAAACCCCAATATATTCTTTGAATTCCCAGTCAGACAATGGCACTGTATACCAGTAGTAAAAATTGTGGGTGCACGTAACCCCAATATATTCTTTGAATTACCAGTCAGAAACTGGCACTATATGGCAGTAGCAAGAAATGAGGGTATTTGTAACCCCAATATATTCTTTGAATTCCCAGTCAGAAACTGGCACTGTATACCAGTAGTAAAAATTGTGGGTGCACGTAACCCCAATATATTCTTTGAATTCCCAGTCAGACAATGGCACTATATACCAGTAGCAAGAAATGAGGGTATTTATAACCCCAATATATTCTTTGAATTACCAGTCAGAAACTGGCACTATATGGCAGTAGCAAGAAATGAGGGTATTTGTAACCCCAATATATTCTTTGAATTCCCAGTCAGAAACTGGCACTGTATACCAGTAGTAAAAATTGTGGGTGCACGTAACCCCAATATATTCTTTGAATTACCAGTCAGAAACTGGCACTATATGGCAGTAGCAAGAAATGAGGGTATTTGTAACCCCAATATATTCTTTGAATTCCCAGTCAGAAACTGGCACTGTATACCAGTAGTAAAAATTGTGGGTGCACGTAACCCCAATATATTCTTTGAATTCCCAGTCAGACAATGGCACTATATACCAGTAGCAAGAAATGAGGGTATTTATAACCCCAATATATTCTTTGAATTACCAGTCAGAAACTGGCACTATATGGCAGTAGCAAGAAATGAGGGTATTTGTAACCCCAATATATTCTTTGAATTCCCAGTCAGAAAATGGCACTGTATACCAGTAGTAAAAATTGTGGGTGCACGTAACCCCAATATATTCTTTGAATTCCCAGTCAGACAATGGCACTATATACCAGTAGCAAGAAATGAGGGTATTTATAACCCCAATATATTCTTTGAATTCCCAGTCAGACAATGGCACTGTATACCAGTAGTAAAAATTGTGGGTGCACGTAACCCCAATATATTCTTTGAATTCCCAGTCAGAAACTGGCACTATATGGCAGTAGCAAGAAATGAGGGTATTTATAACCCCAATATATTCTTTGAATTCCCAGTCAGACAATGGCACTGTATACCAGTAGTAAAAATTGTGGGTGTACATAACCCCAATATATTCTTTGAATTACCAGTCAGAAACTGGCACTATATGGCAGTAGCAAGAAATGAGGGTATTTGTAACCCCAATATATTCTTTGAATTCCCAGTCAGAAACTGGCACTGTATACCAGTAGTAAAAATTGTGGGTGCACGTAACCCCAATATATTCTTTGAATTACCAGTCAGAAACTGGCACTATATGGCAGTAGCAAGAAATGAGGGTATTTGTAACCCCAATATATTCTTTGAATTCCCAGTCAGAAACTGGCACTGTATACCAGTAGTAAAAATTGTGGGTGCACGTAACCCCAATATATTCTTTGAATTCCCAGTCAGACAATGGCACTATATACCAGTAGCAAGAAATGAGGGTATTTATAACCCCAATATATTCTTTGAATTCCCAGTCAGACAATGGCACTGTATACCAGTAGTAAAAATTGTGGGTGCACGTAACCCCAATATATTCTTTGAATTCCCAGTCAGAAACTGGCACTATATGGCAGTAGCAAGAAATGAGGGTATTTATAACCCCAATATATTCTTTGAATTCCCAGTCAGACAATGGCACTGTATACCAGTAGTAAAAATTGTGGGTGCACGTAACCCCAATATATTCTTTGAATTACCAGTCAGAAACTGGCACTATATGGCAGTAGCAAGAAATGAGGGTATTTGTAACCCCAATATATTCTTTGAATTACCAGTCAGAAACTGGCACTATATGGCAGTAGCAAGAAATGAGGGTATTTGTAACCCCAATATATTCTTTGAATTCCCAGTCAGAAACTGGCACTGTATACCAGTAGTAAAAATTGTGGGTGCACGTAACCCCAATATATTCTTTGAATTCCCAGTCAGACAATGGCACTATATACCAGTAGCAAGAAATGAGGGTATTTATAACCCCAATATATTCTTTGAATTACCAGTCAGAAACTGGCACTATATGGCAGTAGCAAGAAATGAGGGTATTTGTAACCCCAATATATTCTTTGAATTCCCAGTCAGAAACTGGCACTGTATACCAGTAGTAAAAATTGTGGGTGCACGTAACCCCAATATATTCTTTGAATTCCCAGTCAGACAATGGCACTATATACCAGTAGCAAGAAATGAGGGTATTTATAACCCCAATATATTCTTTGAATTCCCAGTCAGACAATGGCACTGTATACCAGTAGTAAAAATTGTGGGTGCACGTAACCCCAATATATTCTTTGAATTCCCAGTCAGAAACTGGCACTATATGGCAGTAGCAAGAAATGAGGGTATTTATAACCCCAATATATTCTTTGAATTCCCAGTCAGACAATGGCACTGTATACCAGTAGTAAAAATTGTGGGTGCACGTAACCCCAATATATTCTTTGAATTACCAGTCAGAAACTGGCACTATATGGCAGTAGCAAGAAATGAGGGTATTTGTAACCCCAATATATTCTTTGAATTCCCAGTCAGAAACTGGCACTGTATACCAGTAGTAAAAATTGTGGGTGCACGTAACCCCAATATATTCTTTGAATTACCAGTCAGAAACTGGCACTATATGGCAGTAGCAAGAAATGAGGGTATTTGTAACCCCAATATATTCTTTGAATTCCCAGTCAGAAACTGGCACTGTATACCAGTAGTAAAAATTGTGGGTGCACGTAACCCCAATATATTCTTTGAATTACCAGTCAGAAACTGGCACTATATGGCAGTAGCAAGAAATGAGGGTATTTGTAACCCCAATATATTCTTTGAATTCCCAGTCAGACAATGGCACTGTATACCAGTAGTAAAAATTGTGGGTGCACGTAACCCCAATATATTCTTTGAATTCCCAGTCAGAAACTGGCACTATATGCAGTAGCAAGAAATGAGGGTATTTATAACCCCAATATATTCTTTGAATTCCCAGTCAGACAATGGCACTGTATACCAGTAGTAAAAATTGTGGGTGCACGTAACCCCAATATATTCTTTGAATTCCCAGTCAGAAACTGGCACTATATGGCAGTAGCAAGAAATGAGGGTATTTGTAACCCCAATATATTCTTTGAATTCCCAGTCAGAAACTGGCACTGTATACCAGTAGTAAAAATTGTGGGTGCACGTAACCCCAATATATACTTTGAATTCCCAGTCAGACACTGGCACTATATACCAGTAGCAAGAAATGAGGGTATTTATAACCCCAATATATTCTTTGAATTACCAGTCAGAAACTGGCACTATATGGCAGTAGCAAGAAATGAGGGTATTTATAACCCCAATATATTCTTTGAATTCCCAGTCAGACAATGGCACTGTATACCAGTAGTAAAAATTGTGGGTGCACGTAACCCCAATATATTCTTTGAATTCCCAGTCAGAAACTGGCACTATATGGCAGTAGCAAGAAATGAGGGTATTTATAACCCCAATATATTCTTTGAATTCCCAGTCAGACAATGGCACTGTATACCAGTAGTAAAAATTGTGGGTGCACGTAACCCCAATATATTCTTTGAATTACCAGTCAGAAACTGGCACTATATGGCAGTAGCAAGAAATGAGGGTATTTGTAACCCCAATATATTCTTTGAATTCCCAGTCAGAAACTGGCACTGTATACCAGTAGTAAAAATTGTGGGTGCACGTAACCCCAATATATTCTTTGAATTACCAGTCAGAAACTGGCACTATATGGCAGTAGCAAGAAATGAGGGTATTTGTAACCCCAATATATTCTTTGAATTCCCAGTCAGACAATGGCACTGTATACCAGTAGTAAAAATTGTGGGTGCACGTAACCCCAATATATTCTTTGAATTCCCAGTCAGACAATGGCACTATATACCAGTAGCAAGAAATGAGGGTATTTATAACCCCAATATATTCTTTGAATTCCCAGTCAGACAATGGCACTGTATACCAGTAGTAAAAGTTGTGGGTGCACGTAACCCCAATATATTCTTTGAATTCCCAGTCAGAAACTGGCACTATATGGCAGTAGCAAGAAATGAGGGTATTTATAACCCCAATATATTCTTTGAATTCCCAGTCAGACAATGGCACTGTATACCAGTAGTAAAAATTGTGGGTGCACGTAACCCCAATATATTCTTTGAATTACCAGTCAGAAACTGGCACTATATGGCAATAGCAAGAAATGAGGGTATTTGTAACCCCAATATATTCTTTGAATTCCCAGTCAGAAACTGGCACTGTATACCAGTAGTAAAAATTGTGGGTGCACGTAACCCCAATATATTCTTTGAATTCCCAGTCAGACAATGGCACTATATGGCAGTAGCAAAAATAGTGGGTGTATATAGCCCCAATTCTATTGCTAGGGGACTTGCAGGGTATTTCTGGGGTGAAGGTGGGGGGGCACACCGTCGGAACGGGTATCGGGGGTATATATCGGGTATACGGGAATACACTGACAGTGTATTCCATTCAGGATCCTGGGAAAGCTGGGTTGCGGCGATTGAGCCCGTCAGTGCCACGTTACACTGACAAGCTTCTCCCTGGAATTTAGCTCTTACAAGAGCTGTTGTGGTTGTCTTCTCCTTCCTATCCTAGCCTGTCCCTGCCTACCCAGAATCTAAGCCCTAGCTAGCTGGACGGAAACCTCCGTCCTCGGTGAATTGCAAGCTCAGAATGACGCGAACCTGGGCGGCGCTGTTCTTTTAAATTAGAGGTCACATGTTTTCGGCAGCCAATGGGTTTTGCCTACTTTTCTCAACGTCACCGGTGTCGTAGTTCCTGTCCCACCTACCCTGCGCTGTTATTGGAGCAAAAAAGGCGCCAGGGAAGGTGGGAGGGGAATCGAGTAATGGCGCACTTTACCACGCGGTGTTCGATTCGATTCGAACATGCCGAACAGCCTAATATCCGATCGAACATGAGTTCGATAGAACACTGTTCGCTCATCTCTATTAATAAATACATGGTTAATGGGATTTCTGGTTTGACAGTCATAGCTATCAGTCACATGACTTGTTACCGCTATTAATATGACGATGTCAATGCATAGTGTTCAGGCAACGTAAAAGCTACAGATGGACACTACATATATCAATTAACTCTGCGCTCAGTATTGCCCATAAATATAATCATGTAATTCTCATTGTAAATGGAAGGTCATACTTTTTCTCATTAGTTATGAGATCACAGCTTGCTCTCCCTTTACTCATCAAATGGGCTAAATAACCATATACCATAGAAAGAGGTCAAAGTTCTATAGAAGCTAAATAATATATGTTACAGTTAAGCAGCGCCATCATTCACTGTAAATGTGTAGGAAAGCGGTCAGTGGAGCTCAAATGTGAGAGTTAATTTTCAGGCCATATTGATTTCTATAATTCCAGATGGTTCACTGCTCTGCGTTCAAGAATAAGATGTTCTTTAGTAAATCTAAAGTCATCATATCATAAGATGAAGTTGTTACCCTCCACCACAACAACAGATGGCAAGTAATGAAAGGGCATACTTGAAGGCATATTTTTCCATGTTTTCAATAAACAATATGTATTTATTGTCTACCTAGATTGTTTATTGCATTACCTTGGTATCCAAAGGTGAAACTATAATTTACTTGAGCAAAAGACCCAGATAGAGCCAGGAACAATGGAAAGTGCTTTCTTTACCCTTCATGTCTGTATAAGAGAAGCATCTAGTTCTTTGTCATTACATCTTCTTGGACATGTGATTACAATATTTTTGTTATTCCCTGTGGACCATGTTGTATGCCAGGGGTCCTCAAACTGTGGCCCGCGGGCCACATGCGACCCGCCAAGCACTTCTGTCTTGCCCCGCCGACAACGCCGGCAGGCATGCATTTATAATGAAGCTCCTGGGGAGCTCGAGCAAGGCCATAGAGCGCACTTCACTTTACCTATTGGAGGGCACCGCTCCCGATGTCTGTGCGACCTGCTCTGCCTCCGGCCCACTGTTTAAAAAGTTTGAGGACCCCTGTTGTATGCCAATGTGGGGAAGTTAGCTCGGTAGAAGCAGTGGTGAGGACCGAATACAGTAAAAACAGGGACATAAGATATGCAGCAAACTGGTTTATTTAGTAAAAACATGAGCAAAACTAAATACAGCCTTAACTTCAGGCAAAAACTAAAATAAAAACCTGCTCGTCTGAGCAACTAAATAAACAGAACTGATAACGTAACTGTACGTGTGGCTTACTTCCAGCCACACAAACAAAATAAGCGCAATATTTTCACCTCAGACTCAGGATTACAGGACAGATCCATACACCTCCTTTCACCTCATGGAACTGCCTTGCAATGCAGGCTCTGCAGCCTTTTTCTGGCCCAGTAATGAGCCAAGGATCTACACCTGTGCTGAGGCCTACTCCAGATCCGCCCTGGACCACACATATGTCAGAAACCTGGGGTTGATATATCTGGACTCCAGCACTCTGCCTGTCACCTTCTCACAGCAGTCATTACAATATTTTTGTTATTCCCTGTGGACCATGTGATAACCATATAAAGTAAGATCCCACTATCTTCGGATTCATTAACCATAGTGTTGCTTAACCACAGTAAGCAGCAACACATTTTATATCACAATGATCATATCATCACAGATAGCAATGGTGCAGGAAGCACAGATCTTGGGTTTGCAACTTTTACATGCCTGATGCGGCAAAAATTGTCACAATTAGCATTTCTAGAAGCATTTTTATGAAAGTTTTGATAAGTCATTGTAAAGGTCATAGGCCACCACCAGATTTATCACCACCAGAAAAATGGTGAAAATGATGCCTGAAATCTACTGCAGCTATAATGCTGGCATACATTTCAGTATAGGTGTAAAGCCAGATTTATGAGCTCATCAGCTACATCCTCTACTGGCGCAAGTGATAACTTACATTGTCTTTCTTCATAAATCTCCCCTACTGTGTATAGGAAGGCTTGTGCAGGGGCCAAGTGTTGGATCCCCATTTATATTAATCATCTATTTTGAGGATAGTTCATCCATTGTATGTCTTGGACAACCGATTATATTGTACCATTACAATTAGGAATAGTACTGTCTGCATAAATGCTTGTTCCTATCCATTGCTTCAAGTATCTGCTGGTAGGCTTGGAACTTATTCTCCATATATTCTAAGGTCTTCAAAATTATCTATTTCATATATTTTAGTTGTGCAACAAATATCTGTTTTGTCCTAATGTTACGGTTCAGTTTTTGGTATTGTTGTAATTTGAGCAAAACTACCATAACTCATATATGTGAACACTGTTCATTTATTACATGTTAAAACAACATTAGACCCCAATGGAGGCCCAGGGGAGGTGCAGCAACATAAACAATTAGACTCAATTTGCCTTACCTCTCCTAGGCATCCAGCGGTCCTCCCGGCATGCTCTTATGACCACTGGCTGATGTCACAAACCTCTGAGAATCATTACGTGGGTGTGCCTCAGAGGTGACCCTAGGGTGCATGACAGCAACCAAAAGTGGGGGGAGAACTAAAGGGATATGCTCTGGAGAGGTAAGGTAAGTTGAGAATAATGGTTTGCTATGTTAATACAACTCCCCTGAGCCTCCATTTATCACACTCTGGGGTCTAAATAACCTCAAAAGATATGGGTCAAACCTGACAATTTTGGAAAATTCTAATTGAATCTCATTTGCTCCAAACCCATCTTTACTAGAGATGAGCGAACACTAAAATGTTCGAGGTTCGAAATTCGATTCGAACAGCCGCTCACTGTTCGAGTGTTCGAATGGGTTTCGAACCCCATTATAGTCTATGGGGAACATAAACTCGTTAAGGGGGAAACCCAAATTCGTGTCTGGAGGGTCACCAAGTCCACTATGACACCCCAGGAAATGATACCAACACCCTGGAATGACACTGGGACAGCAGGGGAAGCATGTCTGGGGGCATAAAAGTCACTTTATTTCATGGAAATCCCTGTCAGTTTGCGATTTTCGCAAGCTAACTTTTCCCCATAGAAATGCATTGGCCAGTGCTGATTGGCCAGAGTACGGAACTCGACCAATCAGCGCTGGCTCTGCTGGAGGAGGCGGAGTCTAAGATAGCTCCACACCAGTCTCCATTCAGGTCCGACCTTAGACTCCGCCTCCTCCGGCAGAGCCAGCGCTGATTGGCCGAAGGCTGGCCAATGCATTCCTATGCGAATGCAGACTTAGCAGTGCTGAGTCAGTTTTGCTCAACTACACATCTGATGCACACTCGGCACTGCTACATCAGATGTAGCAATCTGATGTAGCAGAGCCGAGGGTGCACTAGAACCCCTGTGCAAACTCAGTTCACGCTAATAGAATGCATTGGCCAGCGCTGATTGGCCAATGCATTCTATTAGCCCGATGAAGTAGAGCTGAATGTGTGTGCTAAGCACACACATTCAGCTCTACTTCATCGGGCTAATAGAATGCATTGGCCAGCGCTGATTGGCCAGAGTACGGAACTCGACCAATCAGCGCTGGCTCTGCTGGAGGAGGCGGAGTCTAAGATCGCTCCACACCAGTCTCCATTCAGGTCCGACCTTAGACTCCGCCTCCTCCGGCAGAGCCAGCGCTGATTGGCCGAAGGCTGGCCAATGCATTCCTATGCGAATGCAGAGACTTAGCAGTGCTGAGTCAGTTTTGCTCAACTACACATCTGATGCACACTCGGCACTGCTACATCAGATGTAGCAATCTGATGTAGCAGAGCCGAGGGTGCACTAGAACCCCTGTGCAAACTCAGTTCACGCTAATAGAATGCATTGGCCAGCACTGATTGGCCAATGCATTCTATTAGCCCGATGAAGTACAGCTGAATGTGTGTGCTAAGCACACTCATTCAGCACTGCTTCATCACGCCAATACAATGCATTAGCCAGTGCTGATTGGCCAGAGTACGGAATTCGGCCAATCAGCGCTGGCCAATGCATTCTATTAGCCCGATGAAGTAGAGCTGAATGTGTGTGCTAAGCACACACATTCAGCACTGCTTCATCACGCCAATACAATGCATTAGCCAGTGCTGATTGGCCAGAGTACGGAATTCGGCCAATCAGCGCTGGCTCTGCTGGAGGAGGCGGAGTCTAAGGTCGGACCTGAATGGAGACTGGTGTGGAGCGATCTTAGACTCCGCCTCCTCCAGCAGAGCCAGCGCTGATTGGCCGAATTCCATACTCTGGCCAATCAGCGCTGGCCAATGCATTCTATTAGCCCGATGAAGTAGAGCTGAATGTGTGTGCTAAGCACACACATTCAGCACTGCTTCATCACGCCAATACAATGCATTAGCCAGTGCTGATTGGCCAGAGTACGGAATTCGGCCAATCAGCGCTGGCCAATGCATTCTATTAGCCCGATGAAGTAGAGCTGAATGTGTGTGCTAAGCACACACATTCAGCACTGCTTCATCACGCCAATACAATGCATTAGCCAGTGCTGATTGGCCAGAGTACGGAATTCGGCCAATCAGCGCTGGCTCTGCTGGAGGAGGCGGAGTCTAAGATCGCTCCACACCAGTCTCCATTCAGGTCCGACCTTAGACTCCGCCTCCTCCAGCAGAGCCAGCGCTGATTGGCCGAATTCCGTACTCTGGCCAATCAGCACTGGCTAATGCATTGTATTGGCGTGATGAAGCAGTGCTGAATGTGTGTGCTTAGCACACACATTCAGCTCTACTTCATCGGGCTAATAGAATGCATTGGCCAGCGCTGATTGGCCAGAGTACGGAATTCGGCCAATCAGCGCTGGCTCTGCTGGAGGAGGCGGAGTCTAAGATCGCTCCACACCAGTCTCCATTCAGGTCCGACCTTAGACTCCGCCTCCTCCAGCAGAGCCAGCGCTGATTGGCCAGAGTACGGAATTCGGCCAATCAGCACTGGCTAATGCATTGTATTGGCGTGATGAAGCAGTGCTGAATGTGTGTGCTTAGCACACACATTCAGCTCTACTTCATCGGGCTAATAGAATGCATTGGCCAGCGCTGATTGGCCGAATTCCGTACTCTGGCCAATCAGCACTGGCTAATGCATTGTATTGGCGTGATGAAGCAGTGCTGAATGTGTGTGCTTAGCACACACATTCAGCTCTACTTCATCGGGCTAATAGAATGCATTGGCCAATCAGCGCTGGCCAATGCATTCTATTAGCGTGAACTGAGTTTGCACAGGGGTTCTAGTGCACCCTCTGCTCTGCTACATCAGATTGCTACATCTGATGTAGCAGTGCCGAGTGTGCATCAGATGTGTAGTTGAGCAAAACTGACTCAGCACTGCTAAGTCTCTGCATTCGCATAGGAATGCATTGGCCAGCCTTCGGCCAATCAGCGCTGGCTCTGCCAGAGGAGGCGGAGTCTAAGGTCGGACCTGAATGGAGACTGGTGTGGAGCGATCTTAGACTCCGCCTCCTCCAGCAGAGCCAGCGCTGATTGGTCGAGTTCCATACTCTGGCCAATCAGCGCTGGCCAATGCATTCTATTAGCCCGATGAAGTAGAGCTGAATGTGTGTGCTTAGCACACACATTCAGCTCTACTTCATCAGGCTAATAGAATACATTGGCCAATCAGCGCTGGCCAATGCATTCTATTAGCTTGATGAAGCAGAGTGTGCACAAGGGTTCAAGCGCACCCTCGGCTCTGATGTAGCAGAGCTGAGGGTGCACAAGGGTTCAAGTGCACCCTCGGCTCTCCTACATCAGAGCCGAGGGTGCGCTTGAACCCTTGTGCAGCCTCGGCTCTGCTACATCAGAGCCGAGGGTGCGCTTGAACCCTTGTGCACACTCTGCTTCATCAAGCTAATAGAATGCATTGGCTAGCACTGATTGGCCAGAGTACGGAATTCGGCCAATCAGCGCTGGCCAATGCATCCCTATGGGAAAAAGTTTATCTCACAAAAATCACAATTACACACCCGATAGAGCCCCAAAAAGTTATTTTTAATAACATTCCCCCCTAAATAAAGGTTATCCCTAGCTATCCCTGCCTGTACAGCTATCCCTGTCTCATAGTCACAAAGTTCACATTCTCATATGACCCGGATTTGAAATCCACTATTCGTCTAAAATGGAGGTCACCTGATTTCGGCAGCCAATGACTTTTTCCAATTTTTTTCAATGCCCCCGGTGTCGTAGTTCCTGTCCCACCTCCCCTGCGCTGTTATTGGTGCAAAAAAGGCGCCAGGGAAGGTGGGAGGGGAATCGAATTTTGGCGCACTTTACCACGCGGTGTTCGATTCGATTCGAACATGGCGAACACCCTGATATCCGATCGAACATGTGTTCGATAGAACACTGTTCGCTCATCTCTAATCTTTACTGGTGTGCCTCAATTTACTTAAGCACATTTTTACATGCTACTTGACTATCATAATGATTTTATATCGATGCCCTTATCGTCTTAGTAAGAGATAGTAGATACAGATGTTGCCATTCTTAGTTTAACTCAGGTTTGGATAAGGAATCCAAATTCTCATAAAACCAATTCAATATAATATTGCAAAATGCTAACAAAACCATTGACAGGCTATAATTTATGACGTAAGCAGTGGATGCTGACACATAGACACATATAACATAGTACAGAACAGACTATTCCTGAGTCATGTTGTTTAGAAAAGATGAACCTCTTGTGACACATACAGTATCTGGACATGTCCAGCCAAAGAGAAAATTAAGGAAGGACACATATGTATAGTTTACGAAAAAGTTGAAATTGATAAAGCCATTGGAAGACTAGGGTTAATAAGAAATAAGAACCCTAGCTGTCACTTTTATGGTCAAATCCCTATGTCTTAGCCTGGCATTTCACAGTCTTTTAGAAAGTACATTTTAATAACAACGTCTTCTACTAGCTGTCATCTAATGAGTCCAAGGATTTATTATATATAATGATCTGTTACTTTCTTCCTTGTGTAAAGGATAATACCCATAATAGCATGATGCCAGGCATTTTTCCACTGTGCTGGCTCCTAATACAGCATTGCATCATTTTCAGTGAAAGTGTTAATCTTATTTATGAATGCTGAAAAAAATCATCCTAAATTCCCTGTCTCGGTTACATATTTAAAGTGAAGCAATGGGCCATGAGTGAAGCCAAACCTATATATATGAGACTTATTAGCAATTGCTTGGTCTACATTTTTCTGGCAAACTCATCACAGAAAACCCCGTTCAATGATTTTTGCGAAAATTAAAATTCTATCATCTCTACCAAGGACCCAAGTATATATAAATGTAGTACATTCTAGGAAAATGCTGAATGAATATACTTTTATTTTTCAGTATGTCTTTTGATTACTGAGAACGGATACATTTTAACAGAAGTCAGGCCCATAGACTAATCCTTTATGATTAGTTGTGTTCTCTCAGACATACCAACTGCAGTCTCTCTGTTAAAGTTCAAAATATTTTTAGTCTAAGGCTAAGTTCACATTTACGGCGGAGACTCAATTGCAGAAACAGCTGAAAATCGGCAGAGAAAAATCCTGCATGAAGGAATTGCCTCTCCGCTGGGTTTAGTATAAAAACAGTGGACACCCCACAGACATGTGTCAAACCCCATCATAGTCTATGGGGTCCGCGAATAATCACTGTTTTAGAAGTCGGGCTCTCCATCATTCAGGACCCCAGGCGAACCCGAACAACAGAGACCCATGCGCAGATGTGATCCTAGCATAACATTGTAAATACTGATTATAGAGGAGCATTTCTTACTCTCATAATCTGTGTTACAAACAAACAACCCAATATTACAATACTGGTATTCTTATATTTTTTTTCCTTTGACAATAACCATATAAAATTTTCTTCTTTGCTTTATTGATGGAGCTCATGCTTAGGATCACATATTCTCATCCATATGGCACCATATAACATTGAATGGTGAGATGGGGGTCCATTCACACGGAGTAAATGCACGCTCATTTTGGCACAATACACATGTAAAGAATACGCGTGTAAAAATAAGACTCCCATTGACTTCAATGACATTTTTTACACATGTAAAAAAAACCGAGCTAGAAAACGCAACGTGTTTTTTGATGCGTTTTTTTACACGTGTAAAAAATGTCATTGAAGTCCATGCGAGCCTTATTTTTACATGTGTATTCTGGGGGCGGAGCCTGACCGCACACTGTGATGGATGCACGCTGAAAGAGTTCTGTCACATTAAGTTTTCAAGAGGCCGTAAATCCACATCTTTGTGAGCCGGAATGGTCAAGCCTGGGAGGGAGAAGACTGGGGAACTTCCCAGCACTCCTAAAATGCATAAAACACAAGGAGACTTGCAGCGTTTTATCAGGAAAAAGAATCTGCTCTCCCCACATGCTGCTTCTAAGATGGCGCTGGGCCGCAAGCTGGAAATGGAGACCAGAGATGACTCAGAACCAGAGAGCATTGCAGACGGTGAGCACTCAGACAATGGACACAGTTCTAAGTCCTTTTTACAGAAAACGCTAGTTAAAGCACGTTCAAGGGCACTTAATCCAGTACTTACCGAGTTAGCTGAAATCAAAGCTGATACGCAATCAGTAGGTCACATGGTACAGGCCCTAGTGGACTCCTATGTAGCAATATGTTCTCACAATGATGAAGTGTCTGACACTCTGCAGCAGCACACAGAACTCATAGATGCAGTGTTGGCCAAAAGTATTGGCACCCCTGCAATTCTGTCAGATAATACTCATGTTCTTCCAGAAAATGATTGCAAGCACAAACTCTTTGGTATTAATATCTTCATTTATTTTGCTTGCAATGAAAAACACAAAAGAGAATGAAAAAAAAGTCAAATCATTGATCATTTTACACAAAACTCCAAAAACGGGCCGGACAAAAGTATTGGCACCCTGAGCCTAATACTTGGTAGCACAACCTTTAGACAAAATAACTGCGAACAACCGCTTCCAGTAACCATCAATGAGTTTCTTACAATGCTCTGCTGGAATTTTAGACCATTCTTCTTTGGCAAACTGCTCCAGGTCCCTGAGATATGAAGGGTGCCTTCTCCAAACTGCCATTTTGAGATCTCTCCACAGGTGTTCTATGGGATTCAGGTCTGGACTAGAGATGAGCGAACAGTGTTCTATTGAACACATGTTCGATCGGATATCAGGGTGTTCGCCATGTTCGAATCGAATCGAACACCGCGTGGTAAAGTGCGCCAAAATTCGATTCCCCTCCCACCTTCCCTGGCGCCTTTTTTGCACCAATAACAGCGCAGGGGAGGTGGGACAGGAACTACGACACCGGGGGCATTGAAAAAAATTGGAAAAAGTCATTGGCTGCCGAAATCAGGTGACCTCCATTTTAGACGAATAGTGGATTTCAAATCCGGGTCATATGAGAATGTGAACTTTGTGACTATGAGACAGGGATAGCTGTACAGGCAGGGATAGCTAGGGATAACCTTTATTTAGGGGGGAATGTTATTAAAAATAACTTTTTGGGGCTCTATCGGGTGTGTAATTGTGATTTTTGTGAGATAAACTTTTTCCCATAGGGATGCATTGGCCAGCGCTGATTGGCCAGAGTACGGAACTCGACCAATCAGCGCTGGCTCTGCTGGAGGAGGCGGAGTCTAAGATCGCTCCACACCAGTCTCCATTCAGGTCCGACCTTAGACTCCGCCTCCTCCAGCAGAGCCAGCGCTGATTGGCCGAATTCCGTACTCTGGCCAATCAGCACTGGCTAATGCATTGTATTGGCGTGATGAAGCAGTGCTGAATGTGTGTGCTTAGCACACACATTCAGCTCTACTTCATCGGGCTAATAGAATGCATTGGCCAATCAGCGCTGGCCAATGCATTCTATTAGCTTGATGAAGCAGAGTGTGCACAAGGGTTCAAGCGCACCCTCGGCTCTGATGTAGCAGAGCCGAGGGTGCACTTGAACCCTTGTGCACCCTCGGCTCTGCTACATCAGAGCCGAGGGTGCGCTTGAACCCTTGTGCACCCTCGGCTCTGCTACATCAGAGCCGAGGGTGCGCTTGAACCCTTGTGCACACTCTGCTTCATCAAGCTAATAGAATGCATTGGCCAGCGCTGATTGGCCAATGCATTCTATTAGCCCGATGAAGTAGAGCTGAATGTGTGTGCTAAGCACACACATTCAGCACTGCTTCATCACGCCAATACAATGCATTAGCCAATGCTGATTGGCCAGAGTACGGAATTCGGCCAATCAGCGCTGGCTCTGCTGGAGGAGGCGGAGTCTAAGGTCGGACCTGAATGGAGACTGGTGTGGAGCGATCTTAGACTCCGCCTCCTCCAGCAGAGCCAGCGCTGATTGGTCGAGTTCCGTACTCTGGCCAATCAGCGCTGGCCAATGCATTCTATTAGCCCGATGAAGTAGAGCTGAATGTGTGTGCTAAGCACACACATTCAGCACTGCTTCATCACGCCAATACAATGCATTAGCCAGTGCTGATTGGCCAGAGTACGGAATTCGGCCAATCAGCGCTGGCTCTGCTGGAGGAGGCAGAGTCTAAGGTCGGACCTGAATGGAGACTGGTGTGGAGCGATCTTAGACTCCGCCTCCTCCAGCAGAGCCAGCGCTGATTGGTCGAGTTCCGTACTCTGGCCAATCAGCGCTGGCCAATGCATTCTATTAGCCCGATGAAGTAGAGCTGAATGTGTGTGCTTAGCACACACATTCAGCTCTACTTCATCGGGCTAATAGAATGCATTGGCCAATCAGCGCTGGCCAATGCATTCTATTAGCGTGAACTGAGTTTGCACAGGGGTTCTAGTGCACCCTCGGCTCTGCTACATCAGATTGCTACATCTGATGTAGCAGTGCCGAGTGTGCATCAGATGTGTAGTTGAGCAAAACTGACTCAGCACTGCTAAGTCTCTGCATTCGCATAGGAATGCATTGGCCAGCCTTCGGCCAATCAGCGCTGGCTCTGCCGGAGGAGGCGGAGTCTAAGGTCGGACCTGAATGGAGACTGGTGTGGAGCGATCTTAGACTCCGCCTCCTCCAGCAGAGCCAGCGCTGATTGGTCGAGTTCCGTACTCTGGCCAATCAGCACTGGCCAATGCATTTCTATGGGGAAAAGTTAGCTTGCGAAAATCGCAAACTGACAGGGATTTCCATGAAATAAAGTGACTTTTATGCCCCCAGACATGCTTCCCCTGCTGTCCCAGTGTCATTCCAGGGTGTTGGTATCATTTCCTGGGGTGTCATAGTGGACTTGGTGACCCTCCAGACACGAATTTGGGTTTCCCCCTTAACGAGTTTATGTTCCCCATAGACTATAATGGGGTTCGAAACCCATTCGAACACTCGAACAGTGAGCGGCTGTTCGAATCGAATTTCGAACCTCGAACATTTTAGTGTTCGCTCATCTCTAGTCTGGACTCATTGCTGCCTCTTTAGAAGTCTCCAGTGCTTTCTCTCAAACCATTTTATACTGCTTTTTGAAATGTGTTTTGGGTCATTGTCCTGCTGGAAGACCCATGACCTCTGAGGGAGACCCAGCTTTCTCACACTGGGCCCTACATTATGCTGCAAAATTTGTTGGTAGTCTTGAGACTTCATAATGCCATGCACACGGTCAAGCAGTCCAGTGCCAGAGGCAGCAAAGCAACCCCAAAACATCAGGGAACCTCCGCCATGTTTGACTGTAGGGACCGTGTTCTTTTCTTTGAGGCCTCTTTTTTTTTTTTTTTCCTGTAAACTCTATGTTGATGCCTTTTCCCAAAAAGTTCTACTTTTGTCTCATCTGACCAGAGAACATTCTTCCAAAACGTTTTTGGCTTTCTCAGGTAAGTTTTGGCAAACTCCAGCCTGGCTTTTTTATGTCTCTGGGTAAGAAGTGGGGTCTTCCTGGGTATCCTACCATACAGTCCCTTTTCATTCAGACGCCAACAGATAGTACGGGTTGACACTGTTGTACCCTCGGACTGCAGGGCAGCTTGAACTTGTTTGGATGTTAGTCGAGGTTCTTTATCCACCATCCGCACAATCTTGCATTGAAATCTCTCGTCAATTTTTCTTTTCCGTCCACATCTAGGGAGGTTAGCCACAGTGCCATGGGCTTTAAACTTCTTGATGACACTGCGCATGGTAGACACAGGAACATTCAGGTCTTTGGAGATGGACTTGTAGCCTTGAGATTGCTCATATTTCCTCACAATTTTGCTTTTCAAGTCCTCAGACAGTTCTTTGGTCTTCTTTCTTTTTTCCATGCTCAATGTGGTACACACAAGGACACAGGACAGAGGTTGAATCAACTTTAATCCATTTCAACTGGCTGCAAGTGTGATTTAGTTATTGCCACCACCTGTTAGGTACCTCAGGTAAGTAACAGGTGCTGTTAATTACACAAATTAGAGAAGCGTCACATGATTTTTCAAATAGTGCCAATACTTTTGTCCACTCCCTTTTTTATGTTTGGTGTGGAATTATATCCAATTTGGCTTTTTGACAATTTTTTTGTGGTTTTCCATTGAAGACACATTAAATGAAGATAATAATACCAAAGAATTTGTGATTGCAATCATTTTCTGGAAGAAAATGAGTATTATCTGACAGAATTGCAGGGGTGCCAATACTTTTGGCCAACACTGTAGATCACTGACCCTGGCTGAAGATTTAGAGAATAGAAGCAGGAGGAGGAATCTCAGAATTAAGGGCCTGCCAGAATTCTTCCTGCCCGAAGATCTTCCCACCATGGCAGATAAACTGTTCACCGACCTCTTACAGTGCACTCTACAACCTAGATGCGATTGTAACACCAGAACACAAACAATCCCAACAAGACAATATTGATCGATTTCTCCAAAACATATCTCTCCCTAAACTAACGGACTTAGCTAAATCTCAATTACTGCAACAAGTTACAGCGGAAGAGGTAGCAAGTACATTAGCCACTTTCCCAACGGGGAAGAGTCCAGGCCCTGACTGCCTACCGTTGATCTATTATAAGACCTTTCAAAATCAGCTACTCCCACATCTAACTGGATGCTGCAATGCGCTTCTCCAAGGTGAACACATGCAAAAACAAACTCAATAAACACATATAACTCTGATAGCCAAAGAGGGAAAGGACCCTCTGCCTTGTAGCAGTTATAGGCCAATCTCCCTCCTTAACTTGGATATCAAAATTTGGGCCAAGCTGTTAGCTTTGAGAATTTGTGATCTACTTCCTCAGCTGTTGGATGTGGAGCAAGCGGGTTTTGTCAAAGGGAGGGAAGGTAAACACAATTCCATAAGACTCCTACATGCCATTGATTTAGCAAGAAGAGAACGATTCCCTTTAATGCTACTTGGAATGGATGCTGAAAAAGCATTTGACCGGGTTAACTGGTCGTACATGAGAAGTGCATTGCAGGCCTTTGGTTTCCCTATCCCCTTCATAGAAGCTATTTTTTCTATATATTCTCAACCACATGCACGCATAAAAATCAACGGCACTCTTTCGCAATTCTTTTCAATTTTAAATGGTATAAGACAAGGTTGCCCTCTGTCTCCAACCTTATTCATACTCTCCCTGGAGCCTCTGCTGCAGGCTGTAAAACAGCATCCCAAAATATCTGGCTTTAAGATACACAAACATGAGATCTTCTCCATGGCTTTTGCAGACAACATACTTTTTCTAATCTCTAACCCAGTGACATATATAGACATATATAGTTCCCAAAATCTTATATCTTATGCAGCTGCTCCCCATCTCCTTACCGAAAACTTTCTTCCAATCCCTGAAGTCATTAGCCACTAAATTTCTTTGGTTTAATAAACCACCTAGAATGTCCTACCAACTTCTCACAAGATTTAAAACGAAAGGAGGCCTAGCTCTCCCAGACCTATCTATACACTACAAAGCCATCCAACTCTCAAAATGGATGAATATGACTTTTCCTGCTGGAGATCAGATTCTAACTGGTCTGGAACAAGCCCATTTCGGTATGAAATACAAACAGTTACTGTGGGCCAAAGATGCCAGGACAATGAGACAAGCGACTTTTAATATACTCTTGAGAGGGCCCTGTGAAACATGGTCACAATATGGCCACCTTTTGTCCCCAAAACTTTCACCAATCATGTCTGTCTCCGCGGTCCTGTTGATTCTAAACGAACATGCCTCAGCCGACTACAGTTTCTGGTCTAAATTAGAAGCCTTTAAGCTTAATGATCTCGTCAGGGATGATAGGCTGATTTCTCACCAAATTTTACAGCGACTTCTTCCCATGACACACATAAATTTTCTACACTATGCAAACTTCCACAAATGAATGACGGAAGTTCTGAAGTTAGGACCTGTATCAAGGCTCATGACCCCCTTTGAAGTCCGACTGGTCTCTGGGAACCAACTCTTTAGAAAACTATCCCACCTTAAGACAATCCTATTAAACTCCCGAAGACACTCCAAAACCAACATACCTTATTTCATGGGAAAAGGAACTTAATACCGAGTTTACTACAGAAGAGACAAATTCAATCTTGAAAAATTCTCATGGCTTCTCCAGATGTGTATGGCTTCAAGTGACACATTTTAAAGTCTTAGCGAGATGGTATAAAACGCCTGAATGGCTGCATGCACATGATTTAGCAGACTCCAAATTATGTTGGAGATGTAAAACACACACAGACAACATGCTACACATCTGGTGGTCTTGTGATAAGATCAGACCTTTCTGGTCTGGGGTGGAGGAGCAAATCTCCAAAATAGTGAAAAGACGTATACAACTCTCCCATGAAATGGTACTTTTGTCCAAACCATCCCCCCATACTCCCCTTCTAAATTGAACCTCTCCACTCATTTGCTGGAAGCGACAAAGTCTCTAATTCCTTTATTTTGTCTTCAACCTACCTCACCCACTCTGCAGCTCTGGCATGAAAGGTACACCAGATAGCCAGATATGAAGAATTACTGTGCTGGAAACTATGGACTCATGACACGTACCTGAAGGTGTGGTCTCCATGGTGGGACTCTTACACAGATTTATCCTCTACCCAGTGATCTCCTACGAATAACACCTTGTGAGCTCTAGAACCACCTGTGTACACTATAAACTTAACCCCTGCCGAATGTCATTTACGTGCCTCCCCCCACCCCCCAACCTCCAATAAAACAAACCTCACATATCTTATAACCCCCCTTACACCCCATTTACCCTCTTTCAACTTGGGTCAATTATTGTGTATGCCGTCGAAATTTCCACCATTATTCAGAGACCCTTTTTCTCTTTCTGTGACTATTGTTCTTTATGTCATAACTCATTTATGTTTTTGTATTCTCTGTAACTGCCCTACTGCTCAAAATTGTTAGTACTTGTTACACTTTTATTTCAAGTCGTCTTCTATGTGAACTTATTCTACAATTGTATAATAATAAAATGTTAATAAAATCAGAATTGTGCCAAAATGAGCGCTCGTTTACTCTGTGTGAATGGACCCAAATTTTAATAGGCAAGTGGCTGTGTGAAATGGCAGAACAATCCTTGCAAGGCACAAATTTGTGAAAATGATAATTTTCATTACATTCTTTTGTTAACCTTCCATTCATTTCTATGGGCCAAAGCTACATTTGCATTGCATGGCCTCTTTAAACAGGTGATCAGTAGGGATACCAGTTGTCATATCTCCAAAGAGGATAATTCATCAATAAGAAAAAAGAAATGGAGTTCTTTATTTCACCATTATGAATAAAAATGGAAAAATGATCTACTTTGTTTTTCTTTTCTATCATGCGCAATAGCTTCTATTTTGCCAACATACAATTTTAACCATACAATCTAATACTGGTTACAAAATTTTAGCGAAATATAATTTAAAATGAAAATTAAGATCAATTTGATCAACTTATGGTTATTTGAAAACCATCCTACTTGTTTAATCCCAAACATTTTTCGTTTGTTTATAGTATTTTGTCAAAATCCTTGATACAACACTTGGACTCCTTGTTTCCAAATTATGTGTATCACAAGTTAGGGCTCATTTACATCTGCGTTGCCCTCTCCGTACTTGAGGTTTCCGTTTCCTGCCTAAAACAGAGCAGGAGACGGAAGCCTGCAGGAGTCTCTCTCACCCATTCATTTGAATGGGTGAGAGAGATGTCCGGCCGTGAGCGGTGGTGAGCGTTTTGCGCTCTCCGCCGCGAAACCAGGTTTTATAATCTGGACACAGAGTCGGACATGCAGTACTCTGTGTCCGGATAAAAAAATCCGGTTTCGCGGCGGAGAGCATAAAACGCTCACCGCCGCTCACGGCCGGACCCGGTCTATGTTTTCCGTCTTCCGGCATGCAGAAGACGGAAACCATAGAATGGAGACCGTGAACGCAGGTGTGAACCTAGCGTTAGGCACGCTTCATCCCATTTATTCACATACCCCAGTTTATCATCACGAGGGTAATTTACTCTACTATACCAGAAGGATAAAATATCCTATTATGTCCTATAATAATCAAGGCACATATCAGACAAATCTTGAAACTATAATATATTTACATGTAGAGGTGAAATGTTCCATGTCAATGGTCCTGGTCTCCCAAGTATCTTGCATTGATCTGCATTGATGACATGTCAGTCTAACTGAAGATCATGGCAGCCAAGCAATGGTAGCAATAGGAACATGCTGAACTCTCTGATAGCAATGCTATGGATAAAGATTGGTAATTCTGGCCATATGACTGCCATAGGTGTTTGTGATGATCAAACCATATAGTGTGGGTGTACTGTAGATATATATAAACATACATGTTGAATTACTATTATTTTTTGGTCTCTTCAGGAAATTGTTTTAAGAGTGAGTTGCTTTGTGATAATTAGATCCTGACATATACCTAGTTTCACATTTCAATGCTCCGTTCCAATTAGAATGACATTAGAGTGAAAGTGTAGCAATATAATTGTATGAAGAATAGATCTAATTTTCTCAATGTCACCGCAATATCACCTTTCAGCACTAATAGCGTTGAATGATTACGCATATCATTTAGTAATTGTATTTTATCCATTTTCACAGCGCAAACTGATTTTTAAAGTGGACATGTGATTGGATTATAAATGAACACAACGCTTGAAGACCTTGATGACTATCAATATGTCAACGTAAATGTGACATCAGCTGCCAGGAATAGCGGTGCAATTTTTAGCATCATAGTGTGTTTACAGTATAGATCCATTAAGTTTAACATGGAGGTTAAGAAAGATCAAAGATCCAGTAAACAGCTTCCCTAGCATGTTCTACATAATTGTATTTGCTTAGCCTTAATATCCTCGCCTAATATAACCATACACTGCAATAACTGAAAATCTTCACAGAAAAATAAAAAAAGAGAGTAAAATTTTCAAAATATATTTTCTCTTAACATATTTTCCTATTCATTCCCAGATTGTACAGAAGAAACTCTGTAAAATCACTGGTGCCACACTTGCTAGGTGTTATATAATCACAGTATATTGTAAAGTTAGGCTATTTTCTAAGATATTCATACCATTTTCAAAATTTCTATTTTCTGTCTGTAAATATAGGCAAGGGGAATAAAATAGATCTCCAAAATTAATAATTCATGGTTCTATAATGAAAAATAATGCACATTTCTAATATTTTGTGTTTTAATTCTTTAAGAGTGTTAGGCTTGGTTCATATCTGCATTCGGTATACCGTTTTGGGGGACTGGGTCTGCTTGGGGACCCCCCGAATGGAATACTGAACGCATTGACATGTGGTGAACTTAGGAAAACACACAGACTCCATAGACTATAATGGGGTCCATGTGTTTTCCACGTGGTGTCCACACGGAATATGCAAAGAGAAAAGTACTTCATGAACCACTTTCCTCTCCGCATAAGTTGTGCTGACACTATGCGAGAAAAACACAGACCCCATTATAGTCTATGGGGTCCATGTGCTTTCATTGCTCACCACTAGTCAATGCATTAAGCATTCCGTTCGGGTGGTCCCCATGTGGACTCCCCGAACAGAATACTGAACGCAGATGTGAACCAGGCCTTAATTGTTGTTAGTGATAGTTTGATTTACATAGACCTAGGTCCTAGTTGAGCTTTTCTTTCATTTTCTTTCTCTATCTGATGTACTATTATTATGTTTTTGGAGTCCCAAGAAATGTTAATCATCTAAATTCTTTATCAGTATGTCTTTGGAGAAAACCAGAGAACCAAGAAGTTACAAACACAAGGAGAACATACAATCTTCTTCCAGATATTGTCCTTCCTAGGATTCCAGCGCGGTAAGACAATAGTGTTAACCACTGAGTCAATGTCCTGCCCTACTATGTTGATGTAAAACCAGGTTTTTCAAAGCTTCCTTACAGTCCTGTAAAATCAGAAATAGTCCCTCCCCCCACATGTCCTGTAGCATTTAAAATATTGCCATGCCAAAGGATGCACCTTATCAGGGGCAGACAACACAAAGCCCAAAAGGTTTCCAAGCATGTTCATAGTGGTCTCCCATGGATTGAAGTAGTTATGATAGCCCATTTCATGCAATTCAAAGACAGTTGGAAGACTATTATCATTATTTTAAAGTAGTAACAACCCCTTCCTTGTGGTAGGCTTCTGGGCCTATATGGTACATATGGTATGTCTACCCCTGTGGCTTGCTATCTAAGCCTTACAGCACAAGTCCTCACCACCATCCTATGGAAAAGGGTGTAAGCATAAATCAGCAGCAGTGGCATACAAAGGTGTTGCTAGATATCCCTGTATTCCAATGCATAATCTGTAATGTTTGTTTAAAGCACTGGTGTCTTCTACCATAGCACTGGGACACTTGGCCCACCCAGACATAAGGGCCTAGTATGACTTCTTATTATGAATCCCCTTAGGTATGTTTGTGGTTGCAGGGTCATATTTTGAGCCCTTTTGCTTGTGCACAAGGCTTTAAAGCTACAAAAAACTGAAACAATACGCACTTTCTAAAGGTAATTCAATGAACCTGGAACCTAGAAATCAATCAATGTAACCAAAAAGCATAGTAATCTTCACTGTTTGTCAGTATGTATGGTTTGTATGATCTAAAACAAACAATGTTATAGACATTCTGCTGAAACACAAGGTTTAATCTCTTGCTGACCTTCCAGATCTTTGTTTGGTGGCTGGTTGAGGGGGCAGGGCTGTATCAAAAAGGGTGGGATTTAACAATGTTGTCACTCTAAAGGCAAAAAAGAGGAAGAGTCCTTTTATAGCCAATTGTCTTATAAAAAGATATAAGACAGTGGGAAGAAGGAGGTAGATATGGCTTCTTCTGGGGAAAATAATGACGATTTCCTCATACATTATTTATTATTTTTAATTATAATATTGGACAAATAGGATGAAAGGAAAGACAAGGTTGAGGTTTGGAAATACTAGATTTTTTTTTTATCATTAGTGGATTTCTGTCTTTACATTTCCTTCTGGTAACAGATCCAAAATATTTCCCTGCTATATCTATATCCAAATATGTTAAATTGAATATTTATTGTGGATATATGTAATTCAATGATATTATACAAATATTACTTTGTTAAATTTTCTATGTGGAGTCCTCACTAGGTTAGGGAATTGTTATGTGATGAAAATTGCTAAACACATTTCCAGATTATAAAATGGCTTCTAACATGACAGGAGGCCGCATTTCAAACTTACTCTACATATAGTTAATATTCTGTAGATGTTGTTTGAAAGGTATTCTCCGGTATACGGCACAAATGAGGGTATTAAGAATAAATGCCTCTGTTTTGTAAATCTTTTTAACACTCTTCGTATAAATTCTTGTGAAAACAATTTTATTCATCATGCCCTATGCTTTGTCTACTGCTAATATTTTTATTTTGTTTATTGTATTTTTGCACAGAACTCTGCAAGAAGTTATCCAGAATGCAGTATAAAGGATGACAACTAATCATGCCAAAATACTCTGGCTGCTTCTCATATAGGTAATAGGCAACAATTTACAGAATAGCATTCATTTAAATGGAAAATAAGAACGGAACCCAAGGGAGAGCAAGATGAGACATTATATTGTGGCACTATGTTCTCTTGGAAAAGGACAGGATGCTTCTTCTTAAGCCATAAATCCTAATAAACACAATTATTGTGTGCTTTCTTGAAGTTTCATTAGCATACTAACCAAAACCATGCTAGGAGATTGCTGCTTTTTCCCATCACTTCTAAGGAACAATATTGGTATATTTGAATAAATACATTTTTCACCTTGAATAAACCATGAAAAATCATTCGGATTTCCTCGTTATTAATCCTCCTCAGTTACCATCTTCATATCACCTCATATAAATGCATACCATAGTTTCATTTTAGCTATCTGCAATAAAAAGTCATTGAGTTATTGGTGTTCAAGGCTTTCCTCTCCTGACCAGAATGTCTTATTATTAGATTTTCATGCACATGTAATTTTTCCACCATGGAAGGTATGTTTTATTTGGACTTTCAGTGTAGTTTGGAATATTTTTTTAATTTATGGAAATGTAAAATATGAATATGAATATTTTATTTCCACTATAATATTTAGAATTGAATTATTTCAAGCTAATTATTTTGCAAGCATTCATCTTAATCTAGGCATATGTTACATTGTAAGGATCTAGTTAAAATCTCCCTTTTCCCTATGTTCAGCATATTCATTGAAAAATGCTACCAAAGTATACATTTAACGTGTGCATAAGTCCAATGTACGCCAAAAGAATGTCTCATTCTCAGGCAGTATATGTCACTATATCTTTAAAACTGTATTGACATTCTAAGTTTTTGAATGCAGAACAATCCTAAAAAAAATGTAGGTGATGTACCTATTGTCTTTCCTATTGTGTGTCACAAGATAACTAGCTTTTCAAGACAATATTGTTTTGTGATATGGAGTCACAAAGTTATTTATTATATTGTCTGTGCCATTTTATTCATGTTTCTAAAATTATCAAACTGCACTTACCTCTAAGACTAAACCAGTATAGTTTAAAGCACAATTTCCTTTAAAAACTCATTTAAAAATGTTCAGACATAAATATGTGTCATTAGTAATTTTAACAAAATCATATTCTAGTAAATTGTTTAATCCATTATTAAATATAAAGTTACAACCACGAAAGACAGTTATAGAAATAAGCTATTAGGCTGAAATCACAAATGCAGATTTTATGTCAGTTTTTTTTTCCCCATACACTGGAATATAAGAGAAATAGCAATATTTCCATTTTATGTTTATAAAGGAAAGAATTAGATATTCATAAATGTCACAGTTGGGAATACCCTTTTTATTGCAACGCTGTTATGTGATATCTGTTGCCCTATCTCAGAGTAGCATATGATAAAGAGAGAGAAGCTGAATTGATATAATAATAATAATATTATTATTGTTATTGTTATTATTATTGTTTATTTATATATCACCATTTATTCCATGGTGCTGTACATTTGAGGGTTTACATATAGTACACAAATATACAAACGAATATAATACTAACAGTGACCGACTGGCACACTGGGATAGAGGGCCCTATCCATGAGGGCATATAGTCTATGAGGAAAGAGTGATAGAGACAGAAGGTGAGGGTAGAGACTGTTCAGATGGTGGTGTGGTGACAGTTGTGTTATTGGAGGTTGTAGGCCTTCCTGAATAGGTGAGTCTTCAGGGCCTTCTTGAAGCCTGTGATTGTGGGGTCAGTCTTATGTATCTTGGTAAGGAGTTCCAGAGTATGGGGGATGCGCAGGAGAAATCTTGGAGACGGTTGTGTGAAGAGTGGATAAGAACAGAGTTAAGTGGGAGATCTTTGGAGGATCTGAGGTTACGTGTAGGCACGTAGTGGGAGATTAGGTCAGAGATATATGGAGGGGACAGGTTGTGGATGGTTTGTATGTCAGCGTTAGTATTTTGAACTCTATTCGCTGGTTAATGGGTAACCAAAGAAGGGATTGGCAGAGGGGGGTGGCCGATGAAGAACAGGAGAGAGGTGTATTAAGTGAGCAGCACAGTTTAAGGTGGACTGGAGGGGGGCAAGAGTATTTGCTGGGAGGCCATGGAGAAGGGTGTTACAGTAATCTAAGTGGGGGATAATGAGGGCAAGAACTAGCATCTTTGTGGTTTTAGGGGTGAGAAAGGAGTGGATTCGATGGATGTTCTTGAGTTGGAGGCGGCAGGAGTTGTTGATAGGTTTATATTATTTTGAGTGGAACTATCATTGTTTGGTAGAATGAATCAGTAGTGAAATATATGAGCCTCGATACAGAGAGATATATAAAATCTCCACTTAAAAGCAGCCTTTATTTAGGCATCATAAGGAAACACTTCATAAAAAAAAATTGTAGTCACCTCTATTTGAAGATGAGCCTGTGTGTAGTGTAACATTATCGAATAACGTACTGAGAGCTTTATTGTGAAGTTGTATTCTCCCTGCGAAGACAATGACGTGTTCTCTGCTCTCCTGATATACACAGTGTTCTCTATATGAAACGGAGGTCAGATTCACCATGCAAGTCTATGAGAGTTAGATCAAGACTCTATTGGACCTACATTGTGAGTTTGTCCATATGGGAAACACTGTATATTGCAGAGAACAAACCAGAGAGTCCACTAGTCCAATGGGGAGCACATAATATTCCCATGGTGGAACTATTGAAGGATTATCTCATCTTATCTTATAATTTCACATTAAAGATGTTAGCAAGTTATTCAATAACTTTATACAGGCTCATTTTCAAACGGAGGGGACAAAATATTTACTGAAGTGTATCTCTGAAGGAATTACTTTACCGAAGATTTATAGTTGCTAAAAAAATTGACTTCCAGGATGTTAGAAATGGTAAGACAGACAGACTTTGCTCAAGGACTCTTGTGTGAAAACACTGGATAGCATTTTATCCTGCACTTATTTATGTGCCAAGGTTATCATAAAGTGGAAACTTGTGTTTACCAGGTTCATCAGTGTACACCCTCAGTAAATATCAGAGTACTTTTCTTTAATGTATTCTAGACATCTGCAATGACATTATTTATTCATTGGGTAAAATCTTTAATCCCAGGGTGAGGTAGAAATATGTTTACTTGCTGCCTTGTTCTCTAGTAGGATGGTCCAGTAACAGCTAGGTCATAGAAAGATGTCTCCTTTGCATGCAAGTTATCAATTAAATCCTCAAGGAGACGGAACACATTTTTTTTCTGTATGCATTAAGAACCAGCTAATGGACAGAAGGTACCTGCTCCAAAACATTAATTCCCTCCCCTGTCAGCCTGCATAACTATAGACTGTGCATGATAGGCTGTGATGTCCCATCACACTGCAACACCTGCTGTGCATCCATCTGCCGGCTGCAATGCTCTCTGTGTTTAGCCATTTTTCAGCATAACAGTTTGATTCTTTTACCATTTTACCTTTTATTTTATTATTGCTCTTTATTAGTCTTTTCCCTAATTTCTTCAGTCCTTGAATGCAAACACAGTGGACACTGATCAAACAATAACATAACCTCCAAACCTGAGCCCAATTTCCATGTTCTTGAAAAATTGACTAGCCCCGTTGCGTCTGCTATTGTTGTCATGGTGACAGTGTCTCCTGCGAGTTAAAAGGGCCATGTGCATGGCTGATTAAAGAAAATAGCTTGGATGGTAAACAAAGTGGTAAATATTGAACCCCTGGGCCATAGAACTGGCTGCCGTCTCTCTTTGTGCTTGCTGTTGACATGTTTTGCTTGATTAGTTATACAATTCAAATGTTGCATTTTGGATCCTAGAATTTACATATATAAAAAAGTCTCCCTTGAATTCTGCCTTGGCTGCTTTCCTCTGACTGGCCTTTTCATTTCTTTCTAAAACCGAAATGTGGCTGGAAAAGCAACGGCTCATTATTACATATTGAACATCTGTCAAAAATAGAAATGAGGACAATTAACAATAATAAACTTTCCATTTGCATTTTCATAATAGAATTGTACGTGAAGAGAAACATTAAATGCGCAACACAAAAGCCTCTTCCAAAATAAGACGCCAAAATAGCTAACATTTACAAAATGAGACATTCTGAAATCTAGTCATTAGTATTGGCAATGTCACCCTGCAAATGCATCCGCATTGACAAATGTCACTCGCGAAAAATTCTACCTCTGCTTGATTTATTCGTTAAAGTGCCAGTGCTGAATTTCCTTGTATAGGTACACGTTGTCATGGCGTCCTAATTGCCCTGAAGTTCTGCTAACCTCTTATGCAGACCTCATTAATGGTACATTATTCAGAAATCATTAAGGCGTAGTTACTGTGACTAATCCCAATCTCAGCCCTAGGATTCTGCATTTGGAAAGGATTTTTATCTATCATATTAAACTGCATTAATTTATGTTAATTAAGTGACATATTTATATGCTTTTAAAGTCTAAGGCGCCGACGTCATTAGGCAAAGGAACAAAGTGTTTCACTTAGTTGCGGGAAATCAGCATTAAGAACTGGAAAAGCACTTGAAGAAGAAAAAGAATTAATGGCATTTTTTAAAATCTTTGTTAGGCAACAAAACTCTACACTTCCTTGGAGTAGTTTTCCATTTTACTGATCACGTGATGGATAACATTAATGGGAAACAAAGCATTGATAAAGGTACAGTTGTAACATCTTTGCCCGTCCGGGCTTTGGCATCATCATCTGGCCGCATTCTGCGGTGCAGGAGACGTGTTCGGCTGTGATTTCTTCTTTTTGGTTTGTTTTGCATTGTCTAAACACTGTCCTATTCCTTCACCTTGGTAACTGATTTTCCACCACACCCATCTCCTTCACCTTCATTTCCCTCTGCTCCTCTAATAATTAAATTTAGTTTTGCCTTATGTTTGACAACCTGCCTTCCTATCAGGTTCAGGGCAGGTTCCTCCTCCCTATTTATTCTTGCCTCGTATTCACATTGGTGCTTGTTATTGCCTTGTGTGTGCTGGCTTTTCTCTTGCTGTTTATTCTTATATTCTGATTCTTGACCTCTGGCTTTCCCAATTGACTACTCTTTTGGATATCAATTTTGACACTGCATCGCTCGACTGTTACTGATCCCTTGCTAGCTGACCTCCCTTGTTGTTGTTTGTCTTGTCCACGTTGTTTGTCATGTATTTAGGAAGGGCCTGTTGTCCAGTTGTCGCCTATTACATAGGATAGGACCGGCAAGCAGGAAGGGACAGTGGGAGGTTTCAGACCAGGGCTCACTTGTGTCCCTTCCTCCAGGGTTCATCTACGGCACTGGGGAACTACTGTCTGGCACTTCCCTAACAACAGTTTCTAAAACTGTGAATGAGTATTTTATTTGATAGCAGATGCCATCCTACGCATCTGCATGGGCTGACTGCCTATGTAATCAATCAGGATCTGGCAGGAACCAACTGAAAGATAATACCCACTGTCCATGCCATCTACACAGATCCCGAGAGGGCCCCATGTCCATACCATAATAGTATGGCATGGTACAATAAGGCACAATTTCTCATACAGTACCATTATGGAATGTTACATCAAGGGCATTGTGTTGGTTAGCTTAAATTCTGTGGCATAAGATATGAATCTCAATGTTTTCTCTTCAAGATATCCTTATATCTTTCTACAATAAACAACCTTTTAATGACCCATGATAAAAATGGATAGCGTTGGCTGCAGCTTCATGTGTATTTTTTGTGAAGGTGACATTACAGTGCGTTTGGAAAATCAGTGGGAACACTTGTTGAAATAGCAAATATTGGAGAAAAGGAAGTTCCTCTTGGATCAGTTTTCATTATCCTGGTGGCACAATCATTGGTAAAAGTGGTTCCATGGACACAGTGGTGGTCATAAACAGGTGAAGGTTTTTCTTTTTTTTTAGGTTTTGAAAATAATAATAAAGGTCAAATCATATTTGAAACACTGTAAAGTTATTTTGTAAATGGGTAAGGCAAGGTTCACAACTGAGCCAGAGTCTCTGCTGAACCTGAGAGACAGAGAGCCCCGCGCAGGTGCGAACCTAGCCTTACCGGCATAGAAACACCTCCAGAACTGCCGAATGTGTGTAACTGAGGGAGCAATACTTCTATTTACTAGATATATAGAACAATAGATACATTATGGAATTATTATATTGTAATACAGTAGTATTCTAAATACTGGTACACTTGTAGATCTGCATGCTACATTCTTCATATATTCTGCCTAAGAGCTAGTCTACCAGTACCAAAATCACTGTTAGAATAATATAGTCATATAGTGAAATACCTAGTCCTGCCAAGAAATCAACATTTAATATATATGCAAATAAACCTGATTCTCTGCCTAATACATTAGAAAATTGATTAAATGAGATCTCTACCTAAAATGATAGAAAAATCATCCATGTTAGAGCTGAACAAGATGACTGCAGGAGATATGCAGGAGGCTGTATTTGTAGTTATTTAATTTTGTTATATAGGTATTCTTTACCTATGTTGGATATAGATAGGATGTCTATAGAGATTATGGAAGAAACTGTATTTTTCACATAGGTTTACCTTAACCAATTTCTTAATATTCCAGCAGAATCCAATCCCTCCACAGAGACTGCAATAACATTAAAATGGATTAAACTGTATTGCAGGATTGATGGAATCCCATTGGTCAAATCCCACCGATTAATATGGATTTTCCTGCTATATTTAACTCTTCCTACCACAGCTAGTTAATTGATTTGTTGCCCCATTCTTTGCAGTGATAGCCTCTTATCTACCAGCTTTGCAATGTTAAAAGACCTCAGAGTAGAAGAGTGTAGCCGCAGAAATTATATGAGTGTCTCTTATAGGAGCCTCATTCTACCCCTCTCCTCTTCATAGACTATTATGTAGAAAGTAACTTAACCCCAAAAGTGTAAAAGAAAACATGTTTCTTTAATATGATATATTACAAAGTTTCTTATCTTCACTTGAACTATTAATTTATGCAAAGTTGATTAGAAATGGGATTAGAAGAGGTTCACTTTAATTATTAAACGGAGAAAAATTGAAAAGATTAACAAGTGGCAGTCAATAATGCACAAAGTCAGTGTACAGTAATAAGGCATACAAATCAAGAGAATCTGATATAAATGTGCAGAATCACAACTTGTTTTGGTCATCAATGCTATGTAGAACAGCCTGCATTCAGGTCCCAAAAACAAAGAAATAAAAAAGTAATATGCATTACAAAGTAAGACCATAGGATACATCAGCAGAATGTGAGGAGGACAGCCAGGGAGTTCAGACCCTTTGGAAGTGTTCCAATATCCAAACTAATTGCATTACATTTCCCATAGAGCGTTATTTGTATTTGGTTGAAACTGTTCAAAAAGCAAGACAGTGAATAGGATCTGCCAATAAAATAAATTGTTCTAGCTTAAATTATGAGTACAACATATTGATGGGTTTATCAACAGCAAAGATATTACTGGGAACCCTGCACATATAGCATATGTTATATCAGTAATCAAATGGACAATTTCAGTCCAGTAGGCAGATATGGTTGGGCAAGTGCCTCATAAATGGGACATAGTCCCCCCTACAATACATTGTCCAAATTAAAGTAGTGAAACTGTTGAGTATAAGAAGTGTAAAAGGACTGGGGCACAGTAAGTCCTATGTAGGATATTTAGAGAGGTCGCCATTAAAATTGACAATGACTCCTTCTCTGGGTTTCAAAGTTCATCTGCCATGTTTGCGCTGAAAGGCTCCTCTCATTGTAACATGAATGTAATTTAACATCAGGGCTTGGACCTGTGATAATTAGATTGCTTATGTCATCAGCAATACTACAGTATAGCAGTCTATGGTAAAATCACTACTTTACTACCTAGACCTTCTACAGGAGAATTCAGCATTAATTTTCCTATGGAAGGCCTGAGAGCCTTCAGAATTGTCCCGGCTGCAATAACAACACAACAGCTCCTGCAATATCACTGTGCGGGAACTGTTCACCTCCTCGAGAGAGAAACTGAAAATATAAGAACACTTAGGTGACTATGACATCTGAGGTTTTAAATGCCCACAATTAGAGATGTCTCCGATTTCAGACATGGCCACTGTGCTGAGACTCAGCAGCTATGGTGCCCATTCAGTTCATGAGAAGGTGCCTTTAAATACTTAACATTGGCTTACTAAGTAAATATATTTGTTGTTCTCTTCTGGAGGAAGAGAAACCTGATGTTCGGCTATGAAATTAGCTATTTAATTTCAGATTGTTTTGGTCAAAGGAGAAAGCATTTCCCTACTTCAATATTCTTTCTCTATTATTTCATTTCCTCTTTTATTCTCTTTTTTTTACTAATAGTTCCTTGTTGTTATCATTTGTTTTATGCTGTTTATAAAAGCTGCTTGAACACTGATTTACAAATGAGTTTTCATCTCTATAGTCTTGCACTGAATTGCAAACAGGTTAACTTAAGGCGTGCATGAGTTTGTTATCCACATTTCACATTCATAGCATATGGTTTATCTCTAATTCTACTCATCTCAACTTAATTTCCTTACTTGAATACTGAACATATTGTATGCCTTAGGGCTAATCTTCTTCACTGACTTCACAAAGAATAAATATGTTAAAGGAAAACACATGTTATTGTTGAAATATTCTATGCATTTCATTGGTATTTTGCATTAGTATAAGTTAATTATTCAATTTGTTCAGCACACTATAGATGATTGCTTCAATGCTCAAGAAATAAAGCAATATTCACCTTCAGTCTTAATAGGAGTGATACTTTCTTTACAAATGGACTTTCATGTTGTAGAAAAAATATAAATAGCACATCAAGGAAAATATTACTCATTGCATAGTCTTTCCCTAACTGTCTATTTATACTATTTATTTCATTATTTATTTATATGTATATATTTATGTGCATGCATACTATTGTAGATAATGTTATTGCGTTGCATCTAGCAGGCAATACTTTAACTATACTACTAATTAGAGATGAGCGAACAGTAAAATATTTTATATTAGTTATTCGTTTCGAATAGCCGCTAAATATTCGACTATTCGATCGAATATTGAACTCCATTATAGTCTATGGGGAAAAATGCTTTGTTTCAGGGGAACCCACCATTCGACTCAGGAGGGTCACCAAGTCCACTATGACACCTCAGCAAATAATGCCAACACCTCTGCAATGCAACTGGGAAAGCAGGGGAAGCATGTCTGGGGGCATCTAACAAGCTCAAGTCACAGTTTTACCCCACCATCACAGCCTATCAACTACACACTTTCCACACTCAAAAAAAACTCTATTAAAGTGGGAAAATACCTGGAAACCTTCCTTCTTCTCCAAATGGATGGACAGAAACACAAATTTAAGAAACATTAACAAGCACCCCTTTAATTCTCGTTGCCCATGACAACCACAGATGGAATAGGCAATGGGAAATCCAACAGCACCCTGAACTGTCATTGTGGATGTGTGTGTGTGTGTGTGTGTGTGAGAGAGATGTGGCAAGACCTTCCAAAATTCACTTTTACGGCCCTTAACGTGAACCCTTCAAAATTAAATTACAGGCCCTTAAGCTGAGCTACCAGCAGAGATTGAGGCCCTTTAGGTGACTTCAGCCTCTTACCAGCAGAGTTTTAGGCCCTTTAACTTAGTTCAGCCTTGCACCAGCAGAGTTTTTTGCCCTTTTGGTGAGTTGAGCCTTGCACCAGCAGAGTGTTAGCCTCTTTAAAATACTTATCCCCTAAAACGGTGGTTCCAGAACCATCACTCTCATTGTGTTGGATTGATGCAGTGGATTGGATTGTGGACTCAGACATTGACCTTGATTTTGATTGTGAAATTGATAACATTTTGGCATCAAGTCCTGGGGGTAACTTTTATTTAGAGGACCGCAAAGGTGGAGAATTGGCTGCAACTACTACCACCGGTAATGGTCCTCTAATATTGGACTCTACATTACCTCTACAGGGTTCTGATCAGGTGTTAATAGTCCAAACAACATGCTCCAGTACTTTAGATGTAGATCAGTAACCACTTTCCCTTCCGACACCAGATTTAACCAAGACTCACCATCATCATCCTGCTGAGATGGAGCCACTAAAGGAAACCTTGCCTTCAAAGGCATGTTCTGGAGCTGCGACTGAGCCAAATCTAAACACAGAGTCCTTTGGAATGGAACAAAATTCACCAGAAGTGTTTTTGGCCCTTAGGGTGAGTTGAGCCTTGCACCAGCACGTGTCCCGTAACATCAAGCGGGCCCTAAGTTCTCCGCTAAGTTGCACAAAGTTCCACTTGACCACCGATGCATGGACAGGGACACCAGGGACGCTGCATCTCAATCGCGGCACACTGGCTGAATGTAGTTGAGGCTGGGACTGGGTCGCAAACTGTGGCGGCCTGCCTTGTCTCCCCGCCCAATATTCCTGGCAGGAGTGCTGAAACACCACCCTCCTCCTCCTCCTCCGAAACGTTGCAACACTGGCATGGGGAGACGTCAGCAGGCCGTGCTGAAGCTCATCAGCTTGGGGGACAGACGGCACAGTGCCTCCAAGGTCTGGGATACCATCCTGGATGAGATGGCAACGTCTTTTTCCCCGCTGCACCTGGGCCCAGGTTCAGGTTGGCGTATGTGATAATGGCCGGAACCTGCTAGCAGATCTGGAGCTTGCCAGACTCAAACACGGTCCAAACATGGCCTACGTTTTCAAATTATTGGTGCAACGGTTTCTAACAACTTACCCCAATTTACACAAGCTACTGGTTAAAGTGCGGCACTCGTGCTCCCACTTTGGCAAGTCTATAGTACCTGGTGGTAGCCTCAATACACTCCAGCAATGCCTACATCTGCCTGAAGCACTGGCTGTTGTGCGAGGGCACCACTTGCTGAAACCCTAGATACCATATGTTGAGCAGGGTGTGTGAGCAGCAGAGACCTTTGATGGAGTTCCATCTACAAAACTCAAGGGTTCATCAAAGTCAGCTCCCTCAGTTTCTGCACCATGAGTTTCCATGGGTGACAGACTTATGTGAAATCCTTTCCCATCCTTTCAACTGGACGAGAAACATTATCATGCGCTCATCACAATTGCTGATATGACAGCTGCATTAAGCAGGGTGCAGAGTACAACGCAGACCAGGCCAAAGCACCAGGAACAGGTGTTACAATGGCTAGCGGATAATGCTTCCAGCTGCTTTTCCAGCAACCGGTCAGCCACTACCTGCAGTCATGTTCATACCCAAGAGTCTGCCCCTCCTTCCTCTCAACATGCCCAATATTCCCAACAGACTCATCCCACCCTTGCCCTCTCCCAGGATCTCTTTTCGGGTCCTTTTACTGTTTCTCCCTCTGTTGAACTACTTCCCGAATCCCAGGAGCTACCAAACGACTTTGTGTGTACTGATGCCCAAACACTGGAGCATCTGCCATCACCTGGCAATTTTGTGGTTGTGGACCCGCAACCAGCATTTTCCATCCTCAGTGATGATGATGAGACACAGTTGCCATCAGGGCATGCTGTTGTCATGTGCGGTTTGCAGTAAGAGGAGAGTGAGCAATTGGAAGAGGAGTTGGTGGACGACGAGGCCTAAATGGACCGGGGTGATGTATAGGGGTGAAAGCAGTGTAGATGTGGATGCAAGCGCAGCAGCAAAAAAGGTGGCTAGAGGCAGAGGCATGTCCAGAGGCAGCAAGGCCAAAGATTTTCCGTGTACTAGCCACTCATGCAAAACTCGCCCATGTTGCCAGACTTATGCGAGATCTCTCCGTGTCTTTGAGGAGTCCACCAAGAGGGTCAGCTTTGATGATGCATTACTGTGTTTAACAATCCTGCTCCTGTGTGTGTGATGCAAGAATCCCTCATCACCATCAGGGATAATGCATTGTACGCTGGGGAGTCAGGCATAGGAGAGAACCATTCCAGCAGGATAGTCAGTGCACACTCCTGTCCGCTTCACAGCGTATATTGATGGAGGAAGAGGAGGATGACAAAGTGGCAGATGATTTCATTGTCACACAGAAGGCTAGTGGCACCCCGTGGCCAAACTACCAAAACTGAGGTGACTAGTGTCACCAGTTACATGACAAATTTAGTGCAGTTTGCACACTTTGCAAGTCTAAACTGAGTAGGGGCTCTGAAAAGAGCAACCTTACCACCTTTTGCATGCACTGTCATTTGGAAGGCAAGCCCTGGGCTCAGTGGCAGAGAGCAAATGCAGGACAATCGTCACCCGGCATTGCCGACACTGTCTCTTCCACTGTTTACACCAGCCTGGACACCTACACATCTGTCTCTGACACATTGGGGAGTTCACCCTCATCCGCTCTTTTGGCCTGCACCATCATGCGCCTCTTCCCAGCCACTCCCCATCTCCCAGGCATTTCATTGCAGGCAGAAGTACAGCGCAAGCCACCCACATGCCCAAGCCTTTAACGGCCTCATCTAAAAACTGCTGGCCCTGGAGATGTTGGCGTTTATGCTTCTGGATACCCAGGCCTTCCGTCACCAGATGGCAGATGGGGCACCTCCCTATGCTGGGCCTAGCCGTTACTACTTTTCTTGGTGTGCTGTCCCCGCCTTGCGCCTGCACGTGTCCCATAACATCAGTTGGGACCAGAGTTCCACGCTTTGCTGCAAAGTCCACTTGACCACTGACGCATCGACAAGCGTCTGCGGTCAAGGATGCTGCTTATCTTTAATGACAGGCCGGGTGAATGTAGTGGAGTAAGGGCCAGGGGTGCAAACTGGGGTGGCCTATCTCCTCTCCCTGCATAAAATTCATGGCAGGGTTTCTCTGAAAGCCTACTCCTGCGCTGCAACGTTGATCCCAACTACAAGCTGGAAACGCTGTACCACTGGTATTTACTGTACTGTAATTATTCTGTTCTAGTCTGCTATTATACTACTACCTTCCTTTTTTAAGATTAAATCTACCGTTCCATTGTAATCTTGGTTAATTACTTTATGTAAATGAGCCCACCGAGCACCTTGGGTGTTCTCCAGGGCCTGCGAGCACCCCCACGTCATACCTTTATTCACGTCCCTCCATTGCTTGTGCCCCGTCTGACCCTCCTCCTCCCTGGATGTTCTTCCTACCAGATTGCGCTGCTGCATTTGGATACTCAGGTATGCGCTGCATTCAGAGCGATACTGTGCATGCTTAAGCACTATTTTGGTGTAGAAGAGCATACTGAGCAGTATGCTGAGTTCTATAGTGAGCTACAACAAAAGGGCGCTCGGACATACCCAGACACACCAAACCCTTTCATGATATTTTTAACTTATGAAACATAAACTGCTATTAACTATTTATAGACATGTTGGTTGGAATTTGTTTGCAATGCATTATAATTATCTGGAAACATATAAATGAAAGATTTAACAGTGAATTCTAGAAGGATAATTTTATTGTCGACTATTGTAAGTAATAGGCAAAGTGAACAATTTGCAAGTTCATTATCATAGCATCTGTAAAAACATAATTTAATTTAGCTCAGAGGATGGATTGACAGCCTGCCACTTGGTATGAGTTCCCATCACCTAAGGCATATCACAACAGCTCTAGCTCTTTATAAGCAGCATCTGGCTTCGACATTAACCGTTCATTAAAGGGACAGTCTCATCAATATTTTTAGGCTTGTTCAAATACAGTGAGCAGAAATATTGGGAATAATGTCTTTGGATATTGGGTATACTGTAGTAGTGAAAATCAACAGAATTCAATACAAAAGATAGTTCACAACTTGGATCACAACCTAATAGGAGAAAAAGTCAGTAATAAAGGAATAATGTCAGTGGCACAATGTAACTTTCATTATTGCTCTCTTTACCTGGCTGGAACCTGTTTAGTATTTGACACCACAACATGGTTGTGTGCATGAGATCTTAGAGCCCCTTCACACAGAGTTTACACTCCCTGTATTCTGTACATTTTACATGTGTAAAAATACACGTGTAAAATGTAGTTATCCATTGAGTTCAATGGCATGTTCGTATAACGCGCGTCTACAAACGCCTATGTGAACATGCCATTGAACTCAATGGCTAACTACATTTTAGACGTGTATTTTTACACATGTAAAATGTACAGAATACACCGAGCGCATACAGAATACACGGACGAAAACTCAGTGTGAAGGGGCCCTTATATGTATATTCAGGCAGTTCTAGAGAGCCATTACGGTTTCATGGCAGCCTGGCCTAATGTTAGATTCACAGAACAGAGTTTCAGACAAGAAACATGGTCTGCGCATACACTGGATTTACTGATCTTAACATCATGCTGATAGAAAGACTCCTAGTATCATAGTTACCTATTAAGCTAAGAGTCCCTAGCTGCCATTGATATATTGTTCTGCACTGATTATAGTATAGGACAGTATATGACCAGGAGGCAGGGATTCCTAGGAACATAGATAACTATACTGGTAGGAATCCCTCCCCTGACATGATGTTCACACTGGTAAAACCAGCATGCACATGAAGCTGTCAGGGGAAATTAGCCTAAGAATTGTATGGGTTCATATGGCAATTGGAGTAGTTGTATAATGCCAATTGGGCTTATGCTTAAGCAGTTAGAATAAATAAACTTTAAGGGGGCGTTCACACTACTGTCTGTGTCCGACAGGTAGTGTCCGCTCCTAGTGTCCGTTCAAAATCTCGCACGGACATTAGGAGCGGACACTAGCTGTGTCCGTGACACCTGTCATTTATTTAAATGGCGATCGGGTGCGTTCTTTTGCATTACGTGCCCTTCCTTCCCTGTCCGCATGTAAAGATGTCCGACTTTTGAAGCAGACAGAAAAACCCGACATGTAGGGTTTTTCTGTCCGCTTGAACAGTCGGACATCTTTACATGCGGACAGTGAAGAAAGGGCACGTAATGCAAAAGAACGCACCCGATCGCCATTTAAATAAATGACAGGTGTCATGGACACAGCTAGTGACCGCTCCTAATGTCCGTGAGAGATTTTGAACGGACACTAGGAACGGACACTACCTGTCGGACACAGATGGTAGTGTGAACGCCCCCTAATCAGAACTGTTAAGCCTGTTGGAAACTATAGTCAATAACAGAGAAAGAAAACGGATCTGTTATTCACATTTCTTTTCAGCAGGGGCGTAACTACTGTAGAGGCAGCGGAGGTGGCTGCCACAGGTCCGGGCCATTAGGGGGCCCTTACGGGCCCTATTTATTTGCCGATCCTGGCTGGGCTGGGATCGGCAAGTGACACCGCGGGCCTCACAAACATTATCATTATACTCGGGGGTCTTTGCAGACCCCAAAGTATAATGATCGGCGGATCGGGAGAGGTAAGGGAACGTAACAAACACTGTTACTTACCTCTCCACGATCCTGCCAGGCCTCCTTCATACTTCTTCATACTTCATATATAGCAGTTGGAAAGATACAAATATAAACAATGGTGAAATTTCAGATTTTCATCCATACTCCTAAAATTTTAAAATAATAGTTATAACCCCAATTTGATGAAATCAAGAAATAACAACTTGTCCTGTAAAACAACAAACCTGCTGTCTGCTGGGTCAATAGGAAGATAAATCTCATGGCTAAAGGAATGCAACAATGAATAAAATAACCTGGTTATTAGAGCCCATAATAGGCTGGACACTAATGGGTTAAATAAATGGCAAAGTATTCTGCTAGTCTGACTAATAGCAGGCCACTTCAGCTTTGTTTTTGGTTTATATGGAGCAATAACATCTGAATTCTAAACTGGTTCAGTTTTTATAGTATTCCATAACAAATACCTTTATATACCATGCTATAGATGAATTGACTCATTATGATAAGATGTCACAGGGTACCCCACACTATATTACTAGCTTTGTATGAACAGCATTATTTTCCTACAGAACCTTTTTACTAGGACAGAGCAGTACGTGTCTTTTCTCTTTCTTAGGCCACTTCCCTAGAGAGATATGGCTACTTGGAAATAAAGTGCAACTAATAGGCATTTAAGCATAGACTAGACTTCTGGATGATGGTCAAGTGTCTATTAGAAAGCTCATTACTATATAGGGTAGAGGACTCTCAGACAACCTGCTTCTGATGAGGAGGTAACTTTACTCTAGTTCAGCTGACTCCTTTCTACTGATTTTGCTCAAGTTTAGTTTTGGTCATTTGTTCCTTGAGAACCCATTTTCTTTGAGAAAACCTATTACTGATATGGATTTCCCAATTTACTTCTTATTATCACAAGTTCTTTTTTTAGCCATATTACTTTTTAGATCATGCGAAGCTTACTTTCACTCTAAATTGTTTGACCTTGGCCTAATGTCAGCTTTGTAAACTGTTACTACTACATTGTACTCTTGTTAGGTAACCTTTACTGTGCTCATACAATAGCTATAGCTTTTTTATTTTTTGTCAGTGTAACTGGACGAGAGCTTGGTTTTTTTTTCGGGACAAGTGTCAGGGTTTAATGGTACTATGCTTGGGTAAATATATCTCATTGAGTAACTTTATTAACTCCTTCTGGAAAGGAATAGAATTTTACCTTTGTCTATTTGTCTAATTTTACCTTTGTCTATTCACCATGTGCTTTAAATAACTTTACACATTTATTCACTAGGTTGATATGATTAAATTCATAGTTACATAGATACATAGTAGATGAGGTTGGATAAAGACATTAGTCCTTCAAGTCCAACCTATAACCCTACAATCCCTACAGTGTTGATCCAGGGGAAGGCAAAAACCCCCATTAGGCTTATGCCTCATGTCCTTAAAATCTAGAGTCCATAACCTGTTATATTTTTCTCTTCAAGAAAGTCATCCAGGCCCTCTTTGAACTTGTTTAATAAATCCACCATCACCCTGGGGCAGAGACCTCCAGAGCCTCGCTGTTCTTACTGTGAAGAATCCCCTTCTATGTTGCTGGTGAAACTTTCCCTCCTCCAGACGTAGTGGATGTCCTCTTGTCACTGTCACTGGCCTAGGAGTAAAAATATCCTTAGAAAGTTCTTTGTATTGTCCCTTCATGTATTTGTACATTGTTATTAGATCTCTCCATAGACATCTTTTCTCTAAACTGAATAACCCCAACTTTGTTAATCTATCGTTGTACTCTAGTCCTCCCATTCCCCTAATCATTTTGGTTGCCCGTCTTTGCACTTTTTCAAGTTCACTTATGTCTTTCTTGTATATCGGGGCCCAAAATTGCGCACAGTATTCTAAGTGTGGCCGTACCAGTGATTTGTATAGAGGCATAACTATGTCCTTGTCAGGCGAATCTAGACCTCTTTTGATGCATCACATAATTTTATTTGCTTTGGCAGCAGCTGCCTGGCACTGGCCACTAAAGGTAAGCTTGCTCTCCACCAAAATCCCTAAGTCTTTAAACCAAACCAAACCAAACCAAACCAAATGTGTGGTTTTTTTTAAAGTTTTACCATTTTTGCAAAGTATATTTTGTATTGTCCCTTTCCAAGACCCATAATTTAATTATCTTTTGTAAATGGAGTTGTATGCCTCTCATACTTAGACATGCATTTTATTGGGACATGTCTTTACAGAATGCAGCTTTGGAGACCTTCATTAGGAGCCCGACTGCCATATAAAATAATAGGACACCTGTGATCTCATTCACAGGAGTGCTGATGTTGTAGTAGGAGTAGTTGCTAGTGACAGAATCATCTAAAGGGTTAAATGGCTGGGATTAGCAATTAGTAGCAGGTGCTGTGAGTACACAACTGGGCACCCACTTCTGATATTGCTTGATACTCCACATTATTTTGCCACAATTGACATACAAAGTCAATTGCTGAAGAATAAGGCCCATTAGTGACCTTCGTGGAAGGGTATTTGTTGGTCATTAATGGGTTAAAATAGATGCAAAGATACTCAACTATCTATGTTGTAAGCCATCCATATGTTTTAGGCTGAAGGATAGCTTACACATATCTACATATATCTACAAGCTTGGCCCCATTCACTTTCACCAGTAGGTAAGTAAACAGATGTCTTCTTACCTTCTTTATTAGTATTTTTTTTATTATATATTGCAGCAGTATGACTACTGTAGTATCATATTTATGCCACTAGAGTTATAAAACTTGTATATTTCGCCCTAGGAAAGAAAGATGAGAGAGAAGAGTCAGTGAACGTTGGGTGTTTCATTTTGGGGTTATAGTTTTCTAGACAAGATGGCTGTTAATGAGGGTTAATTAGTAATCAGGTAAAAGGGCTCTATAAGTAATGTACTAACCCTTCCCATAACCCCATAACGCTCTCTGTCTGGGAAAGAAGCAAGTTATTCCCGGACTATGGGAGCCAGAACCACAAGTTGGTATGAACTGCTATGTATAGGTAAATGCTGTTTTTTTTTCTGCTACTGTATTTCTTGGATTTGTTTTGTTTTCTCAGAAAAATATTGCAAAGTCAAATACTAAGGTGTCATATCTTCTGGAATCCCTGTTGTTTTGTTAGAAGTCATCAAAACCATATAACTGTTTTAACCCCCCTTGTTTTCACAGGTTCTTACTTTGCTTATGCAACAGCTATACTACTGTTCTGAACTTTTATAATTGAACGTCCACACAAAGCCGCTGAAAATAACAGATTTATATTAAAAATGGGTTATTAACACTATGTGGATTCACAACATACAATATATTTCAACTCTAAATGATAGGCTGTTTGCCATATGGCACTGCTGAGTTCAATCTGTTTAAGTATAAGATTAGTCAGTGTGAATCTATTAAACTACAGCAATGTTTTATTATTTCAAATAAAAATCTATTTCTGCTTCTTAATCTGTTACACTTTGGAAGCTGGAAGGCTTGTATAAGGACACACTTTACATTTGCATGCTTCATGAATATTGATCATGGTAGAAATCTGTGTTTGTCTTTTTGTGCCTTTTGTCAGCTCTTCAAAGACATATCTTATTTTTAAAGCCCTTAACTTGATTTAACACAATAACATCATAACGCACTATGGCAGAGATGACAAAGAATAAATGAGCTGTCATTAAAAATATTTTAACAAAAGTTTCATTTCACAAGTTTGCTTTATTGTAGAAACAAAAGGAAGAATATCTTGTAAATCAAGTGCTATCCAAAAAGTAGGTCTCTTCTTATCACTTATCTGAATCCCCTAGAAAAAAAGCTTTGCACTGTAAGCGTTTATTCGGTGATTTTGCATAATATAAATCCTGAGGCTTGCTATAAGTTTTATAAACCATATAGATGATATAGATGTTATGTCTTAAAGGGGCTGTTCTGAATTATTTCTATATTATTTAATAGTGCCGCTGAGGGACCCATAAGCATAGGAAAACATTACTCACCTCTTTCTGGGCCTCCATTTCCAGCGGTAGAAGGTCTGGTCTTCTATATACAGGTCTTCTTGTTGATGTCACCAGTGACGTTCCATTGGTGTTTTGACCACTGAAGTCAATCACTTGGCAAAAGAGTGTGAGGACCAAGAATTGGTCAGGTTTTGATTGGGGATCCAGCAGAGTGTAGGTAGAATAGTTTGGGCCCCAAAGCAAACCTCAGCTGCTCTGCTCATCAGGGTATTGTGGTTAAATGAGTATAAGTGTTATATATTTTCTGGGAAAATGGGTCACTATTACCAGGCAATGTTATTTATTATATAGGCACTAAAGTCCAGACAAGTCCTACACCACAGCAATCTGTAAATAATTTCCATATCCACAAACATTACATTAGCTACCACATTTCCTTCCCCCCACGTAAAGATATATGATAAATACCCATCCATCCCATACATAGCATTGACAGCAAAGCCCTTCTTCCTCACATAAATAACCTACAAAAAGGACCCCCAGTCCTAAGAATTAGGTAAAATAAGACCCTCTCACCATGCAGATGTTAAGCCATTTCCTCTCTTCCCACAAAAGACAATCTAAAGCTACCCCCCACATGATAACATGCCACTTTTTTAGACAAGCCCACTCCCTGATAAAAATCTATATTAAAAAAAAAACCTGTGTGCCACATATAATATAATAATAATAATACATTTTATTTATATAGCGCCAACATATTCCGCAGCGCTGTACAATTTATAGGGTTCAGATACAGACATACAAAACAAAGAACGTCATTTCACACAATGGGACTGAGGGCCCTGCTCAAAAGAGCTTACAATCTATGAGATAGAGGGGGTGACACAAGAGGTAGCAGGGGCGGCATTGCTTATACAGTGTTCAGACAATTTTGTGCATTAGGAATTGTGATAGGCTTGTCTGAAAAGATGTGTCTTTAGTTTGCGTTTGAAACTGTAGAAGTTGAGAGTTAATCTTATTGTCCGGGGTAGAGCATTCCAGAGAAGTGGTGCAGCTCGGGAGAAGTCTTGTATACGAGCGTGGGCGGTTCTGATAATAGAGGATGTAAGTGTTAGATCATTGAGTGAGCGGAGAACACGGATTGGGCGGTAGACAGAGATGAGGGAAGAAATGTAGGGAGGTGCGGCATTATGGAGAGCCTTGTGGATGAGGGTGATAACTTTATATTTTATTCTATAATGAATAGGCAGCCAATGTAGTGACTGGCACAGACCAGAGGCATCGCTGTAGCGTCTAGCCTGATAGATGAGCCTGGCCGCTGCATTCAGAATAGATTGTAGAGGGGAGAGTTTAGTAAGGGGAAGACCGATTAGTAAGGAGTTACAGTAGTCAAGGCGAGAATGAATCAGAGAGACAATAAGTGTCTTTAGTGTATCTCTGGTAAGGAAAGGGCGTATTCTGGAGATGTTTTTGAGGTGGAGGTGACATGAACGTGCGAGTGATTCAATATGAGGGGTGAAGGAAAGGTCTGCATCAAATATGACCCCGAGGCAGCGGGCATGCTGCCTAGGAGTTATAGTAAGGCCTGAGACTGCAATGGATATATCAGGGACAGATCTGTTAGATGGTGGAAACAGTAGTAGTTCAGTCTTAGAGAGATTTAGTTTCAGATAGAGCAAGGACATGATATTAGAGACAGCAGAGAGACAGTTGCTGGTGTTCTGTATGAGTGCAGGGGTGATGTCACGGGAAGATGTGTATAATTGGGTGTCATCAGCATAAAGATGGTACCTGAAGCCAAATCTGGCGATGGTTTGTCCAATGGGGGCTGTGTAGAGAGAAAAGAGCAGGGGGCCGAGGACCGAGCCCTGAGGAACCCCAACAGCAAGGGAAAGAGGGGAGGAAACAGAGCCCGCGAATGATACACTGAAAGTGCGGTCTGAGAGATAAGAGGAGAACCAGGAGAGCGCAGTGTCATTGAGGCCGACTGAGCGGAGCATAGTGAGGAGAAGTTGATGGTCAACAGTGTCAAAAGCTGCAGAGAGGTCCAGAAGAATAAGAAGAGAGAAGTCACCATTGGATTTAGCCTTTAGTAGATCATTAGAGACTTTTGTGAGAGCTGTTTCAGTAGAGTGCAGAGCGCGGAAACCAGATTGTAAGGGGTCAAGCAGAGCGTTAGCAGAGAGATAACGGATTAACCGAGAATAAACCAGGCGTTCCAAAAGTTTAGAGATGAAGGGGAGGTTAGAGACGGGTCGATAGTTAGCAGCACAGGATGGGTCCAGGGAGAGTTTTTTTTCAGTAGCGGGGTTATAACATATCTAACACATATAACATTTATAACCATGATGGGGATTGTAAACTGTGGGAGCAGCTGGAAGGGGATATTAAACTGAGGCAGTTGGAGAGGTACATTAAACTGTGCAGGTGGCTGGAGGGGGGCATTAAACTGGAGGAAAATGGAGGGGGACATTAAACTTGTGGCAGATGGAGAGGGACTGTTAGGACTGTGCAGCAGGTGTGGCCATGGTATCAGGGTTGTAGCCTGTTTCACTGTGACTGTTCAGTCCAGCATGCATGGGGTTAATCCCCTTGCAGCTGATAGGGGTGGTCGATCTGATGACTGATGACTGACACTGGTGTCAGCCTATCGGCATCTGGCTTTAGCACCTGAGCTGGCTAATTGGTCCCCCCTTCCCTCCATTTAAGGAGGCTGGTTTGGATGTCCGGCGCTGTAGCCTCAAATGCCATATATGCATGTGCAATACATTAGTTTGGCAGCATGCTGCTTAGTTAGGCAGGTAGGGAGAATTTCCCCCCTTATGGGTTAAAATTGTGGAAATCCTTCCCTTAGTTAGAGTTGTGGGAATCTCTCCCTTATTTAGTGTAGTGAATCTACTAACTTGGGCAGGCTGCTACCTGTGGTACTCCACAGTAGCTGGATGTGGTGTGGGTTCGGCCCAGTAAGCTACTGGGAGCACACAGTCTTAGTTTGGTTTGTGTTAGCCTTGCAGTGTAGAAACTGCAAGACTTTATCATTCATTTAAGTGGCTGCTTTGTTCTGCAGTGGCAGCTTCTCTGAGACGTTATCAGAGAAGCACTCAGTTGGTGGTGTTGCCTGGCAGTGAAGTTAACTGTCAGGCCTTGTTCACACCAGGGTGCTCTGCGGTTCAGAGCCCAGTGGGCTCCGCGGGTTATTGTTTATTTTTTTTTTTTAATTATAACCTGCTAATCATAACAGGGACATTAAACAGGAGCTAGATTTAGGGGGACATTAAAGAGGGCCTTTAATTTCCTTGGGTACATGCGGTTTTATATACAGCTAGAAAGTTTTCCCGTTATGTGTCCTGGTGAAAGAGCTATCGGTGTCATTACCGAGAGCTCGTCAATGTCAGAAGGGCATTCCTCACAGTCTAACTGGGAATGCCTCTCCTGACAGTACTCGTCTATAGAGAAGTACTTGGGGGGGGGGCATTCCTCATCACTCAGCGTCATTGCTGAGTGGTAAGGAACATCTCTTCGGAGTATAGCGCTACTCTCAGTACTGTCAGGAGGGGCGTTACCAGTTAGGGCTAGTTCACACGTAAATTACGTGTGGCTTATTTTGGTCCTGAAAAAAAAATTAATTAGGAAGCGTTTTTTTGGACCTTGTGCACTTTTTAGAGCATTTTTTGGAGCGTTTTTTTTTTTTGTAAAAACCTCTTCAAAAAACGCCAGGCGGTTTTTCCCTCCCGTAAAGTGAATGGGCTGCAAAAAACACGTTGCTTTTTTTTCCGCGCGGGTTTTTGCGCGTTTTTCACCTCTCATTCACTTCTATTGCTTTCTTCAGGTGGAAAACGCCTGAAGAAAGGCCATGTTGCTTCTTTTTTTCTGCTAGCGGCGAAAAAACTGCTAGCAGAAAAAAAAAGCTAGAGGTCTACATAGACCACTATTGTAATAAGGCGGATTTTGAGGTGAAATCCGCCATCAAAATCCGCCTTTTTGCCCCCGTGTGCGCACTGTTGGCTTTCTAGCAGTATATAAAACCGCATGTGCCTGAGGATATGAAAGGTCCTCTTTAAACTAATTGAAGATACAGGGATAAATTAAATTGTGAGAGTAGATGGAGGGGCACATTAGACTATGGGGGCAGATGGAGAGGCACATTAAACTGGAGAAAATGGAGAGGCAAATTAAACTGCAGGGGTAGCTGGAGGGGGACATTAAACTGTCGGAGCAGATGGGGGGATATGAAACTGTGGAGGCAGATGAAGGTGAACATTAAAGTGGGGAAGATGAAGGGGGACATTAAACTGTGGGAGTACCTGGAGGGGGACATTAAACTGAGGACAACTGGAGGGAAACATTAAACTGGGGAAAACTGGAGGGAAACATTATAATGTGGGGGGGCATATGAAATTAGGGAAACTTTAGGGGCATTATACTGTGTTGTGGCACAAAGAGAAATGGATCCATATGGGCAGAGTCAAAGTTTAAGGGATGGAGCTAAATTTGTCACTGCACGTTCCATCCCTCTATCTGTCTTTGAAAGGTTGGAGGTATGAGTCTAGGCTATCAATATTTGATTTGTAAGGGGCCAACACCATTCACACTTATCAGCAATTCGGGACTGCTGCTGAACACTGTACTATGGAGTGTATGGAGCCATAAGAATATGGCTTGCTACACTGTATAGCTGCCATAGAGCTCCGTTCAGTTCAAGGGGACCAGATCAACAGTAATGTTGCATGGACACTATACAATGTACAGAGTCATCTGTTCATGGCTACACTGTATAATAATAGCCTGAAAGCAATACAGAATATCTGATATGTTTGGGGGCCAGGTTGTTGAACCCCCACTGATCAGATATTGATGGCCTATCTTAACAATTCCTGATAAAACCTGCAGTAGTAATTTATATGGTATTGGTTTAAAACCCATGAAGCAAGTTACTTTGCACTGCAGGTTTTAATTGCCGCATGTTGATGGGATTTTTATAAATCGCATCAACCTCATCCATAGTCCTGATATGCTAGATTGCAGTTAGTTAGGTGTCAGTAAATTTGGGGTGTCTAACCAGATTTGATTATACACTGTGTGCCCTGGCTTTACATGTATATAGACTGCTTTTAAAGCCCAGCTACTGTACACTATAACTTTGGAAGCGTAATGGTGTGTAATCAAATAACTATTGCACTTTAAGTGTCAAGTTACCATACATTACATCTGTTCTCCCTGTTAAGTTCTAAAATTTCTCATGAAATTAATTCAATACAATACCTAACAATAAAAGGCTGCAATTGACAGATTATAATATGAGCAGTTCAGTATTACAAAACAGTATTGTCTTGAAATGCTAACTATCTTGTGACATGCATATCTAAACATGTCCAACCAAGAAGAAAGGCAAGGGAGGAAAAATCTGTATGCACAAGGCACAGATCTGTGTATTGCTATATACTTTAGTTAGGCATTGTTTCTCATTTATTATACATTAAATTCTAAATTAAGTAAACTTAAAACACACACTAAATTAATTTGCATTTTCCAATTTACTGTGAATAGCTCTAAGGAGCTCGGGTCAAGACCTACATTTTGGTACAATCAAGGCACAGTTTTATGGTGATGGTACAGGATCTGAATGAGAAGAAAACAAGCCTTTGCTCATTCTTTTGTGTTTTGATTTAATGCAAAGCAAGTAAATTGCTACTTGCCAAAAATAATAACATCCTTGTATTATTGTTATTACACTAGGATATTTTGTGTTTACAGCAAGTAGAAACTTAGGAAAATGTTAAGAAACTTCTCTAAGTAAATAGACTTTAATTACATATTGCCAGATAATTATTCTTTATGTATTGTTTATAATGTACTCTAATTCTTCTCCATAAAAGTTTAACACATGTCCTAAGGCTACATTGTCTGTGTGATGAGCCCTGACTGTAATTTTAGTTTGCGACCCTCAGGTTTTATTCTGTATTTAATACCGCGTCTCCGTGAAAGACCATGTTTGTCAGTCTTTATTCTTAAAGGGGTATTACAATCACAGTAGTTGTGCACATTAGATTTTAGTCAAATATCCAGCTGCTATTCTCCCTAGCTCCCTATGCATATTTGGCTTTGTTCACCAGGGGGAAATAAATGTGTATAGATACTATAGTTTAACATCTTCAGGACTGGTCTATTTTGGTCCTTAAAAAGGTTGTACAGTGGACTTCAGTATGGGTCCCGACATGTAAATATCTTTCCTTTCCTTTTGGCAGGACATACCCATTCCAAATACAGTATATGTGTGACAAGACAGACTTTCAAGACATTACTGTTTTGTTACATAGTAGAAAATACACAAAGAAATATCCTATATTTGCCCATTGATTGTTCTTTGAATTTTAATATATTCTAATATTATATTTAATTTATGAGAAATTGTAGTGGAAACATCTGTACTTTATCAAGGCACAAGACAGCTATTAAGATAAAGAAATTAGCAAGGCATTAATCACGGATGTAAAATCAATGATCCATCGATCGCTACTGTTAAAAAAAATATTGCAAATAATGTGAATTAAATTTTATCCCTTATATTGCAAGCAGTAAAATGTTCAACAATTTTGAAATATATTTTTATTTAGTTCTTTATCACTTTAGAATTGTTTGTGGTGAGTGGATAAAAACAGTCTTATTTATATTCAAGGGCATAGATCTTGTCTTCCTCTTACCTCTGACGATGATACAATTATAGCCATGTGAGGCAATGCTCTGTGAGCTAAACGGCCTCCATGTAAGATGATGTTAAAAATCTCACTATATGTCAATTTCCACATAGAAGCAATCTGCATTGTAAACTGTGTATGTGATCAAGACAATCGCATTTAGTTAAAGGAATGTACAGGACTAAACTCTGCTGGTTTTGGAAATCACGGCATGTCTGCACGGCGGTTTTTACCGCAAAGTGGGAATGGGATTCTCTAGAATCCCATCCACTTTGCCCGTACTGTAAAACACTGCGATTTCTCCCGTGGGGCCCCGGCCTGAAAAAGTTTTGAAGACATGCATTGTGCAAGGACTATGCGGTATAAACTACGACTATCTATTGTCAGTTGTGGATGCAGTAATGAGTCTGTGCTGTTAGCTATGGTGTTATTTTTTGCTGTATTTCTGTCTGTCTTTTGTCTGTGATGTACTTTTGTCTGGGTTGCTAGGTGGGGTGGCATAGACACACAAGTCCAGTTTCTTCTAATCCAAAACAAAGGTAGAGTTTTATTTTCAATCAAAAAGGTAGTGCAGCAACAAAAGGAAACAATACAAAAATAAATACCTGCCCGGCTAGGCGCTAACTAAATATAGAATAGGTCACCTCAACTAGAACAACAGAAATCCAAAAGCCAGTAGAATCACTCAGGACACAGCTCCAAAAATATGATCTCTCTGTTGGCTTTCCAGCCAAGCTCTGCCCAAAGTCTGCTGCTGGAGCTGGCTTCTTAAGCCTTTTTGATGAGCAGACTCTCAACAGCTGAGTCACTGCCTCAACATCCCCAAAGTGTGGATTGGAGGGGGGTGGAATGACAGGTCCCACTACCAACCTACCCGCCATTCCTAAAAATCCAGCCCAATACTGAGCATTTACCAAAATGCTCAGCAGATGAAAGTTGTCTGCTGAGAACAATCATTCCTTCTGGAGTTTTCCCATCTCACCCACCTGAGTAGTCTTGGTGAGATGTACACCCCCTCCATTACCTGACCAGCCATCAGCTTACAATATTTATAAATGGATTATTTTTTTATGTAGGTAGGTTTTTTTTAAAATTAGAAAACAATGTACCATTTTTTTTGACATTTGCTTTATTGTATAATAAAGTCATTTGTAAATTGCCCAGATGAATAATGTTATATGTTATATAAATATTCCTGTGTAAGCATATATGTATATAACAACCACACACAGAATTTCCCAACACTGTAGTCTTTTATAAAAGGAAAAGGCATGAATACATGAAAATTTGCTCTCCAAATAGTTTCATTTCCAAGAATCTGGCTCACTGTGCATTTTGGTGCGAGAGACTGGCAGAATAACTGTTAAGCAATGTTTTAAGAGATTACATCACATCACCTGCAATAGCCCATTCATTACTCACACGATGCAGACAATTATATTCTTGTTAGAGAAATGATTTCATTTCATTACCCCAGTGTTGAGATTGGTTTTGTGGCCCACCATTGCCGTCCAGAAAGAGAGGTCATTATGTATCGGAGCAGTATTGTAAGGGCTACTTGATTAAAAAGAGCTGTGCTAGCATGGCATGTTAACAGTCGCTTTACTGATCCACTGATAAAAAGTACCGCAGTAATCACTGAAAAGACGGTCGCAATAAATTAGAGAACATTGCAGTGATTTCTTTTACATTGACTTAGCAGAAAAGTCTTTCAAGAAAATAAAAGTGCTGAATGTGTTGGCAAAGAAAAAAAATCTATCAAAGCCATAAAAAATATGAATTATTTTTTTTTAGAAAAAAGCTATGACCTAGTCCTATTAGCTCATACGTACATTATACCATACATGCAGTACTTTCTGAGTTACAGTAGTTAACACTGTGCTACACTGATTCTGTGACTTCTATTTACTTCATATACTATGTATTTCTATAACTCCTGGTCTGGTGATTGGGACTTACAGCTCCATAATCTGGCATTTGACTGAGATGGAAATACTTGCCATTTAGTTATGGCGATGTATTTTGTAACTCAAGGTTTCAGCACACAGTCGGCTTTCGCCTTATGTGCCCTGGGGCTGGAGATACCCTTGCTGTTATAACAGCAACAGTCTCTGTCCTCTGTCAAAAGGGCATTCCTGACAGTGTAACTGGGCTGTGAGGAACACCCCTCCTGACAGTACTTGTCCATAGATTAGTACTGGGGGCGTTCTTCAGAGCTTAGCATCATGCCTGGGCAGTAAGGAACGCCCCTTCTGACAGTACAGGGCTATGGACGAGTACAGTCAGGAGGGGCATTCCTCACAGCCCAGCTACACTGTCAGGAACGCCCTTCTAACAGTGGGCAGAGATCATTACTATTATAACAGCACCAATATCTCCAGCCCCGGGACAGGTAATGGGAAAGCCAACAGTGTGCTGACTTCAGCGCACTGTCAGCTTTATAGCGGTATAAAAAAATGCATGTGTCAAAGGACGTGAAAGGTCCTCTATAACCAAAACCTAATAAGCAAATACCTGGGGTTTTTTTTTTACATTGAATTTTTATTGAATTTTAAAAGAGCAATAATACTGCAATTCCATATCATTATAGATGTTAGATTACAATCACCAATAGCAAATTGGTTTTCCTATTTACATCTTGGGAAACATATTTTTCCCACAATAGCAAATAGTCACATAGAAAATATCAAATTGCGTCTCCATGATGATGCAACTTTTTGCTATCCAAGAGAGAAGGTGGTCTTGGTGTTTGTTTCTTCCTACTTTACACTTTCCTTGGCCAAATATTTATCCCCTCGTTTGCCAGCAATGTAGTCTCCATGAGAAGGAGAATTCTGCACTGAGGGCCCCTTCATACGGCGTAAGCGCTCGGCTCATTCCGATCATACACGCAAGCGCTTCTAAATACTTCCCATTCACTTCAATGGGAGCGTTTGTAAAGCCGACTTTACGCGCGCTCCCATTGAAGTGAATGGGAAGTGTTTAGAAGCGCTCGCGTGTACGGCTCGGAATGAGCTCAGCGTTTACGCCGTGTGAAGGGGGCCTAGCATATGTACTTTTCTTTAAAAAAAAAAAAAAAAAAGGACTAGTCAAGGCTACCTTCTCTCTCTTCAATAACCCCATAGTTGCCTATAAGCCAGCCCAATGGCAAGTATAATCTAGTATACAGCAGTGCTAACCAATGAGTTACTATGCCAGTTGTTACTATTACACAAAACAACAATAAAACTATTCTAAGTATAGTAAATGATACTTTTAACTATCATCAGTTTTAAATTGGAATTGTAATGACAAAACAACATTTATTTGCAGACTTCAGATCTACAATTTACTGTTCCATTTAAAAAGAATTAATATATGAGCGCAATAGACCGGAAAGCAAAAGGTTGTTTCATTTCAGTGGAAGTGAGAGAATGATATTAATCATTTACAATAACTTTTATTTGAACTTTTGATAAACAGCCTTTCAGACAGGTTCCTATTGCTCCTGTTAGTAAACAATTTACTAGAAATGAGCTTCATATCCGCAAATGGAAAAGCAGAAGACGCAGATAATCAGAAAATATTGTAGAGCAGACTCTGCCGCTAAGGTGAGCTCATTCATTAATCCTGCAGTAAGAGCACATAAAAGACCAAATCATTCTTTTATAATGTATTAATAAAACAGTCACTTGTTTGGTATGAAGATTAACAAGAAAAATCTGGGAAGAGAAAATACTGCATTTTAATAGCAGCAGTAACTGGACTATAAGAAGTAGGGTGAATTATTTTACTCAAATAAAATATATGGTTTCATATCAGTAAAGTCAGTTTACTGGCAAAAATCAGTCAATACAAGATGTGCAAATTGATGGCGCCTATACTTCATAAAATAAAATCTATGGAATGACAATTTAGAATACACCCACTCAACAAAGAAAAACTAAAGCCAGAACTTTTTCACCATTATAATGGAAAGAGAGATTTTTATGAGGCCTCCTTCACAAACAATGTCAAGCATTTCAAGCTTTACTAAGGAGTATAGGGCCGGGGCCCCACGTGGAGCCAGCCGCTTAACCCACTGTGTGCTGGCTGCGTCCATTCATTCCTATGGGTGCATGCTGTTCGAAACGGCCATTTCAAATAGTACTATGTAAATGGGAGTTTCGAATAGTACTCGCTCAATAGTGCTATGGTGGGTGGCTGACTGAATGGAAGGAGCGGAACACCTAGGGGTCAAAGGCCAGCTTTCAATCACGTGACCTGGGGGTCAGGGCGAGACAAGAACTAACTTCTGCCTAATTTCATACTAACTTCTGCCACTGAACAAAAAAAGTAAAATGTTTCCCCAGGGGTGGGGAATAATGTCAAAGTAACCAATGACTGAGGATACTTTTTATTTTTAACATTTCTCTGCAAATGCTTCTTTTGTTTATTTCATGGCTGCTTTCTTCTTCTCAGGAAGTCACATCTTGTCCATTGCTCACAGCGCCATGCTGCCGTCTCATTAATTCCAATGGGATGGAGATGTGACTAATGGAAGTGAGGTCACTTCTTGAGAGGAAAACAGCCATGTTTTCCAGTCCCTCCCCCCTCACTAGGTGACATAAGAATGATGCAATACAAGATTCATTCTTACAAGACTCATTTTTATATTAACCCTTAAGTACTATCATGGTGTCTATCATAATAGTATGTGTATGTTTAAGGGTTAAACAGATGTTTGGGTTTTTGTCCTTTCTTCTCAAACTCACTTTTTCGACTGCTTTCCTGTTTTATAACTTTTTAGTGGGTTCAGTAATTTTGTCCCTCTTTGTTCGGCTTCAGTTTTAGTTCAAGCTCGCACGTGGTGATTAATATGTCACATAACGTTCAGCAAGTTGTTCTTTCCCGGTATTTATAAGTTGTGCGCAAGCAGTACATTATTGTTATACTTTTTAAGACCCTTAGAATTTCTTTCTTTTTGCTCAGTAAAGCATTTCTGTCAGTGAGTAAGGAAGTGTCAAACAGAAGGACATTATTTTCTTGTAATCGAAATGTATAAAGTAAAAATAGACTTGTTTTTCTTAGCGTGTTACTTCTATTAAATCACATTGCTGAAAATCCCCCAGGAGCTGGAACCTAGTATGCATGAAGTAGGGTGAGGTATTTTAATTAAATATAATGATTTTCTTACTCTTGGGAGAAGAAATAATTAACTGATTCAAGGAGAGTGTTTGACCTGAGAAGACTTTAATCAGCTGATACTTGGACACTTTATAAAGGGGAAGATCTATCTTTTGAAGTTTCTTTATCCAAGCATTGTAATAGGGGTATTATTAATTAACTGTGCACTGTGCAATGATGATCAATGAAAAGAGTAACATGTCATACTAGGTCGGTCACACAATGTGACAAAAGGGCCTGGGAGCAATACAATAGCAATAAAATAATACAAATGGCACAAGATCTGACCTGCATATTATTATTATTGTTTATTTATATAGCACCATTAATTCCATGGTGCTTTATATTTGGGGGTTACATACAGTACACAGAATATACAGGTAGATATAAAACTAACAGTGACCGACTGGCACAGTGGGGTAGAGGGCCCTGCCCGCAAAGGCTTACAATCTATGAGGGAAGGGGGTAGAGACAGAAGGAGAAAGGGAGACTGTACAGATGGCAGTGAGGTGCTAGTGTTATTGGAAGTTGTAGGCCTTCCTGAATAGGTGAGTCTTCAGGGCCTTCTTGAAGCCTGTGATTGTGGGGGTCAGTCTTATGTGTTTTGGTAAGGAGTTCCAGAGTATGGGGGATGCTCGGGAGAAATCTTGGAGATGGTTGTGTGAGGAGCGGATGAGAGCAGAGCAGAGTAGGAGGTTTTTGGAGGATTTGAGGTTACGTGTGGGCAGGTAGCGGGAGATTAGTTCAGAGATATATGGAGAGGCCAGGTTGCGGATCGCTTTGTATGTTAATGTTAGTAGCTTGAACTCAATTCGCTGGGCTATGGGTAGCCAGTGGAGGGACTGGTAGAAGGGAGCAGCTGATGAAGATCGGGGGAGAGGTGAATTAAGCGAGCAGCGCAGTTTAAGGTGAACTGGAGGGGGGCGAGGGTGTTAGCTGGGAGTCCATGAAAAAGGGTGTTGCAGTAATATAGGCGGGAGATTATGAGGGCCTGGACGAGCGTCTTAGTCTTTCAGGGGTGAGGAAGAAGCGGATTCGGTGGATGTTCTTGAGTTGGAGGCAGCAGGAAGTGTTGAGGGTTTGAACGTGTTACTTGAAGGATAGGTCGGGGTCCAGTGTTACTCCAAGGCAACGGGCCTATGGGACAGGGGTAAGTGTGGTTCCGTTGACTTTGATAGATGGGTCGCGTGGAGGGGCCATACGGGGTGGGGCAAAGATGATGAACTCTGTTTTCTCCATATTGAGTTTGAGAAAGCGGGAGTAGAGGAAGATGGCTACAGCCATTAAACAATCTGGAACTCTGGCCAGCAGAGAGGTAATGTCTGGTCCAGAGATGTATATTTGGATGTCATCAGCATAGCAATGGTAGTGGAAACCATGAGATTCTATGAGTTAGCCCAGGCCAAGGGTGTAGATGGAGAACAGGAGGGGTCCTAGGACAGAGCATTGGGGGACACCTACAGAGAGTGGGCGTGGTGAGGAGGTGGTGTGCGAGTGGGAATCGCTGAAAGCACGGTCGGTGAGGTATGAGGAGATCCAGGAATGGGTCAGGTCTGAGATACCAAGGGATGAGGGAGTGGTCGACTGTGTCAAAGGCAGAGGAGAGGTCATTGAGAAGGAGGACAGAGTAATGGCGCTTGGCTTTGGTGGTTGCTGACTTTTGTTAAGGCAGTTTCAGTGGAGTGACGGGGTCTGAAGCCTGACTGTAGTCTGTCAAAGAGCAGGTTGGACGAGAGATAGGCAGAGAGCTCTTAGTGGACGTGCTGCTCAAGCAGTTTTGAGGCGTACAGGAGCAGTGAGATGGGACGATAGTTGGCTGGAGAGGACGGGTTGAGGGCAGATTTCTTAAGTATGGGTGTGACTGTGGCGTGTTTGAAGGCGGAGGGGGAGGATCCATTGGCTAGGGATAGGTTGAAGAGATGGGTTAGGGCTGGAGTAAAGACTTCAGTGAGTTTGGGGATGAGATGTGACTGGATCAGGTCAAGTGCGCAGGAGGTGAGGTGGGATTTAAAGATTAGGGAGGAGAGTTTTTCGTCAGTGATGGTGGAGATACAGGTCAGGGATGAGTAGCAGCAAGTAGTTGGGTAGAGGGGTTGTCGGGGGAGTAGGGTGAGACTGTCTCTGATGGTGTTGATTTTAGTTTTGAAGTAAGAGGCAAAGTCGTCAGCTGAGATAAGTGATGTCGGAGGGATCTCCAGTTCAGTTAATTAATACAATCTCTTATTAAACCAATTCAACTCGGTATCACAACATGCCTAACAAAAGCCTTGATAGGGTGCAATTCACTCAAATCTGATCACATCAAATCAGTTGCTATGAAAAAAGTTAACTTCTGATACATCTGGATATGTCCAGTCAGAAGGACAGACAGTGGATGACACAGCAATAGAGATGAACGAACAGCGTTTGATCGAGTACATGTTTGATCAGACATCACGCTGTTTGCAATGTACGATTCGATACGAACACCGTGCTGCAAATGCACTTAAAGTTCGATTCCCCTCCCACCTTCCCTGGCACTTTTTCTGCACCAATAGCGCAAGGGAGGTGGGACAGGAACTATGACAACGGAGGCCATGAAAAAACTAGGAAAAAGCCATTGGCTGCCGAGGACATGTGACCTCTGATTCAAATGAACAGGCAGTATCATCTCCGGTTCATTTGCGGCTTGCGCTTAGTTAGAGAGAGACATCTGCTGAGGACTAGTTAGGTTTTAGATTCTGCTAGGCAGGAATAGCAATGAAGAAGAACCACAACAGCTCTTTTTAGAGCTACACTAAAGGGAGAAGCTGAAACAAGCTTGGCACAGTATCTACCCACAAATGATAAAGTAGGATTCACAGCAATAAAGCCAGGCTGTATCTGCACAATCCAGCTTTCTGTGGTGGGGATTAAGCTAAGTGGGATACACTGAAATTGCATGCCTATATACCCTATATACGCTTAATCCAGGGTTCAACAGTGTGTCCCCCCCCCCAAACTAAGGGGTATACACTGAAATTCTCAGCCCATATACACTATATACGATTCATCCAGGTTGTCACGGCGTGTACCCACAAAAAAACAGTGGTATATACATTTTAATTCTCAGGCTATGTATGCTTCATCCAGGTTGTAACGATGTGCACCCACAAAAAATCAGTGGGATATACATTCTAATTCTCAGGCTATATATCCAGGCTTCATCCAGGTTGTCACAGTGTGCTGATTTAAGGCTCCACAATAAAAAAAAGTGCAAAAGACTAAGCTAGCCCAAGGCTCAACTCCATTGAAGGTGCAACGTTTAGATCGGTTCTTTCCAAACCAAGGGTGATACCTTTCGGAAAGATCTGATGCATCCCAAAACTAAGTGGGATACACTCAAATTGTCAGCCTATATACCCTATATATGCTTAATTCAGGTTTCACCGGTGTGTACCCACCCAAAAATAACTGTGATACACATTATTTGGCAGCCTATTGGCAGGGTTAATCCAGGTTTTAATGGTGTGGTTTAGAGTAGCCATGATTATTTAATTCTGGGAAGAATATGCAAATGTGTTGAGGCTGGGACTGGATAACAAACTGGGCCGGTGTACCTCGTCTCCCCACCTAACATTCCTGGCAGGGGCTCTGAAACTACACCATCCTCCTCCTCCTCCGCTGCTGTTAAATCGACCACAACTACGAGCTGGAAACGTTACAGCACTGGCGTGGGTAGATGTCAGCAGGCCGTGCTGAAGCTCAGTATCTTGGGGGAATGATAACACACTGCCTCAGAGGTGAGGGATGCTCACTAAGCTGCTGCAAGGCTCCACTCAAAGAAAGGGCCTAATACTCTGCTGCTGCAAGGCTTCACTCACAGAAAGGGCCTAATACTCTGCCGGTGCAAGGCTCCACTCAAATAAAGGGCCTAACACTCTGCCGGTGCAAGGCTCCACTCAAATAAAGGGCCTAACACTCTGCCGGTGCAAGGCTCCACTCACAGGAAGGGCCTAATACTCTGCTGGTCCAAGGCTCCACTCAAAGAAAGGTGCAAAACTCTGATTATCCTGGTTGAACTTGTTCAATAATGAGGCCAGCTCAGCATGAGGATCTTCTACGTTAGGTTATCCCCACACACAGACAATGTGAGTACTGTTGGATTTCCCATTGCCTATTCCATCTGTGGTTGTCATGAGCAACATGATTTAAAGGGGTGCTTGGTAATGTTTCTTTAGCTTAAAATTTGTGTTTCTGTCCACACAATTGGTGAGGAAATAATGTTTTCAACTATTTTTCCACTGTCTGAGAGGTTGTATTGAGTGTGTAAAGTGTGTAGTTGTTAGGCTGTGATAGTGGGGTAATACAGGGACTTTGGCGTGTTAGATGCCCCCAGGCATGCTTCCCCTGCTGTCCCAGTTGCATTCCAGAGGTGTTGGCATCATTTCCTGAGGTGTCATACTGGACTTGGTGACCATCCTGAGTCAAATATTGGTTTCCACCTAAACGAGTATTTATTCCCCATAGACTATAATGGGGTTCGATATTCAATCAAACAGTCGAGTATTCAGCAGCTACTCAGATCGAACTATGAACTTTGAACATTTCACTGTTCGCTCATCTCTAATCAGCAAGTTAAAATTTGGCAGACTTTTAGCAGAAATATTTGCAACTGTCCCACACAACTGAATATAGCTTGCAAAATATGAGCACATGCTATACAAACTCCACAATTATTTGGCACACAGCCTTTCCAAAAATGGAAGAATGGAATAAAGTGAATAGAATATTCAAGTGGACAAAGATGGACATCGCAATTGCTTCCATTTATCTGAACTGTTTGGGATGATAATAATCTTATTTGGTTCCACATCGCATTTAAAAAAGAGAGTTTTATGGTGTACATATTAGAGTATGTATCACTAGCATCCATGTAATTGTTGATCACTAAGTGTTCTTGTTGATATAACAGCTTTATTCAGAAATATAACACTATTTCATTGTTTTAGACAACAAGACATGTTATTCTGTTCCATACTGAGACGTATCAGAAAACAGCTACAACAAATCAGAGGAAATCCAGAGCTGGTGGCTCTTTCGTTTGCTAAACACTCACAAGTAACAAGTCATGTTTCAGCATGTTTTCCAGGGCTAGAGCTCTCCTAGCCAGATGTTCACTCACAGAACATTAGTATTCTCTGGAGCCTTCATTAAATTGTTATCTGATTTTCACAAATTACATTTTGTGTTAAAGATAAAATGACAAAGAATAGCAACAGAACTTTTTCCCATCTGAATCTGTAACCAAGGCAGGAAAGGATAATTTTCAGAAAATTAGAGCTGTTAAGATGAAATTACTGTACCCTATGTTGCATACAAAATGAAATGTGATGTTACTTTGCCAGTATGAATGTGGCACCTGTCATTCTCAGCATTGAAATATTCTAGAGACGGATGACGAAAAATGAAAGTAGGTCATATACGTTGTTTCAATAGGTTGGATTCAAAGAAGATTACGACTATAGTATATACAAATCATTTGACAGCCTGTTTCTACATTTGTTTCGAAATAACCAAATCATGTTATTGGCAAAGTGGGTATGTTTACAATGTTATTAGTCCATATAAAGTTGTGACGGAGAAATCCTACAGTTGTCTAGAGGGTAGTATGATTCCCAGCACCTCTACAATGTGCTGAGTAAAGGGGCTTTGGTGTTCTTGAAGTTGGCATGGCTGGCTCTGTACATTGTCTAGTGGCCATGAATGGTACCGCAATTTAATTAACTTTAATTCACTTATTTCCACAGATTTGGTTGATTGCATTTTATAGCTCAGCTCACACCTGTGCAGGAGTCTCCATTATAATGTCAGCCTGAAATTGGTTGACGAAAAACTGCTGCACAAAGGACTTTTTTCTCTGCCGGTTTCTGTTTTAAAATGATAGACACCCGACAGACCCCATTATAGTCAATGGGGTCTGCTGGGCTGTATGTGTAACCACTTTTACAGTGGTCCACCTGTCTGTTGTTCTGGTCCTCCAGCAGGCCAGAAAAATAGATAGGCCAAGCACTAGCATGAATCTTGAATAGGTAAAATATTTATCTTGCAAAACCATAGATGAAAAGAATGGGAATGTGCACTGTACAGTTGTAAATATATGATAAAATCCTTAAATACTGCCCTCCCTAGGGGCTGACACACACTACCATACCTCTATCCACAGGCGATACGAGAACTTATTGACCCCCTATCTTCACTGAGTGATCCGTGGGTTAAATCTCACACACTTGTTTGTAGGATCTGTAGAGTGATGGGATCATTGCACAGGTTTTCACATTCCTATAAAAGAGTTTGTGAAGATTCAACAAATAACAGTTATTGTTCATATACTAAAAATGTATGCCTTTTTTCCGATATACTTTCTGTATCAACTCCTTGAGGTTTTCTAGATCTTTTCTTGCTTTTTTGCACTGTTTATTTCTAGTGGATAAAACTCAGAACATGGTCATGTGACATATACTGTAATCTATTGTCATGTGATGGTATGCTATGAGGAAGGAACGTGTTGTTCTGAAACGCATCAGCGATTTTTAGGGGGTTTATTTTTGTTTAGTTATTTTGTTTTTTAACTCATCCTTTGTACGTTTTATGAGTTATAATTAAAAGTTACATTTTAAGTCTTCAGAGAGTTGCCGGACTACTGTTTTTTTTTCGCATTTTGGATCATGTGATGGACAGTCCATGGTTGTTTGATGGACACATAGGTGCATGACTCGTTACATGACGGTTGTCTGATTATTGCATTGTGATGAGCTGTGCACCTGTGTGACCACCACATGACTATGGACTGTATATCACATGACTATGGACTGCATATCACATGACTATGGACTGTATATCACATGACTATGGACTGCATATCACATGACTATGGACTGCATATCACATGACTATGGACTGTTTTTTATCTACTGGAAATAAGCAAAATTAAAGGCAGCAAGAGCAGATCTAGAAAACAGAGAGGAATTGATACAGGAAGTATATTGCAAAATTGTAGACCAATTCCTTATATAAACAATAACATTTATTTTCTGAACCTGAAGAACCCCTTTAACCCCTTCCCGCCGATGGCATTTTTTGATTTTCGTTTTTCGTTTTTGACTCCCCTCCTTCTAAACCCCATAACTTTTTTATTTCTCCGCTCCCAGAGTCATATGAGGTCTTAATTTTTGCGGGACAATTTTTTCTTCATGATGCCACCATTAATTATTCTATATAATGTACTGGAAAGCAGGAAAAAAATTCAGAATGGGGTGGATTTGAAGAAAAAATGCATTTCTGCGACGTTCTTACGGGCTTTGGTTTTACGGCGTTCACTGTGCAGCCAAAATGACATGTCCCCTATATTCTGTGTTTCGGTACGGTTCCAGGGATACCAAATTTATATGGTTTTATTTACATTTTGACCCCTAAAAAAAATTCCAAAACGGTGTTAAAATTTTTTTTTTCTAAAAGTCGCCATATTCCGACGGCCGTAACTTTTTTATACATAGGTGTACGGGGATGCATAGGGCGTCTTTTTTTGCGGGGCCGGGTGTACTTTTTAGTTCTACCATTTTCGGGAAATGTTATTGCTTTGATCACTTTTTATTCAAATTTTAATCAGAATTAAAACAGTGAAAAAACGGCGGTTTGGCACTTTTGACTATTTTTCCTGCTACGGCGTTTACCGAACAGGAAAAATATTTGTATAGATTTGTAGAGCGGGCGATTTCGGACGCGGGGATACCTAACATGTATATGTTTCACAGTTTTCAACTACTTTTATATCTGTTCTAGGGAAAGGGGGGTGATTTGAACTTTTAATACTTTTTATATTTTTTTATATTTTTTTTTACTTTTTTTTTTTATTTTTTTTTTTGCATTTATTAGACCCCCTAGGGGTGTTGAACCCCAGGGGGTCTGATCACTAATGCAATGCATTACAATGCTAATGCATTGCAAAAAAGCATCATCTCTTTTGCAGGCTGTATACACCAGCCTGCAAAAGAGAGAATTTGCAGACCGGCTGGGAGCCTTTAACAAGGCTCCCGGCTGTCATGGCAACGTGACGTCGGCCCTGGAGCATGCTCCAGGAGCCGGCGATCACTGCCAAAATGGCGGCGCCCATGCGCCGCCGGGAAAATGGTGCCTCCGGCGCCTTTGACAGCAGCGCCGGAGGGGTTAATGCCTCCGATCGGTCCGGGGACCGATCGGAGGCATTAGAGCCGGTTGTCTACTGCTTGAAGCAGTAGACACCCGACGGCTATGGCGGCCGCCTGGCTCCCGGGCGGTCGCCATAGTTACAGACCCGACACGCGCCGTACTATTACGGCGCATGTCGGGAAGGGGTTAAATAATGAATCCAACAACTCGATCTCAGCACTGATGCTGCAGGGACCCTACAGCAGCTTTATAGTTGCATATACATATTTGGTATACTGTATACAATTGTTATGTAAACTACCTATTTTAAATACCACGTTTAAGACAACATAAAATAAAAATGAAAGTCAAATTAAAATGACACAATATAGACAGAATGTAGGTAACACAGAATGGGGATTATAATAAATACAAAAGACCATTTTATGAGGATTGATTGAAATTCTGTATCTCTTCATTCAGTTGAGGTGGAAAAGACGTATAATACATATTTTTAGGAGGCATAATTTTTCGCATACATATATATAACTTTCCCAGAAACCTATTTTTTGAGTGCTCTCGACATATGTACTGTATATCATTTACAGCAATGGTTACATCTTAAGTAACATGATAGCTTATTGTTAAACAGCTGCTTGTTCCTTGTGTCTCATTCAAGGTGACATTTAACATTCTGTTGGAGTGATCAAGTAAAAATAATGTAGTTTCATATCTACAGATTCAATGCAGCTCTGAATTTGGGCTGGAACATTTGTGGGAATCCATTAACGCTGATTCACATTTAGAATTCTGATTTATTTCAGTTCTTTTCTTTACTCTGAATACAAATGAAAAATTAAACCAGAGGTCTAGAAATATAATTATCTAAAATGAAATGGAACATGTTAAAGATGGTTAGGAATGTGCAATAGAGAAAATATATTGTTTGCTCATAAAACCTTTGCTGCTGTTTCCCTTAAACATTCCAGCCCCAAACTGCCGGACAATATCAACTATGATTTATTATGTCCTTACCAGTTTCCGAAGTTGAACGGTAAGATTTTTTTTTCTGAAAGTTAGTTGGGCAATATGTTACATACAATGCTTGCTCATAAAACCCTTGCTGCTGTTTCCCTTAAACATCCCAACCCCAATATGCCTGACAATATCAATATCATGATTTATTGTGTCCTTACCATTACCATTACCTTTTACTTTTTTTTTTATTAGAAAATGCTATTTTAATAGCTTATCGTATCTTTTATGAAAATATTGTTGTTGGCAGCACATCACCAGTTATAAAGAGGAAATGTCCTGCCAACAATGTCCACGTTAAATTGGGACTGAAAGTTTGTTTTGATAATAGTTCATCCATATGCCTATACATTTCACTGAGCTGTTTAGTACTGGTGCTCATTCCAGGCAAAAAAATAATCCTTATGTTAAATTTTGTACAAAAAACCAACCTAAAGCATATTATTTATTTATTTATTTATTTATTTATTTATTGTGTACTTTTCAGGTTAAGCTGTTATGTGTGTATATATGAGGAATAGCACTATTTCTAAGTCAATATTTTTGCTTATATTTTGAAATTTTGAGCAGTTCTCTCCTCTTTATGCTGTATGTGGAAGTTGTACTATTCTCTAAATTGGTGGTGTGAAGGATACTGCCTTACCAAGCTGCTTGGCACACCTGGAGATCACCCTTCTCTCTCACTTTCCACTAGCGCCCCACGAGTGTCCAGGTCTTATAAGATAATATGAAATGAGCTTTCTAAATTTTATATATTGATTAACCCCGAATGGGTCAGAACTAGCCACTTAACATATAAAGAAATATATATCAATGGATGGCAAGCAAATATGGTTATAAAACAATACAATACATAAAAATAAATGGGAATAAAAGATTCAGTCAAATTCTGTGCAATACTCCACAATTTTCTAAGAGTCAGGTTGTGCCCACAGTGTCTGCAGGCATTCACCTACCCTTCAATGCCATAGTTGGGCCCTGGGAAACTACCTTCAGCCAAAGCCTGCCCTGATTTTTTTTTTTTTTACAGGGCTATACATGCCACTTCACATATTGTGGATCTACCTTATATCTCTGTTGGTCATAACCACTAAGCTGAGACATAGACACCCAAGTACCTACAAGAGAAAAAAAATTATGGTATTTTGCTGCTGTCTTCTCATAAACTCTATACACAATGCTTGTATGTACAACTGTGATTGCTACTTCACAGATTATATGACTTTGCTACTGGATTTAACTTAACCACTTTAACCACTGCCCGCAGAGGCATAACTAGATGTTCTTGGACCCTGTAAAAGAACCATTTGATATGTATAACAATGATGTATTATTATTATTATTATTATTATTATTATTATTATTATTATTATTATTATGTAATGAGGCCTTTGAGCCTCCTCAGCTAGCATGGACCCTTTAGTGACTGCTTCCTCTGCACCCTTATAGCTAAACTCCTGAATGCCCTGCTAGCTGATTCTTGTCAAGGCTGTTTTCTGTTCTATTAAAGGTAGTCTAAAATCTCTCCCACAGCAATGATAGTGATGTTTAAACATAATTATTTGGTCATAAAATAACGGGACAAAGTAGAGATAATAATATTTTAGGAATATGCAAATAATTCTGCAAGAGCATTGGGATAGATCCAATATGCAAGATTTTCCTATACTCAGCAGTGATGAAGACAGAAGCTGAAAATATTAATCATGGATAAAAGGGTGGGCCTGGGCAGTGTAACGGGTTAAATTGCAGAGAGCCAACGGGGTGTCCAAACACAACTACACCTAAAAAATGTCCAAGGGCGCCACCTGGTACTCCGACACCAGGCAGAGTAATAATTGCAAGCCCTTTTTAGGCAATAGGCAATTCTCAGTTAAGTTGTCAGTTCTCATGGGACTAATATCTGGACTTAGCCTTGGGTCCTATCTCTTTTATAACACAGTTACACACAAAACAAGAATCTCAACCACATGGGATTCACTTTTTACATCCCCCTCTCCTATTCCACCTGTGGGCAGGTAGGGGTATGCAGTGTTCTTAAGGCAGGAGAAATAAAGTCCTCCCTCCTCCAGTCATGCAGAGTTTTGACTCCAGTCTGTTTGCTTATCAATTTTATTTAGCAAGCCCCCTTTAAAGCAGGCCAATACTATCACCCCTTCTCCCTCAACAATGTTAAAAAAAATGGACATCAACATGTAGAATGCTAATAAGTTAATAATGTTTTCAAAAGTATGCAGAAGATAAAACACATAGTGTCACGGGGTGATTCCATAGGAAAGCTATTTATAATTCACTATATTATTTTATATATTATATATACACTAAAAATATATATATTTCTATATTCACATACTAGTATGACATATGGCACTGAAATGAAGGGTACAATATTGTCCTTCTAAACTTACAGTACCTGTACTTGAACCAGAAGAAACCTTAATATAGACAACAAATAGTTTGACTAACAAGTGTTTGTATACCAACATGACTTATCATTGCACAAGATGCAAGTCGATGACAATGGTTATTTTCAGTTTAATGTGTTATAAGTTCACAATGAAAACTGAAGAATAGACTTTTAGTCTCCTTTCTATTACTGATATTTTCAGTATGACAAATTCTATAAGTTATGTGGACAGAGGTATAAAGTAAAGGAATAAAGTAGCTCAAAGGGATCTGTTCATCTACAAATTTAAGGCCTTTAACACTTTATACTCAATCAATGCCTTCTTGTAAATATGATTTTTGGCTTGTACAATATAGTATTATTAAAGGGTCTCTATCAGCAAAATCGTGCTGATATAGCCCCACATATGCATGCATAAGACTATTAAAGGCTATTCAGGCACCGGTAAAGTTATATTACACTACCCCCCCCCCCCCCCGTTTTAAAATAATAACCTAAAAAAGAATGCGCTCTACTTACGGAACATGCACCCTGGGCGGGCATTCAGGGTGTGTCTTCATCTTCTTCCCCGCCTCTTCTTCCTCCGATGTCCTCCGGTCCCGTCCTCCTCCGGCGCTCGCGAGCGGACACTGATAAAAAAAAAATAGCTTGGGCGCATGCGCAGTAGCACGCGGCTTCTACTACGGCTACTGCGCATGAGCCCAGGCTATTATTTTTATCAGTGTCCGCGAGCAAGCGCTGGAGGAGGACGGGACCCGAAGACATCGGAGGAAGAAGAGGCGGGGATGAAGAAGATTGCGCACCCTGAATGCCCGCCCAGCGTGCATGATCCGTAAGTAGAGCACATTCTTTTTTAGGTTATTATTTTAAAACGGGGAGGTAGTTTAATTTAACTTTTACGGTGCCTGAATAGCCTTTTTAAAGGCTATTCACGCATATGTGGGACTCGATCAGCATGATTTTGCTGATAGAGCCCCTTTAAGCCCAAGTGCACAGTAAGCATCACACGTATCTGCAAGGTAAATATTCCTAGTCCTAGTTTACCCAAAACCCAAAATTTAGAATTCATCATATGGTACCTTTTCTCTATTGCTTTTGCTGCACTGTAGAGGACAACTCTTCATGAGCATGAAGTAGACACATTGAACATGATTATTGACTATTGGATTAGGACACACTACTGAATACATCTGATCTAACACATACTTATACATTCAATTCTTATGCAGTATTTGAAGCCAAAACTAGAAGTCAATTAAAATAACAAAGGTATCACCTATCCTTTTATATGTTCTCTGCCTTTATGATCCCAATCTGGATTTGGTGAACTCTTTACAGAACTGCTACTAGGGTTGAGTGATCGGGATAGGAGAAGATCGGATCCTGATTGGCGATCGAGTAAATTTCACGATCGTGATCAGGTTCCGATCCCGCCTAAAAAAGTTCGGGAACGGAATTCCGATCCCGATCGCTCAACCCTAGTTACCTACACAGAACCGGTGCCACTCCCCGGAGCTCCTGGCCATTGTTTTCTGTCTTCTCCTCTGTCACTCACACGCCGAAAGAGCACCGTACGCTTAGGAGAGTGTGGGTGGGTACAGGGCGGGGAGACGTGAGTGATTCACTAGGGAGGCAGGGGTGCGTTCGGCGCTCTGCCGGCGTCTGAATGAGAGAGGAGAGAAACGAACAGAGATTTGTGTGGGCAGTGCGCGGCAAGCACACGGACCCCATTATAATCTATGAGGGCCGTTTGCTTAACTGCACAGCGCTTACAGTTGCGTTGGCATTCCGTTCGGGGGGTCCTTATGCGGATTCCTTCCGGACGGAAGCCAAACGATAATGTGAACCGACCCTGAGAGCTGAGAGATGGTTTATCTCTTGCTTTTGTGTAACAGTTTTCATAACACAACTAGGATTATTATTATTATTATTATTGTTTATTTATATAGCACCATTAATTCCATGGTGCTTTACATTTGGGGGTTACATACAATACACAGAATATACAGGTAGATATAATACTATTAAACAAAAAAAAAAATTTTTGTGACCTGCTAAAAACGTTAGACTTTATTCGGGGTACGTAACCCGGTAATCAATAGTGATCATAAAAAATATAGCGCTTAGCTAAACTAAGTCTGGCTTTATATAAACAGTTTTTGAAGGGATACAATTTAGTTTACTTCTCCAAACTTCAATCAATCTTGTGTAGCCATTATTCCATAGATATAAATATACACAAATTGTTAGGAGAAACCTAACAATTTGTGTATATTTATATCTAAGCCAGACTTAGTTTAGCTAAGCGCTACATTTTTTATGATCACTATTGATTACCGGGTTACGTACCCCAAATAAAGTCTAACGTTTTTAGCAGGTCACAAAAAAAAAAAAAAAATTTTGTTTAATATAACGGTTGTGATTTAACACCACTAATATATTATTAGAGTGGTACTTGTTTATAGATATAATACTAACAATGACCGACTGGCACAGTGGGGTAGAGAGCCCTGCCCGCGAGGGCTTACAATCTATGAGGGGAGGGGGGTAGAGACAGAAGGAGAGGGGGGTGGCTATGCAGATGGCAGTGCGGTGATAGTGTTATTGGAGGTTGTAGGCCTTCCTGAATAGGTGAGTCTTCAGGGCCTTTTTGAAGCCTGTGATTGTGGGGGTCAGTCTTATGTGTCGTGGTAAGGAGTTCCAGAATATGGGGGATAAGTCTTGGAGACGGTTGAGGGACTGGCAGAGGGGAGCAGCTGATGAGGATCGGGGGGTGAGGTGGATTAAGCGAGCAGCGCAGTTTAGGGTGGACTGGAGGGGGGCGAGGGTGTTAGCTGGGAGTCCATGCAGAAGGGTGTTACAGTAGTCTAAGCGGGAGATTATGAGGGCCTGGACGAGCATCTTGGTAGTTTCTGGGGTGAGGAAGGAGCGGATTCGGTGGATGTTCTTGAGCTGGAGGCGACAAGAGGTGTTGAGGGTTTGAATATGTGGTTTGAAGGATAAGTCGGAGTCCAGGGTTACCCCAAGGCATTGGGCCTGTGGGACAGGGGCAAGTGGGGTTCCATTAACTTTGATAGATGGGTCGGGTGGAGGGGCCATACAGGATGGGCTGAAGATGATAAACTCTGTTTTATCCATGTTGAGTTTGAGAAAGCGGGAGGAGAGGAAGGAGGCTATGGCCGCTAGACAATCTGGAACTTTGGCCAGCAGGGAGGTAATGTCAGGTCCAGAGATGTATATTTGGGTGTCGTCGGCATAGCAATGGTACTGGAAACCATGAGTTTCTATGAGTTGGCCCAGGCCAAGGGTGTAGATGGAGAACAGGAGGGGTCCTAGGACGGAGCCTTGGGGGACACCTACAGAGAGAGGGCGTGGTGAGGAGGTGGTGTGCGAGTGGGAGACGCTGAATGTGCGGTCGGAGAGGTATGAGGAGATCCAAGAAAGGGCCAAGTCTGAGATACCAAGGGATGAGGGCATTTCTAACAGGAGGGAGTGGTCAACTGTGTCAAAGGCAGAGGAGAGGTTGAGGAGGAGGAGGACAGAGTAATGGCGCTTGACTTTGGCGGTTAGCAGGTCATTGGTGACTTTTGTTAGGGCAGTTTCAGTGGAGTTCCGGGGTCTGAAGCCTGACTGTAGTCTGTCAAAGAGCAGGTTGGACGAGAGATAGGAGGAGAGTTCTGAGTGGACATGTTGCTCAAGAAGTTTTGAGGCGTACGGGAGTAGTGAGATGGGACGATAGTTGGCTGGAGAGGACGGGTCGAGGGATGGTTTCTTAAGTATAAGAGTGACAGTGGCATGTTTGAAGGCAGAGGGGAAGGATCCATTGGTTAGGGATAGATTGAAGAGATGGATTAGGGCTGGAGTGATACATGTAGGATAGAAGTCTTGTGACTATCAAGTCTATAGTGAAATCATACTAGCCATTTGTGGTAGATATCGGGATTTGTTGAGCCAAGAGGAAATCTAAAGAATGAGACATGTTTATAGACCAGTACAGGCAGAGGATCGAGAGAACTGCACACTTTTTAAGATTGGGTAAAATATTTCATGAATGCTCTGATCGGGATTTGTTGTGGGAAGAGACATTTCCAGAGTGGTTAAGGTTAGTGCCTGCTATCATTGCTGTATCGTAGTAGCTTGTCTGCATGGTAGGTAACTAATCTTCATTTCACATTCAGCAATAAATGCTGCCATTCCTTATCTGTGTATGTGTTTATTTTGAATAGTTATGTCACATTTATTACTTAGAGTAGCTCCAATTTGGTACAGATCTCCAATTGCTGATGGACCCAATTTAGGATCAATAATGTGACAAGCTACTTTGTACTTCATGAATACTGCTTCACGTATGATGGTTTTATATTCAAATGTAAGATTAAGTTTTCTATAGTGGTTCTTTCTGTATTGTACATTGTAAAAAAAAAAAAAAAACTCAATAAAAACTGATAATTAAAATAAAATAAAAATAATATGACAAGTTAGCAAGTCCCTAATAGGTGTTAATTTACAAAACAACCACTGGCTATGCAGATATTACAAAATCACATTGTTGTATAACACCATGTAGCTGTAGTATAACACCATGTAGGTGTCACACCTACATGGACATGTCTTGCCAGAGGAAAGAGAACGATGCATCAGCACTATGTAAGTACGACCTAAAGGTAGTGTCACAATCACAAGTGTGACTGTTGTGGTTTTTTTTTTGTTTTGTTTTTTACTATTGTGTAGAGGACTGTATGGGGAACACTTTTGTAATATACTTCATTAACTGATTTTACTTTTATTAAAATACTGATTCTAAAGTATCTCCTTAGAAACACTCTTGTGTACTGTACTCACTTCTATGGCTAAGACTACTTGATTAGGCAAGTTCACCACCTAGCCAAAGGGAACTATCTGTGAAGAGAAGTTGGAGTGGTGGTAGCAGATCAATGTAGCACTCCGGGATAGTAGAGGGAAACTTAGAAGCCTGCCCCTGCATGAAACACTAGTCATAGAGTGTGCAGAGCATACACTGTATATCCTTTATCAGGAACAGACTTTCTTTAGCTACACTCAGTTACAGCATTGCTAAGGGGAGGTTTTAGAGACAGGTTTTTTGTTTTTTTTTAATAAAAATAAGTAAAGTAAAACCAATGAATTACATCAGGTCTTATACTCCAGTTACATCCAGAGCTGCAGTCACTATTCCACTGTTACATCATGTCATATACTCCAGTCACATCCAGAGCTGCAGTCACTATTCTGCTGCTACATCAGGTCTTATACTCCAGTTACATCTAGAGCTGCAGTCACTACTCCACTGTTAAATCATGTCATACACTCCAGTCACATTCAGAGCTGCAGTCACTATTCTGCTGTACATCATGTCTTATACTCCAGTCACATCTAGAGCTGCAGTCACTATTCTGCTGTTACATCATGTCTTATACTCCAGTCACAGCCAGTTCTGCTACATCTACATTCAACACATACTCAGCTCTGCTGCGTCTGAGGGTGTAGCAGAGCACAGCGTGCACTCAACGCTGCTACATCTGAGATCGGACCAGAATGGAGACAGCTGTGGACCGATCTTAGACTCCGCCTCATCCGGCAGAACCAGTGTTGATTGGCCGAATGCTGTACTCTGTATGGCATTCGGCCAATCAACACTGGCCAATGCATTCCTAAGGGAAAAAGTCAGCTCCCGCATATCCCAAGCTGACAGGGATCCCGACCAGATAGAGCCCCAAAGAGCTGTGTGAGTAATATTCCCACCTAAATAAAGGTAATCCCTAGCTAACTCTGCCTGTAGATCTGTCCCTGTCTCACAGTCATAGTTCACAGTCTCATATGAACCGGATATTAAATCTACTATTCGTATAAATTGGAGGTCACCTGATTTAGCCAGCCAATTACTTTTTTCCAATTTTTTTTTTTATGCCTCCGTTATCGTAGTTCCTGTCCCACCTCCCCTGCGCAGTTATTGGTGCAAAAAAAGCACCAGGGAAGGTGGGAGGGGAATCAAATTTTTAGTGAGTTTGCCTCGTGGTGTTCAACTGGAATCGAACATCTCGAACAGCCTGATATCCGATCGAGCATGTACTCGGTCGAACGGTGTTCGCTCATCTCTAGTTATCTAATGGCAAAAACTCAGTTATAGAACTCTATAATAACTTTACATCTAGAATAGATGTATTTTGTACTGACACTTTGTCTTGAACCTGACACATTATAATACAGCAACATTTGCAGCCTGAGTAATGTAGATGTGTGGTTATATCAGCAGTTGACACATTGCTTAGTGGGTGGATAGTCAATTTAGATATTTTTGGATAGCATTATGTCTTTCTTTTACCTGACACAAGTGTCTGCTCCTCTTTTAACATTTTATGTGTTGTGAACTGAAGTGCATATTATAGTGTCACAATGCATATGAAGCTAATGGTAAAAGACGTTTGGGTGTAACATATTGTAACGTGGACACAATATACGTGATAATTAGAATTTCTAAATCTTCATAAATGTTACATCTTGAACAAATGACTTACACAATTGGCTCTGCCTAACTGTCTAAGTAAAACTTTTATTCCTGCCACATCACACTTTTTCCTCACTGGAAAGTAAAATGAACTTTTCTAGTTATTAAAGCCCATGTTTCCTTATTGAGTTCTATGCATTTTGTTAAATGGGTTGTGGCAAGTTATATTTTGGATAAGATAAACGTATAACTTGGTAAAACCCCTTAATGTTAGAATATTAAATAAGATACCTAACAACAGTATTAGTAGCTGTGCTTATCTGCCTCGTTTTTTCCAGTATTGACTGCTTGTCCACTGTCTAACTGCGTTTCATTTGGACTGGCTGTCATCACTGAACACATCATAACAGCAATGCTTGTTGATAGTGTAATGCAGGGGTCCTCAAACTATGGCCCGCAGGCCACATGCGGCCCACCGAGGACATTTGTCCGGCCTGCCGCATGTGGCCCACGCGCTTTCGGCCAGATTGCTCACTAACGGGTGTTAGTTGTACTGTGTAATGTGTACTGAAAAGCATGTAATACTGTGTGTTCTGAGGAGCATATAATACAGTGTGTGTGTGTGGGGGGGCGTACTGTGGAGCATAAAATACAGTGGGTCGGTGTACTGAGAGGAAGATAATACAGTGTGCAGGGGGATTACTGAGGAACAGATAATACTGTGTGGGGGGGCATACTGAGGAGCATATACTACATTGTGGGGGGGTATACTGAGGAGCATATAAAACTGTGGGGGGGAGGCATACTGACGAGTGTATAATACAGTGTGAGGAAGCGTACTGTGGAGCATATAATACAGTGGGGTCGGTGTACTGAAGAGCAGATAATACAGTGTGCGAGAGGGTGTACTGAGGAGCATATAATACTGTGGGTGGGGGGGTGTACTGAAGAGCATATAATACAATGTGGGGGGCATACTGTGGAGCATATAATACTGTGGGGGGGGGGCATACTGTGGAGCATATAATACTGTGTGTGAAGGCATACTGTAGAGCATATAATAATGTGGGGGGCATACTGTGGAGCATATAATACTGTGAGGGCATACTGTGGAGCATATAATACTGTGTGTGGGGGCACACTGTGGAGCATATCATGTGGTGTGGGCGCACTGTGGAGAATATAATATAGTGTAGGGGGGGCGTACTGTGGAGCATATAATACTGTGTGTGTGTGGGGGGGGTGCTGTGGAGCATATAATACTGTGGGAGGCACTACTGTGGAGCATATAATCTTACATTTTTTTAAACTATATTTTGGCCCTTCCTTGGTTTGAGGGACAGGGAACTGGCCCCCTGTTTGAAAAGTTTGAGGACCCCTTGTCTAATGTATCACTCAGGCTCCTGTGGCCATCATGCTTTATACTGCAGCATTACTATTGCTATCTATAAGTACAAGCTCACCTATATCCAGCAAGTTCAAGCTCATTTATAGGAATTCTGAACTTCCACTTTAATCAGGGCATATAAAGAAAGACTTCTATTGGACGTAATATATGTGTATGATGTAAAAGAATAAAGAAAGTATTTCATATTTTTTATTTAATCATTAGTAAAGTCCTAAACTTACCTGAGACGTAGCACGTAAAATGTCTGGCAGAATGATGTTGAACCCCTTAAAATCTACAGGTATTTTCCATTTTCCGTGTCTGATGGGAACATAAAATATCTGGATTAGTGGTATATAACTTTATATTATTTCCAAGTCATATGAGACTTATGACTTTGATTCAATGGGACTTACAAATTAGTTACATCCTTACTTATTTTCCATCAAAAAGATAGTTTTTCCTTTACCAGCAGTGGAAACTACACCACCTAATGTTATCCCATAACTCCATTCCTACTCCCCTTACCAGTACAACATTTTCATTATACAGAGTTTTCGATATATTCGCGGCTATATTTCAGGATTAGGGTTAATTGAGATGGGGTTGTTACTCAAGAGTGTCATCTTAACATGACCTGCAATATTGTTAAATTTATATTTTTAACCATATTTTTACATTTATAGTGATGTTTTCATTAACTTTCAATATCACATCAACATCAGAGGGAGGGGGATTTCTATGTCACTCCATTGCACTCATGGCTGATGTAGCAGCCAGGGTCGGACTGGCCCGCCGGAGCACCGGGGAATCCCCCGGTGGGCCCCGACTTAAAGTTTTCATTTTACCAATGCAGATGCATTGGTCGGGGCCCGATCGGGATGGCCAGGGACCCCCAACCGGGTACCTGGCCAATGCATCTGCCTCCACACACAGGGGCCCCTATTAGCTGATGCTGAAGCTGTATAGAATGTGCAGCTTCAGCATCAGCTAACGGCCTCTCCCTTCACTTACCTGCAGCTGCTATGCTGCTCTCCTGTGAGGTCTCCCCTGCTGCTGGCACGCACTTCCTCCCCCTCCCCCTCCTCCTCACACTGAGTCCTCTTACATCGCAGCGTGTGGGGAGGACAGGAGCCGACTGCTGAGTTTGCTACTGCTGGAATAGGTGAGTAAATTCTTTTTGTAAAATCTGTATGTTTGATATGTATGCATGTGTACATTTGTGTAAAGTATGTGACTTGTATACTGTGTGAGTACTGTATGTTTGTATACAGGTATGTGTGAGTATATACAGTATGCTATAATGTGTATGTATATATGTGTGTGTATATATAGTATTCATACAAGTATATATGACTTATATATAGTATATGAATGTATATAAGTGTATATGTGCTATAGTATTGTATATGTGTGAGTATATATGGTATATGTATAAGGCCTGGTTCACATCTGCGTTCGGTGAGTTTGGGGAGTCTGCATTGGAACCCCCCCCCCCCGAACGGATTATCAAACGCATTAGCAAGCGGTGTGCAGTGAAAGTATGTGGACCCCATAGACTATAATAGGGTCCGTGTGCTTTCCACGCAGTGTCCGCATGAGTCATGTGGACAGGAAAGTAGATTGTGAAGTACTTTTCTGTCTGCATGTTCTTTGCGGACACTGCACAGAAAGCACATGGACCCCATTATAGTCTATGTGTGCTTTCACTGCATACCACTTGCTAATGCGTTCGGTAGTCTGTTTGGGGGGGTTCCCATGAGGACTCCCCGAATGCATTACTGAATGCAGATGTGAACCAGGCCTGAGTGTGTAGGTATATAGTGAGTGCAATCCCATCCACACATTGCAGAAAAACACACATGGCAGACACACTGCAATTTCCAAAACTGTTGCGGTTTTGGAAATCGCAGCATGTCACTTATATCTGCAGAAACACCTGCAGTTTCCCTATAGGTATAAGTCTAAGTTCACACGGGGTTTTATGCTCCGGAACCTGAGGCGGAGGCTGCCTCAGGTTCCGGACCAAAAAACAGGTAGCCTTGACTGAATGCCGGTGCACTGCACCGGTATACACTCACGCACTCTGCTCCAGATTAGGCCCAATGAATGGGCCTAGATGGGAGGAGGGAGTGTCTTCAGGCCGAATCGTGAGGCGAAACGACCTGAAGAATGAGCACCATCCTTCTTTTTCTGGGAGCTGGAACAAAACGGCTCCCGGAAAAAAAAGAACTGACCGACTCCCATTGATTTCAATGGGAGCCGTCTTTTTGGTCAGGATTTTGAGGGCGATACAGCCTCAAAATCCTGACCACAAAACCCAGCGTGAACTTACCCTAAAGGAAACAAAGTCCTCAGAGGAAACCTTTGCGGAGTTTCTGCAATAAGCGCTGCAGGAAAAACTGATGTGTTGCTGCCGGGGTTTTTCCGGCAGCGCTTTTTGCTTTGTCTTGCTACATGGGGCTTTAGCCTAAGGCTGAGTTCACACAGAGTTATTTGGTCAGGAATCCACCTCAAAATCAGCCTCCAAAAAAGCCTCCGGATAGAACCAAATTCCTGACCAGAAAACTCTGTGTGAACTCAGCCTTATAGTATGATGCTCAGTATATTGAGATAATAAGGATGAGACCCAACAGCGTGACGCAGCTAAAAAAAATAGCTGTGGAATAAATAGCGGCGAATCTCAATGTATTTTTTCCACAGTGTTTTTTTCATTGAGCTTTTGATGCATTTTCCTCGCACTTTCTCCCAATTGTGCAGCTGAAAGTAACCGGCCATGTTTTTAGAAGCGCGCACATTTTAGAGTTTGTGGCTGTTTCACATCTTTTTTTCTTATAATGTGTGGATGAGTTAATTTGATTAAATTTCATTCACTTTGCTGGTTCTGTACACATTTTTTTTTTCTGTAGTAGCCACAAGACGTTGTGTTTCTGTAATGTGAGGTTTCAGGTATTTATGGCCTATCCTGAGCATAGGCCAGAAAAAAAACTTTAACCCTGCACAACCCCTTTAATATGCCCCACACAGTTTAACATCCCCCTTCCGCACAGGATGTTACCCGATCACTGCTCCCACACAATATAATGGCCCCATCACTATTCCCCATACATTATGGGGGACCAGTGAAGTGTCCATAAAATATTTGGCCCAGACAACCCCTTAAAACAGGTTGTCTATAAACTGGAGTGATCGCTGTGGTGGCCGCCAGGGAGGTGTAAAATATATATATATATTTTTTAAAAAGCCTACTCACCTGTCCCCCGCACCCCGTTGTCCCCACCTGTGTCTGTTTGGTCTCATGGCTTCATTTCTGGAAATCCTGTACCTAATTGGTCTCAGCGATCACATGAGGTGCAGGACTCCCAGCATGGAGGCTCGAATAGACACTACCGGCGGACAACGGAGCACCGTGGACAGGTGAGTATTCTTTTTTTATTTATTTGTTTTTTATTTTACACCTCCCTCCCAGCACATGGGTCGCTCCAATTCCTGAACAACCCCTTTAAAGGATTTAGCCATGTTTCTAATATTTATGGTCTGTCCTTAGGATAGGCCATCAATATTACATATGCGATGATACAACAGCCTGGACCTCTGCAGATCAGCTTTTTCCAGGACACTTCAGCTACGGGTAATGGTAACATTTCTAGGAACCATGCTGTTCACTTGCCATACAAGGTGTAGCAGTAGGTATATGTAGTGCACATGGTATAGTTCGTGAGTAGCATGGCTCCCAACATGTTATAACCTTTAACCACCCTGTCTCGGTACCGCTGATCTGCAGGGTCCTGGCGGTGGGCCCTAGACACCCCAGTCCGACCCTGGTAGCAGCCAAAGATCTAGCAATGATTTACAGGTCTGACAAGTATACAAACCTAAAGGCAGGATCTGATACACTACCTATCAGTGCAATAATGACAGGCAAGTTATCCAACAAGTTTCATGCACCCCAAAATAGTATCACTAGAAAAATAGCTTCTGACTTATGAGGGCCCTGTTCACATTTCCATCAAGCTTCAGGTTTTGACTGATTAAAACAGAGCCTGATGGAAGGTTACAATTCAGGTAAAACTTTAGCTATGAGAAGGCTGCTACTGTTAACCTTTTCTTGTCCTACTAGAGAGGAGCCTTCAAGCACATGTGGGAGCTGGGCCTTATTAAAGGCCTATAAAAGGTTGGTAAATTCTCCCTCCTGAGCTGTTCCTGAGGAGAGAGGAGGACCTGGGTTCTGTCCAAAACTTGTGAAGACTGGTGAATCTCCTGGGTAAGCTGCTGCCAATGTTTTGCCCTGTGTGTTGACTGTGTGGCTGAAGCAAGCCACATATAGTTTGGATATTACCTGTTTCGTTAGAAGCTCAGATGAGCAGGAGTTTTTGTTACTGTTTTGCCTGAAGTTAAAGGGGTTGTGCGTGCTCATCACATGAGCACGGTCTGTAAATCACATGACTATGGTTAGATTTTTCTCCACTACATTTGTTTCTCAATATTGGTCTGAAAGTGGCCAACCTCTTTAAGGCTTGTTTATTTTCTGCCAGTTTTTCCAATATAAATGTACAGGGCAAAACCCTGTTGGAACCTGAATTTTTGTGTCTGTCTGACTGTCTGGGTCTGCTGCTGCTACCACTGAGCCAATCCTCCCACACAGGCTTCAGAAAAATAGCACTACAGGAAAAAAACATGGTGGCAATCATTATACCTATAGGGAAACTGCCAGCATGACAATCGCAGTATTTCCGCTGTGCATATTTTTTTCTGCAATATGTGGAAGCAGGGCAGTGACTGTAAAACGCTGCGGCTTTTCCTTTTGAGGGCACTACTGTCTTTTGCTTAAAAAAAAAAAATAAAATAAAAAAATCTGCACCAAAAAGCTGAAAGAACTCAACGTGAGTCACCAGCCTACTGCTAGATTCACACTTGGGCTCAGTCTCTGTAAACCCAATCCGATTAAAAAGCGATTATCTGTGGAAACCTGCAGCCCCCACAGACTATAATGAGGTTCTCTGAGTTTCTGCCCAGTTTTTTTTCTGCATTTTTTCAAACCAAAAGGGAGGAGGAATCCCCCAATGGAGACCAAGCGCTGGTGGGAATACAGCCTAAAGCCCCACATTGCGGAAACGCAGCTTTTTTTGTTGCAGATTTTGTTGTGTTTTTTTTTTTTTTAACCAAAGCCAGGAGTGGATTGATAAGAAGGTAGAAGAAGTCCTTCCTAAATATTTTACATTTCTATTGTAGCAAATTTTGACTTTGGCTCAAACCCCCCCCCCCCCCCCCACTAAATCTCATTTTAATCGGAACCTCTGAATACTAAATATGCCTAAAATGAAAAGCACCAAAATTTTGATATAGAAAATGCCACAACAGTGTACTTGATTCACTATATAGAAGAAACTTTGTAACTGTTCAATCTCTTACTGACACTTCAATCCTTGTTACATATTGCTTAATAGGAACCTCTTCTTTCATAAAAAGAATATTTTGAGAGGTTATTTTAAGTTTATAATGCTATACTTTAATAAATACTGTTTAAATGTATACTCTACAGCGATCCAATAGACTTTCTAGTGCTTTAACATATTACAAAAAAGCTTTATGAACTATAGTACGGAGTAAATATTATCAGAAGGATATGGTCATCTTCCATAGATAATATCATGCTTGTCATTACAGAAAAAAAAACGCTCGGTTAATGCTAAAAATGCCTGATTGTGAATAATATTCTCTTTTCAGATGAAGCTCAGGCCCATGGATAAAGAGTGTAAGTGTGGGAACTGCTTCTAATGCATAGGATTTCCTGGTGAGACATTTATTTAATCAGCATCTAGATTCTGCAGACAGCTCAGCACTTCACTGGTAACATGGGGGTTTATCATTGATCGAAATGCATTAGACAAGTACTGTTACAGTTCTTGAAAACTGCAGAGAAATCACTTGTGTAATGAAAGGAACTTTTTAACCTTTAAAAAAACTATTATTTATAATATTATGTGGTTATTTTTCACTATAGCTACACTTTAATAATAAATCTCTATAGATCTGCTATACATACTGATCAGCTGCTGGAGCGTCATGTGGTGAGAATTACTGTACATTTTATAATTAGTAGAGATGAGCGAACAGTGTTCTATCGAACTCATGTTCGATCGGATATTAGGCTGTTCGGCATGTTCGAATCGAATCGAACACCGCGTGGTAAAGTGCGCCATTACTCGATTCCCCTCCCACCTTCCCTGGCGCCTTTTTTGCTCCAATAACAGCGCAGGGTAGGTGGGACAGGAACTACGACACCGGTGACGTTGAGAAAAGTAGGCAAAACCCATTGGCTGCCGAAAACATGTGACCTCTAATTTAAAAGAACAGCGACGCCCAGGTTCGCGTCATTCTGAGCTTGCAATTCACCGAGGACGGAGGTTTCCGTCCAGCTAGCTAGGGCTTAGATTCTGGGTAGGCAGGGACAGGCTAGGATAGGAAGGAGAAGACAACCACAACAGCTCTTGTAAGAGCTAAATTCCAGGGAGAAGCTTGTCAGTGTAACGTGGCACTGACGGGCTCAATCGCCGCAACCCAGCTTTCCCAGGATCCTGAATGGAATACACTGTCAGTGTATTCCCGTATACCCGATATATACCCCCGATACCCGTTCCAATGGTGTGCCCCCCCACCTTCACCCCAGAAATACCCTGCAAGTCCCCTAGCAATAGAATTGGGGCTATATACACCCACTATTTTTGCTACTGCCATATAGTGCCAGTTTCTGACTGGTAATTCAAATAATATATTGGGGTTATAAATACCCTCATTTCTTGCTACTGGTATATAGTGCCATTGTCTGACTGGGAATTCAAAGAATATATTGGGGTTACGTGCACCCACAATTTTTACTACTGGTATACAGTGCCATTGTCTGACTGGGAATTCAAAGAATATATTGGGAATACAAATACCCTCATTTCTTGCTACTGCCATATAGTGCCAGTGTCTGACTGGGAATTCAAAGAATATATTGGGGTTACGTGCACCCACAATTTTTACTACTGGTATACAGTGCCATTGTCTGACTGGGAATTCAAAGAATATATTGGGAATACAAATACCCTCATTTCTTGCTACTGCCATATAGTGCCAGTGTCTGACTGGTAATTCAAAGAATATATTGTGGTTACGTGCACCCACAATTTTTACTACTGGTATACAGTGCCATTGTCTGACTGGGAATTCAAAGAATATATTGGGAATACAAATGCCCTCATTTCTTGCTACTGCCATATAGTGCCAGTTTCTGACTGGTAATTCAAAGAATATATTGGGGTTACGTGCACCCACAATTTTTACTACTGGTATACAGTGCCATTGTCTGACTGGGAATTCAAAGAATATATTGGGAATACAAATACCCTCATTTCTTGCTACTGCCATATAGTGCCAGTGTCTGACTGGGAATTCAAAGAATATATTGTGGTTACGTGCACCCACAATTTTTACTACTGGTATACAGTGCCATTGTCTGACTGGGAATTCAAAGAATATATTGGGAATACAAATACCCTCATTTCTTGCTACTGCCATATAGTGCCAGTTTCTGACTGGTAATTCAAAGAATATATTGGGGTTACGTGCACCCACAATTTTTACTACTGGTATACAGTGCCATTGTCTGACTGGGAATTCAAAGAATATATTGGGAATACAAATACCCTCATTTCTTGCTACTGCCATATAGTGCAAGTTTCTGACTGGTAATTCAAAGAATATATTGTGGTTACGTGCACCCACAATTTTTACTACTGGTATACAGTGCCATTGTCTGACTGGGAATTCAAAGAATATATTGGGAATACAAATACCCTCATTTCTTGCTACTGCCATATAGTGCCAGTTTCTGACTGGTAATTCAAAGAATATATTGGGGTTACGTGCACCCACAATTTTTACTACTGGTATACAGTGCCATTGTCTGACTGGGAATTCAAAGAATATATTGGGAATACAAATACCCTCATTTCTTGCTACTGCCATATAGTGCCAGTGTCTGACTGGTAATTCAAAGAATATATTGTGGTTACGTGCACCCACAATTTTTACTACTGGTATACAGTGCCATTGTCTGACTGGGAATTCAAAGAATATATTGGGAATACAAATGCCCTCATTTCTTGCTACTGCCATATAGTGCCAGTTTCTGACTGGTAATTCAAAGAATATATTGGGGTTACGTGCACCCACAATTTTTACTACTGGTATACAGTGCCATTGTCTGACTGGGAATTCAAAGAATATATTGGGAATACAAATACCCTCATTTCTTGCTACTGCCATATAGTGCCAGTGTCTGACTGGGAATTCAAAGAATATATTGTGGTTACGTGCACCCACAATTTTTACTACTGGTATACAGTGCCATTGTCTGACTGGGAATTCAAAGAATATATTGGGAATACAAATACCCTCATTTCTTGCTACTGCCATATAGTGCCAGTTTCTGACTGGTAATTCAAAGAATATATTGGGGTTACGTGCACCCACAATTTTTACTACTGGTATACAGTGCCATTGTCTGACTGGGAATTCAAAGAATATATTGGGAATACAAATACCCTCATTTCTTGCTACTGCCATATAGTGCCAGTTTCTGACTGGTAATTCAAAGAATATATTGTGGTTACGTGCACCCACAATTTTTACTACTGGTATACAGTGCCATTGTCTGACTGGGAATTCAAAGAATATATTGGGAATACAAATACCCTCATTTCTTGCTACTGCCATATAGTGCCAGTTTCTGACTGGTAATTCAAAGAATATATTGTGGTTACGTGCACCCACAATTTTTACTACTGGTATACAGTGCCATTGTCTGACTGGGAATTCAAAGAATATATTGGGAATACAAATACCCTCATTTCTTGCTACTGCCATATAGTGCCAGTTTCTGACTGGTAATTCAAAGAATATATTGGGGTTACGTGCACCCACAATTTTTACTACTGGTATACAGTGCCATTGTCTGACTGGGAATTCAAAGAATATATTGGGGTTACAAATACCCTCATTTCTTGCTACTGCCATATAGTGCCAGTGTCTGACTGGGAATTCAAAGAATATATTGTGGTTACGTGCACCCACAATTTTTACTACTGGTATACAGTGCCATTGTCTGACTGGGAATTCAAAGAATATATTGGGAATACAAATACCCTCATTTCTTGCTACTGCCATATAGTGCCAGTTTCTGACTGGTAATTCAAAGAATATATTGGGGTTACGTGCACCCACAATTTTTACTACTGGTATACAGTGCCATTGTCTGACTGGGAATTCAAAGAATATATTGGGAATACAAATACCCTCATTTCTTGCTACTGCCATATAGTGCCAGTTTCTGACTGGTAATTCAAAGAATATATTGGGGTTACGTGCACCCACAATTTTTACTACTGGTATACAGTGCCATTGTCTGACTGGGAATTCAAAGAATATATTGGGAATACAAATACCCTCATTTCTTGCTACTGCCATATAGTGCCAGTTTCTGACTGGTAATTCAAAGAATATATTGTGGTTACGTGCACCCACAATTTTTACTACTGGTATACAGTGCCATTGTCTGACTGGGAATTCAAAGAATATATTGGGAATACAAATACCCTCATTTCTTGCTACTGCCATATAGTGCCAGTTTCTGACTGGTAATTCAAAGAATATATTGGGGTTACGTGCACCCACAATTTTTACTACTGGTATACAGTGCCATTGTCTGACTGGGAATTCAAAGAATATATTGGGGTTACAAATACCCTCATTTCTTGCTACTGCCATATAGTGCCAGTGTCTGACTGGGAATTCAAAGAATATATTGTGGTTACGTGCACCCACAATTTTTACTACTGGTATACAGTGCCATTGTCTGACTGGGAATTCAAAGAATATATTGGGAATACAAATACCCTCATTTCTTGCTACTGCCATATAGTGCCAGTTTCTGACTGGTAATTCAAAGAATATATTGGGGTTACGTGCACCCACAATTTTTACTACTGGTATACAGTGCCATTGTCTGACTGGGAATTCAAAGAATATATTGGGAATACAAATACCCTCATTTCTTGCTACTGCCATATAGTGCCAGTTTCTGACTGGTAATTCAAAGAATATATTGTGGTTACGTGCACCCACAATTTTTACTACTGGTATACAGTGCCATTGTCTGACTGGGAATTCAAAGAATATATTGGGAATACAAATACCCTCATTTCTTGCTACTGCCATATAGTGCCAGTTTCTGACTGGTAATTCAAAGAATATATTGGGGTTACGTGCACCCACAATTTTTACTACTGGTATACAGTGCCATTGTCTGACTGGGAATTCAAAGAATATATTGGGAATACAAATACCCTCATTTCTTGCTACTGCCATATAGTGCCAGTTTCTGACTGGTAATTCAAAGAATATATTGTGGTTAGGTGCACCCACAATTTTTACTACTGGTATACAGTGCCATTGTCTGACTGGGAATTCAAAGAATATATTGGGAATACAAATACCCTCATTTCTTGCTACTGCCATATAGTGCCAGTGTCTGACTGGGAATTCAAAGAATATATTGGGGTTACGTGCACCCACAATTTTTACTACTGGTATACAGTGCCAATTTCTAACTAGGAATTCAAAATGCGCAAGGCTCCCGGAAAGGGACGTGGACGAGGCCGTGGGCGAGGTCGGGGGAATGGTTCTGGGGAGCAAGGTAGCAGTGAAGCCACAGGGCGTCCCGTGCCTACTCCTGTGGGGCAGCAAGCATTGCGCCACTCCACAGTGCCAGGGTTGCTTGCCACATTAACTAAACTGCAGGGTACAAACCTTAGTAGGCCCAAGAACCAGGAACAGGTCTTGCAATGGCTGTCAGAGAACGCTTACAGCACATTGTCCAGCAGCCAGTCAGACTCTGCCTCCTCTCCTCCTATTACCCAACAGTCTTGTCTTCCTTCCTCCCAAAATTCCGAAGCTTTACAGAACAATAACCCAAACTGTCCCTGCTCCCCAGAGCTGTTCTCCGCTCCTTTCATTGTCCCTCAACCTGCCTCTCCACGTCACGATTCCACGAACCTAACAGGAGCATCTGTGTCCAGATGCTCAAACACTAGAGTCTCCTCCATCTCCGTTCGATTTGGTGGTGGATGACCAGCAACCCACCCTCATCGACGATGATGTGACGCAGTTGCCGTCAGGGCATCCAGTTGACCGGCGCATTGTGCGGGAGGAGGAGATGAGACAGGAGTTGGAAGAGGAAGTGGTGGATGATGAGGACACTGACCCGACCTGGACAGGGGGGATGTCAAGCGGGGAAAGTAGTGTGGATGTTGAGGCAGGTGCAGCACCAAAAAGGGTAGCTAGAGGCAGAGGCAGAGGTCAGCAGCTTAGGCGAAGCCAGGCCACACCCGGAATCTCCCAAGATGTTCCAGTTCGTACCCAGCCCCGAAAAACTCCCACCTCGAGGGCACGTTTCTCGAAGGTGTGGAGTTTTTTCAAGGAATGCGCCGAGGACAGATATAGTGTTGTCTGCACAATTTGCCTCTCGAAATTGATTAGGGGCTCTGAGAAGAGCAACCTGTCCACCACTTCAATGCGCCGTCATTTGGAATCCAAGCACTGGAATCAGTGGCAGGCAGCAACGGCAGGACAAAGGCCGCCTGCCGTTCACGCCACTGCCACTGCCTCTGCCACTGCCTCTGCCTCTGCCACTGCCACTGCTGACTGTGCTGGCGATGCACTCCAGAGGACGAGCCAGGACACCACTTCATCTGCCTCCGCCACTTTGTTGACTTCTACCTCATCCTCCCCTGGTCCTGTCTTATCTCCTTCTCCTGCACCATCAAAGGCACCATCAGGCGTTTCTTTACAACAACCCACCATCTCTCAGACATTGGAGCGGCGGCAGAAATACTGCTAACCACCCACACGCGCAAGCCTTGAACGCCAACATCGCTAAACTGCTGGCCCAGGAGATGTTGGCGTTCCGGCTTGTTGAAACTCCCGCCTTCCTGGACCTGATGGCAACTGCGGCACCTCGCTATGCCGTCCCTAGCCGTCACTACTTCTCCCGGTGTGCCGTCCCCGCCTTGCACCAGCACGTGTCACTCAACATCAGGCGGGCCCTTAGTTCCGCGCTTTGCACAAAGGTCCACTTGACCACCGACGCGTGGACAAGTGCATGCGGACAGGGACGCTACATTTCACTGACGGCACACTGGGTGAATGTAGTTGAGGCTGGGACTGCTTCCCAAACTGGCCCGGTGTACCTCGTCTCCCCGCCTAACATTCCTGGCAGGGACACGAGAAGAACACCCCCCTCCTCCTCCTCCTCTACCGCCTCCTCCTCCGCCACCGCCTCCTCCTCCGCTGTTAGATTGACCCCAGCTACGAGTTGGAAACGTTGCAGCACTGGCGTTGGTAGACGTCAGCAGGCTGTGCTGAAGCTGATCAGCTTGGGGGACAGACAGCACACTGCCTCCGAGGTGAGGGATGCCCTCCTCGATGAGACGGCAATATGGTTTGAGCCGCTGCACCTGGGCCCAGGCATGGTCGTTTGTGATAATGGCCGGAACCTGGTAGCAGCTCTGGAGCTTGCCGGACTCCAACATGTTCCATGCCTGGCCCACGTCTTCAACCTAGTGGTGCAACGTTTCCTAAAGAGCTACCCCAATGTTCCAGAGCTACTGGTGAAAGTGCGGCGCATGTGCGCCCACTTTCGCAAGTCGACAGTAGCCGCTGCTAGCTTAAAATCTCTCCAGCAACGCCTGCATGTGCCACAACACCGGCTTTTGTGCGACGTCCCCACACGCTGGAACTCAACGTTTCAGATGTTGAATAGAGTGGTTGAGCAGCAGAGACCTTTGATGGAATACCAGCTACAAAACCCTAGGGTGCCACAAAGTCAGCTGCCTCAGTTTCACATCCATGAGTGGCCATGGATGAGAGACCTTTGTGACATCCTACGGGTCTTTGAGGAGTCCACAAGGAGGGTGAGCTCTGAGGATGCGATGGTGAGCCTTACAATCCCGCTCTTGTGTGTTCTGAGAGAATCCCTGATTGACATCAGGGATAACTCAGATCACACAGAGGAGTTAGGGATAGCATCCGATCCGTCACAGCTGGAGAGTAGGTCCACACATCTGTCCGCTTCACTGCGTTTAATGGAGGAGGAGGAGGAGGAGGAAGAAGAGTTGTCCGATGATGTGATGGTGATACAGGAGGCTTCCGGGCAACTTCGAATCGTCCCATTGTTGCAGCGCGGATGGGTAGACATGGAGGATGAGGAGGAAATGGAGATTGAACTTTCCGGTGGGGCCAGAGGAGTCATGCCAACTAACACTGTGGCAGACATGGCTGAGTTCATGTTGGGGTGCTTTACAACCGACAAGCGTATTGTCAAAATCATGGAGGACAACCAGTACTGGATCTTTGCTATCCTTGACCCCCGGTATAAAAACAACATCTCGTCTTTTATTCCGGTAGAGGGGAGGGCCAATCGCATCAATGCTTGCCACAGGCAATTGGTGCAGAATATGATGGAGATGTTTCCAGCATGTGACGTTGGCGGCAGGGAGGGCAGTTCCTCCAGTAGGCAACCAAGTTCTCACCGGTCCACACAAACGAGGGGCACACTGTCTAAGGTCTGGGACACCTTGATGGCACCCCCTCGCCAAAGTGCCGCCACGGAGGGTCCTAGTGTCACCAGGCGTGAGAAGTATAGGCGCATGTTGCGGGAATACCTTTCCGACCACAGCCCTGTCCTCTCCGACCCCTCTGCGCCCTACACGTATTGGGTGTCGAAGTTGGACCTGTGGCTTGAACTTGCCCTATATGCCTTGGAGGTGCTGTCCTGTCCTGCCGCCAGCGTCCTATCTGAGAGGGTGTTCAGTGCAGCCGGTGGCATCATCACTGACAAGCGCACCCGTCTGTCAGCTGAGAGTGCCGACCGGCTCACTTTGATAAAAATGAACCACCACTGGGTAGAGCCGTCATTTTTGTGCCCACCTGTGTAAAGCACCCCAACATGAAACTCCATGTCTGTACTCAACCTCTCCAATTCCTCCGCATCCTCATACTCATCCACCATAAGCGTTGCACAATTCTGCTAATACTAGGCTCCCTCCACCCTGATTTCCCCCAACTCTGCTGGTTAGAGGCTCCCTCCACCCTGATTTCCACCAACTCTGCTGGTTAGAGGCTCCCTCCACCATGAATTTGCCCAAACTGGGCTGTTTAGAGGCTCCCTCCACCATGAATTGGTCCAAACTGGGGTTTTTAGAGGCTCCCTCCACCATGAATTGGTCCAAACTGGGCTGTTTAGCGGCTCCCTCCACCATTAATTGGTCCAAACTTGGCTGTTTAGAGGCTCCCTCCACCATTAATTGGTCCAAACTGGGCTGGTTAGAGGCTCCCTCCACCATGAATTGGTCCAAACTGGGTTTTTTAGAGGCTCCCTCCACCATGAATTGGTCCAAACTGGGGTTTTTAGAGGCTCCCTCCACCATGAATTGGTCCAAACTGGGCTGTTTAGCGGCTCCCTCCACCATTAATTGGTCCAAACTGGGCTGGTTAGAGGCTCCCTCCACCATGAATTTGCCCAAACTGGGCTGTTTAGAGGCTCCCTCCACCATGAATTTGCCCAAACTGGGCTGGTTAGAGGCTCCCTCCACCATGAATTGGTCCAAACTGGGTTTTTTAGAGGCTCCCTCCACCATGAATTGGTCCAAACTGGGTTTTTTAGAGGCTCCCTCCACCATGAATTGGTCCAAACTGGGGTTTTTAGAGGCTCCCTCCACCATGAATTGGTCCAAACTGGGCTGTTTAGCGGCTCCCTCCACCATTAATTGGTCCAAACTGGGCTGGTTAGAGGCTCCCTCCACCATGAATGTGCCCAAACTGGGCTGTTTAGAGGCTCCCTCCACCATGAATTTGCCCAAACTGGGCTGGTTAGAGGCTCCCTCCACCATGAATTGGTCCAAACTGGGGTTTTTAGAGGCTCCCTCCACCATGAATTGGTCCAAACTTGGCTGTTTAGAGGCTCCCTCCACCATTAATTGGTCCAAACTGGGCTGGTTAGAGGCTCCCTCCACCATGAATTTGCCCAAACTGGGCTGGTTAGAGGCTCCCTCCACCATGAATTGGTCCAAACTGGGTTTTTTAGAGGCTCCCTCCACCATGAATTGGTCCAAACTGGGCTGGTTAGAGGCTCCCTCCACCATGAATTTCCCAAAACTTGGCTGTTTAGAGGCTCCCTCCACCATTAATTGGTCCAAACTGGGCTGGTTAGAGGCTCCCTCCACCATGAATTTGCCCAAACTGGGTTTTTTAAAGGCTCCCTCCACCATGAATTGGTCCAAACTGGGCTGGTTAGAGGCTCCCTCCACCATGAATTGGTCCAAACTGGGCTGGTTAGAGGCTCCCTCCACCATGAATTTGCCCAAACTGGGCTGTTTAGAGGCTCCCTCCACCATGAATTGGTCCAAACTGGGTTTTTTAGAGGCTCCCTCCACCATGAATTGGTCCAAACTGGGCTGTTTAGAGGCTCCCTCCACCATGAATTTGCCCAAACTGGGCTGGTTAGAGGCTCCCTCCACCATGAATTGGTCCAAACTGGGCTGGTTAGAGGCTCCCTCCACCATGAATTTGCCCAAACTGGGCTGTTTAGAGGCTCCCTCCACCATGAATTTGCCCAAACTGGGCTGTTTAGAGGCTCCCTCCACCATGAATTTGCCCAAACTGGGCTGGTTAGAGGCTCCCTCCACCATGAATTGGTCCAAACTGGGTTTTTTAGAGGCTCCCTCCACCATGAATTTGCCCAAACTGGGCTGGTTAGAGGCTCCCTCCACCATGAATTGGTCCAAACTGGGTTTTTTAGAGGCTCCCTCCACCATGAATTGGTCCAAACTGGGTTTTTTAGAGGCTCCCTCCACCATGAATTGGTCCAAACTGGGCTTTTTAGAGGCTCCCTCCACCATGAATTTGCCCAAACTCTGCTGGTTAGAGGCTCAATCCACCCTGATTTTCAAAACAAATGTTGGTGCCAACCTCAACTTACTACAAGGGCCAAATTCACTGCTGGTGACAAGCTCTCCTCACTGCAAGTGCCAAATACACATGTTTCAAGGTGTTTTCCTACTGTCAGAGAGGTGGTATTGAGTGTGTAAAGTGTGTAGTTGTTAGGCTGTGATGTTGGGGTAATAGAGGGTCTTTGGTGTGTTAGATGCCCCCAGACATGCTTCCCCTGCTGTCCCAGTGTCATTCCAGAGGTGTTGGCATCATTTCCTGGGGTGTCATAGTGGACTTGGTGACCCTCCAGACACGGATTTGGGTTTCCCCCTTAACGAGTATCTGTTCCCCATAGACTATAATGGGGTTCGAAACCCGTTCGAACACACGAACATTGAGCGGCTGTTCGAATCGAATTTCGAACCTCGAACATTTTAGTGTTCGCTCATCTCTAATAATTAGCGTTTGTATTGAGCTTTACTTCACCTGTAAGAAAAACACCAACTAATAATAATAATAATAATTAGAGATGAGCGAACAGTGTTCTATCGAAGACATGTTCGATCGGATATCAGGCTGTTCGACGTGTTCGATTCGAATCGAACATCACGTGGCAAACTCCAAAAAAATTCGATTCCCCTCCCACCATCCCTGGCGCTTTTTTTGCACCAATAACAGCGCAGGGGAGGTGGGACAGGAACTACGACACCGGAGGCATTGAAAAAAATCGGAAAAAGTCATTGGCTGCCGAAATCAGGTGACCTCCATTTTAGACGAATAGTGGATTTCAAATCCGGGTCATATGAGAATGTGAACTTTGTGACTATGAGACAGGGATAGCTGTACAGGCAGGGATAGCTAGGGATAACCTTTATTTAGGTAGGAATGTTATTAAAAATAACTTTTTGGGGCTCTATCGGGTGTGTAATTGTGATTTTTGTGAGATAAACTTTTTCCCATAGGAATGCATTGGACAGCGCTGATTGGCCAGAGTACGGAATTCGACCAATCAGCGCTGGCTCTGCTGGAGGAGGCGGAGTCAGCCCATCAGATGTAGCAGAGCCGAGTGTGCATAAGGGTTCTAGTGCACCCTCGGCTCTGCTACATCTGATGGACTGACCGTCACACGGTGTAGTTGAGCAGAACTGGCTCAACACTGCTAAGTCTCTGCATACCCATAGGAATGCATTGGCCAGCCTTCGGCCAATCAGTGCTGGCTCTGCCGGAGGAGGCGGAGTCTAAGGTCGGACCTGAATGGAGACTGGTGTGGAGCGATCTTAGACTCCGCCTCCTCCAGCAGAGCCAGCGCTGATTGGCCAGAGTACGGAATTCGACCAATCAGCGCTGGCCAATGCATTCTATTAGCCTGATGAAGTAGAGCTGAATGTGTGTGCTTAGCTCAACTACGCCGGTGGAGTAGTTGAGCTAAGCACACACATTCAGGTCTACTTCATCGGGCTAATAGAATGCATTGGCCAATCAGCGCTAGCCAATGCATTCTATTAGCGTGAGCTGAGTTTGCACAGGGGTTCCAGTGCACCCTTGGCTCTGCTACATCTGATGTAGCAGAGCTGAGTGTGCATAAGGGTTCTAGTGCACCCTCGGCTCTGCTACATCTGATGGGCTGACCTGCACACGGTGTAGTTGAGCAGAACTGGCTCAACACTGCTAAGCCTCTGCATACCCATAGGAATGCATTGGCCAGCCTTCGGCCAATCAGCGCTGGCTCTGCCGGAGGAGGCGGAGTCTAAGGTCAGACCTGAATGGAGACTGGTGTGGAGCGATCTTAGACTCCGCCTCCTCCAGCAGAGCCAGCGCTGATTGGTCGAATTCCGTACTCTGGCCAATCAGCGCTGTCCAATGCATTCCTATGGGGAAAAGTTAGCTTGCGAAAATCGCAAGCTGACAGGGATTTCCATGAAATAAAGTGACTTTTATGCCCCCAGACATGCTTCCCCTGCTGTCCCAGTGTCATTCCAGGGTGTTGGTATCATTTCCTGGGGTGTCATAGTGGACTTGGTGACCCTCCAGACACGGATTTGGGTTTCCCCCTTAACGAGTATATGTTCCCCATAGACTATAATGGGGTTCGAAACCCGTTCGAACACTCGAACAGTGAGCGGCTGTTCGAATCGAATTTCGAACCTCGAACATTTTAGTGTTCGCTCATCTCTAATAATAATAATAATAATAATAATAATAATTAATTCTTTATTTAGCACCAACTTTCTCCACATCAATTTTGCAAATCATAACCTGCTCACTCATGTTGCTCCATTTTTTTTTTGTATTTTTCATCATATGAAATAGAGGTTTAAGAACCTGCCTTCTAAAAGAATATATTGTTATGTATAGTATAGAACAATACATAATATTGTATGTTAGCACATCTGAATATCGAATGTGCACCTTGCAAAATCTGTTATTACTACAACTAAGGGCTCGTTCACATCTGCGCCGGCACTCCGTACTGCAGGTTTCCGTTTCCTGCATAAAACAGAGCAGGAGACGGAAACCTGCAGGAGTCTCTCACCCATTCATTTGAATGGGTGAGAAAGCTGTCCGGCCGTGAGCGGTGGTGAGCGTTTTATGCTCTCCGCCGCGAAACCGGGTTTTTTAATCCGGACACAGAGTCGGACATGCAGTACTCTGTGTCCGGATTAAAAAAAAAAACGGTTTCGTGGCGGAGAGTATAAAACGCTCACCGCCGCTCATGGCCGGACCCGGTCTGTGCTTTCCGTCTTCTTGCATGTAGAAGACGGAAAGCAGGTGTGAACCTAGTGTAAGGGCTGAGGCTAAGGCCCCACGGGACACATTGTGGTTCTTCCCGCAGTGCTATAAACAGAAAGTTCACTGAGTTTTCCTCTGTGGACTTCCTGTTACCATTATATCTACAGGGAAGCTGCCGGCGTTTCTTAGATATAATTGACATGCTGTGATTTCCAAAACTGCGCCGGTTTTGGATATCGCAGCGTGTTCGTGCTGCGGTTTTTACTACAAATCGGGAATGGGATTCACATGAATCCCATCCACTTTGCAATTACTGTAAAATGCCTGCGGTGTTTCCTCCGCAGACAAATTTCAGCATTTCCAACTCGTGGGGCCCAAGCCTAAGAATATATGGTAAAATATAATAATTTATTTTTTTAAATCATTTCATTCTATTTTTTTCTTAGAAAATTGGTAAATTGGAGAATAGCACAAACATACATAATGAAAGTTTTAGATGGATGTTAAAATGGTTGTCAGGGCCAAACAATTATTATTTAAAACAGGACAAGAGAGGTGAAAAAAAATCATACTCGCCTGTCTCAGTGTCAATGGTGCTTTGGTGTCCTACCATCATGGTCTGGTGCTCCTGCTTTGACACCATCTGAAAGTGAAACTGCTCGCCAGCTGTAACATCCCGGATCCCTTTCACTGAAGCTGCTGTGACGTCAGTGGTCACGTTACCAATGAGGCCAATCCGCAGCCTCAGGAAGAGACCCCAGGAAGTCATAGCTAGTGATGTCACATGTCCTTCACTGAGGCCACTGATTGGCCTCAGCAATCAAGTGCAGCAGGGACTTCCGCCAGAAGACCACAATGGGCCAACATGTCAGACAGATCATACCATTTGGGTGAATAAAGCTAACAGCATTTTTACCACACTGTGGAACCCATAAAAACAAAACCTGTAAGAATATGGCAGTACTCTATTTTTTTCATTTCCCCCTCAATCTGATTTTTTTTTTTCCTATTTCCAAGTACGTAGTAAAGAATAATAAAGGATACCATTTTGATTTACAAAATACCAAGCCCTCATATGTCTATGTAAACCAAAATATTAAAAAAAATATATGGTTTTTATAATGCATGGAGTGAAAGACAAAAACACAAAAATGAAAAATAACTGCGTCACATAATATAAGGTAACTCATTGTAAAATAGTTTTCTAAATCATGCAACAAAAACCTAGGCTACACTATCTGCATTGTATAGAATTTGCGAGTACCAGTGAAGTTCCTATCTGAAGCGATACACCAACTGCTGGATTCTGTATATACAATTATGACGTGTTACATCTATATTTGTTAATGTTATAGGAATGCAGCAGTGTGTCACTAAATACACTTTCTCCTCCACACTTCAAATGTTTTCGGTTATCACATTTTTGGTTTTGCACATCATTACTACACTACTGTACAGTATATTGAGATCATTTTAATGCAATCCATTCTACCTTCATACTGGGACCAATTTCTACAGCAATTCTTTTCCAACGTTCTATTTATCCTTTACTGTGTCATTACTATAGCAATTGCCTCTAATACTTTCTCACTTGACATTGTCTTCATTGCTTGTCGCATCTCTTTTATTGTACAGCAGGGAATGCTTTTGTGCTTCTTGTCAATTGTATTAGTTGGTTTTATGTGAGATTGGTATGTGTCATGAGTGGTGACACGCATCTTAACAAAACCATTCCTTCAATTATAACATGTTACATAGACACTGATAGCTGACAAGAAGCCGTTGGCTCATATTATCTGCCCATCTCTTCTTTGCTTTATAGTATCATAACACGCATTGATCCCAGATGGAAACTTAACACCCAAGATAACAGTATCATTCTATCTTTTCACTGGGTATCTTTTACTTTTATGCTCATATCAATTCAAGTTCTCTGCTCATTTTTTGAAAGTGTTCACACCATTGTGCGATGAGATCAAGTAGCTGGAGGGCTTATTTTTTCCAAACTACACTAGTATATAGAACAAGTATATAGAACATGAAAAATGTGGTCAGCTGCTGTAGGTGTTACTATTTTTTGCTAGTTTTATTAGTTGTAAAAAAAACTGAAAAAAAAAATCTATAAAGGAAAATGTGTAGTTTATCTGGTGCTTACTATATATACAGTGTTGGCCAAAAGTATTGGCACCCCTGCAATTCTGTCAGATAATACTCATTTTCTTCCAGAAAATGATTGCAAGCACAAACTCTTTGGTTTATTAATATCTTCATTTATTTTGCTTGCAATGAAAAAACACAAAAGAGAATGAAAAAAAAAAGTCAAATCATTGATCATTTTACACAAAACTCCAAAACTGGTGAGGACAGAAGTATTGGCGCCCTCAGCCTAATACTTGGTAGCACAACCTTTAGACAAAATAACTGCGAACAACCGCTTCCGGTAACCAGCAATGAGTTTCTTACAATGCTCTGCTGGAATTTTAGACCATTCTTCTTTGGCAAACTGCTCAAGGTCCCTGAGATTTGAAGGGTGCCTTCTCCAAACTGCTATTTTGAGATCTCTCCACAGGTGTTCTATGGGATTCAGGACTGAACTCCTTGCTGGCCACTTTACAAGTCTCCAGTGCTTTCTCTCAAACCATTTTCTAGTGCTTTTTGCAGTGTTTTTTGGTTCATTGTCCTGCTGGAAGATCCATGACCTCTGAGGGAGACCCAGCTTTCTCACACTGGGCCCTACATTGTGCTGCAAAATTTGTTGGTAGTCTTCAGACTTCATAATGCCATGCACACGGTCAAGCAGTCCAGTGCCAGCGGCAGCAAAGCAACCCCAAAACATCAAGGAACTTCCGCCATGTTTGACTGTAGGGACCGTGTTCTTTTCTTTGAAGGCCTTTTTTTTTTTTTTTTTTTTTTTTTTCTCCTGTAAACTCTATGCTGATGCCTTTTCCCAAAAAGCTCTACTTTTGTCTCATCTGACCAGAGAACATTCTTCCAAAACGTTTTTGGCTTTCTCAGGTAAGTTTTGGCAAACTCCAGCCTGGCTTTTTTATGTCTCTGGGTAAGAAGTGGGGTCTTCCTGGGTATCCTACCATACAGTCCTTTTTCATTCAGACACCGACGGATAGTATGGGTTGACACTGTTGTACCCTCGGACTGCAGGGCAGCTTGAACTTGTTTGGATGTTAGTCGAGGTTCTTTATCCACCATCTGCACAATCTTAGGTTGAAATCGCTCATCAATTTTTCTTTTCCGTCCACATCTCGGGAGGTTAGCCACAGTGCCATGGGCTTTAAACTTCTTGATGACACTGCGCACGGTAGACACAGGAACATTCAGGTCTTTGGAGATGGACTTGTAGCCTTGAGATTGCTCATGCTTCCTCGCAATTTTGCTTCTCAAGTCCTCAGACAGTTCTTTGGTTTTCTTTCTTTTCTCCATACTCAATGTGGTACACACAAAGACACAGGACAGAGGTTGAGTCAACTTTAATCCATTTCAACTGGATGCAAGTGTGATTTAGTTATTGCCACCACCTGTTAGGTGCCTCAGGTAAGTAACAGGTGCTGTTAATTACACAAATTAGAGAAGCAGCACATGATTTTTCAAACAGTGCCAATATTTTTGTCCACCCCCTTATTTATGTTTGCTGTGGAATTCTATGCAATTTGGCTTTTTGACAATTCATTTTGTGGTTTTCCATTGAAGACAAATTAAATGAAGATATTAATACCCAAGAGTTTGTGCCTGCAATAATTTTCTGGAAGAAAATGAGTATTATCTGACAGAATTGCAAGGGTGCCAATACTTTTGGCCAACACTGTACAATATAATATTCCAATGATGACCAATGCTGTTATTCTTTTCTTCTGATGTACAGTACAGACCAAAAGTTTGGACACGCCTTCTCATTCAAAGAGTTTTCTGTATTTTCTTGACTATGACAATTGTAGATTCACACTGAAGGCATCAAAACTATTAATTAACACGAGGAATTATGTACTTACAAAAAAGTGTGAAACAACTGAAAATATGTCTTATATTCTTGGTTCTTCAAAGTAGCCACCTTTTGCTTTGATTCCTGCTTTGCACACTCTTGGCATTCTCTTGATGAGCTTCAAGAGGTAGTCACCTGAAATGGTTTTCACTTCACAGGTGTGCCATGCTGTCAGGTTTAAAAAGTGGGATTTCTTGCCTTATAAATATGTAAGAATAGGCTCCCGCAGATTGTCCTCCCAGCGCACAGTGCCACCTGCGGGCCAATCCAACTCCCATCCTCGGCGTTGTACAGTGAGGGGTGTGGAGGCTAAGTCCCATTTCTCCCCTTCTGAGCATGCTCAGACTTTTTGGAGTCACACGGGGGCTAAGTCCCATTTCTTCCCTACTGAGCATGCATCGTAGCTTTTGGAGTTGCACGGAGGCTAAGTCCCTTTCTTCCCCTACTGAGCATGTGCAGTGAAGTCAATGCCACCGCCCTGTGGGGCGGGGACTTGCCTTTATATAGTGTGAGTCGACGCCTGCCAGGTGCTCACACTTTAACTAATAACTAAACGTCGTTATGACGAGAGTTCAGGGCTAGGTTCCAGTGTTAGGCAGGTTACCAGACTAGGCTGCTGTGATAGCTCTCTTTGGCCCAAGCAGGGCACTGCCTTTAGGGACCAAAAAGCCTACTGAACTGTCTGATCTCAGACTAGGAGACCCAAGTACAATCCCGCTGTAAGGCACGTTGCCTGTCTGGGGCTGCTGAGCAGTAGTTGCTGTTCCAGCCCGGGATCTGACACGGTAGCTCCAAGCTGTTGTGGAGCACTTTTTGTGGCGCTGCACCTATTGCATGAAGATGCTGCAAGGTACTCTTTAAATGGGTTGTTCCAAAATCAACACTGACCACTTATTCACATGTGTCTGATAACCTGGGGACCCAAAGCTGGGAGCCTGCCAATGATGAGAATGGGTGTCTAAGAGTTCCTTGAATCAATGGAGTGGGGTCCGGCATGCAGGTTTTTTTATGGGGCTGACAGAAATAGCCAAATACAGTGATGGAATACCTATCGATCAGTAAATGTTGATCAATAATTGTTGCTCTTGAGTTCTTTAAGATATATTTTCTTACCTTTCCTCTTGGTATTTGATATACAGCATAAAAGTACAATACTTAGCATACCTGGGACCTGGCACAGACAGCAAATGAAAGCTGTCCATAGGGATGATGGGCATTTTGAAAAATCCTAACCTTAGGTTCAAGAAGAGCTTGTGGGAACCAGTCTATTCTAGTAAAGTGCAAAACTGTATTCTCAAAACTTCAGCAACAAAGCTCTAAAGGATGGCATAAGGCATTGGCTGTGGGACCTGAAGCTTTTAGTAGAATCATTCAGCAATGTCTTCCCTATGCAGCCCAAAAGACCCCCATGTTATGACTAAGGGAGCGTTCACACTACAAAATCTGTCACGGACACTAGGAGCGGACACTAGATGTGTCCGTGACACCTGTCATTCACTTTAATGGGCATCGGGTGCGTTCTTTTGCACTCCGTGCCCGTCCTTTCCTGTCCGCTTGTAAAGATGTCCGACTTCTCAAGCGGACAGAAGAACCCTGCATGCAGGGTTTTTCTGTCCGCTTGAGAAGTCGGACATCTTCTCTTGCGGACAGGAAAGGACGGGCACGGAGTGCAAAAGAACGCACCCGATGCCCATTAAAGTGAATGACAGGTGTCACGGACACCTCTAGTGTCCGCTCCTAGTGTCCGTGACAGATTTTGAGCGGACACTAGGAGTGGACACTACATGTCGGACACCGACGGTAGTGTGAACGCCCCCTAAGGGACATATAGTTCCGAAAGACATCAGCTTTTGATTCCCACCACAAGGGTGATATGAACTGCATTGTGTATTTTTTATTTTTTTGTATGAAAAGATAAAAATTGTTTTAAATTTATCTATGAATACCATTGGATTTCTGGATCCCCATTTTTTTTCTTTTTTGCCTGCATTGTTTGCCCGTGACCGGAGGCTGGAGACTCGTCCAGCCAAACTGGTGTTCCTGTGTCCTTCCAATACGTATAGCTATGAGTTGGGCTGTAAACCTGTGTTCTAAAAGACCCTCAGTTGATGGCTACTTGTGAAGGTAATATGGATTGACATGATGGTTTTTCCTGCTAGATCCTTTTCTGGAATAAAGACTTTCTTATATTTACCTTCTCCATTGAAATAACAGACATTAAATATGTATAATGGATCAGGACTGAATGTACAGCCAACAGCTAACCTCTGCTTGTAATACACCATAAAACAAGGACACAAATGAATGGCAATACTTCAACTATACCTGACAGCATAAAACTGATCTGGAAGAAAGTGCCACAAGTGATGAACATGAATGTAACTAGAGAGAGTGCAGATGTTGCACCTGCACCCTGAGCAAAACCAATGACAATTATAAGTATTTATTACCCACTTGTTAGAAAGGCAGACGGCAGATGTTATAAATTGTAGTGAAAGGAATCTTTCTTCTTCATAGTGTCTGTGTATATGAGTTATTAACCGCCTTTTGGTCCTCAGGTGTGTCATGTGACCAGTAATAAGACCCTCCAACTCACACAGCTTCTTATATGTGGACAAGAAGTCTGTTTCTGTATTTATTCCTATAACATTCTCTATGTCAGACCTATAAGACTGAATAGAGTAACCGACTTCCTGTTCACGCATAGAGGGAATTTACTAACCTATCTATGCCAGTATTCTGCTGTAGATGGGTGGAAATTATATACATCTTTGGGGCACATGCAGCAAAAATGTGCTACATTGTTTCTCCTGCACCCTGCTAGCCACTTTTTTTTATTAAAATGGGTGTAAATGGAGCAGAGACCAAGGCAAGCGGGAACAGGGATGCCTTGGCCCAACAAATTTACTATAAGGGTATTTCAATGGGTTCTGCTAGCTTTTTTTCCACTAGCGGAATTTTCCATGCTGAATTTTCAGCACTGAAAAAAAAGCCTCCCCTTGACTTCAATGGGTTCTGCTAGCTTTTTTTCAGAGCTGAAACTTCAGCACCAAATAGAGCGTCATTTTCCTCTGTGTGAGTGCATCACTACACATTGTTTTGCTTTTTGTTGAGCCAAAGCCAGGACTGGATTAAGCAGAAAGTAAAGTATAAGAACTTCCTATATATTTCCAATTCCTGTTGTACCTATTCTTGACTTTGGCTTAAAAAAATGCAACTAGAAAAACTTTCCGCAGTGCTAGATCTTTATCCTAATGGTGTTTTTCTATAATTACAAATGATTGTATATTACTAAGATGTGCCATCCACTTCTGACCAGTGGTATTCTGTCTACCAAGACCCTCACCAATTCTGTGAATAAAGATGCAGCTCTAGTTCAGTGCTGTGGTTCCTACAAGGTTTTTTATCTCTCTGCCAAGGTATTCCTGGTGTCCCGATGTGTAGAGAACTGTTGAACATCCACATACTCTGGAATGCAGCATAGGTGGTAGAGTGTGCCACTGTGCAAAGGACAAAATGAAGGGGTTTGTGTCTCTTTGTCTCTCCATTGGCAGGAATCCTAGCACTTAGAACCCCCCACTCGTAACCCTACTGATATGCCAATAAATTATGTGATGGGAATATTTTTTGAAGGTTTTTACAACATTTTACAGTGAGAAGGACATTAGTCAAAGAGCAATAGTAGATGAAAAAGGTGTATTATGAGATACTACGAAGAAGATGAAAATGTGGAGAGCAATCCAGAACATGGATCACTCTGCCTAATTGAACAAGGTAATATCCAGTTCCAAAGAAAGGCATGAGTAAGGTTAAGTCAGCTGGAGGTGAGGACAAGTTGGTTAAGAGTTCATATATGAGTCCAATATACTCGTAGCAAGATACGATGAAGGTTCAAGTTTGTAGAACTTGGAGTTACCTGAAAAACAAAAAGAATGGGGCATAGGAAAAGGAGGGGGGAGGGATAGGAAGTGAGATGCCAGTTATCCAAGAGGGCCTAGGTGTGGAAGTGTGAGTCCGAAGATAGGTTTGTGCCACTGTGTTGAAGCCATGTTGACCAAATATGTAGGTATTTTGTATGTTGACCTTTTGATCTACTCGGTGTCTCTTCAAACCTCGAGATTTGACATACCTTTTCTTTCCAGTGGGAAATCAGCAGGGTGGTTTGTTGCAGCCAATATCTTGGTATTAGTGATTTAGCGACTTCAATTAGATGGGTCGATAAGTCCATTTTGCTTGGAGAGAAGCCTGGTTGGGGGAGTGAGAGTAGTACTAAGGCTGGTGAGAGAACTATCTGTTTAGAGGTAATGTCATTAATCAGTTGTTGGATTTGTGACCAGTAAGATTGACTTAATGGACAGGTGTAACATCTCTGCCTGTTCGGGCCTCTGCGCCACCCTCTGCTCGCGTGCTGCGGCGCAGTAGGCGTGTGCAGCTTGATAATCTGCTTAAAGTTTTTAGTTGCACTGTGTGAACACAGCTCTAGTCCTTAATTGGATTTGCACCACACCCGTCTTCTGCCAAGGTTGCCTCTGTCCATTAAGTGGTTAATCTGGCCTTGCCCTGTGATTGACAGCTGCCTTTCTTTTTTTCTTTTTTTTTTCTTAATGTAGATTGTGAGCCCCACATAGAGCTCACAATGTACATTTTCCCTATCAGTATGTCTTTTTTTGGAATATGGGATGGAAATCCATGCAAACACGGGGAGAACATACAAACTCCTTGCAGATGGTTTTTTGCCCATGGCGGGATTTGAACACCAGGACTCCAGCGCTGCAAGACTGCAGTGCTAACCACTGAGCCACCGCGTGGCCCCTGACAGCTGCCTTTCTGTGAACTCCATGGGCGGGTTCTTCCTCCCTATTTAGCCTTGGTTCCCATTCACACCAGTGCTTGTTATTGCCGTGTGCATACCTGCTCTTACTGTCCCTGTTTTGCTTATACTATTATACTTGACCTTTGGCTTCCCTCATTGACTATTCTCTTGACTCCGATTTGGCACTGCATCGCTCTCCTGTTACCGAACCCTGGCTAGCTGACCTCCCTTTTTTGTTGTTCGTCTTGTCTGCGTTTTGTGTTTCACATATTCAGGGAGGGACTGTCCTCGTGGTTGTCGCCTATTACCTAGGATAGGGCCTGGCAATAGGAAGGGAAAGCGGGGGGCTTCAGCTTAGGGCTCACTGTCTCTTGTGCCCCTCCCAGGGTTTAACAGTTCTGGGAATTGCTGTCTTAGCAATTCCCTTACAACAGGTCCACCAGATGTGTAGTTGAGTGCCTGGCTCTGAAAAAACATCTCCAGCACAAGTCGGTGTCAGTAAGTTTGTGTGCATAGAGCCAGGAGGGGTCCTGTACCCTCTAGTTAAAGACTTATAATGTAGTTCCTAGAGTTTTGTGCAGGTAGAAAAAACATGCGAATGTGAGAGGATGACTTTAATATCATCTGCTTCTAAAGAAAGATTCAAGTCCTTTTCCCACGAGGTAATGCAAATAGGAGTGTGATCAGGGAATACAGAGATAAGGGCTGATTTACACTTCGTGAGTTTTCTCATGGAATGTGTGTTGGACAGAATAAGATTCTCAAATAGGGTGAGGGGTCTGTAAAGTTTTTGTATCTGGGGTATGGAAGATACAGTCCACCTAAAATGTTCATGGTGTAAATGAGTTAAGGGCAACCCAGGGAGCCAGTTGTGTAAAGTCTCTGGTGGGACCAGTTCTCCATGACTTAAGTAAGTCGCCAAGTCTTTTTCCAGACAATTTAGACCAGAAATCTCCAACAGGTTTCACCTTTGTGGGTAGGTGATGGGTGGGTAGGTGTGAGGCTAGGTGTTCAGCAGGGTATGCCTTGGATGGATACGGGGCAAGGGTAGCTTTATGTAGGAACCAGGCTTTGCAAGGGCCCTGTAGTAGGAAATCGAAAAACCTTGATCTAACGGTTCTAAGACTGGTGTTCCAAAGTATATTCATTAGACTTGGGCCATGTTCTACTTTAACAATAGTATGAAGTAATGAATCCTTCAAGGGGGCACTTAACGCCAGCCAGCAGTTGAGGAGATTCGCATGATAGTAGAGAGTTATATCCGGCATGGAGATATCGCCTTTATTTTTTGGCTTCGTGAGGAGGGTGTATGAGATTCTGGGTGGTTTATCTTTCCAGACAAATTTACTCAGGAGTGAGAGAATGGAGCATAAGTATGGGGATGGTAACATTATAGGGATTATTTGGAGTTTGTATAATATCATAGGGACCACATAAATTTTTACGAGGTTATTTCGACCCATCCAAGATAGGTAGGGTAAGTCATAGGATTGAAGTACCTTATGCAAATCTTTAAGTAGTGGAAGGAAGTTCTCCTTGTAAAGATTTTGTAGGTCACTGGTAAGATTGATTCCTAGGTATTTTAAGTGATTAGTTTTCCACACTTAAGGGGAATTTGCTTTGATTTCGGTTAGCTCCTGGTGGGGGAGGGAGACTACTAGCACTTCCTATTTGGATGAATTTGGTTTGTAATTTGATAATCGACCATAGTCTGACATTAATTTCATTATTAGAGGGAGAGCGACTTTAGGGTTCGAGACTACAAATAAAATATCGTCTGCAAATGCAACTGAGTGCAACGTGCGGGTGCCTAATGAAAGACCTCTAATGTCAGGATGAAGTCTCACTGCCTGTAAAAGTGACTCTAGCGAAAGAATGAATTGGGATGGGGATATGGGGCAGCCCTGACGAGTTCCATTTCTAATGTTAAAATAAGGCGATAGAGTACCATTTATTTTTAAGCGAGCATGCAGGTCTGAGTAAAGGGAAAATATTGCTGTAATGAAGGGGTCAGGTATACCAAAAGTTTTTAAGGAGGCCCTAATAAAGCTCCAGTCTACCCTATCGAAGCCTTCTTGGCATCTAAGCCGAAAAGGACTAAGTCTGAGTTACGTTTTCTGGTCAGTGCAATAGCATGGAGCAGCTTATGGGAATTATCTTTCCCCTCCCTCGATTTTACATAGCCTGATTGTTCTTCATTCAAAAGACGTGGCAGTAGGGGCTGTAGCCTAAGAGCTAGAAGCTTGGCCCAGATTTTAACGTCTAAATTTAGTAGTGAAATTGGGCAATAGCTTCCGCTGAGTGCTGGGTCTTTTCCCTCATTTGGGACAAGAGTAATAAATGCTTCTAGGGATTGTCTTGTTAGTGTGTCCCCCTTGAAGAGAGCGTTACATAGCAATGTTAGTTGGGGTAGGAGAATGTCACCAAACTTCTTCAGGGGACAATTGTACACATTAGGGAGAGTGTTTGCCTACATAGGCAGTACGGAGACTTACAAGTCATTCCTGCTCCGCTAGGGATTCTGGGTAAAAAATATGCAAATCTATTCTCCAGGATGTAATTAGGAGAACAGTGCACTCTGTACGCCACCCTATAGAGGGCAGCATCCTTAACATCATGAACGACTCAGTTATAAAGTCTTTTTAATCATAATGTGGATTTTGGGACAGAAATACTGATTTGGCAATTAAATCCACATTATGATTAAAAAGACTTCATAACTGAGTCGTTCATGATGTTAATGATGCTGCCCTCTATAGGGTGGCGTACAGAGTGCACTGTTCTCCTAATTACATCCTGGAGAATAGATTTGCACATTTTTTAACCAAACTTCTTGCAATAGAGAAGAGTCAGGCCATCGGGGCCAGGACTTTTTCCATTAGGAAATGTGTTTAATACCTGTTGAAGTTCCTGGACAGTAACTGGTTCTAGTATAGAGGTTTCAGCTGTCTTAGAGTCGGAAGGTCAAGGGATTTCAAGAAATCCTCAGTCAGAGCTAGTCTAGAGACAAAGTCGCTATTAGATTCATTACCCTTGATGTTATATAGTTGTGTGTAGAATTGTTGGAAAGCTTCCACGATTTTAGGAGTGTCTGTTAATAGCGCATTTGTATCATTTCATATTTGCTTAATAAAAGCTTGATTTTTTTTTTTTCCTCTTTTTTTTATGTAGCTAGTCATAAGTTTCCCACTTTTATCACTGTGTTCATATAAGCGAAGCCTGTAGAAGAATTGAGGTTTCAATACTTGTTGCTGGAAGAGGTCTCTAAACAACAAAAAGGGGGTTAAGTTGTGCAACTATCATAAGAAAGGACGTGTCGTCCCAGTAACATGGAAGAGATATAAAATACATCAGCTTATGTAACACATAGGGACGCCTTAAAGGGTCTCCATTAAAGAGTGAATATATCACAAGTAAGAAAAAATAACGTAAATAGAGATGAGTGAGTACTGTTCGGATCAGCCGATTCAAACAGCACGCTCCATAGAAATGAATGGATGCACCTGGTACTTCCGCTTTGACGGCGGCCGGCCGCTTAACCCCCCCCCCCCCCCCCCCGCGTGCCAGCTGTGTCCATTCATTTCTATGCAAGCGTGCTGTTCGGATCGGCTGATCCAAACAGTACTCGCTCATCTCTAAACGTAAACAATGCCTATGTCATAGTTTAGAAAGCCTTCTAACAATTTGTATGAGCGCTGGATGCTAACAGAATTAGCCCATATAAAAAATATACGCTTATATTCAGTTAGGCCTTAAGAATAAGTATAACATAATAAAACTGTATCAGAAATAGTGGGGAAAAAACAACAGAACACTGCAAAAAGTCCAGCACTCACAAACGTTGGTGAATCAGGAATGGTGGAGTCTTTGGGGTTAAGGAGGTATCACCTTTGGGGGGAACCCTTTGCTTTTCGGTGACTTAAGTCTTGTGACCTGGTTCCAGGAATCTGAATCAGGTAGCTCCGGGAACTCTGGCAGAGGAAGGACCGATAGCCAAGACTGGATATCCAGTGGTGCTATGCTGAGCAGTGACCAAATAGCAGGTAAGTCTGCGGGAGTGTGCAGAGTAAGCCTTTTACCTTTGTATGAGAAGGCTAGTCCAACAGGATATAGCAAGGCGTATCTAATGTCTCTTTTTCTGAGAAGTTCCAGCAAAGGGCGCAGGGTGCGGCGTTTGCTAAAATGGAAGGGACAATATCTTGATAGATGCCGATCTCATCTTCTCCTATTATGATTATCTTTGCCCTGAGAGAATGGCTGCTGTATCTTGATAGGATAGGAGACGACAAACTATGTCTCTCGGCGGTTCCCCTGGCTGCGGTTTCGGTCTAACCGCCCTGTAAATGTGCTGTACTGTTATGGTGGCTGCGCGGTCAGGCCTCAAAAGGTCTGTGAATAGGAGGACAGCCATCTTGTGAAGCTCTTCTGTGCCATTTGCCTCCGGTAAGCCTTTGATTCTGATATTTTTTTCTTCTATTCCTGTTCTCTTGATGAGTAATTTATCGATGTAGTCCTTTTGGAAATGTAACGCAGCTTCCATAGATGTGGAGTAATTTTTTTAAAGCACCTCCGCCATTTTCCAGTTGTTGTACTCTCTGGCTGTTATTGAAGAGCTCGGCCTTTATTTCTGCAAGCTCTGCCATCACTGGAGTAAGAGCTTTCATAAGCGCTTTTTGTAGGAAAGCATGGGAGATGTATTCCGGTTCCGGAGTCCGCTGGGTCGTGGTCTGCTGTGCTCTCTGTCTGAGTCCTCTGCTACATCCTGTTCAGATCTTGGGATCTCCTTGCCTGTCCTGACCATCTTGGCTAAAAAAAGCTGGAGATATGAGCGAGGTATCGGCTAACTACAGCAGAGCCCTCAGTTCAAGCTGCCATCTTCTCTCGCGGTCAGACTCCGCCCCTCGGGAAATACCTGTTTATATTGATTTGGTTGGTCTTATTAACAATGTATATTATGTTCTACAGTTTTTTATATCTATAAAGTTGTAACAACTTTCAGGCAAAAGGTTTTTATGTAAAGTGTTCTCTTTCTTTTTTTTTTTTAAATTCAGAAATAATAATCATCGGAATAAAATAAAGTGCTCTCCACTGTGAGCAACTTGTAAAGAATTAAAGCTCATAGCAGGGAGGTTTTCTTTTCATAGCTCTAATTCTTATTGCATTTAATGAAAGATAAGTTATGGATGTTTGGAGGATTGGAGAGATTTTGATTCTATTTGGGGAAAGATTATTAGTTTTAGTCTGCTTGTAATAGAGTTATCTAAGTAACTCGATATAACTGATACTAACTGCAGTGAGATATCTCCTTTTCACTGGTCGTTCCCTAGTCAAGAAATTATCAAAAACATACATTTTATTTGATAATAAATGATCATAATAGAAGTAAAATTAACTTTTTATATTGTTTTAATATCTAGGTTCTAATCTTTTTGTTCAAAGCCCATTGCAAAAAAAAAAAAAAAAAATAGGATATATAGTGTGATACACAATCTTGTTATGCATCTATTCTGATTCTCATTGTCATTTTACGCTATGGATTTTTATTGCAGTTGTTACATATTACCATCTTTGGCTTATTTCCATTGGAGTGTCTTGTATTCACTGACAGATTCTTTGTGTTTTATAGTAAAGTCCTTTAAGGCTAAGGCCCCACTGGGCAGAAACGCAGCATTTATGGGCATTGCGGAAACGCAGCGAAAAACGCTGCGTTTTACAGTACCAGCATAGTGAATGAAATTTTGTCTAATCCTAGCCCCACACTGCAGAAAAAAACTGTTTTTCAAAAATGTTTAAGTTTTTGAAAAACCCAGCATGTCAATTATAGTTGCAGAAACACTGAGTTTTTCCCTCCATAGATTTCTATGGAAAGTGTGAAAACCGCAGCAGAAACGCAGCATGATAAATGTGTTGCAGAAACTCTGCAGAAACGCCACGGAAAAACATCAAAATCCTCAGACAAAAACTGACTCTTTTGCTTGGTTGAGGCCCCACGGCTAAAGCGTGGCGGGAAGAACCGCAGCATGAAGGCATTGCGGTTCTTCCCACAGCGCATTGACCACAAAGTTCACAGAGTTTTCGTCCAGACTTTCTGTTACAATTATATCTATGGGGAAGCCGATGGCATTTCCATAGATATAATTGACATACTGCGATTTTCATTACCATGACGGTTTTGGAAATTGCAGCATGTCCGCGCCACAATTTTTTTCACAAAGTGGGCATGGGATTCGCACGAATCCCATCCACTTTGCAAGTACTGTAAAACACCACAATTTTTCCCGTGGCGTTTACGCTGCAGCCAAATTGTGGCATTTCCAGCCTGTGGGGCCCCGGCCTAAATAGCAGAGGACCATGATTTTCAACATAGCCTTTCAATTATCTTTATTACACATGAAAAACACGAGCAAAAACGCGATAAAAAACTCAACAGAAAACTCATATGAATTTCCACAGCACAAAATGCGATGAAAAACGCATGTGCATGTGCAATTTTTCTGCGACAAAAAGCGCAGAGTACTGCAGGAAAAACTGTGGCAGCAATGCATCGCTTTTTTTCCTACAGTGCTTTTCACAGGAAGTTCGTAGAGGTTTCCTTTGCAGATTTTCTGCTTACATTATACCTACACGGAAACCGCTGGCTAGGTATAACTGACATGTTACGATTTTCAAAACTGCAATATTTTTGGATATTGCAGTATTTCCATTGCGAGTATTTTTCTGCAATATGTGGATACGATTTGCTACTTTGTAATGTAAAATGAAGCCTTTTTAGCTGCAGCATTTCCATTGCATTTTTGCTGCAGCCTTAGGGTATGTTCACACGAAGGAAAATGGTTTCTGTCATGCAAACTTCTGCATGGGTAGCTGCGACGGGATGCTGATGCAGTGCATCGTCATTCTTTTGCGGCATTCTGCTCCTGTTTAGGCCCGAATGGATGGGCCTAAACAGGAATATGTCTTGAGTCGCGGGTGATGTGGCTGAATCAGCCGCTGAATCCACTGCAACATGGGGCATTTCGCTTCTTTTTTACGCTACTAGCTAAGTAAAAAAAGTGAGCGGCTCCCATTGAAGTCAATGGGAGCCATTTTTGGAGGCGGATTCCGTGTCAAAATCCGCTGTCAAAAAAACTCCGTGTGAACATAACTTAATATAATAAAATGAATTACAATTCTATAAGTGTCATTAATCCATGTCCTATTATGGGTACGTTTTGATATTCTAACTATATAGCAGAGTCTGTAAGAGCTAGCAAGGATCTAGCAACACTAACACATTTTAGGAGAGTTTGCCGTGTGGCTTTTTTATTATACCAAAGACATCTTGGAAAAGTTCCCTGATATTCCACTAGATGTCACCTTTCTGTATGGGAAGGATGTTTTATATCTATACATGTTCATTTACACTGCTGGAAATCTGTATTTAAACAAAGAGAATTTCTTACTTTATGAGCATAATCGGAAAAAAACACTAAATTAACACTGGAGATGGCCCAATAGGTTTGCGTTTAGCTGGATTCGACCCAAATATTCCAAATTGCTAATTTTTTTTTCACTAAACAAATAGAACAAATAGAGATTGGAGAACTAAAATGGCCACTGCATTATACTCTGTGGTCTCTGACCTCATGATGCTCAGCGTGCCTATGTGATCACTGGTGGCCAAATCACAGGCCTCATCCGTGACCCCTGGGCCATTGACATCATCAGGAAGACGCAACAAGGAGGCCCAAAAGAGTATATGATATATAATAATGTCACTATTCATTTTGAAATAACTTTGTCTTAGTTTGTCTTAAATAGGTTCCTAGGAGCCCTAGGAAATTGGATAGTGTGGGAGGAATGGATCATTGGTAGCAGCAGTGGACCCAGACAGACAGAGACAGACACAAAATTCAGGTATAAACCAGTTTTACCCTGTAGGTTTATTTTGTAAAAACGGCAAAACAAAAAAACCTTAACTTCATGCAAAATAATAATAGAAATCCTGCTTGTCTGAGCTACTAACAATACAAAAAGTACCTTAACTGTATGTGTGACTTGCTTCAGCCACACGGTCAACACAGAGCACAGTAATGGCAATAGTTCAGACTGGACTCTCACCAGTTTGCAGTGTGTTAGGACAGAACTCATCTCCTTCTCTCTCCCCCAGGCATTGCCCAGGACAGAGGTCTTGGCAACGTTTTAAAGGCCTTTAATGATGCCCAGTTCCCACCTGTGTTTGAAGGTTCCTCCCTAGCAGGAGAAGACGTGGTTAACTGAAGGAGCCATCTCACAGCCAAGGTGTTACCTGAATTGTAATCTCATGTACCACACATAAATCTGGGGACGATATAGCGACCTTTCAGAATCTCACCTGTTACCTTCTCACAATAGGTTTCTAGGGGCCCTAAGAGTATTCTACACCATGGTTTAAACCAATTTAAATTGTGGTTCTTTTCTAACTTTTTTTGTCGCAAAACAAATTGGGAACCAGAGCTGCCATACCCAGACTTGAAACCAATCTTGAGAAGTTCACCCATGTCATGTGGCATAAATACTGAAGTTTGGCTGCGGTGGAAATGCCGTGGAAAAAAAAAATGCAAACTCTATCTCCACTCACTTAGGCTCTGGCACAGGCAAGTCCTGTAGGATCCATGCCTAGTTCATCTTAATGAAAGTATGTTATGCTGGCTGTGGATAGGTGGATCCTCTTGGCGGTGATGACACACCCTCATAGGACACTTGCTGCAGGGCAAGCCAGCACCTCCAAGGCATAGAGGGTAAACTCTTACCTTGTGTCTAATTTAACAACCCAGAAATGAAACGGGGAGGACTCATCGCTCAGTACCAGGGGACGTGTCAACAGATACTCATCCACCATGAGAGTCAGAGTCTGCGCTAGAAGATATTATGGGTACATACAGTTATTTTCACTGCGCTATAAGACAGTATGTGTATATAAACACAGTTATTGTTACTGCACTAGGAGACAGTATGAGTACAAAGGCAGTTAAAGGTAGAATGGCAACAGAACCTTTGACTCTGTCTATTATACAGAGGAGTCACATGTCTCACCAGGGGTGAACCTACCCCTTTTGCAGCCCGAGGCGAATTACAGAAAGCCCCCCCCCCCAGAGGAGGGGGCGGAGTGAAGGGGCGTGACCAAGTGAAGGGGGCGTGGTGGAGAGAAGAGGCGGGGCTTAGCTCCGTTCACAGACAGAGAGCAGGCACAGAGATGACCTGCTCTCTGCCTGAGCGTGAGGGGAGGCTTCTGGAGCAGCGCTGCTCCAGTGGCCTCCCCAAACCACCGCTCGGTGCTAAGCCAGTCCAGGACAGCTTGTCCTGGACTGGCTTAGGTAATAAAAAATGCCGCCCTCCCTGGGGTCCTGACATAGGTGTGTCGCACCTGGCAAATCATAGCCATGTACATACTGGGCACATCTATGATGTCTGTGGGCTTAAAGCTGGTTGATTGGCTGCTCAGCAGTCTACACAGTCTATACATTATATGCAGCATCCCGGAGTGAGCTGCTATATGTTTTATGTTTGTCACTTGTACCCGCAGTATGTCTTGTTTGTCCTGTCTTTCATGTTCTATGTAAAATGTGAAAAATGTGCTATTTTCTGAGTATTTGCACTTTCTACAATTTGAATAATGCTGTACTATCTCATGGTCAATCACAGACCACTGGGTGGGGTTTGAAGAGAGGGTTTATATTCCCCTGTTGGGAGTTACAATTTAGTCCAGTTCAGTGCAGAGGTGTGTGTGTGTGTGTGTGTGTGTGTGTGTGTGTGTGTGTTTTTAGTTGGCCCTAGTTATTAAAATATCCCCAGAGACAGCAATGCCATTTGTAGTTGGGCAGCATGCTGCCTTGTGTGTGAATTGTGTGAAAGCTCACTAGGCCATTGCTGTGTCAGTCACTGTTCACACTGACCAGTTGTTAGGCTCTAGCTGCATTGGGGGTTGGGCGGCTGGAAGCACACAGGGTTTGTTGGTCTCTGGCTAGTCCAGGAGTGCTGGCTAGCCAGTTGGTTTATTTGTACGGCTGCTCTGACTGCACAGGGCTCTGTGAACGGTAACAGAGCACACCTGGTCCTTTTGTTTAGCTGACAGTAACTGTTAGACAGTGTTCACACCAGGTTGTTTAGCGGTCAGTAGCCCAGTGGGCTCCGTAGGGTTTAGTTTGTTTTTTTTAATAAACCCTGCTGACCATAACAGTTCATTATAAGAATTACCAACCAACCTGCCCATAATGCATAGTTTACCATTCATATCCACAAATCAAAAACTATTTCAAAACTGAACTATGAAACAACACTTCGCTGTATAATTTCTACAGTCTAGTTTCATGGAATAGTGTATTGATCTACCAAGCTGAAAAGAATAGGTCTCTAAAAACATATTAATATAGAACCTTTAATTGGTATGCTTTAAAAATACCTTATGTATCAAAAAATAGCAACTCCCAATTAAATAGGTGATAAATACTTTGATATAATCTTAAGTAGTCCATGAACAGCTTGCATAATACTGTAAATTTGGTGTGCCCTCAAAATCACTCAAAACATAGCCTGAGGAATATGCAAATCTGTTTTCCAGGATGTAATTAGGAAAACAATGCCTCTGCTTGCTGCCTCAATGACATCCTGCTTAAACATCAGGCATGGATTTTTCAGACAGTCTAATACCATGATGTGGGATTATAGCCAAACTAGTATATCTATTCCAAAAGGAACAGACTTCCAACTGTGGATAGCACTGTTTCGATCTCGTTGGATCTCATTAGCACAGCGTAGTGAAACTAGTATGGCTAGGTGAGAGACTACAGACCAGGGTCAGGGACTAAGAAAACTCCTTAAGGAGAGTGCACCTTTGCAGCCGTATGGAGACGTACAAGCCATTTTTGCTCCACTGGGGAATATGCAAATCTGTTTTCCAGGATGTAATTAGGAAAACAATGCCTCTTTTTGCTGCCTCTAGGACAGCCCCCTTAAATGTCAGGCATGGCTTTTTCACATAGCCTAATACCATGATGTGGGATTATTGTCAAACTAGCATATCTATTCCAAAAGGAACAGACTCCCAGCTGTGGACAGTGCTGTTTTGATCTGGTTGGATCTTATCAGCACAGCGTATGGAAACTAGTTTGACTCGGTGAGAGACTATAGACCAGGGTCAGGGACTAAGAAAACTCTGGATACAAAGTGAGTACACCCCAAGTGAAAATGGACAAATTGTGCCCAATTTTTCCTTCCCCACTGTCATATATGCCTTGTTAGTGTTACAAGGTCTCAGGTGTGAATGGGGCACAGAGTTCTTAAATTTGGTGTTATCACTCTCAAACATACTGGTCACTGGAAGTTCAACATGGCATCTCATGGCAAAGAACTCTGAGGATCTGAAAGAATTGTTGGTCTACATAAAGATGGACTAGCATATAAGAAGATTTCCAGCACCCTGTGCAAACTGACCTTACAGTGGTTTAATAAGGAAGGATCTACTCTGAACAAGCCTCGCCATATGGTTGACCAAAGAAGTGTCAGTGTTCAGCATCTTATCCAGAGGATGTCTTTGCAAAATAGATGTATGAGTGCTACCAATATTGCTGCATAGATTAAATAGGTGGGGGGTCAGCCTGTCAGTGCTCTGACTACACATCGCACACTGCATCAACTTAGTCTGCATGGCTGTCATTCCAGAAGGAAGCCTCTTCTAGAGATAATGACCCGCAGAACATTTTGCTGAAGACAAACAGACTAAGGACATGGATTACTGGAACCCTGATATGGCTCTGTGAACAGTGGTTTTTAGAAGGACTTCAGTGAAAAGGGGTTAATAGGAGAAGAAAAAGAACAGAGTAAATCTCTGCAAAATATTATTTTCCCAGTGTTTTTGTCCACAGTGAGTTTCAGCTGTGATTTGCTATGTTGGGACATGGCTTTTATACTAAGACATTGCAATATAATAAGTTATCCAATGCAATGTGAGTGCTGCTACATCTGTACTTGTGTGTCTTTTTTAACAATTTTTAGTGTCAGGTCTTAAACCCTAGAAATCTGACATGAGATTGTAACAAACACTTACATGCTGAGAAAAGTAAATTCACTTCCCCTAGTTCCCATTACTTCTCCCTGTAGAGTTAGGCTGCTTTAACACGGTTAGGCTGCGTTAACACTCCACTCATTCTGACACGTAAACACGTTCAGAGTGAGCGCAGCAAAACAGAATCCCATTGAGTTCTATGGGTTCGGTCTTACGCGCGCTACCCATTGAACTGAATGGGAGGCTTTTTTACCTATTGATTTCAATGTGATATGCACGTATCACATTGAAAGCAATAGGTAAAAAATCCTCCCATTCAGTTCAATGGGTAGAACACGTAAGACCGAACTGGATTCTGTTTTGCTGCACTCACTCAGTTTACGTGTCAGAATGAGCGGAGTGTTAATTCCGTGTGAAAGCAGCCTAATACTGTCTATGCCATCTCTATACCTTGTTAGCGGACAGCTGCTTCTATTGGTAAACATGGTACTGAGCTACAATCCCACACGCAATTAAAAGTTGTCCAGAATTCGGAAATGACATTAGATTGCGTTTTCTAACAACACTAATCATATTTGTGTCAATAAATTGATTAATCTCATTTCTATTGTTACCTCTGTTACTTCTTTTCTATAAATATGACTTGCTAACTCCACAGCAGGGAGTAGCATTTTGCAGGCTCGCACAGTACATTCGATGTAATTCTCCTATTAAAGCTAATGATTGGAACATGATTGATTTTGTCAAAAGTTGTGTTCTGACTACATCTCAAACTCGCACCCTATTTTTGGAATCTATTAATCTACAATATGTGCCGTTTGTATGCAGCAACTTTTTAAGGTCACATTTAAAGTGCCATATTGTCTGTCAGAACAAATCTTTGCAGAAGAAAGCTAATCAAAATAATGAAGTTAGAATGTGCTTTACAATTGTTCTGGGATCCACAATTGACGCCAATTTAAATGCAGCTTGTTGTTTTACCTTCTGAATTATTGTCTTCCTTTGGAAGTAATCAAAATGTAATGATGTTGCTGGCACAGCGAGCTTAAAGGAGACAGGCAAATAAATACTTGTCTTTTAATGTTAATCACGTTGATAACAATGTGTTTATCATCATGTTTATTCCAACATTTGTGCTATTATATTCATATGCAAAACTGTATGTGCCATTTACTGTAAAGCCAAAGTTTCCCCACAAAAGCCAAAAAAAACTCCAGCCAAGAATCCTGTAGTGCTACCCGTAATATGAAACCCCAGTGACATGTTTTTTTCTGCCGTTGATAGTCATAAAGCCCCAATATTCCTAACAATGTGCTCAAAACAGCCCCTTAATCAGCAATAACTATCTTCCACACAATTCTGGTTCTGTATAAACTCTTAGGGTCCATTCACACAGAGGAAAATGGTGAGGAATTTGGGGTGGCTTTTTCTACGCTGATAAAAAGCCTGCCATTGATTTCAATGGGTTCTGCTAGCAGAACCTATTGAAATCAATGGCAGGCTTTTTTTTTCAGCATGGAAAATTCCACACCAAATTCCTCACCATTTTCCTCCATTTCAGTGGACCCTTATGCTGCAGATACTGGTGTTATACAGCGGAGAAAGACTTTTGATCATTGCAGCCAGAAAAAAAATATGTCCATGCACATTTCTGCATAAGTGGTGTGAAATACTTATGTGAAAAAGCACAGATTAGGCAAATAATTTACAGAAATGTTAGTGGAAAAATACTTCTCAGATAGATAGATAGATAGATAGATAGATAGATAGATAGATAGATAAAGGCTTCTGGTGCATACCTATACAGGTTGAACTAAAATAAGGAGCTTAAAGAGGACCTTTCACCACCTGGGGCACATGCAGTGTGATACACCTCTAGAAAGCTGACTGCGCTGAATTCAGTGCGCTATCGGATTTCACCTTCTGTGCCCCCGGTGAAGAGCTATCGGTCCCAGTACGGTAGCTCTTCACTGTCAGAAGGGCATTTCTGATAGCCAGGAATGCCCTTCTTTACAGTAGCGTCTATAGAGCTGTACTGTGAGAGGGCGTGTTGCTTACCACCCAGCAATGGACGAGTACTATCAGGAGGGGAGGGAAGCGTTCCTCACCGCTCTCACAGTACAGCTCAATAGATGCTGCAGTGAGGAAGGGCCTTCCTGAATAACAGTGAAGAACTACAGTACCGGCACCGATAGCTCTTCACCGGGGGGTACAGAACGTGAAAGCCGATAGTGCACTGAATTCAGCATACTGTCGGCTTTCTAGCAGTATATAAAACCATATGTGCCCCAGGAAGTGAAAGATCCGCTTTAAAGCACATGTTGTAGGAATTATAATCCTATTCATACACGGTCATTTTACAACCTCAGAATAAAATAGGATACTTATATAGGATATCCAATTGGAAAGAATTTATTCAGTGAAGAAAACTGTAATAACAAGACCAAACAAAGTCTGAGGCTGAGGCCCCACATTGCAGAACTACAGATTTTTTTGCTGCATATTTTGCTGTTTTTTTTCAGCCAAAGCCAGAATTGGATTGAGCAGAAGGTAGAAGTATAAGAGCTTCCTATATAGTCCCAATTCCTTTTGTAGCCATTCAGTTTATTTATTAATGTTTAGTATTATTTCCTGCTCTTAACTTCTGTTTTTTGAATATCCCAGACAAACCATTTAGCTTTCTGCTTTAGGCACTAAAATACAGAGTATTTGGAAGAACATAAACAGATTTTTTGCATTGACTTGAAGGTTTCCATCTCTATTAGTCTTTATAGTCACTAAAAAGCACTTGGTAGAACCGAATAAAGGTTTGCTTTGTTAATGCTTGTTCACAAAAACTTGATAAGTCAGACTGAACTTGCTGCAATGAATACAGTATAAGGGTGCATTCACACTGAGTAAACGCTAGCTTATTCTGAACGTAAAACACGTTCAGAATAAGCGGCGTCTAAAGCAGCTCCATTCATCTCTATGGGAGCGGGGATACGAGCGCTCCCCATAGAAATGAATGGGCTGCTTCTTTCACTCCGTGCAGTCCCATTGAAGTGAATGGGGAGTGCCGGCGTGTACGCTCCGGCATGAGCAGAGCTTGCCGTATACGCCGGCACTCCCCATTCACTTCAATGGGACTGCACGGAGTGAAAGAAGCAGCCCATTCATTTCTATGGGGAGCGCTCGTATCCCCGCTCCCATAGAAATGAATGGAGCTGCTTTAGACGCCGCTTATTCTGAACGTGTTTTACGTTCAGAATAAGCTAGCGTTTACTCAGTGTGAATTCACCCTAAAATGTCCACAACTTGGGGAGCGTTCACACTACCGTCGGTGTCCGACAGGTAGTGTCCGCTCCTAGTGTCCGCTCAAAATCTGGCACGGACACTAGGAGCGGACACTAGCTGTGTCCGTGACACTTGTCATTTATTTAAATGGGCATCGGGTGCGTTCTTTTGCACTCCGTGCCCTTCCTTCCCTGTCCGCTTGTAAAGATGTCCGACTTCTCAAGCGGACAGAAGAACCCTACAGGGAGGCGAGGTGGAGCGAAGAGGGAGTGGCACAGCGGCGTTAGCAGGCAGAGAGCAGGCATGGAGAGGACCTGCTCTCTGCCTGAGCGTGAGGAGAGGCCGCTGGAGCAGCGCTGCATCCACAGGGCCTCCCCAATCCACCACTTGGTGACGGTGACGCTAAGCCAGTCCAGGACAGCTTGTCCTGGGCTGGCTTAGGTAAGCAAAAATGCCGCCCTCCCGGGGGCCCTGTCATAGCACCGCCTGAAGCGGTCGCTTCAGGTCACCTCATGGGAGGTGCGGCGCTGTATGGTGCATTGTGCATATTAGGGATTGGCAACCTGATTCTTTTAGAACTGGATTTGACTTTAATTTCCAAATGTTTCCTCAGACCACAGAGTGTAATAAGTGGAAGCTCAGGGAAGGTGGTGGAAATAAAACACATATATTCAATTTGCCCCACCTCACCTGGGCATCTGGTAGTCCCTTGGCATCCTCTTCAGGTCTCTGGCTGATGTCATACTCCATGGGGTCATTGCTAAGGCTTGTGATTGGGTCTCAGCAGTCACATTGGCGCATCAAGCATTATAATTGGGCCTCAGAAATGACCCTGAAACGTGTGACATCAGATAGGGGCTTGGTGAACCCTGTAGAGGATGCTGAGGACTGCCATACCCTGAATAGATGCCCAGGAGAGGTGAAACAAGATGAGTATGTGTTTGTTACTTTTCTTATCTTCCCCTGAACCTCCGTATATTATAATATGAGGTCTGATTAGACCTCAGAGAATAATAATAGCACTTACAGGTTCATCTAAACAAGTTTAGTAAAAAAGGAACAGGAGGATTGAAGCGCATGAATATTCATAAAAGGAATCTCATGAGGTTCTCCCATCTCTCTCAAAACTCATAAACTTGATGGCACAATTCAGAACCTTAATAATATAACCCAGAAATAGTAATGGTACCGGCTGCTATAAATTTATTTCAATGGAAGTCACTGCTAGGAGGAAATACTCTATACCATTTTTCAAGTACAAAATACAGATGTGTCCTTTATTTTTCTTCATGGTTAAACTTGTTCAGCTATGTGTGTCATGAGATCAGCAGCTTTTTATGATGTGATATTACAATATGATATACCAGTGACTGTGTGGTGAATTGCAGCATGTCAAGGATTTTGTAGTGAATTGTTTTCTAGACAAATTAGTATGCTTAACCAAATCTTTTCCCATTAATTTAAATGGACTTCTTGCAAATATTAATGTAAATGTTATGCAGAATTTTAACGTTTTTCTCTAACCATCTTAGCGGTGACAGCCTTCTGTCTTGATTAGGGTTGAGCGATCGGGATCGGAAAAGATCGGATTCCGATTGGCAATCGAGTAAATTTCACGATTGCGATCAGAATTCCGATCCCGACCTTTTTAGGCGGGATCGAGGACGGAGGTTATTTCCCACAATGCTTTGCTACTGGCCAAACACCGTGGGAAAAGCTAATAATGTTAGCTACTAGAGATGAGCGAGTACTATTGGAAGGAATGAATGAATGAATGAATGAATGAATGGAAATCGGATTTTAAAAACGATCCTGAAATCTCAAGATCGGCTCAACCCTAGTCTTGATCAGTTGCCAATGGTTTCTACCACAAAATCAGGAACTTTGTATGGTGTGGCATTTGTCAGAAACCCAGGTCATGATTTATTGTGAGATAGCCCACCCACAAGAAGATAACCTGATCACAATAAGTACATCATGGTTGCTTTTCTGTCAAATCCAAGACCATATGAAGCATATAAAGTTCCTTTGAAGTTCATTCATGGTCATTGACAACCAATCAAGACAAAAGACTGTCACCATTAAGATGATTAAACATTATGCAGAGTTTTAATGATTTTCTTTAATTACCTATATTTACCACATTGTTTACTTTTTAGTTGTCAACTAATTTAGATATTTTTATGCCCAATGGAAAACCCCTCTAAGGACATATTTATATCACAACTTAAGATACATCTATACATGAAATATTGTGTGAAGCACAGTATTAATTTCAATAATCAACAAATGTTTATAATTGGTTGTTTTGTCAATTACAATGTGATATTTCTTGTTATTCATGGTATGTCCTAAACCAATTTGATTATCTCAAAAAAGTTTTTAAAAAAATAGGCCACTTATATTTTATTTTATATAAGTTTTTGTAACATTTAGAAGTGATGACAAGTGAAGATTTGTATTACTTACTTTTGACAGTTCATACTTTACCTTGTTCTCTTCAGTGATGTTAAACTGACAAAGATGTGAGAACTGAAAAGAAGAATCAAAGCCATATATAAACAAAAAATCATTTTCAATAAAAAAAGTAAAAGCCAAAAATAAAAATTGGTGCCATAATGCAATATCTCCCATAGTATCAGTCTAATATACACACACCAATCAGAAGATACAAAGGCTAACAATACTTAGCAAAGTACTGTAAGAAAGGGAATTTATAACATATAACATTTTGTTTGACAGAGGCCATAGAAAAACTCTAAGCTGTCCAAATTCCGAGGAATTAATTGCTCTTTCTTCTGTATGCCTTGTTCTGCAAATGTCACCAAACATGAAAATTAGCAACCGGGGACAAAAATCTGTTCACACTACTTCAATACGATTATTTTTTTTTTTTTGCTTTTTGTTCTATACCACATAAACAAAAAAACAACACAAAGTATTAGTATTTGACCTAGGAATAGTTCCTGTAACTTAATGAGTACCTTGTCCTGTTCTTCAGTATAGTCACATATTTTAGCTGTGCATTGAAATACAAATATGGCATCATAATAATTGAAGAATTATTATTTGATTTGCAGCATTTGACGGACCTTAAAAGTCAGACACTTGCAACTTGGATTAAGGACAAAAGTTCCAAATTACCTTTTCCAATTATGAAACTGTATCTGCATCCCTCGAAATGTGATTAAAAGAATTGTATTTCCCAACACCATTAATCTGCCATGTTTTTAATATTTCCTTTACCGGCATTAAAGTTCATGCTAGACTGAATAGTTTTTTTTTTCCTTTATGAAATGATCATGAATCATAGATATTAAGAAAAAAATTTGAACAGATTTTATAGAGATACTGTACACTTGTCATGAGTAGGGTTGAGCTGATCTTGACTTTTCAGGATCGATTTTAAAATCCGATTTCCGATGATTTTTCATTCGAACCCAATCTCAATCCCAATTCCGATCCCAATGCAAGTCAATGAGATTTTTTTATTAATCGGAGATTGGATTTTAAAAGCAATCCTACCCCCTGGTGTCCACTTACCACCAGAGATGGCTGGTCCTGTGCCCCGTGCCTTCATTCTTCGCCTCGCTGCTGCTCCACGCTGCTCTTCTCTCTTCGCTGCCCCCTCCCTGCCAGGTTAGGAGAGTGTGGGCGGGTTAGGAGAGTGTGGGCGGGTACTGGGAGGGGAGACGTCACGTCTCCCTGCCCTGTACCCGCCCACACTAAGCCACAAGCCCCGCCTACATAGCGCTTTAAACACTAACCTGGGAGGCGGGGCAGCGAGGCAAGAAGGAGGAGGGCAATGGAGCAGCCATCTCTAGAGGTAAGTAGCTGCTAGAGATTTAGTTTAGCCTTCCATTCGAATGAATGAAGGCAGCCGGCGTGCAGGGGGTTAAGGCTGTGTGTCGGCTGCTTCCATTCATTCCTATGGAACTGCAGCGGAGCCTTCTCACTGAATATACATCGTATACTCAGTGTGGAGGCTAAGCAATGCATTGTGGGAAAAATCACCGATCTCGATCCCACATAAAAAGATCGTTCGAAGGCCCTGTTCACACGGGGCACAGGATGTCATATTTTGGTCCTGATTTTGACGTGGGAAGCCAGGTCAGAATAGAACAAAAATGTGCCTGCTTCCGACAGTCGTGGCTTTACGCTCCGGAGTAGACCCAAATGAATGGGCCCAGTCCGGAGGGTGCTGCCGCGAGGCGAATGCCGCAGCTGGATTAGCCGCAGAATCCACCTGAAGAAAGGGCAGATTGCTGGGCAGAACTAACCGTTCACGGAAAAAAGCATGCTAGCGATCTACATAGACCGCTATTGTGAGAGGGTGGATTTTGAGGAGGATTCAGCGCCAAAATCCGCCCCCTCTTGCCCCGTGTAAACTGGGCCTAAGGAGAAAGTTTTTTTTTTTTTATATTAATTTTTAATACATAAAACCATGGAATTCAAAGAGTGTGTACTTATGACTCTTCCTAATATTGCTTTTAAATTAATGAAAGAATCAAAAAAGAGATACAAAATCAGTAATGTGTCTATTCTAGATTGGTCTCTCAGGCCTAAAATGTTGGATTTATGGTAATTAGATGAATTCCTCTGAAATTCTTAGTAAGTGTTATAATCATTAGGCAAGCAAATTATAAATTACAAGTGACATTTATGTCATTGTAACCCCCCCCCCCCCCCCCCCGTTCTGCTTAATTTTTCGGAAAGGTAGCTGCATTTTCACACTTATCATATAGGGAATAAATTTTGTCATAATTCCTTGGAGTCCACTAGTTCATTAGAAGCAACAGTAAAGTTTTGATGAGCCAACACTGATCTGCTAAAGAAAAGTGAATTGGGATATAAATTTCATGCAAAAGGAATCATTAACATTTTTGCCTGTGTCTTGGAAACACCATAAATCATCTGTAGTATCAAGTATCATGACAAAACATCATCGCTAATTAGGATTAATAGTATAACATAACAATGCATTCAATATGATGTAGCACAGCTTAGTTACTGTTGTGACATCTTGAGCAAAATGGGATAGAAGTCATAAGCAAAATACCTCTCCGTATGAATATCATATCTCTGTCTATAACTATTGACAACTTTAAAGGGAATATGTCAGCTCGATTTAACCACACAAATCCTCATGATGTCTATACACTACTATTGCCATACTCCAAAAAATAAACTATGTTCCTCATGGAAATTAGGTTCTTTCAGTTAAAGGGGCGGGAAGCTAACAGAAGACATCATGCTCAACCTCCATGCCCAACCCAGACCATTTGCGGCTATTGATGTCCTTCATCCCAAGTCCATCATTCCTTATACAGATCTGGCTTGAAAAAGGTCCACGGCGACTGAAATGTAGCCGATTTATGACTAAAGTGTTATTGGTGGACAATTTCTATCTACATATCTAGCTCTGCTGGGCAAATAAACTACATTTGTTCTTGCATTGAATCTCTTGTGTGTACTATGGTTTCCTCTACATGTGCAGTGTTTTGGAGAACCCTACCAAGCAGTACCTTTGTCTTTCTACTTTTCTGTAAACTACTGGAAGATGTCCATACTTTGTACCCACCCCCTTGCTCTGAGTAAACTGCAGTTCAAGGTGCAACAAATATGGAGTGATTATCTCCAGAAAAAAATTATAAATTAAGCTTTTTGAATGCCAGAATCAACAGTGTGTTTTTCCGGGAAGACTGGAGCACTGTGGAGCATATTATACTGTGTGAGGCCCATTCATTATTCACCTCATATACCATCTGTTTTATGGCAGTGAAGCACTATTAATACATATGGTAATAACATTGCATGGTGATCATAAAACAGATACTGTGCAATGTAAATAGTAAAGTAGTCTCGGTGCTTGCAAAAGCACCACAGTACCTTCAAACAGTTGATCAGCATGGGCCCCAGATGTTGGACCCCAACTAATGTCATAAATCTCTTAGACAGTTAGGATCCTGCAGCTCACAGCTTTCAGTATTGTTTTCATACCGGACGTTGCATCACTCACTCAAATTATTCTTGATACCTTGAGTTGTGCGTACTAAAGCTGTATCTCTTTTAAGTGTCGGAGATATTGTTGCAGAATCTGTAACCATCACAATCAAGAATACGCTGTAGGGAGGGGGTCTCGGTCAAAAGTTTATACCAGGCCCTCAAGCCTTTAGCTACTCCACTGCTTCTTGTTGATTAATATTTTACTATGATAGACACATACAATGGCTTACCATCCAGTATTCCCGACTATTTCTTGTTTCTCAAGCATTGCTGTGCCATCCACTCTACAGAAAAATGCTATAGAGTAGATCCCTACAATACAATAACCTTCTGCACTTCATTTTAAGAAATTCATTTCCTGAATCAAATTGATATTGACTTCCACAACTTTGAGAATTTGATTCAAAATTGTTATAATAATATTCACAGAACACTCACATTTCCACATCAAAGACTTTTCTTTTTTATATTATTCAGTATAAGAAAAGGTGCTTTCTATATTGCTAGTCTTATAGTTTTACTTGCAAGGAAATGGCATGTAAATTGCCGCTTTTATGGAATGGTTAAAATGGGCAGTACTGTCTGATTCTCTAATGAATTTATAAATGCATTTTTATCTTTTCAATGTATTGTTATTCTTCAGTTCTTCAACATAAGTTACATTTTTGCCTTAAAAGTAGATAAAAAAAAAACGATTGATTGAACATAGTGAGAAATTTGTTGAACTGTATACTAAGGAAATTGTCTGTCTATGATGCTTTTTCCAAGTTCCATCTTGGATGACGGTATAGTATAGTAAAGAGGTATCAGAAAGACCCAAACTTCTTCCAAAGACAGAGCTGGTCAAGATTGAGAAGTACAAGTCCACCCAAAAACCACTAAAAAATTAAATATATGTAAAGGTTCGCCCATCTATTTTCATTTGGGCAGAAAAACTTGGCATACATACAAGAGATAGTATTGTACCTGAAGTCATTGTTCACATTGCTTTTACTACAATAAGTATGTAAGCAAGAAACCTCTTCAGGATTTTCTTTCTTGCCCAATAAATTACACAAATAATTAGATTAAAAACAGATTATCAATTAAAACACATAACTCAGAGTTTAACCCTTCTTGGCTTCTTCCGGGAACAGTGGTAGAAGTGTCTAAACAAGACCTGTAAACCCTCATTTCAGTGACAATTGGGAATCTGTAAGAAAGTATGTCCTACAATTCTGCTATCAAGAAGGAGCCTGAATGAACTGGGCTTACTGTTTAGTACATGCAAGATATACCAAATCTATGTTGTGGGGCATATTTACTAAGGAGGTCTAACATGGAGACAGTATAATCTATAACAGGGCAGTCAGAAGATGCAACAGTGTGCACAGGCCCCACGTAGTGGGCTGCAGTAAAAAAGCGCTGCAGGCAGAAGGAGCAGTGGAAGCCTAAGGCCAGGGCCCCACGGCACGTAAACGCTGTGATTTGCCTGCAGTGGAGATGCGGCGTTTACAGTGCAAGCAAAGGGGATGGGAATCATGCGAATCCCATCCCCACTTTGCGGAAGAAATCTCAGGGCGGAAACGCTGCGATTTGCAAAGCTGTTGTGGCTTTGCAAATCGCAGCATGTCAATTATATCTATGGAAACGCAGGCGGCTTTCCCATAGATAGAATGTTAAGAGAAAGTCCGCAGAGGAAAACTCTGTGAACTATCTCTTAAAAGCGCTGCGGAAAGAACCGCAATGCCTTCACACAGCTGTTCTTTCCGCAGCGCTTTAGCGCTGCGATTAATGCCCGTGGGGCCTTAGCCTAATGTGGTTTTTCCCGCAGCGCTTTTCACAGAAAGTCTGCAGAATTTTCCTCTGAAGACTTTCTGCTTAAATTATACCTAAAGGAAAAGTGCCAGCGTTTCCATAGGTATAATTGACATGCTACATTTTCCAAAACACAACTGTCTTTAAAATCTCAGCATTTCTGCTGCGTATATTTCTCTACAATGTGTGGATGGGATTTGCTAGCAAGAACTGTAAAACAAAGAGGTTTTTGCTGCAGTGTTGCCGCTGCGGCCAAACCAGTGCATTTACATTACGTGGGGCCCCTCCAACCTTTCATAGATTTACTTTGGTACATCTTTGGCCCAATTTCCTTTTAGGCCATCTTTTGGGGTCGTATAATTTAGATAAGTATTTTTCTCCAAAAATGAAATCTAATGTATTTTGTAACCTAAGGCTCTGTTCACACGGAGTAAAGCGCCGCGTATTCAGACACGTATACACTTGTCATTGTGTGAGCGCTCAAAACAGATCCCATTCACTGCAATGTGTGCCAGCTTATGTGCACTACACATTGAAATGAATGGGTTAAAAAGCCTCCCACACATTGACGTGAATGGGATCTGTTTTGAGTGCTCATACACTGACGTATATACATGTCTGAATGCGCAGCGCGTTACTCTGTGGGAACGGAGCCAAACACAATCCTGCCTTCTTTACCAAGGGGATGTTCACACTACCGTTGGTGTCCGCTCAGCAGTGTCCTGGCTATTTCCATTCATTTCAATTAGATTTTATCTTGCGTCCTTTAGTGTCCCTTTGTGACCTTTAGTGTTCGTTTACAACCATGTCTGTTTTTTCAAACGGACAAAAAAATCCTACATGCATGACATTTCTGTGTCGTGTTTTTTTTTTTTTTTTTGAACATTGAGGTCTGTTGGTAACAGACATTTAATGCACAGTAACTGATAGCCATCAGTTACAGTCCATTTGTGTCAGTTATGACAGGTGTACGCTTTTTTTAAAAAAATTTTTTAAATGGACACCTTCTGAGTGGACACCAACGATAGTGTGAACAGTACCTAAACATTTTGGAACAGCGATCATCTTGTCTTTTGGCACAAATCAATTACACACTCATGTACCCCAAACATTATAGTGCAACAAATGGCACAAGAAGAATAGAAAATCTGCAACATTGTATTAATACTGCCTTAAACTTTTTAGCCTTATTTTATAGATAGAGTGGTGGTGTCTTTGTTTTCTTACATGTTACAACAGCCAGTAAGTGGTGTGCAGACGTGACTTATTATTCCACAGCAGTTAAAAATGCTGCTTTTATGCATTGTGGACCCTTAGCCTAAGGCTGGGTTCAAACAGAAATTTTTGGACCAGATTTTGATGCGGAATCTACCTCAGAATCCGGCTCCAAAAAAACGCTTCCCATTGACTTTCAATGGGAGCCATTCACTTCTTTTTTTATACTAGCGGTTTTGTGCCGCTCGCGGAAAAAAAAAAAGAAGCAATCTGCCCTTTTTTGCCACGAATTCAGCAGACACCTCCCTCCCGACTAGGCCCATTCATTTGGGCCTGATCCGGATCGGAATGCCACAACTGGATGTCGGTGCACTGCATCGGCATCCAGTCGTGGCTAGCCGTTTTTTAGACCGGATTCCAAGGCAGCCTCCGTTTCAAAATCTAGTCCAAAAATCCCAGTGTGAACCCAGCCTAATAGTGATTGTTCACAAAAATGCATATTGATGCATGTGGTCAGCTCATTACCCTCTAAGGGTGCATTCAGACTACGTAACGCCGGGCGTGTATGAGAGCCGTACACGCCGGCATTACGGCAGACTGCCGAACACTTCCCATTCACTTCAATGGGAGCGCTCGTAACAGCGGCGTTTACGAGCGCTCCCATTGAAGTGAATGGGAAGTGTTCGGCAGTCTGCCGTAATGCCGGCGTGTACGGCTCTCATACACGCCCGGCGTTACGTAGTCTGAATGCACCCTAAGGGTAAGGCTCAATAGGATGTCCCACAGCAAACAAGTGCTGTGGGAAAAACTGCAGCAACAATGTATCGCAGTTCTTTCTGCAGCGCTTTAGACAGAAAGTTTGCAGAGGTTTCCTCAGCGGACTTTCTGCATCAATTATACCTATGCGGAATATGCCAGCGTTTCTGTAGATATAATTGACATGATGCAATTTTCAAAACCACACCGGTTTTGGAAATCGCAGTGTGTCTGCACCGTGGTTTTTATCGCAAAGGGCATGGCATTTGCTATAATCTCATCCACTTTGCCCTGACTGTAAAACACCGTGATTTTTCCTGCAACATTTCTGCTGTGGGCAAATCGCAGCGTTTACGTCCTGTGGAGCCTAAAATGGTGTGCTCCAGTGTTATGCTTTTGCTATAGCTGTACTGTTCAATAACACCTTCTGGGGAACATTTATATGCACCCCTATTGATATATGTACTCTTACAGGTAACCTTACCATTCTGGCACATGGTTCTCCTGGTCATATGTGTTTACCACACAAATCATTTGTACAGGCAAGGGGCAACACGGTGGCTCAGTGGTTAGCACTGCAGCCTTGCAGCACTGGAGTCCTGGGTTCAAATCCCTCCAGGAACAACAACTGCAAGGAGTTTGTATGTTCTCCCTGTGTTTATGTGGATTTCCTCCTATTCTACAAAGACATACTGATAGGGAAAAATGTACATTGTAAGCCCTATATGGGGCTCACAATCTGCATTTTAAAAAAAAGGCTGCGTTTCCACACCGTGGGGCCTTAGCTTAAGGTTGCTTAATAAAGTTGATCCACAGCCAGTAGAGATGTGTATATAACTGACACCTGGATAGTGCACGGATCTGCCTTCCGGACAAGGGCACCATAAGGGCTAGTTCACACGTGGGCAAAGGGGAGGTTTTTGACAGCGGAATTCGCTTCAAAAACCTCTCCTTTAACATGGTGGTCTATGTAGACCACTAGCTTTTTTTTTCCTCCTAGCGTTTTCCGCCTGAAGAAGCGACATGACCTTTCTTCAGGCGGAAAACGCCTGAAGAATTGCATAGAAGTGAATGGGAGGCGAAAACCGCGCGGTAAAAAACCGCGCGGTTTTTTGCACACAAAACCGCGCGTTTTTTTGCAAAAAACCGCGCGGTTTTCGCCTGCAGTTTCTATAGCACATATAGGGGAAAAAACCCTAGCGAAAACCGCTAGCGAAAACCGCGTCAAAAACCTCGTCAAAAACCGCGTGGAATGCAAAAAACAGCGTCAAAAAAACTCCTCGAGGTTTTTTACCTCGCACAAATAAGCTAGGCGGTTTTCACGTGTGAACTGACCCTACAGCCAAGAAAAAGCAAAACACGATCCAGCACCCAAACAGGAAATCAACTGATTAAAACGTAGCTTTTATTGCTATATCATAAAAACATAGCGTAATCACCTTAGTGCATATGAAAAAATTTAGTGGATGAAAAAATATAAAACTATGTCCATGACACGTAACATGTAACAAAAACAAGACCTACATTACATTACATCTAAGTGCCGCTGACGCGTTTTGAGGTGTAGTTACCTCTTAATCATCGCTATGACTAAGAGGTAACTACACCTCGAAACGCGTCAGCGGCACTTGGATGCAATGTAATGTAGGTCTTGTTTTTGTTACATGTTACGTGTCATGGACATAGTTTTATATTTTTTCATCCACTAAATTTTTTCATATGCACTAAGGTGATTACGCTATGTTTTTATGATATAGCAATAACAGCTACGTTTTAATCAGTTGATTTCCTGTTTGGGTGCTGGATCGTGTTTTGCTTTTTCTTGGCTTAGCTTAAGGTTGTTGCCCTACGTTGCAGAAAAGCAGCCTTTTTTTAAAAAAAAACAAAACAAACGTTTGTGCGGGCAGTGCATGGCAAGCACACGGAGCCCATTATAGTCTTTGAGGTCCGTGTGCTTTGACAGCACATTGCTTGCAATTGCGATTGTATTCCGTCCGGGGGGTGTCCATGCCAACTCCTTCTGGATGGAATATAAGCGCTAGTGTGAACCAACCCTACGATTGAAATTCTCTGGTTTCTTGTTGTTAGCATACAGGTGAGATGTATATTAACATGTGCTCCTCAGTACTGTAGTTCAAAACTGCATGCAGTTCTTTGGTAAAGAAGTGCTGTGTAAACCCAGCCTAAATGCATTCCACGGATTGCCAGACTTCACCCTGTACTTGCCATTGCTTTAAATAGTAAGGTACAGGTGTGCCGTGCGTCCTGGCAATTAGCAGTAAACATATGCACCAGGAGCACAATATGGCAGCACCTTAAGTTTCTAGTCCTCCTTCTTAAGAAAGCTGAACACTAAAACGACCAAACCTGTTAAATATTTAAGCACTAACCTTTTGCATGATCTGGCAGGTATTTGTGAGCTGAAGATTCACTGCAGTTTACATAGTCTTAAGTCCCAGTGCACAGCTTCGCAAAGAAAGCAGTGGACATTTATGAGGGATTTAATTATAGGACTAACATCTTCTAACTTGATTCCCTGTAATTTTTGCTCTTGTAGAAAACAAAGCAATATATGCATATCAAGCTGTGAATTCTAATGAGCAATATCACTAATGTGTGCAAGCTTTGCTCCCTTCTACAGCAATACTTTAAAAAAAAGTGTCACCAGAGAGTTGGCCATCTTGCAGATTACCTGTGCGTTCAACCTCATTAGCAGAGGTCTGCTTATCTGCTATGCAGTGATTATTCCTAATGAAAAATTTCATGGCAATGCTATTTCATCATAGCCTGCAGACATACCGCTCCAGTTCAATGAAACGAAATTTATAGATAGGTGAAAACTACTTTGCAGAAGTGATGCGTTATCGGGCTGCAAACATAGCTAAAAATATACAGTAAAAATATTGAACAGCTAAACTGTTGCTGCTGTATATTTGACCTGTATATAGATAGGGCCCTGCGTTGTCTAGACACAGAGCCTTTGGCTGCTGTGAAAATGGAGCCGAAAAAAACGTTACATTTTACAGAACCAGCAAAGTGAAGTAGATTGTGGTGAATCTCATCCTAAGGCTGCGTTCACATGGAGTAACGCTCCGCTCATTCTGACACGTAAACACGTGTCAAAGTGAGCGCAGTAAAACAGAATCCCTTTGAGTTCAATGGGTTCGGTCTTACGCGTGCTACACATTGAACTCAATGGGAGGCTTTTTTACCTATTGTTTTCAATGTGATACGTGCGTATGTATCCTGTAGTTCATGACAAAGTTTGCACACACTACGGTAGACATTTTGTTCTTCTCTTTCATAAAGATCTTCATCAGATCATTCAGGTTTCAGGGCTGTCGCTGGGCTACATTGCGTTTCAGCTCCCTCCAAAGATGTTCGATTGGGTTCAGGTCTGCAGACTGGCTAAGCCACTCCAGACCTTTGAAATGCTTCAAAGCCTCTCTGTAGTTCCCCTGGCTGTGAGTTTTAGTTCATTATGATGCTGGAAGACCCAGCCATAACCCATCTTCAAAGCTTTTACTGACGGAAGGAAGTTGTTGGCCAAAATTTTGCCATACATGGCCCATCCATCCTCCCTTCAATATAGTGCAGACGTCCTGTCCCCTTTCCAAAAAAATCACTCCTAAGTATGATGTTTTCAGTCCTACACAGTTCGGATAGTATTCTTTGAGTGTAGTCATCCTTCCAAACACGATTAGTGGAGTTGATACTAGAAAGTTTTATTTTGGGCTCATCTGACCACATGACCTTCTCTCACCTCTGGATCACCAGATGGTCATTGATGAACTTGAAGCATGCCTGGACATGTGCTGGTGTGAGCTGGAGGACCTTGCACCCCCTTCAGGATTTTAATAGAATAATCTTGAAGACTGTGGTCCCAGCTCTATTCAGGTCATAATTGTGCCAACATTTGTTGCCTTCTTACCAAGCTGCTTGCCTATTGTCCTGTAGCCCATCCCAGCCTTGTGCAGGTCTACAATTGTGTCCCTGGTATCCTTAGACAGCTCTTTGGTCTTGGCCATAGTGGAGAGGTTAGAGTGTGATTGAGTGTGTGGACAGGGGTCTTCTATACAGGTAATAAGTGCAGAGTAGGGAAAACTAACAGGTCTGTGAGAGCCAGAATTGTTACTGGTTGGTAGGTGATCAAGTACTTGTTTCATGCAATAAAATGAAAATTAATGCAAAATGCAAAGTCATACAATGTGACTTGCTGGATTTTTTTTTATTTTTTTTATTCTGTCTCTCACAGTTGAAGTGTACTTACAATAAAAAAGTACAGAACTCTCTATTCTTTGTAGGTGGCAAAATTGCCAGTGTATCAAATACTCATTTTCCCCTCTATAACATACTGCTCAGAGGAGTTTTTATTCCATTGAAAAAATAAACAAACACAGACAGAAGAAAGCTTCTTTTTTAATGTTAAAACAAAAATCTTGATGCTGTGAAGGATAAAAGATGCAAACAGAAGGTGTTCCCTCTGCATCCTTCATTCTGACAACGTTTCAGTCCATTGTTCTGATCAGATGACAAATCAAAACAACAGATAGAATGGCAGCAGTGTCAACGGAGACAATGGCTCTGTGCATATCTGTGTGTTGAAAATATATTGTATTTCAGGAGATAAGAGATTTCCTGATGTATAACTTCAATGGAAGGCTGTGATGTATCCCACTGTATAAGCCAAATTCTTTCCCATTGTAAAAAAAAACATGGCATACTTATGTGTCCTACCTTTCCTCTTGGCTGGACATGTTCATATACACCGTTGTTTCACAAGATCAAGAGCTTATCACAAGGTGATATACTGTATATCCTATATACAATATATGTTTGTGACCAGCCAATCATTGTCTTGCGAGCTGCAGCCTTTCAGCCTTTGCTAGCATATTGTGGTATTGTATACAATTGGTTTTATGATAACTGAAAGTCCTTAAATAAATTAGAGCTAAGTTAGAATGGCCAAATCTATATTGATAATTGATAATGTACATTCATATTTTAAAACATAAATGATTAGATCCAAATAAAACAATATGCAGTATCTTAGAATATGACATATAATGAATGATATAACTCTGCATAATACATTTTAAAGCTCTTTTTTCAGTATCTAGGTAAGACATATGGGACCACTAATAATTAGAGTCTGCAGTACACCAACCCTTAACGATAATTCCCCACATTGCGAAACGCAGCAGAAAAAACGGAAACACATTGTGGGTTTTTTTTCTGCATTGTTTTTCATTGCATTTCCTTTGCGAACTTTCTGTTCCTATTATATCTACAGTGTTGGCCAAATGTATTGGCACCCCTGCAATTCTGTCAGATAAAACTCATTTTCTTCCAGAAAATGATTGCAATCACAAATTCTTTGGTATTATCTTCATTTAATTTGTCTTCAATGGAAAACCACAAAAAGAATTGTCAAAAAAGCCAAATTGGATATAATACCACAGCAAACATAAAAAATGGGGTGGAAAAAAGTATTGGCACTGTTTGAAAAATCATGTGATGCTTCTCTAATTTGTGTAATTAACAGCACCTGTTACTTACCTGAGGCACCTAACAGGTGGTGGCAATAACTAAATCACACTTGCAGCCGGTTGAAATGGATTAAAGTTGACTCAACCTCTGTCCTGTGTCCTTGTGTGTACCACATTGAGCATGGAGAAAAGAAAGAAGACCAAAGAACTGTCTGAGGACTTGAGAAGCAAAATTGTGAGGAAGCATGAGCAGTCTCAAGGCTACAAGTCCATCTAAAAAAAACCTGAATCATTATGTATTACATTTCTTTATTAGATGTAACATCTCTGCCTGTTCGGGTCACTGCACCACCCTCAGCTCGCATGCTGCGGCGCAGGAGGCGTGTGCAGTTTGAGAATCTGCTTAAAGTTTTTAGTTGCACTGTGTGAACACGGCTCTAGTCCTTAATTGGATTTGCACCACACCCGTCTTCTGCCAAGGTTGCCTCTGTCCATTAAGTGGTTAATCTGGCCTTGCCCTGTGATTGACAGCTGCCTTTCTGTGAACTCCATGGGCGGGTTCTTCCTCCCTATTTAGCCTTGGTTCCCATTCACACCAGTGCTTGTTATTGCCGTGCGCATACCTGCTCTTACTGTCCCTGTTTGCTTATACTATTATACTTGACTTTTGGCTTTTCTCATTGACTATTTTCTTGACTCCGATTTGGCACTGCATCGCTCTCTTGTTACTGAACCCTGGCTACCTGACCTCCCTTTGTTATTGTTCGTCTTGTCTGCGTTTTGTGTTTCACATATTCAGGGAGGGATTGTCCTCGTGGTTGTCGCCTATTACCTAGGATAGGGCCTGGCAATAGGAAGGGAAAGCGGGGGGCTTCAGTTCACTGTCTCTTGTGCCCCTCCCAGGGTTTAACAGTTCTAAGACAGCAATTCCCTTACATTAGATCACCCAAAATTAATTGAAATAATGAAAAATGCCTGTAGAACAGAAGGAGTCAGAATTTAGGTAGTCTGAGATACTAAGCATGTATAATCACCAGCACTGGATGTTATGAGGTGGATATTTTAGGAGGCAGCCAAAAGAACACTGGGCGATGCCATAACAAATATGTAACATAAATATAATTTCGAGGGGCTCCCTTTTACCCTGTAGCAACATTAGGCACTGATTTCAGAAGAGAACTTGGTCTAAAATATAACATGCAATAAAGAATGCAGGAAAGGAATGCAGTCGCTATTCAGTATGTATTTTCAAAGTATTTTAATATGGGTGTGTGTATGGCCCTATAAAATACAGTAGCGCTATAATGTCTGTGGTGCTGTTCCTTCAGTGTTCTATTCTCCTAGTAGCAGCACCATCATAGCTCTGTGGCATGCTCCTGTGGCCCTGCTCCTCCCCGCACACTTCTGGTTGTCCCATCTGGTGTTCTTCTCTTTCTCCTCTTCTGCTATGGTGGCCCCTGTAATAAATACCGTGGACAATGAGGACAACATTTTAAACAGTCAACAATGGCCCACATTTACGCTGGGTTCACATCAGACCCCGATCTACATTTTCAGGTTTCCGTCTTCTGCCGACAGAAGACAGAAATCTGTCAGACCGTGTCCGGCTATGAGCGCCGTTGAGCGTTTTGTGCTTTCCGCGGCGAAACCATTTTATTTAAAACCGATCACAAAGTCCTGCATGTCCGACTGTGTCTGGTTAAAAATAAACGGCGCGGAGAGCACAAAACGCTCACTGGCACTCACAGCCGGACACTTTCCAAACCCATTCAAATGAATGGGTTTGAAAAATGACTGCAGGTTTCCGTCTCCTGCCCAGTTTCGGGAAGGAAACGGAAACCTGCAAAACAGACCGGGATGCAGATGTGAAAGAGCCCTCACATTGTATTTCTAACACAATTCTGTTGTATATTTTGACACATCTCAATCCTTTTTGCAGTATCTCAGGGCAGTGTGACACATATTATTGCATCTTACTTGAGATAAAAATGTTCTGACATGCAAGAGAAGTGGACATGGCTTATTAGGAAAAGAAAGTGTGGTGTAAGATGTAAGAAAACATGCCAAAATCTTGCCGTAAAGCTCAAACTAAGCCAATTAATGGGTGTCATAAAATTAGACAACACGGTCTAAAGAGGCACCAGACTTATTTAAATAGCATTAGACATTGTGATAAGTTTGCGCTGTCTAAAAATTAGACAGTATTAGTAAATCTGCCCCAATGTTTTGTTGTGACTTTCAATTTTTGACATTTTTAGTGTCTTTGTATTCATGTTTTTCTGCATATGCATCAACAGTCATGTATAATGAGTGTCATAAAAAATGTCTATTTATTTTGCAAAATTATTCTTCTTGAATACATCAAGAATGTTATGAGCACAGTTTTGTAACTTTGAAAAAAAAAAATCTTAAAATATGTTATAACAAAGAGACAAAAAAATTAAATGTATCTTAATAGGCCAACTTGTCTTTTAAAGTTACTGTCATTGAGTGATATTTTCGAAGGATACCTTCCAGGAAAATACAATAATTAGCAATTAAAGTGCTTGACTAGTGTCTATTATGCCATATACTTAATTACCTAGTAATCGAGCATTCAATCTGCTCACTGTAAATAGATGGTACTAATCCGCAATGGAGAAGGGGTTTGTTAGAGATGTTAATTAACCCCCTAAATAGTATGCATGGCCAGAAAATGACCCATTTTGTAAAGCCAAGTTTTATATTAAAAAAAACATTTAAGAGATTTAAGTTTTCCATTCATTGACTACTTTAAAAAAGTACTAAATCCTGCAATTTAAACTCTGATGTCAAAGCCTAATACTAGACTAACACATTTCAATTCTGTTTTCACATATTTTTATTACGTTTTTTTCATAACTGTACAATAAAGCCATAATGCAATCATAAACAGTATAGTCCAAGTTAGAAAATAGGTAAACTGTCTAGCAAAATTGAGGGTGAACCAGTGCTGAGTGCACGAAACTGAAGTAGCTTGAAATTGTTGCTTCCCCTCTCTTCCTGTGCAAAGTGTTTTAAGAAGGATGAAATAAAGGATCACGATTTTAAATGAAGCACCCCGGTGAGTGCCCTGCTTATTTCTTTTTTTTTTTGTGCAATTACCAATATATAATGAGATTAAGACCTGGTTCACATCTGCATTCGGTATTCCATTTGGGGAGTCTGTTTGGGGACATCCCAAACAGAATACTGAACGCATTGACAAGTTGTGAGCTTATGAAAGCACATGAACCCCATAGACAGTAATCGGGTCCATGTGTTTTCCATGCGGTCTCCACATGAGTCATGCGGAGAGAAATGTACTTCATGAACTACTTTCCTCTCCACATGACTCGTGCGGAGACAACGCGGAAAACACACAGATCCATTATAGTCTATGGGGTCCATGTGCTTTCAGTGCTCACTGCTTGTCAATGCATTTGGTATTCCCTTCGGGGGGAAGGGGGGTCCAAGCGGACTCTGCAAACGGTATACCGAACACAGGTGTGAACCATGCCTAAGAACAAGAGGGTGGCAGTGGTAGGATTAAAAAGAAGGATGAATTTAAAAAAAAATGAAATAAGAAAGCTAAATGTAATTTATTTTTCAAGAACACCATAGGGATCATCGAAGATTCCAGGACCTGACGCTTGCTATCTTCACTGCTAGTAAAACATATTGTATTTTGCAAGTGTATTTTAATGTAGAGGGATCAGACTATTCAAACCTGCTGTGACTAAATCTAGGGTGATAGACTTTCCCTTACATGTTATTGGAAAGTCTGGACATGGAGTATGCCATATCTCTCTACTGCTTCACATTAAAGTCTCTTCCCATTTTTCTCACCCATCTCATCATATATGCAAGTTTCTCCCCTAAAGTGGTCAAATGGGCGAAGAAGAAAGAAATTTTCCTAAAGGCAGACATTGACCCGCACACTCCATTGCAGAGGAGTACATGTAGAGAGATCTCCATGTTTAGATATCCAAATTTGCAGCAAGTGATTGATTATTTATAATGATCAAACTATAAAGCAGGAAGAGAATGAGATTCCCTAAAATAGTCCATAGATCTTGGATGTTGTCTTATGAAATCCACCATTGAAATGTTCTCTTTTATATGGCTGCTGGAAAGTCTGCATTGTAGCAAGAAGTACCAATAAGTATGTGGGGTGAAAGTAATGCAACAAATGGACAGCACTCCGAAAATACATTAAAAAAAGGTGAGGATTTATTCCATAGCAACGTTTTGGTCCCACTAACCACCATGAAGACGTCCCTTATCCAGTTTCTCTGGGAAACAGGGTGAAAACCCGGTGGGCGGACAGAGGCACAAGTGTTAACACCTCCTTACTCTAGCACAGGGGTTTCCCAATACGTCAATCACGATCTACCGGTCGATCGCGAAGGACGTATGGGTCGATCGCGGGATCGGTGTCTACTTGTTGACAACTCAGGCTGAGAATCATCTCTGGACACTGGCAGGCCGGGACCTTGCACTCGTTCGCAGTCAGGGCTGCAGCGGCCCCACCTGCCAGTGTCCGGAGATGATTCTCAGCCTGCTTTGTGAACAAGCAGACACCAGAGAGCTGTCTCCTGCTCTCACGCTCTGCCCTGTCCACAGGCCCTGCCCCTGGCCTGCCCCAGCCCCACCCCAGGCCTGCCCCAGCCCTGCCCATCCCCGTCCACAAGAAGTGGGTAGTAGATCTTATCCCTTGGTCAGTTTGTAAAGTAGCTCACATGCTCAAAAAGTGTGAACACCCGTGCTCTAGCATGTGTGTATATGAGGGTTGGAAGGTATGAATAGCTGTCCAAGTGCTTAAGATAGTTATACAAAGTGAGAAAAACCAACAGATTTCAGCAGGACTTCAGTTGTCTATCTTATGTGTATGGAGGCCTCCTGACTCTCCCCTGACAGATCATTTGGGGAAGGAAGGATTGAGCATACTGAATTTATCACTCCTGATCCTTTGTTCTTCAGGGGTCATTGGCCAATAGTGTTTAGCTAATAGTTTTTGAACTTGTGTTGGTAGCTTAAGATGTACAGTCCATACTGCAGAGATATTCTAGCTGTAAGTCACGACAGGGCAAATTCTCAGTACACCTACTCAATATACTAGTCATGTACTTAACAATGGTTCTAAGAAGCCAATGTGCTTAAAATCTGAAGTGTTGTCACACAGCAGCAGATAACACCAGTTTTCCTCAGTCTTGCATTAATCGTGTGTTATTTAGATAAAAAAATGCAGATTTTGTTCTCGGTGGAAAATTTTAAACTGCAAAACAGTCGACATGATTGATTCATGATTAACGGCATGAGCCCACTGTGTTATGAATGATCAATGAACATTATCATCAGAACAATGTCATGCTGTTACAATTATGGAGCATCATAAATGCAAACATAATTGCATTGTATTTAATGATCTCATTAGAGGTTTCTTCAGGAGAAAAAAAATTGAAGGGCGCCATAAAACTCAGTAGTCTTTGGAATAATTTTTGCATATTAGCCAGGAAGAAGCACAGTCAGTTTACATGCAAAGGATTTACAAGGGCGGCATTAACAAGATGCACATTTTGTGCACATATTAGGATATGTCTGCCTCCATAGACCCATGAAAAGTGCATGAACACTTTGCTTATAACAGGGTGCAGATGTTTGCTTAAAAATAGCATTAACTTGATGTACGTTAGAGATTATAGAAAAGCCAGTCTCCTTAAATTGCTGCTCTTCAATTAGCAGAATTTGTACAGCAGCCATGGTAATCGATGTACAGTCATTTCAAGCAGCTTTCCTTCTATGACACATTCTGCTTCAGGAAAGGGGAATTTTTATGGTTTTCATTAGAATAAATTAAATGCATAAACCTTAGTTTTAAAACAACAGGTTCAATTTTAAGGATTCAACATGCATATATGTATGATGGCAATAGTCATCCTCTGAGGACTCTTCTATCTGACAAGTAAGGTAGTTTTTACATTGTTCATACCTTTTATATGATAGATCACTGCAAAATTCTCAGTGGGTGGCTGAAATGTTGATACTTTCCTGCAAAAATAATATGCAAAGTAAAGCGACTTAAAATAGTAATGTGTATTGGAAAAAAAAATAATTAATTATTAAATGTATCCATCATATATTATACACTTCACTATATACATCCAGTATGAATTCTTGGCTATGCAACATATGCCATCATACAGGAAGTAGGAAACAGTGATGAATAATGGGAGGGCATCCACTGAATTTCACATCAAAAAGCTCCTCTGACACCCTGAAAAAGCAAGATGAAATGGTCTTGTTGAAAAAAAAAAAGGGCTCTCTGGGGAGTCTTTTTAGACTTTCTTGCTCTGGGAGAGCTTTAGATATTGTATCTAGGACTTTTCAGACTAGTTTTAGGTCTAAAATTCTATAAAATTCTATACTGTGTGTCTTATGTATTTTCACTATGCAATATATGTGGAAGCAGCCATTTTAGGCAAATCACCATTTATTTGGTTTGGTTATAAATTGAACAATTTGGGGTATGTGATATTAATAGATAATAATTGATCAATTGGTTTAGTAAATATTATCTTGAAAGAAACTGTTTTCATTTTGCTCCTTATATGGAGCCAACATACTACATGCCACAGAAAGTCTATTGAATACATTCAGGGCTGTTTTAACACATTGGTGAGCCCAGTGCAAAGGCTTCACAAGTGTCCTCCCCATCACCAGTACTTGGAAATACTAACCTGAACAAATTATAATGTCCCCTCAATGATGCCCAAATAGTATAATGCCCCTTAGTGGCCCTCACACAATATAATGCCTCTGTAGTGGTCCCACACAGTCAAATGTCCCTGCATGCATCTCACTTTACCCTGTCTCCCCCCATGGCCTCTCAGACCTTAACTTTTCAAAAATCGAACTTTTTGGCAAGGAATATCAGCTCTATCTTCACAGACGGAAAAATGAAGCATATCTTGAAGAGAACACTGTCCCTACTGTGAAACATGGAGGAGGCTCTGTTATATTCTGGGGCTGCTTTCCTGCATCTGGCACAGGGTGTCTTGAATCTGTGCAGGGTACAATGAAATCTCAAGATTATCAAGGGATTCTAGAGAGAAATGTGCTGCCCAGTGTCAGAAAGCTTGGCCTCAGTCGCAGGTCATGGGTCTTGCAACAGGATAATGATCCAAAACACACAGCTAAAAACACCCAAGAATGGCTAAGAGGAAAACATTGGACTATTCTGAAGTGGCCTTCTATGAGCCCTGACCTAAATACTATCTTTGGAAGGAGCTGAAACATGCCATCTGGAAAAGGCACCTTTTAAATCTGAGACAACTGGGGCAGTTTGCTCGTGAGGAGTGGGCCAAAATACCCGTTGAGAGGTGCAGAAGTCTCATTGACAGTTACAGGAATCGTGTGATTGTAGTGATTGCTTCAAAATGTTGTGCAACAAAATATCAAGTTACGGGAACCGTCATTTCTGTCAAGGCCTGTTTCGAGTTTTATTTTTTTTAAAAATTATGTTGAAAAGAAAAGCAATGTCTGACTTTCATTTATTCATTTTCATAGAATATGTATTTATTATTACTTTTGTCAGATTCAAATTATTTATGTGACCGTTGCGTGGTTTTCATTCATTAAACAAGAGGTACGAACAATTTTGTCCACCCATCTTTGGGTCAGTTTCTTTCAAATTCATCTTGTTTGTTATGTAAAAAGTATGTCTATTTTTTGCTCGTGTGCAAACATTACATTGTTGTAAGGGTCTGCCATGCTAATTATATTCTTAACAACAATCAGGAGCGGATTAAGACTACCATAGGCCTGGGCTATATCAAGATCGGGCGCCCCACCAGGATAACGTTTTCAGGACCTTTTAAGTGGGTGGATTATCAGCGGAATGAGTATTCCTGGGAATGCTTATTCTCATTCAATTCCAATTTTAAGGTTGGGTTTTTATATTGAGTTTGCAGTGCAAATCAGTGTGTCCCTAGGATGCAGTCACACCCAGGGATCATATGAGTGTAGCTGGAGGCAATTTTATAGGCCCAGATGGCTACCTAAAATGGTTGTATTATAATCCATCGCTGACTGCAGTTTGGTCCTAGTCTCTGCCTACAAGCCTGCTTGCTCAAATTAGGCTTCCTCCTCACCTCTCTCACACTGCAGAAGGATAAAGACCTTGAACTAGTGCCAATGCTGCTGTGATTACAGGTATAGAATAGCAAGAAAGTTCTCTCAACAGATACACCATTTGTTGGGTAGATGTAACAAATAGAGATGAGCGAACACTAAAATGTTCGAGGTTCGAAATTCGATTCGAACAGCCGCTCACTGTTCGAGTGTTCGAATGGGTTTCGAACCCCATTATAGTCTATGGGGAACATAAACTCGTTAAGGGGGAAACCCAAATTCGTGTCTGGAGGGTCACCAAGTCCACTATGACACCCCAGGAAATGATACCAACACCCTGGAATGACACTGGGACAGCAGGGGAAGCATGTCTGGGGGCATAAAAGTCACTTTATTTCATGGAAATCCCTGTCAGTTTGCGATTTTCGCAAGCTAACTTTTCCCCATAGAAATGCATTGGCCAGTGCTGATTGGCCAGAGTACGGAACTCGACCAATCAGCGCTGGCTCTGCTGGAGGAGGCGGAGTCTAAGATCGCTCCACACCAGTCTCCATTCAGGTCCGACCTTAGACTCCGCCTCCTCCGGCAGAGCCAGCGCTGATTGGCCGAAGGCTGGCCAATGCATTCCTATGCGAATGCAGAGACTTAGCAGTGCTGAGTCAGTTTTGCTCAACTACACATCTGATGCACACTCGGCACTGCTACATCAGATGTAGCAATCTGATGTAGCAGAGCCGAGGGTGCACTAGAACCCCTGTGCAAACTCAGTTCACGCTAATAGAATGCATTGGCCAGCGCTGATTGGCCAATGCATTCTATTAGCCCGATGAAGTAGAGCTGAATGTGTGTGCTAAGCACACACATTCAGCTCTACTTCATCGGGCTAATAGAATGCATTGGCCAGCGCTGATTGGCCAGAGTACGGAACTCGACCAATCAGCGCTGGCTCTGCTGGAGGAGGCGGAGTCTAAGATCGCTCCACACCAGTCTCCATTCAGGTCCGACCTTAGACTCCGCCTCCTCCAGCAGAGCCAGCACTGATTGGCCGAATTCCGTACTCTGGCCAATCAGCACTGGCTAATGCATTGTATTGGCGTGATGAAGCAGTGCTGAATGTGTGTGCTTAGCACACACATTCAGCTCTACTTCATCGGGCTAATAGAATGCATTGGCCAATCAGCGCTGGCCAATGCATTCTATTAGCTTGATGAAGCAGAGTGTGCACAAGGGTTCAAGCGCACCCTCGGCTCTGATGTAGCAGAGCCGAGGCTGCACAAGGGTTCAAGCGCACCCTCGGCTCTGATGTAGCAGAGCCGAGGGTGCACTTGAACCCTTGTGCACCCTCGGCTCTGCTACATCAGAGCCGAGGGTGCGCTTGAACCCTTGTGCAGCCTCGGCTCTGCTACATCAGAGCCGAGGGTGCGCTTGAACCCTTGTGCACACTCTGCTTCATCAAGCTAATAGAATGCATTGGCCAGCGCTGATTGGCCAATGCATTCTATTAGCCCGATGAAGTAGAGCTGAATGTGTGTGCTAAGCACACACATTCAGCACTGCTTCATCACACCAATACAATGCATTAGCCAGTGCTGATTGGCCGAATTCCGTACTCTGGCCAATCAGCGATGGCTCTGCTGGAGGAGGCGGAGTCTAAGGTCGGACCTGAATGGAGACTGGTGTGGAGCGATCTTAGACTCCGCCTCCTCCAGCAGAACCAGCGCTGATTGGTCGAGTTCCGTACTCTGGCCAATCAGCGCTGGCCAATGCATCCCTATGGGAAAAAGTTTATCTCACAAAAATCACAATTACACACCCGATAGAGCCCCAAAAAGTTATTTTTAATAACATTTCCCCCTAAATAAAGGTTATCCCTAGCTATCCCTGCCTGTACAGCTATCCCTGTCTCATAGTCACAAAGTTCACATTCTCATATGACCCGGATTTGAAATCCAATATTCGTCTAAAATGGAGGTCACCTGATTTCGGCAGCCAATGACTTTTTCCAATTTTTTTCAATGCCCCCGGTGTCGTAGTTCCTGTCCCACCTCCCCTGCGCTGTTATTGGTGCAAAAAAGGCGCCAGGGAAGGTGGGAGGGGAATCGAATTTTGGCGCACTTTACCACGCGGTGTTCGATTCGATTCGAACATGGCGAACACCCTGATATCCGATCGAACATGTGTTCGATAGAACACTGTTCGCTCATCTCTAGTAACAAATGAAATTAATCTTCAATTTAACTATATCTCTGTCATCATGAAGGAGGTTATTGGAAGGTACTGTTTGTCTTTTAGTAGACATAACTGGCGTAGGAAAAGAAAAAAATATCTCTCTAGTTCCCCTATAAGTAGTCTCTCTCTCTCTCTCTCTCTCTCTCTCTATACATATCTAGTTCCCCTATAGTTAGCTACCCTCTATGTCACTTTTTGACTTAAAAAAGAGCCACGAGACAATACTAGGGATATCGAACAAGCCAAAAATACCTATTGGTGATCTGGACTGTTGTGAATTTTTACATTAGTACAGACCAGGTCTATGGTTAACTGGGTGAAACATATTGAAGCAGCTCTTGGCAGGTTCATTTATCTATGTTGGTATCCAGTCTATGTAAGAGGTCATATGGGAAATTTTATAAAAGTAAGGAAACAATCTATGCAATGCAGAATATAGATAGCTGCCCTGTAAGCTAATGTCTGACTTTAATGAAGGCTTTGCATAGTCTTCACAGGAAGAATTGTCTGTTGGACTTCTTACACTATTTGGATCGCTGTAAGGATATATGGTATTTTCCTGAAGCTGCTTGGAAGACATCTCACCTAGTGTAAAGGATAGGCTATAGGTACACTAGGGTCTCTAAGTGGATCACTGGAGGTTTACTTTAATTTTCAACAAATTACATCTTAGCCTCAAGCCACAGTTCATTTTTGCCCATATTTACATATACAGTTTCTATACATTTCAAGCACTCCGCCAATATTATAGAATGAAATAAAATGAACAGAACCACAAAGGGGCATCTGTCATTTACTGCCATTTAATGTTTCATAAAGTAAAATGATGCATTAAAAAACCATCATAAAGGGGCATTTGAAATGTCTGAAAATTTGCAACATTTTAAGAGCTGACTAAGAAGTATATAAGGCAAAGTGGTAACAGTTCATATTTTTTGCAACTGTAACTTCCTTGTAAACATCATATTGTTTTTGCTAATTATATGCAGCTATAAAATTGGTGCTTTCTGTTGGTTTTCTATGCATCACTCCTGGGAGAATAACGTCTAAACAGCTGCAGATAACATCAATGAATAGAGTCTTAATAGAAATGATGAATAGATCCTTATTCATATTTTACTTTTCTTGTACCATGCTAGGCGACACACTCTATACCCTAGCAGGCACATGTAATTTAGAAAATAAGAGTCACATTATATTTTTCTAAACAACCTGTCACATGGTAAACAACATATACTTAGTGTGAGCTCTGATTCACAGTGGAATAATAGCACAAATATTCTGTAAAATAATGTCAGATTATTCTTATAAGGGATACGCTGTGCCGTACACGTGAATAGATTTCTCTGCTGTACAACCCTTATAAATGTATATTATATAGTATTAATTTGTCACTCAAACCATGCACAAATCTACTTCTATTGTTATTTTTCTACTTTCTACTCTACAGAATGAGATTTTGTATGGATATTTTGGCAGCCAAAATAAAATAAAGTAAGCAATCTGTTCTTTAAAAGCCACCATTATGTCATTGCCATCACATCATTAGGCATTTAAAGAATATCTGTCTTTTCATATTTTTTTTTGTAAGTGTATAGTTCAGGTGACTATATGAAAACAGCAATATAACTCATAAGAGGAAAATGCTTCTGTCTCCCCTTGTCAGGTCCTCTCCTGCCGGCTAAGCTGCTAGACTCAAAGACAGATCTGGTTACATAGAAGTGGATAGACAAGAGAGGGGAAAAGGAGAGTCCCTGAGAATGAGAAAGAGACACATGGACATATTGCTATAGTAAATAGTAAGATATTTAACACTCTTATAGCAGCTTTCCTTTATGTTTTAGGAGCACTGAGCAGTATAGATGTGATTAAAGCTCTGACAAGAAAGAAATCTTACTGGAATCCACTACGGGAAGTCTACTTCCCTTTGCTTTTCACTATCTCATCTACCTCTTCTACCTTTGTCGTAACCTAAGCTACCTGGTTGGTAGGGTTGGGCAGCTTGGGACACCAGTAGTCACATGGGCAGGCCAAATTAGGCGTGCCCATGTTACCACTGAGGGCCAATAGCAGGGCTCAGTGGTGACATGAGCACACCGACCTGGGCCTGCCCATGTGACCACTGGTGGCCCAGTCATAGGTCTCAGTGGTGACCCTCAGCACATGACATCATCGAGGAGGCCAAGAGAGAGCACCTGAGGCCCAACAGATGTAACAAAAAGTGAATATAAATGTTTTTTTTTTCTCCTCCCCTGGGCCTCCACCTATTATACTCTGGAGTCTGAAGAAACAGAGAGCACTTTGCAAGTGTGAACCTAGTCTCAGATTGTTTCTGTCCTGTAAGCCCTCTCAGTAGCCTGTACAATGGCTCCTTGAATTTCTGTGAACCAGGAAAACCTGCTCACACATGTATTTTGCGCTCCTGCAACAATGTTAACAAGGTGGGACCAGAGATAAAAGATACAGGCCTGCCTACCACTGTGCTTAGATGTCATCTCAATGTCTGTATATTAATAAACGTTGTAGTGTTTTAAAGGGGTTGTTCATTTTTAGACACATATTGAGAGACAAATGTTATGTTCCAGTGATGAAAATTGATACTTTTCCAATATACTTTCTGTATCAATTAACCACAGTTTTGTAGATCACTGCTTGCTGTCATTCACTCTGCTTACTTCCAATGGAGATATACAGTCCTATGAAAAAGTTTGGGCACCCCTATTAATCTTAATCATTTTTAGTTCTAAATATTTTGGTGTTTGCAGCAGTCATTTCAGTTTAATATATCTAATAACTGTTGGACACAGTAATATTTCAGGATTGAAATGAGGTTTATTGTACTAACAGAAAATGTGCAATATGCATTAAACCAAAATTTGACCAGTGCAAAAGTATGGGCACCTCAACAGAAAAGTGACATTAATATTTAGTAGATCCTGCTTTTGCAAAGATAACAGCCTCTAGTCACTTCCTGTAGCTTTTAATCAGTTCCTGGATGAAGGTATTTTGGACCATTCCTCTTTACAAAACAATTCAAGTTCAGTTAAGTCTGATGGTCGCCGAGCATGGACAGCCCGCTCTCAAATGATCTGAAAACAAAGATTGTTCAACATAGTTGTTCAGGGTAAGGATACAAAAAGTTGTCTCAGAGATTTAACCTGTCAGTTTCCACTGTGAGGAACATAGTAAGGAAATGGAAGACCACAGGGACAGTTCTTGTTAAGCCCAGAAGTGGCAGGCCAAGAAAAATATCAGAAAGGCAGAGAAGAAGAATGGTGAGAAGAGTCAAGGACAATCCACAGACCACCTCCAAAGAGCTGCAGCATCATCTTGCTGCAGATGGTGTCACTGTGCATCGGTCAACAATACAGCGCACTTTGCACAAGGAGAAGCTGTATGGGAGAGTGATGAGAAAGAAGCCGTTTCTGCAAGCACGCCACAAACAGAGTCTCCTGAGGTATGCAAAAGCACATTTGGACAAGCCAGCTTCATTTTGGAAGAAGGTCCTGTGGACTGATGAAACAAAGATTGAGTTGTTTGGTCATACAAAAAGGTGTTATGCATGGCGTCCAAAAAATAACAGCATTCCAAGAAAAACACTTGCTATCCACTGTAAAATTTGGTGGAGGTTCCATCATGCTTTGGGGCTTTATGGCCAATGCCGGCATCGGGAATCTTGTTAAAGTTGAGGGTCGCATGGATTCCACTCAGTATCAGCAGATTCCTGAGAATAATGTTCAAGAATCAGTGACAAAGTTGAAGTTACGCCGGGGATGGATATTTCAGCAATACAATGTCCAAACACTGCTCCAAATCGACTCAGGCATTCATGCAGAGAAACAATTACAATGTTCTGGAATGGCCATCCCAGTCCCCAGACCTGAATATCATTGAATATCTGTGGGATGATTTGATGCTCGGCGACCATCAAACTTAACTGAACTTGAATTGTTTTGTAAAGAGGAATGGTCCAAAATACCTTTATCCAGGATCCAGGAACTGATTAAAAGCTACAGGAAGCGACTAGAGGCTGTTATCTTTGCAAAAGGAGGATCTACTAAATATTAATGTCACTTTTCTGTTGAGGTGCCCATACTTTTGCACCGGTCAAATTTTGGTTTAATGCATATTGCACATTTTCTGTTAGTACAATAAACCTCATTTCAATCCTGAAATATTACTGTGTCCATCAGTTATTAGATATATCAAACTGAAATGGCTGCTGCAAACACCAAAATATTTATAACTAAAAATGATTAAGATTAATAGGGGTGCCCAAACTTTTTCATAGGACTGTATATATATATATATATATATATATATATATATATATATATATTTTTCTATTGTCATGTGATATACAGTCCATGGCGATGTTATGGACACACAGGCAGGTGTGTGATTGCTGTACCATGACAGAAAGGATCTGTATACCTGTTTGTACATCACATGACCAGGGACTGTACTTCTCAAGGTTTACATGGAACGAACTTTGCAGCTAAAAACTTTATATAAGGATAGTTGCTTAAATGACGCTTGGAAATGTTATATGTTATTCAGTGTTTTTACCCCACATATCTACACCTCAATCCCCTGATTGGCCAGTGAACAGGATGGCTATTGGACCCATGCTTCAATATCAGGGCTGATTTTTGGTCCGAGTCCAACTTTGCATGTCATAGAGATTAATGTTTTAAGACAGGAATCATGGCTGTAGAACACATAGGGGATTTCTCAAGACTGGCATTTTACACACATATCTTGATCTGCCCTGTGCGAAAGTGAAGATGTGCCCGATTCTTTCATTGTATATTCCTCTTAATGAATTAGTCACATCTCCTGAACTCCATGTACCATAAGCTGGGAAGGATTTGAGCTATAATTTTTGCTAATTTTTAGTGTAAATTAAACTGAATTTGTTGGGTAGCTTAGGCCATACCCCTAATGATTAGGTATATATACAGAAGAGATCCGCAGCTCTTGTTCAGACTAAAAAAAATGTCCTTTATTTCTTCACATTAAAAAATGGTACAGAAACCATGACGAACAAGTAAAAAAGTAATGATTAGCCCTATGCCTGATATACCAGTTTTTGGAAAAATGGTGCACGAGATATGAAATACACCAAATGTCAATCAGAAACTGACATAACTCCGTTATATATTAGGTCTCCTTACATGAAGATACTACTAACAGTGTGGTGGACCTTCACAGCTCTAGCTTCTCCAAATCACTGTTGATGGAGTCAATCCTGTCCTGCTGTGCCTTACCATGTTATAATGAGTCAGAAAGAAGGGGATTAGAGTATATATGCATGTGTATGTCACAGTGTCTATATGAGTATATTTTACTCAGCATATATACAGTGTATGCTATGTTGCAAATAGTGAATGTATGCATACATGACAATATCTTTCATAGCATATATATATATATATATATATATATATATATATATAATTAGAAATGGAACGTCACACTTGTAGATGTGCCAAAAAACAATTTATTTGGGTAGAGTAAAACGTTTTTCGATATTTTAAATATCTTCTTCAGACTCTACACATAAAGCAAAACAGAGAAAACAAAAAGAACATAAACAATAGCATTCGCATCATAATATGCACAAAAACATAAAAAAGAACATAGATATTCAAGAGCCAATCCAGGTGGTGCAGGTCTAAGTAGACAGCGTGATTTCCAATATTCAAAAAGTTTATCCAATATTTATGAAAAGGCGGGGTAGGTCAGGTTGGAGGACTCAAGTCATTAAATAGGGAATTAAGAAAAAAATCAGAAAATTTAGGAAACACAATATCCTAATCATGATATAGTATATGTAATAGAGAAAGGGGAGGGGGAGGAAGGGAAGAAGGAATGGGGGAGGAAGAGATAGGAAGAGAACGACATGAACAGGGTCTTTATCTAGTGAAGAGACCATATGTAATTCAAGAGTAAAATTCCAATAATAAGGATACCTTCAAGTTAAGTTATCACTTCCTAGTTTAGGATTCCTGGGATAAATGACAGGTTCTGTAGATCATATCAAAATGGGAGAAACTAAGTATCGTGTAAGCTAATGATAAGCAAATAGTCAATATACAAGTCAAAAGGATGATGTCCACATGTAACATATTATGCAGCTTACGCTGCTGCAGTCATACAGGATTGTCCAAACATTTAAATATATGCATAGAGAGGTATATCTGCCAGGTACCATGTTACCCAGGAAACTGTACAATAAGCTAAAGCAAAAACAGAAACAGCTCGTTGTCTGGGGATAGAATCTTACCTCCGCTCTGTGGAGCCTGCAGGGTCCGCTGTAGTATGCTAGTATAAAGCAGTGGTAGGTAGGTCAGTGCCAATTGAAATTGCCGTCTGGCTGGGTGGAGATGGCGTGCGGCCATAGTCAGGAGTGCCGGTTTTTAAGTCCAGGCTGGGACGTCACGTGAATGCGCGACTGCGCATGCCCAGGTAGGAGGGGCCGTGATGAGCGATCACATGATCGCAAAGGTAAGCGGTCACCTGACCGCAACATATGAGCGCATGCGCTCAGCAAAAATTCCTCTGCGCTTAAAAGAATGAAGCCGTAATCAGCGAGCGCGCATGCGCTTCAGGCCGAACTGCGATGTAGTTATCGCGAGATCTTATTAAGCTGTAGAGTACGTTAGAGGCAGTGGATCAGGTGTACAGGAAAGGATCTGCAAAGACTGCTTGTGTGTATAGATGTGTACTCGGACCAGGTACTATGCCACTATAGGAGATACGATATCAAAGAGCGGTGAGGATGACTAAATGAAACTAATAAGAAAGGGGAATAGTGTAAATAGAAAACCCACAAATAAGGTAAATATATAGAATGGAAAAGGAATGAAACTAAAACACCAATATAAGTGACTGAAAATAAGAGAAGAAGAGTAAATATGAAAATGAGATAAAAGATAAACAAAAATTGAAAAAAGGCAATATCAAAACCATTGATTGAAAAGAACAAAATTACAAAAATAAAAATAAAAATAAAATACAATGAATAGTTAAAAAATAAAAATAAAAATAAAAATAAAAATGAAAAATAAAAATTACAAAAATAATAAAATAAAAAATTGGAAAAAATAAAAATTAAAAATAAAAATGGGGAAAAAAAAAGGGATAATTTAAGAAGGATACTATGGATGAAAATTGCGGACCCTGTAGGCGCAGTCGCGGTATAGTGTCAACGAGCCTGTAAAGAATAATAAGACAAATCAGTACACGATTAAATAAATGCATGTATGTCATATTCGCGGTTCAGGCCCTTTGGTTCGAGGGTCTGTAACCTATGAATCCAGTATGCCTCGCGCTTAGAGATGAGCGAACAGTGTTCTATCGAACACATGTTCGATCGGATATCAGGGTGTTCGCCATGTTCGAATCGAATCGAACACCACGTGGTAAAGTGCGCCAAAATTCGATTCCCCTCCCACCTTCACTGGCGCCTTTTTTGCACCAATAACAGCGCAGGGGAGGTGGGACAGGAACTACGACACCGGGGGCATTGAAAAAAATTGGAAAAAGTCATTGGCTGCCGAAATCAGGTGACCTCCATTTTAGACGAATAGTGGATTTCAAATCCGGGTCATATGAGAATGTGAACTTTGTGACTATGAGACAGGGATAGCTGTACAGGCAGGGATAGCTAGGGATAACCTTTATTTAGGGGGGAATGTTATTAAAAATAACTTTTTGGGGCTCTATCGGGTGTGTAATTGTGATTTTTGTGAGATAAACTTTTTCCCATAGGGATGCATTGGCCAGCGCTGATTGGCCGAATTCCGTACTCTGGCCAATCAGTGCTGGCCAATGCATTCTATTAGCTTGATGAAGCAGAGTGTGCACAAGGGTTCAAGCGCACCCTCGGCTGTGATGTAGCAGAGCCGAGGCTGCACAAGGGTTCAAGCGCACCCTCGGCTCTGATGTAGGAGAGCCGAGGGTGCACTTGAACCCTTGTGCACCCTCAGCTCTGCTACATCAGAGCCGAGGGTGCGCTTGAACCCTTGTGCACACTCTGCTTCATCAAGCTAATAGAATGCATTGGCCAGCGCTGATTGGCCAATGTATTCTATTAGCCTGATGAAGTAGAGCTGAATGTGTGTGCTAAGCACACACATTCAGCTCTACTTCATCGGGCTAATAGAATGCATTGGCCAGCGCTGATTGGCCAGAGTACGGAACTCGACCAATCAGCGCTGGCTCTGCTGGAGGAGGCGGAGTCTAAGATCGCTCCACACCAGTCTCCATTCAGGTCCGACCTTAGACTCCGCCTCCTCCGGCAGAGCCAGCGCTGATTGGCCGAAGGCTGGCCAATGCATTCCTATGCGAATGCAGAGACTTAGCAGTGCTGAGTCAGTTTTGCTCAACTACACATCTGATGCACACTCGGCACTGCTACATCAGATGTAGCAATCTGATGTAGCAGAGCCGAGGGTGCACTAGAACCCCTGTGCAAACTCAGTTCACGCTAATAGAATGCATTGGCCAGCGCTGATTGGCCAATGCATTCTATTAGCCCGATGAAGTAGAGCTGAATGTGTGTGCTAAGCACACACATTCAGCACTGCTTCATCACGCCAATACAATGCATTAGCCAGTGCTGATTGGCCAGAGTACGGAATTCGGCCAATCAGCGCTGGCTCTGCTGGAGGAGGCGGAGTCTAAGGTCGGACCTGAATGGAGACTGGTGTAGAGCGATCTTAGACTCCGCCTCCTCCAGCAGAGCCAGCGCTGATTGGTCGAGTTCCGTACTCTGGCCAATCAGCGCTGGCCAATGCATTCTATTAGCCCGATGAAGTAGAGCTGAATGTGTGTGCTTAGCACACACATTCAGCTCTACTTCATCGGGCTAATAGAATACATTGGCCAATCAGCGCTGGCCAATGCATTCTATTAGCTTGATGAAGCAGAGTGTGCACAAGGGTTCAAGCGCACCCTCGGCTCTGATGTAGCAGAGCCGAGGGTGCACAAGGGTTCAAGTGCACCCTCGGCTCTCCTACATCAGAGCCGAGGGTGCGCTTGAACCCTTGTGCAGCCTCGGCTCTGCTACATCAGAGCCGAGGGTGCGCTTGAACCCTTGTGCACACTCTGCTTCATCAAGCTAATAGAATGCATTGGCCAGCACTGATTGGCCAGAGTACGGAATTCGGCCAATCAGCGCTGGCTCTGCTGGAGGAGGCGGAGTCTAAGATCGCTCCACACCAGTCTCCATTCAGGTCCGACCTTAGACTCCGCCTCCTCCAGCAGAGCCAGCGCTGATTGGCCGAATTCCGTACTCTGGCCAATCAGCACTGGCTAATGCATTGTATTGGCTTGATGAAGCAGTGCTGAATGTGTGTGCTTAGCACACACATTCAGCTCTACTTCATCGGGCTAATAGAATGCATTGGCCAGCGCTGATTGGCCGAATTCCGTACTCTGGCCAATCAGCACTGGCTAATGCATTGTATTGGCTTGATGAAGCAGTGCTGAATGTGTGTGCTTAGCACACACATTCAGCTCTACTTCATCGGGCTAATAGAATGCATTGGCCAATCAGCGCTGGCCAATGCATTCTATTAGCGTGAACTGAGTTTGCACAGGGGTTCTAGTGCACCCTCGGCTCTGCTACATCAGATTGCTACATCTGATGTAGCAGTGCCGAGTGTGCATCAGATGTGTTGTTGAGCAAAACTGACTCAGCACTGCTAAGTCTGCATTCGCATAGGAATGCATTGGCCAGCCTTCGGCCAATCAGCGCTGGCTCTGCCGGAGGAGGCGGAGTCTAAGGTCGGACCTGAATGGAGACTGGTGTGGAGCGATCTTAGACTCCGCCTCCTCCAGCAGAGCCAGCGCTGATTGGCCGAATTCCGTACTCTGGCCAATCAGCACTGGCTAATGCATTGTATTGGCGTGATGAAGCAGTGCTGAATGTGTATGCTTAGCACACACATTCAGCTCTACTTCATCGGGCTAATAGAATGCATTGGCCAGCGCTGATTGGCCGAATTCCGTACTCTGGCCAATCAGCACTGGCTAATGCATTGTATTGGCTTGATGAAGCAGTGCTGAATGTGTGTGCTTAGCACACACATTCAGCTCTACTTCATCGGGCTAATAGAATGCATTGGCCAATCAGCGCTGGCCAATGCATTCTATTAGCGTGAACTGAGTTTGCACAGGGGTTCTAGTGCACCCTCGGCTCTGCTACATCAGATTGCTACATCTGATGTAGCAGTGCCGAGTGTGCATCAGATGTGTTGTTGAGCAAAACTGACTCAGCACTGCTAAGTCTGCATTCGCATAGGAATGCATTGGCCAGCCTTCGGCCAATCAGCGCTGGCTCTGCCGGAGGAGGCGGAGTCTAAGGTCGGACCTGAATGGAGACTGGTGTGGAGCGATCTTAGACTCCGCCTCCTCCAGCAGAGCCAGCGCTGATTGGTCGAGTTCCGTACTCTGGCCAATCAGCACTGGCCAATGCATTTCTATGGGGAAAAGTTAGCTTGCGAAAATCGCAAACTGACAGGGATTTCCATGAAATAAAGTGACTTTTATGCCCCCAGACATGCTTCCCCTGCTGTCCCAGTGTCATTCCAGGGTGTTGGTATCATTTCCTGGGGTGTCATAGTGGACTTGGTGACCCTCCAGACACGAATTTGGGTTTCCCCCTTAATGAGTTTATGTTCCCCATAGACTATAATGGGGTTCGAAACCCATTCGAACACTCGAACAGTGAGCGGCTGTTCGAATCGAATTTCGAACCTCGAACATTTTAGTGTTCGCTCATCTCTACTTGCGCTTCTTTAATATCAGAATACGATTCCCACCCCTTCTTGGAACTTCGACATGCTCGAGAATTTGGAATCGAAGTTGAGTGATGTTATGGTTTTTGGCCTCAAAATGCGCCGGTATGGGAAGGAATGTTAGATTATAAAGATAATCTGTTTTCCCTTAGCCCAAACAGCAGCACAAGATGGGGTATTCCTGCCCCTGTGTGCTGTTAGGACAGGTGGAACTTTTAATTAGCTAACAGTTTTTCCCCCTATAAGAGGCCAGAGCGACCTCCTCCCCCCTGTGTTAGTCAAAAAGTATAAAAGGCAATATAACAATACAAACATTACCATAAACAATGGGAGGGAGCCTTGTGCTGCTGTTTGGGCTAAGGGAAAACAGATTATCTTTATAATCTTCCATTCCCCCTACGCCAAACAGCAGCACAAGATGGGGATCTAGCAAGTAAAATCCCAACTAGGGTGGGAGATCTTGGCAAGCAGATGCCAAGACAGAATGTCCGAAGGCTGTGGCCTCTGAGCTGCGCCAGTCCAATCTGCAGTGTCTGGCGAACATCAGATGAAAACTCCAGGAAGCAGCGGAACATATCTGCTCTAAGGAGAGCGAGCGTCTCTCTGACCGGGAAGTTGGTCCAATTCCGGTACTGGTAGGTCTTGAGCGCGAAGAGAGAAAGCGATGGCCTCCCTCATCCATCTTGACAGGGTGGCTTTAGAGGCTTTAACACCTTTGTTACGGCCGTAGGTATTGATGAGCAGGTTCTTCGAAAGGAAGCTGTACAATCCAAATATATGCGCAGATATATGCGACCCTAGGACAAAATCCCTGGATGAACCCAAGTTGAACCCTATCAGGGAAAAAGGTAATGAATGGCTCCGAGGCAGCCAAAGCTTGTAATTCTCCAATCCTTTTGGCAGAGGTAATTGCCAACAAGAAGGTTACCTTGTAGGAGAGATATCTCCAGTCCACTTCTGTTAAGAGTTCAAACGGGGGAGAACAAAGCCCCTGAAGAACCGCAGCCAAGTCCCATTGCGGGACAGGGGGCTGCATCTGCGGGCGGAGCCTAGAGGCCCCTTTAAGGAATTACTTTAATAGAGGATCTTGTTATAACCAGGTCCCTAGAAGAGCGGAAAGTGCTGAAACATGAACCTTCAGGGTAGCTGGAGTTAGCCCCTTATCCAGGTCACTCTGTAGGAACTCCAAGACCGATTCGATAGCAGAGTTATTAAGCTGCCTATCCGAGATCCTTTGGTAACTCCTGTTAGTTGAATCCGCTCTTGAATGGGCCAACGTTCTTAGAACGGCCTGGGATAATCGTCTATCTCCGTATACGATGCGGTCAACCTCCAGGCCATGAGGTTGAACCTGTCCAGGTCCTGGCAGAGCTGTCAGTTCAGAATTACCAGGTTTTGGACTTGTGGAAGCCTCCAGTAGGTCCCTTGACTCATTAGGATGAGGTGGGTAAACCATGCCCTTTTTTGGCCAGAACGGCATGATCACTATTGCCGAAGTCTGGTCCTGCCTGAGTTTCGCCAATACCTTCGGAATCATCAGAATAGGAGGAAAAACGTATGCCAGTTTGAACCTCCAAGGTATTGACAGGGCATCTACCGCCAAAGGATTGTCTTCCCGGTAGAGGGAGCAAAACCTTGTCTCTTTGGCGTTGTACTGGGTGGCCATCAGGTCCACCTCGGGGAGACCCCACATCTCAGTGAGATGATGAAAGATGTCCGGATTTAGGGACCATTCGCCTGTCATCACCAGGCCTCTGCTTAGCTGATCCGCAAGGATGTTCAGCCCACCTTGAATATGAACCGCTGATAGTTGTGAAAGATTCCTCTCCACCAGGAGAATATTAGATTTGTCACCTGCAGAAGCGAGGGGGATCTGGTTCCCCCCTTGTTTGCTGATATATCGGACTGCTGTTAAGTTGTCTGTTTCACTCTCACAGCTTTCCCTTGCAGGTGGGGTGCAAACATTAGAAGCACACGGTGCACCGCAGTGAGCTCTCGCCAGTTGGACAAATGAGCCTTCTCTAAGCTGGTTCCAGGTCCCACGTACCGGGGTCTCCCCCAGAAGCACTCCCCATCTTGTGAGGGAGGCATCTGTGGTCAACAGGGTCCAGGATGTCTGGACCGTGGATTTCCCGTCTCTGAGCTGGGACCACCAAGCCAGTGATCGACGGGTTCTGATGGATAACTGGATAGGCTTCTGTAGCCCCGAAGGACTGTGGTTCCCGACTCTCAGGATCTCGCACTGTAAGGGGCGCATGTGCCATAGGGCCCACAGAACTGCCTTGATGGCTGCGGACATGAGACCTAGGACCTTCATGGCGGTCCTGATAGTAACCTTCCGGGTTGTGGATAGGTGATGAGCCGCTTGACCAATCTTCTCCTTCCAAGGAGGAGGCAGGGAGATCATCATGCTGAGAGAATCCAAGATAAACCCAGAAATTGAATCGGGGTAGATGGAACCACTACCGACTTCTGCCAGTTTATTAGCCAGCCCAGCTCATTTAGGAAAGCCACAGTGGATTCCAACTGTGTGGCAAGCACCTCCTTTGACCGGGCTTTTAGGAGCCATTCGTCTAGTTATGGGACAATAAGATCCCTTGGAGGCGCAGGGCGGCTACGACCGGGGCCACTACCTATGTGAAGGTGTGGGGGGCCAAGGATTTGCCGAATGGGAGAGCTGTCTAGATAAAGTTGCTTGATGCCCTGGAGAGGGAGGGTCCTTACGTATTTGTCTGGCTTGAACAAGTTGAAGGACCGATGGATCTTGGATAAGCCGTGATCAGGCGGACATATGATGAGACCAAATAGCCTACCCAGCCGATCTAGATGTGCTCTCCTCAGAGAGGGAGGCATAGGTAGTCAACAGGGTCTGGCGTTAGATGGACCATGGCCACTCTCCACCAGAGAGGGATGCATCAGTGGTCAACAGGGTCCAGGTAAACTGGACCGTGGACTCTACATTTAATTTCATGTTCCTCCTATGGAATGCTTCTCTAGATGTGCTCTCCACCAGAGAGGGAGGCATAGGTAGTCAACAGGGTCCGGCCTTAGCTGGACCGTGGACACTCTCCACCAGAGAGGGATGCATCAGTGGTCAACAGGGTCCAGATAAATTGGACCGTGGACTCTACATTCAATTTCATGTTCCTCCTATGGAACGCTTATCTGGATGTTCTCTCCACCAGAGAGGGAGGCATAGGTAGTCAACAGGGTCCGGCCTTAGCTGGACCGTGGACACTCTCCACCAGAGAGGGATGCATCAGTGGTCAACAGGGTCCAGATAAATTGGACCGTGGATTCTACATTCAATTTCATGTTCCTCCTATGGAACGCTTATCTGGATGTTCTCTCCACCAGAGAGGGAGGCATAGGTAGTCAACAGGGTCCGGCCTTAGCTGGACCGTGGACACTCTCCACCAGAGAGGGATGCATCAGTGGTCAACAGGGTCCAGATAAATTGGACCGTGGACTCTACATTCAATTTCATGTTCCTCCTATGGAATGCTTATCTGGATGTTCTCTCCACCAGAGAGGGAGGCATAGGTAGTCAACAGGGTCCGGCCTTAGCTGGACCGTGGACACTCTCCACCAGAGAGGGATGCATCAGTGGTCAACAGGGTCCAGATAAATTGGACCGTGGACTCTACATTCAATTTCATGTTCCTCCTATGGAACGCTTATCTGGATGTGCTCTCCACCAGAGAGGGAGACATAGGTAGTCAACAGGTTCCAGCCTTAGCTGGACCGTGGACACTCTCCACCAGAGAGGGATGCATCAGTGGGCAAGAGGGTCCAGGTAAACTGGACCATGAACTCTTCATCCAATTCCACTTTATTCCTATGGAACTTTTCTCTAGATTCGCCCCACTAGTGAGAGAGGGGCGTTTATAGTCAACAGGGTCCAGCGCTAGCTGGACCATGGACATCCCGTCCTTAAGATGGAACACCACCTGGATGAAAGACAAATTTTGAGGAATAACTAAATTGGCTTGACCCAGACTGCTGAGTTTTTTGTCAGCTGGATGACACAGCCTCCTCCATCCAATTCCTCATTGCCCGTATGGGAATCTCCTGTAGATGCGCTCTCTACCGGAGAGGGCTGTCTCTGTGGTCAACAGGGTCCAGACTATCTGGACATGGACATCCAGCCCTTAAAATGAAGCCCCTCCAGGCCCCACGGGTTGTGATTCCAGGCCTCAGACTTACCTTCTGCAGGCCGCATGCGCTATATGGCCCAAGGGACTGCAACTGCAGACCCTGACATAAGATCCAGTAACCTTTGGCAGTTAGGATGGAAACCCGCTGTATTACCTATAAATAATGCACTGCTGATATGATCTTTTCCCACCTAGAGGAGGGAGATTTTCAAGCAGACAGAGTCCAGCATGAAGTTTAGAGACTTTCTCCATGTGAATGGACCATGAGAACCACAAGTACCTTATTAACTTTTTTTTTTTTTTTTTTTTTTTATATCACAAATGCAAAGTGCAACTGGGATTGAACCCAGGATACTGTGGATTCAGGCATACAAGTCTGTAACCCTACAGCTTGAGCCACTAGGGCTTCTATTTCTAAGTAAGACCTCTTATGAAAACTGGGAGAGGGAACCTTACCAGAAATCTGCATGTACTCCTTCACCCAGGAGATGACAACAATAAATGAAGGGCTCCTAGCTGGAGGACCCCGTACTGACAGCAGTGAAGACATGCATAACCTTACAACAAATTGCCTTAGAGCATCCACCATCATGTGAGCAATAAGCAAATATGCACCTAATAAGTAATGACAGTACATAGGTATCTGAACCCTTCTTTTAGGTTCACAGCATATAGTCCCCGCTTAGGAATTAAATGCACATTGAAAAACCGCAAGAAATACAAAAATTTGGTTGGATCTTACCATAATGGCGGTGAATCGACTTCGATATTGTGAAGTTGACAGAGTGCCCATAGCAAATAGAAATTAGTGCTTTTAGTCTCTGCAGTGAACACAGAGGGAAAGCTGAAAGAGGACACGGCTTACCTTACTGCAGGGCAGTAAATGAACTGCAGCTGAAAAAGTCAGTAACCTGCACAAGGCAGGTAAGACAAAAGACTGCAGTATAAACCTACATCTTTCACTCAGAAAGAAGGGAAAGAGAAGAAAGGATCTAAGACACCTTATTCTAAACCATAGAGGAGGCCACAGCCTCCTCCACCTGTCCAGTCGCACAGGACAGAAAAAAACACAGGGGGGAGGAGGTCGCTCTGGCCTCTTATAGGGGGAAAAACTGTTAGCTAATTAAAAGTTCCACCTGTCCTAACAGCACACAGGGGCAGGAATACCCCATCTTGTGCTGCTGTTTGGCGTAGGGGGAATAAGTTTTTACACCTTATATTGGATTTATGTTGCTTGATGCGGTCTCGGATACGCTGGGTGGTTTCCCCAACGTACCCGAGACCGCATGGGCACTTGATCAAATATACCACGTAATTCGACTCGCATGTGTAGTAATCATTTATTGAGATGGTCTGGCCGTTCAGGGGATGGTAAATCATATCACCTTTTTGTACATTAGAACATTGTTGGCAATGTAAACATGGGAAAGTACCCCTACGTGGTGTATTCAAAAAGGTTTGTCTGGATAGCTTGGTGGCAGAACCAATGTCTGCCTTGACCAAGCAGTCACTTATATTGGTGTTTTAGTTTCATTCCTTTTCCATTCTATGTATTTACCTTATTTGTGGGTTTTCTATTTACACTATTCCCCTTTCTTATTAGTTTCATTTAGTCATCCTCACCGCTCTTTGATATCGTATCTCCTATAGTGGCATAGTACCTGGTCCGAGTACACATCTATACACACAAGCAGTCTTTGCAGATCCCTTCCTGTACACCTGATCCACTGCCTCTAACGTACTCTACAGCTTAATAAGATCTCGCGATAACTACATCGCAGTTCGGCCTGAAGCGCATGCGCGCTCACTGATTACGGCTTCATTCTTTCAAGCGCAGAGGAATTTTTGCTGAGCGCATGCGCTCATATGTTGCGGTCAGGTGACCGCTTACCTTTGCGATCATGTGATCGCTCATCACGGCCCCTCCTACCTGGGCATGCGCAGTCGCGCATTCACGTGACGTCCCAGCCTGGACTTAAAAACCGGCACTCCTGACTATGGCCGCACGCCATCTCCACCCAGCCAGACGGCAATTTCAATTGGCACTGACCTACCTACCACTGCTTTATACTAGCATACTACAGCGGACCCTGCAGGCTCCACAGAGCGGAGGTAAGATTCTATCCCCAGACAACGAGCTGTTTCTGTTTTTGCTTTAGCTTATTGTACAGTTTCCTGGGTAACATGGTACCTGGCAGATATACCTCTCTATGCATATATTTAAATGTTTGGACAATCCTATATGACTGCAGCAGCGTAAGCTGCATAATATGTTACATGTGGACATCATCCTTTTGACTTGTATATTGACTATTTGCTTATCATTAGCTTACACGATACTTAGTTTCTCCCATTTTGATATGATCTACAGAACCTGTCATTTATCCCAGGAATCCTAAACTAGGAAGTGATAACTTAACTTGAAGGTATCCTTATTATTGGAATTTTACTCTTGAATTACATATGGTCTCTTCACTAGATAAAGACCCTGTTCATGTCGTTCTCTTCCTATCTCTTCCTCCCCCATTCCTTCTTCCCTTCCTCCCCCTCCCCTTTCTCTATTACATATACTATATCATGATTAGGATATTGTGTTTCCTAAATTTTCTGATTTTTTTCTTAATTCCCTATTTAATGACTTGAATCCTCCAACCTGACCTACCCCGCCTTTTCATAAATATTGGATAAACTTTTTGAATATTGGAAATCACGCTGTCTACTTAGACCTGCACCACCTGGATTGGCTCTTGAATATCTATGTTCTTTTTTATGTTTTTGTGCATATTATGATGCGAATGCTATTGTTTATGTTCTTTTTGTTTTCTCTGTTTTGCTTTATGTGTAGAGTCTGAAGAAGATATTTAAAATATCGAAAAACGTTTTACTCTACCCAAATAAATTGTTTTTTGGCACATCTACAAGTGTGACATTCCATTTCTAATTGAATTATTCGGGGTTGGGACCCTACGTCTACACCTACCCATTGTGGGCCTTGCATCCCTCAATCACGTGAATACCCTTTGCAAGGAAGACTTACGGAGCCATGGAGAATTTGGTCTTCTCGTATAATCCTGAAGAGACCGCTGGTATACTAGCAGGCGTGATGTACGACCGTGACTTCCTGAACTCTGCTCCTATGGAGACTAAAACTCGCAACTATGAAAAAGAACGAAAAAGATTAGTGAGTATGGAACTGCATTGCGTTACCATGGCAGAATATATTAAGAATTTAAGAATTCCACGCGGCCTAAGGATGTCGGTAGTTCCGACAATATTTAAGGACGATAAAGATTTTTGTAATCAATTTGAGCTCATTCTGAACAAATGTTCTTTCGATATCATGACGCTAACTGTCACTTTTTTGCAGAAGAATATTTCCACATTACGTGCTCAAATTGAGAGCACAGAATCCCAGTTGCGTGCTACTAGCACGGAATTGGAATTCACCAATTTACGTGATAAGGTCGATACCTCACTAATCCAATACCGGAAGGACCTCCAACTACAGAAACGGAGGAAATTCTTAAGAGACCAGGAAGATTACCAAAATAACCGGGTATATAGGTGGAAAGAGGGATACCCAATAACACAAAATTATCGACGTCGACCTAATACCCCTGATTCCTCTGATTCAAGTGCTGGCAGTGACCGGTCCTTCCCAAGCACAACATATCCTCAACGGGGCTTACCCAGGAGAAGAGGCCGTTTTAACACATCCACAGCCCCCTCTACACCGATGGCCACCAGGTCCCAGGTAGGATCTGATTCATTGATAGTAAATATTTCCTCCACTTTTCTTACTCCTACCCAATTAGATGTATTACAGAAGGGTCTCTCATTTTGCCCTACTTACAAATTCGATCTCTTCCAACTAGATTTAGATCTACAAAGATTATTCCGATCCTTACGACTTAAGGTACATTTTTCTAAGCAACCATCCATATTACTTGATGAGAATGTAGTGAGTAAAATTAGCTGTAAACAGCTTGGACTCAAAAACAAGAGCAGTTTTATGCCTCCCAAAAACTCCCCACCAGTGGAGACCGTTATCTCTCTAATTAGCAGAGATATTGATAAATTCAGGGCCTCAGTTGAGAGAAACCACTTGACCTGTACCACCAACCTGACTAGGGATGAAAAACTTGCCTTAAACTCCTTGTTGGACAATAAATCCATTATTATAAAACCCGCGGATAAAGGGGGCGCCCTTGTTATTATGGACCGTGACGATTATATTTCCGAGATTCATAGACAATTAAGCGATAGGAATGTATATACTCCTTTAACATATAATCCAATGTTCAGGATTAGAGATAGGATTAAGGCTACATTGGACAAACACCTTCGTAAGAATAATATCGACACGTACACCTATAATTTTCTCACAAAGTCTGATCCCATTACTCCGGTAATTTACATATTACCCAAAATTCATAAAAGGCTGAACAATCCCCCAGGACGCCCTATAGTGGCATCCACCGACTCCATTTTTTCACCTTTGGCAATATTTATTGAAAAGATCATGACACCACACATTAAGATGACCAAGTCTTTTTTACTTGACACATCCAGTTTTCTGGAACTAATCCATGGATTCACCACTGTTCCTAAGAATAGTATTCTAGTGACATGGGATGTGGTCAGCCTTTATACTTCTATTGAACATGATAAAGGCATCGCAGCGACTGCAACCCTACTGAGTAAAGCTGAACTAGATCCTGAGGTCACCAATTTGGTACTTGATTTACTACATATCATTTTGGAAGATAATTACTTCCTTTTTCAAGATCAATACTATGGACAGGGGCGTGGCACCGCCATGGGGTCGAATATGCCCCCCCCATATGCCAATGCCTATATGGCGGCATTTGAAGAGCAATTTGTCTATTGTAACTATCTATTTCAACAATTCTCCTTAATATGGAGAAGATATATTGATGACATATTTTGTATCTGGACTGGCACAATTGAAACATTGCAGACCTTTACCAACTATCTCAACAGCATATGGCCTGAACTCCAATTTACACTGAGTTTCAGCACCGAATCCATCAATTATTTAGACACCAAGGTCTCAATTACAGAAATGGGAAATTTGCAATCTGATATTTTTACTAAATCAACGGATCGCAACAGCCTTCTCCATTTTTCCTCCTGCCACCCACCCGCCCTTAAAAAAGCATTACCCAAGTCACAGCTCAGTAGGGTTACCCGCATAGTAGATGATCCTAATCTGAGGAAAGATAGATATACTGAGATGCTTACCAAATTTAGCCAACGTGGATATCCTAAGAAAATACTGAATCAAGCACTCCATGACACTCTCTCTCCTCCAATAAATAGACCAACCAGGACCACCACTAATAGGATTCCCTTTGTGCATAATTTTCACCCTTTTGCACATAAAATCCACAACATCATCAGGGGCCATTGGTCTATACTTAATAAGGCATATCCGGGAATCCCAGAGTTTCAGCAACCTTTTCTACCCTGCTATAAGCGCCCACGCAATCTTCGAGACCGCTTGGTCAAGGCAGACATTGGTTCTGCCACCAAGCTATCCAGACAAACCTTTTTGAATACACCACGTAGGGGTACTTTCCCATGTTTACATTGCCAACAATGTTCTAATGTACAAAAAGGTGATATGATTTACCATCCCCTGAACGGCCAGACCATCTCAATAAATGATTACTACACATGCGAGTCGAATTACGTGGTATATTTGATCAAGTGCCCATGCGGTCTCGGGTACGTTGGGGAAACCACCCAGCGTATCCGAGACCGCATCAAGCAACATAAATCCAATATAAGGTGTAAAAACTTATTCCTTCCCATACCGGCGCATTTTGAGGCCAAAAACCATAACATCACTCAACTTCGATTCCAAATTCTCGAGCATGTCGAAGTTCCAAGAAGGGGTGGGAATCGTATTCTGATATTAAAGAAGCGCGAGGCATACTGGATTCATAGGTTACAGACCCTCGAACCAAAGGGCCTGAACCGCAAATATGACATACATGCATTTATTTAATCGTGTACTGATTTGTCTTATTATTCTTTACAGGCTCGTTGACACCATACAGCGACTGCGCCTACAGGGTCCGCAATTTTCATCCATAGTATCCTTCTTAAATTATCCCTTTTTTTTTTCCCCATTTTTATTTTTAATTTTTATTTTTTCCAATTTTTTATTTTATTATTTTTGTAATTTTTATTTTTCATTTTTATTTTATTTTTATTTTTATTTTTTATTTTTATTTTTATTTTTATTTTTATTTTTATTTTTTAACTATTCATTGTATTTTATTTTTATTTTTATTTTTATTTTTGTAATTTTGTTCTTTTCAATCAATGGTTTTGATATTGCCTTTTTTCAATTTTTGTTTATCTTTTATCTCATTTTCATATTTACTCTTCTTCTCTTATTTTCAGTCACTTATATTGGTGTTTTAGTTTCATTCCTTTTCCATTCTATATATTTACCTTATTTGTGGGTTTTCTATTTACACTATTCCCCTTTCTTATTAGTTTCATTTAGTCATCCTCACCGCTCTTTGATATCGTATCTCCTATAGTGGCATAGTACCTGGTCCGAGTACACATCTATACACGCAAGCAGTCTTTGCAGATCCCTTCCTGTACACCTGATCCACTGCCTCTAACGTACTCTACAGCTTAATAAGATCTCGCGATAACTACATCGCAGTTCGGCCTGAAGCGCATGCGCGCTCGCTGATTACGGCTTCATTCTTTTAAGCGCAGAGGAATTTTTGCTGAGCGCATGCGCTCATATGTTGCGGTCAGGTGACCGCTTACCTTTGCGATCATGTGATCGCTCATCACGGCCCCTCCTACCTGGGCATGCGCAGTCGCGCATTCACGTGACGTCCCAGCCTGGACTTAAAAACCGGCACTCCTGACTATGGCCGCACGCCATCTCCACCCAGCCAGACGGCAATTTCAATTGGCACTGACCTACCTACCACTGCTTTATACTAGCATACTACAGCGGACCCTGCAGGCTCCACAGAGCGGAGGTAAGATTCTATCCCCAGACAACGAGCTGTTTCTGTTTTTGCTTTAGCTTATTGTACAGTTTCCTGGGTAACATGGTACCTGGCAGATATACCTCTCTATGCATATATTTAAATGTTTGGACAATCCTGTATGACTGCAGCAGCGTAAGCTGCATAATATGTTACATGTGGACATCATCCTTTTGACTTGTATATTGACTATTTGCTTATCATTAGCTTACACGATACTTAGTTTCTCCCATTTTGATATGATCTACAGAACCTGTCATTTATCCCAGGAATCCTAAACTAGGAAGTGATAACTTAACTTGAAGGTATCCTTATTATTGGAATTTTACTCTTGAATTACATATGGTCTCTTCACTAGATAAAGACCCTGTTCATGTCGTTCTCTTCCTATCTCTTCCTCCCCCATTCCTTCTTCCCTTCCTCCCCCTCCCCTTTCTCTATTACATATACTATATCATGATTAGGATATTGTGTTTCCTAAATTTTCTGATTTTTTTCTTAATTCCCTATTTAATGACTTGAGTCCTCCAACCTGACCTACCCCGCCTTTTCATAAATATTGGATAAACTTTTTGAATATTGGAAATCACGCTGTCTACTTAGACCTGCACCACCTGGATTGGCTCTTGAATATCTATGTTCTTTTTTATGTTTTTGTGCATATTATGATGCGAATGCTATTGTTTATGTTCTTTTTGTTTTCTCTGTTTTGCTTTATGTGTAGAGTCTGAAGAAGATATTTAAAATATCGAAAAACGTTTTACTCTACCCAAATAAATTGTTTTTTGGCACATCTACAAGTGTGACGTTCCATTTCTAATTGAATTATTCGGGGTTGGGACCCTACGTCTACACCTACCCATTGTGGGCCTTGCATCCCTCAATCACATATATATATATATATATATATATATATATATATATATATATATATATATACACACATGTGCACTTGGGTGGATTTATGTGTACTGTGCAGGTGTGTCCATATTCTTGTCTCCAAACCCTCCTTACAAGATTCAGTGCATGTCCCTAACTGTACTGTTATTTATCAGTTTCCTATTACTTTAAATATCTTGCATACACATTTTTCAAACCATTAAATGTATCAAATGGATTTCTTAAGGAAATTGACACACTATGACTGACTATGCAAAATTATTCATTTGTAGTGCACACAAGAGTAGTAAAGATGCAAACATCCGTCTGAGGTTGTACCTTGGAATGGAATTACATATTACAGAAAGAAAAGCTAAGTACAGCATTTAAGATTATATTCTGTGTTAGAATTAAAAGCTACTATGATTCATTTCCATCCTGGGTCTTCTATGTAAATATATTTAATAATAAATGAAATGGTAATTATGAATTTTAGCATGCCAAGAATTCACAGCTTTTTTTTTTTTTTTTTTTAAATAAAATAAATATAAACTTCCAGGACTTGGTACATTCTGACATAAATTCAGTTTAGATGGTGGTAGCGATAGAGTCAGGCAGCAACATTAATATCCTTTCAGAAGATTCTAGCAGGAAATTACATCCTATCTCTAATATTACTTAAAGAGCATTGGATACATGTAATTTTAGAAAAACCTAAGCTTATAGATTTTTTCATTGAAATTCATACTGTTGTAGTGAATTATACAGTACACATATACATTTGCAATTTAAAGAGAATCTATCATCACAATTTCCACCAACATTTAAGGACTTTTAGTTTGTTGCGTGTAGAGATTTGCGAACAGCTCAAAATGCGTTTTGTTTCAGGTGGATTGGATTCCAGATTTGCTTGCCAAGGCAAAAAAAATGCTACCTTTTACAGTACCTGCAAAGTGGATGGGATTCTGGCTTATCCCATCCACACATTGCAGAAAAAAATCTGCAGCGGAATAGCTAAATTTTAAAAAATGCTTATGCTTTTGAAAATATCAGCATGTTAGTTATGCTGTATAGTGGCAGACAGACTTTATAGTAAAACATCAAAGATAGTTACAACTTGTAACCCCCACAATCACACTACCCAACTGTTCAGTGTTCTTCATCCTTAGGGCCCCTTCACACGGTGTAAGCGCGCCGCTCATTTAGACCCGTACACGCAAGCACTTCAAAACACATCCCATTCACTTCAATGGGAGCGCGTGTAAAGCGTCTAAATGAGCGGCGCGCTTACGCCATGTGAAGGGGCCCTTAGCCTGTTTCTCCACTGTCACCAATGAAAAGCTCTCCACTCTAATTTCAAAATCCAATCCAGTCCCACTCCATCCCCAACTTAACTGAAGTCTTCACTCTCACTCTTTTCATCCTATCTCTAACCAGAGGTTCCTTTTCTACTGCCCTCAAACATGCTACTCTCACACCTATCATTAAGAAACCAGTTCAAAATGTTAATGCTGACATACAAAGCCATCCACATTCTGTCTTCTCCATACATTTCTGACCTAACCTCTTGCTATCTGCTCACACATAACCTCTGATCCTCTCAAGACCTTCTGTGCTGCTCTTATCTTATCTACTGTTCACAAAACCATCTCCAAAACTTCTACCATGCATCCCCCATACTCTGGAACTCTCTTTGATAACACATAAGACTGACCACCACAATCATAAGCTTCAAGAAGACCTTGAAGACTCACCTATTCAGAAAGGCCTACAACCTCCAGTAATACTTCTGTCACCACACCACCATCTGTACTGCATCTCCCCTCACCTTCTGTCTCTATCCCTCTTCCCTCATAGATCGTAAGCTCTTGCTGGTAAGTCCCTCAGTCCCACTGTACCAGTTGGTCATTGTTAGTATTGTATTAGTTTTGTGTACAGAATGTAAACCCTCAAATATACAACATTATGAAATTAATATAATAATGTACAGCACCGGGGAATTAATGGTACTCTATAAAGAAATACATATAATAATAATAATAATAATAATAATAATAATAATAATTGATCTACTGTATATTTAAAAAATGGATATAATGGTACTATATGCAGTATGGTAAAAGAAAATCAGAAAATACACTGGTCTGTAGCAGTTATAACATGAACCACTGCACCCTCACAATAAGCTTATATAGGGAAGACTATAGCCTGAACATCATGTCTCTATTAATGCTCCACTCCTCAGGAAGCCATAAGGGATTTGTCCCTTCAGTACCTAAGAACAATGGGATCTCTCACAGATATTGGTAGATATTAGAGATGAGCAAACAGTAAAATGTCCGAGGTTTGATATTCGTTTCGAGTAGCCCCTCAATATTCGACTACTCGAATCGAATATCGAACCCTATTATAGTCTATGGGGGGGAAATGCTCGTTTCAGGGGTAGGCAATGTTCGATCAAATTATACTTACCAAGTCCACGAGTGAGGGTCGGGCTGGATCCTCCGAGAAGTCTTCTCCGTGCAGCATCCCCGCGGCATCTTCCGGCTCTGAATTCACTCTGTCAGGCATCGGGCCTGGGCAGAGCCAACTGCGCATGCCTGCACTACAAGCGGACATGCGCAGTCGGCTCTGCCCAAGCCCGATGCCTGGCAGAGTGAATGAAGAGTTGGAAGAGCCGGAAGACGCCGCGGGGAAGCTGCACGGAGAAGACTTCTAAAGGTAGGAGAAGAACCAGCATTGATTGGCCGACTGTATAGCATTCGACCAATCAATGCTGGTTCTGCATCAAACTTTTACATTCGAACAGCGAGTGGTACTCCATCAAGTACGAGTATTTCGAATACCGTAGTATTCGATTGAATACCTACTCGATCGAGTACTACTCACTCATCTCTAGTAGATATCCCTTGTAGTGATACAATTATCAGTGAAAACTTTGAGAGATATAAGACATTTTGATATATAACAACATCTACTACTTACAGTATGAGAGACACAGCTCATCTTCTTACCCTGCAAAGTGGCCTCTGCACATGACATAGCTCACGCTCATGACAATGTTGATTTATGTCTTATGCACACCACAGTGAGGATTTTGACAGATATAATGGCCTTCAAAAACCGCGGTACATGTCTGTTTTTAACAACACATTTGCATCCATTTTGTATTTCTTCCATTTTTGCTGGCCAAGTGTCATCTGTTTTGCATCAGTTTTTAACTATCAGTGGAAAAAAATGGGTAAATTTCATTGATCTTTCTTTTTTGTCAGTTAAAAAAATAAACATGTAAATGCTTGTAAGGCCTCATGCACACTACCAAGTGTACAAGACAAGGGGGTGCGAGTCCTATTTTTTGTCTCCCGTTGTTACAGAGCTGGAAACTGAATTTAAACTTTTATAGTGATAAAGTGATTTTAAGCACATGAATAGCATTTTATTTATTTATTTATTTTATTTTATTTATTTATTTTTAAATTAAATATTTTTATTTATTGGACCTGGAAAAATAACCTGACTAGTATGTGTAGAATGCGGTGGATTTTTGGGATTCTGCTGTGGCAAATCTTTCTCTACAGTAACCAATGGTGGTTAAATCTAAAGACTAATGCAGTCTGTTACTCATAGTGTTGACATTTGTCTGCTTTTACTATTTAAATGGAAAAATATTACCTGAAAATACATTTATGGTGAATTATGCTAAAGTTTACATAGACGTATCTGACATACAAGGCCATTAAAGTAATCTAAAATCTGTGAAAAGTGAATTGTTTGCATGTTATTCTCATTCTGATTTGGGGAATAATACTTTCTTAAAAATAAATGCGTCCTTCATCACTCACAGCAAGATTAGGACTAGAAAAAGAAACACAACTCGACTGTCTGAAGCCCAGCAGAATATCTCAACTAATGTACTCATCATTCATTCCAAAATATTGTGCATCCAAATCTGTTTCCAAAGCCTGCAGTTACAAACGTCTGGGAGCGCGGACTATCCATCTGCAGACCTTCCAAAATGAAATGGAAAATGGTAGCTAGTATATATATTTATAGATATAAAAGGCTCTAATATTGTTAATGCTGACCCTCGCACTGTTGTAGCATATAGATTCATGTGAATAAAGTGTGATTTTAACAGCTTGGGGGAAATTTACACTTTTGCTACTCATTCACCCTTGACACTCAGTCTATTAACTCTTGATAATTTATGCTAATTGCTTTACTAACTCTCATAAAGACTCCCCACTCCATACACCCTGCTCTTCAAATGGATAAATAAATGCTTTACCCTATGGCTATTAGCAAGGTATTGGATTTATAGATTTACTCTAGTAGTATAAAATGCACTGGTGGAAATAATACATAAATATTCAGCAGCATATTATACAGTCCTATGAAAAAGTTTGGGCACCCCTATTAATCTTAATCATTTTTAGTTCTAAATATTTTGGTGTTTATAACAGCCATTTCAGTTTGATATATCTAATAACTGATGGACACAGTAATATTTCAGGATTGAAATGAGGTTTATTGTACTAACAGAAAATGTGCAATATGCATTAAACCAAAATTTGACCGGTGCAAAAGTATGGGCACCTCAACAGAAAAGTGACATTAATATTTAGTAGATCCTCCTTTTGCAAAGATAACAGCCTCTAGTCGCTTCCTGTAGCTTTTAATCAGTTCCTGGATCCTGGATAAAGGTATTTTGGACAAACAATTCAAGTTCAGTTAAGTTAGATGGTCGCCGAGCATGGACAGCCCGCTTCAAATCATCCCACAGATGTTCAATGATATTCAGGTCTGGGGACTGGGATGGCCATTCCAGAACATTGTAATTGTTCCTCTGCATGAATGCCTGAGGATTTGGAGCGGTGTTTTGGATCATTGTCTTGCTGAAATATCCATCCCCGGCGTAACTTCAACTTCGTCACTGATTCTTGAACATTATTCTCAAGAATCTGCTGATACTGAGTGGAATCCATGCGACTCTCAACTTTAACAAGATTCCCGATGCCGGCATTGGCCACACAGCCCCAAAGCATGATGGAACCTCCACCAAATTTTACAGTGGGTAGCATGTGTTTTTCTTGGAATGCTGTTTCTTTTTGGACGCCATGCATAACGCCTTTTTTTATAACCAAACAACTCAATTTTTGTTTCCAAAATGAAGCTGCCTTGTCCAAATGTGCTTTTTCATACCTCAGGCAACTCTATTTGTGGCGTACGTGCAGAAACGGCTTCTTTCTCATCACTCTCCCATACAGCTTCTATTTGTGCAAAGTGCGCTGTATAGTTGACCGATGCACAGTGACACCATCTGCAGCAAGATGATGCTGCAGCTCTTTGGAGGTGGTCTGTGGATTGTCCTTGACTGTTCTCACCATTCTTCTTCTCTGCCTTTCTGATATTTTTCTTGGCCTGCCACTTCTGGGCTTAACAAGAACTGTCCCTGTGGTCTTCCATTTCCTTACTATGTTCCTCACAGTGGAAACTGACAGGTTAAATCTCTGAGACAACTTTTTGTATCCTTACCCTGAACAACTATGTTGAACAATCTTTGTTTTCAGATCATTTGAGAGTTGTTTTGAGTAGCCCATGATGCCACTCTTCAGAGGAGATTCAAATAGGAGATCAACTTGCAATTGGCCACCTTAAATACCTTTTCTTATGATTGGATACATCTGGCTATGAAGTTCAAAGCTCACTGAGGTTACAAAACCAATTTTGTGCTTCAGTAAGTCAGTAAAAAGTAGTTAGGGGAATTCAAATCAATAAAATGATAAGGGTGCCCATACTTTTGCACCGGTCAAATTTTGGTTTAATGCATATTGCACATTTTCTGTTAGTACAATAAACCTCATTTCAATCCTGAAATATTACTGTGTCCATCAGTTATTAGATATATCAAACTGAAATGGCTGTTGCAAACACCAAAATATTTAGAACAAAAAATTATTAAGATTAATAGGGGTGCCCAAACTTTTTCATAGGACTGTATGTAGGCTATTAATAAACCTTTAGGTTTCCATACACTAGAGACTTTTCCTTCCTTCCACTGTTACCAATACTCTGTATACAGAAAAATCCTTGTTGGGAGGACACGGATCACATCAATCCAGCACATTATTATTAATTATTATTATTATTATTATTATTTATTTATTTATATAGCACCATTAATTCCATGGTGCTTTACATTTGGGACACATTCTTCTACCCCAAATGACAGTTGGTGGTCTTTGATGTCTTCAAGATATTAGGTTTCTATGCCAAAGTTCCAAATGGAAGGAATTTTTTGCATTTGAGTCCCACGGTTAAACCCAAAGCTATTTGTGATGGGAGCTTGTAATTTCAGCTCATCTCTCTATTCTGTCTTCACCTATATGACACCAGTGACATTATTGGATATGAAGTGGAGTATGTGTGTTAAGTAAATTATCTCTATGCCAGATTTATATTCAGCAATAATACCGTATATAGTCAATGGCAGTAGACAGAAAATTATGATATTATAAGTATGTAGGATTAAAATACCTAGAGATGACCACAATGGTTGTGAATTAATAATAATAATAATAATAATAATAATAATAATAATAATAATAATAATAATAATAATAATAATAATAATATACAGGGTTTTTTTTGGCCTACAGTAGTTTCCATACATTTATAACTACTTGTTCTGGAATGTGATAAATGTTAAACCTAGTATTAAAGAGGATCTTTCATCACCTCTACCAACTGCAATTTTTAGCTCTGTTGGATACAGGGCAATTGGAATTTTTTCTCTTCCTCCCACCATTCTTGAGCAATCAATGTAGTTAGTTTTGGTGCCTGATATGCTACTTAGATGCTTTACTGTGGAGTGGACACTGTCTGCAGGAGCAGAGGAGAGGACATGATTCAGAGCTCCAATCTGAGGTGGACATTTTCAGAGCTCAAAAATTCTGAATCACACCACCAGCCTGTTCCTGTCTGACAACACCAACTTGACTGTACAAAGCCTAAAAAGTACCAGAAAACAAAACTAACAGCATTTATTGCTCTGGAACAGTGGGGGATAGAGAAAAAAATTCCAACAATGCCAGAATAATGCATTAGAGGTGGTGAGAAGTCCTCTTTAAATGGAATAATCTAAAGAAGCTAAATTGTTTATAGATATAGAATATAGAAAGACTATATTGTATTGTGGGATTAAAGAGTAACATAGGCTGCTCTATAAAAAAAAAAAAAAATCCCACAATCTGATCCATGATTCTGCTGTATATTAAAACTTGGTGTTGTCATTACTACCAAGATTAACCTTGACCACTAAATTTGAAAATCTATGAGGTCTGTTTGTCACTATTAGGTCTAAAAGAGCTTTACCACTTGTTGAGTTCTGTGCTAGTTGTAAAACGTAATTGTCTTTTACTAAAATAACCTGTAACCCCTGTACTAATATACTCCGCATCTGTCATCGGTTTCATCCACAGTGCCATTATGGTGCTCCTTTCTCAGGGCCTGTTCACACCTGTGCTCAGTCTCCGTTTTGCAGGTTTCTGTCTTCTGTCCGAGAAACTGGACAGGAGACGGAAACCGTCAGTCAGTTTTCAAACCCATTCGCTTGAATGGGTTTGAAAAGTGTCCGCCCATGAGCGTCTTCTGCATCTCTGCGGTGAAACCGTTTTTTTTTAACCGGACACAAAGTTGGACATGCAGGACTTTGTGTCCATTTAAAAAAAACAAAAAACGCGTTCAACGCGGAGACCACGACTGCCAGGTTTCCGTCTCCTGTCCAGTCTCTCCAGTCCACAAAGCGGAGACCAGGTGCAAGTGTGAACCTGCCCTCATCACCAGACTAGCATTAACCCCTTCTTACATCTGTAAATTTCTTCCGATTCTGGACTTCGGAGACCATTGTTGGTCCTAATCAGTGATTGACAGCTATCTCTATATGCAGTCCCTGGACAGAACCAACCACTGTACACTTGAGCATAGAAATACCATGTATGTAATAAAAATACAAGTTTATACTCTACAGTTTCCTGCACAATGTTAAATCAATCTGCTCAGCTCAATGCTGCTGTATAAGGCATCAAAGGTGGTAGGTCTTTTATTATTTAGGCCCCTGGTAAAAATAAAAAGTGCTGCAGATTATTCACTCATATGAGGTTTGGAGCCAAGAGGCAGGAACCTACTTTAATTGTAATAATAATAATAATAATAATAATAATAATAATAATAATAATAAATGTTATTTATATAGCATCAACATATTCCGCAGCTCTGTACAATTTGTAGGGTTCAAATACAGACAGAAAGATACATTACAAAGAAAGTCATTTCACACAATGGGACTGAGGGCCCTGCTCGCAAGAGCTTACAATCTATGAGACCCTTATAAGACCTTCCCTCCAATGTGTCAGCTTCTCCATGTAACACTTGTGAGACTTCTAAAAATCTTCTTGTAGCCTTCTAGTGTCCTTCATTGTCATTATCTAATCCATGTATAATTGTCCATTCAGATACTTCACTGAACAAGCCATGTTTTTCTAATTAACTCCTCTGGATAGGAAACACTGTTCTCTTTTATTTTAATGAAAAGATGTTCAGTTTTTTTTTTTGTTTTTTTTACTGTTTCGTAGAGAATTTCAATTAATGCATTTCACTGTATTTTAATTCTTGTTTTCAAACCAAATCTTAGACAGTATTTGTACTTGCGGGATATCATTTCAGATTTCTTTGAATCTGTCACATGGGAAACAGAGAAAACAATTGAATTGTCTCGTATGATTATTTTTTCCAACTCTATTTTTTGGAGCGGGGTGTCATTCTTTGACGTTATGCCGCCACAGCATAGCTATGAACCAAATGGCATTTGAAGCTTCGCATGGTTCATTAATTGAGTTCAACAGCAGGAAAGGCTGCGGCAATCAGTCAAGAAACAAATATCATTACAGTCAGCCTCAATTCCCATTATAAAGGTCTCCACATGAACTTTTCCAGTTAAAAAGTTAAGAAAACGGCATGAAAATGATGAGAGATTATAGTCAAGACAATTACAAAACACTATGTTTCAGTATGCTAAGAAATTTACATACTTAAGACTGAACAGTATGATAGACGAGGGATATTAGCAGGGTTATTGGCAAATGAATAAAATCTAGAAATTACTATCACATATTAACTGGTTTTACCTAGTAAAGCATGCATATTAAATTTCATATGTTGCTTTTCACATCCATGCAAGTGTAGCTGAGCTTGGTACTATGGCTCTGCCCATTCAGGTAAATGGAACTAAGTATGTTTGATCTTCAGAACTTGGCACAGCAAAATTCATAGGCTTTCATGTGCCAGGTATTACAGTAAAGGAGAAAAGATGTTTCAGTGATCCTTTAGTTGAATCTTTCATACACCGGTAGCCTGAAGATAGGCCATACATGTCATATTGTGTAAAACCCATTAAGGTCGGGGCCCCACGGGCTGGAAACCCCGCAATTTGGCTGCGGCAGAAATGCCTCTCCTGGGCTCCAGTGCACTCCCCACTGCTGTCGGCCATCTTCAATGACGGAAGAGACGTCACTTGAGCCAGTCTTGCATTGCAACACATAACAATGCAAGCCTGGCCCATGTGACGTCTATGACGTCACCAAGTAGGCCCAAAGCCTTCCATAGCCCAGGAGACATAAGTAAGGGTGCATTCACACTGAGTAAACGCTAGCTTATTCTGAACGTAAAACATGTTCAGAATAAGCGGCGTCTAAAGCAGCTCCATTCATTTCTATGGGAGCGGGGATACGAGCGCTCCCCATAGAAATGAATGGGCTGCTTCTTTCACTGCGAGCAGTCCCATTGAAGTGAATGGGGAGTGCCGGCGTATACGGCAAGCTCTGCTCATGCCGGAGCGTACACGCCGGCACTCCCCATTCACTTCAATGGGACTGCACGGAGTGAAAGAAGCAGCCCATTCATTTCTATGGGGAGCGCTCGTATCCCCGCTCCCATAGAAATGAATGGAGCTGCTTTAGACGCCGCTTATTCTGAACGTGTTTTACGTTCAGAATAAGCTAGCGTTTACTCAGTGTGAATGCACCCTAACACTGTTTTTTTTATGCTCCCTCACCTCTCCTACCCCTCCAATCATTATACTTGGGGGTCTGAAAAAAAACAAAAAAAAAACAAGTATAATGATAGCAGTGAATGTGGGGTCTGCGGGCCCATGGATCATTTACAGCTACCTCTGCAGAAGTGGAAGCGCCGGCGGCCCTGAGCAGGAGCAAGGATCAGTAAGTAAATAGGGCCCGTTACCTGTTGGAGTTACTCCAGCATGTAACAGCCTAATAAAAAAATAAATAAATAAATAAAAAAAATTAAATAAATAAATAAAATCTGCAGCGGCGGTGGCTGCTGATGGGCACCCTAATATTCCGAGCCCTGTGGAAGTTGCTACCGCTGCTACCCGATCAGTTACACCCCTGAATGCATGTCTTAAATACAGTAGCCCATGCCTTTTTTAGGCAACCCGTGAAACTGACACCAAAGGTGGTGGAATAAACTTCAATGGGGCAGCACTGCAGTCTCTAAACCAGCCACTACAGTTTGTACAGTGAATGCTCAGGGAGCATGCTGTCCTGTGGATAAGTTCTTTAAACAAAAGTATGAAGAAGTATATTTTTTCATCATGTTATGTAGTAGTTCAGATTCAAAGTGCACATGTACCTTTAATAGGTGATCAACAGCTATTCATCTTGCATTTTACCAGCTAGAAGATTTTATGTCATTTTATGTTTTCATGTGTCAACTGCATCTTTAAATAAAGGTTAAAGTTACAAAGAAGGAATTGTGGAATTAAATATAGGTTGAGCGCGAACACTTGGTGATCAGACTATAACAATAGCGTTTACGGTTTTCTTTCATTTAGTTAATGCTAACATGACATTTGATGCACAATTAATATATATGTGGATGATTCTTTTATGTATAACCAGAAAGCATGTAGCTTTTACTAATGTACTTACCAAAGTAATTCCATAGTTCACACATGGTTCACTGAACAGTGCTCTGGTAATTTGCTTTCACCCACTTGCTACTTAGAAACTACTAACTTTATATGATTTTAAGAACAATTTCAGGCCACGGCCCCAAATTGTGAAAACAGCAATGCCTAATCCCATCTACACATTGCAGAAAAAATCGGCAGCGGAAAAAATGGGATTTTAATTACGCTCCTGTTTTTGAAAATTTAAGCATGTCAATCATACCCGTGGAAACGCTGGGGTTTTCCATATAATAGGGGCAGAAAGTCCACTGAGGATGGTAAATTTAAGATCCGAGGCTACCCCAATAAGAACTGAATAGACAGAAGGTAAAATGTTTAAATAGAAATGAGATATGAATGACCACAATAATAGAGAACAGCATTGCAGAATCCCATTCATATTTAACTAAGGTGATGTGAGTTTGTGTATCTCTCTATCTTATAAAAATGAATTCTTGTAGGCAATATTATACATAAACATTGGACAGTATTGTCTATGGCTACAGTACAAGTACCAGAATTTCAAATTAATCTACTAGTACTATTCGGGGATAGTCAATCCCTGACAAGTACCAGAGCCTATCACACGGGCTCTGGGAACTGTGGTTATAACTAGAGATGAGCGAGTAGTACTCGATGGAGTAGGTATTCGATCGAATACTACAGTATTCGAAATACTCGTAATCGATTGAGTACCACTCGCTATTCGTATGTAAAAGTTCGATGCTGAACCAGCATTGATTGGCCGAATGCTATACAGTCGGCCAATCAACGCTGGTTCTTTTCCTACCTTTAGAAGTCTTTTCCATGCAGCTTCCCCGCGACGTCTTCCGCCTCTGAATTCACTCTGCCAGGCATCGGGCCTGGGCAGAGCTTAACTGCGCATGTCCGCTTGTAGTGCGGGCATGCGCAGTCAGCTCTGCCCAGGCCCGATGCCTGGCAGAGTGAATTCAGAGCTGGAAGATGCCGCGGGGATGCTGCAAGGAGAAGACTGCTCGGAGGATCCAGCCTGACCCTCACTCGTGGACTTGGTAAGTATAATTTGATCGAACGTTGCCTACCCCTGAAACGAGCATTTTCCCCCCATAGACTATAATAGGGATCGATATTCAATTCGAGTAGTTGAATATTGAGGGGCTACTCTAAACGAATATCGAACCTCGAACATTTTACTGTTCGCTCATCTCTAATTATAACCACACCACGTCAGCCTGAAATCTAGGTAGCTAATCATCCTCCTGATGAGTTTTTTAGTGAAACACGTTGAGGAGAATAGGCCAGTTATCTGAGACATTTAAGTAGGTGGGATCAGCTCTGCAAGGGTAGTGACTAGCTATCGGTGCATGCAGATCGCACAAATGTATCTGATGGATTGACCCGCGGCATGCAATATTTCCGTGCTACCCTCACCTAGGAATCAATAGCTAGAGCTATTATCGTGTTCTTCCCCTACGGTCTTTTACTTGTATCTTTTTGGCCACCTTACAGACAAGCTCAAACAGCACCTTGCTTAGTCTCTTATTAGTGATAGGTCCACCCTCGTATTGTGTAGGAGTCAGAACAATATATTTAGCTCCTTCATTCCATTCAGACATAGGGTTGGAAGACGGACTCTGGGGCTAGCGTGGTTTGTTGTTATACCCAAGAACCAACATTCAGGGGAATTTTTAATTTTATTTTTGGGAATGAATCTAACAATTTTAGACAGAATATTAAGTTATGTTTTTATTACATTTAGTCTAGTGGGAACCCTATGGTGTGCGTGAGAATATTTAGCCATTCATGAACCCTAACAATACTATATTTTGTTGTAAAACTGCTTTTATTCCACATTTTATACAAGCCTACTGCTTTGCTTGACTTGTTTTGATTTGCTATCATGTTTGACATTTTAAAGATAGAAATTCTAGAAACTTCAGGACATCGCTATGCTATACGCAATTCAATGTGTTATTGTAATGTACTATCATTATATCATCATTCTTGTAGAATGTAATAACAAGGACAGTCTGAGTTCAAATACCTTTTATTTGATAATTTCATCCTTAAAAGGACAATTGTTGTCCGGGTGGTCAGCACATTTTTTATCTAGCGAGTGTGAAAACCTTGGTAGACATTGTAGAAGGTAATAGCATTTCTGTGATTTGCACCTGTTATATTGCTAAGTGACATTTACCACGAGATCACCTAATGTCTGTCGATTACGTTTGACATTTCACTCCCTTGCTATGAATGTTACCTCTAAAGCAACACAACATTATTTTCAACAATATTTTCAAAGCTATATTGATTAAAGTCACCTGCAAACATTGCAGCGAGTCTGCGAACTAGAGCGTCCACAAAAGGCAATGTTTCCTAATTTAGTCCTATAACCAGCATGTGGACGAAGCCAACAATTTACATTTGCGTGAAGTTCTTTATACAGAAAGGATTCATAGAAACAAGCCCTGTTTTCATGGCTTTTCCTAGCCTCACAGGGATTGACTCTCTTCCACTTGGCAGAATTTTCTAAATTTACAATCTGTTTTCTTTGTCTGAAGAAAAATAGGAGACAGTCTGTTAATATGGATCGGAAACATACAGTAATTGCTGGAGCTTTCATGAGCACTAGTTGCCTAAAGTAAAGTAAAACCTCAAACCAAATGGTGTAACGTGTAACCTTATAGACTATAAAAGCAAGGAATTGTATGACTTCAAGTATGAATATACCAGTAGGATCCTTACAGTTCAGATTTTCAGCAGTAACTTCACATAGGGTCAGCTATTTGTTCTGTTTCAATCATGTAATATGTATTTTACCTTTCACATAATACAGTTGGATCCTTGAAGTAACGCTTTTTGAGGAGCTTCCTAGCTACTGTGAATATTATCTGCAGGGGAGAATGACTCCCTATTACTGAATTTGCCATGTTTCTGACACTATAGTCTAGTCTACTGGTAGATCGCAAAGGACGTATGGGTCGATTGTGGGATGCAGGGATCCTCGGTGTCTGCTTGTTCACAGTGCAGGCTGAGTCACCTCTGGACACTGGCAGGTGGGGCTGCCGCAGCTCCAGCCTGCCAGTGTCCAGAGATAACTCTCAGCCTGCGCTTTGAACAAACAGACACCGGGGATCCCTGGGCGGCCACAGAACGCCGCTTACTCTTGCTCTCACGATCTGCATGGCCCCGCCCACATGCCCGGCCCCGCCCACAGACATGCCCAGCCCACCCACAAGCCCATCTGCCCCGCCCATAGACCAGCCCCGGCTCCGCCCACAGGCCCACCCCAGCCCCGCCCTAGTAGATCTTTTGCCTTGGTCAGCTAATAAAGTAGCTCACACGCTGAAAAAGTGTGAGCACCCCTGGTCTAGAACAAGTAGTGACAAACTACAGATCCAAACAGGGTCGTAACTAACAGCGGTAGAGGATACCACAGGGCCTGGGACATTAAGGGGCCCGGTGGCAGCCGCTACTTCTGTAGATTATTATTTTTTTTTAATAGGTAGTAGTAGTAACTCCAGCAGGTAACGGACCCTATTTACTTACTGATCCTGGCTCCTGCTCACGGAGCAAAAGGCTGTGAGTAGATGCCGGGATCAGTAAGTGAGGCCATGGGCTTGTGATCCCACAAACACTATCAGTATTCCCATGCCAGAAATTCACCACGGGGCCCCACTATTCCTAGTTACGCCTAGGCATGCCCAAATGGGTTATGGTAGTGTTCAGCCAATGACTGTCCTCCTGCTCCATGATGCTACAGTTGTGGTAGTCTCCAGTTTGATAATTTTTTAGCTATTTTTTATTAGAAACAAAAGAGGCTGAGAAGAAAAATGCACAAACAATTTTGTATTATTATATGATTATATTAATTATGTTATAATTATACATTAGATTGCTATATATCTAATGTTAATATTTACTTTACCTGTGCCAAATAAATTCAGGATTTTTCTTTACCCCCGGCCTCATGTACATTAAAATGGTTGTGCCATGGATGTTTTCTTAAAGTCTATCGCACGTATGTTTAAGAACAATCAAAGTCAATGGACACATTTATATGTCTGCATTTTAAATAGCCCGCAAATAACCTCCATTAATTTGTCTTATATTTGACTGTTTTACAAGTCTGTGGGTCCTTTTTTAGCGTCTGTCAAAACAGATTGGCATCCAAGTGAAGGCCATTAAAATTGGATCAGTGGGTTTGGTCAGCAAAAAGACCAATGAAGTTTATCTGTTTTTATTGGAATTTAAAAATTGACAGACAGAAAATGCACGAAAAAGTGACTATTTCAGCCATTTGTAACATCCATTTTTTGAACATTTGTGTGCACAGGGCATAAAGGTAGTAGCAGAAGTCCATTTACTGTAGATTCTGTAATTCAGCATCTGTAATTCCATTGTATGGAATGTATGAAGTTTCTGCAATGAATCTGTTGCATGTGAATATACCCCTATACGCACTGCGTAACTGAGTACTACATGTGTGTGTGTTTATGCTTATACATCTATTGTACAGGATTTTTAAAGCCATTTATACCTTTTGTTCAGAAAGACTATTTCCCAACACATTAACAAAAATAAGATAAGAGTTTTTCACTGATCTGTAAGACTCAATTAAAGAAATTCCCCTTTATTTCTTCTTATAACTAAGAACATCAGTCCAAATAAAGACGTCATTTGTATACAGATTTAATTGTGACATTTTTCTCCAAGTCTGTTACATTGGCTTTTCTAGGAGTCAGCAATGTATAGACTTCCTTGTGAATAGAGTTGTTTATTCTACATAAGAGATAACATACTGTATAGCTTGCTCTATTTCTCATGTCATGGGTACGTGACGGTGTTTAATGAAAGCGCAGAACCTCTGAGCTCAGCATCAGTAATTCATTTGCAACTCTATTGTATGATTTTCATTAGACATCTTTTGTATTAACTTTCTTTCTATCATGTTATTTATTGCCTTTGCTTTTATTGTATTTTGTTTTCATTGGCAGACTTGCCATGTAGTTGTATATGCACAGCCCATATATACACTACTTATAAATACAGTCCTATGAAAAAGTTTGGGCACCCCTATAAATCGTAATCATTTTTAGTTCTAAATATTTTGGTGTTTGCAACAGCCATTTCAGTTTGATGTATCTAATAACTGATGGACACAGTAATATTTCAGGATTGAAATGAGGTTTATTGTACTAACAGAAAATGTGCAATATGCATTAAACCAAAATTTGACCGGTGCAAAAGTATGGGCACCTCAACAGAAAAGTGACATTAATATTTAGTAGATCCTCCTTTTGCAAAGATAACAGCCTCTAGTCGCTTCCTGTAGCTTTTAATCAGTTCCTGGATCCTGCATGAAGGTATTTTGGATCATTCCTCTTTACAAAACAATACAAGTTCAGTTAAGTTTGATGGTTGCCGAGCATGGACAGCCCGCTTCAAATCATCCCACAGATGTTCAATGATATTCAGGTCTGGGGGTTGGGATGGCCATTTCAGAACATTGTAATTGTTCCTGTGCATGAATGCCTGAGTCGATATGGAGCGGTGTTTTGGATCATTGTCTTGCTGAAATATCCATCCCCGGTGTAACTTCAACTTCGTCACTGATTCTTGAACATTATTCTCAAGAATCTGCTGATACGGAGTGGAATCCATGCGACCCTCAACTTTAAAAAGATTCCCGGTGCCGGCATTGGCCACACAGCCCCAAAGCATGATGGAACCTCCACCAAATTTTACAGTGGGTAGCAAGTGTTTTTCTTGGAATGCTGTTTTTTTTGGACGCCATGCATAACGCCTTTTTGTATGACCAAACAACTCAATCTTTGTTTCATCAGTCCACAGGACCTTCTTCCAAAATGAAGCTGGTTTGTCAAAATGTGCTTTTGCATACCTCAGGCGACTCTGTTTGTGGCGTGCTTGCAGAAGCGGCTTCTTTCTCATCACTCTCCCATACAGCTTCTCCTTGTGCAAAGTGCGCTGTATTGTTGACCGATACACAGTGACACCATCTGCAGCAAGATGATGCTGCAGCTCTCTGGAGGTGGTCTGTGGATTGTCCTTGACTGTTCTCACCATTCTTCTTCTCTGCCTTTCTGATATTTTTCTTGGCCTGCCACTTCTGGGCGTAACAAGAACTGTCCCTGTGGTCTTCCATTTCCTTACTATGTTCCTCACAGTGGAAACTGACAGGTTAAATCTCTGAGACAACTTTTTGTATCCTTCCCCTGAACAACTATGTTGAACATTCTTTGTTTTCAGATAATTTGAGAGCGGGCTGTCCATGCTCGGCGACCATCAAACCTAACTGAACTTGAATTGTTTTGTAAAGAGGAATGGTCCAACATACCTTCATCCAGGATCCAGGAACTGATTAAAAGCTACAGGAAGCGACTAGAGGCAACAGGAGGATCTACTAAATATTAATGTCACTTTTCTGTTGGGGTGCCCAGACTTTTGCACCGGTCAAATTTTGGTTTAATGCAGATTGCACATTTTCTGTTAGTACAATAAACCGCATTTCAATCCTGAAATATTACTGTGTCCATCAGTTATTAGATATATCAAACTGAAATGGCTGTTGCAAACACCAAAATATTTAGAACTAAAAATTATTAAGATTAATAGGGGTGCCCAAACTTTTTCATAGGACTGTATATTGGCTTGGTTAATAGAATGATCCCTTAATAATGACAATTAAACTGTCCTATTCTGCTCTAGAGAGTAAAACATTGACTTTTTATGATAACATGTATCATTAGTGCATACAGGGCTGAGATATTATATGAAGGACCAGTATTAGAGTTACTATTTAAAGCGTTGTCCCATGAAAATTATTTATCTTCTTTCCATTGCTGATCTATGTGGGTCTGACCACTGAGACCTGATCCTAAGAATAGCAGTGTCTTATTCATGTGCAGAAGGTAGAGGATGATACAGAATGCGCCTCCCTGATTCATTCATGGTCCAAAATTTACAATCCAATAATAGCGCCATTTCTTAAAACAAAAATTTGTGGCACTCACAGTTGTCATGCCAATCCTCCATTTCTGAATAGTGGACACTCATTCGCAGCTCCCTGCCTAATCATATGACACAATGGTGGGCCGTCCCATGCATCTCTCATGCCATGGGTTGTGATGAAGAGCCGCCAAATGACTATGGGGTGGAAAACGCCCTTGCAAATACAAATACACAATGTTTCATATATGAAAAAAAACCCAAACATCCGATTTCAGTTGTTTTTTTGATTTTTTTTGCTGTGGTGCGCATGAGTTGCTCCAAAAGTAGCTCACTGAGGCTCTGTCGCCCAAGGATCCACCCAAACGTGGTCTTCCCTGTACCAAGGGTTTAGTGTCCTAAATAGCCCTCTTTTAATGCCATCTGTACCCATGACATAAATGAAAAACCTTATTAATTTAATAATGGCATGGATGACCCTTACTACAGGTCTATATTGGACACTAAACTCCTGGTCCACAAGGACCCATGGGTGGTTTTATTCCCCATATCAACCTGACAGATTCCCAAAGGATGTTGTGAAATTACAAACCAACTTTGCATCTTACATCACATGTACACACCTTAATGTCCTTTTTTGCAATAATTAAACCATTTATTTTGACATGCTACAAAGGTGTAAAGCAAGTACAAGCACCCACCACCTAGTACTTTTGTTTTAGAACCTGTTTGTAAATTCTTCTTACCATCGCTTTAATCCAACACAATGCTGAAAGACTCCTGAGCATCTCTAGGAACCAAATACAGGTAGTCCTCGACTTACGATGTTGATCCGTTCCTATGCGGCGTCGTAAAGCGGTTTTCGTCGTAAGTCAGAAACATACGTAACTGTACTATATACAGTACAGTACAGCCTTCATTCCGAGCCACTGCACGTACTGTACAGGGAGAGCTGGCAGCTTGCGTTTATGCGGGAGCTGACTTTTTCGCATAGGAATGCATTGACCAGCGTTGATTGGCCAGTGTACTGCATTCGGCCAATCAACGCTGGGGGTCTGTGAGGAGGCAGAGTTTAAGATTGGACCACAATGGAGACTGCTGTGATCCAATCTTAGACTCCGCCTCCTCACAGACGAGCCTCCGGCAGAACTAGCGTTGATTGGCCGAATGCTGTACACTGGCCAATCAACACTGGTCAATCGAATCTTTACTGCGAATAGCAATAGTATTCCAATGAGTACTTGATTGAATACTGCTCGCTCATCTCTAGTCATAACCACGAAACGTCATAACCGAGGACTACCTTGTACTGCTTTTATTCTATAAGGTACCATTGTGACTATATCTGGCGTATGGCATCCAGATTTGGCCACCAGTTCATGAATGAAATGAGTATGCAGTATGGAAGATCTCACGTATGAAGATAAGTTATAACCTAAATTTAGTTTAATTAATTTAGTCTATAGAAAATAAGGCTGAGGGAAATATGATATCTTTATACAAATAAGTACAGTCCTATGAAAAAGTTTGGGCACCCCTATTAATCTTAATCATTTTTTGTTCTAAATATTTTGGTGTTTGCAACAGCCATTTCAGTTTGATATATCTAATAACTGATGGACACAGTAATATTTCAGGATTGAAATGAGGTTTATTGTACTAACAGAAAATGTGCAATATGCATTAAACCAAAATTTGACCGGTGCAAAAGTATGGGCACCCTTATCATTTTATTGATTTGAATTCCCCTAACTACTTTTTACTGACTTACTGAAGCACAAAATTGGTTTTGTAACCTCAGTGAGCTTTGAACTTCATAGCCAGATGTATCCAATCATAAGAAAAGGTATTTAAGGTGGCCAATTGCAAGTTGATCTCCTATTTGAATGTCCTCTGAAGAGTGGCATCATGGGCTACTCAAAACAACTCTCAAATGATCTGAAAACAAAGATTGTTCAACATAGTTGTTCAGGGGAAGGATACAAAAAGTTGTCTCAGAGATTTAACCTGTCAGTTTCCACTGTGAGGAACATAGTAAGGAAATGGAAGACCACAGGGACAGTTCTTGTTAAGCCCAGAAGTGGCAGGCCAAGAAAAATATCAGAAAGGCAGAGAAGAAGAATGGTGAGAACAGTCAAGGACAATCCACAGACCACCTCCAAAGAGCTGCAGCATCATCTTGCTGCAGATGGTGTCACTGTGCATCGGTCAACTATACAGCGCACTTTGCACAAATAGAAGCTGTATGGGAGAGTGATGAGAAAGAAGCCGTTTCTGCATGTACGCCACAAATAGAGTTGCCTGAGGTATGAAAAAGCACATTTGGACAAGGCAGCTTCATTTTGGAAACAAAAATTGAGTTGTTTGGTTATAAAAAAAAGGCGTTATGCATGGCGTCCAAAAAGAAACAGCATTCCAAGAAAAACACATGCTACCCACTGTAAAATTTGGTGGAGGTTCCATCATGCTTTTGGGGCTGTGTGGCCAATGCCGGCATCGGGAATCTTGTTAAAGTTGAGAGTCGCATGGATTCCACTCAGTATCAGCAGATTCTTGAGAATAATGTTCAAGAATCAGTGATGAAGTTGAAGTTACGCCCGGGATGGATATTTCAGCAAGACAATGATCCAAAACACCGCTCCAAATCCTCAGGCATTCATGCAAAGGAACAATTACAATGTTCTGGAATGGCCATCCCAGTCCCCAGACCTGAATATCATTGAACATCTGTGGGATGATTTGAAGCGGGCTGTCCATGCTCGGCGACCATCTAACTTAACTGAACTTGAATTGTTTGTCCAAAATACCTTTATCCAGGATCCAGGAACTGATTAAAAGCTACAGGAAGCGACTAGAGGCTGTTATCTTTGCAAAAGGAGGATCTACTAAATATTAATGTCACTTTTCTGTTGAGGTGCCCATACTTTTGCACCGGTCAAATTTTGGTTTAATGCATATTGCACATTTTCTGTTAGTACAATAAACCTCATTTCAATCCTGAAATATTACTGTGTCCATCAGTTATTAGATATATCAAACTGAAATGGCTGTTATAAACACCAAAATATTTAGAACTAAAAATGATTAAGATTAATAGGGGTGCCCAAACTTTTTCATAGGACTGTAAATGGTTCTGAATCCTGATAAAACACATAGCAATAAATTATTGGTTCTGTGTACCAAGTTAGGCTCCATTCACACAGAGTAACGCCAGGCGTCATTTGTGTGTAATTTGTGTGTCTTTTACGGCCGTCATAAAACGTTTACATAGAGTTCTATAGGAAAAGACGTCCCGTAATTTACGGCCGTCATTTACAGCCGTCATTGTAAAGACGGCCGTAAATGACGGCCGTAAATGACGGATGTCTTTTCCTATAGAACTCCATGTAAACGTTTTATGATGGCCGTAAAAGACACACAAATTACACACAAATGACGCCTGGCGTTACTCTGTGTGAATGGAGCCTAAGGAATACAAGGTCACTGCTTATGGATAAAGGAAGTGCAATATTGTGTCATAGAAAAAAGGTCACACTAACCCAATACCAGATGATACATGGCTGTGCGGGATGCCGACAGGCTTCATTGCAGTACATCATAGAAAGAGCACGGATGCAAAATGCTAATAAAACATCCACTCACATACCTACAATCCGTAAGAGGGATGGCGGCCAGTATAACACATACACACAGATAAAAGTCTCACAAGGGGCTGGTCACATAACACTGTGAGGCCCACAGCCTATTGGTCACATCCTACACTATTCAATCAGGTGAGCTGTTCAGCACCTCCATACATACACCCCACTAGGATCAGAACCTTGCACACATAACAGGGCCTGGCTACATCCTGCAAAAAAATGTAAGAAAAAAAGTGAGGTATTAGTCAATATTTTGGCCAAAATACACAAGCTTACAAGCCATCATCTAAGTTCCTTAGATCATTGCCAGTCCCTAACTAATAAGAATGAATTGAAGGTGTGTGAGGGGATGTTTTATTAGCATTTTGCACTTTTGCTTTTTCTATCATGTATTGCGTTGGAGCCTGTCTGCATTCTGCATAGCCATGTTTCATCTGGTAAGTGTGGCCTTTTTTCTGTGATATACTTTTTGTATAGCCTGTAAAACATTGTGAAAATCTGTGGACTTTCTGTGAAAACTGCTGCCGGAGAAACTGCGATGTGTTACTGCCACAGTTTTTCCCACAGCGCTTTTTTGCTGTGGCCTGCTACGTGGGGCCTTAATCTAAGGCTAAGGCCCCACATTGCGGAAACACAGGGTTTTTTTGTTGCAGATTTTGCTGAGTTTCTTTGAGCCAAAGCCAAAAATGGCTACAAAAGGAATGGGAAATATATAGGAAGTTGATATTCTTCTACTTACTGCTCAATCCTCACCTGTCTTTGGCTCAAAAAAATGCAACAAAATCTGCAACAAAAAAAACTTGCGTTTCTGCAACATGGGGCCTTAGTCTAAAGGTTTGATCAGACCTAGGAGTATGAAATGTATGGAGAAAGCAACTGCACTAAATTTGGAAAAGGAGTCCAAGGGCCCCAATTCTTTTGATAGGTATCAATCCCAGTGATGAGACTCAACACCTATTACTCACTTACAGCATAAACTATGGCTATACCAAAAAGTATAAGATGGGAATATTCCTTTAAAAATACGGCTAACAGCCTAAAAGAAAAGACCAAGGTCTCACATAGCAAAATGCAACAAAAATGCATCAGAAAAAAATGCATCAGAAACACATTGTGTTTTCTTTCTCAGTCTTTTTTATTGCATCTTCGCAGAGTTTGCCTCTTTCTGCCACTATTATACCTGTACTAAAAATCAGCAGCGTATAACTGATATGTTGCAATTTTCCAAAACACTTTTGTTTTGGAAACACAGCTTTTAAGCTGCGGATTTTTTTTTCTGCAATGTGTGAATGGGAATAGCCAGTCTTCCTATTACTCTGCACTTTAGTGTTTTTGTTAGTTTGACTTTATTTTCAATAAAAAGAGAATTTGAAAGAAAGGAATAGCCAGAATCCCATTGACTTTGCAGGTACGGTAAAACACAACTGCATTTTTGTAACGTGGGGCTTCAGTCTAAGACTATAGATTTCCTTACTCTGATTTCAATATTAATTTATCCTATAAAATATCTTTAATCTGTCATCTATATATGCCAAACAAAGGAATGCATTATGTACACATATCATGTAATGTATCATTTTTCTTGACAGAGGATCAAAGCTTTTTATGCACAAGTGAAGAGTACATGTTTGCAGCAAACAGTTTCTATTTGTTTTGTGATCATTGCGTTGTAATGTAATGCTCACAGATGTGCAATATTATAGTAATATATATATAACATGTACAAATATCCTATAAACATTGTTATATTAATTACACAATTGGCTCCAGATTTAATAATAGCAGTACATAGACAGCAGTCTAGAATTCATCCCTGCTTTTATATCACATATGGCATGAGATCAACATAAAACAGTGTTTCATCACTGTAACGTGATCATTTACAGAGTTTACAGAGTTCCATTTTAGCTTCTTGATTTAATTAAAGTCGATTTTTTTTTTTTGCGCTATGTCATTTTAAAGCCCACTGCAAATCAGATTTGAATGGCAATATCATATCACAGATGCTGAGACATCTGCTGCCTATTTTGGATACGGGTCTGCAACGCCACCCTTCCCTCTGTTGTGCTGGCTATTGGCTGCAATGCTCTGTCAGAATGAAATACCTCTATCTGCTTAGACGATTCTGTCATTTTATGATCTAGTATTTGATGGCATCAAATGTTAAACTGAATGAAAGTTATTGACCGGTGAGGCTCAACTACCAACCTTGTGCATTGAAAATGATTTTTAATTACAAACTCTGGGGAGCCCGGACAAAGAAGACACGCTCTGCCGGCCAAACCCCAACGGGTATTTATGAGCGCGCTGGAAACTTTCTATTGCTATATGATTAGCTTGCAGTTCTACCAGCCTGTAATAAAAGCATACCTCTGTAAGGTAGAAGACTGCTGTGAACTACTTTCGAATTACTCCCTTGCTTCACTGGGAATCGAATGTGGATATCCAACATAAATCCCTATTTTCCCTCAGTAATGTAGTGGCCATGAATCACAATGTCACGCTAAACCGATCATAATCTAACACTTCACGCCTCAGCCAACAGTTTGATTTGTCTGGGGAAGAAGCATAGAAATAGCCAATGGCATTGATTCCCTGCAGGGAAAGATGTATGTGTCCTCGGTGGACGACTTTTTATTTTTATTAATAATAATGATTGCCTTTCTATATTACCATCTTAAAATGTAAGGTTTAATATATCTGTAGAATAATCCAGCTCTTCGAATATATTACTAAGGAACCACAATAATGGGATTTTCTTTTTTTCCAAAATAAAGAAATAATACTACCTCTTTAGTAACCTCTAGCTCTGCGAGCAGAGAAGATCAATCTGTAGCCATGCCTGATTGGCGACTGGCACCTAAAAAAAAAACATTTAAAAAATGAACAAGTAATATTTATTTATTTATTAATTGTATGCTGGTATTAAATCTGAATAAAATCACTTTAAGGCGGGGGAGTGGTGTAAACATCGCAGTTTAACCGCGGCGCAAAAGCTGTATCCTGTATCTTGTGAATTCCGTCCACACATTGCAGAAAAATACGTGAAGGAAAGGCTGCGATTTCCAAAACCATTGTGGTTTTGGAAAATCACAGCATGTCAATTATACCTATGGAAACGTCAGCGGTTTCTCTATAGGTATAATGGAAGAGGAAAGTCCACAGAAGAAACCTCTGCAGACTGTCTGGGAAAAGTGCTGCTGAAAAAACTGTGATGTGTTGCTGATTTTTCCAGCGTTTTTTTTTTTTTTGCTGCAGCCTGCTATGTGGGGCCTTAGCCTCAATTACTTTTTACTAATAATAATCTTTATGAAAGCTGTCATCCTGATTTTCCAGATTCCTGAACCTAGTTATTAAGCTATTTGTTTTTATATTGCTGATTATCAAGAATCAGGGAGGTAACTTGCAAAATCTTTACTATTTATCTAATGTAGCAGGCGAGCCTGGATCCTCTCAAAAAACTTGGTTGGAGTGTGAAGTTTACCTATATACCCCCTATAACTACAATTCTGTCAAGGCATGTTTTCTACTCAGTAGTCCAGGAAAGCTGAGTAACTTTACTGGATATAAAGTGTTATTTTTGTAAAATCTGTGAATAATGAAGCATATTATACACAACTATCCAAAAAAAATAGCTAAATAGATATAAATAACAGCTTAAAGATACAGTATTTTAAATGGGCATGCTATTTAAAGGGTTTGTCCAGTTTTTTTTTCTTAATTTTCCATGTGCTCCCATACAGTATAATCCTCCTATAGTCACCCGTAAATTATATGTCCCCCTCTATCTCTCCCTCAGTTTCATATACACCCTTCATCTGCCCCCAGTTTCATGCCCCCCTCCATCTCTGCCCCAGTTTCATGTCCCCTCCATCTCTGCCCCCAGATTCATATCCCCCATCTCTGCCCCCCAGATTCATGTCCCCCCATCTCTGCCCCCAAAGTCATGGTCCCCATCTCTGCCCCCAGATTCATGTCCCCCATCTCTGCCCCCCAGATTCATGTCCCCCATCTCTGCCCCAGATTCATGTCCCCCCATCTCTGCCCCCAGATTCATGTCCCCTCCATCTCTGCCCCCAGATTCATGTCCCCCCATCTCTGCCCCCAGATTCATGTCTCCTCCATCTCTGCCCCCAGATTCATGTCCCTCCATCTCTGCCCCCATATGCATGTCCCCATCCATCTCTGCCCCCAGATTCATGTCCCCCTCATCTCTGCCCCCAGTGTCATGCCGTCCCCTCCTTCATCTGCCCCCAGTTTCATGTCCCCCCCATCTCTGCCCCCAGATTCATGTCCCCTCCATCTCTGCCCCCAGATTCATGTCCCTCCATCTCTGCCCCCATATTCATGTCCCCATCCATCTCTGCCCCCAGATTCATGTCCCCCTCATCTCTGCCCCCAGTGTCATGCCGTCCCCTCCTTCATCTGCCCCCAGTTTCACGTTCCACCTCAGTGTACACATTAAACTTACCTTCTCCTCGCTCCCCCGCCACTCTCTCCGTGCGTCTCTCTCTCTCTCGCACACAGTTGTAGGCGCGATGTGACGTCATCACATTGCGTCTACACAGCGACTAGCCGGAATGCAGCGGCAAAGCAAGGAGCTGAGCTGTGACAGCTCCTTGCTTTAGTCGCAGATCTGAGTTAAGTGCACGGGCATTAATTCTGGATGAGCGGGGCTGCTGCAATAGGTGAGCGGCCACCCACGCGCGCACCCTATTGGGAACAGTGGTCCCCTAGCCAACTCCCCAAATGAAATACCAAAAGCAGATGTGAACCAGGACTCAGTCTACAGTCCTTTCTCCTCCATCTCCTGTCCCAATCTGGCCACCAGTCACTTTAATGAAACCCTTTAAAGTGCATTGTATGAGGTGGCTCCCCCACAAACACATTTTCTTCAGCGGTGCTCTAGGTGTGCTGAAATTCTTTGGAGAAAATCATGTACATCTGCAAATTTCCTCCACTTCCAATTTATTCTTAAAACATATAGTTCTGCCCTTTACCTCTCCAAACAAGCTTATTTCATCACTCTTATCTCTTCTCTCTCCAGTAACTCTAAAACGCTTTTTGAAACTTTTCACTCCTTACTCACACCCAAGTTGCAGACCCCATTCACAGACCTTAGTGCAGATGACCTGGCCACTTATTTCCATGATAAAATTGATAAAATCTGTCAGGAAATAACTGCCCTATCCCCAGAGGGCATTGATTCCCTCAACTACCGTAGTACTGATCCCCTCACCAACCGCACTTCAGACTGTTCATTCTCATCTTTTGAACCTGTTATAGAAGAGGAAGTATCTCAGCTACTTTCTTTGTCTCGCCCTGCAGTAGTGACCATTTCCCCTCACACCTTCTCCAGTCTCTGTCGCCTATTGTCACAACTTACTTTACTAAAATATTTAACCTCTCTTTCTAGAATTTTTCCATCCTCTTTCAAACATTCTGTCAAAACCCAGCTATTGGAAAAATCCTCCCTTGACCCATCCTGTGCTGCTAACTATCAACCCGTCTCTAACCTCCGCTTCTTGGAATGCTTGGCCTACTCTTATTTAATCTGCTATCTCTCTGCTAACTCTCTTCTTGACCCCTTACAATCTGGTTTTCGCGCTCTGCTCGCTACTGAAATGGCCCTCACAAAAGTCTCCAATGATCTCCAGATGGCTAAATCCAATGGTGAATTCTCTCTTCTTATTTCTTCTGGATCTTTCAGCAGCATTTGACACTGTTGACTACCAACTTCACCTCACTATGCTCCGCTCAGTCAGCCTTAAGAACAACACACTCTCCAGGTTCTTCTCTTATTTCTTAGACCGCATTTTCAGTGTATCATTTGCGGGCTCTGTTTCTTCCCCTCTTTCCCTTGCTGTTTGGGTTCATCAGGGCTTGGTCCTAGGCCCCCTGCTCTTCTCTCTCTCTACACAGCCCTCATTGGACACACCATCACCAGATTTGGCTTCAGGTACTATCTTTATGCTGATGAAACCCAATTATACACATCTTCCCATGACATCACCCCTGCACTAATATAGAACACCAGTGACTGTCTCTCTCTGCTGTTTCAAATATGTCTTCACTCTATCTGAAACTGAATATTTGAAAGACTGACCTACTGCCGTTTCCACCATCTAATAGATCTGTCCCTGATATATCCATTGCAGTTTCAGGCCTTACTATAACTCCTACACAGCCTGCCCGCTGCCTCAGGGAGGGTTGCATTTGACTCAAACCGTTCCTTCACCCCCCATATCCAACCACTCACACACAAGTGTCATCTCCACCTCAAATAGATCTCCAAAATATGCCCATTCTTTATGAGAGACACATTAAAGATACTTATTGTCGCTCTGATTCACTTTCGCCTTAACTACTGTAACTCCTTACTAATCGGCCTTCCATTTATTAAACTCTCCCCTCTACAATCTATCCTGAATGCAGCGGCCAGGCTCATCTGTCAGTGTAGACGCTACAGCGATGCCTCTGGTCTGTGTCAGTAACTGCATTGACTGCATATTCATTACAGAATCCAATATAAACCTATCACCCTCATCGACAAGGCTCTCCATAATGCTGCACCTCCCTACATTTCCTCCCATATCTTTGTCTATTGCCCAACCCATGATTTCCACTCACTCAATGACCTAAGACTAACATTCTCTATTATCTGAATCTCCCATGCTCATATCCAAGACTTCTCTCCAGTTACACAACTTGTCTGGAATGCTCTATCCATCACAATCAGATTAACTCTAAATTCCTACAGCTTCAAGTCCAAACTAAAGACACATCTTTTCAGACAGGTCTATCACTATTCCTAATGTAAATCCTTCCGTACCATCATTAAAATCCCTGAAACGAACCCTCCTCTGTTCCCGCTCCCACATTAACCCACATGATATGATGCCGTTTCAGACTAATTTTATATGTCCAGGAACCATCTGCACATTAAAGGACACGACCAGAAACAGATCATACAGTTGTATGTTTGCTTAATGATAGTAACCTCTATTACAAGATTGTCTGACCATTGTATAAGTAATGCTACCTCTGGTGCCACCCCTGCTACCTCTTGTGTCACCCTCTCTACCTCATAGATTGTAAGCTCTTGAGTAGAGATGAGCGAACACTGTTTGGAACAGCCGTTCCGAACAGCACGCTCACTGCACACTCCCAAAGAAATGAATGGAAGCGGGGGGTTAAGCGGCCGGCCGCCGGCAAAGTCTGCGTGCCAGGTGCTTCCATTCATTTCTATGGGAGCGTGCTGTTCGGATCGGCTGATCCGAACAGTGTTCGCTCATCTCTACTCTTGAGAGCAGGGCCCTCAGTCCCATTGTGTGAAGTCAATATTTCTTTGTAATGTATCTTTTTGTCTGTACTTGAACCCTACAAATTGTACAGTGCTGCGAAATATGTTGGCGCTATATAAGTAAACTATATTGTCAATTTGTACTCATTACAGGTAGTTTACTTGCTTGTGTATAAGACGTCTCAGTCTGCAAGGAGTTAAAAGCCTAGACCTCCAATGAAAACTCCAGTGAAAACCTTTATCTATAAACAAAAACATCTTAAAGCAGTGGTGGAATATTCCTAAAAAGTCTAATGCAGTAATGAACACGTCTCCTACTTTCTTACAGAAAAGTAATGATTTGTTATCACTTAACAATCCTAGGCTGAGTAGAAGTTTACAGCGGGTGCTAGAATTTGCATTTCAACTGAATTACTGCTTTATTTTTCCTTCTCTTTAGAAGGCATTGGGTTATAATTTTAAGACTTTTAAGTTTTCGAATCTTTCTCATGAGAATGTTTAAGTAAGAGAATTTATATTCCTTTGTTCCAGTTATTAAAACTTCTTTCGCAGCTTTAAGTGTCTGGCTGAGAGGCAGGTGCACTAAACCCCGTCCAGCGGGGAACCCTATACCCACACATATAAATTAGCCGTCTCCGCTCTAACTATATAGCAGTTGTGCCTTGGTTGCAGAACTGAAGTAACTTTGAGAATTAATATAATAATTTAATCTTCATTTTAAATTGCAAAACTTGTGTATTTAGCTTTTATGTTTCCAGAGTTGTTTGCATATTACAAATGTTTCTCCTATAAAACAAATGGTGCAAATTAAATTATTTAAAGGAAGTTTTAGAACATTTTTTTTATTTCCTTTAACCCCTTCCCGCCAGAGGAATTTTTGGATTTTTGTTTTTGACTTCCCACCTTCCAAACCCCATAATGTTTTTATTTTTCTGTTTACAGAGCCATATGTTGGTCAACATTTGCAGAACAAATTGTTCTTCCTGATGGTATGATTTATTATTCTGTAAAATGTATTGGGAGGCTGGAAAAAAAATTCAGATTTTTTTTTTTTTGATATGGAGAACTTCCCCCCATTGTGGTGTTTCCGGCCCGTGTGGCCTGGGCTTTAAAATGAGGATTTTTCAGATTAGCAGGCTGAGTCACAGTGTTTATTGAGAGAGGTTTTTCAGATTAGCAGCATTGTATATTGAATGAGCAATAAAAAAAAGTAATTGGCAAACTGAGATACTCTATTAACAGTCACAGATCCAACTGCTCTACTGCAAAACAGGGTTGGTCTCAGGCCCCAGGTTGTGGAAAATAGGAATTAGTCATCCCAGTAATTGGTTTTCCAGGAGTCTGTCATGAATGAACCACAGTAGGAGTTACCCCTTGACCTCTGTAGGGACCGGAACACAGAGAGGTTAAAAGACCCCCCCACCCCTCCCATACCAGTGATTTCCCAATTTCTCCACTAAGATAGGTGCAATGCAATTTTATTTACTACTGCACATGTAACGTCACACATACAGAGATAGGGAGGGAAATCATGGGTGCGGTCATGATGGAAAACCAATTACTGGTAGAACTAATTCTTACTTTCTAGGATGTACCTCATGACAGCATCACATGAGCAGTACCAAATAAGTATGCGTTCAGGTAAAGAATTGCTGCTTGGAGGACATTATGTCCAAACTGATCCATATTGAGTAACATCTGGATCACGCCCATGATCAGTTTTATGACAGCACTTAGGTGTTTGTTGTTTTGAGCACTTGTAATACTCTTTTGGAGTAGGTTTTATTGGCTATATTCTATTAAAAGTTCCATTTTAGGCCTCACATTTTTTCCAGTTTTTCCAAGTTTAATAGATCCTATCTACATACAGTGAAATCCTTGTCTTATGTCTGCCCAAGAGGATGCAATCACTGGATAGTATTTTTAGTCACCTTGATAAGGACTAGAGATGAGCGAACACTAAAATGTTCGAGGTTCGAAATTCGATTCGAACAGCCGCTCAATGTTCGTGTGTTCGAACGGGTTTCGAACCCCATTATAGTCTATGGGGAACAGATACTCGTTAAGGGGGAAACCCAAATCCGTGTCTGGAGGGTCACCAAGTCCACTATGACACCCCAGGAAATGATGCCAACACCTCTGGAATGACACTGGGACAGCAGGGGAAGCATGCCTGGGGGCATCTAACACACCAAAGACCCTCTATTACCCCAACATCACTGCCTAACAACTACACACTTTCCACATTCAAAAAAACCTCTATCAAAGTGGGAAAATACCTGGAAACCTTCTTTACTCCCCAAATGGATGGACACAAACCCCAATTTAAGCTCAACAAACAGTAACAACCACCCCTTTAAATCACGTTCCCCATGACAACCACAAATGGAATAGGCAATGGGAATTCCAAAAGCCCTCACCCTTAACTGTCATTTTGAGTGTGTGTGTGTGTGTGTGTGTGTGTGTGTGTGTGTGTGATGTGGTAAGACCTTCCAAAATTCACTTTTCTAGCCCTTAACATGAGCCCTTCCAAACAAAGTTACATGACCTTAAGCTGAGCTACCAGCAGAGATTGAGGCCCTTGGCATGAGTAGAGCCTTGCACCAGCAGTGTTTTTGGCACTTAGGGTGAGTTGAGCCTTGTACCAGCGTGTGTCCCTTAACATCAGGCGGGCCCTAAGTTCTGCGCTTTGCACAAAAGTTCCACATTAACTAGGCTGAATGGTACAAAGATTAGTAGGCCCGAGAACCAGGAACAGGTCTTGCAATGGCTGTCGGATAACGCTTAAAGCACATTGTCCACCAGCCAGTCAGCCTCTACCTCCTCTTACCCAACAGTCTTGTCCTCCTTCCACCCAAAATTCCCAATCTTCTCAGAACAATAACCCCAACTGTCCCTGCTCCCCAGAGCTGTTCTCCCTTCCTTTGACTGTACCGCAACCTGCCCCTCCATTTCGCGATTCCACGGACCTAACAGACGAGTATCTGTGTCCAGATGCTCAAACACTAGAGTCTCCTCCATTCCATCTCCGGTCGATTTGGTGGCGGATGACCAGCAACCCACCCTCATCGACGACGATGAGACGCAGTTGCTGTCAGGGCAGCCAGTTGACATGCGCATTGTGCAGGAGGAGGAGGCGAGACAGGAGTTGGAAGAGGAGGTGGTGGACGACGAGGACACCGACCCCACCTGGACAAGGCAGATGTCAAGCTGGGAAAGTAGTGTGGATGTTGAGGCAGGTGCAGCACCAAAAAGGGTAGCTAGAGGCAGAGACATGTCCAGAGGCAGAGGTCAGCTGCTTTGCCGAAGCCAGGCCAGACCCGGAATGTCCGAAGATGTTCCCTTTTGTACCCAGCCCAGAAAAACTCCCCCATCGAGGGCACGTTTCTTGAAGGTGTAGAGTTTTTTCAAGGAATGCGCCGAGGACAGATATAGTGTCGTCTACACAATTTGCCTCTCGAAATCGAGTAGGGGCCCTGAGAAGAGCAACCTGTCCACCACTTCAATGCACCGTCATTTGGAATCCAAGCAATGGAATCAGTGGCAGGCAGCAACGGCAGGACAAACGTCGCCCGCCGTTCATGCCACTGCCTCTGCTCACAGTGCTGGCGATGCACTCCAGAGGACGAGCCAGGACATCACTTCATCTGCCTCCGCCACTTTGTTGACTTCTCCCTCATCCTCCCCTGTTTCTGTCTTATCTCCTTCTCCTGCACCATCAAAGGCACCATCAGGCGCTTCTTTACAACAACCCACCATCTCTCAGACATTGGAGCGCCGGCAGAAATACACCGCTAACCACCCACCCACGCAAGCCTAGAACGCCAACATCGCTAAACTGCTGGCCCAGGAGAGGTTGGCGTTCCGGCTTGTTGAAACTCCCGCCTTCCCGGACCTGATGGCAACTGTGGCACCTCACTATGCCGTCCCTAGCCGTCTCAACTTCTCCCGGTGTGGCGTCCCCGCCTTGCACCAGCACGTGTCACTCAACATCAGGTGGGCCCTTAGTTCCGCGCTTTGCTGCAAGGTCCACTTGACCACCGACACTTGGACAAGCGCCTGTGGTCAGGGATGCTGCAGTGCTTATCTTTAATGACAGGCAGGGTGAATGTGGTGGAGTCTGTTCCCCGGGTGCAAACTGGGGTGGCCTATCTCCTCTCCCAGGCCAAAATTCATGGCAGGAGTAGACTGAAACCCTACGACGCTGCAACCTCCACCACAGCTACTAGCGGCAAACGCTAAAACACTGGTGTGGGGAGACGTCAGCAGGCGGTGCTGAAGCTCATCAGCTTGGGGGACAGACAGCACAGTGCCTCCGAGGTCAGGGATGCCATCCTGGCTGAGATGGCATTTTTTTTTCCCTGCTACACCTGGGGCCTGGCATTTTTACGCCTGTGATAATGGCTGGAACCTGGTAGCGGCTCTGGAGCTTGCCAGCCTCCAACACGTTCCATGTTTGGCCCACGTCTAACCTAGTGGTGCAAAGTTTTTTAAAAACATACCCAAATGTACCGAAGCTACTGTTGAAAATGCGGCGCTTGTGCGCCCACTTTTGCAAGTGCACAGGAGTCGCTGCTAGCCTAAAAACACTCTAGCAAGGCCTACATCTGTCCAAACACAGGCTGTTGTCCGTCATTCACACACGCTGAAACCCTGCAATACCATATCTTGAGCAGGTTGTGTGAGCTGCACAGACCTTTGATGGAGTTCCATCTACAAAACCCAAGGGTTCCTCAAAGTCAGCAACCAAAGTTTCTGCACCATGAGTTTCCAGGGGTGGCAGAGTTATGGCTAGGGGAAGAGGCATGGATAGGGATGATGTCTAGGGGCAAAAGCAGTGTGGATGTGGAGGCAAGCTAAGCAGGAAAAACTGGGGGTACAAGCTAAGGCATGGACTGGGGTGATGTCTAGGGGCAAAAGCAGTGTGGATGTGGAGGCAAGCTAAGCAGGAAAAACTGGGGATACAAGCTAAGGCATGGACTGGGGTGATGTCTAGGGGCAAAAGCAGTGTGGATGTGGAGGCAAGCTAAGCAGGAAAAACTGGGGGTACAAGCTAAGGCATGGACTGGGGTGATGTCTAGGGGCAAAAGCAGTGTGGATGTGGAGGCAAGCTAAGCAGGAAAAACTGGGGGTACAAGCTAAGGCATGGACTGGGGTGATATCTAGGGGCAAAAGCAGTGTGGATGTGGAGGCAAGCTAAGCAGGAAAAACTGGGGGTACAAGCTAAGGCATGGACTGGGGTGATGTCTAGGGGCAAAAGCAGTGTGGATGTGGAGGCAAGCTAAGCAGGAAAAACTGGGGGTACAAGCTAAGGCATGGACTGGGGTGATGTCTAGGGGCAAAAGCAGTGTGGATGTGGAGGCAAGCTAAGCAGGAAAAACTGGGGGTACAAGCTAAGGCATGGACTGGGGTGATGTCTAGGGGCAAAAGCAGTGTGGATGTGGAGGCAAGCAAAGCAGGGAAAATGGTGGCTAGAGGCAAAGGGATGTCCATAGGCAGCAAGGGCAAAGATGCAAAACTCTCCCGTTTCAAGAATTTTCCTGACTTGTTTCCCCACAAAACATTCCTGGGAGGAGGGCTGAAACACCACCCTCCTCCTCCTCCGCTGTTAGATTTACCCCAGCTACGAGCTGAAAACGCTGCAACACTGGTGTGGGGAGACGTCAGCAGGCTGGGCTGAAGCTCATCAGCTTGGGAGACGGACAGCACACTGCCTCTGAGGTCAGGGATGCCATCCTGGATGAGATGGCAATTTGTTTATCCCCGCTGCCCCTGGGGCCAGGTTTTTTAGCTTGTTGGAGGGCTCTGGAGCTTGCCAGCCTCCAACACGTTCCATGCCTGGCCCACATGTTCAATGTAGTGGTGCAATGATTTTTAAAAACATACCCCAAATTAGCTGAGCTAAGGGTGAAAGTGCGGCACTTGGACACCCACTTTCCCAAGTCTACAGTACCTGGAGCTAGCCGCAATACACTCCAGCAAGGCCTACATCTGCCTGAAGCACCTACTGTTGTGCGAGGTCACCACACGCTCTAACCCTAGATACCGTATGTTCAGCAGGGTGTGTGAGCAGCAGAGACCTTTGATGGAGTACCAGCTACAAAACCCAAGGGTTCCTCAGAGTCAGCTCCCTCACTTTCTGCACCATGAGTTTCCATGGGTGGCAGACTTATGGCTAGAGGCACAGGCATGGATAGGGGTGATGTGTAGGGGCAAAAGCAGTGTGGATGTGGAGGCAAGCTAAGCAGCAAAAACTGGGGGTACAAGCAGCCGGTGACATCATCACTGACAAGCACAGCTGTCTGTCAGCTGACAGGCTGACTTTCACCAAAATGAACAGACAATGGATAGACTCATCATATACATGTCAGTTACATGACAAATTTAGTGCAATTTGCAAGTCCAAGATGGTTTGGAGATCTGCGGAGAGGAATCTCACCACCTCTTGCGGGTGCCATCATTTGGAAGGCAAGCCCTGGGCTCAGTGGGTGAGAGCAAGCGCAGGATAATCGTCGTTTGGCCTGGCGGCCACTGCCTCTTCCACTGTTGACAGGGCTGGCGCTGCAGTCCAGACCAGGAGCCAGGACACCTCCACATCTGCCTCTGACACTTTGGGGAGTTCACCCTTATCCTCACCTTTTCCTGCCATTTCTCCTTTTGCCCGCGCCATCATGCGCCTCTTCCCAGCAACTCCCCATCTCCCAAGCCTTTCATTTCATGCTAAAGTACAGCGCAACCCACCCACATGCCCAAGGCTTCAACGGCCTCATCTCAAGAAATCTGGCCCAGGAGATGTTGGAATCCCGGCTGGGGGACACTCTGCCCTTTTTGGGCAGAGTGTCTACTGCGCCACCGCACTGTGCCGTCCACACCAGCACTTTCCCCCAAACATGAGGCGGTCCCTAAATTCAGCGCTTAGCCCTAAAGTTCCATGTGACCAGTTACGAATGGACAAGTGCATGCGGACAGGGACGCTACCTTTCAATTTGGGCACAGTGGTTGAATGTAGTTGAGGCGTGGACCGGGTCGCAAAATGTGGTGGCCTGACTTGTCTCCCCACACAACATTCCTGGGAGGAGGGCTGAAACACCACCCTCCTCCGCTGTTAAATTGACCCCAGCTACGAGCTGGAAACGCTGCAACACTGGTGTGGGGAGACGTCAGCGGGCCGTGCTGAAGCTCATCAGCTTGGGGGCCAGACAGCACACTGCCTACAAAGTGAGTCATGCCATCCTCGATGAGACGGCAATGTGGTTTTTGCCACTGCACCTGGGCCCAGGCATGTTGTCATGTGTGATAATGGCCGTAACCTGGGATTGGCTCTGTAGCTTGGCAGCCTGCAACATATTCCATGCCTGGGCCACGTTTTTAACTCATTGCTGCTAATCTTTTGAAAAAGGTACCCCAATGTTCCTGAGCTACTGGTGAAAGTGTGGCGCTTGTGCGGATAGTTTTTAAAGTGTATAGTTGCCGCTGCTAGCCTCTATGCACTCCTACAACGCCTGTACCTGCTGGAACAACGGCTGTTGTGCGACGTCTCCACACTGCTGGCACTAAACATATCATGTGTTGAGCAGAGTGTGTGAGCAGCACAGACCTTTGATGTAGTTCCAACTCCAAAACCCTCGGGTTCGTCAAAGTCAACTCCCTCAGTTGCTCAACCATGAGTGGCCATGGGTGGCAGACTTATGTGAAATCCCATCCCATCCATTGCACTGGACACGAAACATTAGCATGCGCTCAGCACAACTTCGGATATGGCAGATGCGTTAAGCAGGGTGCAGGGTACAACACAGACCAGGCCCGAGCACCAGGAACAGGTGTTAGAAATACTGCAGCATCTGCCATTTCCTTCCAATTTTGGGGTTTTGGACCCGCCACCGACTTGTCTGGACCTAAGTGGGGATCATGAGACACAGTTGCCATCAAGGCAAGCTGTGGTCATGTGCGGTTTGCAGTAAGGGGGCAGTGCGCAATTGGAAGAGGAGTTGGTGGATGACGAGGCCACCGACCCCACATGGACAGGGGTGATGTCTAGGGGCTAAAGCAGTGTAGATGTAGAGGGAAGCTAAATCAACAAAAAACCTGGGTAGAAGCAAAGGCATAAACTGGGGTGATGTTTAGGGGTGAAAGCAGAGTAGATGTGGAGGGAAGCTAAGCAGCAAAAACAGTGGGTAGAAGCAAAGGCATGCAAAACTCTACCCTGTTGGAAGACTTATTCCTAGGTCTGGAACACGTTAATGGCCCCCCTGGACAAATTACTGCCACTCAGGGGCCTAGTGTCACCAGGAGGGACAAGTATAGGCGCATGTTGTGGGAATACCTGGCCGACACCAGCTCTGTCCTCTCCGATCCCTCTGTGCTCTACAGCCTAAACTTATTTTCTCATCTTTTTTTCTGAACTGCACATCTCTTGCCTGCTTCCTTTGGGATCTTAGAAATGGTGGTCCACTTCCACAGATGGTAACTTCAATAGACAGTGTAACGGGAGTAGCTGAGGGATCGCTGTCTTAACCACTTTTTGGCACAAAATTAACTTCCAAAGCCAAATATGGTGCAAGTATATGATGCAAGGACACCTACACACCTATCTCTGACACATTGGGGAGTTCACCCTCATGCGTCCTTTTGGCCTGCACCATCATGCGCCTCTTCCCAGCCACTCCACATTTCCCAAGCTTTTCATTGCAGGCAGAAGTACAATACAACCCACCCCCATGCCCAAGCCTGTAACAGCCTCATCGATAAACTGCTGGCCCTGGAGATGTTGGTGTTTGTTTATGCTTCTGGAGACCCAGGCCTTCCGTCAGCAGATGGCAGCTGGGGCACCTCCCTATGCTGGGCCTAGCCGTTACTACTTCTCTTGGTGTGCTGTCTCTGCCTTGCGCCTGCATGTGTCCCATAACATCAGTCGGGCCCAGAGCTCTGCGCTTTGCTGCAAGGTCCACTTGACCACCGACACATGGACAAGCGCCTGTGGTCAGGGATGCTGCAGTGCTTATCTTTAATGACAGGCAGGGTGAATGTGGTGGAGTCTGTTCCCCGGGTGCAAACTGGGGTGGCCTATCTCCTCTCCCAGGCCAAAATTCATGGCAGGAGTAGACTGAAACCCTACGAAGCTGCAACCTCCACCCCAGCTACTAGCGGAAAACACTGTAACACTGGCATGGGGAGATGTCAGTAGGCCGTGCTGAAACTGATCAGCTTGGGGGACAGACAGCACAGTGCCTCCGAGGTCAGGGATGCCATCCTGGCTGAGATGGCATTTTTTTTTCCCTGCTACACCTGGGGCCTGGCATTTTTGCGCCTGTGATAATGGCTGGAACCTGGTAGCAGATCTGGAGCTTGCCAGACTCAAACACGGTCCACGCATGGCCCACGTTTTCCAACTTGTTGGTGCCATGTTTCTTTGAAACCTACACCATTGTGCCTGATATACAGGTCAAAGTGGGGCCATTTTCGTAAGTGAGAACTAGCCTCTGCTAGGCAGAAAACATTCAGAGCACACTCCTCTCATCTTCGCACCGTTGGCTGGCAGAGGAAGACGAGGGGGTTGGAGTGGCATCTGATGTCCCTATCCCACACGAGGCTAGAGGGTGCACTTCAGTGCATCCCATTGCTTCACCACAAATGGTGTGAAGGGGAGTGGAAAATGGAGGAAATGGAGAGTGACCCTTACAGTTGGGGCCAGCAAAGGCATGCCAAGTAACACACTGGCACACATGGCTGACTTCATCTTGGGTTGCTTTTCAACACATATTTCACATCATGAAGAACAAATAATACTGGATTTTTTCAAGCCTCGAACCCCGGTCTAGGTCTAATGTCTGTTCCTTTCTTATATTAGGGGAGAGGGAAAAAAAATTACTTCAGTGATACGTTTAGCGTACATAGACTGACTATTAATGTGTATCCCACTTAGTGTTGTTAGGGTTACACACCGTCACAACCTGGCTAAAGATTCTATAGCTGTTAATAAAGTCAACATAACTTTACGGTATCCAAAAAGACAGCTGGTACCGACAGAGAGCAAGACAAATGTCACCCAAAGCTGTGAGCTCTGAACACCCACAGTGACTTTGGCGTCATCATCATTATAAGGGAGCGGGTGGTAATAAATAACTTGGCAGTGCCTAAAACCCAAAAAGCTTATACAACTATATTTACATTAAGATACACAAATGAAACTTTTCAGTAGCATGTCATGAGACAAGCTGATAAGCTCTTCCTTTGTGCAGTGCTATTTGAAAGTTAAACGCTGCCTTTATTTTAATTCTGGAGAAGGTGCAGACATTAGATTTAGAACATGTTGTCTTCATTGTCCAAATCCTCTATATAGGTAACGTGTTTTTCGGGCCGAGCTGTCTGGGAACGAGCTGGTGCAGCACTGACAACCTGGGTGAATATGGCAAGAGCCTGAGATGTAGGGTGAATGAATCCCCAAATTATTTGTGGAATTCCCAGTGAGACAATGGCACTGTATACCAGTATTAAAAATTGTGGGTGCACATAAACCCCATATATTCTTTGAATTCCCAGTGAGACAATGGCACTGTATACCAGTATTAAAAATTGTGGGTGCACGTAACCCCCATATATTCTTTGAATTCCCAGTCAGACAATGGCACTGTATACCAGTAGTAAAAATTGTGGGTGCACATAACCCCAATATATTCTTTGAATTCCCAGTCAGACAATGGCACTGTATACCAGTATTAAAAATTGTGGGTGCACATAACCCCCATATATTCTTTGAATTCCCAGTCAGACAATGGCACTGTATACCAGTAGTAAAAATTGTGGGTGCACATAACCCCCATATATTCTTTGAATTCCCAGTGAGACAAAGGAACTGTATAGCAGTATTAAAAATTGTGGGTGCACGTAACCCCCATATATTCTTTGAATTCCCAGTCAGACAATGGCACTGTATACCAGTATTAAAAATTGTGGGTGCACGTAACCCCCATATATTCTTTGAATTCCCAGTCAGACAATGGCACTGTATACCAGTAGTAAAAATTGTGGGTGCACATAACCCCAATATATTCTTTGAATTCCCAGTCAGACAATGGCACTGTATACCAGTATTAAAAATTGTGGGTGCACGTAACCCCCATATATTCTTTGAATTCCCAGTCAGACAATGGCACTGTATACCAGTATTAAAAATTGTGGGTGCACATAACCCCCATATATTCTTTGAATTCCCAGTCAGACAATGGCACTATATACCAGTAGTAAAAATTGTGGGTGCACATAACCCCAATATATTCTTTGAATTCCCAGTGAGACAATGGCACTGTATACCAGTATTAAAAATTGTGGGTGCACATAACCCCCATATATTCTTTGAATTCCCAGTCAGACAATGGCACTGTATACCAGTATTAAAAATTGTGGGTGCACATAACCCCCATATATTCTTTGAATTCCCAGTGAGACAAAGGAACTGTATAGCAGTATTAAAAATTGTGGGTGCACGTAACCCCCATATATTCTTTGAATTCCCAGTCAGACAATGGCACTGTATACCAGTATTAAAAATTGTGGGTGCACGTAACCCCCATATATTCTTTGAATTCCCAGTCAGACAATGGCACTGTATACCAGTAGTAAAAATTGTGGGTGCACATAACCCCAATATATTCTTTGAATTCCCAGTCAGACAATGGCACTGTATACCAGTATTAAAAATTGTGGGTGCACGTAACCCCCATATATTCTTTGAATTCCCAGTGAGACAATGGCACTGTATACCAGTATTAAAAATTGTGGGTGCACATAACCCCCATATATTCTTTGAATTCCCAGTGAGACAATGGCACTGTATAGCAGTAGCAAAAATTGTGGGTGCACGTCACCCCAATATATTCTTTGAATTCCCAGTCAGACAATGGCACTGTATACCAGTAGTAAAAATTGTGGGTGCACATAACCCCAATATATTCTTTGAATTCCCAGTCAGACAATGGCACTGTATACCAGTATTAAAAATTGTGGGTGCACATAACCCCCATATATTCTTTGAATTCCCAGTCAGACAATGGCACTGTATACCAGTATTAAAAATTGTGGGTGCACATAACCCCAATATATTCTTTGAATTCCCAGTCAGACAATGGCACTGTATACCAGTATTAAAAATTGTGGGTGCACATAATCCCCATATATTCTTTGAATTCCCAGTCAGACAATGGCACTATATACCAGTAGTAAAAATTGTGGGTGCACATAACCCCAATATATTCTTTGAATTCCCAGTGAGACAATGGCACTGTATACCAGTATTAAAAATTGTGGGTGCACATAACCCCCATATATTCTTTGAATTCCCAGTCAGACAATGGCACTGTATACCAGTAGTAAAAATTGTGGGTGCACATAACCCCCATATATTCTTTGAATTCCCAGTGAGACAAAGGAACTGTATAGCAGTATTAAAAATTGTGGGTGCACGTAACCCCCATATATTCTTTGAATTCCCAGTCAGACAATGGCACTGTATACCAGTATTAAAAATTGTGGGTGCACGTAACCCCCATATATTCTTTGAATTCCCAGTCAGACAATGGCACTGTATACCAGTAGTAAAAATTGTGGGTGCACATAACCCCAATATATTCTTTGAATTCCCAGTCAGACAATGGCACTGTATACCAGTATTAAAAATTGTGGGTGCACATAACCCCCATATATTCTTTGAATTCCCAGTGAGACAATGGAACTGTATAGCAGTATTAAAAATTGTGGGTGCACGTCACCCCAATATATTCTTTGAATTCCCAGTCAGACAATGGCACTGTATTCCAGTAGTAAAAATTGTGGGTGCACATAACCCCCATATATTCTTTGAATTCCCAGTCAGACAATGGCACTGTATACCAGTATTAAAAATTGTGGGTGCACATAACCCCCATATATTCTTTGAATTCCCAGTCAGACAATGGCACTGTATACCAGTAGTAAAAATTGTGGGTGCACATAACCCCAATATATTCTTTGAATTCCCAGTCAGACAATGGCACTGTATACCAGTATTAAAAATTGTGGGTGCACATAACCCCCATATATTCTTTGAATTCCCAGTGAGACAATGGAACTGTATAGCAGTATTAAAAATTGTGGGTGCACATCACCCCAATATATTCTTTGAATTCCCAGTCAGACAATGGCACTGTATACCAGTAGTAAAAATTGTGGGTGCACATAACCCCCATATATTCTTTGAATTCCCAGTCAGACAATGGCACTGTATACCAGTAGTAAAAATTGTGGGTGCACATAACCCCCATATATTCTTTGAATTCCCAGTGAGACAAAGGAACTGTATAGCAGTATTAAAAATTGTGGGTGCACGTAACCCCCATATATTCTTTGAATTCCCAGTCAGACAATGGCACTGTATACCAGTATTAAAAATTGTGGGTGCACGTAACCCCCATATATTCTTTGAATTCCCAGTCAGACAATGGCACTGTATACCAGTAGTAAAAATTGTGGGTGCACATAACCCCCATATATTCTTTGAATTCCCAGTCAGACAATGGCACTGTATACCAGTAGTAAAAATTGTGGGTGCACATAACCCCAATATATTCTTTGAATTCCCAGTCAGACAATGGCACTGTATACCAGTATTAAAAATTGTGGGTGCACATAACCCCCATATATTCTTTGAATTCCCAGTCAGACAATGGCACTGTATACCAGTATTAAAAATTGTGGGTGCACATAACCCCCATATATTCTTTGAATTCCCAGTGAGACAATGGCACTGTATAGCAGTAGCAAAAATTGTGGGTGCACGTCACCCCAATATATTCTTTGAATTCCCAGTCAGACAATGGCACTGTATACCAGTAGTAAAAATTGTGGGTGCACATAACCCCCATATATTCTTTGAATTCCCAGTCAGACAATGGCACTGTATACCAGTATTAAAAATTGTGGGTGCACATAACCCCCATATATTCTTTGAATTCCCAGTCAGACAATGGCACTGTATACCAGTAGTAAAAATTGTGGGTGCACATAACCCCAATATATTCTTTGAATTCCCAGTCAGACAATGGCACTGTATACCAGTATTAAAAATTGTGGGTGCACATAACCCCCATATATTCTTTGAATTCCCAGTGAGACAATGGAACTGTATAGCAGTATTAAAAATTGTGGGTGCACGTAACCCCCATATATTCTTTGAATTCCCAGTCAGACAATGGCACTGTATACCAGTATTAAAAATTGTGGGTGCACATAACCCCCATATATTCTTTGAATTCCCAGTGAGACAATGGCACTGTATAGCAGTAGCAAAAATTGTGGGTGCACATAACCCCAATATATTCTTTGAATTCCCAGTGAGACAATGGCACTGTATACCAGTATTAAAAATTGTGGGTGCACATAACCCCCATATATTCTTTGAATTCCCAGTCAGACAATGGCACTGTATACCAGTATTAAAAATTGTGGGTGCACATAACCCCCATATATTCTTTGAATTCCCAGTGAGACAAAGGAACTGTATAGCAGTATTAAAAATTGTGGGTGCACGTAACCCCCATATATTCTTTGAATTCCCAGTCAGACAATGGCACTGTATACCAGTATTAAAAATTGTGGGTGCACGTAACCCCCATATATTCTTTGAATTCCCAGTCAGACAATGGCACTGTATACCAGTATTAAAAATTGTGGGTGCACGTAACCCCCATATATTCTTTGAATTCCCAGTCAGACAATGGCACTGTATACCAGTAGTAAAAATTGTGGGTGCACATAACCCCAATATATTCTTTGAATTCCCAGTCAGACAATGGCACTGTATACCAGTATTAAAAATTGTGGGTGCACGTAACCCCCATATATTCTTTGAATTCCCAGTCAGACAATGGCACTGTATACCAGTATTAAAAATTGTGGGTGCACATAACCCCCATATATTCTTTGAATTCCCAGTGAGACAATGGCACTGTATAGCAGTAGCAAAAATTGTGGGTGCACGTCACCCCAATATATTCTTTGAATTCCCAGTCAGACAATGGCACTATATACCAGTAGCAAAAATTGTGGGTGTATATAGCCCCAATTCTATTGCTAGGGGACTTGCAGGGTATTTCTGAGGTGAAGGTGGGGGGGCACACCGTTGGAACGGGGATTTGGGGTGTATATATGGGGTATACGGGAATACACTGTCAGTGTGTTCCATTCAGGATCCTGGGAAACCTGGGTTGCGGCGATTGAGCCCGTCAGTGCCACGTTACACTGACAAGCTTCTCCCTGGAATTGAAGTTATATGTAAGCCCAATATATTCTTTGAATTCCCAGTGAGACAATGGCACTATATGGCAGTAGCAAAAATAGTGGGTGTATATAGCCCCAATCCTATTGCTAGGGGACTTGCAGGGTATTTCTGGGGTGAAGGTGGGGGGGCACACCGTTGGAACGGGTATCGGGGGTATATATCGGGTATACGGGTATACACTGACAGTGTATTCCATTCAGGATCCTGGGAAAGCTGGGTTGCGGCGATTGAGCCCGTCAGTGCCACGTTACACTGACAAGCTTCTCCCTGGAATTTAGCTCTTATAAGAGCTGTTGGTTGTCTTCTCCTTCCTATCCTAGCCTGTCCCTGCCTACCCAGAATCTAAGCCCTAGCTAGCTGGACGGAAACCTCCGTCCTCGGTGAATTGCAAGCTCAGAATGACGCGAAGCTGGGCGGCGCTGTTCTTTTAAATTAGAGGTCACATGTTTTCGGCAGCCAATGGGTTTTGCCTACTTTTTTCAACGTCACCGGTGTCGTAGTTCCTGTCCCACCTACCCTGTGCTGTTATTGGAGCAAAAAAGGCGCCAGGGAAGGTGGGAGGGGAATCGAGTAATGGCGCACTTTACCACGCGGTGTTCGATTCGATTCGAACATGCCGAACAGCCTAATATCCGATCGAACATGAGTTCGATAGAACACTGTTCGCTCATCTCTAATAAGGACATTTCTGATGCCTTTTTGCCTCGATTGGGGCCTCCAAATAAAACATTGATGAGGTTCTTTCCATGTAGTGAAGGATCTTTCTTCTCACATCCAGGGAATAGAAGTTTTCTTCATGATGGTTTTTAGGCCCCAGAGAGAAGGAAGGGAGTATCATTTCTTGATTCCTGTAAAGGGAAGAAGCAAATTTAGAAATGAACAAGGGATCAAGCCTAAATATTATTTTGTGATCTAAAATTGTAATACAGGGTTCTCTGATTGATGGGGATTGAATTTCACCAATTCTTTTAGCTGTGATTGCTACGAAAAATCTGTGTTTAGTTTTAAGGATTTGCTCAAATAGGGAGAGACAGTGTATTTGGGACCAAGTTCAAGTCCCAATGAGGGGGACCCTGCACTACAAGGCTGGTTTAAATCATTTTATCCAAAGATGATCTGCTATAGATATTTTAAGGAATTAACTCCAGGCAAGGGATTTGGACCTTTAACATGCTAGGGCTATGGCCCTCATGGAATCCTGATTAAGCATCAGTGCACACAGTTTTTTAGCACTGTTTTTTTATGCTGAATCTGCCTCTATTATAGAATACAACTCTATTGGGAGGCTTTTTTTGGAGGCTGATTTTGAGACTGATTCAGTGTCAAAATCAGCACCAAAAAACTCTGTGTGCACTGACCCTTCATCAGGATTCAATAAGGGCCATAGCCATGGCACGTTAAAAGTCCAATCCCCTGCCTTGATGTGTGAAATGACCCTGAAAGAAAACTAGTATTTGGGCCATATTTAGATGTAAGGGATCAGGAGGATTTACTCCACACCATGAGGATAAAGTTTTCTGAATGTTTGAATATATATATTGCAGAAGTGGAATGAGGGATGAAATCTCCAAATAGAAATCGATTGCAGATTATGTACAGATTTAATGATAGTATGAACATACCTATTGAACAACAGTCACACCAATCACTCCTGGTCATGTAGCCAGTCACAGAAAGGAGGTACAGAGGTATAGAGGTGTGCCTACCTCCAGATCACTGTAGCTCCTTCAATCAGCTGATCGGTGGGGGTACCAGGAGTCAGACCCAACTGATCTGATATACCACTAGTGTCCCTCAGGATTTCCGGTAAATTGCATAGAAAAATCTGTGCTGTTTTTGCTTTCAAAAATACCATAACAAAACCTGTCCTTATGCCTACTTCTGTTCAGCAAGTAACACGATAGAAAATGGCATTTAAAAATGAAAATGGATAGTAAAAAGGTGAGAAATGTCAGGTCAGCAGAAGCTAGCATTTTCTAAAGTGTCTTTCTTTTCTGTTTCTTTAGATTCTGCTTAAACTCTGTCAGTGTCAATTTGTCAGTGAAAACCTTCAGGGATGTGCAGGACATTTATTTCTATGATCCAAAAAATCTGAGCGGCTCTAATTAAAGGGTATTTCTAGAGATCTGAGAGAAGCTGTTCAGATTAAGCCTCCGTGTATAAAATACTGCACCTGTTAGCTAAGCTATGTCTTACATTTATTACCGGAGAGCCATCTTTAGTGAAATCCAAGTTATGACAAGTTATTCAATTTGTCAATCAGTTATGTTACTATTGAACTACATTTCCCAGAATTCCATCATGTAATATGCAACTGCATAGATCATAACTAGAGATGAGTGAGTAGTGAAATATTTGAGATTCGAGATTTGTTTCGAGTAGAGCCTCAATAGTCAACTACTCGATCGAATATCGAATCCCATTATAGTCTATGGGAAAAAATGCTTGTTTCAGGGGAAACCAATATTCGACTAAAGGAGAGTCACCAAGTCCACGAGTAGCAGGAGGAGAGTGTTTAGGAGAAGCGCTGTGCAGTTAAAGTGCACGGACCCCATTATAGTCTATGGGGTCCGTGCGCTTTAACTGCACAGCGCTTGCAGTTGCGCTGATATTCCGTTCGGGGGGTCTTCCTGCGGACTCCTTACGGACGGGAGGCAAGCGCTAATGTGAACCGGCCCTTACTCGTTCTGCAGAACCAGCATTGATTGGCCGAATGCTATACACTGTATAGCATTCGGCAAATCAACGCTGGTTCTGCAGCAGGCTCGTCCTTGCTAGGAGCAAGCAGATTGCTGTTACGAGGGAGCTGAATTTTTCTCATAGGAATGAATTGACCAGCGTTGATTGACCAGTGTACAGCATTCGGCCTCTGCCATTGGCTCGTCTGTGAAGATGCGGAGTCTAAGATCAGACCACAGCAGTCTCCATTGTGGTCTGATCTTAGACTCTGCCTCCTCACAGACGACTCTCCGGCAGAACCAGCGTTGATTGGCCGAATGCTGTACACTGTATAGCATTCGGCCAATTATCGCTGGTCAATGCATTCCTATGAAAAAGTCAGCTCCCGCATAAACGCAAGCTGCCAGCTCTCCCAACTAGCAAGGACGAGCCTGCTGCAGAACCAGCGTTGATGTGCCGAATGCTATACAGTGCATAGCATTCGGCAAATCAACACTGGTTCTGAATCGAATCTTTACTGTGAATAGTGATAGTATTCGAACGAGTACAAGTATTTCAAATACCGTAGTATTCGTTTGAATACCTACTCGATCGAATACTACTCGCTCATCTTATCATAACCGAAAATAAAGGCATTGGTATATGTAATAGATCCCTTTTCAACAAATTTGGTTGCTGCTACTAGATCACAATTTACCCATTTTTTTTGCATTAGTGGGCCACATTGTATATATTCTCACAATGCATTGCCCCACTTCGGATTTGGACTGTAGGATGGGACCACTAAACTGTTGCATCTTGTGTTTAGGATCCCAAACTTTTGGAATTCATATATATATATATATATATATATATATATATATATATATATATATATATGTGGTATACGGGTATGTTATAGCTGTAGAGTGAAGGACATTCTAAGGTATCATATCTCTGCCAAATATGCTTAAGAAATACACTATACATCAGGATATAATGTCTCCAAGACAGAACATGCTTTAAAATAAATGGATGTCATTTTGCAAAGTGGCCAAGGCATATGCTAATATCCAATGCAAGTTGCCAAGAAAAATGTTGGAAATACTTATCCTGAGATCATTTGGTACAAAGAGTTTGCTTGAAGTCGGTTTCCATCACAGGTTTTTGCATTTCTATCACATTCTGCACAAATTTTTCTGCATATCTTAGATAAAATGACCTCAGACAATGATTTGTCATCTTTACTCATAGTACAGCTTGCCTCGGGTTTACCAGATTTCCTGCTGAAGATGATATATTGATTATGCCCGACATCTAGCAAATAAAGCTATGCTTACACACCTAAATATGTAAGAGATTAATTTTCATCTAAGTATTGGAATATCTGAATAAATTAATAGGGTAGATCTATTTTTAACCCCTTCGAAATCAGGCCTGACACTTTTCTTTTAGCATTTTTGTAGACATGATGGTTAAACGTATCTAACCTTTCTATTTAGCGGGCTAAATGTTTGCAGCCTTTTTTCTTGACACATAGGGCTAGTTAATAATTCTCATTTTTGCGGAAAGTTTTTTTTTATTTTTTAGTAAATTGTGGCACTTTGCAAAATAGAGAGCACAAAATGTTTTCAGTGTGTTATTGTGTACCTCTCCAGTAGTTTTTGTTTTGGTTTTTTTTTTGGGGGGGAGGGGGTATTTTTTTCAATTTATAATACTTACTTTTTTAAAAAAAATTGCAAATTGATAACAAAATTGCATTAAGGCTGAGGCCCCACATTGTGGAAACGCAAGTTTTTTGTTGCAGAATTTACTGCGACTTTTTGAGTGAAAGCCAGGAGTGAATTGAGCAGAAGGTAGACGTATGAGAGATTCCTATATATTTCCATTCTCTTTGTAGCCATTTTTGGCTCAAAAAAATGCAGCAAAATCTACAACCAGAAAAGCTGCTTTTATGCAACGTGAGGCAGCACTCACCTTTTCTGAGTTTTGCTGTGACATTCTCAGGTCTTCTTCCCTGGGTATCCTTCATGTCTTTCATCTCTCTCCCTGATGTCATCATCCCCAGTTAATCCCTAGTCATGCCGGGAGCCTCCACGCCATTAAAAATTTCATGGTTTATTATCAAACTGTCATGCCATTGATGTCTTCCACATGACCATACTTGTTTGTTATTTTAACCACGTAAGTGTGAAGGTGAGATTATCCACATATCTAGGTATCAGTGTAAGGCGCTATCTAGGAGACTGTGGAGCATTTGGATCTTCACTCTTCAGTAGACCCGAAAAACAGAAACCTTCTTTACTTAAAAAGTGGTTACCTGTGGACCCCATAGACTATAATGGTATCAGCCGGGTTTCTGTCCGAAATCGACAGAGAGAAAAGTTCCACATATTTTAAGCGGAATGGGGGACTGAGACTACTAGTGTGACTGCAGCCTTACTCATATAGTATATATACTCCTGAATACATTGATAAGATTCTGATGAGGGTGGAAGATAAACATAGCTATATAGTTTACATGGAGAATTTAATCAGATTTTTCTTTTTTTAGAGGAGGTGTTTCAGCACTTGTCAAAACAATCACTGACTTATGACAGTCACCATGTACACAGGAATAAACAATTCATATGACTTTGTTAAGCTTTTCCCTAAGCCTAACACCCTGAATGCTGTAAATCAATTACTGCTATATTTATTCAGAAGTGTTTGGATAAAATAGGCTCAACATGCTTTTCCTCTTGGGCCATCGTGTTCACTCTTTTAGCAGTGAAGTCAGTAAAGTCAATGCCTATTTCGTCTATGTTTCTCCATAAACAAAATATACGTTGAAGCTAATGTACAGTATATTGTGTATGTTCTCCATGGAAAACTATTTTCCAGTTTAAATATGGAAACAATCTCCCTAAACATTTGTGAAGCAGAGTCATTACTTCCGATATCCTGTACTGATCCTGTGTTATAGCCCAGATTAAAGCCCAGAGCTGTATATTCTAGACAATTTCATCATTCCTAGTGGGTTTGATGCCTATACAGAATTTGCTCTGGTGACTTATTATCACACCAAACAATGCACAATATATTTAGATAGGAATTTTAAGTAACCAACAGGATTATGTCTGTCATCAAGTTTGCCTGCAGTATTCAATAACAACAAAATCCGATTTGTGAATAAAACTATGGGCATCAATGATCACCAGAATTAGGACTAGGCCCGGGGATGGGCCCACTGACTCTGTGAGGCCCATCCTGAGGCTGCCATAAAAACCTGCAATTTTTTGAATTGTATGGGTGTCTTAAGGACAAGATGTCTGCCGCCAGGACGGCACAATGACGTCATTGTACCTAGTGAGGTGAGACGCAGACGCTCTCATGAAACAAGGGATCACAGGCAGGTGAGTATAAGTTGTAATTTTTGAGTTTTAATTTTTTACATTTTGAGGCATTATATATGATATAAAAGGCACATTAGGGGTCATTATACCTATGGGGGAATTAATTTATACAAGGGGAATAGACAATATAAGAGTTCATTGGGGGTATTATTACTATAGGAGGAGATCATTTATATAAGGAGTCTTAAAGAATATAAGAGGGCACATTATATAAGGGGGCATTAGGGGGATTATTACTGGGGGGAAGTAGTTATTGTAAATATAAGGGGTTATTAGAAGGCTTTATGATTATAACTGTGGTCATTAATATAAGGAGGCATTAAAGGGGCAGTATTTATATCAAGGGGCATAATATAAAGGGGCAATTGGGCAGTATTAAATTAAGGAGCACTTGCGCTTTATTACAGGGGTTTTCTAGCTCATTTTTATTGCTGATACGTTCTCAGGATAGATCATCATTAAGAGATCAGCAGCTTATGACACCTAGGACCCCCACTGATCAGCTGCTTGAAAGAGTCATGGAGCATGTGCAGGCATGATGTAGATTCATTGTTTGCATTGACTACTGTCCTATTATATGGAGACGATGTGATATAATTATAGCCTTGTAGTTACAACGAGGCTGCAGTTACATTGTATGGCCACTATGAAACAAATTATACAATATGAAAATAGAAGGGTTCATGGCGCTTGCACAAGTTCTGTATCCACCTTCAAACAGCTGATCAGCGGGGGACCCAGGTGTGGGAACTCCACTTATTTTATTTATTTATTTTATTGTTGAAGGAGCCAAAGATGTCTGCGTTGCAAACTTTACAGAGACAAGTCACAGCTGGAAGGTGTGGTCATGGCAGTCCAGTCCAGACAGAGACAGAATGTGAATGATTATAGTCAGAGACGTCATCGGTAAGTCATGAAAAGTTTCCTATGCTATATTCATCTAAATTATCTGCAGAGCCCTGTGTTGATCTGCTATATACCACTATATGTTCATCATATAGTGATAATATCTGTATACTTGAGTTGGGGGCCCACTTAGATATAATTGCCCCCCCCCCCCACATGCTGAACCCATAGCTACACCTTTCGCCCTTCAAATGATGACCAAAGTTTATTTATTTGCTTTTATGTAATATACAGTAAGGCTAGCGCCCTATGTAACAAAAACAGTAAAAACATTTCTTGCAACATTTTTTATTAAGTTTTTGCACTTTTATCTGCATTTTGCTTCCCCTATTTAATTAATATATAGGGAAAACACGTGCAATTCTACAGCTTTTTTTCCCCCTGCAATGTGTGGGTGAGATTAAAGGGAGTCGTTCACTGCCTCCAGCTACTTTAAATGGCTCCCATGGTGCTGTAGATGCTGTGAGCAGAAAAAAAAACTATACCTTTCTTATGTTCAGAGCCCCAGGGATGCATAGAAAACACTATTCTTTATTCAAATGAGGAGCATAGGGGGAGTTTCTTCTATTACTTGGCACCGCAGCATCAGCACTAAACACCCCCATCATCTTATCCCCCTGGGCAGTGTGAGTTGATCCTCCCAGGAGGAATAATGGAAAAACAGTGCAGTGTAGGAAATTTCAAGTATTTCTTAAAAAAAAGATGTCAAGAGCTGCCTGGGTCTATGTAATACATTATGTATTATGTAAAACAGTGGTTAACTGTGATGACTGCTTATATAAACCTATGCACAATATGTATATATGTCGGAAAAAAAACTTGCAAGTACTTTGAATGTTGATATAAGGTGTAAAATATTACCCTGGTTATAGATATCTCCGGCAGATATTATGATAGCAATGCTATCTCAAGCACATTCAATGGCCTTGATTGTCCTTGTATCAGAAGAAAGATAATACTGTATCATAATAAAAATAGATAGTTCACCTAGACCTGGTATGCCTCTGAATGGTAGAGTTGACATAGCTGGGAGGCTGCAGGAAACTTGTAGCAAATGTAATCTCCGATTCGCTCTCCATGCTTCTGCTTGATTTCTGGCTGTAGCGCTGATACAAATCTGCTCCCTGAAAAAGGTTCATAAATAACAATGGGAATTATGCAATTCATCTTACAAATCAAATTGGGATGAAGGCAATGAAAAAACAATTCAATAAAAATTGTAAGATAATAGAGTTTGATGTTCACAGTCTTATCTTCCAGGGAATGTAAAATATTGTTACTATTTGCTGTTTGCAAAGTCACAGCTGTAATAAAGATTAATTTTACGGACTCCGACGCCTGTTTGCATTGGGGGTCTATTTCACAATGGCAAACCAAGCAGTAATTTCGGTCAAAAAAACAAGTACTTCATAATTTCTGGAAGCACATAAATTGAGAATAATTATACTGCAGATGTACAGTGAAAACACATCTGTTCACTCCTAGGCATTTGAATAATGCTGCGTGATAAAAACTTAAGACCGAGAGGTAAATTTGACACAAGCATTTTTCAGGTTGCAAAATGAGACTTTTCACAAATAACAGAATGGAAAACAGGTTGACTTTCAACTCGGAGCAAACACCTTTATTTCTCATTTATTTAACCTCCCTGATTGGTTTTCAGCATTTGATTCTTTTCACATAATGTGCTTCCCGTCTGGAAGAAAACATGTTACCTGATATTAGTTGTCACTCGCTTAAAACAGAAGGTGAAAGGATTAATTGCCTTAGAATGCAATGAATGAAGAGTATTAGAACATATTAATCACAGGCCAACTAGAGAGAGAGCTTTGTCGGAGTAGATTGCTTGACTTCTGTTCACTATTGTTCTTTAGTAATAAACTTACCTTACCGCGCACCAGCCATGACTATGGGTCCTGATTCTCTGTATCGGGGTCAGCCATGTCATCTAACAGCACACACATAGTATGAACCCCCCCAACCAATTAGAGAAATGAACTCCTTATGTAAAATCTAATCTGGCCAGTTGCTTTTGCCACTTATAATGGGTTGTCTCCACTATTCTGCTGTGGAACGGTATTGCTATACTTGCTTGCTTGCATTTTTCCTTAAAGTGTTTGGCATGGTTGATAGTTTATGAGTTGCTATAAACATTGGGGATTCCATACTCCATTCCGCTTTAAAAATGTGGAGAGAAAAGTCTTGCAAGCAAGTCTTGTTTCCCCGCATTTTTCAGGCAGAAACCTGGTGGACCCCATTATGGGGTCTATGGGGTATATGGGTTTCCACAGGCAACTGCTTTTTAAGCCTGTTGATCATTGATGTAAACCGATGGCCATTTGTTTGCATCCATTTACGTACATTTTTTTCTTCCGTTGTTTTCACATCAGGTAAAGGAATGAGAAAAACGTGATCTATATAGACCTTAAGACTGGCTAATCTAATATTGCACTCTAAGGCTAAGGCCCCATGTAGCGGTCTGCAGCAAAAAAGTTCTTTAGGAAAAACACAGTGGCAACACATCACAGGTTTTTCCCATTGAACTTTTCACACAATTTCTGCTTAAATTATATCTGTAGAGAAATTGGCAGTGTTTTCATAGAAATACTTAACATGCCGTGATTTCCAAAAAAACACGTTATGATTGGTAATCATAACGTGTCCGAAGCGCATATTTTTTCTTTAGGTGTGGATGGGAGTCACTGTGACTGTAAAATAATCTTAATAGACATTTGGGGCCGCTTTAATATAACATTTGTGTGGCAGGTTTCCCCTGCAACTACAGTTCATACCTTGCTCAATGAGTATTCTGTATACAATGATTGGGAAAGCAGGGATGATAATAAATGGAGCTGGCTCCCGGGTCGTGCAACTGCACAATCTGGATCAGCTGCTGACTCTGCAACGATGTACCAGGAAGCCCATGTATGATTATATGCTCATCGCACAGACATATATAGTCAATGGGGAATGGGCAGGAGGTTAACAAAAAAATAGGTCCTAAAGGTATAATGACAAGGATGTATTTTCAAAGAGGAACAGTAAATAAATAAATGTATCAATGATTTCAGACCTCTGATCCATCCTCCACTAGCACGCTGTGGCACAGGAGGCGTGTTCAGTTATTATTCATTGCTTTAGGTTCTTCTTGTATTGTCTGAACACTGTCCTATTCCCTCAACTCTGTAATTGATTTTTCTACCACAACCATCTCCTTCTCCTTGGTTTCCCTCTGCTTCTCTAATAGTTAATCTTAGCCTTACTTGTGTGATTGACAACCTGTCTGCCAATTAGGTCTGGGTCAGGTTCTGGACTTCCTATAAACAAGTCATCAGCCCACACAGGTTTGCTGGCTATTGAGACTCTGTCCTTGCTAAGAGCTTCTCTTGCTATTGTATTATACTTACTGACTTCTGACCTTTGGCTTCCCTTGTTACTGCTCTTTTGGATTTCGATTTGGTACTGTTTTTCTCTCTGGTTTGACCTCGGTTTGCTGACTCTGCTTCTGTGTTGTTTTGTTTTGTCCTGTTATTCAGGAAAGGGACTGTTGCCTAGTTGTCCCTGTCATTAAGACAGTTGTAGCAAGTAGACACTGACAGGGGCTGGGTCAAGTTTAAGACTCACTGTCTCTGTCTTCCCCTTTCTCTTTCAGCAGCTTCAGCAGCAGCAACTGGGGGAATGCACAACTAGTAATTACTAGAGATGAGCGAACACTAAAATGTTCGAGGTTCGAAATTCGATTCGAACAGCCGCTCACTGTTCGAGTGTTCGAATGGGTTTCGAACCCCATTATAGTCTATGGGGAACATAAACTCGTTAAGGGGGAAACCCAAATTCGTGTCTGGAGGGTCACCAAGTCCACTATGACACCCCAGGAAATGATACCAACACCCTGGAATGACACTGGGACAGCAGGGGAAGCATGTCTGGGGGCATAAAAGTCACTTTATTTCGTGGAAATCCCTGTCAGTTTGCGATTTTCGCAAGCTAACTTTTCCCCATAGAAATGCATTGGCCAGTGCTGATTGGCCAGAGTACGGAACTCGACCAATCAGCGCTGGCTCTGCTGGAGGAGGCGGAGTCTAAGATAGCTCCACACCAGTCTCCATTCAGGTCCGACCTTAGACTCCGCCTCCTCCGGCAGAGCCAGCGCTGATTGGCCGAAGGCTGGCCAATGCATTCCTATGCGAATGCAGACTTAGCAGTGCTGAGTCAGTTTTGCTCAACTACACATCTGATGCACACTCGGCACTGCTACATCAGATGTAGCAATCTGATGTAGCAGAGCCGAGGGTGCACTAGAACCCCTGTGCAAACTCAGTTCACGCTAATAGAATGCATTGGCCAGCGCTGATTGGCCAATGCATTCTATTAGCCCGATGAAGTAGAGCTGAATGTGTGTGCTAAGCACACACATTCAGCACTGCTTCATCACGCCAATACAATGCATTAGCCAGTGCTGATTGGCCAGAGTACGGAATTCGGCCAATCAGCGCTGGCCAATGCATTCTATTAGCCCGATGAAGTAGAGCTGAATGTGTGTGCTAAGCACACACATTCAGCACTGCTTCATCAAGCCAATACAATGCATTAGCCAGTGCTGATTGGCCAGAGTACGGAATTCGGCCAATCAGCGCTGGCTCTGCTGGAGGAGGCGGAGTCTAAGATCGCTCCACACCAGTCTCCATTCAGGTCCGACCTTAGACTCCGCCTCCTCCGGCAGAGCCAGCGCTGATTGGCCGAAGGCTGGCCAATGCATTCCTATGCGAATGCAGACTTAGCAGTGCTGAGTCAGTTTTGCTCAACTACACATCTGATGCACACTCGGCACTGCTACATCAGATGTAGCAATCTGATGTAGCAGAGCCGAGGGTGCACTAGAACCCCTGTGCAAACTCAGTTCACGCTAATAGAATGCATTGGCCAGCGCTGATTGGCCAATGCATTCTATTAGCCCGATGAAGTAGAGCTGAATGTGTGTGCTAAGCACACACATTCAGCACTGCTTCATCAAGCCAATACAATGCATTAGCCAGTGCTGATTGGCCAGAGTACGGAATTCGGCCAATCAGCGCTGGCCAATGCATTCTATTAGCCCGATGAAGTAGAGCTGAATGTGTGTGCTAAGCACACACATTCAGCACTGCTTCATCAAGCCAATACAATGCATTAGCCAGTGCTGATTGGCCAGAGTACGGAATTCGGCCAATCAGCGCTGGCTCTGCTGGAGGAGGCGGAGTCTAAGATCGCTCCACACCAGTCTCCATTCAGGTCCGACCTTAGACTCCGCCTCCTCCGGCAGAGCCAGTGCTGATTGGCCGAAGGCTGGCCAATGCATTCCTATGCGAATGCAGACTTAGCAGTGCTGAGTCAGTTTTGCTCAACTACACATCTGATGCACACTCGGCACTGCTACATCAGATGTAGCAATCTGATGTAGCAGAGCCGAGGGTGCACTAGAACCCCTGTGCAAACTCAGTTCACGCTAATAGAATGCATTGGCCAGCGCTGATTGGCCAATGCATTCTATTAGCCCGATGAAGTAGAGCTGAATGTGTGTGCTAAGCACACACATTCAGCACTGCTTCATCAAGCCAATACAATGCATTAGCCAGTGCTGATTGGCCAGAGTACGGAATTCGGCCAATCAGCGCTGGCCAATGCATTCTATTAGCCCGATGAATTAGAGCTGAATGTGTGTGCTAAGCACACACATTCAGCACTGCTTCATCAAGCCAATACAATGCATTAGCCAGTGCTGATTGGCCAGAGTACGGAATTCGGCCAATCAGCGCTGGCTCTGCTGGAGGAGGCGGAGTCTAAGGTCGGACCTGAATGGAGACTGGTGTGGAGCGATCTTAGACTCCGCCTCCTCCAGCAGAGCCAGCGCTGATTGGCCGAATTCCGTACTCTGGCCAATCAGCACTGGCTAATGCATTGTATTGGCGTGATGAAGCAGTGCTGAATGTGTGTGCTTAGCACACACATTCAGCTCTACTTCATCGGGCTAATAGAATGCATTGGCCAGCGCTGATTGGCCGAATTCCGTACTCTGGCCAATCAGTGCTGGCCAATGCATTCTATTAGCTTGATGAAGCAGAGTGTGCACAAGGGTTCAAGCGCACCCTCGGCTCTGATGTAGCAGAGCCGAGGCTGCACAAGGGTTCAAGCGCACCCTCGGCTCTGATGTAGGAGAGCCGAGGGTGCACTTGAACCCTTGTGCAGCCTCGGCTCTGCTACATCAGAGCCGAGGGTGCGCTTGAACCCTTGTGCACACTCTGCTTCATCAAGCTAATAGAATGCATTGGCCAGCGCTGATTGGCCAATGTATTCTATTAGCCTGATGAAGTAGAGCTGAATGTGTGTGCTAAGCACACACATTCAGCTCTACTTCATCGGGCTAATAGAATGCATTGGCCAGCGCTGATTGGCCGAATTCCGTACTCTGGCCAATCAGTGCTGGCCAATGCATTCTATTAGCTTGATGAAGCAGAGTGTGCACAAGGGTTCAAGCGCACCCTCGGCTCTGATGTAGCAGAGCCGAGGCTGCACAAGGGTTCAAGCGCACCCTCGGCTCTGATGTAGGAGAGCCGAGGGTGCACTTGAACCCTTGTGCAGCCTCGGCTCTGCTACATCAGAGCCGAGGGTGCGCTTGAACCCTTGTGCACACTCTGCTTCATCAAGCTAATAGAATGCATTGGCCAGCGCTGATTGGCCAATGTATTCTATTAGCCTGATGAAGTAGAGCTGAATGTGTGTGCTAAGCACACACATTCAGCTCTACTTCATCGGGCTAATAGAATGCATTGGCCAGCGCTGATTGGCCAGAGTACGGAACTCGACCAATCAGCGCTGGCTCTGCTGGAGGAGGCGGAGTCTAAGATCGCTCCACACCAGTCTCCATTCAGGTCCGACCTTAGACTCCGCCTCCTCCAGCAGAGCCAGCGCTGATTGGCCGAATTCCGTACTCTGGCCAATCAGCACTGGCTAATGCATTGTATTGGCGTGATGAAGCAGTGCTGAATGTGTGTGCTTAGCACACACATTCAGCTCTACTTCATCGGGCTAATAGAATGCATTGGCCAATCAGCGCTGGCCAATGCATTCTATTAGCGTGAACTGAGTTTGCACAGGGGTTCTAGTGCACCCTCGGCTCTGCTACATCAGATTGCTACATCTGATGTAGCAGTGCCGAGTGTGCATCAGATGTGTAGTTGAGCAAAACTGACTCAGCACTGCTAAGTCTCTGCATTCGCATAGGAATGCATTGGCCAGCCTTCGGCCAATCAGCGCTGGCTCTGCCGGAGGAGGCGGAGTCTAAGGTCGGACCTGAATGGAGACTGGTGTGGAGCGATCTTAGACTCCGCCTCCTCCAGCAGAGCCAGCGCTGATTGGTCGAGTTCCGTACTCTGGCCAATCAGCGCTGGCCAATGCATTCTATTAGCCCGATGAAGTAGAGCTGAATGTGTGTGCTTAGCACACACATTCAGCTCTACTTCATCAGGCTAATAGAATACATTGGCCAATCAGCGCTGGCCAATGCATTCTATTAGCTTGATGAAGCAGAGTGTGCACAAGGGTTCAAGCGCACCCTCGGCTCTGATGTAGCAGAGCTGAGGGTGCACAAGGGTTCAAGTGCACCCTCGGCTCTCCTACATCAGAGCCGAGGGTGCGCTTGAACCCTTGTGCAGCCTCGGCTCTGCTACATCAGAGCCGAGGGTGCGCTTGAACCCTTGTGCACACTCTGCTTCATCAAGCTAATAGAATGCATTGGCCAGCACTGATTGGCCAGAGTACGGAATTCGGCCAATCAGCGCTGGCCAATGCATCCCTATGGGAAAAAGTTTATCTCACAAAAATCACAATTACACACCCGATAGAGCCCCAAAAAGTTATTTTTAATAACATTCCCCCCTAAATAAAGGTTATCCCTAGCTATCCCTGCCTGTACAGCTATCCCTGTCTCATAGTCACAAAGTTCACATTCTCATATGACCCGGATTTGAAATCCACTATTCGTCTAAAATGGAGGTCACCTGATTTCGGCAGCCAATGACTTTTTCCAATTTTTTTCAATGCCCCCAGTGTCGTAGTTCCTGTCCCACCTCCCCTGCGCTGTTATTGGTGCAAAAAAGGCGCCAGGGAAGGTGGGAGGGGAATCGAATTTTGGCGCACTTTACCACGTGGTGTTCGATTCGATTCGAACATGGCGAACACCCTGATATCCGATCGAACATGTGTTCGATAGAACACTGTTCGCTCATCTCTAGTAATTACCTTACAATAACACAAAATATGACAATTTAGTCAGAATTTATTTGAACCCTATGTAACATTTTAGCACTTAATTCACCCTATTTATTTGAGCTGTTTAATGTACATATCTATATTTGCTATCTGTCTTAAATGGAGACTTGTATGTTACTGAATGTCACAGTGTTTTGTACAGGTTCCAGAAATGCTGCAGCTTTGAAGGAGGACAATTTGAAAACCCATATATACTGTATGTCCCCAAACTATATATTTAGGTGGAAACTAAATTGTATATCTAAAAAATACTAAAATTTTAAAAAAATAAAACACTACCATTTCACTCCACCCTTCAACTAGAAGCTTGCTTTAATGTGGAAGATTTCTGGTCCACAGAATATTGCACGTAATTAAATTATCCCATATAATATTATACGTAATGATACAGAAGCATAATCCAGTTTATTTTTATTTCAAAGTATAATTCATTATCTTAATATAATTGTTGAAGACTTCCTATTCCACTACAGGTGTTTACACATTGGCAATATACGTACTTGTTTGACTGACAGCTATTCCTACACATACATGCTTGTTTTGTGCAAGCATGTATATTTTGAATGTGGAAAGGGGAGTAAGACTCTAGATGTAGCTTATCTCTAGAGATGAGCGAGTAGTACTCGATCGAGTAGGTATTCGATCGAATACTATGGTATTCGAAATACTCCTACTCATTCGAGTACCACTCACTATTCGAATGTCAAAGTTCGATGCAGAACCAGCATTGATTGGCCGAATGCTATACAGTCAGCCAATCAACGCTGGTTCTTCTCCTACCTTTAGAAGTCTTCTCCATGCAGCTTCCCTGCGGTGTCTTCCAGCTGTTCATTCACTCTGCCAGGCATCGCCCCTGGGCAGAGCCGACTGCGCATGTCCGCTTGTAGTGCGGGCATGCGCAGTCGGCTCTGCCCAGGCCCGATGCCTGGCAGAGTGAATGAAGAGCTGAAAGATGCCGCGGGGACGCTGCACGGAGAAGACTTCTCGGAGGATCCAGCCCGACCCTCACTCGTGGACTTGGTAAGTATAATTTGATCGAATGTTGCCTACCCCTGAAACGAGCATTTTCCCCCCATAGACTATAATAGGGTTCGATATTCGATTCGAGTAGTCGAATATTGAGGGGCTACTCGAAACAAATATCGAACCTTGAACATTTTACTGTTCGCTCATCTCTACTTATCTCCATAGGCTAAGGCCCCATGTACAGGGCCACAGCAAAAAAAGCGCTGCAGTAGAAAAAAAAAATAATTTGTCATGGCAGTTTTTACCTTTGTTCATGTGTATTTAAGCTAGAAGGTAAGTCTTTAATACTTGTTTATGCTTCTTATTCATTTATATATTTCCCATTAATATAAATAGGAATGGTTGCAATTATTATTAATGTTATGTTTACCACAGTTAGCTAAGATGAAATTATTATTCAGCACTTGGTTTAAAGGCTTATGTACATGGTACATAGGATTCCATAATGGTTTTTGTACTATTATCATATTAGCTGATTAGTGTGAATAATGTCAGCCAAAGTGTGTTAGCTCTTATTTCTCACTGTGACATCTCATTATTTTAGGAAGTGATTTGCAAGGGAAGTACCAGATCAATTATATTCAGTGCAAACATCACCATGATGAAACACAAACACCACCATAGCAAGTGAACAGATGAATTGTATTCAGAATTACCTAATGCTAATTGAAGGGCTACACATCTGTTCCTACATGTTAATACAACATGCTTGGATTCAGGTTCTTCTTACTTTTTGTTACCACAAAACAATGACCTATCTATCTATCTATCTATCTATCTATCTATCTATCTACTGTATATAGTGATATTGTATATGATATATAAGTCTAAAAAAGCAAGAAAACTAAGCATGCAAACCTAGCTATACATGTTTAATGAATACTTTCACAACTTTTGTTTATTGAGAAGTAACCATACATGATGTGCATCAGCAACTGAGATTAAAAGTGGCCCATTCTGAGTATGCCATCACCTTTTAGCATTGTGTAATTTAGGCACAACACTATTAATCACTCCAAATAGAGTATACAGCCACCTTCTCAAACCTACTTGCTTTGAGCCCAAGGGTTTGCAGTAACAATGTATCGAGAGATCAATAAAACTTAAAACAGGATTCAGTAGGTGCCAGCAGACACAATACTATCTTATTGACTACGTGCTTCTGGGCTATCACAATCCCTTCATTGGGTCAATTCTTAATGGATAATAATGTCATTTGACTTAACAGCTTCACTTAATTTTGATATTGTCTGTGTCTGCTCTGAACCTGAATCCAAGACCAAAGCTAACCATGCAAGGATTTTCAGAGCAATGAAGCCTTGCAATATCTGAGCCTATCATATCAGGTAATGATATTATACAGAAATGTCCTTCTATACCTTTTCTTCTTGGCTTGTCATGTTTACATACTCTATAGAGTGAAAGAAATAATTATTTGATCCCTTGCTGATTTTGTAAGTTTGCCTACTGACAAAGATATGAGCAGTCTAGAATTTTAAGGGTAGGTTAATTTTACAACAAAAAGAAAAAGGGACTAAAACGTAACTTTTATTAGTATACCTATAAAAAAGATACTTGTGTTATATGTGCGTTAATACACTTAAAATTCCACTGGGCGCGTCCATGCACGTGAATACTTTATGTCCTCTTGATATCTGTCCTTTTATGGGACTCTCAATCACCATCCATAATAACTAGAGATGAGCGAACACTGTTCGAATCAGCCAATCCGAACAGCACACTCCCATAGAAATGAATGGAAGCACCTGTGACGCCAGCCGGCCGCCGCCAAAGTCAGCATCACAGGTGCTTCCATTCATCTCTATGGGAGCGTGCTGTTCAGATCGGCTGATCCGAACAGTGTTCGCTCATCTCTAATAATAACGTATCCCATGCCTGCACTAATGCGGTCATACACAGGACTGACTGTGATGTCGGCTCTATTCTCACTGTCTAAATCTGTCGCTCTGGTAACTACAAATCACCTGTTGTCAGAGACAGACACAAAAATCAGGTTCAAACTGGTTTTGCCCTGTATGTTTATTTTTCAAAAAAAGGCAGAAAATAACCAAGCCTTATTTTCAAGCAAAAAACAATAACATAAATCCTGCTCGTCTGAGCTACTAACTAATAAAGAAACCCTAACTAGCCTACTCTAGCTTGAAGGCTTCTTCCTGCTCTAGGATAAGAAGTAGTTAACCGAAGGAGACATCTACCAGCTGAGGTTTTGTTAAAGACCTGTGTTGTTACCTCATTCACCATATATAAGTGAGGAATCTGGGGGAGATATAGTGACCTTCCAGAACTTTACCAGTCACCTTCTCACAATATAATATATATATATATATATATATATATATATATATATATATATATTTTTGTTAGATTTTTTTTGGGCAAGAGTTATATATATCTCAACACTGTGACTCCAACATTGTGGTCTGTGGTGTAACTAGGATCTAGAAATGGCAGGGCCCCGTGGTGAACTTTTGACATGGCCCTAGGCCCAAAGCCTGCCCGGAGCGCGGAGAGGTAAGTAACACTGTTTTTTATGTTCTCTTACCTCTCCTGGGCCTCCGATCATTATATTTGGGGGCCTGAAAAGACCTCCAAGTATAATAATAGTGTTTGTGGGGCCCACGGCGTCACTTACTGATCCTGTCCCCTTCACTTTAACCAGGATTACAGCCAAAAAAATCTTCTCCCAAATAACAACAAGCCTGTAGCACTTACAAGTAATCAAAATGGGCTAATTTCTCTACAAAATGTTGCTTTATGAAAAATAACTACCACGTGTTTTTAAAAAAACGTGGGCATGCACCTTTTCCCCCAATATAAGGGTAATCTTTAGAGTATTTTAAATGTTAAAATGCATAAAAGAAAGTAGCAGTGTAGTATAGGGTTAAACTTGGAGTTTGTATATTCACAGCATAACCGTTTTTTTCATAAACATAAATGTTACTTTACTGTGATATAACTTTGTCTGTGATTGCCTTAGGGATCTAGAAATTGAACAAAGTTCCTAGGAGTCATGAGAAAGTTCTACACTATACAGTCATGGCCAAAAGTTTTGAGAATGATAGAAATATTAATTTTTACAAAGTCTACTGCTTCAGTTTTCCTAATGGCAAGTTGCATATACTCCAGAATGTTATAAAGAGTGATCAGCTTAACAGCAATTACTTGCAAAGTCAATATTTGCTTAGAAAATGAACTTTATCCCCCAAAACACATTTCAACATCATTGCAGTCCTGCCTTAAAAGGACCAGCTAACATTGTTTCAGTGATTGCTCCATTAACACAGGTGTGGGTGTTGATGAGGACAGGCTGGTGCTTGGCATCATTGTTTCTCTTCTGTTAACCATGGTTATCTCTAAAGAAACACGTGCAGTCATCATTGCACTGCACAAAAATGGCCTAACAGGGAAGAGTATCGCAGCTAGAAAGATTGCACCTCAGTCAACAATCTATCACATCATCAAGAACTTCAAGGAGAGAGGTTCCATTGTTGGCAAAAAGGCTCCAGGGTGCCCAAGAAAGACCAGCAAGCGCCAGGATCATCTCTTAAAAGTGTTCCAGCTGTGGGATTGGGCAACCAGCAGTGCAGAGCTTGCTCAGGAATGGCAGCAGGCAGGTGTGAGTGCATCTGCATGCACTGTGAGGCGGAGACTCTTGGAGCAAGGCCTGGTCTCAAGGAGGGCAGCAAAGAAGCCACTTCTCTCCAGAAAAAAACATCAGGGACAGACTGATATTCTGCAAAGGGTACAGGGAGTGGACTGCTGAGGACTGGTGTAAAGTCATTTTCTCTGATGAATCCCCTTTTTGATTGTTTAGGACATCTGGAAAACAGCTTATTCGGAGAAGACGAGGTGAGCGCTACCACCAGTCTTGTCACATGCCAACTGTAAAGCATCCTGAAACCATTCATGTGTGGGGTTGCTTCTCAGCCAAGGGAATCGGTTCTCTCACAGTCTTGCCTAAAAACACAGCCATGAATAAAGAATGGTACCAGAATGTCCTTCAAGATCAACTTCTCCCAACCGTCCAAGAGCAGTTTGGCGATCAACAATGCCTTTTCCAGCATGATGGAGCACTTTGCCATAAAGCAAAGGTGATAATAACTAAATGACTCAGGGAACAAAACATAGAGATTTTGGGTCTATGGCCTGGAAACTCCCCAGATCTTAATCCCATTGAGAACTTGTGGTCAATCATCAAGAGACGGGTGGACAAACAAAAACCTACAAATTCTGACAAAATGCAAGCATTGATTGTGCAAGAATGGACTGCTATCAGTCAGGATTTGGTCCAGAAGTTGATTGAGAGCATGCCAGGGAGAATTGCAGAGGTCCTGAAGAAGAAGGGTCAACACTGCAAATATTGACTTGCTGCATTAACTCATTCTAACTGTCAATATAAGCTTTTGTTACTCATAATATGATTGCAATTATATTTCTGTATGTGATAAAAACATCTGACAAACACACATAAAAACCAGAGGGCAGCAGATCATGTGAAAATGTAATATTTGTGTCATTCTCAAAACTTTTGGTCATGACTGTAGGTTAAGCTAATTTAAGGTGTGGTTCTTCTTCAACTTCTGCCAACTAAAACAAATCTTGGACCTGAGCCACCTGAACCCAAAATTAATCTTAAGAGGTTTAGCACCAAATAAAGCGCCATACGTGGGAATAGACCCTGAATATCATTATAGACTTAAAATAACTGACTCTTGTTTCCAGAGGTGTAGCAATACAAGTTATGACTGGGCCCATAAACTGGGCCTCTCTGATAACACTTGATTTCTGGCAGCCTTTGTATCATAAATACTTTTCTCCTGCACTGTGCAATGAGATTTATGATGCACAGGCTTCCTATCATGATCCCTACTCTGTTTGGAGATTCTTAACTGTTATAGGCCGAAAGTAAAAGTAGTGAGTACATAGTCAAGGAAAGAAGGCTGTGCAGAAAAATGCAGGTTACGGTATATTCATAGCATGTCTCCATGGTAGAGACTGCTAAGTTACAGAATGGTTTACTTCATTCCCAGCACCACAGTCTAAATCATCACTGGATATATGTTCACTGAAATTACAAATGCATGGAACTGGTATCTAAACAATACAATAAGCTCCCGTCAGCGCCGCACCTCCCATGAGGCGACCTGAAGCGAGCGCTTCAGGTGGCGCTATGTCAGGGCCCCAGGGAGGGCGGCATTTTTGCTTCCCTAAGCTAGTCCAGGACAAGCTGTCCTGGACTGGCTTAGCACCGAGCGGTGGTTTGGGGAGGCCACTGGAGCAGCACTGCTCCAGCACCCTCCCCTCACGCTCAGGCAGAGAGCAGGTAATCTCCGTGCCTGCTCTTTGCCTGCGAACGGCGCTAAGCCCCGCCCCCTCAGCTTGGCCACACCCATCCGCTCGACCACGCCCCCTTCTCGGGGGGGGGGGCGGCTTTCTGTAGTTCGCCTCGGGCGGCGAAAGGGTATCTAAGACTGGCTCCCGTATCTAAGACTGCTATTATATTGGTATATTACTATGCATTCTGAAGGGCTGAACTGACTACAGATGCTTTATTGATGGATTACTTGAGAGACTGTGACTATGCTGCTGTAGGTAAGAATGACTGGTAGGCATGCAAAGTTACACAGAGGGCCCAAAGTCTTTTGCCAAACCTGATTCCAAGGAAAAATTTCCCTTCCATTATTTTTAGAAAATCATAACATACAACAGTATATCATTAAGCATTGAAGAATAGAACATAGAAAAGCAATGATGTTGTCTGAGAACAGAATTAATAATTCACTGTTGAGGGAATTTAAGAGTGGATGAATTGCACACATAAAAGAGAAATGAAATAGGACAGACACTATGAATGCAGGAGAGAATATTGGTAAGCGTATTTAATTACATCACATTAATATTTTCATAGCAGGAGTCAGAGTTATAGCAATATTATATACAAGAATAATTAGTAAGTGGAAATCCCACCCATGAGAATGTCAATGTTGAAGAAATATGTTAGATGACTCTTACAAAATTTTGTTTTCAACTGTGCTATAATTTCTCTTGGGCAGATGCAAACACATGAGTACCTACAGTAACATAGAGGCAGATGGTATTATGGCTTGGAGAATGAGAATTCCAGCCTGGTTGGTCCCATCCCTCTCTTAATGGATTATGACTAGAGATGAGCGAACAGTAAAATGTTCGAGATTCAATATTCGTTTTGAGTAGCCCCTCAATATTCGACTACTCGAATCGAATATCGAACCCTATTATACTCTATGGGGGGAAAATGCTCGTTTCAGGGGTAGGCAACATTCGATGAAATTATACTTACCAAGTCCACGAGTGAGGGTCGGGCTGGATCCTCCGAGAAGTCTTCTCCGTGCAGGGTCCGTGCAGGGAAACTGCACGCAGAAGACTTCTAAAGGTAGGAGAAGAACCAGCGTTGATTGGCCGACTGTATAGCATTCGGCCAATCAATGCTGGTTCTGCATCGAACTTTTCCATTCGAATAGCGAGTGGTACAAATATTTCGAATACCGTAGTATTCGATCGAATACCTACTCGATCGAATACTACTCGCTCATCTCTAATTATGACACCCTTTTTCAATTTATTCAGTTCCTCGCAACTACATTGTCTATAGTGATAACTGCCTCGCCTGCTATCAGAATAACATGGACAAACTTTTGTCATCTGTAGGGTTATATGACATTTGGAATTTGCAAAAACGCTTGAGATTTTCAAATTGCCGCATTTCCGGTATGTATTATTTTCGCAATGTGAATGGCATTAGCCAGAATCCCATCCACTGTGCACGGACTGTAAAACATGGCGGCTTTGCCACAGAGTTTCAACCGTGGCTTTTTCTTAAGATCTCACTGAGGCAGATATACTAATAGTGTTCAGACAGTGCAACTTAAGAATAAACAGTGTTAAGTTAAGGCCCCATGTATCAGTCTGCATTGGAAAAGCGAATTGGGAAAAACTGCAACAAAAAACGCATTGCAGTTTTTCCCGCAGCACTTTTCACAGAAAGCCTGCACAGTTTTTCTCTGCGGACTTCCTGCTTCAATTATACCTATAAAAAAACCACATCATTTTTGGAAATTGCAGCATATCCACTTTGCGTATTGTCATGGTCTGGGGTTGCTAGGTGGGGTGGCATAGACACACAAGTCCAGTTTCTTTAGTCCAAAACAAAGGTAGAGTTTTATTTTCACTCAAAATATAGTGCAGCAACAAAAGGAAACAATACAAAAATAAATCCCTGCCCGGCTAGGCTCTAACTAAACATAGAATAGGTTACCTCACCTAGAATGACAGAAATCAAAAAGCCAGTTGAATCACTCAGGACACAGCTCCAAAAATATGACCTTTTTCTTTGGCTCTCCAGCCAAGCTCTGCCCAAAGTCTACTGCTGGAGACTCTCAACAGCTGAGTCGCTGCAGGAACAAGCACAAAGTGTGGACTGGAGGTGGTGGAATGACAGGTTCCACTGCCAACCTACCTGCCATTCCTAAAAAATCCAGCCCAATAAACAGAACTTTGAAATAACCCTCAGCAGACTAAAGTATCTGTTGAGAACCATTCTTTCTGGAGTTTCTCATCTCACCCACCTGAGTAGTCTGGGTGAGATGTACACCCCTCTCCATTATCTGACCAGCAGCTGGCGTAGTACTAGTAGTAGCAGCAAGCTGGAGTAGTACTAGTAGTATCAGCAGCTGGAGTGGTAATAGTAGTAGCTGCAGCTGGAGGAGTAATAGTATTAGCAGCAGCTGGAGTTTTAATAGTAGTAGCAGCAGCAGCTGGAGTAGTACTAGTAGTAGCAGCAGCTGGAGTGGTAATAGTAGTAGCTGCAGCTGGAGGAGTAATAGTATTAGCAGCAGCTCGAGTTTTAATAGTAGTAGCAGCAGCTGGCGTAGTACTAGTAGTAGCAGCAGCTGGAGTTTTAATAGTAGTAGAAGCAGCTGGCGTAGTACTAGTAGTAGCAACAGATGGAGTAGTACTAGTAGTAGCAGCAGCTGGAGTAGTACTAGTAGTAGCAGCAGTAGTAGTACTATTAGAAGCAGCAGAATCACATTAGTAGCAGCAGCAGTAGTAGTACTAGTAGCAATAGCAGCAGAAGCACTGTAGTAGTAGTAGTAGTAGTAGCTGAAGCACTGCAGTGACAGAAGTAGGAGTAGCTGAAGCACTGCAGTGACAGAAGTAGCAGTAGCTGAAGCACTGCAGTGACAGAAGTAGGAGTAGCTGAAGCACTGCAGGGACAGAAGTAGCAGTAGCTGAAGCACTGTATTACCAGCATCAGAAGTAGCAGTAAAAGCAATAGCAGAAGCACTGTAGTAGCAGCATCAGAAGTAGTAGTTGTAGTAGCAGAAGCACTGTAGTAACAGCAGCAGTAGTAGCAGAAGCACTGTAGTAACAGCAGAAGTAGTAGTAGTAGTAGCAGCAGCAGTGGCACTGCCGTAGCAGCAGCAGAAGTAGTATTAGTAGTAGTAGCAGTGGCACCGCAGAAGTGGTAGTAGTAGTGGCACTGTAGTAGTAGCAGCAGAAGTAGTAGTAGTTGTAGTAGTAGAAGCAGTGGCACTGTAGTAGCAGCAGCAAAAGTAGTAATGCATTTTAAATCTTTGGGTATAGAATTATGCAAACTATATCTTCTTTAACTGAACTTGCTAGAGTGCTGACTCTTACTGTTTTATTCTAGGTAGAAATGAAGTCATTGAATCCCAGCTGTATTTTTAATAAGATCTATATGTAAGTTTGGGACACATTAACAGTACTGGCAAAACACATACTTTAATTAAATGCTTCTTTATTACCTACAATTTTAGCAGAGCGTTGCTAAAAAAAACAACTTTTTTTTGGATGCAAGGTAAGCCAGTAATATTCAGGTACTCTAAGTAATGACTACAGAGGAGTGAATCATTAAAAATTCTCTTTTCCATTCCAAATGGCTCTAATTCACTAACCATCTCAGCAACTGAGAAAATCTTAAAGACTATTTCACTTGTTATGATATAATTTATTTAGAAAACAAAGAATCTAGAGAACAATTTTCTGATACATATATGTTTGGAATGCTGCTCACATCTCTTTCTTATACCAGCTCACTCTTTTGTAGATGTAAATTGAATAATCCATGGAATAGTCCTGTGTAATTCATTTATTGCTCAAATCAATAGAACTAAAACAGCATTGGTCCAATAACCATCATCATTGCCACATTGTCAACAATCTGGGGCTTGGGTCGGTTCCCCGGAGAGATAGCACTTTCTTATAGATATTATCTGTTAATATATAAGAAACATATTATCTATGGTTCATTTTGAATAGAACGTAACAAACCTTCAGCTTCAATACCAATGCCAGGACTAATAAAGCTCTAATTTGTGGCTACTTGGTCCAATGCCACTTCTAACGCACAGATATCTTAAGACCAAAATTAGTATAGGATCATAAACAACAATAAAACATTTACTTCATACATTTAAAAAGTCCTTGGCAAAAAAACTCCCTGACTTTAGCACATAAATATAAGTGCTCATAACACATAAACATGCTCAAAATTATAAAAAGAGCAATCCTACCAGGGAGAAGGGAGAGTTAGTGTCAATTAGTCATCCATCTGAGAGGCAACACGGTGGCTGGAGTCCTGGGTTCAGAACCCACCAAGAACAACATCTGCAAGGAGTTTGTATGTTCTCCCCATATTTGCGTGGATCTCCTCCCATTCTACAAAGACATACTGATAGGGGAAAAATGTACATTGTGATCCCTCTATTGGGTTCACAATCTACATTTAAAAAAAAAAAGAGGAAAAAAATAGTCATCCATCTGGGGAAAGAGTTATCTATTCCTAATATTTACCCGGACCCCAAGAAATTGACTCTTGTCTTAACAAAAACAGTCTCAAACTCTATGAAACCCATTACTATTCACTGTCAAGGATTGGCTTTTGATCTGGCTTTGTGCCTCTCCTATATGCCATATATTGCAGCGAGATGCTTGGCAATGTGATAATTTGCAGATTTTAGCGCCACTTGTGACCTTAAACTTGTCTATCATTTCTGTCCTATCTAAATGCATGGATTGCAGTTATGTAATAGGTGACTCACAGAGTTATAAAACTCCACTGACTCACATTGCTGTCTCTGGTACCTGTGCATTTTGTGTGCATAGTTTTTAGTTTATTTCTATGGGATCAGGGGCGTAACTACCATGGAGGCGGCTGCCACAGGGCCCGTGCCATTAGGGGGCCCGGTGACAGCTGCTACCGCTGCATTTTTTTAATTTTTTTTTTTAAATTGGCCATTACGGGCCCTATTTACTTGCCGATCCTGGACATAATACTGTGTGCAGGGGCCACTATGGGGGATAATACTGTGTGCAGGGGCCGCTAATGGACATAATACTGTGTGCAGGGCTTACTAAGGGACATAATAGAGTGCAGAGGAGGGGTTCGGTCGAGGTCTTCAGCGTTGGTGTCGGTTGGGGGGGCCCCATGTAAAAAGTTTGCCACGGGGCCCGCCATTCCTAGTTACTCCACTGTATGGGATGATGCTTCACACTGCTTAACCAGCAGGGCCCAGGGGCCCCCTGGCTTCAGCACTTCATCACCATTAGCTGAGCCAGGCTATGAATGATAGTCTGGACTGGCTGACAATCAGAACAGATGGACATAGAGCTAAAGAGGGCAGGAGAGCAGGAGCACGGGCAGCTATGGAGTAGTGATAAACCTTTACTTATTTTCACTTCTGTAGTAGCAGCGCAGCTGCCGAGCAGAGATCGAGGGAGGGGCTTCCTAGCTGTGTTATTTGTAGCTCCGCCTCCAGCCCAGCAGGGGGCACAGGAGCAGTCCTGACCTGCATATTGAATATTAGAACACAGACAGGGTCTCCTGCCTCAGTCTATCTTCCCGTACAGTGTATAGTTCCTGTACAGTATAGTTGAACAACATGAAATGGCAGCTATAAGGTGTACAGCCAGCGAATACAGGTCAGTCTGCCGCAGCCAGGTGTAACAGATAAATGGGTTTTCCCCCTAAAGTGAGTTATCCCTTATACATAGAATAGGGGAAACTTGCAGGTCAGTGGGGATCACTGAATGGAGCAATGATTCTGGGCAGCACACGCAGCTTCATTCATTTCAATGGGAGTGCCAAAGATAGCACTGTACTTCAGCTATTGCCAGCACTGAAATGAATGGAGTGGTGCCCATACAGCCAACCATCACTCCATTCAGCATTCTCCTCATCAGCTGACCTGCAAGTTATCCCCTATTCTATGTATAGGAGATGATGAAAACCCCTTTAAATAATAATTGCAATGTGATGTCCCCTGCACTTAAAGCTTCTTAAAAGGTACCTGGAGGTAATGGATACTGATGACCTATCCAAAGTATCTTATCAGTGGGTGTCTGACATTGGGACCCCGCACCTCGTCCGTTTCAGCTGCCTGAAGCTGGATACAAGGTATACATCTAATACCAACTAGGCTCCTAGTCAAGTGAATGGGAGCAAAGCTGCAGTTCCCAGGAGCCATCAATCCTGTGTATGGACCCACAACCTGTATAAATCTTACGACTCCGTACATTGTAATAATGGCATTGAATGAGAGCCACAGCTCCTGTTCATTTGAATGAGAGCCGAGCTGCCTCCAACCATATACCTCCATATACAGCTTCAGGCAGCTGAAACAGTTGATCTGAGTGGGACATTAGTAAAGATTATTTCCAGGTCCTAGAGAACCAGTTTACCATCTTCCTAAGGCGCCACATTGCAGAAACAGCGTGTTTAGTTGCAGATTTTGCTGCATTTTTATGAGCCAAAGTCAGGAGTGGTTTAAACAAAAGGGAAATGTGTAAGAACTTCCTTTACATTTTCCAATCCACTCCTAATTTTGGTTAAAAAAAAACAACAAAAAAAAAATGCTGCAACATTTCTTAAAAAAAACCCCGCTGCATTTCTGCAACATGGGGCTTCAGCCTTAAGCTGGCAATTCACATTAGATGTTGATCAGATGAAACGGCAAATTTCAGCAGTCAATCAACCATTAAAATATTATTAATGTTCGTTCATGAGTCATAATGAGCAACAGTAAATTTTTCCTAAAAAAAACAATTTGGAATTTTTGGTCAGCAATTAACCAAACATATCAGTACTTGGCATGATGAGTTGCTTTTGACTGGTCATCAGCCAGTTTGCACAGACTCACTATGACTAATTTATGAAAACGGTCTACTAACTTCATTGCCCAGTTAGTAGAAGAAAACACGAGAGGAACATCCATTTTGGACCTAGTCCTAACCAACAAAGAGCACATGGTTGAGGGACTATGGGTAGCAGGGACACTGGGATTCAGCGATCATGCTATACTTGAGTTTGGGGTTGCAAGAAGAAGAAGACCTGAGAAGACACAGACTTCAAGGCTCGACTTTAGCAGGGCAGACTTCAAGAGCCTGAAGGCAAGGGTTAGCAGAATTCCATGGTGCAAAATTCTTAAGCACAAAAATGCACATGAAGGGTGGGAAATCTTCCGTAGGCAAATCATTAAAGCACAGGAACTAACAATACCTAGAAGGAAGAAAAATGGGAAGCACCTAAAAATATCAGGATGGATGACCAAAAAATTACATAACCTGCTAAAAAGGAAAAAGGAAACATACAAAAAGTGGAAGATGGGAACTATACCTAAGGAAGAGTACACAGCAGTCTGCAGACTCTGCAAGACAAGCATCAAAGGAGCTAAGGCTGAACATGAATTGAGGCTTGCAAAAGAGGCAAAGAGTAAGGTAAAGGGATTTTGGGGATATGTTAAAAGCAAAAGAAAAGTGAAGGAGACAATTGGAGTCCTGAAGAATGATAAAGGAGAAACAGTTAACATGGTGGAACAGCAGGTGGAGCTACTAAATTCATATTTTGTATCCATCTTCTCCCAAGAAACTAATGGAAATATCGACATTAATGGTGATGGAGATGAGAGGAAGGAGGACTCCAAGCTGACTATAAGCAAAGGTCTGGTAAGAGAGCACTTAGCCAAGTTACAGGAAACCAAGTCCCCAGGACCAGATGATTTACACCCTAGAGTCCTGAAAGAGATAGCAGAGGAAATAACAGAACCCCTTGCTATAATCTTCGGTAAGTCATGGGAAACAGGAGTGGTCCCTTTAGATTGGAAAAGGGCAAATGTTGTCCCCATCTACAAAAAGGGGAAAAGGGACGATCCAGGAAATTACAGGCCGGTAAGTCTGACCTCGATAGCAGGAAAAATCTTTGAGCAAATTGTCAAGGAACATTTACTTCGGTACCTGGATGGGAAGGCATTAATTAACCAGAGCCAGCACGGCTTTATGACCAATAAATCTTGTCAGACTAACCTGATTTCCTTCTACAACAAAATCACTGAATGGTTGGACCAAGGGAATGCCGTGGACATAGTATATCTTGACTTCAGTAAGGCATTTGATAAAGTATCACATAACCTTCTTATTGAAAAAATGATTAAGTATGGCTTTGACAAAAAATCAGTTAGGTGGATTCACAACTGGCTTAATGATCGGGCACAACGAGTAATACTAAATGGCTACACATCGAACTGGAAGAAAGTCAAAAGCGGGGTGCCGCAGGGCTCTGTTCTGGGCCCAGTACTTTTTAATATCTTTATAAATGATCTGGACGATGGAATTATTGGGGAACTCATAAAATTTGCAGATGATACGAAGATAGGAGGAATAGCCAACACTAGAGAGGAGAGAGAGTGTATTCAAAAGGACTTAGACACACTGGAATAATGGGCTGAGGCGAACAAAATGGTATTTAACAGGGACAAATGCAAAGTTCTACATCTGGGTAACAGAAATGTAAAAAACATATATAGTATGGGAGGAATAGAACTAAGTGATAGCATAGGGGAAAAGGACTTGGGCATAATAGTAGATCACAAATTCAACATGAGCCAACAGTGCGGTGCTGCTGCAAAAAAGGCTAATAAAATTCTGGGATGTATTAAGACAAGCATTGAATCTAGAGCAACAGAGGTCATTATTCCGCTGTACTCTTCCCTGGTCAGACCACACCTGGAATACTGTGTACAGTTCTGGGCGCCTCAATTCAAGAAAGACATCGATATATTGGAGCAAGTCCAGAGAAGAGCAACCAAAATGGTGGAAGGTCTGCAAACCATGTCCTATGAGGAGCGGCTAAAAGAACTGGGATTGTTTAGTTTGCAGAAGAGAAGGCTGAGGGGAGATTTAATAGCAGTCTACAAATATCTGAAAGGTAGTCACAGTGCAGAGGGATCTACCCTATTCTCATTAGCACAAGGAAGTACAAGAAGCAATGGGATGAAACTAAAGGGAAAGAGATACAGATTAGACATTAGGAAAAACTTTCTGACAGTGAGGGTAGTGAGAGAGTGGAATAGGCTGCCACGGGAGGTGGTGGGCGCTCCATCAATGGAAATCTTCAAGTGGAATCTGGATAAACATATAGCTGGGATGATTTAGGAAAACCTGCACTCGCAGGGGGTTGGACCCGATGGCCCTTGAGGTCCCTTCCAACTCTACCATAAGAAAGGTAAGAAAGAAAAATGGTTTTAGTTGCCCATAGCGGCCAATTACAGCACTGCTTCTATTTTATAGTGCCTTTGAAAAATGGTAGCCGTGCTGGGATTTGTTGCTATGGGCAACTAAGACTATTATTCCTTATGACACTGCGCTTTTATCATTATCAGGCAGTTTAGTTGTAAAAGGTATCAAAACTTAAAGATACCCAGTGTCCTCTGAGATGAATCCTTTGATGGACTCTGGCACACGATCTGTGTGTGCAGCGAAGCTTAGGTCCACATGTGCCCAAAGTGTAAAGCACGTGCAGTGAAGGAGGATGGACTGACCTTGGCTTTACTGCATGAAATGTGCAGGTTCCATAGTCTTTCAGTGGACTCATTTTAGTGGAAACTGGGCATCTTCAAGCTTTGATTCCTAAGGCCCGGTTCACATCTGCGTTAGATATTTTGTTCCAGGAGTCCACTTGGGGACCCCCGGAACGGAAACCTATACACATTAACAAGTGATTACCTAAGGAAACCACACGGACTCCAAAGACTATAAAGGCATCTGTGTGTTTTCTATGTGGGGCGCACACAAATCATGTGGAGAGAAAAGCACTTTATAGTGATTGTGTTTTAGATCACTCCTTGGAATTTAGGGCCCCACTTGTAAACTTGCCCAGGGCCCCACTTTGTCTAAAACCTGCCCTGTTAACCAGCCCTTACTTATAAGAGTTGACAGGATTAAGCCTATCCCAACCAGCAGGCAGGGGAGACTAGTTAAAGCTGAATCACATAAAAATACCATAGATAGGAAGGAATCAGAGCAAAGCAAGTGTAGAGCCTTTGGCAAGCCACATACATAATGAGCATTGTAGGCTACATTTGGGGCACCAAATTAGAGAGAAAAAAAATCAAGATAATAGACAATAAATGGCAATAAATCAATTAAAACTGGATATGTAAGTCATACACAAGAGCCTCTACATTATGTGAGGAGGTAACGGGCACAGTGCTGGAGTCCAGGTATATCAGCCCCAGGTTTCTGACATATGTGTGGTCCAGGGCAGATCTGGAGTAGGCCTCAACACAGGTGTAGATCCTTGGCTCATTACTGGGCCATAAAAAGGCTGCAGTGCCTGCAATTCATGGCAATTCCATGAGGTGAAAGGAGGTGTCTGGTTCTGTCCTGTAACCCTGAGTTCGGTGAGACTATATTGCTCCTGCTTTGTCCGTGTGGCTGGAAGTAAGCCACATATATAGTTAAGTTATCCATTCTGTTTAACTAGTGGCTCAGATGAGCAGGTGTTTATTTTGTTTTTGCCTGAAGTTAAGGCTGTATTTTGTTTTGTTTATTTTATGCCTGAAGTCAAGGTTTATTTATTCTCCTGGTTTTTTTTTCTTTTTCTAAATAAACCAGTTTACTGCACATTTTGTGTCCCTGTCTTGACTGTTTGGGTCCGCACCACTGCTTCTACTGAGCCAATTTTCCACAATTATTTAGTTGTTTTTTTTTTTTTCACCATACAAGATAAATGCACGCACATAGGTAATATGTTCATATTATCTGGTGGCATTATTTTTTTTTTTTACCTTTTTAAACTTTTTATTTAGTTTTTATACTTAAAAAAAATAAACTTGAAACTTATTTATTTTTTACTGTTGCACAAGGGGGATTGTTTCATCCAATGTACTTCTGTATTGCAATACATTGCCCATAGATAATCTATGTGTTATAGGGGAAGGAAACCAGGAGGCCATTGATTGGTCACCTAGCTTTCTAGGACCCCGAGGGTTTGAAGGGGAGCAATCTCATCCTCAAACCACTCGATACTGTGATTGCAATTGGCCACAACATTTCCGGATTCTGAGTATTTTCCGATTTCTGCAGCTAGTACTGCGTCCTGGCTGTATGATACAGCTTGTGTGTCTGCTACAGCTCTGTGCTTTATTACAGCATTGACGATAAACTATACGCTCCGCATAATGTAATAGGATGTTGCAGAATGTTTAGGGGTTAATGTGCCTTTTGTCTAAAGATGTAACCTTTCAAGAATCAGATCTAATAGTGGCATGCCAAGAAAACCAAAAATAATGTATTTTTCCTCCTGCAGGTATATCATGTTTACTTTATGCAATGATACCAAGCTAATAAACGTTTCTACAGTTATAAATTGAACTATACACACGGTTTCTTAGAGGTCAAAGTGTGTTGTTTGCTGAGATTATGAATTATGACTCAGTAAATTGTAATGTCTTCAGGTTATAAGGTTAATTGCTGCAAGGTGCGCACATCAAATCTGATGATGGAAAAGGAGTGCGAAACAGTTTGTTGTCTGTATTTTGCTATGAAACCAATTTGCCACATTATTGCAAAGGTCCCATAGTAAAATACATCTTGTTAGGAAAATATGTGACTGATTTAATAATTTTAATTTGTTATTGGCTTTCTCCCAATGTCAACCCACTTACATGATTAATTTGTATGGACTTATGAAATCAATCCATAATGATTTTGATTCAAGCCAATTTAAAGAAATCCACTGAATTGTCATATGTAATGTTTACAAACAGTCATTTTGGTAATCTACAGATCCTTAATCAGATTCAGCAGTTAGGGCGGAAGGTCAAATACTGTTCACACATTACTGAACTAGACATCTGCTGAGGCTTCGGGAGAATTTAATTCTGCACACTAATAAAGCCCACTAGCTGTGAACATGCTTCAGAGACTGTGAAAATGGCTCAGCGCTATCACATTTAGAAAGCAAGTTCTATTGTCAACCAGCCGTGTGAATCACTGGTCTTGAGGGTGCTGCTATCTGCTTTGCATCTGTGATAAAGAGCTTGTTTCACTTCCAAATGTTCTACACACCTTATTCCAGTACAAACAATTCCATACATATGATGGCCTCATTTTTACTGTTTATTTCTGTTTTGCCAAGTGTAGCTTGACATTGCAGTCTCATATTTTTGTAGTTTGCAGGAACATTGCTTTAAAAGTAATCCTTATAATGTTTGTTAAATTATGTAAAATCAACTACCACAATTTCCTTTCAACCTCCATCTGCAGAAAGTTACGGTTCTTATAGTTTACAGTAGCCTACATTCAGATTTTGGAATGTAAATGACAGTCTATTGTGAAACTGGTCTTCCACAGATGGATATATTTCACCTGTATCTAAGGCCAGGGGACAACGTGGCATAGACTATGGAATAGTGAATTCCATCCACACATTGCAGAAAAATATTGTCAGCAGAAATGCTACGATTTCCATAACTATTGTGTTTTTGGTAGTCATAGCATGTCAATTATACCTAAGGAAACGCCGGGGGTTTCCCTATAAGTATAATTGAAGCAGAAAGTTTACAGAGGAAAATTCTGTGGACTTTCTGTGAAAAGCGTTGCGGGAGAAACCACGATGCATTTGTGCTTCGGTTTTTCCCGCAGCAAAAAAGGCCAGCTGTGTGGGGCCTAAGCCTAAAGGTGGTTTCTGTGACTTTTCAATTGTTGACCTGTCCTTGGAATAGGCCATCGATAGAAGATCCAAGGAGGAGATCTATCGAAAGTCCTTCCTCCCAACCGCGGTCAGGCTGTATAATCAACATTTGGGCCAAGAGCACTCTGTACAGAGAACTAAATGATTCTGAATCTTTTTTTTTTTCTTCCTAGTTGCTATGACTCCTAGTATCTTTTTTTTTATCTGCTATGAGCTTGTATGTGTTCTTTTTGTAATATATTACTGTATTATCTATGCTGTTGTAACACACTGAATTTCTCCATTGTGGGACCATTAAACAGATTATCTTATCTTTGCACCATGTATGGCTCCGGCCTTAAAGAGGACCTTTCATGGTTTGGGGCACAGGCAGTTCTGAATTCAGTTCACTGTCGGCTTTCCCGATCTGTGCTCTGGGTTAAGAGCTAGCAACCTCGGTACCGTAGCTCTTCACAGTCAGAAGGGCGTTTCTGACAGTGTCAGGACCGTCCTTCTGTACAAGCAACGCCAATAGTGCTGTGCTCTGAGACCGGGGGGGGGGAGCGCCATGACCCCTCCTGATAATACTCGTCTATGGACGAGCACTGTGAGCAGAGGTAGGGGGCATTCCTCCCCAGTCTCACAGTACAGAGCTATAGGCGCTGCTGTGGAGAAGGATCTGACTGACTGTCAGGAATGCCCTTCTGAATGTAAAGAGCTACAGTACTGGGACCGCTAGCTCTTCACCCGGGGCACAGATCGAGAAAGCCAACAGTATCTCTATTATGCCTATACAGAAAATGTCAGCTTTGCTGAAGTTATAATTGACATGCTTTGACTGGCAAAAACTTGTATACAGGTTGTGAATATTTCAGTCTTTCTATGGTAAAAAACATTTTAGTAGCTGTTCTTTTCTCTAGGTGTGGACCATCCTGGTTGGGCATCTCTCCACTGTAAGGGAATGCTAGTTACTCACCACTGTAAGGGTAAGTTCAGACAGAGTTTTTTTTGGTCAGGATTTTGAGGCCGTATCCACCTCAAAATCCTGACCAAAAAGACAGCTCCCACTGAAATCAATGGGAGCTGCTCAGGTCTCTCAGGCTCATTCTTCAGGCCGTTTTGCCTCGCGATTCGGCCTGAAGACACTCCCTCCTCCAGACTAGGCCCATTCATCAGGCCTAATCCAGAGCGGAGTGCGTGGCTGGATGCCAATGCAGTGCACTGGCTTTCAGTCGCGGCTACCCGGTTTTTGGTCCGGAACCTGAGGCGGCCTTCGCCTCAAGTTCCGGACCAAAAATCCCTGTGTGAACTTATCCTAAGGGGAGTGGGTTCAAGATTCCAAGATGCTGCTGATAAGGACCTGGAGATATTTAGCTTGACTCTTCTATTCTGTCCAGTGTTCACAGTTACATCTGCAGTACATGATAAATTATGTTGCACCATTGGATTATGTTGAAGAGATTTATCATGTCATTGTTTTTGATTTGTTTTTATGTGGTCTTATAAAACTATGTCTTAATAGTTTGATATGTTCACTTTGCTGATTTATTTGCTTTGCTTGAGGTGGGCTTTAGTGTGTCAGAAGGACTTCCTTGGACCTCTATGTGAATATTTTCACTTTTATGCTGGGCTTGCTATTGACATCATGATCTAACTTTTGTATACTCTAGAATGAATGTTTTGACATGGTTATACACTGTACTCTAAAGACTATCGTTTGGATAATTGTTTTTGGAAATCATAAAGGTAGACAAAAATCAAGAAATTACTGAGCATACCATTTTTTAAAAATGAAGAAAATGGGGGATTTGTGAAGACTGTCATATTGTACACTGGTCCTTATGTCCCTTGCATTATTTTATTCATGTTGAGGCTGTGCCCCGTCATGAATTAGGTATATTCTCACATCTTTGTCTCTAGGCAAAAAAGTAATGATAAATGTGGTGTGGGTGATGCGTCAGTTCACGGCACGCCTGAACCATGAAAGTGGTGAGACCGGCACAAAAAAAGCACTGATGACTATATTTGCTGCAAAGTGATGATTTGTGACTCTTTTATGCCAAAAAAAAAAAAATAATCAAATAATGAATTCCCCTCAATATATTTTTATTTTAGATGAAAATATGATTAAATGAACACAAAACAACCCCCCCCCCCCAAAAAAAAAAAAAAACCTTCAGCGTCTTCCTTGGGTTTACAGTATATTGCGTTGCAAGAGTTTATGTATTCATTCACTCATTAGTGGAGTCTAATGAAGCGTGATGTATATGAAGCTGCAATACTATACACAACCCACTGATAGATATGTTACTGGTTCTGGGAAAAAAGCTGATTTTTCTCTTTCACACAAAACAAGCAGTTTAATAACATACTGTACATATAAAGAATAATACCAATTTTACAGCTTCTAGGAGAACAGGAGGCGGAATATTGAATTTTGGACGGGCAAAGTCAAACAGCGATCTTAATGTCAGTTCCAAATTACCAACCTTAATCTACAATACATTGCCGGTCTTATCTCAAGTCTGTGTCAGGTAACTGCCAATATAGATTTTTTCTCTCTGTAGCTGAATGTATAGGACTATAAGAAGTGTTTGGAATAGATGATGGTCTTTATCCAAAGCAACATAAAAATATATCAATTAGCCTGATAGGATCTTAATTTGTTGTCCAAGCTTATGCTATTGAGGACCTATCTTTAAATGAGGTCATTAATAATGGGCAGGGGTCCAACTCCAAAGCTGTTTGCAGAAACTGCAATATGCTGGAACTAGCATAGCTTTGTACCGATTTGAATGGGAATGAGATTTCTGTAACTTTCCAGCTCACTACACAGTGTACAGAGCTATGTTTAGTACGAAACACTGCGGCCAGGGCAAACAACTGATCAGTGGGTGTGCTGAAACTCAGACCCTGCTGATCTGCTATAGATAACCTAATCTATGGATAGGTCAACAATAGTATCCTCCTGGCAGCCCCTTGAAATAAGTGTGAACTCCACAAAAGCCATACAAAATAATATAAGAGCTTCTTTTAAATGTTATATAAAGCAACACTTTAAAAAACAGAAATACGTCACTGTATCTTCCTGCAAAAAAATAACTAACATTTTCTTTAGGGTAACCAATGTACTGTATTATTATTTTTACATCCTATTTAAGTCTTTTCATCCTGAAATTATCCCCAATTTCCTTTATGCGTGGAGAGGAGAAATGACACTGTGTTTTGCATGCATGCAAATTTCAGGCTCTGGTTTGTTTAGCTGAAAAGAACATCTGTGGAAAATAAACATTAGATTTGGTTCTTTGGCAAAGTAAGTAAAAGTTTAACGTAATCTTCTTTATATGGTTGAATAAGAAAAACATTGTCTTTTGGCTTATTTTATATAATACATGAACATGCAGGTGCTTTGTAAATAATAGTAATTGTTTTCAGTATATCTAGCGAGACAAAGGAATGAGAAAATGTTCTGTTGCAGTAACAATGTCAGTAAGTGTTCCTACATATAGTGTATACATATATACAGGGACATACTGTAAGCCGATGGCTGGTCAGGTAATAGAGGGGGTGTACATCTCACCCAGACTACTAAGGTGGGTGAGATGAGAAAACTCCAGAAGGAATGTTTGTTCTCAGCAGACAACTTTCGTCTGCTGAGCATTTTGGTAAATGCTCAGTACTGGGCTGAATTTTTAGGAATGGCAGGTAGGATTGGTAGTGGGACCTGTCATTCCACCCCCCTCCAGTCCACACTTTGGGGATGTTTCGGCAGAGACTCAGCTGCAGAGAGTCTGCCCATCAAGGGAGGCTTAAGAAGCCAGCTCCAGCAGCAGACTTTGGGCAGAGCTTGGCTGGAGAGCTGACAGAGAGGTCATATTTTTGGAGCTGTGTCCTGAATGATTCTCCTGGCTTTTGATTTCTGTTATTCTAGGTGAGGTAACCTATTCTATGTTTAGTTAGAGCCTAGCCGGGCAGGTATTTATTTTTATATTGTTTCCTTTTGTTGCTGCACTACCTTTTCAAGTGAAAATAAACTCTACCTTTGTTTTGGACTAAAAGAAACTGGACTTGTGTGTCTATGCCACCCCACCTAGCAACCCCAGACCCTGACAATACACACACTGTTGCTTTTCTGTTCATATAGCACATAGGCCACAGTAGAAAAAGCTCTGTGGGAAAACCCGCTGTGTAAACGGATAGCGTTTTTTTCCTGCAGCAATTTTCTCATAAAATGCACATAATTTTTCTCAGCTTCAATTATACCTACAAAAATTGGCAGCATTTCCAAAGATATAATTGACATACTGCGATTTCCAAAAACGCGATGGTTTTGGAAATGGCAGCAGGTATTTTTCTGCAATGTGTGGATGGGATTCACTAGAATCCCATCCATTTTGCAGGGACTTTACAATGCGACATGGGGCTTTAACATCACTATGAATTTTTGTGGCTTTTTTTATCCTATCGTACTATTTTCTGTCTCTTTTTTGAAACTTATAAAGTAGCAGCAAAATGCCAGAAAGCAATTCACACTTATTGGAGATGATGATGTGACAGAAACGGCAAAAGCATCTATTTCATATGTGACTATTGCCAAATTTTACTATGTACTACAAACTAATATTGGAAAGAAAATTTTTGGCAAAAGAAAGCTCAAAAATGTCACAATTGCCATCAGACACACCATTGTAAAGAACTATTTACAGAGGGTCCGTGAAATTGAGTTAAACCTCATGTATGTAACAGTCATAGAAAGTCCAGATGCCATTGTATAATGCCTCCATGTGGGCTATGTTACGTTTCTAGGGCCAATTTAACCATAGGGTAAATGGTGCACTTGAATCAGGCCCTATGGCAGCAGGACCCTTTCTCAGTGGGACAGTGACAGTGGATCCCAATTTACACTCTACATCCTGAGGATGCAAATAGAGTTGAGTGCAATGGCGGAGCACAGCGCTGTCCGCTCCATGCTCCATGTTCACCATTCAGACCTCGACTAGTGCTGTCTAAGGCAGGAAGGTGCAAGGCGTGCAGAGTCAAAGACCGTACTAGAACCAGAGCTTGTAAACAGCACCCTGGGAAACAGAGTAGGTGAGTGTTTATTTTCTTTGTTTAGTCCATTATATTGTTAGAAGGGCCACTGGGGGGGGGGGGGGGGGGTTACAATCTTATTATGTGAAAAGGCCACTGAGGTTCATTTTATTGTATGGGGTCTTAAGGAAGCATTGCACTGTGTAAGGGTTATCGTGGAGCCACTAAAAGGGTATTATTATTTTTTTTTAATTCAAACTGTTTTATTAGAATTTTTTTCATTTTTACAGCAAATATAACACACAGATATGCTTTGAGAAGCCAACATAGATAAGGCCTACATTGATAACACTAAACAAAGATAGAGAAATACAATGTGATAGGGCAAAAGAGCAATAACATATGGTGGTACTATAAACCCAAATGGTCATGTCACCGAGTCTAATCAACAGGTATGTATGATTAGAAACATTAGATATAAACAGACAGAAGTCATTAAGATGAGAAAATCATTGAGTATAGAAGAACCAGTAGACTCAGACTAAGGGATTCTCTCCAGAGTCAGTTATTTAAATATTCTCGACTGTCTTTGAAGTATGGCTCCTAAAAGGGTATTATATTTTGTGTGGGAGCTTGGACAAGGTTAGAGGCACAGCTTAACACAAAATAATTTGCTCCCACTAATCCTTCTTTGTGTTCTCTGAAGGTTGGGAGATATGTCTTAGTGGTGGTGATGGATTCACCATTGCACCAATCTATTGTAATCAATCTAATCTGCATAACTCCAGAATATGGCATCGATGTGATATTCCTCCACAATCCTTCAATGGTGGAGTAGGGCCCTATACAGGTCAGAGATTGCATGGAGCTGTATAGTACCTATAAATGACAATAGCTCAGTAAATAAAAAGAAATAACAGTTTACTTGGGTAAAAAAAACAATTTAGAAAAATGTTATAGATGTGAATAAATGTGCATGCCAAATATGCAAAAAAGAGAGAAAACGAAACAATGCAATACTTTTAAGATGTAAAAAAAGTAGATTATTATGCCCACCTCAATACTCAATTATTGGACACCTGCACCGGAAAACAATATCGCTAGCATTTTCTTCAATGAAAGAAGGAAAATTACACAAATTACATTTATGAGTTGCCATTCTTGAATATACAAAGTGCCACAGGAATAGCATTGTAAATTTCTAGTATGGTTATGCTAGTGACTGTATATTAAGAGAGGATAGACTTTTATATAGAGAATGCGTTTAGTATTAATATCCTGAAACCTACTGATGGGTTAATTGGCTTCTAATGAAATCTGCCCTTGCATGTATATGCATGCATGAGATAAGAAAATTAGATTTTTGACCCCACAGGGGACATGCGCTGATATGAGAGAATATATTCTTATACAGCGGAATATGTTAGTGGTGTACTTTGTAAACAAAATATAACAGACCATATAAATACGAGTATAAAGGATCAATATTAGAACTGAGAAAATTGGGTGATATTATAAGGTGGTTGGTGGGTTAAGAGACTTTTTACAGAATTTTAAATTGGTCAAATACATTACAAAAGGACACCAATATAAAAAGGACCTGTCTCCCAGCCTGAAAAGCCCAATGACCTATCTTACCTATTAGGCACTGTCACTTTAAGAATTTTGGTGTTTTGTTTATGCAAATCATATCGTCCATTCCTAAGATATAAGACCTGTTAGTGTTGCTGCAAATTAGAGTATCTTAACCAAATGAGATGGGCAAGGTCTATGTATGTATGCAATGTTGCTGCCCACTCAGCTAACATATCTTAATTTGCATCAATCCCTCTATCTAGCCAGCCGTTAATCATCAAAGCAAGTAATGTTTGACTCTTTTCAGAAAATTTTCAATAAAAATATAGTTTTCTATACATTTTCAATGAATAAAACCATGTTGGTAGCATTGATTCCCTGAGCTACCTATCTAGCGTAGGTGAAGAAAGTCAGATGTGTAGATCAGACATCAATACCAATAATTACGATGGACGATTTGTCACTTGGCACTTAATATATTGCTGATATTTTTCAATCATTTTAGATAGCTGTTGTAATGACTTTTGCCTTAGCCTAGAATACAGTATAAATGTGTCTGTCTTACTGAAACACATTCTTTTGTTAATTACATAGTAATTATAACAATGTGGAATGGCTGCACTGTAGCAACTGTGTAATTACAGAGCAGCGAGCGAGGAGCAGTTATTGGACTTAACACTGACTTATTACTGGGAGTCTCATGATTATTGTTAGTAATTGCCACCACTCGCTTAACATTGCAAGTCTTAGGTTAAGTTCACAGGTTTTTGCTGCACAATTCATGCTTCCATTAAAAATAAAGAAAAAAACGACAGACAGGTATTTTTTTGTTTTTTTACATCATGTAAGTCTAAGTAAAACAGGTCAAATTTATACCTTTCTATTGGCATCTATTTTTTAGAATTTTTTTTAATGGAAGCATGAACTGAAATATGTTGTACTGTGTAATATGTTTATTTCATCAAGAATTAAACAAGACTTTCCATGTCCTCAAGAAAGTATGCACTGTCAGTTTTTCCAGTATGTAACTCAGTGGTGGAAATATCGCTGCTGTTAGTTTTGGCACCGATATCTCCCCACTGTCAAAAGGGCATACCTCGTAGCTCAGCATTATTGGTGGACTGTGAGGAATGACACCCTCCATCCAACTGCAGTCTAACATAGCACTGTGCAGTTAGAGGGGGCGTTCATTACCACCCAGTGATGACGCTGAGCTGTGAGGAATCCCCCCATTACAAGTCTAGGAATGAGTACTGTTGGGGGAGGGGGGAGGGGAGGTTGAGCTATGAGGAATGCCCTTCAGACAGTCGGGAGATATCAGTGCCGAAACTAATGGCACTGATATCTCCACCACCAGGGCACATAACGGGAAAGCCAACAGTATGCTGAACTCAGCTCACTGTCTGCTTTCTAGTGGTATATAAAATTACAATTTTATGAGAACATGAAAAGGCCTCTTTAAAGAGAATCTATTACAACAAGAATAAGTTCTAAACTACTTCCTTGCTGTTGTCAGGTCTTTTAGTAGCATAGTGAGCACACTTATTCTGTGTCCAAGTGCAATTGTTTCTATGCAAATAAGTTCAATGTTTTTTCAGATTTTCCTTTTGTCTTCCAAAATTCTTAACTTTTTGTTTCTCTGTCAAAGCTATATGAGGGTTTATTCTTTATTCAGATCTGTATATAGGCATTCAGGAGGCTGTTTCTTGGCCTCCTGGCTGCCATGACAACCTCAGACCCTGCAATGTTATCTTGGGGTGTCTGAGGGATGGTGAGATCTTACTGTTGATCTCAATAATGATCAGGTGTTATGACCCGGTCTCAGCAGTCTCGGCCTGTTAGGTTCAGGCGCAGAGTGTCCGGACGGCATTCAGCGCGTGAATCACTTGATGCACGGCAGGGGAATGTTCACACCAGACATGCAGTTTCTGCTCTGGCACTCGGGCGTGGTTCACGTGGTGAGTGGCCTGGTGGATCAGTGCCTGGTGTGTCTTGGCCTCTGAAGGGGTTAAGTTCTCTGCAGTGCTGAATACTTTACAGGCCATGGGCGAGGCCTTCTCTTCAGTATATAAGGCTGTTGTACATGCTACCTGATGCCGGTCTTAAACGTCTGTTCCTAGTGAATGTCTGTTGTCTGAAGTTGCTACTATCTGCATCCTGGCCCATCCAGTTTCTTGCTCCTGTTCACACAGGACTGTTCGCTAAGTATTGAGCTTGTATCCAGACATAGTGTTCCGGGCGCAGCGAGCCCTAGGTATTTTTCTGTTTGGAAGTTTGGAATTTTGATAGGGGTTTTTGTGTGTGATCCTAAGTTCTGTTTTTTCCTATCCCTTGCTTAGTTCAGTTACTCTGTGTTTCACGTTTATTTTCTCCCTATGCTTTTGTGTTTTCATGTTCACCGTTAGTCCAGTCTGGACATCCGTGGGGGGCTTGTTCTGTATCTGCCTCTCTTTCGTAAACGTGAAGCTAGACAGGGGCTCTATTTCCCTTTGCAGGTTAGCTACTTCTCCGGCTGTGCTCGTGCCCCTTCAGTCAAGTTAGTCGGGCCCACGGCTACTTCTAGTTGTGCGAGGCAGGGTGTAGGAGGATCCACACTAGAAGTCCAAACTGCTCGTACTTATTATTGTTGGTTTTTATATATGTTTTTCCTGTACCGTACTGAGAAGTTATCAGTCCGGGGCCAGTCCGTCGTCAGGGATCCCCAAACCATAACATCAGGGCATCAAGGGGGTTGAAGTATCTTCCACCTCTGGCAGCTGGTCCCAGCTCCTGTGCTCGTGGCATTCTAGTGCCGTACTATTATTGTGCTGATCGTTAAGTATACGCTCAATGCGACATAATAGTAGAGTGGGAAGGGGTTAAATAAAATGCGTTAAATTTTGAAGTCGCATGAATTTGTCTGAAAAGTTAGTGACCATTTAAGTTTACAATTTACTTGTTGTGGGACATTAAACAGATTGGTACAATGAAATTAATGGTGTATATATACATATGCCTTTTTAGGGAAGATGTCATAGATAAGGGTCCCCTGTTTGAAATCACCCTTTGTTAGCCAAAATATAGAGCTGCCGTATAAGAACAGCTCCCATCCTGGTGGAAACCAAAGCATCCATGTGGTATTTGGACTGCCATTTCTCAAATAGTAACATGTAATTGCCAGGAGTTACAGGAAGCCATACGCATTGTGGTCACCCAGATTTCATAGGACATAACCTGTTTATTACATAAGCATGTGAATGGCCTTTTGTGCATTCATAGATGTTAAAGCAACTGTGACTACAGTTTAGCTACAGCGCCCACAGGGAATCTGAGGTAGTCAGCGGCACAGTTCAGTCTTATTCCATTCCTCTGGTTTCTTAATAATTGCAGCGCATCTCTGGAGCATTTATGCCAACCAGTCAGAAATCCGTGCCAGTCAGGGACTGCGAACAATGCATGATAAATCACCTGTCTGTCTGGACTATTAGTATAATTCAGCCTCCAGATTACTGATCACTAACCTAATAGAGAGCAGGCACCTGTGCCAGCTGCGGTAATCTGCAATATAACTGTATAATTATTGCTTGATTCTCTAAGTGCTCCCTTAACTATTGTTCAATTTTCTGACTTGCGCTGCCTATAGCCTAGCTAATATTTATCAGATGCAGTGAGATAGAACACAGATGTGTGAGCATGTCCACCATTACAGCAACTAACGGCTGATCACGAGTGTGCAAGCATATATAGATGTTGCTATCAGGTGATGTATGAGTCACTGCACACATGACATTGTCAGCTCTGTGTTTCCTGCTGGCTACAGCCATTTACTCGTAGCAAGGCCATTTTTGTTCGCCCAAAGCAAATAGCCATTTTTTTTCAGTTTCATTAAAAACTGAACAATCTAGAAAATTTGGGACAAACCCAGCTCTTTGTTAACTGATTCATCCATTTCTAGTTACACATATGTGAGTCTCAGAGAACTCCTATAGTTCTGAATAGAGATTGGGAATCAATTTTTTCCGATATAAATATTCCAAATTGTTCAGTTTTTAACTAAACTGAAAAATGAGGGATTAATATCGGACAAATTAAAATGGCCATCGCCACATGTATTGCTGTAAGTTATTATACTCTGGGAGCTCTTCAGACCTTCAAGTATATAATAGTTGGAAACCCAGGGAAGTTGAAAAGCATTAAAAAAAACATTTATACTCTCCTTCTCTCATCTCTTTAGGGCCTCCTTATGGCATCCAGCACTCTAATGGTGACGTCATGTGCTTGGTCTATAGAAACCCAGAGGATAACATTTTCTCTTCTAGTTTCTTGCCGAACTACCTGAGCCACACAGATGTGAAAGGGATCTTAGAAGGTTCGGCCATCTTTAATTTTACACTGCAGTTTTTAACTCTTGGAATGTAAAAGTAAACTAAATAAACTATTCTCACTCCGGGGTCCTCTAGGGAGGTCTATGTCCCTCCCTATCTTGTCCCTTACAATAACAGATCATAATGAAAACTAAGCAAACAAATGATTTCATAAATTAAAGAACGAATCTCATAGTGACTTAGCACTTGATGATATTTAAAGTCTGGTATTTAGGTTCAACAAATTGCTAGAATATACGCTACATACTGTACTTTCATTCCCTGGGCCCAATTTTCAGCTTTGTAATTACTATCCTGTAATTGAGTCTTGCGCTTACTCTCAATGATTCCTGTGTGGATCCACTATACTATATTCTACTAATTTAATCAAAGTCTTCGACATCCGGTAATTCTACAGCTTCCCAGTGTATCTTCGGAAAGCAGCTTTTTCATAGCTGTTGATTGTTATATAAGTAGTTCTCTCCAATAATTTTCCCTTGCATAGCTATTTTATTGAAACCTTAACAGAGCACCAAATCTCCATTCTTTGAATAAAAGCAGTCATTAACCTAATCCTGGATAAAGTACGTTTCATCATTATAGTTAGGCTCCCACTTTGTCTGCAGAACTAAATGTTACAGTGCAAGTATACGGTATAATCAAGAAGTTTCAAGATCCTTTATCAGCAAAGTTGGGCTCCCTATACATTTATTCAGTGCGTGGGTTGTTCATCTTTTGTCACCACCACCTGCAGCATTAATATGCAGGAAGAACAAGTTGTTATGAATGTCACATACAAGAAACTAAGACCGACCACAGCAGAGACAATGTTTCAAAGAAAGGATTTTTTTTTTCTTAATTCATTTTCTATTTATTTGGTTGATATCTATTATATAGGTCTCAATTATATGATAATGCTAAATTTAAAATTTATATTTCTTGTATTCTACAAAAGATGGAATATGGTAGAGCCATGTTCATGAATTTCACAGATTCTTGTATGCAGAACATAGACTTACACTCCATAGGTACTTTGTACTACTGTAGGATCCCACAGCACAGAACTATTTCATATCAACCCATAAAAAAACCACCATTGTTTTAATTGGATTCCACATAAATATGACAAAAACAATCTTAGGGCCCCTTCACATGGCGTAAGCGCTCGGCTCATTCCGAGCCGTACACACGAGCGCTTCTAAACACTTCCCATTCACTTCAATGGGAGCGCGCGTAAAGCTGGCTTTACAAGCGCTCCCATTGAAGTGAATGGGAAGTGTTTAGAAGCGCTCGCGTGTATGGCTCGGAATGAGCCAAGCGCTTACGCCGTGTGAAGGGGCCCTTAGACTTTCTTGGCACATGTACAGGTACTGTATAATGATACCATGCAGCGGCCTTTTATGGTACCCTAATACTGCTGCATGCTTAAAGATGTTTCCTGGGAAAAGTTTTATTTTTATTTTTTAAAAGGTCTGTTAGTGCTATTAATGGGTTAATGAGTGAACCCAAATACCTATAGCCATGTTTGAAGTGATTTACGGGTTTCTCTGGGAGCTCCTGGCATCATCTACATTCATGGATAGCTTCCTGCTGTCTTAGCCTACAACTATCATGATGCATTGCAGTTCACTCAGATCCCCCCTCTCACTCCCTCCCCCCCCTCTCTCACACCTCCTTCCTGTTTCCTTAGCTAGCCCACTGACAACTAGTCCTACCTAACTAACTAAGTCCCCCAACCCCCTCTCCACCCCATCATACTTACCTGTCTTCTTGTCCTGGAGATCACTTTCTTCTATGTTGTTGTCTCCTTTTGAAATGACTTCTGCCTGCACAATACAGCCGTTCTATTGCACAAGCATGGGAGGCTTGCTGCTTCTCCTATTCACGTTTGTCGATGTTTGCGCAATAGACGCGGAGTACTCTATTGCGCAGGCACTGGCTCCCCTGAAAAAAGTGACACTTCATGCCCAGCAGAAGAAGAGGACATGAAGACAGGTAAATATGATGTGGTCTGGGGGAATTATTGGTGATGCTTTACTTTACTTTTACTTTTTGGTAGAGTTGGAAGGGACCTCAAGGGCCATCGGCTCCAACCCCCTGCGAGTGCAGGTTTTCCTAAATCATCCCAGCTATATGTTTATCCAGATTCCGCTTGAAGATTTCCATTGATGGAGCGCCCACCACCTCCCGTGGCAGCCTATTCCACTCTCTCACTACCCTCACTGTCAGAAAGTTTTTCCTAATGTCTAATCTGTATCTCTTTCCCTTTAGTATGCTCAATTTCCAGAAACAGGAAAGAGGACATAAAGGCAGGTAAGTATAATGGGGTCGGAGGGGAGTATTGTGACGTTCCACTTCCGTAAACAGGGAAACGGAATGTCATTGGGAAATCAGAAAATGTGACTGGAATGGTCACATGACTGCCACAGGGATTTGGGTAAATATATATATATATATATATATATATATATATATATATCTCAACTGCATATAACACCAGGATTTTGAAGTTGATATGTACTACATATCTCAGAAGAACTATTTAGTTGTTTGACCTTTTGAGGTTGTATAGATGTTAAGAAAAATCAGAAAGAAAGATTAACCTATCAAAATATGGAAGAGGACATGGCTTGGGATATGCAAAACTGCATCAACATTTTGGCCAAGAAATCACATAACGTTAGACAAGAGTGTCTTAAGATGAGCCAGATTTATTATTCCTCATGGATCATTCTGACACATTAGGTGCATCTAGTCTAGTTCTAAGCTGTCTACATTAAAGACAGTATTAATAAATATATCACAATAAATCTTCCTGTTGTTGGTAACAGCAGGGTTGTTAATGGATGGTTTATTTGGATGCAAGCAGTTTCTACTGTTAGCATATGGTGGATGAGAAATTAACGGGTTTGAAAGTATAAAAAGCTTCCTCGTAGTTACATATTCTTCACTAAAGAATTAATCGCAGTAGAGGATAAAATTCAGCACACTACAGATTATACTTTTCCTAAGAGTTGCTGCTATGGAAATCTGTGCATTATATGCATATTATACTTTGAGTTGTCCATGAATAGAGATCGGTTAACATCTCAAAATTCATTTACTTTTGGGTTTTGGTGGCTCAGGGTCAAGATTTGTTTTGGATCAAACAAGTTTGGTATGAACCACAGCTTAAATTGGCTTAAAACATAGTTTATGACACTGCCAGAGCTCCAAGGAACATATATATCCAAAGCAAACATAGACAAAGTTATGTCAAAGTGAATGTGACATGTATATTATGGAAAAACCAAGTGGTGTCAGTGGGGCTGGCTGTGGCAGTACAGCATAAAATAATAACATGGACCAGGCTGCGGGACATGTCTGGCTTAGTGGTGGTAGCTGCTTAGGAGTAGCAGGCGGAATCAGCAACAATACAGTAAATAGAATATGATACAGGGAGATGGTGACACCTTTATTCACAGGCATCAACTGGAGTTGTGTTGAAAACTCTTCACGGATCCTTCATGTTCACAAAAGTAATTTTTTCCATGGTAGTGGTGAACAGCTATGTCCTTCTAGTTGTCTCAACACCACTGGCAGCACTGAAATCTCTTGGTAATTACACTTAAGGCTGGCTAAGATAAAACTCCCAGGACTCTAACCAGATTTGTGAACTTCTGCTTTCCAAGCGTGTCACAAGTTCTCTATATCTTGCAAAGCGTGAGAAACAAACTATAAGATCCTCCCCAGATGATACAGAGTCCTCTCTGTCCTTCATGAGATTTCTCCCTCTACCTTGGACCGATGTTGGAGATATAACATTGACCAGGGAACAATGGAGCACATCTGGTGGGGTTGTCCACTCCTATGCCCTTTTTGGGCATCGTATCATTCAGACGGTCACTGGCATTGCTTTAGATGATGACCCTCCTCCCCTGCTCCTCTTCCTGCAAAGTTCAGGAAGCCCACCCGCAAGTTATTATGTTTCCTCTTAGTAGTGGCAATATTAGTTCTCTCCATGGAAATCCATGATGCCTCCTCTCTGCTGTCTTGTCTTCAAGAGGTCTCATACATATATGCATAGAAAACCTGCTTGCATGATGATAGAGCCCACCAGCAAACGTGGATCTTGTGAAGCCACTTTTACTACTCTGCTGAAATCCAGTCTGCCTTCCCCTCTGTCTTCTTGAATTTCCCTCCCCCCCTCCTCTTGCTTCCTTTCTTCTTTTTCGAACTGACACAGAGCATGTTTACCATTGTTGTTGTTTTTGTTTTTCATTTAAGCAAATGGCTCTGCTGCAACAAAGTTATTGTCCCCTCCCCCCCTCATGTTCATACCTGCACTCCACCTGCCATTTCTTGTTTCCCTCCCATCCTCTCTGGTCCCTAACTCTCCTTCCTCCATGTGCACACCTTAATGTTGATGCCTTGTTTGACCTGTTTTTCAGTAAAAAACTCATATGACAAACTTGGCCAGCTCCTTCCACTGCTAAAGCCTATTGTCTCAGAATTCTATAGAGTCACAGTTAACTGCTGGAATATAGGTGCCCTCTAGGTACAACTGTACCTTCTAGTGCAGCTGGTAGATGTCAGTGGCCTGCTGTAGGTTTGGTTGACTCTGCAGGGTAAAAACTTTTTTGGTTCATTATGTTCCAAATGCTGTACAGGCTGTTGATACTGTGTCTTTCACTCCTGCTACCTGTAGCTGTGTCACTGAAAGAGTAGGTGGAGCGCTGGCTGAATGAGATGGACTGGGAGGGGGCATGGAGCAACTGGATACGTGTTAATTGGCAGTTGCAGTGTTCTCCCTAAATGCTTCAGTAAGCTGGGTATACAACTTATCCAGATAATATTCCAATTTTTTTTTCCCTTTGGGAAGTAGGGAAGAATTCCCCCATTTTGCCTTTATAGCGAGAGTCTAAGAGCACTGCCTATCACAAATCATTGCTCTACTTCATGCTAATAATACACTTGTCATTATTTAAGCAGCCTGACATACTTTCCACCGTGTGCACAGACCCAGGGGCCTTCCATGTTTGGTGCTCTTGGCTAGCATGGTCAGTGACATTATCATCTGGAAACAAACAAGGTTTCTGTGTCTGTGTCTGTAACCTATCCAGGGCCCCATCTACATTCAAAGGAAAGTCTTTCTTCCCCTCTTCATCTACGAGTCCCAATTCCTCCAACATAATTACACTGACCCAGATCTTTATCCTCATGTAGTTGCCCATGCATCAACCCAGGGCAATAATGTTGACTAAGAGGTAAAAACCGCTCTTCTTCTTCCATACCTTGTTGCATAACAACAAAAAGGACCAGCAACCAGATCTGGATCAACAATCCAGTCAGAAAGGAACAATTCGAGCACAACACATTTCGGGCGTTTTCTTCGCCCTTCCTCAGGTGCAAAAAAATTCTGAAACAATGATAAGAACAAAAGAAAAATCAAAAATCTGTATTGATGGACCATCACACAAAAAAATATATGGCAATACCGAACTTCTAATTATACACAGTTTCATCAATTCTATGACTTGGAAGACAAAAAGTATACCTTATGGTTATACTGTTATAGTGTTCCTATTATACTGTTTATACTATACTATATTATACTAATTATACTGTTTGTAGTGGCCTATTGAATGCAGCAATAGTAAGACCATGATTGCAAAGTCTGTGGTGTAATTATCCAATCTAAAAACACAATCATATTGGCGGCTTGGAGCATGTGTACAAAAATTTGTAATAAAAAAATAAAATACATCTAGTGCAGCCTAAAGTACAATTAGAATTCAAATATGCAGTTTCCATCATATTCATCAAAGGCATGTTCACAAAGATCTCTAATGATTGTATACAGAAAATTGGATACAACAAAACTAGTCTGGGTGGCTTTCAATATGCTGGATAAAGGACTTTAATACAGCTTCTAGAACCCAGCATAAATATCTCACATGACCTCAACTGGCTACAATAACAGTTAGCACTCTGTGGACTGTTGCTCAAAACTGCTAATTGTTTAAGTGCAATGCATAACAGTAAAAAGAAAAAAGAGAATAACCCATATTTCTTACCTTAACCGTCAGGCTGATATCTTGTCAGCTCGGCGGAAGTCAAGGCAAGATATATCATTAGTGGCGGTGGATATGCAAATCAATGCTTCCCGCACTAAATGCGGCACACAGCACGTGTGTGTCAGTCTCCGCGTCCTAGGGAACGGAGTGCGCACGTGTCCGACTGCAATGTCGGCGCATGCGCACTTACATGCTGGCCGGGCTAGATTGAAACACTCTTGCGGCTGAAAGGGTGATGCGCATGTGCCCGCTCCGAGGGACGGCACATGCGCAATGGGCAATCATCACATCGGCCTGAGAAAGGGCGAAGAGAACGCCTGAAACACGTTGTGCTCGAATTGTTTAATAAAACCGTTTGTATCCCTTCACCTGGTGAGCGTGGTTCCTTTCTGACTGCATTGTTAATCCTGATCTGGTTGCTGGTCCTTTTTGTTGTTATATATCCACACCAGTGAGGTGCCAGGAACCCTGCAGCTCTGCACATACACAGAGGGAACCTCTGCTAAACGTTCCCATTTCTACAAGGTTGTGTAATCACAACCCCCCCAAGGTGAGCTGTTTACCTGCTTTACAACAGTTTACCTGTTGTTACAACAGTGCTACACTACAGGCCACTCGGTGTCTTTCTTTTTTTTCGAGATGCCTTGTTGCATCGGTGTAAGGGGGTGTTGACACTGCCGTTGATGTCCGCCCCGGGGTGTCCGCTGTAAAGCCCGGGAAAACCGGACAGCAGACGGCTTGCGAGCAGTCAGCTTTAAAACCTATTCATTTGAATGGGTTTTAAAAGGTGACCGCCCGTGAGCGTTTTCAGCCTCTCCACCTGGAAACAGTTTTTTTCAGTGAACACAAAGTCCTACATGCAGAACTTTGTGTCCACTGAAAAAAAAGCGGACACCCCGGGGCAGACATCAGCAGCGGTGTGAACGCTGCCTAAGTCTCCTGTGTCAGTTAGTTGTGTACTAACAGGGAAGCAAAACAGACCTACTGAGAGATTTTGCAGCCTCTGAAGGAAAAACTTGGGTTCTTTGGAAAAGAAAGAGAGTACCAAATTGGAGAAGTTGAGGTTCTAAGAGCCTCCAAACCAGGAGGTTCCTGTTATTACCTTACTAAAGTTACATTGTTTTGTTTAACTGCACTGCTGTCTCGTGAGTTGTTCCTGTGCTAAGGTGTCTTTACAAACACCATCACATGGGGAAAGAGGGTCCCTATTCAACTGGAAGTGCTCTACGGCATATACCAACACCATCAGGTACATTGCAAGCCCCTTCAACATTGTCTGGCCTGGGAGGTGGGCTGGTGGAGTGTCCTTTGTCTACCAATGACATCACAGCTACAAATACTACTCTCATTCTTCAGTTCCCTCCAATGGTTTGCAATATCGGTGTTGGAATACCGGTTGGGGAACTATTTGGGTGGAGACTATACATTGTAACATTAGGTGTTTAATAATGTCAATATTACTGTACAATAGAACATTAAAGGATTTATGAAAGATTATATCTTATACTTATATCTTATTACTAATTCAAAGATACTTCTATGATTTTCTAGATATGACATAAATTCTAATGTACTGTAGCGATAGATATCACAGCTCAGCTACAGCAGTGCTTCAGTTTCCATAATTTGCCAGGAGTTACGGTCTTGAGTGCACAGACATACATTCTCTGTGGTTGTTTCTTTTTTGTAGCATCAAACAAAGGCGCACTCTTGAAAGGAAACAAGCAAGACAAGAGCAGGCTCCGTTCTTGTGAACCTTGGTGTAAACTACTGAACTGTGCAAAATGGCATTTTTTATATATTTTTTCAAAAGAGCAGTGAATTTTGATACAGTGAAACAAGAATTCCTAAGGTCAGAAACATCATGTGTACAAATGCATCCTGAGGGATTCTTGCAAGTATTATCTTGAGGCCTTTCACCCTTCTCTTGAACACAGCTGGTCATTGCTGTACCATCAATCCATTCCCAGTGCTTTGCTTGGCCTAGGAATTCCACAGAGTGACTATATTGTCTTTCATAATATACAATAATGCCTGTAAAAAGCTTTTTCACTTGAAGATAAGTGAATGAGCTTTTTGATTTCTCATAAGAAGTATGCATCTTCAATCTTTCAATTATAGGTCAAGAATAGAGAGACAATGGAGACCGCTGCTATTATCTTTTTTGTTGTTCGAGTAATAGAATTCTGTTCCCTACTTCCGTGCACTACCTTCAGCTTAAAATAACATTAGGTTAACTTAAAATTTTATATCTTGAAATGAATATTTATGAGATTATGCAATATCTTTAAAAGCAACAGAGAGAAAAAAAAGTACAAAGGAATATATTTCTTTCTGACATTTTTAGTGGTTTGGATCTACCACACATTGTGAAAGCCAAGGCTTTTATATATATGTATTAAAGCAATGATTATGGCAGAGGCTTTGGCAAAGGTTTGGAGTTCAGTGGTTAGAATGAGATCGCTTCAGAAAGGCTATTTAATAAATTAACATTAAGGATACTAGGACTCTAAGCTCAGTGCTTCTCTAATATGTTATATTAAATCTTCTCCACATCCGCCAGAAACCAGATGGAACAGAATTACTTTTTACAGAAAAATATAGGGGCTTACATTAAATATGCATACATCATATATTACAGCTAGATATAGCAGACATAAAGCTCATCCTGATGTTAGATATTATTTTTATTACATATTGATAAGATACTTTCATTCTGTTAGTAATAAGGATGTGGCACTATGTTACTACTTCTTAAAGGGATTCTATCACTAGAATCCCTTTTTAAACTAAATACATGTAGGAATAGCCTTAAGAAAGGCTATTCTTCCCTTACCTTTATTATTCTGATCCGCGCCGCCGTTCCTGAGAAATATCTTCTTTCTTCCTTATATAAATGAGTTTTCTCGCAGCAGTGGGGGCGTCCCCAGTGCTGCTTGAAAACTCCCCAGCGACAGCCTGTCTTCTTCTCCGTCTTCCACCTATTCTCTAGTGCTCCTCTTCTCTTTGTCCAAAAGCGCCGACTGCACATGTCCGTCAGCCATTTTCCTGTGGCCGAACGGGAGAGGACACAGGAAAATGGCCAACGGACATGCGCAGTCGGTACAAATGGACATTGCAAATGGGCAAACTCAATGTTCTTATTCAATTGATTCAAGTATACTTTTAAAAATTTGCTGTAAAATTTGCTGTAATTCTCAGATTTCTTTGTATGTTTATATCATAGATGTTTCTCTGATGTATACATTTTTAACTGAAAAATATTAATTTACTGTACAATACCATATTTTTATGTTAACCATTTATAATCCTTTACAATCCACCTATATACACCTTAAGGGCGGGTTCACATTTGCTCTCGGTCTCTGGTTTGGCCAATTAGGCCGGTTTCCGTCTTATGCCCCACAAAACTGGACTGGGGACGGAAACCCGGTGGTCAGTTTTGAAACCTATTCACTTGAATGGGTTTGTAAAGGTGACAGCCCGTGTGTGTCTTCTGTCTGTTTGCGGGGAAATCGATTTTTTATTTTTTTTTAAGCTGGACACAAAATCAGACATGCAGGACACACCAATGCACAGGAGTGGTCAATGGAGTTGTCTGAGTGTCACTCAAAAAACAATCAATGGTTGAAATGCCAACGCCAACCCGCTTACAGTCATGATATATGAACAAGCAATCACATTCATATTTATATGGCTTGTTAATATATGATCCATGGGGGGTAGCCATCAGGATGAGTTAGTAAGTCTATGTATATATCTTTGTATTTTCCATGTATTCACAGACACCTCTTTGTATTTCAGATCACAAGTTCAGATTTGCAGACCGTGGTTAAGGTTACTCATCATAGTATTGCCAATATTTCTCGTTTTAAATTATATCCAATATAAAAAGTGGAACTATCACAGAATCTGAAAGAATAGAATTTTACAGAAAGATAGAAGCAAAAGATGTCACAATCCCATTTAACACATTAATATTAGAGATGAGTGAGTAGTATTCGATCAAGTAGGTATTCGATCGAATACTATGGTATTCGAAATACTCGTACTCGATCGAATACTATTAGCTGTTCGAAATTAAGATTCGATGCAGAACCAGCGTTGATTGGCAAAATGCTATACATTGCCAATCAACGCTGGTTCTTCTCTTACCTTTCCGAAGTCTTCTCCCTGCGCAGTGTCCCCGCGTTCTCTTCCGGCTCTGCATTCACTCTGCTTAGGCATCAGGCCTGGGCAGAGCCGAATGCGCGTGTCCACGCTACAAGAAAATGGCCGCTTACACTGTAAGCAGCCATTTTCTTGTAGCGCGGGCATGCGCAGTCGGCTCTGCCTAGGCCCGATGCCTAGCAGAGTGAATTCAAGGCCGGAAGAGGATGTGGGGACGCTGCGCAGGGAGAAGAATCCAGCCCAACCCTCACTCATGGACTTAGTAAGTAGAATTTGATCGAATGTTGCGTACCCCTGAAATGAGCATTTCCTCCCATAGACTATAATGGGGTTTGAAACCCGTTCAAACAGTCGAACAGTGTGCGACTGTTCGAATCGGATTTCGAACCTCGAACATTTTAGTGTTCGCTCATCTCTAATTAATATGAATCAATATTATACCAATCAATAAAAGCTAATATTAATTTCCATAATACATGGCAGTTCTGCGTCATCTTCACAGTACTATACAAACTACATACTTAGCAATGTTATAGGAAACTATGTATTAAACCTTCTCTCAAGTGGATAAAAGCAGATAAAATTCTATTTAGAAGGATGTTACAGCACAAGCAGATAGAGATAGAACCAGAAAACTTGTACACGAAGGCTCTCTAAAGAAGGTAGAGAAAACCTAGCACATGTCCCAAAAGGAAGGATTCTAAAAGGGAAAGGGTCACCAGGACATGTTTTTTTTTTTTTTTTTAAACATATTTTTATCTTAAAGGGGTTGGCCTCTTTCAGACCAATATTGACAAACAAATGTACAATAAAAACCTATACAATTTTCCAATATACTTTTTGTATCAATTCCTCACGGTTTTCTAGATCTCTGCTTGCTGTCGCTCATTCTGTTACTTCTAGAGCAGGGATAGGGAACCTTCGGCACTCCAGCTGCTGTGAAACTACAACCCCCAACATGCTCCATTCACTTCCAGGGCAGTTCCAAGAACAGCAGAGCAAGTATGCATGCTGGGAGTTGTAGTTTTGCAACAGCTGGAGAGCCGTACGTTCCCTACCCCTGTTCTAGAGGATAAAGCTCTGACCATGGTCATGTGATGTACGGTCCATGGTCATGTGATGAGCACACAGGTGCACAGCTGATTACCAGGCACATGCATGATTACTGTGGTGTGACTATAACGAGCGGCACCTGTGTGCTCATCACATGACCATGGACCGTAAATCACATGACCATGGTCAGAGTTTTATCCTCTAGAAGTAACAGAATGAATAACAGCAAGCAGAGATCCAGAAAACTGTGAGGAATTGATACAGAAAGTATATTGGAAAATTGTATATCTTTTTATTGTACATTTGTTTTTTATTGTCAATATTTGTCTGAAAGTGGCCAACCCCTTTAACCACTTCAGTACCGGGCCAATTTGTGGTCCAGGACCAGACACATTTTAGGTTTATTTTGTATGTGCGGTTTGGAGGTCTGTAAAATTTTTCTCTTATGTCTCAGTCAACTAATTTTTGCGTCTTTTTTCGGGAACACATAGGGCTTTATTTTTATGTTATCTTTATTTTCGAATGTGTTTTAATTTTTTTTATATCCAGGAAAACATAAACAAAATAGGAGGGAAATTTGTGTCTGGTTTTCAATTTATTATTTTTTTTAAATTTAATAACACAAAGTGTCACTGAAAAACTTTATAATATAGTTTTTCCTCTCCGTTTATGGTAATTTTTATTTTGTATGGTGTCGTCGGGGGTGGGGCTATAACCTTTAATAACTGTGTTTTATTAGTGTATTATTTATTTATTTTTTATTTTATTTACATTTTTTAAAAACTTTTTTATTATATTTTTATTTTATTTTTTTTCCTAGATTGTGTCTCCATAAGGTGATAAGAGACCTTTGGGGACATCTGATCACTTATTTTTTTGTACTGGAGGCTGATTTCTCCTATAACTGGGGCTGGTACATTTAACCCCAGTTGCAGGAGAAATCCAGCCTCCTGCACGCTGTATATACAGCTTACTGAGCTGATCTGGGGTCCTGTAGGACCCAGCAGCTTTTGCAAGACTCTGCTCCCAGCGGATCAGAGGGTGGCTGAATTATGGCAGCATCCATAGCTGTGTATACAGCACTCATTGAGCGCTGTATACACAGCGATCGAGAAGGCAGGGGAGATAATAAATCTTCCCTGTCTTCTCTCTGGGAGTTCCGGCTGAAGTTACAGCCGGCTCCCATTGAAAGCAGCTGCACGATCTCCATGCAGCTGCTGTGTTCTGACTGGACATACAGGTACATCCTGTCAGAACTAGGCAACCACTTCCCAGACGAATATAGTCTCTGGGCGGTCCAGAAGTGGTTAAACATATTTTTATGAAAATGTATTAAGATTATTTTTGATTTCCAAATTATTAACTACATTTTTAAAACACCCTAAAACTCTTGTAATTACAAATTTTGCCACTTAGAGTAAAATAGTTTGTGACTTCATGTTTCATGCACACCAACCATGGGCCATAGATACAATGACTTTCTTGGGATTAGACGTGAGGAAGCAATGAAATCATTGTGAGAGGTAGATTCTGTGTCTTATCTACATATACATGATAGCCATGATCACCGGTGTACTGATAAGTGAGAAGACTGCTCCAAAGAAAACTCCTCAGTATATTAACTGGTCTATGGGCCAACATCAGAATTGCAGGATTTTTAGAAATTTTGAAAACTTCACTCTCATGGGAGAATTAGTATAATAGTTTTTGTGAAATCTGGTTAATGTTAAAGAACGTTCTGTGGCCTAAACATCAGACCTGTCTCCAGTGTTATCTAACCTTTTAGCTTACATTTCCAAACACAAATCTTCACACAAGATCTGGACATAGTAGGTTGTAATTAGATCATAAGTGAACATTCCTAAAAACTTCAGTGATAAAGTATAAACTATAATATAATGCAGTGCAAGTTATTAGCAGATGATTATTAGTAAAATCTATAATAATTATCTCCTCCATAAGTACAAAGTTAGATCAGAATAAGTTGAGATGTTCTAAATATGTTGTGTGAAACTCCTTCTATATCCTGTCATATGAATACCTCTTATAAACATACTGTTATGGAATTGCTAGGACAGCAATTCCCCAGTAGCTGCTGGAAACCCTGGGACGGGACACAAGAGACAGTAAATCCGTAAGCTGAAGCCCCCCACTGTCCCTTCCTCTGGCCAGGCCCTATCCTAAGTAATAGGCGGCAACTCGAAGACAATCCCTTCCTATATATGAGATACAGAAAACGCAGACAAGACGAACAACAACATAGAGAGGTCAGCTAGTCAAGGGTCAGTAACAGTCGAGCAATGCAGTGCCAAATCGAAGTCCAAAAGAATAGTCAGTGAGGAAAGCCAAAGGTCAAGGATTAGAATACAAGTAATAACAGCGACCGAAAAAAAAGCAAGTACGCACAAGGCAATAGCAAGCAGCAGTGTGAATGTGAGCCAAGACTAAATAGGGAGGAAGAACCTGCCCAGAACCTGATAGGAAGACAGGCTGTCAATCGCAGGGCAAGGCAAAAATTAACCACTTAATGGACAGAGGCAACAAGGGCAGAAGACAGGTGTGGTGCAAATTCAATTACAGAACTAGAGCCGTGTTCACACAGTGCAACTAAAAACTCTAAGCAAATTATCAAACTGCACACGCCTCCTGCACCGCCGCATGTGAGCAGAGGGTGGCACAGAGACCCAAACAGGCAGAGATGTTACACATACATTGACAGTGAAGGTCTTATCGTTCATGTATGGCAGAATTTGTCTGTTGTTGATACCATGACAATTCACAAGCAACATTATTGCAGCAGGAGATCAGGTCAATGTTTTAATACACTTTGCTTTCATTTTAGAACCAGCGGTGTCAAAATCTAGTAGATAACTAAGCAAAAACCTCAGACAATAAAGTCAGGCATTCATTTATGCAGTGTTCGCATATGTGTCAAGTATTTTAAGCAGAAAAACAACATATTTCTTTTCAATAGAAGCAGTTGCCTTAAGGAACTCACCCAACAAAAAAATAATATAGTATAGTAAAGCAATGCTGTACTGCAGAATGTAGGTTGACGACCATAATAAAATCCTTAACTTTTACTTGATCTTTATAGCTGCATAGCTTTTGTACAAAATACTTCCCTACAAAATTCATAAAACCTAAGAAAGGAAAGAGGCCTTTGTAATGTTGGCCATGACTAGTGTCACGTCCTTTGATCTTGCATGCTACCACAATGGAATGCCCTGCTGTTCTCTAACATCATTTCTGGATGCTGTTGTCCTCTGTGTTTTACCGTATATGCCTTCAATTTACTGTCAGCCAACAAAAGCCGCAACGGAAGATGTAGGACAAATTATATTCTGTCTGATTTCCCAAATGTATCTAGAGCCACTAACTTCTATTGAAAATATACAGTAGAGCCATTGTACATTGAGAATGCTGAAACGGAAAAGGCTTTGAACATAAAACAGTTTGCAATGATTTCTTGATACTGAAGACTGGACATAAGCCATGATTACTTTATACAGCAGATGTATTCACTGCGCCCGTGAATAATTCTTTAGTAAATTAATAAAAATAGATGTGACTTTATTATTTCAATTGATGCATTGATAAAACAGCCAGCGGTAGAACAGCGTGATTTCAAGAATGCATTTGATAAGAATTTTTATTACTTTATTCTGTATGGTTTTTCCTGTATTATTATTACTTGTGATTATGTAAAATCATTTCTTCTTTTGCTATATAAAAGATATAAAGCATCATATAGTATATAATTATATAAATATAGTATTGTTATAATTAGCATGTATCTACTGTATAACTATAGTGGTATCAAATATATATATATATATATATATATATATATATATATATATATATATATATATAGTTTAGTATATTATAATATAGTGTAATAATAATATAGTACAGTATCAAATATTTACTTATTTAGTATAGTAGAGTATAATATATGGAGTGGGTCTATTCAAAACTTAAAACTTTAAACTGGCACGGAAATATTTAATAAAACTAACAATACTTTATTGAGATTCTTTAAAAACATAAATATAGTGATTACACACGTGAAAAAATAGACTCCTCCTGATGATTAGACTCAGTCAGAACTAAATGTTGGTCTGAGAGTGGAGGAATTGCTATAGCAAATTATTATCCCATGTGACTGATTGTAGCCACACAGAATCTTAATATAGAAACACTCAATTATAAGCATTAAAATATTGAGCATCTGTTAGCAACCCATAAATGAGCTACAATCAGCCCACTCGTATTAAGACTGTAGTAACAATAATGTAGGAGGGACCCAGGCTTAAGATTACAAAGTATAGAGCCGGTTAACCCATACTCCCACACCCTTTCGATCCCAGCTCAATATTCAAATTGAAAGGTTGCTTTATGGGTAGATACAATTAGTCCTTGTCAATTAAATGAACATAGTATCTATAATAACTCCCTCTGCAACTACTGCTGATGCTCAGAAAGTCACAGCCACACCACAACTTATATCCGTGGATTTATGTTATGGCCTGCTTGTTATACCATATGATCAGGGGTCAGGTAGAGACACAATCTCTTTTTCTACATCTCTATCCCTCTACTTACAACCGAGGGTGTGCCCTGCTATAATATGCTTGCATTAGTCAGATAAACTGCAGCCCAATAAAGCTAGCACATAACCCATTGGTTTATTCTTATATTATTTCTCTCTACGCGTTTCTTCTAGCATAACCTACATACTAGAATCATCAGGAGAGTATTTGATATAGTAGATAGTTAATTTCAGACCCCAAGATTAGAGGATGCGGTTAAAACCGCAGTTCTCGGCACCCTGATGGTGGATGCTTGATGTTAAGCCAGCGAGCGCTTCAACAGAGCTCTATATATATGTCCAATGTTCATGCCGCCAACCAATCACGGGCTCTAGGAGATGTAGGCGTCACGGCAAGTTCCGCCCCCTGCTACTGATTGGATGAGCTTCCGATCGGGACTACGTAACAGCCGCATCACTGTAACCCCACGTGCAGCCGTAAGTAAATGTATAAAGATGATTTCAGATTGCAATTATGTATCCATCCTGCTTCCTAAACAGCCTAGTAAAATATCCCTATTATAACCAACTACAGATACCAACTCCGTGGAGTCCTGTGTTGGTTCATTCTAATTATGTGCATACAGACGGAATTGCATCTCGCAGTTAATGGCATATAGTACAGTCCAGTGGCTATATGTTCAATGTACTAGAATACTACCATTATTGATGTTTAGAAATTGCATTGTCGATATTCTAATTTACACAGGGCAACGCTATTATGCGGTATATACTGAAAAACCGCATCAGTGTGAACATGACCCAACACCTTGCACGTATCAAGTACTCATTAAATCCAACAGATGGAGATTACACTACTGTTGTCCTGGTAATGCATGAAACGTTCCTGGATACAAAGAAACAGGAACACTACTCCATGCATAAGTTGACAATCAAATATCAGCATGCTTATATCGGGACATGGTAAACAGACCCTTTTTCCCTGATAACGCCACATGAATATCCTACTTAAGGGGGACTTATTGAAACGTAGGTGGGTCAATGTGTATAACATCTGACCCTCCTCTTGTTTACACATAGATAATTCTTAATACTAGTCTCACCCTCATGAAAATCATGCTGTACCCACAATTATGCAGCTCCATAACTATAAACCACTGTACACATATTTTAATAATATAAGAATAAACCAATGGGTTATGTGCTAGCTTTATTGGGCTGCAGTTTATCTGACTAATGCAAGCATATTATAGCAGGGCACACCCTCGGTTGTAAGTAGAGGGATAGAGATGTAGAAAAAGAGATTGTGTCTCTACCTGACCCCTGATCATATGGTATAACAAGCAGGCTATAACATAAATCCACGGATATAAGTTGTGGTGTGGCTGTGACTTTCTGAGCATCAGCAGTAGTTGCAGAGGGAGTTATTATAGATACTATGTTCATTTAATTGACGAGGACTAATTGTATCTACCCATAAAGCAACCTTTCAATTTGAATATTGAGCTGGGATCGAAAGGGTGTGGGAGTATGGGTTAACCGGCTCTATACTTTGTAATCTTAAGCCTGGGTCCCTCCTACATTATTGTTACTACAGTCTTAATACGAGTGGGCTGATTGTAGCTCATTTATGGGTTGCTAATGGATGCTCAATATTTTAATGCTTATAATTGAGTGTTTCTATATTAAGATTCTGTGTGGCTACAATCAGTCACATGGGATAATAATTTGCTATAGCAATTCCTCCACTCTCAGACCAACATTTAGTTCTGACTGAGTCTAATCATCAGGAGGAGTCTATTTTTTCACGTGTGTAATCACTATATATATGTTTTTAAAGAATCTCAATAAAGTATTGTTAGTTTTATTAAATATTTCCGTGCCAGTTTGAAGTTTTATAGTATAATATATGTATAAAACCTGTTTATTGGATATCTTTGACATCTCTTCTGTAATTGCTAGAACTTACATTTGACATATCTGCCACTTTGTTCAATTTACCCCTCCTCCATATTCTTAAACTGTACAACTTTCCGGTGTTGCAGCCTCTGAACAGGGTTGTCCAATATTAGTAAAAGGTACCTTTTTTTTTCAGAAGCTGTAACCCTTGGTTCACATCTGCATTTGGTAATCCGTTCAGGGAATCCGCATGGGGACTTCCCTGAACGGATTACCAATGCAGATGTGATCAAGGCCTAACTTGCATTGCAAAGAAAACTCATTCACCTGAGTAAAGGAGAGCTGTTATACCAGACCAAGCTCATGGATGCGAGGGCACTGGAAAATAAAATGGATCCTTTTTTCCATCTCTGGACATGTACTTCCATTAGAATAAATAGATCCTTCAAACCTACATAAACAAGAATAAATGTATCACGCTATAAAAAGGGAAAGGCCCTATAACCCTCCCTCTGATTATCTAGAGTTTGGCAAAAACAAGTAGAATTTTTTTTTCTTTTATATTTTACCTGAGCACAGCTTGAGCAATATTGTAACTGAAGGAAGATCTGTCTAGCTGCGGCGTTGTCTTCTTCCTTTACAACCTCAACAGGTTATATTTTTCCCATTGCAACATTCAAGACCAGGCTGTTTTCAATAGATCTTGATATTAAACAATGTTCTTTGAATATTTGATACATCACCAGTACATGTTTCTTGTTCACTACTAAACATTTTTATAATATTTAATTTGTTTAAAAGCAATGGTTTAAAAGTATTCCTTAACTCACATTTTTTGATAATTGCATGACTACTTTAATAAAAACTAGTAATTAGGAAAATTAGGGAAAATAACAACCCAGTAATAATGAATATGGGATGCACTAACTATGACAAATAGCAATGAATTTTATTAAAATCTCTCAGTTCCCACTTTGAAAATTCATTATTAAAAACCAACAAGCACAATCATTCTGGGACAAGGGCAAAAGAAAATAACCGAATGTTGTAAATGGAAAGGAAATGAGAAGCAAAATGAATGCATTGAAATCTACAATACAAAACACAAATTAAAGTAATATACAAATATTACAATTGAAATAAAATGAGTAATTCCTCTTTCTTTAACTATTATTTTTGGCGAATGACATTTTGTGTTAACAGAAATAGAATGTAAAGGTCTTGAAATTTCTATAGCAAATCAGCAGTACTCTGTAAAATATTCTTGTAAGGCTAGCCTTACACAATAAAAATGTTATCAATTTATTACTTAATTTATTAAATAGTAAATTAAGTCACTTTAACAAAAATGTGTTTTGTTTGCTTTACAGCAGGCATTAAGAAATTAGATCATTATTGCAAAATGTTATTTATTTTTTCTTATCCACCTTGGATCTCAACATAATCACCTTCTATTTCTGATCATGATATTTTCTTTCTCAATTTTGGTAGGCAAACATTCTAAACTAGTGGTTCCCAATCTTCCTCACTTTTGGATGAGAATTTTGCCAGGCACCCCGCTTTTAACACTCTACTCTGAGGTCTTCTGATCAGATATCACAATACTGATGTATTGGAGTTTATTATGGCTGTCCAGGGCAAATAGAGAGCTAATGATGGCAGACCCCAGGTCCTTGAAGAAATAATGGCATGGGTGGCTAATCAAGGGGAACAAACTGTTGGTTCAGCACCAAACCTGAAATTTTTGGAAAATTTAGAACAAATCCAGCTCATTATAAACTGGTTTGCTCATCTTCAGTAACAAGATGGACTTTCAGTTCATTGATGTATCAGATTACCAGTCGCTCATAGAATTCTATAAGTGGGGTGGTGCTAGTTCTTGCTTTGTTCGGTTGTGTTTGTGGTGAGTGGGGTCAGGCATGAGATTCTTCTGAACTGCACATGTACCTTCACTACTAATACATGTCTGAACCTTATCAGGAATAGTGTTAGCATTTTCACTAACTGGGTAGCAATTTGGGCTTGGGGTAAGTTAGTGACAAGAGAATTTTACAAGGATCTTATATTCATCTATACCAGGAGTCATCAACCTTCAGCACTCAAGCTGCTGTGAAAATACATCTCCCAACATTCTCCCTTTACTTCCATGGAAGTTACAAGAACAGCAGAGCAAATATGCATGTTGGTAGTTGTAGTTTTACAACAGATGTAGTGCCAGAGGATGCCAACCCCTGACCTACGCTACTCATCTATGCAATGTTTGTTTGACATACAGTGACCAGTGAATGAGTCTATCAGGATTTCCTGTCTTGAATGAGTCTTAAGAGAAAGGTTTTATGTCATTTTGGGTTCAATTGGTTCAGTTCCATCATTTGGTTCAGTTGGCATGAAGTGGTTCCTAAACAGAAACTGTCAGGGCTCTAGGCACTTTATAGCCCATTTCTAGCAGCCTACGGCAAACACAGGAGAGGTTGCTCAGTGAATAGAGTTCAAGTTACTAACATTGACATACAAAGTCATCTTCAACCTTTCCTCTCCATATATCTCTGACCTAATATCCCGCTATCTGCCCACATGTAACCTCAGATCCTCCAAAGACCTCCTACTCCGCTTTTGACACAACTGTCTCTAAGATTTCCTGTGTATCCCCCATACTCTGGAACTCCTTACCAAGACACATAAGACTGATCCCACAATCACAGGCTTCAAGAAGGCCCTGAAGTCTCATCTATTCAGGAAGGTCTACAACCTCCAATAATACTACTGTTGCCACATTACCACCTGATTAGTCTCCCCCTCATTTTCTGTCTCTATCCCTCTTCCCTCATAGACTGTAAACCCTTGCTGGCAGGGCCCTCTATCCCACTGTACCAGTCGATCATTGTTAGTGTTATATTTGTTTTGTATATTTTGTGTACCGTATGTATATCCTCAAATGTAAAGCACCGTGGAATTAATGAATATATAATAATTAGAGATGAAAGAACAGTAAAATGTTCGATATTCGTTTCAAATAGCCGCTCAATATTCGACTAATCGAACGAATATCAAACCGCATTATAGTCTATGGGGAAAAATGCTTTGTTTCAGGGGATTCGACCATTCGACTCAGGAGGATCACCAAGTCCACTATGACACCCCAGGAAATGATGCCAACACCCTGGAATGCAACTGGGACAGTAGGGGAAGTATGCCTGGGGGCATCTAACATGCCAAAGTCACTGTATTATGTCGGGATCCCTGTCAGATTACGATATGCGCGAGCTGACTTTTTCCCATAGGAATGCATTGACCAGCGTTGATTGGCTGAATGTCATACAGGGAACGGCATTCGGCCAATCAACGCTTGTTCTGCCGGAGGCTCGTCTGTGAGGAGGCGGAGTCTAAGAATGGGACCAGAATGGAGACTGCTCTTAGACTCAGACTCCGCCTCTTAGACTCCGCCTCCACCATCAGAACCAGCATTGATTGACCGAATGCTATAGCATTCGGCCAATCAACGCTGGTCAATGCATTCCTATGCCGAGTTGTAGCAGTCCTGGCTGATGTAGCAGTGTCCGATGTAGCAGTCCGATGCAGCAGTCCGATGCAGCAGAGTTTAGTGTGTAGCAGGATCAGCTGAACCTTCTACACACTCAGCTCTGCTGCATCGGACTGCTGCATCGGACTGCTACATCGGACACTGCTACATCAGCCAGGACTGCTACATCGGGCCGTGCGCTCAGCTCATCTACTCCGGAGATGCAGCCAAGCAGAGCGCATGCCCAGCACTGCTAAATCGGCCAGAGTAGTTAAGCTGAGTGCACGGCCCAATGTAGCAGTGCTGGCATCCGACTGCTACATCGGACACTGCTACATCGGCCAGCACTTAGGGTTGAGCTGATCTTGACATTTTAGGATCGTTTTTAAAATGCGATTTCCGATAATTCGGAGATTGGATTTTAAAAATGATCCTATTCACTACACAGCATGTAGTCCAAAAATTGTTTCAATTTTTGGACCCCACGCTGTGTAGTGATTAACCCCCCCCCCCCACACTGGTGTCCACTTACCTGCATAGCTGCAGCTCCCAGTTCTTCTTGGTCCGGTCCTCTGTCCACATGTCTTCAGAATGCCCTGCCCTCGCTTCCTGAGACTAGTATTATGGAGAAGGCGGGGCTTAGGAGAGTGTGGGCGGGCACTGGGAGGGGAGGCATGAGTGATGCACTCACATCTCCCCACCCACACTCTCCAGCCACACCAAGCCTACTCCCTGCATCTCTACAATACTAGTCTAGGGAGGCAGGGCGCAGGGCACTATGAAGAGGACAGAGGACCCCATCCACCCTTTTTTCCTGCACCAGCATGCACCTCTTCCCAGCCACTCCCCATCTCCCAAGCGTTTCATTGTAGGCAGAAGTACAGCCACCCACATGCCCAAACCGTCAACGGCCTCATCTAAAAACTGCTGGCCCTGGAGATGTTGGCATTTATGCTTCTGGATACTCAAGCATTCCATCACCAGATGGCAGCTGTGGCACCTCGTTATGCTGGGCCTAGCCGTTACTACTTCTCTTGGTGTGCTGTCCCCGCCTGTCTTTGCACCATTACATTCACTTTTGCACCAAAGTGCATGTGAGGCTACATGGCAGGCCAATCAGGTGTCAGTTTATACAATATGATTCAGAATAATGGATTATAATCACAATAATTGTTTCACTGCACAAAATAAAATTTGGTAAAAAAGTAGAAATGGTGACAGGTCATAAATTTGTTCTCATAAGTTTAGATAGAAATGCTGCTCACTTGTACGGTACATGCATTAGTGTCTTTGCGCTCCTCTTGTATTTATAGGATTTATAGCATCTTGCAATCTCACATTTATACAGGAAGCTTTGCAAACTATTCCTGTCAGTTTTAATGTACAGTTTGTAAAAATCTGAACTATATTTTAAATGAGTCAATTTAAAAATGAATGTAATAGTTGTTTTCAAAGAATAGGGAGGTTAGCATAGTCGGAGAATGCAATTCTGGCTTCTATCACATTACGGGATCTCATTATTCTTCATTACCGCTGCTGAACACTTTGAATGGGAGATAAATAGCAGAGTCTATGGTGTGCATATTTGAGTGACTCAAATCGTGAACTCCACACGAACACTACCCTGAAATAAATATGACAATCTGTTCCCTTTCCTCTATTCTTGTTTTGATCATTTATGCAATCCTAACATCATTTCTTTACATGGAGTATGAATGTATGCACACAAAGCACAAGGTTAAGTGAAATGCAATTTGTGAATTATTCTATGTAAATTAGTGCACCACAAGGGGCAAAACACTTTTATGTTTTCTTCCACAAAGCTCAGGCATTTCACCACCAGTGTACTATGTAGATATATCTATTGTTGCCTCAATGTCATAGCAGTGTGACTACACATGGTAGCAACTCTAGAAATATCCTTTCAGGTTAGCATCAATAATAAAAATGTAATAAGCAACTCTTAACCAAAAATAATAAAACTTACACGTGCTCTGGAGTTTTCTGGTAGGTTGCACCAAGAATCTTTATTAGGACATCCTTTACCCAAAGTAAATATTTGTTTTGCTGCCCTAGCAATATATTACAATGCCTCAACTTAGCATGAGTGGCTTTGTTGTGTCCCCCCGTCATTTGGCATCTAGGGAACGTGCCCTGTCAGCCCCATTACATCACAGATATCCCTGCTTTGTGGAATAGTTCAATTGATACTCCAAATTGATCTTCATATAAAGGAGGAGCTTACTATGAAGGCTAAACCTGAATTTTGGCCTAAAGTAGACATTAGAGATGAGCGAACACTAAAATGTTCGCGGTTCGAAATTCGATTCGAACAGCCGCTCACTGTTCGAGTGTTCGAACGGGTTTCGAACCCCATTATAGTCTATGGGGAACATATACTCGTTAAGGGGGAAACCCAAATCCGTGTCTGGAGGGTCACCAAGTCCACTATGACACCCCAGGAAATGATACCAACACCCTGGAATGACACTGGGACAGCAGGGGAAGCATGTCTGGGGGCATAAAAGTCACTTTATTTCATGGAAATCCCTGTCAGCTTGCAATTTTCGCAAGCTAACTTTTCCCCATAGGAATGCATTGGCCAGCGCTGATTGGCCAGAGTACGGAATTCGACCAATCAGCGCTGGCTCTGCTGGAGGAGGCGGAGTCTAAGATTGCTTCACACCAGTCTCCATTCAGGTCCGACCTTAGACTCCGCCTCCTCCGGCAGAGCCAGCGCTGATTGGCCGAAGGCTGGCCAATGCATTCCTATGGGAATGCAGAGACTTAGCAGTGCTGAGCCAGTTCTGCTCAACTACACCGTGTGCTGAGTGTGCACACTCGGCTCTGCTACATCAGATGCCTCCTGTATTGAACTACAAGAGCAAGAGCGGCCTCCCAAAAATGGCGTCGGAAGTTGGACCAACAGAAGAAGACAGAAGAGGTGGGGTTGCAGCTGACGTCTAAAGCAGAAAAAACAACGTTTTAGTGTTAGAATCCCTTTAAAAACTGAGTGCCGGGTTTCCGTCTCCTGTCCAGTTTCTTGGAGGAGAAGACGGAGACCCACTGGATTGGCTAAAGCAGATACCGGGCACAGTTGTGAACCTGCCCTCAACTGGTTCTTGATACACTCAGTCAAATTCTATACAGGTCTTTGCATACACGAATTCTCCTCTCTTTCCCAAATAAAGCAGCGTGGACAGTTTATTAGGAATGGCATTCTATGTTAGGGCCTAGTCAAAACTATGCTGGAGTCAAATGTGCCAAATTTATTTAGGATGCACATTGCAGATGGCACAATTTTGTGAAAATATGCCTTGCATCAAAATTTGCACCGTTTGTATGCCAAAAAAACGGTAAACGGGTTAGTAAATACCCCCAGTCACCACAATTTTGAAAGAACATGTTTGTAACACACTATAAATATGGAATATGTGTAATTATGAATGCCATATTTGTCTTGAAACCATTTGAACACAATAGATATGACAACATGCCAATAAAATCTTTATCATTTTTCAGCTCGGTGTTCACATATTGTCACATATTGACATAAATAGGATAGTTAGCATATCACTTTGTGGTAGCTTGTCACATTATCATGTTGTAGCAAGGCAGCTTAACTTACATATTTGGACAAGTCTAACCAAATGACATATAAAAGCAGACACATCTGCACATTTACATTATATCTTTGTATGTGTTAATTATTCCGTAAGAACATGTAAATGTCTATAGTTGGGACCTTGTTGTTTTATAATGTATACTTAAAAATGTAATATGTATGCTTAAATTTAACCAGATATGTTCTATGTTATATTTAACTTCCCAAAACCCTGTTTTATTATTTTTTTTTAGTATAGTCCAACATTATCTCTAACAAGTAGAGATGAGCGAACACTAAAATGTTCGAGGTTCGAAATCCAATTCGAACAGCCCCACACTGTTTGAACCCCATTATAGTCTATGGGGGGAAATGCTTCAGGGGTACGCAACATTTGATCAAATTCTACTTACCAAGTCCATGAGTGAGGGTTGGGCTGGATTCTTCTCCCTGCGCAGTGTCCCCGCGTCCTCTTCCGGTCTTGAATTCACTCTGCTAGGCATCGGGCCTGGACAGAGCCGACTGCGCATGCCCGCACTACAAGCGGACATGCGCAGTCGGCTCTGCCCAGGCCCGATGCCTGGCAGAGTGAATTCAGAGCCGGAAGAGGACGTGGGGACGCTGCGCACGGAGAAGACTTCTAAAGGTAAGAGAAGAACCAGCGTTGATTGGCAATGTATAGCATTCTGCTAATCAACGCTGGTTCTGCATCGAAACTTAACTTCGAACACCTAGTAGTACTCGATCGAGTACGAGTATTCCGAATATCGTAGTATTCGATCAAATACCTACTCGATCGAGTACTACTCGCTCATCTCTACTAATAACTATTAGTATGAAGTTAAAATAAAAAAGAAAAATACATGTAGAGAAATGTACCAATGCAATAAAATGATAAGCAAAGCTTCATAATAGTATATTTACATAGAGGAGAACATGGTTTGCTGGTTGGTATCTTTGTTTTAGATGCATTTGATATTTTTGTCCCTAATTTGCAGATGAAAACTGGAATGATTCATTAGTGAACTGCTGGTAAATGAAATAATGTTTATTTGATCAATCTGTTTCTAATGACAGAGCAACAGATGAGGCATCACTGCAATGACTTAAATTGGCTTAGATGACTTTATAATGTGATATTGGCGAGCCAGATTAGCATGTTGAGCCACAGAGATTTATTTGTTTGAGAAATATGATATATTGTATATCTGGTGGTTATGGAATGAAAATGTCAAGCAGTCAAAGATGATTAAGAATATATGTTGCAACCATAAAATCATTGCTACATTATAGGTACTATTACAGACATTGCTCATTATAAAAAAAAAAAAAAAAAAGATTTTAGGCTGCAATTCACAATACAACCATTGGTAGCTGCAAATGATAACTCTAGACAGGTACAAAATGGACATCTAGTGACAAGACTATGTATTTTGCAATAACATTGATAAAAGGTATGGCTGGCCAGATCATTATATATTGTGTATTGAAAAGGCGGAGAGACACCAGCCCAGGTCGAGGCTTCTGGAACAGACTTTGACATTTTTATCTCACCTCAAGCGCTTTATTCACATTGGTACAGGCAAGTAACTGCAGCTGCTTGAGGGAGAGAACTTTAGATGAGACTCATCACAACTTTCTACTCAACTTTTTACTAATAATTTATATAAAATTACTTGAAAGGTTAGGTTTACTTCAAAGCAATTGAAATCCATGGGTATCCATTGATTGTCAAGGGGAATCTGGGGCTTTATGGGCAAAGAACTGTACTGAAAATGGCTCTTGGTTTTGACATGCTATAGTGTGCATTGGAAAATCTGAAAGAGAAACAATCTAATCTTATAATAATGGTTCATACTAATAGTGCATCATATTTTACAATAGTATGCGCAGCTGAGATTGCATTTTATTTCTATACATTCTTGCGAGTTAAAGGGAAATTGACTGAAGTGCTATACAATAGGCATTTATTGTAAATGAAAAATGTGAAGGAAAAATAATTTAAACATCTTGAATTAAAGTATTTTGAGTACATAAAATTACAGATTGTCAACCTACCACATCTCCACTTATGTGTTCCCATAATACCATGTCTTCTTCTGTTCTGCAGCTAGTTGAACTTTATTAGGTTGAATATACACATTGAATTTTTTTGTACAGATTTCCCTGCAGTACCAGGTAAGATATTGCCAATCTCACACCTTGCAGAAATTATTGAAATAGGATTAACAATTCAACTTCATTGTTAAAGGGGTATTCCCATCTCAGGGATCCTATCTATACCAATAGCTTAGGTAAATTGAAGACTTTTCCTAAATATATTACTTTAGAAATTCTGTTTTGTTTGCCTGCTATGTGAACTTATTCATCCCATTGTTTACACAGTGTTTCTATAACCACCTGGAAGATAGGACGTGACATCACTTACTCAGTGCTGGTAGGACAATCCGTTCAGATAATTAAACTTTGTTGATAAAGTCAAGTCTGTTATCTCTCTATGTAAACACACAGATAACACTGAGTCTGTTCTCTACAAGCATGTGTATATTATCTGATCTGCAGATAATATACACCACCTTGCTGTCCCATTCAGCAAGGTGGGGGAAAAACAGGAAGTGAGAAGAAGAGACTGCAGGCAAAACTGCTGAAATAGAGAGATGGGAAAACCCCTTTAATTTCAGCAATATATGTTTTATACATGTAATTGGAATAATTTTGGTAGACTGTAAAAATAAAACATTAAATTTAAAATATTAAAAGAATATTCATATACCGATAGAAAATCTGTAGGAGGCCTCTGTATGAGAGAAATCCTTCTTTTGCGATTAAATTTATTCAAAAATAGTATTACATTGGGAGCAACTTGGCTGAATATTTTTGCGGATGTAACATTGGGAACAAATATGGCACAATCTGCCAAATAGTCCCCATGCAAGGCCAACAGTATACAATGTAAAACATCATTGTATATATTAGGAGATGGATAATATAGAAAGTAAAACAATGCATATTATGTATTGGATGGACAAGAAGGAGGGGCTTGATGACCAAAAAAACATAAAGGGTGTCCAGAGTAGTCTCTGACATATGTCTATCCGTAAATCATGTCCAAGGAAGAGGACAATAGAATAGCAAGGCAACACTTTATAAAGGATAGTTTCTATGGGGATAATACATTGCAGAGTCCCGAATTTTCCAACTTGGCTGAATATTCTTATCTAAGATATTATCTCTAAAGTTTCATATGATTTTAATGTACTTTGATAAATTGAAAGGGAGGGGTAAACAAAAAGCAGTGGGTTTTTTTTCCCTAACTTTCCCGTTCTTGACTTTTTTAAGCAACCATTTTATAACAGTCATATTTGCTTTTCTTTGATTTACAATTATTAAAATTTTAATAAGGATTGTGCAGTGACAGTAGCCATCACACACTGTCAGTGAGGAATTATAACTTTATTGCGGCACACAATGACAGCCAACTCATAAAAATGAATGACATTCTGTATCAGAACATCTCGTAGGCTGTTCAGCATGTTAATGGCCTACTTCATCTTTCTTTAGCATAATGAGCAGACAGTGTACCAGTATTCAACGCAAAAATGATGATTAAGAAAATTTGATTTGAAGCAAGAAGGCAACATTTAACAGAGGCTTAGACAATATCTAGATTAAAAGTTTCAATTAAAATACTGTTAGCAAGGCTTTTATCACGAGAGCAAAGCTTGGTTACCAGAGACAAGACGTTATTATGAAACATATTTTTACTGAGTAACACTCGAAACTGTAATTTTCAGAGAAACTGTAGACATCCTCTTATATCCTCTGCTAATAAATCCTTTGTAACATCAATAGTACCAGATAGAAGGAGCAAGAACACAATGTAATGAGACATTTTAGTGATAACAGATCAGATTTAAAACTGGCGTAATGTAGTATGAGACAATGGAAAATGTTCAGTGTGGTGGATTTCTGGATAACACTTATTTATACTGATGTCTAGAAGGCAACTTTACTGCAGGTCATAAATTGGGTGACGGAATTCTAATTTTGGAGTTTGAGTAAACAGTCAATATATTCATATATTTCTAGAATTCCTGCACCGTAAGAGAAAGTTTATATCCACACAGTCTCATATTTTATCCTCAACAAATCAATCTTTGGTGATCACAACTACTGTTGTCAAAGGCTTCCCAAATATCTCATGCTGGCTAACTTTGTACATATACCGTAACCACCCCTTGACATCTAAAAGAGGCCAGAAAATGGAGAAGTGTCAACTATTTATTACATCTTGAAAAATGTAGGACAGAGTATTGGGAATTTTTATTGATTTTTTTTGTAAATGTGAACTGCAAGCGTTACAATCCATCATGAGACAGAACTTGATCAGGAATGAAACATTGTATAAATTCATCATTGTGGGCAAAGTGACATAAACATTTGTATTTAATGTTCATGTCACTTTGCCCTCTAGGATAAATTTATAAACCTTTTATCTGCCATTACCTGCTGGTACATAACCCAAGAAATGCTGGACACACACATTACAATTTTATTTTTTCAATAGTAAACTTTACACATATTTGTTGAAGTCCATATTGTCAATTTCTACATATAAAAGTTTAATGTTCATTGTAAGTTTAGACATGTATCATATTATATGTATATAGTATGCTATATATATATATCTGTATAGTTTGTTCAAATTGGACCTTATGTATCACGCCTATTTCATTTAAAAAAAAAAAAACATAAGTTTTTATTAGATAAGGTATATACAGTATCAAAGGATTATAAATAACTAGCCTCTGCCCACGACTTCGTCTGCAGGTTGTTGGCATCGATGATCCACTTATATTCAGCAAATTGCTGCCGTCGATGGTTTGCCTACTCCAGCATTTCGGCAGCTCTCAAGCTGTTCTGCTGCTGACTTTGTTCCTCACACCGTGCCTGTAATTGTTCCGGCATCTCAGCAGCTGGTTGGGGCACCACATAATGTGCTGTTGGTGTTGATGATCCAACTTCTGCAGCGTTTCGACAGCTGTCAAGCTGGCCTGCTGCTGAACTTGTTCCTCGCGCTGTGCCCATGATTATTGAAGTATCTCAGCAGCTCACTGGGACTCCATATAATGAGTGTGTTGTTGGTGTTGATGATCTGCATGCTCCGGCATTTTGGCAGCTCTCAAGCTGGCCTGCCACTGAACTTGTTTCTTGCACTGTGCCTGTGATTGTTCTGGCATCTTAGCAGCTCGCTGGAACTTCATATAATGAGCGTGTTGTTCATAACAGTCGTGACACCATGTCATTTACTGGGATAAAAAGTAGCCTATATTTTAATTGAGGTTACAATTTATCTATGTGCCTAATTTCATCCAAATCTGTTCAGCCATTTTTGCTGATTGAGGAACAAACATCCAAACACACAAACACACAAATTTTCACATTTATAATATTAGTAGGATGATGTGAAAACAATATGGTAGGTAATACTGTATTGTGTATAGTACTATTAGTATACTATATTTCTGAAATTACTAATTGTATCATACCAAGAAAGCAAGGCTTAGCTCAGAGATTAGTTTATTTCCTAATAATAGATAAGTGATATATGCACAATTCTTATGTCCCCATTGCTAAGGTCCCTAAGCCCCGTGTGTATATAGACCAGGGGTAGGCAACCTTTTTTGTTCGGCGTGCCGATTTAAATTAAAAAAATCAAAGATGAGGTCCTCGGAGTGCCGGGCAATAATTGTAAAGCTGACGACACCTACACTAAAGTCATATAGCACAAACCACAACATAGGGGTGCTGTCATACTGCGCTCCCAGCCACATGCACTTACCACTATTTGCCTGGATACACATGTTCTTTTCCTTTAGAAGCAATGTAAGTACATGCGTAACCCACAATTAGTGGTAATGTATGTGACTGGGAGCAGAGTAAGGTCATACCTGTGGCAGTGGACACTAGCAGTGGACACTAGCTGTCGGACACCGACGGTAGTGTGAACGCTCCCTAAGTGAAACGCAGATTAATTTCAGTCACTTTTATTTCCTGGCGGTGCAGTAACAGCAAAACCCCAGCCAGGAATTAATCGGTGTCACACTTTCAACAAAGTGAATGCACTGGATTTGGCTTTAATTGCATCTAGTTACAGTGTCACCACCCAATAGAATCACACTAAGGCTGAAGCCCCACATTACAAAAATGCAGCTTTTTTTATTGCAGATTTAGCAGCGTTTTTTTTTTTTCCGTCAAAGCCAAGAATGGCTAGAAAAGGAACGGGAAATATATAGGAAGCTTTTTATAGGTCTCCCTCCTGCTCAATCTACTCCTGGCTTCAGCTAAAAAAAACCCCAGCAAAATCTGCAACGAAAAAAAGCTGTTTCTGCAACGTGGGGCTTTAGCCTAAGGCCCCCACGTTGTTGGAACACAGCTTTATTTGTTACATATTTTGCTGTGTTTTTCTGAGCCTAAGCCAGGAGTGGATTGAGCAGAAAGGAAACATATAAGAAGCTTCCTATATATTTCCCATTCCTTCTGTAGCCATTTTTAGCTTTGGTTGAAATAAACCGCATCAAAATCTGCAACAAAAATGCTGCGTTTCTGCAATGTGGGGCCTCAGCCTTACGCTTCCTGCATACAAATGGCACGCATGTGGTTTTCACTGATCTATATGTTAAAATGAATTGACAGGGCCGCAAATGCAGACAGATATAGGGGATGTATAGGACACATATAGGGGATGTATAGGACAGATATAGGGAATGTATAGGGCAGATAGAGGGGATGTATAGGACACATATAGGACCTGCTCAATAGTTTTCAGCTCTTCAATTTGGCCCAGATACACAGCCACAAAAAGAATGGCTGTATATATGGGTCAATTGAAATATATAGGTCTGTACTTTATCCACAGTTGTAGATAAAGAGTCTGGTCATGTGCATTGCAGGTTAACAACTCAATGTGCCTCATATTAATAGCAGTTAACCCCATCATGTCCCTCACATTAACCCCCTGTGTGCTTTACATAAGGGACACTGATATGTGAGACATATGGAGGTAATAAGTGAATATCTTCATTATATAGGTCCTTCATTAGTACCCCCATATGTCTCACACATCAGTAACCCTTATGTGAGCCACACAGGGGTTAATATGAGGGACATGATGGGGTTAACTGCTATTAATGTGAGGCACATGGAGTTACTAAAACTAAAGTAATAACCCCAAATGCCTGACATTAATGAGAATAGTTAGTAACACACATGTACCTGGTGTTTTTACTTTCACTTTGCTTCTTCTCCTCCTCCGGGCTGCAGACGGCAGGAGCTCCTGTGCAGTGAGAGGCTCACCTCTGATTGGTGGGCAGTGAGAGAAGGGGGCGTGTCCTACACAGCAGCTCTACCAGAGCACTGAAAGGACGCTCTCTCTCAAAGTGTATGAAAGTTGCAGGCTGGCTGCCGTGCCAGCAAAATATGCCTCGTGTGCCAGTCTTGGCACGCGTGCCAGGGGTTGCCGACCCCTGATATAGACGTTCTAAATTACCTTCGTAGGACAATCCATTTAACTTAGGGTGAATTCACACTGAGTAAACACTAGCTTATTCTGAACGTAAAACACGTTCAGAATAAGCGGCGTCTAAAGCAGCTCCATTCATCTCTATGGGAGCCGGCATACGAGCGCTCCCCATAGAAATGAATGGGATGCTTCTTTCACTCCGTGCAGTCCCATTGAAGTGAATGGGGAGTGCCGGCGTGTACGCTCCGGCATGAGCAGAGCTTGCCGTATACGCCGGCACTCCCCATTCACTTCAATGGGACTGCACGGAGTGAAAGAAGCAGCCCATTCATTTCTATGGGGAGCGCTCGTATCCCCGCTCCCATAGAAATGAATGGAGCTGCTTTAGACGCCGCTTATTCTGAACGTGTTTTACGTTCAGAATAAGCTAGCGTTTACTCAGTGTGAATGCACCCTTAAAGTTGTGCTACATAGAAATTGTCTACAGACTTTCTTTCACCTAGTCTATAATAAAGTACAGTAGTTTCAAAGTTACTTAGGTCACAGAAAGATACTCATCCAGCAAGTTGTCATTTTAAGATTTAGCAAAAAGATTGATCCAAAGAAATGACCCCCACCTTGTCCCCCTTCAAACCAAATGTAGCTATTTTTTCTTTATTGGATAGAATAGCCCCTTCATGACCTCACACAACAGTCGATAAACCTCTCTGGTTAAAGGAACTTTAAACTCTGACGTGCTTGGTTGTTAATAGTAAGATAGATGTCTTTGTCATCCCTCAATGTGACAATTATATAATAACAATAATAGCTTAGGAAGTCACAGATCAGACATTGTACAGTGGTAATATAACAGTGGCATATTTAATGGTCATCACAATGACAGAACATATTAAAGTGATAAACAACATACCTTTGTTATATATTTCAGTTTTATAGAAAAACTTTGAATTATAATGTAAATGAGGCAGTTGGTACATGGGGCGGGCCTTCAGCTTCCTAGAGTGCTACTCTTGCCACTCAGACCCCTACCATCTCCTGTCTGCACCACCCTGTGCAGTGACAGTTGATCTTCCCACTGTGATGACACCCTCTGTACTACCTAGGTAGTAAACTGGACAAAACTGAAAAAACTGGAAGGAATACTCAACATAAATATGAAAATAACTTTATTAATACAATATTAAAATTAGGGAGGATAGTTACCAACAGATAAACAAAGGTCTGCCCTGACACAGGTATCAAATAGCAGGGTAAATGTAATAAAACATGCAATACAATTATGGAAAATGGCTAAACAGTAGATGGGTAGCATGATCAATACCATATGTAGATTCTATATATAACTGGCTACCAGCAAAAATATCACAAAACTCATAAACTCATAGTGAGAAAGAGCCAGTATGCCTAGGTATAATGCAAACATATACAGACCAGTAAATTGTTCCAAAAAGAGGCTGATACAGCATGATAAAGATAATAAGTAGAGATGAGCGAACACTGTTCGGATCAGCCGTTCCGAACAGCACGCTCCCATAGAAATGAATGGAAGCACCTGGCACGTACACTTTGCCGGCGGCCGGTCGCTGTGCCAGGTGCTTCCATTCATTTCTATGGGAGCGTGCTGTTCAGAACGGCTGATCCGAACAGTGTTCGCTCATCTCTAATAATAAGAAAGTGTAAGACCAGCTACCTATATGAAATGTAACAAGCCCACACTCAAATAATAGATTGCATGAAGTTAGTAATACTGAATAAATAACAGCATGTAAGAAATCACATCAAGCTGCAAGCTTCAGATGTATGCTAAGGATCAGAGTGAGGTCAGTAAAATGAAGCTACGGTATACAACATGCGACACATACCCATAATCAGCGTAGTCAGGAACTAGGAAAGGGGAGACCCTACCCCAAAGCACTTTTCGGCACGATGCCTTCTTCAGCCGAAACGTATTCCCTGGGCTAAAGGCCCAACCCTGTGCTCAATGATGTAACTAGCGGAGGGGCAACTGGAACATGTGCCCCAGGTGAGGTGCCAACAAGCCACCTCTTTGTATAAATAAATACACACAGAGTAAAGGCAGAGGGCTGAATCTTTGCTCAATATGAAGTAAAGTCTACCTACAGCTATAACCAACTGTTTCATTTTCATAAGTTGTGATTTTTGCAAAGTTATCTTTATCCTCATTGAAATGTTCTCTGTAATTGGCGGTGACAGATGAATATAATGAATATATTGTTCTTGGGGAACAATATTCATCTCGGGAAAAAGTATTTATGTGAAGAGCCAGTTGCATAGATTCTTCATCGATAGAACTTAGAGCATCTTTACAATGTCCATATAAGTATATTTCCTATTTGGGAATATTTCCCGTTTATCTACCCATTCATTTACATGGTATATGCTGGAGCTGGGCTGCTTGCGCCTCAGTCTTCCTTGTTATTGCTAATTGCATAGGAAAAACGTTCCACAGTTCTAAAATGTATATAAAAATCGATTACCTAAAAGAAATAGTATAAATATGGTGAAGAATTTAATGCTCCACACTGTGCTAAATGATCACAAGCCCCACAGAATAAGTATCAGCCGAGAGTCTTTAAAAACTAAGCAGACGTGACATTTTACACAGCCACATACAATTATTAATTAATGACAGAAACACTATTCTAATTACTTGTTTACAGCTACACATAAAACCATTATATTGCAATAAAAACTTCAGCTATGCATATCCCGGCATAACTATTATTAATTCTACTCTGTTCTCACGCTGCACTGTCGGCAGTCATTTAGAAAGAAAAAAGCCAAAAACACACATTTGTATATATTGCATATATTTCAGAAAAGCAATGCTTCTGTTCCTGCAAAATGATCTGCAACGGAGTAGCCATAAATCTTGATGACATCAAGTAAATTAATGTAATTACAGCTGGTCTTTGAAAAATATATAGAGGCACGAGCAGGAAAGTGATAGATTTATCTTTATAAGGTAAAAAATACAGTCTAAACCCATCAGCATTACAGGGTTGCATGCGGATGAACTGCTAAAAATTTTGTCATTTGTATCTTTCAGGCTTTTGTACAAAATGCTTACTGAGACGTCTTAATTTTCGGTGTGGGGAGCGATATGGACTCTCGCTCTCGTTCTTGCTAATACTTTGGTGAACCCAGATTGAATTGTAATGGAAAATGTCCATATTGTATTGGAAAAAATGTTCCAATTGGGATAAGTGATGTTATAAGGCCCTGAAAAGGCCAATAATGCTACTCCGGTGTCAGATGTAAAGTTATCGTTCGTTGTAAATGCAATCTAAGAGTGTTATTACAGAATTTAGATGTGTCTGTGTTTCAGAAAAGCAAGAGTTCCTTTAATAGTGATTTTCGTGCTTACAGACTGTATGTGGGAGTAAGTTGTAAAGGTTGGGTCAAAAGGCAATCTGTAATTAAAGAAACCTATGCAATCTCACCAAAGGTTCTCAGGAACTGGAAATTCACGATGAAGAAAATCTTTCTCAAGGTCATACGAGATGACAAGGGCATTTTATTGTGCCTGGGAGATGTAAAGAACAGAACATGTGCTGTTATTATATTGTAATAAGGAGACAGCAAAGTATTGCAAATGATATTCCTCCCCGAGGCAAGTGAGTATGAAAATAAGGTTTAAGGAAGATTTACTTTTCAGGTCATGTTTGATTTCTTGTATAAACATTTAGCGTGTTTCGAGATTATAATATTTCAATGTTACATTGTAGATGTGTGCTAAGCATCTTGAATTAAATAGAATTTTAGTTAGAGAGCGTCTTTTTAACAAATCCTACGAAACATAACTAATAGATGAGGTTTTTGTTCTACGTGTTATATAAATCGTCACACTATGTAATTACTCACAATTCTGTAATATATTCTGTTGGCGTCACGAGAAAATAAAGCAAAAGATGTAAATATAATAATTCTTTATACTTATTTGCTGCAATACACAAAGTGACATTTTATTCCCGGTATAATAAAGAGTGGTATGACACATAAGCAAATATAGTATAGAAGTTATAAGAAATAATTCCTGGAATATCTGGCTCATTTTTTAAATCAGAAAGGTTTTCTAACAAAATACTGAGCATTTTGACAATGACAATATAAGGGTGAATTCACACTACGTAACGCCGGGCGTGTATGAGAGCCGTACACGCCGGCATTACGGCAGACTGCCGAACACTTCCCATTCACTTCAATGGGAGCGCTCGTAAACGCCGCTGTTACGAGCGCTCCCATTGAAGTGAATGGGAAGTGTTCGGCAGTCTGCCGTAATGCCGGCGTGTACGGCTCTCATACACGCCCGGCGTTACGTAGTCTGAATGCACCCTGATAGTTAAGCAGAAGAGTCAATGACTTCAGATTTGATAGGAAATACCATACTCTGACTGTCACTACAACTAACCACATGCCCTGCGCCTGCCCTTTCCACTCCAGTCTTGACAAACCCTATAGTAGAGGATACACCTGATACACGATGAGGCACGTCTTGTAATAAATCAGGTGGATACACCCAGCGCTGCACCTCCCATGAGGTGACCTGAAGCGAGCGCTTCAGGCGGCGCTATGTCAGGACCCCAGGGAGGGCGGCATTTTTGATTACCTAAGCCAGTCCAGGACAAGCTGTCCTGGACTGGCTTAGCACCGAGCGGTGGCTTGGGGAGGCCACTGGAGCAGCGCTGCTCTAGCAGCCTCCCCTCACGCTCAGGCAGAGAGCAGGTCCTACTCATGCCTGCTCTCTGCCTGTGAACGGCACTAAGTCCCGCCCCCTTCACTCAGCCATGCCCCCTTCGCTCGACCAAGGCCCTTTCGCTTCGCCCCCTCCTCCGCTCCTCGGGGGGGGGGGAGGGGGCGGCTTTCTGTAGTTCGCCTCGGGCGGCAAAAGTGGTAGGTTCACCCCTGGATACACCAGCAGGACCTTTACCCATACTGGGTGTATGCTGGCTTCTTGCTGCTGTAGATTTCAGGTGTTTTGTATGCCAGACAACTGGTGTCTATATAATAAATCTGAAGAAGCCAATGGTCCTGCCCCACCATGTTCCTTTTAGAAAAGAGGGGGCGGCATAAGAATTGTTGAAAGTATCATTTAAAAGTCTAAAACTGTCAGTTTCTGACTTCTTTTAAGGAGGACCTTTCACCTCCTGGGGCACATGCAGTGTAACACACCACTCGAGTGTGCTGAGTAATGAAATAGGATGTTATAAAGAGTCTTCTACAGGAGACACACTGAAAACTTACATCACAGATTAGATTCCATAGCACTATAGAAATCATGTATGAAGGTTCTATTGAAACACAGTAAAAATAATTATACAAAAATTAACAATTTTACAAACTAATATTTGCATGTATTCTTATATCCTTTGTATTATTTGGTAAATGCACCAATCAATTAATGATAGATAGATAGATAGATAGATAGATAGATAGATAGATAGATAGATAGACCAATTGAACAATCAGTCAGCTGTCACAGAAAGAGTGAGGGTACCTTTTTGACCCATACTAGCTATGTTTGAGCTGATATGACTATGACTTTCATAAACCAAGGAGTTAGAAAGGCTCATGCATATGATTTTTTATCACAGAGAAAAAGATATTCAAGAAACAGAAATATCACATAAGAAACACCTATAGCTCAACCTAAAACATAACTTTTACTGGATTCAGAATCAAAGCCCCCCCAAAAATAATAAGATAAAAAAGATAAAAAAATGATATAGCAACAACGGGAGACAATATATAGCAATAGCAATAATATAGCAATGAATATAAAGACGCTGGTAATACTTACAAATTTTGGAGCAGTCTAATGTTTTAATATCATGAAGTTCAGCGGGAGGGACTACAGGTTTATAGAGGTGAAGTTACAGTCTAATAATGTAAATATACTGACCATAGAAATCCATGATCACAAGTCCACATCAATATTCTATGGTTGAGGAGTGAGAAAGGCTCAAGCATGTGAATTTTTGTCACAGAGAAAAATGGCTGAAATTCATACTGCTTCAGTGAAAAGCTGCACAGATGCCAGGAGTACATAAAACAAGGAAGAATTACATTTTTTTTCATTGTTCCCACATTAGCATAGGGCTATTTGGGACGGTAAACCACTGCCGGTCCATAAGATCCTGTAAGTGTGCATTCACACAGAGGAAAATGGTGCTGAATTTGGTGTGGAATCCACGTCAGATTCATTAAAAAAAAAAGCCTCCCATTGTCTTCAATGTGTTCCTTTCTCTGCTAGCAGTAAAAAGAATCCATTGAAGTCAATGGGAGGCTTTTTTTCAGTGCTGAATCTGACGTGAATTCCACACCAAATTCAGCACCATTTTCCTCCGTGTGAATGCACCTTTAGAGGCTTAGTGCTCCAAACAGACCTGACAGGTCCCCTTACAGCTGAGTCATTTACCTCCCACCCATACTTGCTACTCTGATGATACATGCTCCATTCTCAGTGTCTGCTGTCTTTGGAAAGCAGCCTTCTTCTCAAAGTGGTGCAGTGCATGTTATTTATCTCCTCTAGAGAATGTGGAATGGCTACAACATTTGCCCACTGCATTAAATGGTAAAACAGTTGTTCATCCTTCAGTAAAAGTGGTAGTTGATGCATAAAAAAAACATTACAAGTTGTAAAATTGTTAGGCCATGTTCTCATCTGCAATGGAGGCGCCATGGCTTATTCTGTTACATTAAATAGCAGTGCCTTTTTTCTATGTCAAAACAATGGGCACTTTGGCAAATGGTTTTCTGATTTTGCAAAAATTTTAAGGCTAAAGCTCCACATAGAGAGCTGAAGCCAAAAAGTGTTGTGGAAAAAACCGTGGTGGAAAAACATTGTGATTTTTCCCTGCAGAGTTTTCCTCTGTGAACTTTCAACTTCTATTATACCTATAGGGAAAGTGCCAGCATTTCGGTAGGTATAATTTTGGACTTTACTTGGTTGTGTCACAATCACCATCGTCCTAGTGTGCCTACTACTTTTGATGCTATTCTCCACAGTGTATAGACTATATGTATATAAATAGTTATGTCGGTCCAGATGAGTGAACAAGACTTTGGCCCTGGATCTCTGTGATAGTGCGCATACAACTAAGCTAAGATGTCTACATAACATATGACTTTTACTATGTGCAATATGGATAAATCTTACTACACATAAGTGGACAACTTTCCCTGGCTGCCTGGAAGTTTGCAGCTGTACATCTGGCTCAAGTGTAGGGACAAATGTGTGGGTTTCTGACCTCAGATATCTGGAGCAGGGTTGGATGGTTTTATATGGGTTATTGTGGTAAAGATATTAAGCTACTGTACCTTTGACATGTTTGTTTTGTTATACCTGGAATCTCATCAGACAGACCTCTTTAAGATAGATGTGATGTTTTATAATGATCTTTACGAGTCATAGAACTCATTGAACACAACCAATGTGCTTCTTAGTAGAGATGAGCGAACAGTGTTCTATCGAACTCATGTTCGATCGGATATTAGGCTGTTCGGCATGTTCGAATCGAATCGAACACCGCGTGGTAAAGTGCGCCATTACTCGATTCCCCTCCCACCTTCCCTGGCGCCTTTTTTGCTCCAATAACAGCGCAGGGTAGGTGGGACAGGAACTACGACACCGGTGACGTTGAAAAAAGTAGGCAAAACCCATTGGCTGCCGAAAACATGTGACCTCTAATTTAAAAGAACAGTGCCGCCCAGGTTCGCGTCATTCTGAGCTTGAAATTCACCGAGGACGGAGGTTTCCGTCCAGCTAGCTAGGGGTTAGATTCTGGGTAGGCAGGGACAGGCTAGGATAGGAAGGAGAAGACAACCAACAGCTCTTATAAGAGCTAAATTCCAGGGAGAAGCTTGTCAGTGTAACGTGGCACTGACGGGCTCAATCGCCGCAACCCAGCTTTCCCAGGATCCTGAATGGAATACACTGTCAGTGTATTCCCGTATACCCGATATATACCCCGATACCCGTTCCAACGGTGTGCCCCCCCACCTTCACCCCAGAAATACCCTGCAAGTCCCCTAGCAATAGAATTGGGGCTATATACACCCACAATTTTTACTACTGGTATACAGTGCCATTGTCTGACTGGGAATTCAAAGAATATATTGGGAATACAAATACCCTCATTTCTTGCTACTGCCATATAGTGCCAGTGTCTGACTGGGAATTCAAAGAATATATTGGGGTTACGTGCACCCACAATTTTTACTACTGGTATACAGTGCCATTGTCTGACTGGGAATTCAAAGAATATATTGGGGTTATAAATACCCTCATTTCTTGCTACTGCCATATAGTGCCAGTTTCTGACTGGCAATTCAAAGAATATATTGGGGTTACGTGCACCCACAATTTTTACTACTGGTATACAGTGCCATTGTCTGACTGGGAATTCAAAGAATATATTGGGAATACAAATACCCTCATTTCTTGCTACTGCCATATAGTGCCAGTGTCTGACTGGGAATTCAAAGAATATATTGGGGTTACGTGCACCCACAATTTTTACTACTGGTATACAGTGCCATTGTCTGACTGGGAATTCAAAGAATATATTGGGAATACAAATACCCTCATTTCTTGCTACTGCCATAGAGTGCCAGTGTCTGACTGGGAATTCAAAGAATATATTGGGGTTACGTGCACCCACAATTTTTACTACTGGTATACAGTGCCATTGTCTGACTGGGAATTCAAAGAATATATTGGGGTTATAAATACCCTCATTTCTTGCTACTGCCATATAGTGCCAGTTTCTGACTGGTAATTCAAAGAATATATTGGGGTTACGTGCACCCACAATTTTTACTACTGGTATACAGTGCCATTGTCTGACTGGGAATTCAAAGAATATATTGGGGTTATAAATACCCTCATTTCTTGCTACTGCCATATAGTGCCAGTTTCTGACTGGGAATTCAAAGAATATATTGGGGTTACATGCACCCACAATTTTTACTACTGGTATACAGTGCCATTGTCTGACTGGGAATTCAAAGAGTATATTGGGAATACAAATACCCTCATTTCTTGCTACTGCCATATAGTGCCAGTTTCTGACTGGGAATTCAAAGAATATATTGGGGTTACGTGCACCCACAATTTTTACTACTGGTATACAGTGCCATTGTCTGACTGGGAATTCAAAGAATATATTGGGGTTATAAATACCCTCATTTCTTGCTACTGCCATATAGTGCCAGTTTCTGACTGGTAATTCAAAGAATATATTGGGGTTACGTGCACCCACAATTTTTACTACTGGTATACAGTGCCATTGTCTGACTGGGAATTCAAAGAATATATTGGGGTTATAAATACCCTCATTTCTTGCTACTGCCATATAGTGCCAGTTTCTGACTGGGAATTCAAAGAATATATTGGGGTTACGTGCACCCACAATTTTTACTACTGGTATACAGTGCCATTGTCTGACTGGGAATTCAAAGAGTATATTGGGAATACAAATACCCTCATTTCTTGCTACTGCCATATAGTGCCAGTTTCTGACTGGGAATTCAAAGAATATATTGGGGTTACGTGCACCCACAATTTTTACTACTGGTATACAGTGCCATTGTCTGACTGGGAATTCAAAGAATATATTGGGGTTATAAATACCCTCATTTCTTGCTACTGCCATATAGTGCCAGTTTCTGACTGGTAATTCAAAGAATATATTGGGGTTACGTGCACCCACAATTTTTACTACTGGTATACAGTGCCATTGTCTGACTGGGAATTCAAAGAGTATATTGGGAATACAAATACCCTCATTTCTTGCTACTGCCATATAGTGCCAGTTTCTGACTGGTAATTCAAAGAATATATTGGGGTTACGTGCACCCACAATTTTTACTACTGGTATACAGTGCCATTGTCTGACTGGGAATTCAAAGAGTATATTGGGAATACAAATACCCTCATTTCTTGCTACTGCCATATAGTGCCAGTTTCTGACTGGTAATTCAAAGAATATATTGGGGTTACGTGCACCCACAATTTTTACTACTGGTATACAGTGCCATTGTCTGACTGGGAATTCAAAGAATATATTGGGGTTATAAATACCCTCATTTCTTGCTACTGCCATATAGTGCCAGTTTCTGACTGGTAATTCAAAGAATATATTGGGGTTACGTGCACCCACAATTTTTACTACTGGTATACAGTGCCATTGTCTGACTGGGAATTCAAAGAGTATATTGGGAATACAAATACCCTCATTTCTTGCTACTGCCATATAGTGCCAGTTTCTGACTGGTAATTCAAAGAATATATTGGGGTTACGTGCACCCACAATTTTTACTACTGGTATACAGTGCCATTGTCTGACTGGGAATTCAAAGAATATATTGGGGTTATAAATACCCTCATTTCTTGCTACTGCCATATAGTGCCAGTTTCTGACTGGGAATTCAAAGAATATATTGGGGTTACGTGCACCCACAATTTTTACTACTGGTATACAGTGCCATTGTCTGACTGGGAATTCAAAGAATATATTGGGGTTATAAATACCCTCATTTCTTGCTACTGCCATATAGTGCCAGTTTCTGACTGGTAATTCAAAGAATATATTGGGGTTACGTGCACCCACAATTTTTACTACTGGTATACAGTGCCATTGTCTGACTGGGAATTCAAAGAGTATATTGGGAATACAAATACCCTCATTTCTTGCTACTGCCATATAGTGCCAGTTTCTGACTGGTAATTCAAAGAATATATTGGGGTTACGTGCACCCACAATTTTTACTACTGGTATAAGGTGCCATTGTCTGACTGGGAATTCAAAGAGTATATTGGGAATACAAATACCCTCATTTCTTGCTACTGCCATATAGTGCCAGTTTCTGACTGGTAATTCAAAGAATATATTGGGGTTACGTGCACCCACAATTTTTACTACTGGTATACAGTGCCATTGTCTGACTGGGAATTCAAAGAATATATTGGGAATACAAATACCCTCATTTCTTGCTACTGCCATATAGTGCCAGTTTCTGACTGGGAATTCAAAGAATATATTGGGGTTACGTGCACCCACAATTTTTACTACTGGTATACAGTGCCATTGTCTGACTGGGAATTCAAAGAATATATTGGGGTTATAAATACCCTCATTTCTTGCTACTGCCATATAGTGCCAGTTTCTGACTGGTAATTCAAAGAATATATTGGGGTTACGTGCACCCACAATTTTTACTACTGGTATACAGTGCCATTGTCTGACTGGGAATTCAAAGAGTATATTGGGAATACAAATACCCTCATTTCTTGCTACTGCCATATAGTGCCAGTTTCTGACTGGTAATTCAAAGAATATATTGGGGTTACGTGCACCCACAATTTTTACTACTGGTATACAGTGCCATTGTCTGACTGGGAATTCAAAGAATATATTGGGGTTATAAATACCCTCATTTCTTGCTACTGCCATATAGTGCCAGTTTCTGACTGGTAATTCAAAGAATATATTGGGGTTACGTGCACCCACAATTTTTACTACTGGTATACAGTGCCATTGTCTGACTGGGAATTCAAAGAGTATATTGGGAGTACAAATACCCTCATTTCTTGCTACTGCCATATAGTGCCAGTTTCTGACTGGTAATTCAAAGAATATATTGGGGTTACGTGCACCCACAATTTTTACTACTGGTATACAGTGCCATTGTCTGACTGGGAATTCAAAGAGTATATTGGGAATACAATACCCTCATTTCTTGCTACTGCCATATAGTGCCAGTTTCTGACTGGGAATTCAAAGAATATATTGGGGTTACGTGCACCCACAATTTTTACTACTGGTATACAGTGCCATTGTCTGACTGGGAATTCAAAGAATATATTGGGGTTATAAATACCCTCATTTCTTGCTACTGCCATATAGTGCCAGTTTCTGACTGGTAATTCAAAGAATATATTGGGGTTACGTGCACCCACAATTTTTACTACTGGTATACAGTGCCATTGTCTGACTGGGAATTCAAAGAGTATATTGGGAATACAAATACCCTCATTTCTTGCTACTGCCATATAGTGCCAGTGTCTGACTGGGAATTCAAAGAATATATTGGGGTTACGTGCACCCACAATTTTTACTACTGGTATACAGTGCCAATTTCTAACTAGGAATTCAAAATGCGCAAGGCTCCCGGAAAGGGACGTGGACGAGGCCGTGGGCGAGGTCGGGGGAATGGTTCTGGGGAGCAAGGTAGCAGTGAAGCCACAGGGCGTCCCGTGCCTACTCCTGTGGGGCAGCAAGCATTGCGCCACTCCACAGTGCCAGAGTTGCTTGCCACATTAACTAAACTGCAGGGTACAAACCTTAGTAGGCCCGAGAACCAGAAACAGGTCTTGCAATGGCTGTCAGAGAACGCTTACAGCACATTGTCCAGCAGCCAGTCAGACTCTGCCTCCTCTCCTCCTATTACCCAACAGTCTTGTCTTCCTTCCTCCCAAAATTCCGAAGCTTTACAGAACAATAACCCAAACTGTCCCTGCTCCCCAGAGCTGTTCTCCGCTCCTTTCATTGTCCCTCAACCTGCCTCTCCACGTCACGATTCCACGAACCTAACAGAGGAGCATCTGTGTCCAGATGCTCAAACACTAGAGTCTCTCCATCTCCGTTCGATTTGGTGGTGGATGACCAGCAACCCACCCTCATCGACGATGATGTGACGCAGTTGCCGTCAGGGCATCCAGTTGACCGGCGCATTGTGCGGGAGGAGGAGATGAGACAGGAGTTGGAAGAGGAAGTGGTGGATGATGAGGACACTGACCCGACCTGGACAGGGGGGATGTCAAGCGGGGAAAGTAGTGTGGATGTTGAGGCAGGTGCAGCACCAAAAAGGGTAGCTAGAGGCAGAGGCAGAGGTCAGCAGCTTAGGCGAAGCCAGGCCACACCCGGAATCTCCCAAGATGTTCCAGTTCGTACCCAGCCCCGAAAAACTCCCACCTCGAGGGCACGTTTCTCGAAGGTGTGGAGTTTTTTCAAGGAATGCGCCGAGGACAGATATAGTGTTGTCTGCACAATTTGCCTCTCGAAATTGATTAGGGGCTCTGAGAAGAGCAACCTGTCCACCACTTCAATGCGCCGTCATTTGGAATCCAAGCACTGGAATCAGTGGCAGGCAGCAACGGCAGGACAAAGGCCGCCTGCCGTTCACGCCACTGCCACTGCCTCTGCCACTGCCTCTGCCTCTGCCACTGCCACTGCTGACTGTGCTGGCGATGCACTCCAGAGGACGAGCCAGGACACCACTTCATCTGCCTCCGCCACTTTGTTGACTTCTACCTCATCCTCCCCTGGTCCTGTCTTATCTCCTTCTCCTGCACCATCAAAGGCACCATCAGGCGTTTCTTTACAACAACCCACCATCTCTCAGACATTGGAGCGGCGGCAGAAATACACTGCTAACCACCCACACGCGCAAGCCTTGAACGCCAACATCGCTAAACTGCTGGCCCAGGAGATGTTGGCGTTCCGGCTTGTTGAAACTCCCGCCTTCCTGGACCTGATGGCAACTGCGGCACCTCGCTATGCCGTCCCTAGCCGTCACTACTTCTCCCGGTGTGCCGTCCCCGCCTTGCACCAGCACGTGTCACTCAACATCAGGCGGGCCCTTAGTTCCGCGCTTTGCACAAAGGTCCACTTGACCACCGACGCGTGGACAAGTGCATGCGGACAGGGACGCTACATTTCACTGACGGCACACTGGGTGAATGTAGTTGAGGCTGGGACTGCTTCCCAAACTGGCCCGGTGTACCTCGTCTCCCCGCCTAACATTCCTGGCAGGGACACGAGAAGAACACCCCCCTCCTCCTCCTCCCCTACCGCCTCCTCCTCCGCCACCGCCTCCTCCTCCGCCACCGCCTCCTCCTCCGCTGTTAGATTGACCCCAGCTACGAGTTGGAAACGTTGCAGCACTGGCGTTGGTAGACGTCAGCAGGCTGTGCTGAAGCTGATCAGCTTGGGGGACAGACAGCACACTGCCTCCGAGGTGAGGGATGCCCTCCTCGATGAGACGGCAATATGGTTTGAGCCGCTGCACCTGGGCCCAGGCATGGTCGTTTGTGATAACGGCCGGAACCTGGTAGCAGCTCTGGAGCTTGCCGGACTCCAACATGTTCCATGCCTGGCCCACGTCTTCAACCTAGTGGTGCAACGTTTCCTAAAGAGCTACCCCAATGTTCCAGAGCTACTGGTGAAAGTGCGGCGCATGTGCGCCCACTTTCGCAAGTCGACAGTAGCCGCTGCTAGCTTAAAATCTCTCCAGCAACGCCTGCATGTGCCACAACACCGGCTTTTGTGCGACGTCCCCACACGCTGGAACTCAACGTTTCAGATGTTGAATAGAGTGGTTGAGCAGCAGAGACCTTTGATGGAATACCAGCTACAAAACCCTAGGGTGCCACAAAGTCAGCTGCCTCAGTTTCACATCCATGAGTGGCCATGGATGAGAGACCTTTGTGACATCCTACGGGTCTTTGAGGAGTCCACAAGGAGGGTGAGCTCTGAGGATGCGATGGTGAGCCTTACAATCCCGCTCTTGTGTGTTCTGAGAGAATCCCTGATTGACATCAGGGATAACTCAGATCACACAGAGGAGTTAGGGATAGCATCCGATCCGTCACAGCTGGAGAGTAGGTCCACACATCTGTCCGCTTCACTGCGTTTAATGGAGGAGGAGGAGGAGGAGGAGGAGGAAGAAGAGTTGTCCGATGATGTGATGGTGATACAGGAGGCTTCCGGGCAACTTCGAATCGTCCCATTGTTGCAGCGCGGATGGGTAGACATGGAGGATGAGGAGGAAATGGAGATTGAACTTTCCGGTGGGGCCAGAGGAGTCATGCCAACTAACACTGTGGCAGACATGGCTGAGTTCATGTTGGGGTGCTTTACAACCGACAAGCGTATTGTCAAAATCATGGAGGACAACCAGTACTGGATCTTTGCTATCCTTGACCCCCGGTATAAAAACAACATCTCGTCTTTTATTCCGGTAGAGGGGAGGGCCAATCGCATCAATGCTTGCCACAGGCAATTGGTGCAGAATATGATGGAGATGTTTCCAGCATGTGACGTTGGCGGCAGGGAGGGCAGTTCCTCCAGTAGGCAACCAAGTTCTCACCGGTCCACACAAACGAGGGGCACACTGTCTAAGGTCTGGGACACCTTGATGGCACCCCCTTGCCAAAGTGCCGCCACGGAGGGTCCTAGTGTCACCAGGCGTGAGAAGTATAGGCGCATGTTGCGGGAATACCTTTCCGACCACAGCCCTGTCCTCTCCGACCCCTCTGCGCCCTACACGTATTGGGTGTCGAAGTTGGACCTGTGGCTTGAACTTGCCCTATATGCCTTGGAGGTGCTGTCCTGTCCTGCCGCCAGCGTCCTATCTGAGAGGGTGTTCAGTGCAGCCGGTGGCATCATCACTGACAAGCGCACCCGTCTGTCAGCTGAGAGTGCCGACCGGCTCACTTTGATAAAAATGAACCACCACTGGATAGAGCCTTCATTTTTGTGCCCACCTGTGTAAAGCACCCCAACATGAAACTCCATGTCTGTACTCAACCTCTCCAATTCCTCCGCATCCTCATACTCATCCACCATAAGCGTTGCACAATTCTGCTAATACTAGGCTCCCTCCAACATGATTTCCCCCAACTCTGCTGGTTAGAGGCTCCCTCCACCCTGATTTCCACCAACTCTGCTGGTTAGAGGCTCCCTCCACCCTGCTTTCCCACAACTCTGCTGGTTAGAGGCTCCTTCCACCATGAATTTGCCCAAACTGGGCTGTTTAGAGGCTCCCTCCACCATGAATTGGTCCAAACTGGGCTGGTTAGAGGCTCCCTCCACCATTAATTGGTCCAAACTGGGCTGGTTAGAGGCTCCCTCCACCATGAATTTGCCCAAACTGGGCTGTTTAGAGGCTCCCTCCACCATGAATTTGCCCAAACTGGGCTGTTTAGAGGCTCCCTCCACCATGAATTGGTCCAAACTGGGTTTTTTAGAGGCTCCCTCCACCATGAATTGGTCCAAACTGGGCTGGTTAGAGGCTCCCTCCACCATGAATTGGTCCAAACTGGGGTGGTTAGAGGCTCCCTCCACCATTAATTGGTCCAAACTGGGCTGGTTAGAGGCTCCCTCCACCATTAATTGGTCCAAACTGGGCTGGTTAGAGGCTCCCTCCACCATTAATTGGTCCAAACTGGGCTGGTTAGAGGCTCCCTCCACCATGAATTTGCCCAAACTGGGCTGTTTAGAGGCTCCCTCCACCATGAATTTGCCCAAACTGGGCTGGTTAGAGGCTCCCTCCACCATGAATTGGTCCAAACTGGGGTTTTTAGAGGCTCCCTCCACCATGAATTGGTCCAAACTTGGCTGTTTAGAGGCTCCCTCCACCATGAATTGGTCCAAACTGGGCTGGTTAGAGGCTCCCTCCACCATGAATTTCCCAAAACTTGGCTGTTTAGAGGCTCCCTCCACCATTAATTGGTCCAAACTGGGCTGGTTAGAGGCTCCCTCCACCATGAATTTGCCCAAACTGGCCTGTTTAGAGGCTCCCTCCACCATGAATTTGCCCAAACTGGGCTGGTTAGAGGCTCCCTCCACCATGAATTGGTCCAAACTGGGGTTTTTAGAGGCTCCCTCCACCATGAATTGGTCCAAACTTGGCTGTTTAGAGGCTCCCTCCACCATGAATTGGTCCAAACTGGGGTGGTTAGAGGCTCCCTCCACCATTAATTGGTCCAAACTGGTCTGGTTAGAGGCTCCCTCCACCATTAATTGGTCCAAACTGGGCTGGTTAGAGGCTCCCTCCACCATGAATTTGCCCAAACTGGGCTGTTTAGAGGCTCCCTCCACCATGAATTTGCCCAAACTGGGCTGGTTAGAGGCTCCCTCCACCATGAATTGGTCCAAACGGGTTTTTAGAGGCTCCCTCCACCATGAATTGGTCCAAACTTGGCTGTTTAGAGGCTCCCTCCACCATGAATTGGTCCAAACTGGGGTGGTTAGAGGCTCCCTCCACCATTAATTGGTCCAAACTGGGCTGGTTAGAGGCTCCCTCCACCATGAATTGGTCCAAACTGGGGTTTTTAGAGGCTCCCTCCACCATGAATTGGTCCAAACTTGGCTGTTTAGAGGCTCCCTCCACCATTAATTGGTCCAAACTGGGCTGGTTAGAGGCTCCCTCCACCATGAATTGGTCCAAACTGGGTTTTTTAGAGGCTCCCTCCACCATGAATTTGCCCAAACTGGGCTGTTTAGAGGCTCCCTCCACCATGAATTGGTCCAAACTGGGCTGGTTAGAGGCTCCCTCCACCATGAATTTCCCAAAACTTGGCTGTTTAGAGGCTCCCTCCACCATGAATTGGTCCAAACTGGGCTGGTTAGAGGCTCCCTCCACCATGAATTTCCCAAAACTTGGCTGTTTAGAGGCTCCCTCCACCATTAATTGGTCCAAACTGGGCTGGTTAGAGGCTCCCTCCACCATGAATTTGCCCAAACTGGGCTGTTTAGAGGCTCCCTCCACCATGAATTTGCCCAAACTGGGCTGGTTAGAGGCTCCCTCCACCATGAATTGGTCCAAACTGGGGTTTTTAGAGGCTCCCTCCACCATGAATTGGTCCAAACTTGGCTGTTTAGAGGCTCCCTCCACCATGAATTGGTCCAAACTGGGCTGGTTAGAGGCTCCCTCCACCATGAATTTCCCAAAACTTGGCTGTTTAGAGGCTCCCTCCACCATTAATTGGTCCAAACTGGGCTGGTTAGAGGCTCCCTCCACCATGAATTTGCCCAAACTGGCCTGTTTAGAGGCTCCCTCCACCATGAATTTGCCCAAACTGGGCTGGTTAGAGGCTCCCTCCACCATGAATTGGTCCAAACTGGGGTTTTTAGAGGCTCCCTCCACCATGAATTGGTCCAAACTTGGCTGTTTAGAGGCTCCCTCCACCATGAATTGGTCCAAACTGGGGTGGTTAGAGGCTCCCTCCACCATTAATTGGTCCAAACTGGGCTGGTTAGAGGCTCCCTCCACCATTAATTGGTCCAAACTGGGCTGGTTAGAGGCTCCCTCCACCATGAATTTGCCCAAACTGGGCTGTTTAGAGGCTCCCTCCACCATGAATTTGCCCAAACTGGGCTGGTTAGAGGCTCCCTCCACCATGAATTGGTCCAAACGGGTTTTTAGAGGCTCCCTCCACCATGAATTGGTCCAAACTTGGCTGTTTAGAGGCTCCCTCCACCATGAATTGGTCCAAACTGGGGTGGTTAGAGGCTCCCTCCACCATTAATTGGTCCAAACTGGGCTGGTTAGAGGCTCCCTCCACCATTAATTGGTCCAAACTGGGCTGGTTAGAGGCTCCCTCCACCATGAATTGGTCCAAACTGGGGTTTTTAGAGGCTCCCTCCACCATGAATTGGTCCAAACTTGGCTGTTTAGAGGCTCCCTCCACCATTAATTGGTCCAAACTGGGCTGGTTAGAGGCTCCCTCCATCATGAATTGGTCCAAACTGGGTTTTTTAGAGGCTCCCTCCACCATGAATTTGTCCAAACTGGGCTGTTTAGAGGCTCCCTCCACCATGAATTGGTCCAAACTGGGCTGGTTAGAGGCTCCCTCCACCATGAATTTCCCAAAACTTGGCTGTTTAGAGGCTCCCTCCACCATGAATTGGTCCAAACTGGGCTGGTTAGAGGCTCCCTCCACCATGAATTTGCCCAAACTGGGCTGTTTAGAGGCTCCCTCCACCATGAATTTGCCCAAACTGGGCTGGTTAGAGGCTCCCTCCACCATGAATTGGTCCAAACGGGTTTTTAGAGGCTCCCTCCACCATGAATTGGTCCAAACTTGGCTGTTTAGAGGCTCCCTCCACCATGAATTGGTCCAAACTGGGGTGGTTAGAGGCTCCCTCCACCATTAATTGGTCCAAACTGGGCTGGTTAGAGGCTCCCTCCACCATTAATTGGTCCAAACTGGGCTGGTTAGAGGCTCCCTCCACCATGAATTGGTCCAAACTGGGGTTTTTAGAGGCTCCCTCCACCATGAATTGGTCCAAACTTGGCTGTTTAGAGGCTCCCTCCACCATTAATTGGTCCAAACTGGGCTGCTTAGAGGCTCCCTCCACCATGAATTGGTCCAAACTGGGCTGGTTAGAGGCTCCCTCCACCATGAATTTGCCCAAACTGGGCTGTTTAGAGGCTCCCTCCACCATGAATTTGCCCAAACTGGGCTGTTTAGAGGCTCCCTCCACCATGAATTGGTCCAAACTGGGTTTTTTAGAGGCTCCCTCCACCATGAATTGGTCCAAACTGGGCTGGTTAGAGGCTCCCTCCACCATGAATTGGTCCAAACTGGGGTGGTTAGAGGCTCCCTCCACCATTAATTGGTCCAAACTGGGCTGGTTAGAGGCTCCCTCCACCATTAATTGGTCCAAACTGGGCTGGTTAGAGGCTCCCTCCACCATTAATTGGTCCAAACTGGGTTGGTTAGAGGCTCCCTCCACCATGAATTTGCCCAAACTGGGCTGTTTAGAGGCTCCCTCCACCATGAATTTGCCCAAACTGGGCTGGTTAGAGGCTCCCTCCACCATGAATTGGTCCAAACTGGGGTTTTTAGAGGCTCCCTCCACCATGAATTGGTCCAAACTTGGCTGTTTAGAGGCTCCCTCCACCATTAATTGGTCCAAACTGGGCTGGTTAGAGGCTCCCTCCACCATGAATTGGTCCAAACTGGGTTTTTTAGAGGCTCCCTCCACCATGAATTTGCCCAAACTGGGCTGTTTAGAGGCTCCCTCCACCATGAATTGGTCCAAACTGGGGTGGTTAGAGGCTCCCTCCACCATTAATTGGTCCAAACTGGGCTGGTTAGAGGCTCCCTCCACCATTAATTGGTCCAAACTGGGCTGGTTAGAGGCTCCCTCCACCATGAATTTGCCCAAACTGGGCTGGTTAGAGGCTCCCTCCACCATGAATTGGTCCAAACTGGGCTGGTTAGAGGCTCCCTCCACCATGAATTGGTCCAAACTGGGTTTTTTAGAGGCTCCCTCCACCATGAATTTGCCCAAACTGGGCTGTTTAGAGGCTCCCTCCACCATGAATTGGTCCAAACTGGGGTGGTTAGAGGCTCCCTCCACCATGAATTTGCCCAAACTGGGCTGGTTAGAGGCTCCCTCCACCATGAATTGGTCCAAACTGGGTTTTTTAGAGGCTCCCTCCACCATGAATTTGCCCAAACTGGGCTGGTTAGAGGCTCCCTCCACCATGAATTGGTCCAAACTGGGGTTTTTAGAGGCTCCCTCCACCATGAATTTGCCCAAACTCTGCTGGTTAGAGGCTCAATCCACCCTGATTTTCAAAACAAATGTTGGTGCCAACCTCAACTTACTACAAGGGCCAAATTCACTGCTGGTGACAAGCTCTCCTCACTGCAAGTGCCAAATACACATGTTTCAAGGTGTTTTCCTACTGTCAGAGAGGTGGTATTGAGTGTGTAAAGTGTGTAGTTGTTAGGCTGTGATGTTGGGGTAATAGAGGGTCTTTGGTGTGTTAGATGCCCCCAGACATGCTTCCCCTGCTGTCCCAGTGTCATTCCAGAGGTGTTGGCATCATTTCCTGGGGTGTCATAGTGGACTTGGTGACCCTCCAGACACGGATTTGGGTTTCCCCCTTAACGAGTATCTGTTCCCCATAGACTATAATGGGGTTCGAAACCCGTTCGAACACACGAACATTGAGCGGCTGTTCGAATCGAATTTCGAACCTCGAACATTTTAGTGTTCGCTCATCTCTACTTCTTAGTCCAAATAACAAGAAGCCCACAAAGAGTCTAGGGTCCACTTAAACCTGCAGATGGCCTTCCCCAGATTCCAGAGAAATTACTTGGATTTTGATTAGTTCCGAGTTGTTTCTTATTTTAATTTGTGATGAACACTCACAATTCAGGTGACAGTGTGACAAAATTGTTTCTCCTTCAAGCATGTATGCCATTTGACACATTGAAATTTTTATCTATATAAATAGTGACATTTGCAAGAATGCAATATTTTGTTCTTTCATGTTAGGAGAACTGAAACATAAAAGTATTTTTGTTCTGAGAAGAAAAGATTTTGATTATTGTCCCTGGAGAGAACAGACCCCATACACCAGCCAGTGGGATGTCTTAACTTCTGAAGTTTCAGGAGAATGAGAAATGGTTTGTACAAAGTAATTCAACATTGAAACACATCAAACAAAATCATACTAAATAAAACATGGCTTCCTAGAAAGTGATGTTATAAAAGACATCCCTGTACTGTAACTACAGTATACAATTAGAGAGTTGGGATTGTAGAATGATAAAATATTCCAAGTGATTAATTATTCCTTAAAAGACTATTCAGACACAACGTCATTCTTTTCATAAGGTAGAAAATCCACTGGACCTCCAACTCACGGAAAGGGTTCACAGCACATACATAAATAAATACACAAAGAGTTTTCCTCTGCGGACTTTCTCCTTCCATTATACCTACGGTATACAGAAACCGCTAGCATTTCCATAGGTATAATTGACATGCTGAGATTTCCAAAAATGCAACGGTTTTGAAAATCGCAGCATTTTTATTGCGGGTATTTGTCTGCAATGTATAGATGGGATTTGCTAGAATCCAAACCACTTTGCAGGCATGTGTAGCTCTGGTTTTAAAGGGGTTTTTCATTATTGCAATGTATCACCTACACACAGATTGGACAACTGGGACCCCCATTAATATGAAAATAGAATTCCTATGTTCATCTTTTCAATGATTGAGTGAAACTTTTTATGTGCCTTAGAATTTGAATGAAGGTGACGGAAGAGTCTGTAATGGACCATGGTGGGATTATTAGCTGTTGGACCACCACAGATCCGACACTTATCAGACACTCACTATAGATAGTTGATATGTAAGCCCCTCAAATAAAATAATTGACTGTGATCATGACAGTGGGTCTTTTAGGACATGGGACTTTGTAGCTACTGAGACAGGAAGTGATTTAATTTGATAAAAGAATTTCTATTGGCGTATAACAGAACATTACATGGGAAAATTACTGCAAAATTGATATATAGAGTTGTAATCGTATAACTTGTTCATAAATTCTAAGTTGATTTTGTAACATATGACAGTGTGGGAGCAGTGGTGAACCTAGATTTCCTGCTGCCTGAGGCGGACGATCAACCCCCCCCCCTCGACTGAATACCGGGGGTGGGTTCATCTTTTGATCTCCTGATATGTTGTGCAGTAATACTTATAGGAGGATGTCTTCCCACATTTCCCGTCACTTCCCTTTGGACCACCATGTGGCTCCTCTTCCTTTGGGACATATATGCAGGGCTGGTTTTAGACAAAGTGGGTCCCTGGGCAAAATTAAAAGTGGGGCTCCAAATGTTTAAATATTGTACCTATTACATAATCATATTGTTAAGTTGATGTACTGCATTGCCTATCACTGCTGTTTACTAGAGCGTTCCTAAGGTCTTCAAAGAGGACCTTTCACCTCCTGGGGCACATGCAGTGTAATACACCGCTAGAAAGCCAACACTGCGCTAAATACAGTTCACTATCAGCTTTCCAGTTTCGGTGCCCCTGGTGAAGAGCTATCGGTGCCAATACCTTAGCTCTTCACTGTCAGAATGGGGTTTCTGACAGTCAGTCAGGAATGTCTTCACGGTAGAGTCTATATCGTTGTACTGTCAGAGGGGTCGTTGCTTATCGCCCAGAGATGGCGCTGAGCGGTGAGGAAAGCCCCCCCAGTACTTGTCTATGGACAAGTACTATCAGGAGGGGAGGGGTCATTCCTCACCACTCTCACAGTGCAGCGCTATAGGCGCTACTGTGAGGAAGGGCGTTCCTGACTGACTGTCAGAAATGCCCTTCTGACAGTGAAGAGCTACAGTAACGGCATGAATAGCTTTTCACCTGGGGCACAGAATGTGAAAGCCGACTGTCGGCTTTCTAACAGTATGTAAAATCGCATGTGCCCCAGCTGGTGAAAGGTTCTCTTTAAGGCCAGGGTCCCACATTGCGAAAACGCAGCATTTGGCCACAGCCAAACACTGAAGCAAAAAACGCGGCATTTTACAGTACCTGCAAAGTGGAGGGGATTCTGGCTAATCCCATACACACATTGCACAAAAAATGCAGCAAAATCTGCAACAACAAAAACAATCAGATTTTCCATAATAATAATAATAATAATAATAATACATTTTATTTATATAGCGCCAACATATTCCGCAGCGCTGTACAATTTGTAGGGTTAAAATACAGACAGATACATTACAAAGAGAATCATTTCACACAATGGGACTGAGGGCCCTGCTCGCAAGACCTTACAATCTATGAGGTAGAGGGGGTGACACAAGAGGTAGCAGGGGCGGCATTACTTATACAGGGGTCAGACACTTCTGTAATAGAGGTGACTGTCATTACACAAACATAAAACTTTATGAGCCGTCACCAGTCGTGTCCTGTAACATGTGGATGGAGCTTGGACCTATAAAGTTATCCTGAGACGACATCATATCATGTGGGGTAATGTGGGATCTGGAACAGAGGAGGGTTAAGGGTTTACGTTAGACATTGTGATAGGCTTGTCTGAAAAGATGCGTCTTTAGTTTGCGTTTGAAACTGTAGAAATTGGGAGTTAATCTGATTGTCCAGGGTAGAGCATTCCAGAGAAGAGGTGCAGCTCGGGAGAAGTCTTGTATACGAGCATGGGAGGTTCTGATAATAGAGGATGTAAGTATTAGGTCATTGAGTGAGCGGAGAGCACGGGTTGGGCGGTAGACAGAGATGAGGGAGGAAATGTAGGGAGGTGCGGCATTATGGAGAGCCTTGTGGATGAGTGTGATAACTTTATATTTTATTCTGTATTGAATAGGCAGCCAATGTAGCGACTGGCACAGACCAGAGGCATCACTGTAGCGTCTAGCCTGATAGATGAGCCTGGCCGCTACATTCAGAATAGATTGTAGAGGGGAGAGTTTAGTAAGGGGAAGACTGATTAGTAAGGAGTTACAGTAGTCAAGGCGAGAATGAATCAGAGAGACAATAAGTGTCTTTAGTGTATCTCTGGTAAGGAAAGGGTGTATTCTGGAGATGTTTTTGAGGTGGAGGTGACATGAACGTGCAAGTGATTCAATATGAGGGGTGAAGGAAAGGTCTGCGTCACACATGACCCGGAGGCAGCGGGCCTGCTGCCTAGGAGTTATAGTAAGGCCTGAGACTGCAATGGATATATCAGGGACAGATCTATTAGATGGTGGAAACAGTAGTAGTTCAGTCTTAGAGAGATTTAGTTTCAGATAGAGAGAGGACATGATATTTGAGACAGCAGAGAGACAGTCACTGGTGTTCTGTATGAGTGCAGGGGTGATGTCACGGGAAGATGTGTATAATTGGGTGTCATCAGCATAAAGATGGTACCTGAAGTCAAATCTGGCAATGGTTTGTCCAATGGGGGCTGTGTAGAGAGAGAAGAGCAGGGGGCCTAGGACCGAGCCCTGAGGAACCCCAACAGCAAGGGAAAGAGGGGAGGAAACAGAGCCCGCAAATGATACACTGAAGGTGCGGTCTGATAGATAAGAGGAGAACCAGGAGAGCGCCGTGTCATTGAGACCAGCTGAGCGGAGCCTATTGAGGAGGAGATGATGGTCAACAGTGTCAAAAGCTGCAGAGAGGTCCAGAAGAATAAGAAGAGAGAAGTCGCCATTGGATTTAGCCATTAGGAGATCATTGGAGACTTTTGTGAGAGCCGTTTCAGTAGAGTGCAGAGCGCGGAAGCCAGATTGTAAGGGGTCAAGCAGAGAGTTAGCAGAGAGATAGCGGATTAAACGAGAATAGACCAGGCGTTCCAAGAGTTTAGAGATGAAAGGGAGGTTAGAGACAGGTCGATAGTTAGCAGCACAGGATGGGTCCAGGGAGGGTTTTTTCAATAGCGGGGTTATAACAGCATGCTTGAAGGAGGATGGGAAGATTCCAGAAGAGAGAGAGAGGTTAAATATTTTAGTAAGGTAAGTAGTGACAGCAGGCGACAGAGATTGGAGAAGGTGTGAGGGGAAGGGGTCACTGCTGCAGGTTGTAGGGCGAGATGAAGAAAGTAGTTGGGAGACTTCCTCTTCTGTAACAGGTTCAAAAGATGAGAATGGACAGTCTGAAGTGCGGTTGGTGAGGGGATCCTTGCTATGGTAGGTGGTGGGATCAATGCCACCTGCGGCTTGGGCAGTGATTTCCTGACGGATCTTATCAATTTTAGCATGGAAATACGTGGCCAGGTCATCAGCACTAAGGTCTGTGAATGGCGTCTGCACCTTGGGTGTGAGTAAGGAGTGAAAAGTTTCAAAAAGCCTTGAATGTGACACACAGCGTTTATGGCGGCTGCAGAAAGTGACAGCAAAGTGAATAAAATGTAATAATTAATCTCATCCACAGCAGGTTAATTTTAGCTGTGGAGTTGTGAGCATTACCACATATTTAATAGGACAGAGAAAAATTCAGCAAAAGCTCAATGAAAAACACTGTGGGAAAAGACCTGTGTTTTCACAGCTTTTTTTCTCCAGTGTTGTTTTTGCATCATTTTGCTGTGCTTGGCCTAATCCTTAGGCTAAGACCCCATCTCAGATACCCCTGGAAACTTGTTGAAATTAGATGAAAACTCATCTGACAATTTGCTTGTTTTTTTTGTTTTTTTTATTTGGGTTACAAAGGATTAACTCCTTCTCACTCAAAACTATTAATTCGCTCTGAGCATATAAAAAGTAAAATTTTCCAATTTTTCCATTTTGTAACTTAATATAATACTTTAACAAAATAGATTAGTGTTATGAAATATATGCACTTTGCTCAGCAAACATTTTTATTGTAAAGTCCCCAAATTTATTCCAATTTCTCTCTTACCCTTAGCCCTCTTGTACTGTGCATGACCCTATGAATGGTCAATAGGCTACCTGGGTTTTTGCATATTTAGCTGCACTTTATTTCTAATAAATGTCGGTAGAATACAATCTATGAGAATTGTATAATCTCTTTGCACAGTAGGAAACATTTTCCATTTGTATTTTTATCTACTTTTGGTCTGACAAGATCTCAAAATGTGTACAAAATGTGCAGAATATTAAGGCAAACAGATGTCCGTTACCTGGGACCAGGTGCTTGGCATTATAAAGATTTTGTCAAGTGAAGCATGACAGTATCTATGGACTTGAACTATTCTCAGTTTCCACATTTACTTCACTCCACTATTACAAAATAGAAAATGATATCAACAACTTTAGACAGACACAATTTGATGATTGTCTAATGTGTTACATTAGGTTATTCTGCAGTATACCGTATAAGCACAGTATAGTAACAGGATAGGTTTACTCTTCTGTTAGCTAAAAGTATATCTTAACAGGATTGAAGAATTCAATGGAGATGAAGTTTGTGAGCCCAGAGTATCAATGAGGAGAACGTTTCCCCTGCCTCTCCTTGCTGTGTGCTGTATCTGCATACACAAAAGCTTGGTAATCACTGTAAAAAGGGTGGGATGGGGGCAATAGGGATGGTGACCCTCATGAATAAATACATCAGAATCATAAATTATCTGTCCAATAATTTTACTGAAATTTTGACAAATATGAAATACCTGTCCTCATAGCCTGATGATAGATCTGCCACTTAAAGGAACCTTTCACTCAAAATGTACATTTTCCATGTACTCCTTCATGGTACTCCATGAGTTGGTCTCTCACCTGTTCTTTCTCTTGCTACTATATCTCCACATATCAGACTGGGGCCATTACTTAGAACATTGTAAATCTGATTCCAGAGATATTCTTTCTACTTTAGTCCACAACACTCTTCAGCAGTTGCTATATAACTGAATAGACTTCAATGCAAGTGTTTCCATAGGGGACAGTATCTCCTATCACCATTATATTTGCAAAAATGTTTAATTTTTTTTTTTAAACTCGTTTTATTGAAAAGTGCATTGCAGAGCAAATAATACAGTTGAAGAAAACATAATGGAAGCACAAATCAAACATAAAGAAAGAGCACAAATGAACAAAGATGAGCCACATCATCATCCCCTCCCGTCCCTAAACCCTCTCCCACCACCCGTACAGTTCAGAGCAACACATTACATATCATACCGAGGAAAGGAAACATTATCATAACAGAGGGGGGCTGTGAAACTGGCATAAACCACCCCTAATGGAGTGAAGGCATCAATAGCCAAACGTATTGAAGGGGCCGAGTATTGGGTTATGTGGGAGTCACACCAGGCACCCCAAACTTTATCAAACTTCTGGGGACAGCCTCTACCTTTATATATAATCTGATTAAATGGGAGAACCGTGTTAACCAGTTTGCGCCACTGAGGAACGGATGGGGGTCAAGGGGCCATCCATCGCAAAGCGATGGCTTTCCTCGCATAAAACAAGCATTCCCGTAGGAAAATACGGATGTGGTGCTGCCAAAATTCCTCTTCCAGCTCACCAAACAGGCATACTTTGGGAGAAAATGGGACAGTGCGGTGCAGGACATCTGTCAAGAGGTCTACCCTTTCCAAAACGCCTGAATAACTGGGCAGCTCCACAACAGGTGCCAAAAGTCCGCACGGGGGCATGAACACCGAAGGCAGTTAGGGCTAGGTAGCTGACCCATCTGGTGCAACCGGACTGAAGTTAAATAGCACTGGTGTAGAATGAAAATTTGGATCAATTTGTTATTAGCCGAGGGTGAGACGTAGAGAGGAGACTCTAAGATCTCCTGAAAAATGTTTAATTTTTAATGGTCTACATGCTTAAATATGTTTATGTTTGTGAGAAACCCCTTTTGAGGGTAAGGCCTCACATAGTATATCACAGCAAATAAGCGCTGCGGGAAAAATAGCAGCGGCAATGCATTGCAGTTTTTCCCACAGGGCTTTTCACAGAGAGTCCAGAGGTTTTTTCTGTGGCCTTTCAGCTTCAATTATAACTATAGGGAAACTACTGGTTTCTCCATAGGTATAATTGACATGATGCTATATACAAAAATACAATGGTTCTGGAAATTGCAGCATGTCCACAGCATGTATCGTTACGCAAGGTGTTGATTGGATTCCCGTTTATGCCACATAGGCCCCGCCGTAAGACAAAAAAATAAAAAATATTTGATTTTGTATCAGCTTCCATTTTATTTTTTAATGTCACATAATGCAGGAGGTGAAAATTATTCACTAGTATCATATTTGTCAATTGACTATTCTTGATTATTCTTGATATATGGGAAGAATATGCAAATCTGTCTTCCATGATGTAATTAGGAGCAGCCTTTTTTGGGCCATATCACTGAGATTCTGTCTTCCTAATTACATCAGGGAAGACAGGATTGCACATTCCAGTGAGCGCCCTCTATTGGTTTGCAACACTGAGGCACCTGACTTCCTAATTACATCATGGAAGGCAGATTTGCATATTCTTCCCATGATCCCTTGCAAAGTGGAGTGCTAAAGGCTTAATAAGTCTCCACACACCTATATGGTGGTCTCTCCCTAAGGAGTGACGATATCCCCTTAACCTTATTCTTGATATAGTCAGTCTTAGAGAATCAGATAAAAATAGGCATTAAATAAAAATGTAACAGGGTACTAAGAAAGATACAAAATGGTTTCTTAAAGGGAGTCTGACCAGGGTGAAGCATATTAATCCAGCAACACAGTATTAGATAGTTCAGGCTCACCTAAATATAAACTCTTTTTCTCCATGAAATTTCATGCCTCCTTTGCCAACATGCAGATAAGCAGTCTGGGGCACTGATGGGGCAGTGATGGCAGCTCCTTTGCACCAAACTTACACTGATGCAAATGCAAGAACTCAGAGCCAGGCAAGATTTAAACGTAACTCCCTGTCCCTGTCACTCAAAGAAAGGCGGGGGAAAGAGGGCATATTAGGGTCGTGTGGGGTGCAGAGGTTTGCAGCAAAGAAGCCACCCTGCTTGTACTATGAAATAATTATTTGAAATAAATGAATATCTTGGAATATCGGTGGAAAACATTTTCATGGGGGAAAAGACATTACATTCAGGTGAACCTGATTCCCTATAACTGGACTCTTGAAGAACCTTTTGCTTTTATATGATACCCAGTGGCTGGAACTATTGATACTATTTGGTAGTTTGTTATATTACTTTTGTAATGTACTGCTATGTTCTAGTTAGTAAACTACTACTTAGGGTGCATTCACACGGAGTAAGGGGGCGTTCACACTAGCGTTGGTGTCCCACAGCTAGTGTCCGATGCCAATGTCCGCGCAAGATTTTAGCATCGGACACTAGCTGCGTCCGTTACAATTTGCATTATTTTAAATGGGACATCATGTAGTGTCCTTTAGTGTCAGTGGGTGTCTTTAAGTGTCCGTTTACAAAGATGTCCAATTTTTCAAGCTGACAGCTAAATCCTACATGCAGCTAGGGCCCCTGAAAAAGTCTGAGTATACAGACTAAACACTTGTCAGGCCCTAGTGGTGGTGAACCCTGGTATACTATAACTTTATGCTCTTACCTTTCCTTGGGGAGGGGGGGGGGGTCACTTGTTTCCTTTAACATGGTTGTCACTTACTTATTCTTAGGGGTACATGCATCCTTGAACTTGCTTCCTTAACATGGTTGCTATTCACTTTATTATACTGTATTATTTCTTACCTTTTGCACAGTAATTTTGTATCAGTTCTAACATGATTCTCTGTGACGCTAATTGACTTTTTACCTCACTTTCCCATGGTATGTGTCAATATTTATTTGGCTGTGTTTTTTTTGAGCCAAAACCAGGAATGGATTGAGGAGAAGGTAAAAATATAAGAGCTTCCTATATATTTCCCATTTCTGTTGTTGCCATTCTTGGCTTTGGCTCAAATGCAGCAAAATCTGCAATTAAAAAGCGGCGTTTATGCAATGTGGGACCTCACCCTTAAATTCATGATGACTAATAAAAATATGGAATTGGGATCTTGGACCGCTAAGTCCACAGTGTGCCAATATAAGAAGATAAGGAGGAAGTCCCTAAAGTACTGCCCCATAATGTTTAACAGGTGTTTGTACAAAGGCCTGGAAAAATATGTCAGGTGAAACTTCATGCACTTTTTTCATAGGGTCTAATACACAATAAGAATATTCTATTATAACCATATAATTTTTCATGAAGAAATTTCTCAATGTCCCTGAATGCCGTCACATAATATAGTCATACAGTAACATTTTCTATGATCTATAATCATGTACAGAAATGACAACATTTTCATCTCTCGCTTTTAGCTTAAGTAGAGAATTCCCGTTCCTATGTGAAATATTGCTGATCATACAGTTTAATCCTTGCTACTTTTTTACAGCTTATATTTTACTCATCTTGACAATTTTCTTAATGTCAGGAAAAATGGAAAAATTAACCCATGGAGCCTATTGCATATTGCTTTCAGCAAATTAATGTGTCACAGAAACCAGCACAGCAGTTCATAGCTCTATTGCAAATGCTTATTGCTGTTTTTCCTCCTTTGAAACTAAGTAACAGATTACACAAGTCAAAAACATCATCAATAACAAGTTGAGAAAAGTTGTCTTTTTCTCAAAGTGACTGTAAAAAAGTTATTTTCAAAGCTGGGTTATGACAGCTCTGATGAAGATTAAGCGTCGTGAGTGAAGGAAGCTATTATTTTCTAGTCTCCAAACCCATCTTTCCTGCTCCACTGCTGTTCCCGAGATACATTTCTTCATGCTCCTTCAAATACACTGTAGTAGTTTTTTTTTTTTTTTTTTTCATTTCCAGGGAGATTTTTCTGAAAGCTGTACCTTATCTACTTTACATTATAGGAATAACACCTAACACATGGACCATAATATCCTGGTACAGGGAGGTATAGGGAGGCTTTCATACTAATAAAAAGTAAAACAAAAAAGTCTGCGGAGGTGGTGATACTGTGTATACCTTGGACCTTCTTCAAACAGGGACCAATCTTTCACAACTGGATTGTATGATGAAATTTACTATAGACTACCACAATCGTAGGCCAGATTTTCCCTAATCCCTCTAACTTCTATGCCTTAGCTACTCACCATTGCTCAAGACACTCTTGGTTGAGCTGCGGAGATATTGCACTCTAAACTTTTCTTGGTTCAGCCGCATTAACGTGTTAAAAATAGAAATCATCCCCCATCTCCTCTATGTGTTTCAGGTGCTACCTATCCACATCCCACAAGATTTTTTTCTCCCGGGCTTAGAGATTGTTTGGGAAATTTGTGTGGGACTTGACACATAGTAGACTATGGTTTCAGATGCTGACACAACTTACAAGCGATGGTGGAGTGGGTTTTTCTGACTCATACTGATATCAATATGGTCATCTATATGCTACCATTAGAGATGAGCGAACACTATTCGAAACTGCTGTTTCGAATAGCACACACCCATAGGAATGAATAGATGCAGCTGGCACGTAGGGGGTTAAGCGGCGGCCGCCGACAAAGTCGGCGTGGCAGCTGCTTCCATTAATTCCTATGGCAGCGTGCTATTCGAAACGGAAGTTTTGAATAGTGTTCGCCCATCTCTAGCTACCATCCATATTGTAGTCATATCTTGCATAATGTCAATTAGGTTTCATTCTGAAAGAATAGTTGGTTGGATTTTACAATCTTTCATTTTGAATGTGTTACTGTATGTTAATCTATGGAATGCTAAAGAAGATTTTTAAAACTAGATAAACAATAGTATGACTATATTCTGGTTTCATTGGCTTTATCTATAGAAAATCTGTCAACAAGACAGACCATTTCTATGATGGTCTACAAGAACTAGATTATATTGTCAGGGTCTGGGTTTGCTAGGTGGGGTGGCATAGACACAAAAGTCCAGATTCTTTAGTCCAAAACAAAGGTAGAATTTAATTTTCACTCAAAAATATAGTGCAGCAACAAAAGGAAACAATGCAAAAATAAATACCTGCCCGGCTAGGCTGTAACTAAACATAAGAATAGGTTACCTCACTTAGACTAACAGAAATCAAAAGCCAGTTGAATCACTCAGGACACAGCTCCAAAAATATGACCTCTTTCTTTGTCTCTCCAGCCAAGCTCTGCCAAAAGTCTGCTGCTGGAGCTGACTTCTTAAGCCTCCCTTCATGATCAGACTCTTTGCAGCTGAGTCACTGCCGGAACATCCCCAAAGTGTGGACTGGAGGGGATGGAATGACAGGTCCCACTACCAACCTACCTGTCATTCCTAAAAATCCAGCTCAATATTGAGCATTTACCAAAATGCTCAGCAGACGAAAGTTGTCTGCTGAGAACAAACATTCCTTCTGGAGTTTTGGCATCTCACCCACCTGAGTAGTCTGGGTGAGATGTACACCCCCTCCATTACCTGACAAGCCATCGGCTTACAATATATTTACATAAAGCATCTAAAAGATGTTATTAAATGTTGATGCCTTTGGAATCTAGATGACCAGTCCTGTCCCATCCGAATATAGCAAAAAAAAGAGATAATGAATTTATAAATATAATATAATTATATTTGATCAGATCCAGCACTGTATGTTGAAGCGTGAAGAATTGCATAATTGGCCTTTATTAGAGATGAGCGAACAGTGTTCGATCGGATATTAGGCTGTTCGGCATGTTCGAATCGAATCGAACACCGCGTGGTAAAGTGCGCCATTACTCGATTCCCCTCCCACCTTCCCTGGCGCCTTTTTTGCTCCAATAACAGCGCAGGGTAGGTGGGACAGGAACTACGACATCGGTGACGTTGAAAAAAGTAGGCAAAACCCATTGGCTGCCGAAAACATGTGACCTCTAATTTAAAAGAACAGCGACGCCCAGGTTCGCGTCATTCTGAGCTTGCAATTCACCGAGGACGGAGGTTTCCGTCCAACTAGCTAGGGCTTAGATTCTGGGTAGGCAGGGACAGGCTAGATAGGAAGGAGAAGACAACCAACAGCTCTTATAAGAGCTAAATTCCAGGGAGAAGCTTGTCAGTGTAACGTGGCACTGACGGGCTCAATCGCCGCAACCCAGCTTTCCCAGGATCCTGAATGGAATACACTGTCAGTGTATTCCCGTATACCCGATATATACCCCGATACCCGTTCCAACGGTGTGCCCCCCCACCTTCACCCCAGAAATACCCTGCAAGTCCCCTAGCAATAGAATTGGGGCTATATACACCCACTATTTTTGCTACTGCCATATAGTGCCATTGTCTGACTGGGAATTCAAAGAATATATTGGGGTTACATATAACTTCAATTCCAGGGAGAAGCTTGTCAGTGTAACGTGGCACTGACGGGCTCAATCGCCGCAACACAGCTTTCCCAGGATCCTGAATGGAATACACTGACAGTGTATTCCCGTATACCCCATATATACACCCCAAATCCCCGTTCCAACGGTGTGCCCCTCCCACCTTCACCTCAGAAATACCCTGCAAGTCCCCTAGCAATAGAATTGGGGCTATATACACCCACAATTTTTACTACTGCTATACAGTGCCATTGTCTGACTGGGAATTCAAAGAATATATTGGGGTTACGTGCACCCACAATTTTTGCTACTGGTATATAGTGCCATTGTCTGACTGGGAATTCAAAGAATATATTGGGGTTACGTGCACCCACAATTTTTGCTACTGGTATATAGTGCCAGTTTCTGACTGGGAATTTAAAGAATATATTGGGGTTATGTGCACCCACAATTTTTGCTACTGGTATATAGTGCCATTGTCTGACTGGGAATTCAAAGAATATATTGGGGTTACGTGCACCCACAATTTTTGCTACTGGTATATAGTGCCATTGTCTGACTGGGAATTCAAAGAATATATTGGGGTTACGTGCACCCACAATTTTTGTTACTGGTATATAGTGCCAGTTTCTGACTGGGAATTCAAAGAATATATTGGGGTTATGTGCACCCACAATTTTTGCTACTGGTATATAGTGCCATTGTCTGACTGGTAATTCAAAGAATATATTGGGGTTACGTGCACCCACAATTTTTGCTACTGGTATATAGTGCCAGTTTCTGACTGGTAATTCAAAGAATATATTGGGGTTACGTGCACCCACAATTTTTGCTACTGGTATATAGTGCCATTGTCTGACTGGGAATTCAAAGAATATATTGGGGTTACGTGCACCCACAATTTTTGCTACTGGTATATAGTGCCAGTTTCTGACTGGGAATTCAAAGAATATATTGGGGTTATGTGTACCCACAATTTTTGCTACTGGTATATAGTGCCAGTTTCTGACTGGGAATTCAAAGAATATATTGGAATTACGTGCACCCACAATTTTTGCTACTGGTATATAGTGCCATTGTCTGACTAAAAAATTCAAAGAATATATTGGGGTTATGTGTACCCACAATTTTTGCTACTGGTATATAGTGCCAGTTTCTGACTGGGAATTTAAAGAATATATTGGGGTTATGTGCACCCACAATTTTTGCTACTGGTATATAGTGCCATTGTCTGACTGGGAATTCAAAGAATATATTGGGGTTACGTGCACCCACAATTTTTGCTACTGGTATATAGTGCCATTGTCTGACTGGTAATTCAAAGAATATATTGGGGTTACGTGCACCCACAATTTTTGCTACTGGTATATAGTGCCATTGTCTGACTGGGAATTCAAAGAATATATTGGGGTTACGTGCACCCACAATTTTTGTTACTGGTATATAGTGCCAGTTTCTGACTGGGAATTCAAAGAATATATTGGGGTTATGTGCACCCACAATTTTTGCTACTGGTATATAGTGCCATTGTCTGACTGGGAATTCAAAGAATATATTGGGGTTATGTGCACCCACAATTTTTGCTACTGGTATATAGTGCCAGTTTCTGACTGGGAATTCAAAGAATATATTGGGGTTATGTGCACCCACAATTTTTGCTACTGGTATATAGTGCCATTGTCTGACTGGGAATTCAAAGAATATATTGGGGTTACGTGCACCCACAATTTTTGCTACTGGTATATAGTGCCATTGTCTGACTGGGAATTCAAAGAATATATTGGGGTTACGTGCACCCACAATTGTTGCTACTGGTATATAGTGCCAGTTTCTGACTGGTAATTCAAAGAATATATTGGGGTTACGTGCACCCACAATTTTTGCTACTGGTATATAGTGCCATTGTCTGACTGGGAATTCAAAGAATATATTGGGGTTACGTGCACCCACAATTTTTGCTACTGGTATATAGTGCCAGTTTCTGACTGGGAATTCAAAGAATATATTGGGGTTACGTGCACCCACAATTTTTGCTACTGGTATATAGTGCTATTGTCTGACTGGGAATTCAAAGAATATATTGGGGTTACGTGCACCCACAATTTTTGCTACTGGTATATAGTGCCAGTTTCTGACTGGTAATTCAAAGAATATATTGGGGTTACGTGCACCCACAATTTTTGCTACTGGTATATAGTGCCATTGTCTGACTGGGAATTCAAAGAATATATTGGGGTTACGTGCACCCACAATTTTTGCTACTGGTATATAGTGCCAGTTTCTGACTGGGAATTCAAAGAATATATTGGGGTTATGTGTACCCACAATTTTTGCTACTGGTATATAGTGCCAGTTTCTGACTGGGAATTCAAAGAATATATTGGGGTTACGTGCACCCACAATTTTTGCTACTGGTATATAGTGCCATTGTCTGACTAAAAAATTCAAAGAATATATTGGGGTTACGTGCACCCACAATTTTTGCTACTGGTATATAGTGCTATTGTCTGACTGGGAATTCAAAGAATATATTGGGGTTACGTGCACCCACAATTTTTGCTACTGGTATATAGTGCCAGTTTCTGACTGGTAATTCAAAGAATATATTGGGGTTACGTGCACCCACAATTTTTGCTACTGGTATATAGTGCCATTGTCTGACTGGGAATTCAAAGAATATATTGGGGTTACGTGCACCCACAATTTTTACTACTGGTATATAGTGCCAGTTTCTGACTGGGAATTCAAAGAATATATTGGGGTTATGTGCACCCACAATTTTTGCTACTGGTATATAGTGCCAGTTTCTGACTGGGAATTCAAAGAATATATTGGGGTTATGTGCACCCACAATTTTTGCTTCTGGTATATAGTGCCATTGTCTGACTGGGAATTCAAAGAATATATTGGGGTTACGTGCACCCACAATTTTTGCTACTGGTATATAGTGCCATTGTCTGACTGGGAATTCAAAGAATATATTGGGGTTACGTGCACCCACAATTTTTGCTACTGGTATATAGTGCCAGTTTCTGACTGGTAATTCAAAGAATATATTGGGGTTATGTGCACCCACAATTTTTGCTACTGCTATATAGTGCCATTGTCTGACTGGGAATTCAAAGAATATATTGGGGTTACGTGCACCCACAATTTTTGCTACTGGTATATAGTGCCAGTTTCTAACTGGTAATTCAAAGAATATATTGGGGTTACGTGCACCCACAATTTTTGCTACTGGTATATAGTGCCATTGTCTGACTGGGAATTCAAAGAATATATTGGGGTTACGTGCACCCACAATTTTTGCTACTGGTATATAGTGCCAGTTTCTGACTGGGAATTCAAAGAATATATTGGGGTTATGTGCACCCACAATTTTTGCTACTGGTATATAGTGCCAGTTTCTGACTGGGAATTCAAAGAATATATTGGGGTTACGTGCACCCACAATTTTTGCTACTGGTATATAGTGCCATTGTCTGACTGGGAATTCAAAGAATATATTGGGGTTACGTGCACCCACAATTTTTGCTACTGGTATATAGTGCTATTGTCTGACTGGGAATTCAAAGAATATATTGGGGTTACGTGCACCCACAATTTTTGCTACTGGTATATAGTGCCAGTTTCTGACTGGTAATTCAAAGAATATATTGGGGTTACGTGCACCCACAATTTTTGCTACTGGTATATAGTGCCATTGTCTGACTGGGAATTCAAAGAATATATTGGGGTTACAAATACCCTCATTTCTTGCTACTGCCATATAGTGCCAGTTTCTGACTGGTAATTCAAAGAATATATTGGGGTTACGTGCACCCACAATTTTTGCTACTGGTATATAGTGCCAGTTTCTGACTGGGAATTCAAAGAATATATTGGGGTTACGTGCACCCACAATTTTTGCTACTGCTATATAGTGCCATTGTCTGACTGGGAATTCAAAGAATATATTGGGGTTACGTGCACCCACAATTTTTGCTACTGGTATATAGTGCCATTGTCTGACTGGGAATTCAAAGAATATATTGGGGTTACGTGCACCCACAATTTTTGCTACTGGTATATAGTGCCAGTTTCTGACTGGGAATTCAAAGAATATATTGGGGTTATGTGCACCCACAATTTTTGCTACTGGTATATAGTGCCATTGTCTGACTGGGAATTCAAAGAATATATTGGGGTTACGTGCACCCACAATTTTTGCTACTGGTATATAGTGCCAGTTTCTGACTGGTAATTCAAAGAATATATTGGGGTTACGTGCACCCACAATTTTTGCTACTGGTATATAGTGCCATTGTCTGACTGGGAATTCAAAGAATATATTGGGGTTACGTGCACCCACAATTTTTGCTACTGGTATATAGTGCCAGTTTCTGACTGGGAATTCAAAGACTATATTGGGGTTATGTGCACCCACAATTTTTGCTACTGGTATATAGTGCCAGTTTCTGACTGGGAATTCAAAGAATATATTGGGGTTATGTGCACCCACAATTTTTGCTTCTGGTATATAGTGCCATTGTCTGACTGGGAATTCAAAGAATATATTGGGGTTACGTGCACCCACAATTTTTGCTACTGGTATATAGTGCCATTGTCTGACTGGGAATTCAAAGAATATATTGGGGTTACGTGCACCCACAATTTTTGCTACTGGTATATAGTGCCAGTTTCTGACTGGGAATTCAAAGAATATATTGGGGTTACGTGCACCCACAATTTTTGCTACTGGTATATAGTGCCATTGTCTGAGTGGGAATTCAAAGAATATATTGGGGTTACGTGCACCCACAATTGTTGCTACTGGTATATAGTGCCAGTTTCTGACTGGTAATTCAAAGAATATATTGGGGTTACGTGCACCCACAATTTTTGCTAGTGGTATATAGTGCCATTGTCTGACTGGGAATTCAAAGAATATATTGGGGTTACGTGCACCCACAATTTTTGCTACTGGTATATAGTGACAGTTTCTGACTGGGAATTCAAAGAATATATTGGGGTTACGTGCACCCACAATTTTTGCTACTGGTATATAGTGCTATTGTCTGACTGGGAATTCAAAGAATATATTGGGGTTACGTGCACCCACAATTTTTGCTACTGGTATATAGTGCCAGTTTCGGACTGGTAATTCAAAGAATATATTGGGGTTACGTGCACCCACAATTTTTGCTACTGGTATATAGTGCCATTGTCTGACTGGGAATTCAAAGAATATATTGGGGTTACGTGCACCCACAATTTTTGCTACTGGTATATAGTGCCAGTTTCTGACTGGGAATTCAAAGAATATATTGGGGTTATGTGTACCCACAATTTTTGCTACTGGTATATAGTGCCAGTTTCTGACTGGGAATTCAAAGAATATATTGGGGTTACGTGCACCCACAATTTTTGCTACTGGTATATAGTGCCATTGTCTGACTGGGAATTCAAAGAATATATTGGGGTTACGTGCACCCACAATTTTTGCTACTGGTATATAGTGCTATTGTCTGACTGGGAATTCAAAGAATATATTGGGGTTACGTGCACCCACAATTTTTGCTACTGGTATATAGTGCCAGTTTCTGACTGGTAATTCAAAGAATATATTGGGGTTACGTGCACCCACAATTTTTGCTACTGGTATATAGTGCCATTGTCTGACTGGGAATTCAAAGAATATATTGGGGTTACGTGCACCCACAATTTTTGCTACTGGTATATAGTGCCAGTTTCTGACTGGGAATTCAAAGAATATATTGGGGTTATGTGCACCCACAATTTTTGCTACTGGTATATAGTGCCAGTTTCTGACTGGGAATTCAAAGAATATATTGGGGTTATGTGCACCCACAATTTTTGCTTCTGGTATATAGTGCCATTGTCTGACTGGGAATTCAAAGAATATATTGGGGTTACGTGCACCCACAATTTTTGCTACTGGTATATAGTGCCATTGTCTGACTGGGAATTCAAAGAATATATTGGGGTTACGTGCACCCACAATTTTTGCTACTGGTATATAGTGCCAGTTTCTGACTGGTAATTCAAAGAATATATTGGGGTTATGTGCACACACAATTTTTGCTACTGCTATATAGTGCCATTGTCTGACTGGGAATTCAAAGAATATATTGGGGTTACGTGCACCCACAATTTTTGCTACTGGTATATAGTGCCAGTTTCTAACTGGTAATTCAAAGAATATATTGGGGTTACGTGCACCCACAATTTTTGCTACTGGTATATAGTGCCATTGTCTGACTGGGAATTCAAAGAATATATTGGGGTTACGTGCACCCACAATTTTTGCTACTGGTATATAGTGCCAGTTTCTGACTGGGAATTCAAAGAATATATTGGGGTTATGTGCACCCACAATTTTTGCTACTGGTATATAGTGCCAGTTTCTGACTGGGAATTCAAAGAATATATTGGGGTTACGTGCACCCACAATTTTTGCTTCTGGTATATAGTGCCATTGTCTGACTGGGAATTCAAAGAATATATTGGGGTTACGTGCACCCACAATTTTTGCTACTGGTATATAGTGCTATTGTCTGACTGGGAATTCAAAGAATATATTGGGGTTACGTGCACCCACAATTTTTGCTACTGGTATATAGTGCCAGTTTCTGACTGGTAATTCAAAGAATATATTGGGGTTACGTGCACCCACAATTTTTGCTACTGGTATATAGTGCCATTGTCTGACTGGGAATTCAAAGAATATATTGGGGTTACGTGCACCCACAATTTTTGCTACTGGTATATAGTGCCAGTTTCTGACTGGGAATTCAAAGAATATATTGGGGTTATGTGCACCCACAATTTTTGCTACTGGTATATAGTGCCAGTTTCTGACTGGGAATTCAAAGAATATATTGGGGTTATGTGCACCCACAATTTTTGCTTCTGGTATATAGTGCCATTGTCTGACTGGGAATTCAAAGAATATATTGGGGTTACGTGCACCCACAATTTTTGCTACTGGTATATAGTGCCATTGTCTGACTGGGAATTCAAAGAATATATTGGGGTTACGTGCACCCACAATTTTTGCTACTGGTATATAGTGCCAGTTTCTGACTGGTAATTCAAAGAATATATTGGGGTTACGTGCACCCACAATTTTTGCTACTGGTATATAGTGCCATTGTCTGACTGGGAATTCAAAGAATATATTGGGGTTACGTGCACCCACAATTTTTGCTACTGGTATATAGTGCCAGTTTCTGACTGGGAATTCAAAGACTATATTGGGGCTATGTGCACCCACAATTTTTGCTACTGGTATATAGTGCCAGTTTCTGACTGGGAATTCAAAGAATATATTGGGGTTATGTGCACCCACAATTTTTGCTTCTGGTATATAGTGCCATTGTCTGACTGGGAATTCAAAGAATATATTGGGGTTACGTGCACCCACAATTTTTGCTACTGGTATATAGTGCCATTGTCTGACTGGGAATTCAAAGAATATATTGGGGTTACGTGCACCCACAATTTTTGCTACTGGTATATAGTGCCAGTTTCTGACTGGGAATTCAAAGAATATATTGGGGTTACGTGCACCCACAATTTTTGCTACTGGTATATAGTGCCATTGTCTGAGTGGGAATTCAAAGAATATATTGGGGTTACGTGCACCCACAATTGTTGCTACTGGTATATAGTGCCAGTTTCTGACTGGTAATTCAAAGAATATATTGGGGTTACGTGCACCCACAATTTTTGCTACTGGTATATAGTGCCATTGTCTGACTGGGAATTCAAAGAATATATTGGGGTTACGTGCACCCACAATTTTTGCTACTGGTATATAGTGCCAGTTTCTGACTGGGAATTCAAAGAATATATTGGGGTTACGTGCACCCACAATTTTTGCTACTGGTATATAGTGCTATTGTCTGACTGGGAATTCAAAGAATATATTGGGGTTATGTGCACCCACAATTTTTGCTACTGGTATATAGTGCCAGATTCTGACTGGTAATTCAAAGAATATATTGGGGTTACGTGCACCCACAATTTTTGCTACTGGTATATAGTGCCATTGTCTGACTGGGAATTCAAAGAATATATTGGGGTTACGTGCACCCACAATTTTTGCTACTGGTATATAGTGCCAGTTTCTGACTGGGAATTCAAAGAATATATTGGGGTTATGTGTACCCACAATTTTTGCTACTGGTATATAGTGCCAGTTTCTGACTGGGAATTCAAAGAATATATTGGGGTTACGTGCACCCACAATTTTTGCTACTGGTATATAGTGCCATTGTCTGACTGGGAATTCAAAGAATATATTGGGGTTACGTGCACCCACAATTTTTGCTACTGGTATATAGTGCTATTGTCTGACTGGGAATTCAAAGAATATATTGGGGTTACGTGCACCCACAATTTTTGCTACTGGTATATAGTGCCAGTTTCTGACTGGTAATTCAAAGAATATATTGGGGTTACGTGCACCCACAATTTTTGCTACTGGTATATAGTGCCATTGTCTGACTGGGAATTCAAAGAATATATTGGGGTTACGTGCACCCACAATTTTTGCTACTGGTATATAATGCCAGTTTCTGACTGGGAATTCAAAGAATATATTGGGGTTATGTGCACCCACAATTTTTGCTACTGGTATATAGTGCCAGTTTCTGACTGGGAATTCAAAGAATATATTGGGGTTATGTGCACCCACAATTTTTGCTTCTGGTATATAGTGCCATTGTCTGACTGGGAATTCAAAGAATATATTGGGGTTACGTGCACCCACAATTTTTGCTACTGGTATATAGTGCCATTGTCTGACTGGGAATTCAAAGAATATATTGGGGTTACGTGCACCCACAATTTTTGCTACTGGTATATAGTGCCAGTTTCTGACTGGTAATTCAAAGAATATATTGGGGTTATGTGCACCCACAATTTTTGCTACTGCTATATAGTGCCATTGTCTGACTGGGAATTCAAAGAATATATTGGGGTTACGTGCACCCACAATTTTTGCTACTGGTATATAGTGCCAGTTTCTAACTGGTAATTCAAAGAATATATTGGGGTTACGTGCACCCACAATTTTTGCTACTGGTATATAGTGCCATTGTCTGACTGGGAATTCAAAGAATATATTGGGGTTACGTGCACCCACAATTTTTGCTACTGGTATATAGTGCCAGTTTCTGACTGGGAATTCAAAGAATATATTGGGGTTATGTGCACCCACAATTTTTGCTACTGGTATATAGTGCCAGTTTCTGACTGGGAATTCAAAGAATATATTGGGGTTACGTGCACCCACAATTTTTGCTTCTGGTATATAGTGCCATTGTCTGACTGGGAATTCAAAGAATATATTGGGGTTACGTGCACCCACAATTTTTGCTACTGGTATATAGTGCTATTGTCTGACTGGGAATTCAAAGAATATATTGGGGTTACGTGCACCCACATTTTTTGCTACTGGTATATAGTGCCAGTTTCTGACTGGTAATTCAAAGAATATATTGGGGTTACGTGCACCCACAATTTTTGCTACTGGTATATAGTGCCATTGTCTGACTGGGAATTCAAAGAATATATTGGGGTTACGTGCACCCACAATTTTTGCTACTGGTATATAGTGCCAGTTTCTGACTGGGAATTCAAAGAATATATTGGGGTTATGTGCACCCACAATTTTTGCTTCTGGTATATAGTGCCATTGTCTGACTGGGAATTCAAAGAATATATTGGGGTTACGTGCACCCACAATTTTTGCTACTGGTATATAGTGCCATTGTCTGACTGGGAATTCAAAGAATATATTGGGGTTACGTGCACCCACAATTTTTGCTACTGGTATATAGTGCCAGTTTCTGACTGGGAATTCAAAGAATATATTGGGGTTACGTGCATTCACAATTTTTGCTACTGGTATATAGTGCCATTGTCTGAGTGGGAATTCAAAGAATATATTGGGGTTACGTGCACCCACAATTGTTGCTACTGGTATATAGTGCCAGTTTCTGACTGGTAATTCAAAGAATATATTGGGGTTACGTGCACCCACAATTTTTGCTACTGGTATATAGTGCCATTGTCTGACTGGGAATTCAAAGAATATATTGGGGTTACGTGCACCCACAATTTTTGCTACTGGTATATAGTGCCAGTTTCTGACTGGGAATTCAAAGAATATATTGGGGTTACGTGCACCCACAATTTTTGCTACTGGTATATAGTGCTATTGTCTGACTGGGAATTCAAAGAATATATTGGGGTTATGTGCACCCACAATTTTTGCTACTGGTATATAGTGCCAGTTTCTGACTGGTAATTCAAAGAATATATTGGGGTTACGTGCACCCACAATTTTTGCTACTGGTATATAGTGCCATTGTCTGACTGGGAATTCAAAGAATATATTGGGGTTACGTGCACCCACAATTTTTGCTACTGGTATATAGTGCCAGTTTCTGACTGGGAATTCAAAGAATATATTGGGGTTATGTGTACCCACAATTTTTGCTACTGGTATATAGTGCCAGTTTCTGACTGGGAATTCAAAGAATATATTGGGGTTACGTGCACCCACAATTTTTGCTACTGGTATATAGTGCCATTGTCTGACTGGGAATTCAAAGAATATATTGGGGTTACGTGCACCCACATTTTTTGCTACTGGTATATAGTGCTATTGTCTGACTGGGAATTCAAAGAATATATTGGGGTTACGTGCACCCACAATTTTTGCTACTGGTATATAGTGCCAGTTTCTGACTGGTAATTCAAAGAATATATTGGGGTTACGTGCACCCACAATTTTTGCTACTGGTATATAGTGCCATTGTCTGACTGGGAATTCAAAGAATATATTGGGGTTACGTGCACCCACAATTTTTGCTACTGGTATATAGTGCCAGTTTCTGACTGGGAATTCAAAGAATATATTGGGGTTATGTGCACCCACAATTTTTGCTACTGGTATATAGTGCCAGTTTCTGACTGGGAATTCAAAGAATATATTGGGGTTATGTGCACCCACAATTTTTGCTTCTGGTATATAGTGCCATTGTCTGACTGGGAATTCAAAGAATATATTGGGGTTACGTGCACCCACAATTTTTGCTACTGGTATATAGTGCCAGTTTCTGACTGGTAATTCAAAGAATATATTGGGGTTATGTGCACCCACAATTTTTGCTACTGCTATATAGTGCCATTGTCTGACTGGGAATTCAAAGAATATATTGGGGTTACGTGCACCCACAATTTTTGCTACTGGTATATAGTGCCAGTTTCTAACTGGTAATTCAGAGAATATATTGGGGTTACGTGCACCCACAATTTTTGCTACTGGTATATAGTGCCATTGTCTGACTGGGAATTCAAAGAATATATTGGGGTTACGTGCACCCACAATTTTTGCTACTGGTATATAGTGCCAGTTTCTGACTGGGAATTCAAAGAATATATTGGGGTTATGTGCACCCACAATTTTTGCTACTGGTATATAGTGCCAGTTTCTGACTGGGAATTCAAAGAATATATTGGGGTTACGTGCACCCACAATTTTTGCTTCTGGTATATAGTGCCATTGTCTGACTGGGAATTCAAAGAATATATTGGGGTTACGTGCACCCACAATTTTTGCTACTGGTATATAGTGCTATTGTCTGACTGGGAATTCAAAGAATATATTGGGGTTACGTGCACCCACAATTTTTGCTACTGGTATATAGTGCCAGTTTCTGACTGGTAATTCAAAGAATATATTGGGGTTACGTGCACCCACAATTTTTGCTACTGGTATATAGTGCCATTGTCTGACTGGGAATTCAAAGAATATATTGGGGTTACGTGCACCCACAATTTTTGCTACTGGTATATAGTGCCAGTTTCTGACTGGGAATTCAAAGAATATATTGGGGTTATGTGCACCCACAATTTTTGCTACTGGTATATAGTGCCAGTTTCTGACTGGGAATTCAAAGAATATATTGGGGTTATGTGCACCCACAATTTTTGCTTCTGGTATATAGTGCCATTGTCTGACTGGGAATTCAAAGAATATATTGGGGTTACGTGCACCCACAATTTTTGCTACTGGTATATAGTGCCATTGTCTGACTGGGAATTCAAAGAATATATTGGGGTTACGTGCACCCACAATTTTTGCTACTGGTATATAGTGCCAGTTTCTGACTGGTAATTCAAAGAATATATTGGGGTTATGTGCACCCACAATTTTTGCTACTGCTATATAGTGCCATTGTCTGACTGGGAATTCAAAGAATATATTGGGGTTACGTGCACCCACAATTTTTGCTACTGCTATATAGTGCCAGTTTCTGACTGGGAATTCAAAGAATATATTGGGGTTATGTGCACCCACAATTTTTGCTTCTGGTATATAGTGCCAGTTTCTGACTGGGAATTCAAAGAATATATTGGGGTTATGTGCACCCACAATTTTTGCTTCTGGTATATAGTGCCATTGTCTGACTGGGAATTCAAAGAATATATTGGGGTTACGTGCACCCACAATTTTTGCTACTGGTATATAGTGCCATTGTCTGACTGGGAATTCAAAGAATATATTGGGGTTACGTGCACCCACAATTTTTGCTACTGCTATATAGTGCCATTGTCTGACTGGGAATTCAAAGAATATATTGGGGTTACATGCACCCACAATTTTTGCTACTGGTATATAGTTCCATTGTCTGACTGGGAATTCAAAGAATATATTGGGGTTACGTGCACCCACAATTTTTGCTACTGGTATATAGTGCCATTGTCTGACTGGGAATTTAAAGAATATATTGGGGTTACGTGCACCCACAATTTTTGCTACTGGTATATAGTGCCAGTTTCTGACTGGTAATTCAAAGAATATATTGGGGTTATGTGCACCCACAATTTTTGCTACTGGTATATAGTGCCATTGTCTGACTGGGAATTCAAAGAATATATTGGGGTTACGTGCACCCACAATTTTTGCTACTGGTATATACTGCCATTGTCTGACTGGGAATTCAAAGAATATATTGGGGTTACAAATACCCTCATTTCTTGCTACTGCCATATAGTGCCAGTTTCTGACTGGTAATTCAAAGAATATATTGGGGTTACGTGCACCCACAATTTTTGCTACTGGTATATAGTGCCAGTTTCTGACTGGGAATTCAAAGAATATATTGGGGTTACGTGCACCCACAATTTTTGCTACTGCTATATAGTGCCATTGTCTGACTGGGAATTCAAAGAATATATTGGGGTTACGTGCACCCACAATTTTTGCTACTGGTATATAGTGCCATTGTCTGACTGGGAATTCAAAGAATATATTGGGGTTATGTGCACCCACAATTTTTGCTACTGCTATATAGTGCCATTGTCTGACTGGGAATTCAAAGAATATATTGGGGTTACGTGCACCCACAATTTTTGCTACTGGTATATAGTGCCAGTTTCTAACTGGTAATTCAAAGAATATATTGGGGTTACGTGCACCCACAATTTTTGCTACTGGTATATAGTGCCATTGTCTGACTGGGAATTCAAAGAATATATTGGGGTTACGTGCACCCACAATTTTTGCTACTGGTATATAGTGCCAGTTTCTGACTGGGAATTCAAAGAATATATTGGGGTTATGTGCACCCACAATTTTTGCTACTGGTATATAGTGCCAGTTTCTGACTGGGAATTCAAAGAATATATTGGGGTTACGTGCACCCACAATTTTTGCTTCTGGTATATAGTGCCATTGTCTGACTGGGAATTCAAAGAATATATTGGGGTTACGTGCACCCACAATTTTTGCTACTGGTATATAGTGCTATTGTCTGACTGGGAATTCAAAGAATATATTGGGGTTACGTGCACCCACAATTTTTGCTACTGGTATATAGTGCCAGTTTCTGACTGGTAATTCAAAGAATATATTGGGGTTACGTGCACCCACAATTTTTGCTACTGGTATATAGTGCCATTGTCTGACTGGGAATTCAAAGAATATATTGGGGTTACGTGCACCCACAATTTTTGCTACTGGTATATAGTGCCAGTTTCTGACTGGGAATTCAAAGAATATATTGGGGTTATGTGCACCCACAATTTTTGCTTCTGGTATATAGTGCCAGTTTCTGACTGGGAATTCAAAGAATATATTGGGGTTATGTGCACCCACAATTTTTGCTTCTGGTATATAGTGCCATTGTCTGACTGGGAATTCAAAGAATATATTGGGGTTACGTGCACCCACAATTTTTGCTACTGGTATATAGTGCCATTGTCTGACTGGGAATTCAAAGAATATATTGGGGTTACGTGCACCCACAATTTTTGCTACTGGTATATAGTGCCAGTTTCTGACTGGTAATTCAAAGAATATATTGGGGTTATGTGCACCCACAATTTTTGCTACTGCTATATAGTGCCATTGTCTGACTGGGAATTCAAAGAATATATTGGGGTTACGTGCACCCACAATTTTTGCTACTGCTATATAGTGCCAGTTTCTGACTGGGAATTCAAAGAATATATTGGGGTTATGTGCACCCACAATTTTTGCTTCTGGTATATAGTGCCAGTTTCTGACTGGGAATTCAAAGAATATATTGGGGTTATGTGCACCCACAATTTTTGCTTCTGGTATATAGTGCCATTGTCTGACTGGGAATTCAAAGAATATATTGGGGTTACGTGCACCCACAATTTTTGCTACTGGTATATAGTGCCATTGTCTGACTGGGAATTCAAAGAATATATTGGGGTTACGTGCACCCACAATTTTTGCTACTGCTATATAGTGCCATTGTCTGACTGGGAATTCAAAGAATATATTGGGGTTACATGCACCCACAATTTTTGCTACTGGTATATAGTTCCATTGTCTGACTGGGAATTCAAAGAATATATTGGGGTTACGTGCACCCACAATTTTTGCTACTGGTATATAGTGCCATTGTCTGACTGGGAATTCAAAGAATATATTGGGGTTACGTGCACCCACAATTTTTGCTACTGGTATATAGTGCCAGTTTCTGACTGGTAATTCAAAGAATATATTGGGGTTATGTGCACCCACAATTTTTGCTACTGGTATATAGTGCCATTGTCTGACTGGGAATTCAAAGAATATATTGGGGTTAGGTGCACCCACAATTTTTGCTACTGGTATATAGTGCCATTGTCTGACTGGGAATTCAAAGAATATATTGGGGTTACAAATACCCTCATTTCTTGCTACTGCCATATAGTGCCAGTTTCTGACTGGTAATTCAAAGAATATATTGGGGTTACGTGCACCCACAATTTTTGCTACTGGTATATAGTGCCAGTTTCTGACTGGGAATTCAAAGAATATATTGGGGTTACGTGCACCCACAATTTTTGCTACTGCTATATAGTGCCATTGTCTGACTGGGAATTCAAAGAATATATTGGGGTTACGTGCACCCACAATTTTTGCTACTGGTATATAGTGCCATTGTCTGACTGGGAATTCAAAGAATATATTGGGGTTACATGCACCCACAATTTTTGCTACTGGTATATAGTTCCATTGTCTGACTGGGAATTCAAAGAATATATTGGGGTTACGTGCACCCACAATTTTTGCTACTGGTATATAGTGCCATTGTCTGACTGGGAATTCAAAGAATATATTGGGGTTACGTGCACCCACAATTTTTGCTACTGGTATATAGTGCCAGTTTCTGACTGGTAATTCAAAGAATATATTGGGGTTATGTGCACCCACAATTTTTGCTACTGGTATATAGTGCCATTGTCTGACTGGGAATTCAAAGAATATATTGGGGTTAGGTGCACCCACAATTTTTGCTACTGGTATATAGTGCCATTGTCTGACTGGGAATTCAAAGAATATATTGGGGTTACAAATACCCTCATTTCTTGCTACTGCCATATAGTGCCAGTTTCTGACTGGTAATTCAAAGAATATATTGGGGTTACGTGCACCCACAATTTTTGCTACTGCTATATAGTGCCATTGTCTGACTGGGAATTCAAAGAATATATTGGGGTTACGTGCACCCACAATTTTTGCTACTGGTATATAGTGCCATTGTCTGACTGGGAATTCAAAGAATATATTGGGGTTACGTGCACCCACAATTTTTGCTACTGGTATATAGTGCCAGTTTCTGAATGGGAATTCAAAGAATATATTGGGGTTACGTGCACCCACAATTTTTGCTACTGGTATATAGTGCCATTGTCTGACTGGGAATTCAAAGAATATATTGGGGTTACGTGCACCCACAATTTTTGCTACTGCTATATAGTGCCATTGTCTGACTGGGAATTCAAAGAATATATTGGGGTTACGTGCACCCACAATTTTTGCTACTGGTATATTGTGCCATTGTCTGACTGGGAATTCAAAGAATATATTGGGGTTACATGCACCCACAATTTTTGCTACTGGTATATAGTGCCAGTTTCTGACTGGGAATTCAAAGAATATATTGGGGTTATGTGCACCCACAATTTTTGCTACTGGTATATAGTGCCATTGTCTGACTGGGAATTCAAAGAATATATTGGGGTTACGTGCACCCACAATTTTGGCTACTGGTATATAGTGCCATTGTCTGACTGGGAATTCAAAGAATATATTGGGGTTATGTGCACCCACAATTTTTGCTACTGGTATATAGTGCCATTGTCTGACTGGGAATTCAAAGAATATATTGGGGTTACGTGCACCCACAATTTTTGCTACTGGTATATAGTGCCATTGTCTGACTGGGAATTCAAAGAATATATTGGGGTTACGTGCACCCACAATTTTTGCTACTGGTATATAGTGCCATTGTCTGACTGGGAATTCAAAGAATATATTGGGGTTACGTGCACCCACAAATTTTGCTACTGGTATATAGTGCCAGTTTCTGAGTGGAAATTCCCCAAATAATTTGGGGATTCATTCACCCTACATCTCAGGCTCTTGCCATATTCACCCAGGTTGTCAGTGCTGCACCAGCTCATTCCCAGACAGCTCGGCCCGAAAAACACATTACCTATATAGAGGATTTGGACAATGAAGACAACATGTTCTAAATCTAATGTTTGCACCTTCTCCAGAATTAAAATAAAGGCAGCGTTTAACTTTGAAATAGCACTGCACAAAGGAAGATCTTATCAGCTTGTCTCATGACATGCTACTAAAAAGTGTCATTTGTGTATCTTAATTTAAATATAGTTGTATAAGCTTTTTGGGTTTTAGGCACTGCCAAGTTATTTATTACCACCCGCTCCCTTATAATGATGATGACGCCAAAGTCACTGTGGGTGTTCAGAGCTCACAGCTTCGGTTGACATTTGTCTTGCTCTCTGTCGGTACCAGCTGTCTTTTTGGATACCGTAAAGTTATGTTGACTTTATTAACAGCTATAGAAGCTTTAGCCAGGTTGTGACGGTGTGTAACCCTAACAACACTAAGTGGGATACACATTAATAGTCAGTCTATGTACGCTAAACGTATCACTGAAGTAATTTTTTTTCCCTCTCCCCTAATATAAGAAAGGAACAGACATTAGACCTAGACCGGGGTTCGAGGCTTGTAAAAATCCAGTATTATTTGTTCTTCATGATGTGAAATATGTGTTGAAAAGCAACCCAAGATGAAGTCAGCCATGTGTGCCAGTGTGTTACTTGGCATGCCTTTGCTGGCCCCAACTGTAAGGGTCACTCTCCTTTTCCTCCATTTTCCACTCCCCTTCACACCATTTGTGGTGAAGCAATGGGATGCACTGAAGTGCACCCTCTAGCCTCGTGTGGGACAGGGACATCAGATGCCACTCCAACCCCCTCGTCTTCCTCCGCCAGCCAACGGTGCGAAGATGAGAGGAGTGTGCTCTGAATGTTTTCTGCCTAGCAGAGGCTAGTTCTCACTTACGAAAATGGCCCCACTTTGACCTGTATATCAGGCACAATGGTGTAGGTTTCAAAGAAACATGGCACCAACAAGTTGAAAAATGTGGGCCATGCGTCGACCGTGTTTGAGTCTGGCAAGCTCCAGATCTGCTACCAGGTTCCAGCCATTATCACAGGTGCAAAAATGCCAGGCCCCAGGTGTAGCAGGGAAAAAAAAATGCCATCTCAGCCAGGATGGCATCCCTGACCTCGGAGGCACTGTGCTGTCTGTCCCCCAAGCTGATGAGCTTCAGCACCGCCTGCTGACGTCTCCCCACACCAGTGTTTTAGCGTTTGCCGCTAGTAGCTGGGGTGGAGGTTGCAGCGTCGTAGGGTTTCAGTCTACTCCTGCCATGAATTTTGGCCTGGGAGAGGAGATAGGGTACCTCAGTTTGCACCCCGGGACCAGACTCCACCACATTCACCCTGCCTGTCTTTAAAGATAAGCAGCATCCCTGACCACAGGCGCTTGTCCAAGTGTCGGTGGTCAAGTGGACCTTGCAGCAAAGCGCGGAACTAAGGGCCCACCTGATGTTGAGTGACACATGCTGGTGCAAGGCGGGGACGCCACACCGGGAGAAGTTGTGACGGCTAGGGACGGCATAGTGAGGTGCCACAGTTGCCATCAGGTCCGGGAAGGCGGGAGTTTCAACAAACCGGAACGCCAACCTCTCCTGGGCCAGCAGTTTAGCGATGTTGGCGTTCTAGGCTTGCGTGGGTGGGTGGTTAGCGGTGTATTTCTGCCGGCGCTCCAATGTCTGAGAGATGGTGGGTTGTTGTAAAGAAGCGCCTGATGGTGCCTTTGATGGTGCAGGAGAAGGAGATAAGACAGAAACAGGGGAGGATGAGGGAGAAGTCAACAAAGTGGCGGAGGCAGATGAAGTTATGTCCTGGCTCGTCCTCTGGAGTGCATCGCCAGCACTGTAAGCAGAGGCAGTGGCATGAACGACGGGCGACGTTTGTCCTGCCGTTGCTGCCTGCTACTGATTCCATTGCTTGGATTCCAAATGACGGTGCATTGAAGTGGTGGACAGGTTGCTCTTCTCAGGGCCCCTACTTGATTTCGAGAGGCAAATTGTGTAGACGACACTATATCTGTCCTCGGCGCATTCCTTGAAAAAACTCTACACCTTCAAGAAACGTGCCCTCGATGGGGGAGTTTTTCTGGGCTGGGTACAAAAGGGAACATCTTCGGACATTCCGGGTCTGGCCTGGCTTCGGCAAAGCAGCTGACCTCTGCCTCTGGACATGTCTCTGCCTCTAGCTACCCTTTTTGGTGCTGCACCTGCCTCAACATCCACACTACTTTCACAGCTTGACATCCGCCTTGTCCAGGTGGGGTCGGTGTCCTCGTCGTCCACCACCTCCTCTTCCAACTCCTGTCTCGCCTCCTCCTCCTGCACAATGCGCATGTCAACTGGCTGCCCTGACAGCAACTGCGTCTCATCGTCGTCGATGAGGGTGGGTTGCTGGTCATCCGCCACCAAATCGACCGGAGATGGAATGGAGGAGACTCTAGTGTTTGAGCATCTGGACACAGATACTCGTCTGTTAGGTCCGTGGAATTGCAAAATGGAGGGGCAGGTTGCGGTACAGTCAAAGGAAGGGAGAACAGCTCTGGGGAGCAGGGACAGTTGGGGTTATTGTTCTGGGAAGATTGGGAATTTTGGGTGGAAGGAGGACAAGACTGTTGGGTAAGAGGAGGTAGAGGCTGACTGGCTGGTGGACAATGTGCTTTAAGCGTTATCCGACAGCCATTGCAAGACCTGTTCCTGATTCTCGGGCCTACTAATCTTTGTACCATTCAGCCTAGTTAATGTGGAACTTTTGTGCAAAGTGCAGAACTTAGGGCCCGCCTGATGTTAAGGGACACACGCTGGTACAAGGCTCAACTCACCCTAAGTGCCAAAAACACTGCTGGTGCAAGGCTCTACTCATGCCAAGGGCCTCAATCTCTGCTGGTAGCTCAGCTTAAGGTCCTGTAACTTTGTTTGGAAGGGCTCATGTTAAGGGCTAGAAAAGTGAATTTTGGAAGGTCTTACCACATCACACACACACACACACACACACACACACACACACACACACACACTCAAAATGACAGTTAAGGGTGAGGGCTTTTGGATTTCCCATTGTCTATTCCATCCGTGGTTGTCATGGGGAACGTGATTTAAAGGGGTGGTTGTTACTGTTTGTTGAGCTTAAATTGGGGTTTGTGTCCATCCATTTGGGGAGTAAAGAAGGTTTCCAGGTATTTTCCCACTTTGATAGAGGTTTTTTGGAATGTGTAAAGTGTGTAGTTGTTAGGCTGTGATGTTGGGGTAATAGAGGGTCTTTGGTGTGTTAGATGCCCCCAGACATGCTTCCCCTGCTGTCCCAGTGTCATTCCAGAGGAGTTGGCATCATTTCCTGTGGTGTCATAGTGGACTTGGTGACCCTCCAGACACGGATTTGGGTTTCCCCCTTAACGAGTATATGTTCCCCATAGACTATAATGGGGTTCGAAACCCGTTCGAACACACGAACAGTGAGCGGCTGTTCGATTCGAATTTCGAACCTCGAACATTTTAGTGTTCGCTCATCTCTAGCCTTTATTGCTTTTAACCCTTTTTACTCCCCTCTGTCCAATAATGTACTGAGAAGCAGGAAAAAAATCAGAATAGCGATAAACTATTTGTGAGACTTTCTTACGTGCTTCGGTTTTAGGGCATTCTTTGTGCAGCCAAAATGATATGTTACCTGTATTCCACAGGTCAGCACAATTACAATGATACCAATTTTATAGAATTTTGTTGTTTTAAAAACAAAACAAAACCTTGAAAAATAAAGTTCTTGGGGTTGCCATATTCTGACACCTGTAACTATATATGAGGCTACATTTGCTGCATCAACTGAGCAAAGCAGTAGCGAAACCAAATTCATTATAGTTGGTTGTATATTTGTTGAAGATTGTTTTTAATGTCCTCCACCTAAATAAACCACTGAAAGTACAGTAATGGCCAGTGATTGTGTTCAGTTTGATATATGTATATTGAGTATTGAGAGATATTTAAAAACACTATTAATTTTGTCTTAAATTCTAATTAGAAAAACTATATCAATTCCTTCATCCAAGAGATGGATAGTGTGGTCTATTCAATTAATTAAAATGAATCAATTATCTTCTGCTGAAAATTAAAATTATTAATCTTTGCCCAGCTGCTTGATTTTCATCAACATGAGAACTGCTATGTAATTCTTGTTCAGTGGAGAAAGAAAATGAAAATAGCTGTGGATATTCCCAGTTTCAGCATTTAGTTAGCATATAAATCAAATACAAGCCAGTGCAAAATATGTATAGTTTATTTTTCTATGAAATAAAACTTGCAAAAATTTGTAGTCCAAATACATGTAACCACAATTGGTGATGTCACTTCAGATGAAATTTCATGGCTAGTGCCAACATCACATATAAATTAACAATATTGTTTTTTTTTTTTTAGCAGTTTTAACCCCTTGCAAGAGAATTTTAGCTGTTAGAAATTCAAATAACATTATTTCGGAAATCAAGTTAATACAAAAAAAGTCAGAAAGGTCTATTATTTGCTACTTAGAACCACTTTGGTATGTTTTAATCTCTTTACACCCCCAAAATTATATTTTCTTCCTTCTCTGCTCCCCCCTAGAACCAATTCTAGTGTGCTTTCACACTAAGGGGATGTTCACAATACCATTGGTGACTGTGAGTAGTGTCCGTAGCTATTGTCTGTTACAAGATTTTAGCAACGGACTCTAGCTGAACCATCAGAAATGGATTTTATTTTGTGTTTGTTAGTGTCCGTGTACACCCAAGTCCATTTTTTTCCAGCGGAAAAAAAATCCTACATGCAGGACTTTTCTGTCCGTTAGAAAAAAACGGACAAGTGTCTATTATTTTTTTTAACATTGAAGTCTATGGGCAACAGATGTATAATGGACAGTAGCTGTCTGTTTGTGTCTGTTATGATAGGTGTCCGTTGTTTTTTGTATCCTTTTCCTTTTTTTGTCCTTATCCAACAAGTGAGGTAGAAGAAATTTGTTCAGGTTGCTGTTCAGTGAACAGATGAATTTAACACTGTCTGTGACCAGGAATGAGGGTCTGGCAGTGGGGAAAGTGAGTATGAGCTGTTCATCAGTACTCAGTTCAGTTGGTGGATCTGAACATAAACAGTAGAATTTGAATGCCAAGTGGAGCCATACTACAGATATAACAAAGTTAACTTGATACTCAACTCTTTCATTGGCTTTTGTCGTCTTCTGTGATAAAATACAGACGTACTTTCACAGTAATAAAATAACGCCTAGACTTTAACCTTTACCTATGCCAATTAAAACATGTGAACCATAAAAACAAACCACAAAATCAGTGGCCCCATATTCCTAAATATATGAAGAAACCTATATCAATATAATAGCTGTGTATATTAAGTAATTGGAAGCCAAACCCATACTACACCATAACAAAAATGAAAATAAAGTCTCAGTCTTAGCAGGGGTGGAGATGTCAGTATACAAGTTGTCAGAAGGTCATAATCCATTGATATTTCAATCTAAAATACCCTGTTAGTCTAAATCATCCTGAATCCCAGGATATCTGAATAGCAGATATCTTGGAGACATAACTAGAGACTCAAGTTGAGCTAATCATCTAATAACAAGCCAGATAATAACAGTGGCATGCTTTGAGCCAGTAATAACACTCATATCCATATTCCTCTATGTTCTTCTACATAACATGACTCCATTCAGGGTAAGATATGCAGACTCATGATGGCTAGGTGTACCCTAGCCATTTGGTGACAATTTTAGGTGTATCATTGCTTTATCTATTGACCAATAACCAACCATCTGGAGAGGGATGTCTGAGTAATGGAGTGGCTGCAGACTGGCATTATCAGGCTGGGAAGAGCAACAACCGGGCCTTCCCATTTTGGTAATGCTAGCCTGCTGCTGCTTTTTTTAATTTGGTTTGTTATAAAAATAAATATATAATACATGGGGTCTCATCCAATTTTTCATAATTAGCATTATACAACAAACAGTAGAAGGTTATCATTATTTGGGTGGGAAGGACCACAGTTGCTAATGTGTTGTTCACTTTGATGTGTTTATATAAACAATGAACACTGCTATTCCATTTTAAGATCAAGGGTTAATATGACTTGGAGAATATGTAATAAAACCCCTGGGGATATCCCAGATCTGGGGGAGGCCAAAGACTCCTGCAAGTGTGTTATAACCTTCAAGGGAAATAGCTCTGGAAGGAGTTTCCCTCTACCTGATTATATGCAAACTGTAAAGGTATTGTGCAAATTGTCTCCTTGTCATTCTGGAGGTGTTACAGTGATGGACAATCTGTGGGCTAAGTGTGTGTGCATGCCTGGTATATAAGAAGGCCCTTACACAGTTAGGAACTTCCTTCCCTACCCTACCCGAACCAACCAGTTTCATATGCACATTCACTGAACTCTTCTTTAGTGATAAATCAAATATGATTTTTTTACAAATTCAAGACATAGGTATATGTTTTTTTACTGGTACACAAAATGAACCGTGCATATGGCCTAGGGTTCGATCGAACCCTTTTTAAGAACCACTGCTCTACACATATCCTTCCCTGTATTCCTGTACCTTAGTTATTTTTTTATTATATTTCCCCTGTGCCATTAATAGATCACCTTTTAAAGTTCTAGTTGGTATTTTTACCATAATGGTATCCCAAAACTCAACAGATTATGCAGGTCTTGCAATGCAATCACAGAAACTGCCTGGCAATTCAAATGAATTGGTGGGCAGTGCAAATTAACATCACTATCATATTACGATAGTGCGTTCCTTCTGTGATCTTAATGACTGTAATCTGCATCACATTGCAGCAAGTTCAAGCTCACGGTAAACTTTTCATCATTTATTGCTTTAACTTTATACTATTTTCTCTACTTCAGATGTCATGCTCTGCACAACAAATCTTTATAAAAACATTTTTTTTTTAAATGTAGATTGTGAGCCCCATATAGGAATCACAATGTACATTTTTTTTCCTATCAGTATGTCTTTGTAGAATGGGAGGAAATCCATTGAAACATGGGGAGAATATACAAACTCCATGGAGATGTTGTTCCTGCCGGGATTCGAGCCCAGGACTCCAGTGCTGCAGTGCTAACCACTGAGCCACCATGCTGCCCCTTCTTTATAAAAAATGTTTGACAGGCATATAGTGTGTTACAAATTATACATCTCATAAGACAATATTTGATGGGGGAAATTGCCCCAAATCTTTGCTTTCCACAAACATACTGTAACTTAGGATTGTTAATCTGATAAGCCTCTTACATTGTTAAAATATCAAACTATGTGCATTTTTGAATTATGTACAATGAGACGTTTTATAGTTGCTGTTTAAAAAGTAATTTATAATCTAAATCTTACTAGCTGGACTTGATTTCTAAAGGTTTCTCTTCCTACACAGGAGCAATATTCTGCAGAGATTATCTGTATGTATTATTTTTCGTTTTGTCTCCAAGGTACACTAAATTACTAATATATTATACAACTACTTCTTGACAAACACAAGGCAATTTGCAGAAAAAATAAAATAGATTATTGATTTCTAAATACTCTAAAATACTCAAATTGCATTACAACTTGATAAAGGTAATTGTAAATTCCTTTGAACATGCTCTGAACAGAAATAAGTGCTTGAAGAAAAATACAAAACAACAATACAAGTATATTAAAAGTATGTAACAGGATAATAGAATCAGTCATTCTATTATTCAGTAGCTTTATACTATTTAACAATATTCAGAACTTAAAAGGGGTTTTGCAGGCTTTTCACATTGATGGCCTACTCTTAGGATATGTCATCATTATAAGCCCGGTAGGGGTCTAATACTCGGCAACTCACCAATCAACTCAGGGACTCAGGAACCACTGGCATTTGAATTACACAGAAGATAGCTTCAACTGCTTCAGGTTCTATCTTCTGTGTAGTGGCTGTTCATCTTTACCGCAGCTCAATATCCATTTTAGTGAATTGTAAATGAGATTCCACCTCCAACCATTGTATTGTTGCGGCATGAAAAACTCCTCAAGGAACTGATAGAATGGCTGGTCTGCTCTTAGATCCGTACAGATCTGGTATTGTATAAAAATAGGTCATCATCAATATGAGGATCCCAGAAAACCCTTTTCAGAGATAGTCGGCAACTAAACCAGATCTATTACCTAAATATTGTATGCTGTCCCATGTAAGGGCTTCATATATAAGTCCATTGCCCTATCCAAAATGGCACACAAAAATATAAAATATACATTTAACGCACAGCACCTAGAAGTGGATTCAAACCAATTATTGCAAATTGTTTGTTTTTTAACTAAACCAAGTAAATGGCAATTTGTCTCAGACGAACTAAAAAGGTTGTTGCCACATGTACTGCGCAGTGAAATTACAGAAGACACACGTTTGTGAGTCAATGTGATGTTCTTGTGTGACCTGACATCACTTAAAAACCTCTCAGTCAATAGTCAGTGATAGATGGTCACCATACAGAGCTGATGTCATTTACATTGTATAAGGTGCTGTGAGCTGGAACGCAAGACGTTTCAGTAATACTGGAAGTAGGGGATGGATGTGTTATTCATCTCTGCATGATCCAATTACTGAATTTTCTACAGCAATATACAGCATTTACTGCAGAAAAACTTGCAATACAGCAAGACAATCTTAGGAGTCGGAGAATTAGAACAAAGTTTAGTCAGATTTAATCAATCACTTAATCAATTAGTCATACTTATTTATCAATTAATCAGACCTACTTATTTAATCAATTTAGTTAGATTAGTGATTTAAAAAAATCATATATCAGAGTGCTGTGTAAGCCAGATAGATGCAGTAATACAGGCCCCTCCTACGACTCCTCCATGTCTTCTGGTGTACTGGCCTGTCTCCTGGTAGCTCCTCCAGCCTCTGGACACTACGCTGACAGACAAAGCAAACCACCTTGCCACAGCTCGCATTGATGTGCCATCCCGCAGGAGACCATCCACAACCTCATCAGGAGCATGTCCAGGTGTTGTAGGGAGGTCATACAGGCACGTGGAGACCACACACGCGCGCGCGCACACACACACACACGCGCACACACACACACACACACACACACACACACACACACACTACTGAGCCTCATTTTGACATGTTTTAAGGACATTAAATCAAAGTTGGATCAGTCTGTAGTGTGTTTTTCCACTTTAATTTTGGGGGTGACTCCAAATCCAGGCTTCCATTGGTTAATACATTTGATTTCCAGTGATGATTTTTGAGTGCCTTTGTTGTCATCACATTCAACTTTGTACAAAACAAAGTTTTCAATGAGAATATTTCATTCATTCAGATCTAGGATGTGTTATTTGAGAGTTCCCTTTATTTATTTTTTTGAGCAGTTTATTATATATATGTACTCTACATGCCTGGTTCCCACCATGAAGCATGGAGGAGGAGGTGTGATGGTGTGGGGGTGCTTTTCTGGTGACACTGTTGGGATTTATTCAAAATTGAAGGCATACTGAACCAGCATGGCTACCACAGCATCTTGCAGCGGCATGCTATTCCATCCGGTTTTCTTTTAGTTGGACCAACATTTATTTTTAAACAATGACCGCAAACACACCTTTAGGCTGTGTAAGGGCTATTTGACCAAGAATGAGAGTTATTGGGGTGCTACGCCAGATGACCTGAGCACCACAGTCACCAGACCTGAACCCAATCGAGATGGTTTGGGGTGAGCTGGACCGCAGAGTGAAGGCAAAAGGGCCAACAAGTGCTTAAACATCTTTGGGAACTCCTTCAAGACTGTTTAAAGACCATTTCAGGTGACTACCTCTTGAAGCTCATCAAGAGAATGCCAAGAGTGCGCAAAGCAGAAATCAAAGCAAAAGGTGGCTACTTTGAAGAATCTAGAATAGAAGACATATTTTCAGTTGTTTCACACTTTTTTTAAGTATATAATTCCACGTGTTAATTCATAGTTTTGATGCCTTCAGTGCCTACAATTTTCATAGTCATGAAAACAGAAAACTCTTTGAATGAGAAGGTGTGTCCAAAATTTTGGTCTGTACTGTATATATTATAAAATGTTGTCTAAGTAACTTGGGTGTAACGAGAAAAGGTAAGTTCAGAATGCTTTGGCTATTCCTTGTGGTATGGCATTTTAAACATGCAAATTTTCATGAGAAATGTATCACTAAGTGCATGTGTTTCTGAAAAACATTCTACATTCAATCCTTCACTGAATACGGTGATTGATGATGTAAATCAACTTCTTAATGTCAGTGGAATCCGTCATTACCTTTTTACCTGGTTTTATTGATAATTGGCTGTTTCACGTTTGATCTTTACATTACTTGGAATTTGCACTGGCTGTTACTATGGCATTTTATGTGTTTATGTCTGCTGCCTTCAACTTACGTTTCAAAATGCCAAGTGTTTTAGAGAAACCTAAGAAATCCTCTAACCATTGCTTACTGCACAGATAGATAATAATCATGTACTGTATTCAGGGCACACAATATTCATTTCTTAGTCATTGCATGAAACAGTGGCAAAATTACAAATTACTTTTTAAAGGGCCATTGTGGGAAAACATATTCATGGATTATCCTTTAGAGGTTAATTTGTTTTTGTTGGGTTTCTTTTTATTTTCCCACGCAATGTATTATTGGTTTTATGATATTTTGAGACATTGGTATTTAGTGCTTGTGAGATGTAAGGGGATTTTGGGTTGCAATGTGTAAATGAAATATTATAAAGAGAGAAAGGCAGTCTTAATGCCAATTATGTATTTTTCCTTTGTGCATGAAACTTAAGGTATTCTATTGTATTCACACAGTGTTGAAAAGTCCTTGTACTTAAAATCCTTCAGCTTCATCTATCATATAGATTACAGATGTTAAGCGCAGTTGATATCTGTAGTTATGTTACGCATTATATAAAAGCGTAGCTGAAATACAAGTATATTACATTTCATGTATACAGCATTTTCATCTAGATCAGCAATGCATTATTCACTAAGAATGACAGGTAATTCAGTTTCTTTCATTATATAACCAGCATTTTCTTTATTTTGTTATATCCTTTTGTACTTGAATGATTTTCTTTCCATTATCCCTTTGTAGGAGATTATTCTTGGTCAGAGAGCAATGTTTTGCCATTAGCGCTGAACCCCATCTTTAGCTGGCTGAATGTTGCCACAAGCATTGTAGCTAATATAGGAAATTGAGAACTATCCCTAGTGCTTTATCATTCACAAGCATTGTCTGGTAAAATGGCTTTATTGTTCTGTCTGACTATAAGTAAAGCTGTACATCATCCATGATTTCTATTTGGGAAGAAGGAGTCTGGAGGCAGAGTTTTTGTTTGTTTTTCGTTGTTAAAATGTTGTTTCATGAGCAGATAGCTGTAATAGTGCCGGGCTGTGCTGCTATACATCACTTGTCATCAGAGTCTTGTGCTGCTAACTATTTTCTTTGTGATACATTGTATATTTGCATAGTTATTCTAGTTTTCTCTTTGCTTTGTTTTCCTTGAACAAACCTTTCTCGGGATTCAGAATTTCTAAACTGTCGGAATTTGCATATAAATAGATTTAGTCCTTGTTTTCGGTACTTATGTTAATAATCAAAATATTGTCATGTTTGATGTGTACAGGGAAAAGCTGGGTCATAGATATGAAGTAAATTGTTGCACTTAATAATTGACGCAGATGACTGGTGTATTAAGCACTTGACAGTCTTTTCTTCTAGAATGGGTATAAGAAACATATAGCCTTACAAATAGGGTTACCTTAGAACTTTTCCTGTGGGATTATTATATTACTACACTGTTTTCCTGAAAATAAGTCATCCCCCAAAAGTAAGACATAGCAGAGGTTTTGTTGAATTTCCTAATATAAGGCACCCCCAGAAAGTAAGACATCCCCCCAATAATAATAATCTTTCTGCACAAAGACTGTATGAAGAAAAACATTGCAGCCGATGTTCTGTGTGCACAGGTATGCCGGCTGCTGCCGCTGCTGTGATACCGCACGTTGTATCCACTGTTCCTGCTACTGTAGGATGAGTTGGGAGAAGCCTGCTGTGCATACACTAAGTATCGTATGCGGCGGGGGGTCCACTCTCACAGATCATCTCACAGCAGCAGGAACGGTGGATATAACTTGCGGTATCGCAGCAGCCAGCTTTCCTGTGCACACAGAGCACCACACACAGTGTTCAGCCGGCTGCAATGTTTTTCTTCATACAGTGTTTGCGCAGAAAGCACATCTCAGCGTAGCGCAGTGGTGGCAGCAGCACACAAAAATAAAATAAGACATCCCCTGAAAATAAGACATAGCATATCTTTAGGACCAAAATGTAATATAAGACACTGTCTTATTTTGGGGAAACACTTTTGGATGGAGTTCAAGGAGATTATCTAGAACAGAGAATGAAGCCTCGACAGGAGAAGAAACACCCCTAAAGCCCTTTTCAGCTAATATGCATAGCAATAATACACTGATTTTCATATAAATAAATGGAGCTGCAACGTAGAATAAGAAAGGCATCTTTGGAAAGTATAGAATCAGCCTTTCAAGGTACTGTCAATAGTTTGGTACAGATTTTCCTGCTGACAGACTTTTATTCAAGATATATCTGGTACAAGAAATAGTCATGTATGATAGCCGCATGACATAATAGGTCGCATCATCCTTTTCTCGATCAATAAATATTCTGCCAATTTTTATGTTTTTTTCATTTACATTTTCAACATACTTTTATTTCTACAAGAGAACATTTAGTCTGATATTATATTTATATTGTACTGGCTTTCTTCTATGTACTATAACAGCAGCTTATACATAATTCTTGAACCATATTGACATATTAATGTTTTTATATGGAATGCGTTACTAAAATCATGGCATTCTAGTGATTAAAGGGATATACTGCAAACATTATTTATCCCCATCCATAGAACAGGGAATACATTGGTGGAGGTCCAACTACTAAGACCCCCACCTATCCTCAGAATGGAGTGTTTTACCCCCACTGTAAATGTAGCATTGGACACAGACTACATTTGGCTATCTCTGGTTCTCCCATTGAAGTTAATAGAGCAAGGGTGGCATCCTGCATCCACTGCTACATTTACAACAGGAGTAATACATCTTCATTCTTGGGATTAGCGAGGATCTTAATCCCACTAATCATCAATTTAAGGATAAATAATTTTCGTGGTACGCCCCTTTAAATGTTTCTTATAGACGTCCATGTTTGCCTTCCTGTTCATAGAGATCTGAATATTCATGTTAAGTTGTTATATTTAGCTACTAATGATATTTGCATAAACATTTGTGGACATTTTTTTTTTCATTGGAGTTGTTAAAGTTATGTTAAAGTTATTGAGAGGTTTTTAAAAGGTTGAAAGCTTTGCTATAAAGAGAAGGATTTTACTGCTTGAATGCTGTGTTCCTTTATATAAAAAGACAAAGCTAAAAACGCTGCCAGGCTTATCCATTAAATTTTGTCTTTTATCTGTAATAATAAGTAGTGTTTGCCTTAGCTGTGTAAGCTTAGTCATGCATGCACTAGACGACTGGATTGAAATCTGCAGGCTACATGTCCTTTGAGTTTATGAATAACTAACACTGTCTGGAGATCAGGGATTTTTACATACACGCCACTCTCGATACTTGAAAGTATTCTGAGAAAACTGCAGGGATGTGATTGGTATCATTTAAAACTAGAAACTTGCCTAGTCAGTCTAAGACAGGTACTTGATTGACTCCAATTCTTTTTCTCCAAAGCAGATTTTTCCTCTTTAGATGCCACCTAAGGTAAAATCTGCAAATGTGTCAGAGAATGTGTGTCATGCCAGGCACTCGCTGCTGTCTTTTTTTGTTCAATTTAAAAGGCGTTTTGCACTTTTGATAAAGTGGGCAAACTAGAAGTACCCTAGACATGCAAATATATGCAAATGAAGTCTCAGTATATTTCAGAGATATGGAAATATGTTAGCTGCATGCTGATACCCCTTTTATTATTAATAGAAGGACCCAGGCTATAACCCCCCCCCCCCCCCCACTGCTATTATCTTGTGACATGTCTCCGCTAGCATATGTTATTGACTGGTAAGTTCATGGTTTATTGTCAAACTGTGCTAAGAGCTTCCTTATGAGATTCTAAAGTATAAAAGACATCCTTTTAGACTTACAAGAAGTATTACAAGAATTACTATTTGCCTTAGTCTATGTTTGGAAATAGCTCAACATTCTTATTTCCCTCATAGGTGGTTTACAGATATGATCTTTCCTTTTAGCTGGTCATGTCCAGATGTATGCGTCACGTTTTTCTTTTTTAAAAACATGGTTTTGCAATATTTTGTCACTAGATGTTTAATCTATAGGTGTTTGTGTGGCCAACCAAAGGCTGTAATATGAGTTTTGTTTTTTTTTTTTGTTGTTTTTTTTTCCAATTCTTATTGAGGTTTTTTTTAGTAGCTTTTTTGCTAGCATGTAGTAATATGGTAAGAAATTCTCTTCATGAGAAATTAAACAAGTTTGGGTGTGAGGGTATAGAGTTTGCACTTTTTATCCTTGTAGCAATGGATGCCAATCCTTTAATCACCAACTGCTTGGTGAGCTGGTAGTGGGTCTGCGTACAAAGCAACTGATCTGAAAAGACAAAGCTTCAGTGTAAAGCATGGGAGAGAGGCATAACATGCCTCAAAGCTGTCAGTCACCAGTGAGCCTTATTGTACTGCAATTTACTTTCAAAGTCAGTCCCACAAGGGGACTTGAAGCTGGGATTTCAAACCCCCAGTGCAATGTACAACAATACATACAGTAGCACTTTAGCAATGGCAAACTACCGTATATACTCAAGTATAAGCTGAGTTTTTCAGTACAGTTTTTGTGCTGAAATAGCCCCCCTCGACTTATACTCGAGTCAAGCAAAAAATAAAATAAAATTGGGGAGGGGTGGGAAGGGGGGGAGTATATGATCAGCCGCAATAGTAATGTAAAGAATCTCGCATAAAGTAGTGAAAAAAGAATCTATAAAAAAATAAAGTAAATAAAAGTTCTAAATCACTCCTTTCCCTAGAATACATATAAAAGTAGAAAATGATTGTGAAACACATACACATTAGGTATCCCTGTGTCTGAAAGCGCCCGGTCTACTGAATATAAGGTATCTGCAGTGCTCCTGCTTCATCGGGAAGGGGTTAATAGGAGCACTGCAGATACCCTATATTCAGCCAGGCTGAATTCCAAGTGGGGAAAAAAAATCCCAGTCCTCAAGCTCAGGGAAGGGGCAGACAGACAACAAAAAAAAACCCCTCCCCTTCCCCAGCACCCAGCAACTACTGCACCCAAAAACTCTGACCATTTTAATTTTTGAAATTTTCCAGTAGCTGCTGCATTTCCCCCCAAAACAGAAAACAAGATGGCTTCACACTGGTACAGATCGGTCATCTTTGTTAAGGCAATTGGATTAACACAGCAGCCTCCAGTGGTAAGGAATGGAATTGCAACAATATTTCAGAGTGAGAGAAATAGCGGCCACTGATGGTAGATTAGTAGAATACACAGGATTCTAAATGGTATTACCTGAGTAACTTGTACATGTTTTATCAATTTTTTTCTCTACCAGCCCCTATAAACTACAAAACTACAGTATAAGGAAGGTATTGCCCATTATGGTGATTAAATATACTAATACTACATAAATGTTCAGTCACACATCTCATCGCATTCTGTGTAAAATTCACTTTTTATTGGGCAAAGGGGAAAACTTATATGCAAATACATATCATTAATGTTATTGCCGGCAATAATGAAGTAATGCCTTTGAACTTGATTTCATTTGTAATTTATAATTAATGCGCAGATGATTTGCTATTAGAAATACGACGGCTCCTCGAAGACTAACTGACCTTTCAAGTAGAAATCCCAAGTGAAACATATTTAAACTTCTGTCATTTTTAAAAACATACCAAAGTGAAATGTAACAAAGTAAAGTACACAGAATTGGGAGAGCTATAGATTACAATTGGTTGGGGCAGGAGCTATTATTAAACATTAATAGTTATGTGGGATTTGTTAAGAGGAGTTAATTGAATTTTCAATGTTTACTGTACAGAGGAATCGAATATATTTTCATTTATATTTTTATATATATTTTATATTTTTCCCTGTTCCCTGAATTTTTTTCCCATTTATTAGGCAGTTTGGCCTTGTTTATGAGGTACTGTTTCGGGGTTTATAAAGTGACGTACAGATGTAACAGAGTTGCTTCAAACATCTATAACTGGATAAATTGCTGCATCATGATATGTTATCACAGAACAAAAAAATATTGGGGGCAACGTGGTGGCTCAGTGGTTAGCACTGCAGCATTGCAGCACTGGAGTCCTAAGTTAAAATCCTGCCAGGAACAACATCTGCAAGGAGTCTGTATGTTCTCCCCGTTGAATGGATGTCCTCCCATTCTACAAAGACATACTGATAGGGAAAAAAATGTAAATTGTGATCCCTATATGGGGCTCAATCTACAAAAAAAAAAAAAAAACATTGAAAATGTTTTTCCAATGACTTTTCATTGGTATTTTGTTGTCTTCTGTGATATATCACACTGCATCATTTGAACCAGTTAGCAGAAATTTGGGCTAACCTTACTATATATATATATAGTCCCATTGTTTTAGGCAGGTGTGGGGAAATGGTGCAAACTAAGAATGCTTTCAAAAATTGAAGTGTTAATAGTTTTTTTTCCTCAATGAACAGGATTAAGTGAATAAACAAAAGAGGAATCTAAACCAAATCAATATTTGGGGTGGCCAAACACTTTGGATGGTCTCCTGGGGCCTTTATCTGAACATCATCAAGTATGCCGGGGATTACATGAAGAAACAGAAGGGTTGGAGCAAATCTATACTTAGAAAAGATGGTTGGATATGGAGGCAAAATAGTGTTAATTTTGGCCTCTTCCTGGTTGGAGTGTGCTGCCATATCACTAAAAAACAGGATGGAATAGCAAAGTATACAACATTATTTCACCCTACAGAGTTTGGTTAAAAAAAAAACTAAAACGGAGGCAATAATAGCCTATGTTTGATGGATGCCATTGCAGATCACCAGCCTCCATTAAACAGACACCATGGGGTGCTTGTGTGAAGTAACTGTTCATATATAGATAGTTATCACTGGAGCTTCCCCATGACCAACAGCAGGTGTCTTCAAGAAAATGGATATCACCAAAGAGATAAACATTCCAGGTTCCTGGGTTCTCCTCCACCGAGTCTCCAAAAGTATGAAGTGTCGGGAGTTCAGTATCTACCATGGTTAAAGAGAGAAGGGATTACAGGATTCTTTAACCCCTTCCCACCAGTGACATTTTTCGACTTTAGATTTTCGTTTTTGACTCTGCCTTCCAAATTCCATAACTTTGTTATTATTCTGTTCTAAGAGCCACATGAGGGCTTAATGTTTGCAGGACAAATTGTTCTTTATGATGCTACCATTTATTGTACAATGTACAATGTATTGGGAAGCTTTAAAAAAATTCATAAAGAAAAAAAAGAAAAGAAAAAATGCATTTGTGCAACTTTCTTACGGGCTTTGTTATTATAGCATTCACTCTACAGCTAAAATGACATGTTGCCTGTATATATGTAGTAAATGACCTGTAATGCATCACTATGCCATCACTCTAGCCGGCAACCCCCACCTGACATTGTGAAGTGTCTCTTTGGTATCAACTGTTGTGAGTAAGAGAAGACTGCTTTCCCATAAAGACTTAGAATAAAATTTAACCTTTGATCCATGACGTTAAAACATACAGCACCAAGCAGGTAAGTGGAAAAAGTAGGAAACATGTGAAAATATAAAAATCGCTAACGCGTTTCGGGATGCAGTAATCCCTTAATCATAGCCATTGTTGATATGCTCTAGTAACTTGAGGAAATGACGTTTCTTATATAATGCCAACTTTTCGTGTCACACATGTGAAGCAGATTAGTCAAATTCAACCCTTACTTTTGTATCCGATCTTTTCTTTCCTTGTATTTTTATATTATCTCTATGCTCATATCACATCTATATCCACACCAGACCATGTCCATTCGACTTCCCTGTTGCAATTGCAACATAGTTAAATAAATTTTGCATTATTTTGAAATACTAAATTGTTCACACTGTGAAAAAACGCAAATGCGATATGTATCGTATGTCATCATTTAAGAACCAAGAAAAATGATGACATACGATACATATCGCATTTGCGTTTTTTCACAGTGTGAACAATTTTGTATTTCAAAATAATGCAAAATTTATTTAACTATGTTGCAATTGCAACAGAGAAGTCGAATGGACATGGTCTGGTGTGGATATAGATGTGATATGAGCATAGAGATAATATAAAAATACAAGGAAAGAAAAGATCGGATACAAAAGTAAGGGTTGAATTTGACTAATCTGCTTCACATGTGTGACACGAAAAGTTGGCATTATATAAGAAACGTCATTTCCTCAAGTTACTAGAGCATATCAACAATGGCTATGATTAAGGGATTACTGCATCCCGAAACGCGTTAGCGATTTTTATATTTTCACGTTTCCTACTTTTTCCACTTACCTGCTTGGTGCTGTATGTTTTAACGTCATGGATTAAAGGTTACATTTTATTCAAAGTCTTTATGGGAAAGCAGTCTTCTCTTGCTTCTTTACTACATTGCTGTAGCCTCTTAAAGTCCGGAGGCGTAGGATGTTGCACCCTGAAGACTCTATAGGACCAGGTGAGTTATATCCAAGTTTACTTTTTTCTTTGAATGTTGTGAGTAAGAGCAAGAAGAGTAGTGAAGACCTTTGTTTGACTGCATCAAGTGCAGGTGCCCAACATCAGGGCCCCCGGTTGCAGTTTTTATTGCAAGACAGGCAGGCTTTTGCAGTTAGCTTTCTCCTGATGATCCGACAAACACGCATTCAGAGTGAGGTTTACAGAGTCTGACAAATTTATTCTCTGGTCATTTAAAATGCAAAGCTCAGGCTGAGACTGAATATATCAACTGGAATGCATAATATAAGGACCTGGTCATTGTTATTACAAAGTCAGGTTAACCAAGAAAAATGTGCATAGGCATCCATTCCATTCCCAATTAGGGCCAAATGAATGTACCTAGTCGGGAGTGTTGGCAGCTGAATCAGTCTCGGAATCTGCCTGAAGAATGGTCATGTCGCTTCATTTTTCCGTGAGAGGGAACAAACCGCTTGCGGAAAAGGGTACTCATTGAATTCAATGGGAGGAGGTTTTTTTAGACAGATTTTGATATGGATTCCGCGTCAAAATCTGGACCAAAACCTCCTGTGTGAACCCAGCCTAAGAAAGTTGTGAACACTGCAGAGGTTTCCTAGGACTGTGCGACAACCTTAAAGCAATAGTAGCTAAACTGAGATTCCTGACACTAAACAGTTAAACGGTTATCATTTGGAGAAACCTTGGAGTAAGTGTACAATTCCCCTACAGTGCCACCAAAGGGGAGATGAAGCATCGAAATGTTCCTATTGAACTCTATATACTGTTCATGTAGAGCAAGAGTAAAGATCTATAAACTTACAGTTCATTGTATTTCAGGTTTGGTTTCCTAAACCATACAGTGACCTTTAATGTATACCATTTTTATGACATAGATCATTGATTCACATTGTAAGTGCTATTGATGCTTTGGCTAAACAATGGAGGGAAATACTGCAAACACCACAAGGCCTAGATGAAATTTCCACAGTGAAATTCATTTCTAGGATGGCTATGGTGTCTTAAACAGATGAAATGCTCTGTAATACACTGTAATCTAACAAAGACTGAATAGAATATTCACAATTTTAATTGCAGTTAGCTGCTTAACAAAAGGTGATTTCACAAATGGCTGCCAGGCGGGGAATCTGAGCTGCCTGCTAATTGTTTTAGTCATGATGCTGCTGAATAAAAATTCATTTAAAGTGACTTATCAATGCCTTTTAAAAGAACAATTTAACCTGTGGTAGATATGAAAGTAACTGTGGTTTTCAATTTATTCATTAAGTCAAATTATTTCCATCTGAAGTGCGTGGATTTCTGAACTATCTGTTACGACATGTGCTTAATGTCTGGGTTCAGCATTAACAAAGCCGTAATTAATGCGAGAAACGGTTTTACACTGCTCATAAACAAGGGTGTGTTTGCACCTCGCGTCCTAATCATCAAATATATGCACCCAAGTTTGACAATATTTTTACAAGTTCATATTGAAATAATTTACTCTGAATACAAAGAAAATGCTGCACAGGATAATATACTCAGCACTACTGCAAAGAAACACATTCTGCCACGGTCTGGGAGTCATTAAATATTTGTGTAATTTCCTACTTTTCCTTTGTGTGTATCAAATTTAACACAATTAGGCAAATATTTTTCTTTATTTGCATGAATTATATCTATAGCAAAGGGAGGAGGCTGCAGATCCAGCCAGGTATCGTATTGATAGTCTGAGTAATGTGAAGTACAGGAAAGGAACTTCTAAGACAAACAGACAAAATGGTGAAGGAGATAAACTACTATTTTTTTTATTATTATTTTGTTTGCAAATTGTCTTTGTATAGTGTTCCTTTACTATATCATGAACATCCACAATACAGCCTGACTGTAGAGTTCCTGTACTGAACCACTTAAAACCAGCTTTTAAAGTTCTCTCCTCTGTAAAGAACATTCCAAGGCTGGGTTTACATTATACTTTTTTTTTTTTTTTGCTGAAGAACTACATGCAGTTTTTAATTGCAGCAATGCCTAGCACATGTTACTGTACATCTCACCTATATGCTAACAACTAGTAAACCAGAGGCTTTTAAATTAATATCTATTAGCATACAGGTAAAATGCATAGTAACTTAATACCATAATTAGATATTGCATGCAATTCTTCAGGAAAAAAGCACCGTATAAACCTAGCCCAAATGAAATGGTTCTTTAATTAATTGCTCAGAAGCTGTTAATTGGCTCAGATATACCAAAGACAAATGGCCAGGTAAGGCTACCCTTCGCCGTGATTGGACAAATAGCGTGCTTAAAGGGTGGATGGAATGACACTTTCTGATTGATCAGTTCATAACATGCTTGTTTATTGGCAGATAAACACTACTACGTGTTTCGGAATTAGAATACCCTTTTTCAAGTGCATTCAGTCTATAAAAAATAAACATATACAAACATCTTACTCCTATAAGCCCTGTTCATAAAAATAACATTGATATCATAAAGACATAAATATTGATAAAAACATATACACATGGTGCCAAAGTTACAAATACAATCGCACCAGTGCATTGTGGATTACAGCAAACGTGATACTAATTGTAAGACACTGACCTGGATTGGTTATGGCTGGGTGCAAGTCCAGGAACGTGGGCGGAAACAGATTGGGCAACTTTCCCTAAAAGAACCCCTGACTGAACCTACCTAACGTCAGAGTAATGTCCTTATAAGGACGCCCCTCATAGGAACCTAAAATAGATTTCCTATAGTAACCCTAACAGTGGGCTGAGATGTAAAAAGAAACAGAGAATACTAGTAGTGGCAGATATCAGAGAACAATAGCTGTTCAGAGCAGTCAGGCTAGACCAGTGGTAGATATAGGTAAGCAATAGAATACTGAAATAAACAAGGAAACTAAACAGGCAGGGAACAGGAAGGGAAAACAAAGACTAAGTGCTGTAGGAAGTGTACAAGTAAAGTATACAGAACCAGGAAATAACAAACTATATAGAACCTATAGCAGGCGAATGAAGATGGGGAAGCAAAGTTAAATAGGAACAGAGATACAAACCCACCCACAACAGATGGGAATGACTGGGCAGACAGCCTGCCAGTCAAACCTACACCAAGGAGGCAACTTAACCCCTTAGTGTACTAAACACAGCCAGAGGAGTCACTGACACGCCTCCGGGGCATGTGCCACATAGCAGGAAAGCTATGGCGTCCTCGAATCCTGACACTAATTGTACACGAAAATGTGACCAGATTAAATGTTAATCAGTAGAATAGGTACATAGCTTATGAAACAAAGCCTGATAGTAGAGATGGGCTTAGCTGTAAACATAATCATAAATTTGTCTCAACGGTATAGTACATATAATACATATAATATGATATAATATGGTAGTCTCAGTCTCAATATTGTTCTTTTTTTCAGGATTTTTGTTACTTTTTCTGCAATAGTTTTGGTGTAAGGAATCTCAGTTTAGCAGCTATTACTTTATGGTTATCATGCCAATTTGTGAAGCTTCTGCAGTTTTCAGGCCTATCCTATGCTATGCTGATCCAAATAGCAGCTGAGGAGGAATATTTAAACCCACTTCCTTCTCAGCCAGGTGCCTGCTATTTGGTTTTACCTGATGTGGCTTCCATTTTCTGATTGTTTGTGCTGGAATGCTCTATATTGGCTTTTGATTTGTTACAGGAAATCCATTTGTCTTCTGATTTTTTTCTTTGATTTTGCTCTCAGAATTAACCTTTGACTTGTTACTAGAGATGAGTGAACAGTAAAATGTTCGAGATTCGATATTCGTTTTGAGTAGCCCCTCAATATTCGATTACTTGAATCGAATATCGAACCCTATTATACTCTATGGGGGGAAAATGCTCGTTTCAGGGGTAGGCAACATTTGATCAAATTATACTTACCAAGTCCACGAGTGAGGGTCGGGCTGGATCCTCCAAGAAGTCTTCTCCTTGCAGCGTCCCCGAGGCATCTTCCGGTTCTGAATTCACTCTGTCAGGCATCGGGCCTGGGCAGAGCTGACTGCGCATGCCCGCACTACAAGCGGGGAAGCTGCACGGAGAAGTCTTCTAAAGGTAGGAGAAGAAACAGCATTGATTGGCCGACTGTATAGCATTCGGCCAATCAATGCTGGTTCTGCATCAAACTTTTCCATTCGAATAGCGAGTGGTACTCGATCGAGTACGAGTATTTCAAATACCGTAGTATTCGATCGAATACCTACTCGATCGAATACTACTCGCTCATCTCTACTTGTTACTAGAAATCAGCTTGTCTCCTGATTGTAACTCTGATGTTTTTTCTCAGGCTGACATTTGGCTTGGACGTTCACTCTCCTGAATTATTCTCCTGGTTATAATCTGCTTTGGAAGGTATTATGGCTTCTGGTTTGACTTCAGTTTGTGGAGCATTTATTTCATGTACCAGTTTCTGTGGTACTACCTTGCGTTCCAAATTCTGAACTAGTTCATCTGTGTTCGTGGCTGAGTCTGGTAATGTTTGGGTGTCTTGGATTTATCTTTCAGCACTGTATAAAGTTTGAACAGCTATTTCTACTGCTCTCTGTTGTCAGTCAATTCCTGCAATTTCTGACATTTATTCCAGAGACTTTACCTTAAATTCCTGACTGCAAACTGGCAGGAATTTTACAATCTAATGGCACAACTTCATATTCAGGAATACTCTCCATTTTCAAGAAAATGAAGACTCTTCTTCAAAATTTTTACTTCTACATATGATAGGTTTTGAGATCGTATTCATTATTTCAAATCCTATATGTGTTTTTAAGAAGCCTGATAAGAAAGATATCTCAGACAGATTTGTAGACTTTCAATGACATGCATACAAAGAATAAATTGAAGTAAGAAATTGAATGACCTTGCTTTTCCTATTCTAGATTATACCATTTTCAAACATTTGTTATATCTTTCTCAATTTTAACTTACCTGCAACTGGGATTCTTAAATTAATTTGGTTAAACAAAGCTTGTAGGATTAGAAAATCAATAACGGATTCTCATCGGACAAACAGAGGACTTTTTAAAATTATACAGCATATTCTCTAAAATAATTAAAATGTTACCATGACTTGTGTAGTTGTAGTTGAACAAGTGCTGGGGAGTTGCAAGCTGTCTTGTGTGCGTCTAGACTACATTAATTATGCTCTTAGAACTGGGCTTTGGGGGGCTGAAGTCTCCTGGAGATTACAACTATATATTTTTAAATAGCCATCTGCTAGAGAGATGCTCTAGATGAATGTGTTTATTTTGCTATCCACTCTTTGTGTTTATTCGTCCTATTTGTGTTGTTATTTTTAAAAATAATTTCATTGTTTAGTAACTTGCAATTACTCAATGGCAAACTCAGTCAACTCGCTGGAAAGTGTGCAAAATGTATTATCTAAAACAAACCACTCTTTGATATGTAAATGTGCATTTATCAGATTTTTTTTAAAGGGGTATTCACATTAAGGAAAAAAAAACGTACCTCAAAATATGCAGTCAACAAGTTATTAATATGTGCAATTGATCTTTATTAATATTATTATTATTATTATTATTATTATTATTATTAAAAATACCTGTTTCCCTATGGTGTGAAGTACCTCTATGTAGTTGACATAGTAATGACCACCATGAACTTTGAGATGGCGGACACATTTTGTCTACCTCTCTGTTTGTTCTGCAGGTCCTTACTAGGAGATTAATTGTTATTGTTTATTTATATAGCACCATCAATTCCATGGTGCTGTACATTATTATATTAATTCCATGGTGCTGTACATTCTTATATTAATTCCATGGTGCTGTACATTTGAGGGTTTACATACAGTACACAAAATATGTAACACAAATACAATACTAACAGTGACCAACTGGCATAGCGGGATCGAGGACCCTGTCCGCTAGGACTTACAGTCTATGAGGGAAGAGGGCTAGAGACAGAAGGTGAGGGGAGAGACTGTTCACATGGTGGTGTGGTGGCAGTAGTGTTATTGGGGGTTGTAAGCCTTGTTGAATAGCTGAGTCTTCTTGAAGCCTATGATTGTGGGGGTCAGTCTTATGTGTCTTGGCGATGAGTTCCAGAGTATGGGGAATGCACAAGAGAAAACTTGGAGATGATTGTGTTAAGAGTGGATAAGAGCCGAGCGGAGTAGGAGGTCTTTGAAGGATTGGAGGTTGCTTGTGGGCAGGTAGTGGGAGATTAGGTCAGATATATATGGAGGGTCAGGTTGTGGATGGTTTTGTATGCCATCATTAGTAACTTGAACTCTATTCGCTGAACAACAAGTAGCCAATGAAGGGATTGACAGAGGGGAGGAGCTGATGAAGAATGGGGGGAGGTGTCTTAAGCATAGTTTAAGGTGGACTGTAGGGGGGCGAGAGTATTTGCCAGGAGGTCAGGGAAAAGGGTGTTACAGTACTCTAAGTGGAAGATTATGAGGGCATGGACTAGCATCTTTGTAGTTTCAGAGATGAGGAAGGAGTGAATTTGATGGATGTTCTTGAGTTGGAGATGGCAGTAGGTGTTGAGGGTTTGGACGTGCAACTTGAAGGATAAATCAGAGTTCAGGGTTATCCCAAGGCAACGGACTCATGGGAGATGAATACATTTGCTTCCATTTTCCCTTTTCAAGTGTTTGTCCTTTCTCCTGCTAAGTATGTGGGAGAGCAGTGCATAAAGCTCACTCAATTGGGGGATAGCTAGCTGGAGTCAAGCTGCAATGCACTCCTGGGAGACTAAAGTCTAAAGTTGTTTGCATTGATTGTTTTAACTTAAAGGTGTGTATAATTGTAGATCTTTTTTTTTTTTTTCTTTTTTTTTTTTTTCTTTTTTTTTTTTTTTTTTAGATGTGTGGGATAACTCCTTAATTTTAGGGACCTGAGGATGAACATGTTCACTTATATATGTTCTATTAGTCCCCTACTAAAAACAGAAAACAGGAGTCACTTATTTTTGGAATTTTTGGACAGATCACAAATATTACACCAGTTTATTTGGCATGGCACTCTACCAGTTTCCTCAATGGAAAAAAAAAGTTACTAAAATGTACGGGAATTAAACAAATTATTGCTTATAGTGACTTGCTCCTTTCACTGCAACAAAATTAATAGTTTAGGATATTTTATAGAAAAGCTCTCGGATTTAATAAAGAAAAATGATATTTTTGTTTTGCGAAGGGGGAGCAGGAAATATTAAATGGTTGGCTTGAAACATGGATGTCAGACACGCCTTATTAACCGACTAAAGCTTGCAATCTGCTGATTCCCTGATGTTTTGCTTTTCCGCCATGTTGACATATATGCATACTATTTCAATAGTAAAGATGGGCTGAATATATACAGTATCTATGGGGAAGGTGTGGTTTGAAGGATAGAACTGGAAAATTCATACTTGTTTCTCCTGGCGACCCATTTGTTTTGTTTTTTTTCAGTGTATACCACCAATGTTTATGGCCATCAGATCAATTGGTAAGCTTGGGAGCTAGTATAATAGTCATGGTCATAAATTTACAATGCAATTGACAGTGCTGCATACTAACAGCAACTTTCCCAGATGCAACATTTCAGGAAGGCTATTATATCATTATATTTCCTTATTAACACCTGTTCATGATGTATTTTATTACAATGCACCATTCATGGGATCATACATAATATGGACTTCATTAAGGCACTTAGGGCTGTTGTCTATTATACAAATGTGTCTTAATGTTTTCTATAGTAAATAATAAATGAATAATCTGTTGCTGTGGATTTTATACTTCATCTCAATTCATTGCAGTTATTGATTCCCATGTAGTTTTTGTACTTGAAGGAAGCGGATGGGCTGTAATTCTTTCTTAGCACTAGGGATTGCTGAATTCCCCAAGTATTAAGAAGTCAAATAGCTTTAATGAGTTTTATCTTACTAGAGGGGCGCCCCAGGCACTCCATGATCTGCAGTTATCGACGGTCACTCACATCACTCATTGCAGCATATCCTAGAAGACAGACTGAAGCAAGATAGTGAGACAGGAGGCAGAAAGAAGCACAATTTGAAGGAAGCCGGGTACACAAGACTGAAGGATTTTTCGAAACAGGTCAAAAGTAGATAAACTGAACAAGATATTTAGCACTATAGGGAATGGGGTGAAGTAATGTGATCATCATTTTAATCCAGCAGAAGCTTCTTCTAGGTTACAGATATAATTGGTCCCTTGGACAGATAAACTTCTTAAAGAAGTGCATCTGCAGTAAGATAAGTAACATAATATGAATTATGAGCAGAGTGAGGTGATATCTATGTCAGCAAGTAATACAGTACCAATCTTGATATGAGTCACTGAAACATAAAATCATAAGCTTATTATGTTGCAAGGTTTTATACTGCCATACAAAACATAGAAGTGAAAATACAACTACAGTATAATGATGTGGCCATTACCTCTTTACTTTCACTGTTAGAGAAGTATAAATTAAAGGGGTTGGCCACTTTCAGACCACTATTGAGAAACACATGCTATGGTTTGTATAATAAAAAGTTGAACAATTTTCCAATATACTTTCTGTATCAATTCCACACAGTTTCCCAGATCTCTGCTTGCTGTCATTCATTCTGCTTACTCCTAGAGGATAAAAGTCTGACCTTGGTCATATGATTTATGATCCATGGTCATGTGATCGACAAACAGGTGCACAGCGCATTACCAGGTAGATGCCTTATTACTGTGCTACAACGAGCTGTGCTCTAATGTGTGTCCATCACATGACCATGAACCGCAAATCACATGACCATGGTCAGAATTTCATCCACTAGAGGTAAGCATAATGAATGACAGAAGGTGGGGATCTAGAAAACTGAGGAATTGGTACAGAAATTTTATTAGAAAATTGTGCAACTTTTTGAGTTACATAAAGTAATATATTATTTGCTGCTAGAGGGAGCTTAGGAGAACATTGCAAATTGAGTTCATTGTGTGAAGTACTGCATTCTGTAAACGTCTGAGTTGCCTCTAGTAGAGAACATGGGAGGAATATGCAAATCTGTCTCCCAAGATGTAGTGACTGCAGGTCATCACAAGAAGGAACTCATTGATGCTAGGTTCACACTAACGTTCATGTCTCCGTTCTCAGCTTTCTGTCTTCTGCATGCAGAAGACAGAAAGCTGTCAGAGCGGGTCTGGCCGTGTGCGCCGGTGAGCGTTTTATGCTCTCCACCGTGAAACCGTTTTTTTAAAACCGGACACAGAGTACTGCATGTCCGACTCTGTGTCCGATTTTAAAAAAACGGTTTCGCGGCAGAGAGCATAAAACACTCACCGCCACTCACGGCCGGACATCTTTCAAACCCATTCAAATGAATGGGTATGAAAGAGTCCTGCAGGTTTCCGTCTCTTGCCTCTGTTTTGTGCAGGAAACAGAAACCTGTATGAACGGAGACCGGGCGCAGATGTGAACGAGCCCTGAGTAACAAATTTTGCCACAAGTCACACGTCATCTGTGAGCAGGTTCCACTCCACTGATTCCAGCACAGTTGGGATTTTTTTCAATAGCCTCCACCATTCCCAATGGGCATGCTGTTTCATGTTCCTTAAGTTATATTACATGGAGTGTCCCTTTAGTTTAAACTTCTGACTAAAAGATCCAAAAACACTGAATCCGAAAACTTAAAACTAAAATCTGAGTCAGTCTCATAACCTTTGGCCATGGCTATGCTTATACAGTCCTATGAAAAAGTTTGGGCACCCCTATTAATCTTAATCATTTTTAGTTCTAAATATTTTGGTGTTTGCAACAGCCATTTCAGTTTGATATATCTAATAACTGATGGACACAGTAATATTTCAGGATTGAAATGAGGTTTATTGTACTAACAGAAAATGCGCAATATGCATTAAACCAAAATTTGACCGGTGCAAAAATATGGGCACCTCAACAGAAAAGTGACATTAATATTTAGTACATCCTCCTTTTGCAAAGATAACAGCCTCTAGTCGCTTCCTGTAGCTTTTAATCAGTTCCTGGATCCTGGATGAAGGTATTTTGGACCATTTCTTTCTACAAAACAATTCAAGTTCAGTTAAGTTTGATGGTCGCCGAACATGGACAGCCCGCTCTCAAATGATCTGAAAACAAAGATTGTTCAACATAGTTGTTCAGGGGAAGGATACAAAACGTTGTCTCAGAGATTTAACCTGTCAGTTTCCACTGTGAGGAACATAGTAAGGAAATGGAAGACCACAGGGACAGTTCTTGTTAAGCCCAGAAGTGGCAGGCCAAGAAAAATATCAGAAAGGCAGAGAAGAAGAATGGTGAGAACAGTCAAGGACAATCCACAGACCACCTCCAAAGAGCTGCAGCATCATCTTGCTGCAGATGGTGTCACTGTGCATCGGTCAACTATACAGCGCACTTTGCACAAATAGAAGCTGTATGGGAGAGTGATGAGAAAGAAGCCGTTTCTGCACGTACGCCACAAATAGAGTTGCCTGAGGTATGAAAAAGCACATTTGGACAAGGCAGCTTCATTTTGGAAACAAAAATTGAGTTGTTTGGTTATAAAAAAAGGCGTTATGCATGGCGTCCAAAAAGAAACAGCATTCCAAGAAAAACACGTGCTACCCACTGTAAAATTTGGTGGAGGTTCCATCATGCTTTGGGGCTGTGTGGCCAATGCCGGCATCGGGAATCTTGTTAAAGTTGAGGGTCGCATGGATTCCACTCAGTATCAGCAGATTCTTGAGAATAATGTTCAAGAATCAGTGACGAAGTTGAAGTTACGCCGGGGATGGATATTTCAGCAAGACAATGATCCAAAACACCGCTCCAAATCCTCAGGCATTCATGCAGAGGAACAATTACAATGTTCTGGAATGGCCATCCCAGTCCCCAGACCTGAATATCATTGAACATCTGTGGGATGATTTGAAGCGGGCTGTCCATGCTCGGCAGCCATCTAACTTAACTGAACTTGAATTGTTTGTCCAAAATACCTTTATCCAGGATCCAGGAACTGATTAAAAGCTACAGGAAGCGACTAGAGGCTGTTATCTTTGCAAAAGGAGGATCTACTAAATATTAATGTCACTTTTCTGTTGAGGTGCCCATACTTTTGCACCGGTCAAATTTTGGTTTAATGCATATTGCGCATTTTCTGTTAGTACAATAAACCTCATTTCAATCCTGAAATATTACTGTGTCCATCAGTTATTGGATATATCAAACTGAAATGGCTGTTGCAAATACCAAAATATTTAGAACTAAAAATGATTAAGATTAATAGGGGTGCCCAAACTTTTTCATAGGACTGTATATCATGAAACCAACTTTCTTTATTTCTCTTTTTCTACTTGTTAATTCAGGCTCCCTTTAGCATGGCATATGAAGCACAGATCTCAAGTACATCTCCTATTCATTTACGCTGTAGCTAAATGAATAGTCAATGGTGTGCAAATGAACAATATTTCTTTACATCACAGTCCTTGAGATCAACACTTGCGAACTGAAATTAGGAATTTACTGCATTTCTCTTTCAAAAAATTTTTTTCACCTTCTCTATTAAAAGCTATAGAATTCATTGAATTTTTGAGTTTTTAGCTCCACTAATAACTTTCCATTGTCTATTAAAGCTGAACTCTTAGGAAAAGAGTTCACAATGAATGTGTAGTGGTACATAACGCCGTCACAATATGTATTTTGCTTATCTCTTGTTCTCATTATTTTGCATTCATCATTTCCTGAGAGAATCATCTATGAATTACTGAACCAATTTGCCAGTCTCTCAGGAAAAAGGAGTAAACCAGAGAATAAAACAGCTCTATAATTAAGAATAGAGGGATGGAAAATTCCATGGCAACCTTCAATAAATCTACTGATATTCTACCGCAATTTTTTTTTGTTTGATATCTAAATAACTATCAAAACTTTTCAAAATATATGCTTGCCTCCCTATCATTAACTTGCAATGATAAGGATGATAATGGATACTGTATGCAGAGTAAAAACTCTCTATAAGACCACCCCTTTGAGAAGACCCCACTGTTAAATACTGTTATTTTTTTTAAGCAAATTATTTTCTTCAGTGGGAAAAAGATCACACATTGGACTTACAAATACTGCGAGACTACTGTGGACACAGCTCTATTCTGCACATCACTGGACTGCAGCAAGTAAGAGTCTTACAAGGGATATCAGAGGAAAACGTGGCCATCTTGGCACAGGGGCAAAGAGCCCATGCTATGCCTAACGTGTGTTTGCTGAACAGTGGAGACTGAATCTGCAACAGAGGTGCCAGGCATGCATGCCAACAGTCTCAATTTTGCCACAACAATCCCAGGAAGTGAAGCTGGCTTTGTGGAAATCTCTTTAGGCTTTTCCAGGCAGGCTTTGACCCTCTTCCTGCTCATTTTCGATTTTTACTTTTTACTTCATGCCTTCCAAAAGCCACAATTTTTTATTTTTATTTTTGCAGGGCTGTATGAGGGATTAGATTTTGCAGAACAAATTGTACTTTGTACTTTGCAATGGTACCATTTAGTAGTCTGTATAATGTACCGGGAAGCTAGAAAAATTTTTTAAAATACTTTTGGGTTTTGTTTTTATGTTTTTCACTGTGCAGTAAGAATGTCATGTTACTTGTCAGGTCTGTATGTGGGACCCCCCCTCTGCTCGCAGTACTCGTCCATAGACGAGTATTATCAGGGAGGGAGGGGGGAGTTCCTCCCCGCTCCACAGCACAGCGCGATTGGCGTCGCGAGGCAGAAGGACGTCTCTGGCTAACTGTCAGAAACGCCCTTCTGACCATAGAAGTGCTACGGTACCGGGCCGTAAGCTCTTCACACCGGGCACAGATCGGGAAAGCCGACAGTGCGCTGAACTCAGCACACTGTCAGCTTTCCGGCAGTATATAGAACTGCCTGTGTGAAAAATGGTGAAAGGTCCTCTTTAATGATGATTCATTATTGTCCTGCAATACCTTGCATTGTGGGGCTGAGTAAAGGGGCTGCAGTTCTTGGGAAGCAGAAATGGCACTGTACATTGTGTAGTGGCAATGAATAGTATTGCAGCTTTCTTCTATTCACTTCTTATCATTCATGGCCATTACACAATTCAAGGAGCTGTAATTGATGATCAGTGCGGGGAGTTTGTGGAAGTTATAATATACCCTGAGACCCCCCACCTTGTACAGGTTTTGTTCAGATCCCTGGAAATCTTCATTAATTTCGTTTGCTTTTTATAGTAAGGATCCATTCAGGAAAGCAATGTCTCCTTGCTGCGGTAATAATAGATATTGCACCTAACCTATACAGAGCTATAAACAATAGGGAAATGCTTCTGTCAATATATATTACTGTGCCAGCAATGAAAATACATGTGGCATTTAAGGGAAGCGAAAAATCATTATGTTTCTAAATGAATGGTGCATCTGTTAGGTAGTAGATGATGTTTAACAAAGCAACATTTATTTAACCGGTGTAATTGCCTCATATACACACAATGTGTTCCAGAAATCTCTCTTTTCCACTGTCTCATTAGATTTTACTGATGCAATAGGTGTTCAATAACATATCTGTTTGGGAATATTGCATCACATGCATACTGAATTGGGTGGTGGTAATCTCCTGTCATCATGTCTGCTCTTTAATACCAGCTACAATTTGATATTATTTGGTCTCCTGAGATAAAATATCTACAAACAAATGGAATTTACAATGTACTTGTGACATTCAACTTTGTCTTCTTGTAGTGTCACATATTCTTAAAGGGATTCTACCACTAAAACACTTTTTTTTCTAGTTACCACGTCGGAATAGCCTTTAAAAAGGCCATTCGTCTCTTACCTGTGGAAGTGCTCTCCGCCGCGCCGTTCGTTCAAAATACCGGTTTGTACCGGTATGCTAATTAGTTCTCTCGCAGCGATGGGGGCGTCCCCATCGCAGGAGCAGCGATGGGGGCGTCCCCATTGCAGCTCGAAAACCGACCGCAGCGCCGCCTCTCTGGTCTTCGGTGTCCTCCCCTTGCTTCTTCAGCGTACTGTCGGACGCCTGCGCAGTACGGTCTGTTCGGCGAAGATTGCCGACTCTACTGCACATGCGCGAAATTGCGGTCCCAGCCATAGTACGGGCACCGCACTTTCGCGCATGCGCAGTACGTTCGGCAATCTTCGCCGAACAAAGAGCATACTGCGCAGGCGTCCGACAGACGCTGAAGAGGCAAGGGGAGGATACAGAAGACCAGAGAGGCGGCGCTGCAGTCGGTTTTCGAGCTGCAATGGGGACGCCCCCATCGCTGCTCCTGCGATGGGGACGCCCCCATCGCTGCGAGAGAACTAATTAGCATACCGGTACAAACCGGTATTTTGAACGAACGGCGCGGCGGAGAGCACTTCCACAGGTAAGAGACGAATAGCCTTTTTAAAGGCTATTCCGACGTGGTAACTAGAAAAAAAAGTGTTTTAGTGGTAGAATCCCTTTAATTCCATTATGACAAATAGATTACACCATCACTTTTATTGTATCCCTTTTACTTACAGCATATTCATCCACTTCCTTTGCATGTTTCCAGTCCTGTGTCCAGAGGCGTAACTTGAAGCTCCTGAGTACAGATGAGCGAGTAGTGAAATATTCGAGATTCGATATTCGTTTCGAGTAGCCCCTCAATATTCGACTACTCTATCAAATATTGAACCCCATCATAGTCTATGGGAAGAAAATGCTCGTTTCAGGAGAAACCACTATAAGAGTATGAGTAGCAGGAGGAGAGTGTTGAGGAGGAGCGAAGGAGAGTGCGGTACTTGGGCAGTCAGCACCGGGAACTATCTACGGCGAGTAAAAGCAAAGAGGAAGGAGTCCGGGCCCACATACAGAGAGAGAACCGTACAGAGCAGGACATGGCGCGGGGAGAATGATAGATACAGTGTGGGGAGAATGATGGACATGGTGCGGATAGCATGATAAACCTGCAGTACAGTATTGCAGCATCCCTCCTGCAGAACCAGCGTTGATTGGCTGAATACTATACAGTGTACAGCATTCGGTTAATCAACGCTGGTTCTGCAGGAGGCTCGTCTTTGACGAGGCGGAATCTAAGATCGGACCAGAATGAAGACTGCTCTGAAGACACTGTATAGCATTTGGCCAATCAACGCTGGTTCTGAATCAAATCTTTACTGCAAATAGCAAGTGTTATTCGATCAATTAAAAGTATTTTGAATACGGTAGTATTCGATCAAATACCTTCTCAATCAAATACTACTCGCTCATCTCTACTCCTGAGCCCTAATGCAAAATCTTTATTAAGATCCTGCAGACCCCATAGACTATAATGGAGTCTGTGTGGTTTCCACATGAAATATGTGGAGAGAAAAGTGTGGCTTGCAAGAAAAGAAGCCACACTGTTCACTTGCCATCCAGGATGTAGCAGCAGGTTTAGGTAGTGCAGTAGTGCACATTGTATAGTGGGTGAGCAACATGGCTTCAAACATGTTATTACCTATAGCTGCCCTGTCTGGGGACCGTTGGTCTGCAGGGGTCTTGATGGTGGGCCTCTAGAAAAAATTCCACTGGTGGACCCTAGACATCCCAGTCTGACACTGTTAAAATTATTATACTCTGGAGTCTTTCCAGACCATAGAATATAATAGGTGAATGTCCAGGAGAGGTGTTAAAAAAACCCCAAAACATTCATAATCTACTTCTGGAGTCTTTTCTGAGACCCAAACACAGGACCCAGTGTTAACCCTGAACATATGACATCACCAGGAGAGCACAGGACACCACAAGGAGGCCCAACAGAGATAATGGAAACTGCAGGGACTGTAAAACGCCACTTTTTTTGCCACGCGTTTCCACTGCAGCCAATCTGCGGTGTTTATGCCACGTGGGGTACCAGCCCAGAGGAGCAAGAGTGAACCCAGTCTAAAAGGGAAATTTTAGTTTGCTCTTCACAGATGTTTTTTTTTTTAATTAAGGACCTAAAATGCACTAAATATATGGACACATTCATATGAGTTCTATAATGCTTCAAATGTGGTATGTTTCATTCTACATATTGAAGAGTGAATACAGAGAACTGACCAGCTGCAAGTTTTCTTCTTGTGCTAAATAAGAGAATGTATTCATAAAGATATTAATCATAATAGATTTTCTTGTAAAATATGTAATGCATTCACTGGCAGCTTGACTAATACTTTAATAATGCATGAATGAAATGGCTATTGAACCTAGTAGCTGTGGTTGCAAATCCTGATTTACAAATGAAATGCTATTTTAAAGGAAAGCAACGATTATTATATACACTATAGGTATAACATGTTCTATATAATGGCAGAACTAACTATTTTAAAGGGATCCTATCATTGGAATCCAATTTTTTCTCCCTAACACGTAGCAATAGCCTTAAGAAAAGTTTCTCTTCTCCTACCTTTAGATGTCTTCTCCGCGTCGCTGTTCAGTAGAAATCTCAGTTTTCTTCTGTATGTAAATGAGTTCTCTTGCAGCACTGGGGGCGGGCCCCAGCGCTCAAACAGCACTGGGGGTGTCCCCAATGCTGCGAGAGAAATCTACAGCGACACCTCTATCTTTGTCTGGAACAACTCTCCCTGCGTCTTCCGTCCTGGGTTTCAAACTTCTAGGCAATTAAGCGGCCACAAGAAAATGGCCATGAGCATGCGCAGTTGGCTCTGCCCGAGGTCTGATAGAAGAGCCGACTGCACATGCCTAGAAGTTTGAAACCCAGGATGGAAGAAGACATGCAGAGAAGTGTTCCAGACTAAGATAGAAGCGTCGCTGGAGAGTTCTCTTGCAGCATTGGGGATACAAGAGAACTCATTTGCGTACAGAAGAAAATCGGAATTTCTACCAAATGGCAGCACGGAGTAGGCATCTAAAGGTAGGAGAAGAATAGCGTTTCATAACTTTTTTAGTAAATTTTTAATCAGAAAGAAATGTATTTATGTAAGGTAAAAAAAACAGGTTTTTTTTACAATATAAAACAATATGTGGGAAAGAAAGTGAAAGCAAGCAAACAGACAATAGACAAACTACATTGTGGCAGGGGAAGCAGAAAGAGCAGGGTAGGGAAGTTTTTGATGAGGAAAGCAACCTCTCAGCTAGAAACATAACCTAGTATAAATCTATTCACCTTTTTACATTATTTCACAGGAAATATTGTTGCAAAATAGAGATTGCACAAGGAAAATTAATCATCATACTGCAAAGCCCTGTGATCCCAATGTTACTATGCAACAATCAGTAGTCACAAGAAAGACTTTGTGGGGCAGCACTGCTGCTTTAACCCACTGCACTGTATGAGGACCAATAAGAGGTCATTATACTGTGGGGGCCACTAAAGGAGCATTAAATGAGGGGCTTTAAAGTATGTGGAGCTACTAAGGAGACATTATACTATGTAGGGACTACTAAGGAATCAGTATGCTATGTGGGCTTCATGACTTGACACACACTTTTGTAGACTTTTTTCTCAGAGGATAGTTTATCCTTGTTACTTTGACAGAAAGATACTTCCCATGATTAAAGGGTTTTTCAGAAAGAAGGGAGTTTGCTGCAGGAAATACAGTAAAATAAAATGTCATTTTTTTAACCCTTGGAAAAGAATATCAAATTAATATATACATCCTTAAAGGCATCCTATCATTAAAATACTATTTTTTCTGACTACCACGTAGGAATAGCCTTAAGAAAGGCTAGTCTTCTCCTACCTTTAGATGTCTTCTCCGTGCCACTGTTCGGTAGAAATCCCACTTTTCTTTGGTATGCAAATGAGTTCTCTCACAGCACTAGAGGTGGTCCCTAGTGCTGAAACAGCACTAGGGGCGTCCCCAGTGCTGCGAGAGAAATATCCAGTGCCGCCTCTATCTTCGCCTGGAACAGCCTCTCCCCGCGTCTTCTTCCAGCGCTGGGGTCAAACTTCTACGCATGGCAGTTGGCTCTGCCAACGGACCTCAGGTAGAGCCGACTGCACATACCCACAGCCATTTTTCGCGAGTGTACAGTGCATGCGCAGTATGCTTCTGTAGTTCAACAGAGTACAGAGCATAAGCGGCCAAAAAAAAATGCCCGCGGGCATGTACAGTAGGCTCTGCCCAAGGCCCGATGGCAGAAGCGACTGCACATGTGTATCAGTTTGACCCCAGCACCAGAAGAAGACGCAGAGAGAGGCTATTCCAGACGAAGATGGAGGTGGTGCTGAAGATGTCTCTCGCAACATTGGGGACGCCCCCAGTGCTGTTTGAGCGCTTGAGACCACCCCCAGTGCTGCGAGAGAACTCATTTGCGTACCGAAGAAAACCAGGATTTCTATCGAATGGTGGCGCGGAGAAGACATCTAAAGGTAAGAGAAAAATAGCCTATCTTAAGGTTATTCCTACGTGTTAGTCAGAAAAAATAGCATTTTAATGATAGGATTTTAATGATAGGATCCCTTTAACTTAGCTCACACTTGCTTAAAGCATACCTCCAGCTACAAATAAGTTTTCATAAATGAATATTTATTTTCAATATACCTTATGAAAGAAATCAGCTTTCTTTACCACATCCTAGAAGGCTTTCCTCCTCCATTTCTTAAGTCATACTGTATTTTATATAGTATCCCATCTCCGTATTTACCTCACACACAGAATTCTATGGAGAAGGATCAGGAGGAGAAGGCTGTTATCAGTTGAATGATCTGTTTCCTCATTCTGTGTGATGTATTGTATTAACTGGAAGATATAGGAATGTCAAAAGTGCCATCCCTCACATAGTAGTGGAGTGTAACAGAAGCAAATATTTTAGTCTGTTACACTCCCCCTCCATAGATTTATATGTAGGAAAGTAAATTGGAAAGAAAACATATTTATTTAATAAGATTACAAAATTTCTTCTATTCATCTGTACTATTCATTAAAACTTAATACATAATTAATCTATTTAGAGCAATGTCATGTATAGAGATGAGCGAACACTAAAATGTTCAAGGTTCGAAATCCGATTCCGAACGGGTTTCGAACCCTATTATAGTCTATGGGGGGAAATGCTTGTTTCAGGGGTATGCAACATTCAATCAAATTCTACTTACCAAGTCCATGAGTGAGGGTCGGGCTGGATTCTTCTCCCTGCGCAGCGTCCCCGCATCCTCTTCCGGCTTTGAATTCACTCTGCTAGGCATCGAGCCTAGGCAGAGCTGACTGCGCATGCGCGGGCCTGATGCCTAAGCAGAGTGAATTCAGAGCCGGAAGAGGACGCAGAGGAACGCTGCGCAGGGAGAAGACTTCTAAAGGTAAGAGAAGAACCAGCGTTGATTGGCAATGTATAGCATTCTGCCAATCAACGCTGGTTCTGCATCGAATCTTAACTTCGAACAGCTAGTAGTGTTCGATCGAGTACGAGTATTTCGAATACCGTAGTATTCGATCGAATACCTACTTGATCGAATACTACTCTCTCATCTCTAGTCATGTAAAGTAAATCTATACTAGATTTTTCTATTTTTCCACTCCTTCGTTGCCCTGGCGGTGTGCTTTGGATCATTGTCATGTTGAAAGACCCAGCCACGTTTCATCTTCAATGCCCTTGCTGATGGAAGGAGGTTTGTACTCAAAATCTCACGATACATGGCCCCATTCATTATTTCATGTACCCGGATCAGTCGTCCTGGCCCCTTTGCAGAGAAACAGCCCCAAAGCATGATGTTTCCACCCCCATGCTATATGTCTAAACAGGAGCCATCTTTCTCTCAATAACCATGTTAGACTAGACCGGGCCGGAGCCTCCGGAGGCTGCCAGCTCACTCTGTCTGCAGCACCTCAGTGGTGCCTCTCGTCCCCTGTGATGGTGGGCCAAAATCTCTTTAGTCTGTGGGGATTCCAGTCTCCTCCTGGGACCAGTATTTCTGGGGTCATGGGGTCAGCGGTGGACCGGAGACTTTTTAGGCCTCATTCTGGCTCCAGCCCCGCCGCTGATTATTCAGATTGCTTGGTGACAGCTCCTCCTGCATTACTGCTCCTATCCTGATCCCCCTGAACCTCCTGTTTGCCCTTCTGTCTTCCTGTGTATGACCTTGGCTTGCATTCCAGACTACCTTAGCTTGACCTCTTGATTTGGCTACCTTCTGATCTCCTATGGATGACTTCAGCTTGTTTCCTGACTACACCTGCTTGACCTCTGCTTTGCTACTCCATGAACTCTTGTGTATGAGCCTTGCAGAAAACCGGCTATCTTGACTACGTTTTTGTTTCTCCCTCCTGCTACCACATGACCTCCTGTGTACAGACCTGGCTTCATTGACTTTGTTTTTGGCTATCCCTGAAACCTGCGAGACCTCCAGTGTACTAACTTGGCCTGTACAACTTCCCTGCAGTTCTTCTGCTACCTTCTGGCAAAATCTCAGAACATTTCTCTCTGTGTTTACCAGCTCTCCCATTTATTCATCTGCTGAGGTTATTGTTTCTGGGTTTTCTTGGTCCTCTATTACTTGGGGTGCACTGAGTGTGCGGCACTCTCTGGGCAGTTGTGGTTCTGGGTCTCAGAATTTACCAAGTCCAACTCCACCATCAGGAGCTCTGGCAAAGACCTCTGGGGCCTGGTTCTACTCTGGTTAGGACAACGTCGTACACTCAGAACTGTTTTGCCTCGGTGTTTGGAGATTCTGGTTGCCCAGGACTTACTGTCCATTATTGTTACAAAAAACCATTGTATTTTACATCTACCCTAAATGTGCTGATATGTAATACATTTATAGTTGCAAGTTTTTTGACAAGTAACTATGAAAACTGTCTTATAAAACTTTATTTGATAATTTGTCTTCAATTAATGTAACACTGAATATATATGAATAGCACTGAATATATAAAATCTTAAGATGCAATTTTATAATTTGCAATGGGAAAATGGCAAAAAACGACATTACACTGTGCTGACTGAGAGTTAGCCTCCTGGAGCAAAGTAAGACACAACCCAAAGCTGGCATGAAGCCTTCATAACAAGTTACATTTATGAGATCTTTTGGTAAAACAAACTCTGTGTCTGTTTTTATTTTCAGGTTTCATATGGGAAACTAGAGACGAGTGAATACCGTTCGATCGAGTAGATATTCGATCAAATATTAAGGTATTAGACATATTCGATTTCGATCGAGTACCACGTGGTAAACGCAGTAAAAGTTCGTATCCCCTCCCACCTTCCCTGGTGTTTTTTTGCACCAATAACTGTGCAGGGAAGCAGGAAAACGTAGGCATCGAAAAATATAGGAAAAAGTCATTGGCTGGCTCAATCAGGTGACCTCGGATTTATAAGAATAGTGTCAGCCATATTCGTGTCAGATGCGGTTTGGTGAGATAGGGAGAGACTTACTGTTGAGGGTCAGATAGCAATTAGCTTCTCCTAGGCAGGAAAACTGAAAACAAACAGCTCTTTTCAGAGCTACACTGCAGGAAGAGTGTATATACTCAACTGTATATACACTCAATCTGCCAAAATTTCACAAAAGCCCTTTCTAGGGCTCAAATTCATTACAACTGGTATACATTCTAATTGTCCCGTAGAGGTAAGAAGAAAGATTAATACTGTCATCACCTGTACACATCTGAAAATGCGTCAGGGTATCACAAAGAGACAGAGACGAGGACGGAAACGTGGAAATCCAGTTGGGGATCAAGGCCGCAGTCAAGCTACTGTGGATCCAATGGCTACTGGAGAGGGGCAGCCAGCAGTCCCCTTTCTCTCCTTCTCTTGCTAATCTTTATTTATCCTGGTGGGAGGAAACGCACATTTTTTCTAATTCTAATCCTTTTTCTTCATTTTTGCATTGGTATGGGCGTTACATCGACGATATCCTCATCATTTGGACCGGAGATGTAACGCCCATACCAATGTTTATTGACTATCTTAATACTAATAATTTAAATTTATCTTTTACATATAATTTCGACAGTCAAAAGGTTAATTTTTTGGATTTGTGTTTGATGGGCAACCCCGCCACGGCAATCATTGAAACCTCACTTTTTCGCAAACCCACCGCAGGTAATACAATATTGATGGCATCTAGTTGCCATCCCAAACATGTGATTAAATCCGTGCCGGTGGGCGAACTTTATCGCACCAGGCGCGCATGTTCGGAGGATAAAGACTATGAATCACAGGCAGAGTTAACCCTTGGTAGATTGAAAAAACGCCATTATCCCCAGTGGACACTGGATAGAGCAAGAAAGATTATTTCAGAGAAGGATAGAAATAGCATATTAAAGACACACAAAGAAACATCAGTTTCTGACAAACCTTTGCTTTATTTTTCAACTCGTTATAGTGCGCAATATAATCAGATTATTCGTATTGTTAGAAAAAACTTACCTATTTTGGAGTCCGACATTCAGACGAGAAAATTATTGCATAATGGTGTCAGATTTGTTCCTAGCAGGGGCAGATCTTTAGCTGACATCCTCTCTCCTAGTCTTTTTACTTCTAAGGAGGTTACACCAGCCACCTGGCTTAAATGTTTAGGTTTTTACAAATGTGGTGGCGTTAGATGTGCAGTTTGTAGGTTTGCGAGAAAAACCACCACATTTGGTAATAATATAAACAGGAAACGTTTTGAAATTTCGGAATATTTAAACTGCAACAGTAGTTATGTTGTATATATCATAGAATGCACTTCCTGCAATCTTTTGTATGTAGGATGCACTACACGGCAGGTTAAGGTCAGGATATCTGAACATCTTGCAGACTGTTCTAAATCCGTTACCGATCAGATGTCTAATGTATCCCGACATTTCTCCACACACCATGGGGGTAGCACCTCTTCTTTTATTTTTTATGTGATAGAACATGTAGTGGAGCCGACACGGGGTGGCGATCTCAAGAAGCTTCTCCTTAAGCGAGAGGCTTTTTGGATATGGAAGTTGGACAGTCGGGTGCCGAATGGTCTCAATATTAGACAGGATCTGTCATTAATTTATTAAATAAGATACAATATAATGTTTAATATTGGTCCATACTCACCTTATATTATATTCTTTGTGCTGATTTATTTTTCTCATAAGATTTGGATTCTTTTCATTCTACCAATAGAAGTCTCTCTTCCTCCGATCATGTGATCACACATGTGATTGCCCCACGTGACTTTGTCTCTAGGGCAACATCAACACATACGGGAATTATGGGTACAGGCTGGATGAAACGTCCCACAATGGTGTGAGGTAGGCCTGTTTTGTTTTGTTTCGTTATATATATTAACATACCGTATAAGATTAATACTCATTTCATTGTGTGGTCTAGGCTTGGTGTTTATAGTCATATATCGTGATTCATAATTATATACATGTTTTTAGCAAATGTATCGACATGTGTCGGATTGATTGTGATTTGCTTTGACAGCATTGCATGTTACAGCAACATGATTGTATTTGGATTTATGCGGTATTGTAACATGTCATATACTACATGGGGTGTATTGTAACATGCCATATACTACATGGGGCGTATATTGCATCCTATGTTTAATTATGATACTTTTTTGGAGTGGGACACTCAGGTGTGGCCTGTTGAGCTGTTGAGTACCTGGGAGGGGTCAACCCTAGGGTTTAAATGTGTTCCTGAACTTATGTTTCATATGCTATGATTAAGAGACCTGGATGTGAGTCTCGAAACGCGTAGGCTGTTGTTTTATTCTGGATCCATGCTCTAAGGAGCTTTTTCTGTTTTTAACCACTATGAAGTAAAGGTTATATTTTATTTTTCAACTATTGGGCGTGCTGGATTTTTTATCATCGTTTCTTCAATTGGATTCCATTCTAATGGTCGGATGTTCCGTGCACCCCGCGCCATATGATACCATCTGAACAACGTTCAAGGTAGAGCGATTTCCGTATTTTTGTACATACATTATAAGAATAGTGTCAGCCATATTCGTGTCAGATGCGGTTTGGTGAGATAGGGAGAGACTTACTGTTGAGGGTCAGATAGCAATTAGCTTCTCCTAGGCAGGAAAACTGAAAACAAACAGCTCTTTTCAGAGCTACACTGCAGGAAGAGTGTATATACTCAACTGTATATACACTCAATCTGCCAAAATTTCACAAAAGCCCTTTCTAGGGCTCAAATTCATTACAACTGGTATACATTCTAATTGTCCCGTAGAGGTAAGAAGAAAGATTAATACTGTCATCACCTGTACACATCTGAAAATGCGTCAGGGTATCACAAAGAGACGGAGACGAGGACGGAAACGTGGAAATGCAGTTGGGGATCAAGGCCGCAGTCAAGCTACTGTGGATCCAATGGCTACTGGAGAGGGGCAGCCAGCAGTGCCCTCATCCACATCGTCAAGCAGGGTGCAGGGTACCCCACTGACGAAGCCCGGGCACCAAGAACCGATGTTACAATGGATAGCGGAGATTGCTTCCAGCGGCATTTGCACCTGCCAGTCAGCCACTACCTCCAGGCAGCCTGATGAAGCCGAGTGCAGGCGAAACGCGCGTCAGGCGTTTCTTATGGTCCTACTGGTTTCAGACTGAGCCCCCCCTGTCGTTTTCTTCATTGCTATATTCTTGATCACAGGAAATATGTCGGCACCCACGGGTATGTATTAAGGTGACCCTATTTGGGACACTTTCTTACTTTTTTACCACCTTCTATCCTTATTGGTCATATTATTATGGTTTGTGGACTTTTGTATACAAGTCCTCTTACCTATGTTTGGTGTGTAATACTAGGCATCTAGCTTAAACTGGGGATTATATTCCTCTTTTTGTGTCTTTTCCCTGTATCTTTGTATCATCTTTAATATTTGGGGTCATACTCAGTTTGTTACCGGTGGGAGGGTTATGGTACTCCTCTGCTATTTAATGGGGAAATTTATCTTTTTCCCTATGTGTCTCCCCTGTCTTCTTATGTATTGTTTTGTGTGATATTTATTAATAAAATTATCTATATTTTTTACGTTTTGTGTCTCAAGTTGTTTGAATTATGTAGTAACTAGAGATGAGCGAACACTAAAATGTTCGAGGTTCGAAATTCGATTCGAACAGCCGCTCAATGTTCGTGTGTTCGAACGGGTTTCGAACCCCATTATAGTCTATGGGGAACAGATACTCGTTAAGGGGGAAACCCAAATCCGTGTCTGGAGGGTCACCAAGTCCACTATGACACCCCAGGAAATGATGCCAACATCTCTGGAATGACACTGGGACAGCAGGGGAAGCATGTCTGGGGGCATCTAACACACCAAAGACCCTCTATTACCCCAACATCACTGCCTAACAACTACACACTTTCCACATTCAAAAAAACCTCTATCAAAGTGGGAAAATACCTGGAAACCTTCTTTACTCCCCAAATGGAAGTGTGTGTGTGTGTGTGTGTGTGTGTGTGTGTGTGTGTGTGTGTGTGTGTGTGTGTGTGTGTGTGTGTGTGTGTGTGTGTGTGTGTGTGTGTGAGTGATGTGGTAAGACCTTCCAAAATTCACTTTTCTAGCCCTTAACATGAGCCCTTCCAAACAAAGTTACAGGACCTTAAGCTGAGCTACCAGCAGAGATTGAGGCCCTTGGCATGAGTAGAGCCTTGCACCAGCAGTGTTTTTGGCACTTAGGGTGAGTTGAGCCTTGTACCAGCGTGTGTCCCTTAACATCAGGCGGGCCCTAAGTTCTGCGCTTTGTACAAAAGTTCCACATTAACTAGGCTGAATGGTACAAAGATTAGTAGGCCCGAGAACCAGGAACAGGTCTTGCAATGGCTGTCGGATAACGCTTAAAGCACATTGTCCACCAGCCAGTCAGCCTCTACCTCCTCTTACCCAACAGTCTTGTCCTCCTTCCACCCAAAATTCCCAATCTTCCCAGAACAATAACCCCAACTGTCCCTGCTCCCCAGAGCTGTTCTCCCTTCCTTTGACTGTACCGCAACCTGCCCCTCCATTTCGCGATTCCACGGACCTAACAGACGAGTATCTGTGTCCAGATGCTCAAACACTAGAGTCTCCTCCATTCCATCTCCGGTCGATTTGGTGGCGGATGACCAGCAACCCACCCTCATCGACGACGATGAGACGCAGTTGCTGTCAGGGCAGCCAGTTGACATGCGCATTGTGCAGGAGGAGGAGGAGAGACAGGAGTTGGAAGAGGAGGTGGTGGACGACGAGGACACCGACCCCACCTGGACAAGGCAGATGTCAAGCTGGGAAAGTAGTGTGGATGTTGAGGCAGGTGCAACACCAAAAAGGGTAGCTAGAGGCAGAGACATGTCCAGAGGCAGAGGTCAGCTGCTTTGCCGAAGCCAGGCCAGACCCGGAATGTCCGAAGATGTTCCCTTTTGTACCCAGCCCAGAAAAACTCCCCCATCGAGGGCACGTTTCTTGAAGGTGTAGAGTTTTTTCAAGGAATGCGCCGAGGACAGATATAGTGTCGTCTACACAATTTGCCTCTCGAAATCGAGTAGGGGCCCTGAGAAGAGCAACCTGTCCACCACTTCAATGCACCGTCATTTGGAATCCAAGCAATGGAATCAGTGGCAGGCAGCAACGGCAGGACAAACGTCGCCCGCCGTTCATGCCACTGCCTCTGCTCACAGTGCTGGCGATGCACTCCAGAGGACGAGCCAGGACATCACTTCATCTGCCTCCGCCACTTTGTTGACTTCTCCCTCATCCTCCCCTGTTTCTGTCTTATCTCCTTCTCCTGCACCATCAAAGGCACCATCAGGCGCTTCTTTACAACAACCCACCATCTCTCAGACATTGGAGCGCCGGCAGAAATACACCGCTAACCACCCACCCACGCAAGCCTAGAACGCCAACATCGCTAAACTGCTGGCCCAGGAGAGGTTGGCGTTCCGGCTTGTTGAAACTCCCGCCTTCCCGGACCTGATGGCAACTGTGGCACCTCACTATGCCGTCCCTAGCCGTCTCAACTTCTCCCGGTGTGGCGTCCCCGCCTTGCACCAGCACGTGTCACTCAACATCAGGTGGGCCCTTAGTTCCGCGCTTTGCTGCAAGGTCCACTTGACCACCGACACATGGACAAGCGCCTGTGGTCAGGGATGCTGCAGTGCTTATCTTTAATGACAGGCAGGGTGAATGTGGTGGAGTCTGTTCCCCGGGTGCAAACTGGGGTGGCCTATCTCCTCTCCCTGGCCAAAATTCATGGCAGGAGTAGACTGAAACCCTACGACGCTGCAACCTCCACCCCAGCTACTAGCAGCAAACGCTAAAACACTGGTGTGGGGAGACGTCAGCAGGCGGTGCTGAAGCTCATCAGCTTGGGGGACAGACAGCACAGTGCCTCCGAGGTCAGGGATGCCATCCTGGCTGAGATGGCATTTTTTTTTCCCTGCTACACCTGGGGCCTGGCATTTTTACGCCTGTGATAATGGCTGGAACCTGGTAGCGGCTCTGGAGCTTGCCAGCCTCCAACACGTTCCATGTTTGGCCCACGTCTAACCTAGTGGTGCAAAGTTTTTTAAAAACATACCCAAATGTACCGAAGCTACTGTTGAAAATGCGGCGCTTGTGCGCCCACTTTTGCAAGTGCACAGGAGTCGCTGCTAGCCTAAAAACACTCTAGCAAGGCCTACATCTGTCCAAACACAGGCTGTTGTCCGTCATTCACACACGCTGAAACCCTACAATACCATATCTTGAGCAGGGTGTGTGAGCTGCACAGACCTTTGATGGAGTTCCATCTACAAAACCCAAGGGTTCCTCAAAGTCAGCAACCAAAGTTTCTGCACCATGAGTTTCCAGGGGTGGCAGAGTTATGGCTAGGGGCAGAGGCATGGATAGGGATGATGTCTAGGGGCAAAAGCAGTGTGGATGTGGAGGCAAGCTAAGCAGGAAAAACTGGGGGTACAAGCTAAGGCATGGACTGGGGTGATGTCTAGGGACAAAAGCAGTGTGGATGTGGAGGCAAGCTAAGCAGGAAAAACTGGGGGTACAAGCTAAGGCATGGACTGGGGTGATGTCTAGGGGCAAAAGCAGTGTGGATGTGGAGGCAAGCAAAGCAGGGAAAATGGTGGCTAGAGGCAAAGGGATGTCCATAGGCAGCAAGGGCAAAGATGCAAAACTCTCCCGTTTCAAGAATTTTCCTGACTTGTCTCCCCACAAAACATTCCTGGGAGGAGGGCTGAAACACCACCCTCCTCCTCCTCCGCTGTTAGATTGACCCCAGCTACGAGCTGAAAACGCTGCAACACTGGTGTGGGGAGACGTCAGCAGGCTGGGCTGAAGCTCATCAGCTTGGGAGACGGACAGCACACTGCCTCTGAGGTCAGGGATGCCATCCTGGATGAGATGGCAATTTGTTTATCCCCGCTGCCCCTGGGGCCAGGCTTTTTTGTCTTGTTGGAGGGCTCTGGAGCTTGCCAGCCTCCAACACGTTCCATGCCTGGCCCACGTGTTCAATGTAGTGGTGCAATGATTTTTAAAAACATACCCCAAATTACCTGAGCTAAGGGTGAAAGTGCGGCACTTGGACACCCACTTTCCCAAGTCTACAGTACCTGGAGCTAGCCGCAATACACTCCAGAAAGGCCTACATCTGCCTGAAGCACCTACTGTTGTGCGAGGTCACCACACGCTCTAACCCTAGATACCGTATGTTCAGCAGGGTGTGTGAGCAGCAGAGACCTTTGATGGAGTACCAGCTACAAAACCCAAGGGTTCCTCAGAGTCAGCTCCCTCACTTTCTGCACCATGAGTTTCCATGGGTGGCAGACTTATGGCTAGAGGCACAGGCATGGATAGGGGTGATGTGTAGGGGCAAAAGCAGTGTGGATGTGGAGGCAAGCTAAGCAGCAAAAACTGGGGGTACAAGCAGCCGGTGGCATCATCACTGACAAGCACAGCTGTCTGTCAGCTGACAGGCTGACTTTCACCAAAATGAACAGACAATGGATAGACTCATCGTATACATGTCAGTTACATGACAAATTTAGTGCAATTTGCAAGTCCAAGATGGTTTGGAGATCTGAGGAGAGGAATCTCACCACCTCTTGCGGGTGCCATCATTTGGAAGGCAAGCCCTGGGCTCAGTGGGTGAGAGCAAGCGCAGGATAATCGTCGTTTGGCCTGGCGTCCACTGCCTCTCCCACTGTTGACAGGGCTGGTGCTGCAGTCCAGACCAGCAGCCAGGACACCTCCACATCTGCCTCTGACACTTTGGGGAGTTCACCCTTATCCTCACCTTTTCCTGCCATTTCTCCTTTTGCCCGCGCCATCATGCGCCTCTTCCCAGCAACTCCCCATCTCCCAAGCCTTTCATTTCATGCTAAAGTACAGCGCAACCCACCCACATGCCCAAGGCTTCAACGGCCTCATCTCAAGAAATCTGGCCCAGGAGATGTTGGAATCCCGGCTGGGGGACACTCTGCCCTTTTTGGGCAGAGTGTCTACTGCGCCACCGCACTGTGCCGTCCACACCAGCACTTTCCCCCAAACATGAGGCGGTCCCTAAATTCAGCGCTTAGCCCTAAAGTTCCATGTGACCAGTTACGAATGGACAAGTGCATGCGGACAGGGACGCTACCTTTCAATTTGGGCACAGTGGTTGAATGTAGTTGAGGCGTGGACCGGGTCGCAAAATGTGGTGGCCTGACTTGTCTCCCCACACAACATTCCTGGGAGGAGGGCTGAAACACCACCCTCCTCCGCTGTTAAATTGACCCCAGCTACGAGCTGGAAACGCTGCAACACTGGTGTGGGGAGACGTCAGCGGGCCGTGCTGAAGCTCATCAGCTTGGGGGCCAGACAGCACACTGCCTACAAAGTGAGTCATGCCATCCTCGATGAGACGGCAATGTGGTTTTTGCCACTGCACCTGGGCCCAGGCATGTTGTCATGTGTGATAATGGCCGTAACCTGGGATTGGCTCTGTAGCTTGGCAGCCTGCAACATATTCCATGCCTGGGCCACGTTTTTAACTCATTGCTGCTAATCTTTTGAAAAAGGTACCCCAATGTTCCTGAGCTACTGGTGAAAGTGTGGCGCTTGTGCGGATAGTTTTTAAAGTGTATAGTTGCCGCTGCTAGCCTCTATGCACTCCTACAACGCCTGTACCTGCTGGAACAACGGCTGTTGTGCGACGTCTCCACACTGCTGGCACTAAACATATCATGTGTTGAGCAGAGTGTGTGAGCAGCACAGACCTTTGATGTAGTTCCAACTCCAAAACCCTCGGGTTCGTCAAAGTCAACTCCCTCAGTTGCTCAACCATGAGTGGCCATGGGTGGCAGACTTATGTGAAATCCCATCCCATCCATTGCACTGGACACGAAACATTAGCATGCGCTCAGCACAACTTCGGATATGGCAGCTGCGTTAAGCAGGGTGCAGGGTACAACACAGACCAGGCCCGAGCACCAGGAACAGGTGTTAGAAATACTGCAGCATCTGCCATTTCCTTCCAATTTTGGGGTTTTGGACCCGCCACCGACTTGTCTGGACCTAAGTGGGGATCATGAGACACAGTTGCCATCAAGGCAAGCTGTGGTCATGTGCGGTTTGCAGTAAGGGGGCAGTGCGCAATTGGAAGAGGAGTTGGTGGATGACGAGGCCACCGACCCCACATGGACAGGGGTGATGTCTAGGGGCTAAAGCAGTGTAGATGTAGAGGGAAGCTAAATCAACAAAAAACCTGGGTAGAAGCAAAGGCATAAACTGGGGTGATGTTTAGGGGCTAAAGCAGTGTAGATGTGGAGGGAAGCTAATTCAACAGAAAAAAAAGGGTAGAAGCAAAGGCATAAACTGGGGTGATGTTTAGGGGCTAAAGCAGTGTAGATGTGGAGGGAAGCTAATTCAACAAAAAAAAAGGGTAGAAGCAAAGGCATAAACTGGGGTGATGTTTAGGGGCTAAAGCAGTGTAGATGTGGAGGGAAGCTAATTCAACAAAAAAAAAGGGTAGAAGCAAAGGCATAAACTGGGGTGATGTTTAGGGGTGAAAGCAGTGTAGATGTGGAGGGAAGCTAAGCAGCAAAAACAGTGGGTAGAAGCAAAGGCATGCAAAACTCTACCCTGTTGGAAGACTTATTCCTAGGTCTGGAACACGTTAATGGCCCCCCTGGACAAATTACTGCCACTCAGGGGCCTAGTGTCACCAGGAGGGACAAGTATAGGCGCATGTTGTGGGAATACCTGGCCGACACCTGCTCTGTCCTCTCCGATCCCTCTGTGCTCTACAGCCTACACTTATTTTCTCATCTTTTTTTCTGAACTGCACATCTCTTGCCTGCTTCCTTTGGGATCTTAGAAATGGTGGTCCACTTCCACAGATGGTAACTTCAATAGACAGTGTAACGGGAGTAGCTGAGGGATCGCTGTCTTAACCACTTTTTGGCACAAAATTAACTTCCAAAGCCAAATATGGTGCAAGTATATGATGCAAGGACACCTACACACCTATCTCTGACACATTGGGGAGTTCACCCTCATGCGCCCTTTTGGCCTGCACCATCATGCGCCTCTTCCCAGCCACTCCACATTTCCCAAGCTTTTCATTGCAGGCAGAAGTACAACACAACCCACCCCCATGCCCAAGCCTTTAACAGCCTCATCGATAAACTGCTGGCCCTGGAGATGTTGGTGTTTGTTTATGCTTCTGGAGACCCAGGTCTTCTGTCAGCAGATGGCAGCTGGGGCACCTCCCTATGCTGGGCCTAGCCGTTACTACTTCTCTTGGTGTGCTGTCTCTGCCTTGCGCCTGCATGTGTCCCATAACATCAGTCGGGCCCAGAGCTCTGCGCTTTGCTGCAAGGTCCACTTGACCACCGACACATGGACAAGCGCCTGTGGTCAGGGATGCTGCAGTGCTTATCTTTAATGACAGGCAGGGTGAATGTGGTGGAGTCTGTTCCCCGGGTGCAAACTGGGGTGGCCTATCTCCTCTCCCAGGCCAAAATTCATGGCAGGAGTAGACTGAAACCCTACGAAGCTGCAACCTCCACCCCAGCTACTAGCGGAAAACACTGTAACACTGGCATGGGGAGATGTCAGCAGGCCGTGCTGAAACTGATCAGCTTGGGGGACAGACAGCACAGTGCCTCCGAGGTCAGGGATGCCATCCTGGCTGAGATGGCATTTTTTTTTCCCTGCTACACCTGGGGCCTGGCATTTTTGCGCCTGTGATAATGGCTGGAACCTGGTAGCAGATCTGGAGCTTGCCAGACTCAAACACGGTCCACGCATGGCCCACGTTTTCCAACTTGTTGGTGCCATGTTTCTTTGAAACCTACACCATTGTGCCTGATATACAGGTCAAAGTGGGGCCATTTTCTTAAGTGAGAACTAGCCTCTGCTAGGCAGAAAACATTCAGAGCACACTCCTCTCATCTTCGCACCGTTGGCTGGCGGAGGAAGACGAGGGGGTTGGAGTGGCATCTGATGTCCCTATCCCACACGAGGCTAGAGGGTGCACTTCAGTGCATCCCATTGCTTCACCACAAATGGTGTGAAGGGGAGTGGAAAATGGAGGAAATGGAGAGTGACCCTTACAGTTGGGGCCAGCAAAGGCATGCCAAGTAACACACTGGCACACATGGCTGACTTCATCTTGGGTTGCTTTTCAACACATATTTCACATCATGAAGAACAAATAATACTGGATTTTTACAAGCCTCGAACCCCGGTCTAGGTCTAATGTCTGTTCCTTTCTTATATTAGGGGAGAGGGAAAAAAAATTACTTCAGTGATACGTTTAGCGTACATAGACTGACTATTAATGTGTATCCCACTTAGTGTTGTTAGGGTTACACACCGTCACAACATGGCTAAAGCTTCTATAGCTGTTAATAAAGTCAACATAACTTTACGGTATCCAAAAAGACAGCTGGTACCGACAGAGAGCAAGACAAATGTCACCCAAAGCTGTGAGCTCTGAACACCCACAGTGACTTTGGCGTCATCATCATTATAAGGGAGCGGGTGGTAATAAATAACTTGGCAGTGCCTAAAACCCAAAAAGCTTATACAACTATATTTACATTAAGATACACAAATGACACTTTTCAGTAGCATGTCATGAGACAAGCTGATAAGCTCTTCCTTTGTGCAGTGCTATTTGAAAGTTAAACGCTGCCTTTATTTTAATTCTGGAGAAGGTGCAGACATTAGATTTAGAACATGTTGTCTTCATTGTCCAAATCCTCTATATAGGTAACGTGTTTTTCGGGCCGAGCTGTCTGGGAACGAGCTGGTGCAGCACTGACAACCTGGGTGAATATGGCAAGAGCCTGAGATGTAGGGTGAATGAATCCCCAAATTATTTGTGAAATTCCCAGTGAGACAATTGCACTATCTACCAGTAGCAAAAATTGTAGGTGCACGTAACCCCAATATATTCTTTGAATTACCAGTCATAAACTGGCACTATATAGCAGTAGCAAAAATTGTGGGTGCACATAACCCCAATATAATCTTTGAATTCCCAGTGAGACAATGGCACTGTATAGCAGTAGCAAAAATTGTGGGTGCACGTAACCCCAATATATTCTTTGAATTCCCAGTCAGACAATGGCACTGTATACCAGTAGTAAAAAATTGTGGGTGCACGTAACCCCAATATATTCTTTGAATTCCCAGTGAGAGAATGGCACTGTATAGCAGTAGCAAAAATTGTGGGTGCACGTAACCCCCATATATTCTTTGAATTACCAGTCAGAAACTGGCACTATATGGCAGTAGCAAGAAATGAGGGTATTTGTAACCCCAATATATTCTTTGAATTCCCAGTTAGACAATGGCACTGTATACCAGTAGTAAAAATTGTGGGTGCAAGTAACCCCCATATATTCTTTGAATTCCCAGTGAGACAATGGCACTGTATACCAGTAGTAAAAATTGTGGGTGCACATAACCCCAATATATTCTTTGAATTCCCAGTGAGACAATGGCACTGTATAGCAGTAGCAAAAATTGTGGGTGCACGTAACCCCCATATATTCTTTGAATTCCCAGTCAGACAATGGCACTGTATACCAGTAGTAAAAATTGTGGGTGCACATAACCCCAATATATTCTTTGAATTCCCAGTGAGACAATGGCATGGTATAGCAGTAGCAAAAATTGTGGGTGCACGTAACCCCAATATATTCTTTGAATTCCCAGTCAGACAATGGCACTGTATACCAGTAGTAAAAATTGTGGGTGCACGTAACCCCAATATATTCTTTGAATTCCCAGTGAGACAATGGCACTGTATAGCAGTAGCAAAAATTGTGGGTGCACGTAACCCCCATATATTCTTTGAATTCCCAGTCAGACAATGGCACTATATACCAGTAGCAAAAATTGTGGGTGCACGTAACCCCAATATATTCTTTGAATTACCAGTCATAAACTGGCACTATATAGCAGTAGCAAAAATTGTGGGTGCACATAACCCCAATATAATCTTTGAATTCCCAGTGAGACAATGGCACTGTATAGCAGTAGCAAAAATTGTGGGTGCACGTAACCCCAATATATTCTTTGAATTCCCAGTCAGACAATGGCACTGTATAACAGTAGTAAAAATTGTGGGTGCACGTAACCCCAATATATTCTTTGAATTCCCAGTGAGACAATGGCACTGTATAGCAGTAGCAAAAATTGTGGGTGCACGTAACCCCCATATATTCTTTGAATTCCCAGTCAGACAATGGCACTGTATACCAGTAGTAAAAATTGTGGGTGCACATAACCCCAATATATTCTTTGAATTCCCAGTGAGACAATGGCACTGTATAGCAGTAGCAAAAATTGTGGGTGCACGTAACCCCCATATATTCTTTTAATTCCCAGTCAGACAATGGCACTGTATACCAGTAGTAAAAATTGTGGGTGCACATAACCCCAATATATTCTTTGAATTCCCAGAGAGACAATGGCACTGTATAGCAGTAGCAAAAATTGTGGGTGCACGTAACCCCCATATATTCTTTGAATTCCCAGTCAGACAATGGCACTGTATACCAGTAGTAAAAATTGTGGGTGCACGTAACCCCAATATATTCTTTGAATTCCCAGTGAGACAATGGCACTGTATAGCAGTAGCAAAAATTGTGGGTGCACGTAACCCCCATATATTCTTTGAATTCCCAGTCAGACAATGGCACTGTATACCAGTAGTAAAAATTGTGGGTGCACGTAACCCCAATATATTCTTTGAATTCCCAGTGAGACAATGGCACTGTATAGCAGTAGCAAAAATTGTGGGTGCACGTAACCCCCATATATTCTTTGAATTACCAGTCAGAAACTGGCACTATATGGCAGTAGCAAGAAATGAGGGTATTTGTATCCCCAATATATTCTTTGAATTCCCAGTTAGACAATGGCACTGTATACCAGTAGTAAAAATTGTGGGTGCACGTAACCCCCATATATTCTTTGAATTCCCAGTGAGACAATGGCACTGTATACCAGTAGTAAAAATTGTGGGTGCACATAACCCCAATATATTCTTTGAATTCCCAGTGAGACAATGGCACTGTATAGCAGTAGCAAAAATTGTGGGTGCACGTAACCCCCATATATTCTTTGAATTCCCAGTCAGACAATGGCACTGTATACCAGTAGTAAAAATTGTGGGTGCACATAACCCCAATATATTCTTTGAATTCCCAGTAAGACAATGGCACGGTAAAGCAGTAGCAAAAATTGTGGGTGCACGTAACCTCAATATATTCTTTGAATTCCCAGTCAGACAATGGCACTGTATACCAGTAGTAAAAATTGTGGGTGCACATAACCCCAATATATTCTTTGAATTCCCAGTGAGACAATGGCACTGTATAGCAGTAGCAAAAATTGTGGGTGCACGTAACCCTCATATATTCTTTGAATTCTCAGTCAGACAATGGCACTATATACCAGTAGCAAAAATTGTGGGTGCACGTAACCCCAATATATTCTTTGAATTACCAGTCATAAACTGGCACTATATAGCAGTAGCAAAAATTGTGGGTGCACATAACCCCAATATAATCTTTGAATTCCCAGTGAGACAATGGCACTGTATAGCAGTAGCAAAAATTGTGGGTGCACGTAACCCCAATATATTCTTTGAATTCCCAGTCAGACAATGGCACTGTATACCAGTAGTAAAAATTGTGGGTGCACGTAACCCCAATATATTCTTTGAATTCCCAGTGAGACAATGGCACTGTATAGCAGTAGCAAAAATTGTGGGTGCACGTAACCCCCATATATTCTTTGAATTCCCAGTCAGACAATGGCACTGTATACCAGTAGTAAAAATTGTGGGTGCACATAACCCCAATATATTCTTTGAATTCCCAGTGAGACAATGGCACTGTATAGCAGTAGCAAAAATTGTGGGTGCACGTAACCCCAATATAATCTTTGAATTCCCAGTGAGACAATGGCACTGTATAGCAGTAGCAAAAATTGTGGGTGCACGTAACCCCAATATATTCTTTGAATTCCCAGTCAGACAATGGCACTGTATACCAGTAGTAAAAATTGTGGGTGCACATAACCCCAATATATTCTTTGAATTCCCAGTGAGACAATGGCACTGTATAGCAGTAGCAAAAATTGTGGGTGCACGTAACCCCCATATATTCTTTTAATTCCCAGTCAGACAATGGCACTGTATACCAGTAGTAAAAATTGTGGGTGCACATAACCCCAATATATTCTTTGAATTCCCAGTGAGACAATGGCACTGTATAGCAGTAGCAAAAATTGTGGGTGCACGTAACCCCAATATATTCTTTGAATTCCCAGTCAGACAATGGCACTGTATACCAGTAGTAAAAATTGTGGGTGCACGTAACCCCAATATATTCTTTGAATTCCCAGTGAGACAATGGCACTGTATAGCAGTAGCAAAAATTGTGGGTGCACGTAACCCCCATATATTCTTTGAATTCCCAGTCAGACAATGGCACTGTATACCAGTAGTAAAAATTGTGGGTGCACATAACCCCAATATATTCTTTGAATTCCCAGTCAGACAATGGCACTGTATACCAGTAGTAAAAATTGTGGGTGCACATAACCCCAATATATTCTTTGAATTCCCAGTGAGACAATGGCACGGCATAGCAGTAGCAAAAATTGTGGGTGCACGTAACCCCAATATATTCTTTGAATTCCCAGTCAGACAATGGCACTGTATACCAGTAGTAAAAATTGTGGGTGCACATAACCCCAATATATTCTTTGAATTCCCAGTGAGACAATGGCACTGTATAGCAGTAGCAAAAATTGTGGGTGCACGTAACCCCAATATATTCTTTGAATTCCCAGTCAGACAATGGCACTGTATACCAGTAGTAAAAATTGTGGGTGCACGTAACCCCAATATATTCTTTGAATTCCCAGTGAGACAATGGCACTGTATAGCAGTAGCAAAAATTGTGGGTGCACGTAACCCCCATATATTCTTTGAATTCCCAGTCAGACAATGGCACTGTATACCAGTAGTAAAAATTGTGGGTGCACATAACCCCAATATATTCTTTGAATTCCCAGTGAGACAATGGCACTGTATAGCAGTAGCAAAAATTGTGGGTGCGCGTAACCCCCATATATTCTTTGAATTCCCAGTCAGACAATGGCACTATATACCAGTAGCAAAAATTGTGGGTGCACGTAACCCCAATATATTCTTTGAATTACCAGTCATAAACTGGCACTATATAGCAGTAGCAAAAATTGTGGGTGCACATAACCCCAATATAATCTTTGAATTCCCAGTGAGACAATGGCACTGTATAGCAGTAGCAAAAATTGTGGGTGCACGTAACCCCCATATATTCTTTGAATTCCCAGTGAGACAATGGCACTGTATACCAGTAGTAAAAATTGTGGGTGCACATAACCCCAATATAATCTTTGAATTCCCAGTGAGACAATGGCACTGTATAGCAGTAGCAAAAATTGTGGGTGCACGTAACCCCCATATATTCTTTGAATTCCCAGTGAGACAATGGCACTGTATACCAGTAGTAAAAATTGTGGGTGCACATAACCCCAATATATTCTTTGAATTCCCAGTGAGACAATGGCACTGTATAGCAGTAGCAAAAATTGTGGGTGCACGTAACCCCAATATATTCTTTGAATTCCCAGTCAGACAATGGCACTATATACCAGTAGCAAAAATTGTGGGTGTATATAGCCCCAATTCTATTGCTAGGGGACTTGCAGGGTATTTCTGAGGTGAAGGTGGGGGGGCACACCGTTGGAACGGTGATTTGGGGTGTATATATGGGGTATACGGGAATACACTGTCAGTGTGTTCCATTCAGGATCCTGGGAAAGCTGGGTTGCGGCGATTGAGCCCGTCAGTGCCACGTTACACTGACAAGCTTCTCCCTGGAATTGAAGTTATATGTAAGCCCAATATATTCTTTGAATTCCCAGTGAGACAATGGCACTATATGGTAGTAGCAAAAATAGTGGGTGTATATAGCCCCAATTCTATTGCTAGGGGACTTGCAGGGTATTTCTGGGGTGAAGGTGGGGGGGCACACCGTTGGAACGGGTATCGGGTGTATATATCGGGTATACGGGAATACACTGACAGTGTATTCCATTCAGGATCCTGGGAAAGCTGGGTTGCGGCGATTGAGCCCGTCAGTGCCACGTTACACTGACAAGCTTCTCCCTGGAATTTAGCTCTTACAAGAGCTGTTGTGGTTGTCTTCTCCTTCCTATCCTAGCCTGTCCCTGCCTACCCAGAATCTAAGCCCTAGCTAACTGGACGGAAACCTCCGTCCTCGGTGAATTGCAAGCTCAGAATGACGCGAACCTGGGCGGCGCTGTTCTTTTAAATTAGAGGTCACATGTTTTCGGCAGCCAATGGGTTTTGCCTACTTTTCTCAACGTCACCGGTGTCGTAGTTCCTGTCCCACCTACCCTGCGCTGTTATTGGAGCAAAAAAGGCGCCAGGGAAGGTGGGAGGGGAATCGAGTAATGGCGCACTTTACCACGCGGTGTTCGATTCGATTCGAACATGCCGAACAGCCTAATATCCGATCGAACATGAGTTCGATAGAACACTGTTCGCTCATCTCTAGTAGTAACATAACAGTCTGCCTCTCCTGGTGATGTATTGGCTGTGGACCTGCAACCAGTATGTCGCATCCTCAGTGCTAATGACGAGACACAGTTCCATGTTTCTGTGACAGCTCACAAGTTCCTGGTCCTCCTTCTTGTCCTCCTCCTCCTCCTCCAACACCAACACCATCACTATTAAAAACCAATTAAAATAGCGCCATTAAGGCTCACCCCAAGGGCCTTACAAATATTTTTTTAGGGGTTCACCCCAAGGGCCTTACAAATAATTTTTTGGGCTCACCCCAAGGGCCTTACAAATATTTTTTTAGGGCTCACCCCAAGGGCCTGAAAAATATTTTTTTTACTGCTCACCCCAAGAGGCTCAACTCAATTTAAGGGCCTAATACTCGGCTAGTACAAGGCTCAACTCACTTTGCGGACCTAATACTCTGCTGGTGCAAGGCTCAACTGACTTCAAGGGCCTAATACTCTTCTGGTTAAAGGCTCAATTAACCCCAAGGGCCTGAAGCTAAGTTTGGGAGGGTTCACCCCAAGGGCCTGAAAAGTAAATTTATGTATGGCTCAGCTGAAGGGCCTCTAACTTAATTTGGAAGGGCTCACGTGAAGGGCCAGAAAAGTAATTTTTGGAGGTCTCACCACATCACACACACATAAACAATGACAGTTAAGGGTGTGGACTGTTGGATTTTTCATTGCCTATGCCATTTGTGGTTATCATGGGAAACGTGATTTAAAGGGGTGCATGCTAATGTTTCTTTAGCTTAAAATTTGTGTTTCTGTCCACACTAATGGAGAGGAAAGAAGGTTTCCAAGTATTTTTCCACTTTCCATATTGAGTTTGGAGTGTCTAGTTGATAGGCTGTGATAGTGGGGTAATCCTGGGACTTGGGCGTGTTAGATGCCCCCAGGCATGCTTCCCCTGCTGTCTCAGTTGCATTCCAGAGGTGTTGGCATCATTTCCTGGGGTGTCATTGTGGACTTGGTGATTCTCCTTCGTGGAATTGTGGTTTCCCTGAAACGAGCATTTTTTCCCCATAGACTATAATGGGATTTGCTATTCAGTTGAATAGTCGAATATTGAGGGTCTACTCGAAACAAATATCAAATATCGAATATTTCACTACTCATCTCTATGGGAAACCATACTAAAAATGTGCTTCTAAAAATGTGTTTTTCTAAAAAAATGTGAATATAGTAATATTATTAGTATATACTAATATTAATAAAATCCTTTTTAAAATAAGCTTTTTTCTTCTACATACTCTAGATTGAGCAAAATATTACATATGTCAAACTGTTGACATATGCTAAAAGATAACTATTTTCAAATGTAGGTAATAGACATTTATGCGTCTTTACTTATGAGAAATATGGACACATTAAGCCCTAAAAACTTCAGACATATTCTAAAATAAATGAAATATGAATTTTGTGAAGCATAAAAATGAATTAAATAGAAAGATGGTGTCTTGATGTTAGTAGGTAGAAATAGCTGCACAATGGAGATGTTGTTTGTCTCGCACCTGGTAAGTCTCCTACTGTGTCTAGTATGAAGGGAAATTATTCCTAGTGCTACTATCTGCAAAAGATTTCTTATTTCATCTTCAGCAAGAACAAACTTATTACTCCCTGCCTAAGAAAATATTTGAAAACCTTCTCCAAAATATAAACTGGTTTCAGTTTTTGGAAATTGTCAAATAACAGACAACTTGCTTGGAGAGCAGTACATATAACAAAAACTACAAGCCTTATCCAGCCTGGTGAGCATATGTTCAATATTTTGCAGCATTAGAAGTAATTTTAAAGAATATCTATCTTTGGAAGTTTTCTTTCATAAATTATTAGCATATGCAAAAATGATAAACGTTGCAAATGTAACGGACATCGAGATGTGAATCCACTGTGCCAACTAACTGGATTGGGTTTAGGCCAATTGCAAGAAGCCTCACCAGCTTTACCTATTTGCTTTTGGGAAACAATCAGGTCATTACCTCTCTAGTGAGCGGTCCCTATGTCGTTGGCAGTTGACCAAAGGTCAGAGTGACACTCCTGTGATCACCAGCAGGTATGGGGATAGCAAAGTCTAAAACAAACCTAAAGCTCAGGATGGGCAGCACTGAGGACAATATGAAAGGGTCAGAATAAATAGCAAAGCCAGTAAATAGACCTAAGTCAATAAACAAGAATTAAGCAGAAAAGCAAACACAATACTCTCCAAGGAACTAACTAGCTGAGATCCTATAATGCTATAGCTATGTACTAAGGCTTGAACAGATATAAATAGACCAAATTTTCCATGGATTGGCTGGAAAAGCACAAAGGTCCACATTAGGTCTTTAACCCCTTCCCGCCGATGGCACTTTTTGACTTCCTGACCAAGCTCGATTTTTCAAAACTGACATGTGTCACTTTATGTGGCAATAACTTTGGAACGCTTTAACTTACCAAAGTGATTTTAAGATTGTTTTTTCGTAACACATTGTACTTCATGTTAGTGGTAAATTTTGGTTGATATGTTTTGTGTTTAATTATAAAAAAATTGGAAATTTGGTGGAAATTTTGAAAAATATGCATTTTATAAAGTTTGAAATGATGTACATTACATACAGATAGTTAGACCGCCAAAATTATATCATAAATCTCATGTCCCAGATCTCTGCTTTATGTCGGCATCAAACTTTAGTCACCCTTTTAATTTTTACGTACATTATAGGATTTACAAGTGAAACAACAATATTCAAAATTTTCAAGAAATTTCCAAAACCCATTTTTTAAAGGGCCTAATCCAGTTATGAAGGCGTTTTGAAAGACCCTTGTATTAAAGCCCCCCATAAATCACCCCATTTTCAAAACTGCACCCCTTAAATAAGCCAAAACAACATATACCTAGTAATTTAACCCTATAAGTGCTTAACAGGAATTAATACAAAATGGAGGTGAAATTTTCAAATTTGAATTTATTTTACTAATATTTTCGTTTAGCCCTAGAATTTGCACATTCATGAGGGGTTAAAGGAGAAAACGCATCCCACAACTTGTTAGGCAAGTTCTCCCGACTACCATAGTACCCCACTTGTGGGTGTAAACTAATATATGGACACACAGCGAGACGCAGAAGGGAAGGCGCGCCAAAGAGCTTATAGAGGGCAGATCTGGCTGTGATCAGTTTCAGGAGCCATGTCGCATTTACAAAGCCCTTGAGGAGTCAAAACAGTGGAAACCTCTAGAAAGTGACCCCATTTTGAAAACCGCACCCCTCAAAGAATTTATCAAGTGATGTAGTGAGCATTAGTAACCCCGAAGTGAATGTGTAAGCTGTGCGGAGTAAATTGGGCACACCAAATCCCATTCTATTTTCCCACTAGCTCCTATGACACGGACGGGGAAGAGGGGCATTCTGGGGGATAAGCGCTGCTGTATTATCTCTCATAAGCTCTAAATATGGGGTGCCCCCTGAAAACGCTTCCACCGCTTACACTTTTCCTTCTAGTCGCAGCCACTTATGTCCTAATGATTTGGCGACTTTTGGGGTTTTTGTCTTCACATTGTACAAGGTAGATTTTTATTTTTATTTTCTGGCAATGTGGCCATATGAGGGCTTGGTATTTGCGGTATTAGATGTACTTTTCAATGCCACCATTTTGGGGCCTGTAACTTATTGACTACATTTTATTAACTCTTTCTGGGTGGGATGTAAAAGGAAACATCAATTCTGGCATTGCTTTTTAGTAGAGATGAGCGAACACTAAAATGTTCGAGGTTCGAAATTCGATTCGAACAGCCGCTCAATGTTCGTGTGTTCGAACGGGTTTCGAACCCCATTATAGTCTATGGGGAACAGATACTCGTTAAGGGGGAAACCCAAATCCGTGTCTGGAGGGTCACCAAGTCCACTATGACACCCCAGGAAATGATGCCAACACCTCTGGAATGACACTGGGACAGCAGGGGAAGCATGTCTGGGGGCATCTAACACACCAAAGACCCTCTATTACCCCAACATCACAGCCTAACAACTACACACTTTACACACTCAATACCACCTCTCTGACAGTAGGAAAACACCTTGAAACATGTGTATTTGGCACTTGCAGTGAGGAGAGCTTGTCACCAGCAGTGAATTTGGCCCTTGTAGTAAGTTGAGGTTGGCACCAACATTTGTTTTGAAAATCAGGGTGGATTGAGCCTCTAACCAGCAGAGTTTGGGCAAATTCATGGTGGAGGGAGCCTCTAAAAACCCCAGTTTGGACCAATTCATGGTGGAGGGAGACTCTAAAAACCCCAGTTTGGACCAATTCATGGTGGAGGGAGACTCTAAAAACCCCAGTTTGGACCAATTCATGGTGGAGGGAGCCTCTAAAAACCCCAGTTTGGACCAATTCATGGTGGAGGGAGCCTCTAACCAGCCCAGTTTGGACCAATTAATGGTGGAGGGAGCCTCTAAACAGCCAAGTTTGGGCAAATTCATGGTGGAGGGAGCCTCTAACCAGCCCAGTTTGGACCAATTCATGGTGGAGGGAGCCTCTAAACAGCCCAGTTTGGGCAAATTCATGGTGGAGGGAGCCTCTAACCAGCCCAGTTTGGACCAATTAATGGTGGAGGGAGCCTCTAACCAGCCCAGTTTGGACCAATTAATGGTGGAGGGAGCCTCTAACCACCCCAGTTTGGGCAAATTCATGGTGGAGGGAGCCTCTAACCAGCCCAGTTTGGACCAATTAATGGTGGAGGGAGCCTCTAAACAGCCCAGTTTGGGCAAATTCATGGTGGAGGGAGCCTCTAAACAGCCAAGTTTGGACCAATTAATGGTGGAGGGAGCCTCTAAACAGCCCAGTTTGGGCAAATTCATGGTGGAGGGAGCCTCTAAAAAACCCAGTTTGGACCAATTCATGGTGGAGGGAGCCTCTAATTAGCCCAGTTTGGACCAATTAATTGTGGAGGGAGCCTCTAACCAGCCCAGTTTGGACCAATTAATGGTGGAGGGAGCCTCTAAAAAACCCAGTTTGGACCAATTCATGGTGGAGGGAGCCTCTAATTAGCCCAGTTTGGACCAATTAATTGTGGAGGGAGCCTCTAACCAGCCCAGTTTGGACCAATTAATGGTGGAGGGAGCCTCTAACCACCCCAGTTTGGACCAATTCATGGTGGAGGGAGCCTCTAACCACCCCAGTTTGGACCAATTCATGGTGGAGGGAGCCTCTAAACAGCCCAGTTTGGGCAAATTCATGGTGGAGGGAGCCTCTAACCAGCCCAGTTTGGACCAATTAATGGTGGAGGGAGCCTCTAAACAGCCCAGTTTGGGCAAATTCATGGTGGAGGGAGCCTCTAACCAGCCCAGTTTGGACCAATTAATGGTGGAGGGAGCCTCTAAACAGCCAAGTTTTGGGAAATTCATGGTGGAGGGAGCCTCTAACCAGCCCAGTTTGGACCAATTAATGGTGGAGGGAGCCTCTAACCACCCCAGTTTGGGCAAATTCATGGTGGAGGGAGCCTCTAACCAGCCCAGTTTGGACCAATTAATGGTGGAGGGAGCCTCTAAACAGCCCAGTTTGGGCAAATTCATGGTGGAGGGAGCCTCTAAACAGCCAAGTTTTGGGAAATTCATGGTGGAGGGAGCCTCTAACCAGCCCAGTTTGGACCAATTCATGGTGGAGGGAGCCTCTAAACAGCCCAGTTTGGGCAAATTCATGGTGGAGGGAGCCTCTAAAAAACCCAGTTTGGACCAATTCATGGTGGAGGGAGCCTCTAATTAGCCCAGTTTGGACCAATTAATTGTGGAGGGAGCCTCTAACCAGCCCAGTTTGGACCAATTAATGGTGGAGGGAGCCTCTAACCACCCCAGTTTGGGCAAATTCATGGTGGAGGGAGCCTCTAACCAGCCCAGTTTGGACCAATTAATGGTGGAGGGAGCCTCTAACCAGCCCAGTTTGGACCAATTAATGGTGGAGGGAGCCTCTAACCACCCCAGTTTGGACCAATTCATGGTGGAGGGAGCCTCTAACCAGCCCAGTTTGGACCAATTCATGGTGGAGGGAGCCTCTAAACAGCCCAGTTTGGGCAAATTCATGGTGGAGGGAGCCTCTAAAAAACCCAGTTTGGACCAATTCATGGTGGAGGGAGCCTCTAATTAGCCCAGTTTGGACCAATTAATTGTGGAGGGAGCCTCTAACCAGCCCAGTTTGGACCAATTAATGGTGGAGGGAGCCTCTAAAAAACCCAGTTTGGACCAATTCATGGTGGAGGGAGCCTCTAAACAGCCCAGTTTGGGCAAATTCATGGTGGAGGGAGCCTCTAACCAGCCCAGTTTGGACCAATTAATGGTGGAGGGAGCCTCTAAACAGCCAAGTTTTGGGAAATTCATGGTGGAGGGAGCCTCTAACCAGCCCAGTTTGGACCAATTAATGGTGGAGGGAGCCTCTAACCAGCCCAGTTTGGACCAATTAATGGTGGAGGGAGCCTCTAACCAGCCCAGTTTGGACCAATTAATGGTGGAGGGAGCCTCTAAACAGCCAAGTTTTGGGAAATTCATGGTGGAGGGAGCCTCTAACCAGCCCAGTTTGGACCAATTAATGGTGGAGGGAGCCTCTAAACAGCCCAGTTTGGGCAAATTCATGGTGGAGGGAGCCTCTAAAAAACCCAGTTTGGACCAATTCATGGTGGAGGGAGCCTCTAATTAGCCCAGTTTGGACCAATTAATTGTGGAGGGAGCCTCTAACCAGCCCAGTTTGGACCAATTAATGGTGGAGGGAGCCTCTAACCACCCCAGTTTGGGCAAATTCATGGTGGAGGGAGCCTCTAACCAGCCCAGTTTGGACCAATTAATGGTGGAGGGAGCCTCTAACCACCCCAGTTTGGACCAATTCATGGTGGAGGGAGCCTCTAACCACCCCAGTTTGGACCAATTCATGGTAGAGGGAGCCTCTAAACAGCCCAGTTTGGGCAAATTCATGGTGGAGGGAGCCTCTAACCAGCCCAGTTTGGACCAATTAATGGTGGAGGGAGCCTCTAAACAGCCCAGTTTGGGCAAATTCATGGTGGAGGGAGCCTCTAAAAACCCCAGTTTGGACCAATTCATGGTGGAGGGAGCCTCTAACCAGCCCAGTTTGGACCAATTAATGGTGGAGGGAGCCTCTAAACAGCCAAGTTTTGGGAAATTCATGGTGGAGGGAGCCTCTAACCAGCCCAGTTTGGACCAATTCATGGTGGAGGGAGCCTCTAAACAGCCCAGTTTGGGCAAATTCATGGTGGAGGGAGCCTCTAACCAGCCCAGTTTGGACCAATTAATGGTGGAGGGAGCCTCTAACCAGCCCAGTTTGGACCAATTAATGGTGGAGGGAGCCTCTAACCACCCCAGTTTGGGCAAATTCATGGTGGAGGGAGCCTCTAACCAGCCCAGTTTGGACCAATTAATGGTGGAGGGAGCCTCTAAACAGCCCAGTTTGGGCAAATTCATGGTGGAGGGAGCCTCTAAACAGCCAAGTTTGGACCAATTAATGGTGGAGGGAGCCTCTAAACAGCCCAGTTTGGGCAAATTCATGGTGGAGGGAGCCTCTAACCAGCCCAGTTTGGACCAATTAATGGTGGAGGGAGCCTCTAACCACCCCAGTTTGGACCAATTCATGGTGGAGGGAGCCTCTAACCACCCCAGTTTGGACCAATTCATGGTGGAGGGAGCCTCTAAACAGCCCAGTTTGGGCAAATTCATGGTGGAGGGAGCCTCTAACCAGCCCAGTTTGGACCAATTAATGGTGGAGGGAGCCTCTAAACAGCCCAGTTTGGGCAAATTCATGGTGGAGGGAGCCTCTAACCAGCCCAGTTTGGACCAATTAATGGTGGAGGGAGCCTCTAAACAGCCAAGTTTTGGGAAATTCATGGTGGAGGGAGCCTCTAACCAGCCCAGTTTGGACCAATTAATGGTGGAGGGAGCCTCTAACCACCCCAGTTTGGGCAAATTCATGGTGGAGGGAGCCTCTAACCAGCCCAGTTTGGACCAATTAATGGTGGAGGGAGCCTCTAAACAGCCCAGTTTGGGCAAATTCATGGTGGAGGGAGCCTCTAAACAGCCAAGTTTTGGGAAATTCATGGTGGAGGGAGCCTCTAACCAGCCCAGTTTGGACCAATTCATGGTGGAGGGAGCCTCTAAACAGCCCAGTTTGGGCAAATTCATGGTGGAGGGAGCCTCTAAAAAACCCAGTTTGGACCAATTCATGGTGGAGGGAGCCTCTAAACAGCCCAGTTTGGGCAAATTCATGGTGGAGGGAGCCTCTAACCAGCAGAGTTGGGGGAAATCAGGGTGGAGGGAGCCTAGTATTAGCAGAATTGTGCAACGCTTATGGTGGATGAGTATGAGGATGCGGAGGAATTGGAGAGGTTGAGTACAGACATGGAGTTTCATGTTGGGGTGCTTTACACAGGTGGGCACAAAAATGACGGCTCTACCCAGTGGTGGTTCATTTTTATCAAAGTGAGCCGGTCGGCACTCTCAGCTGACAGACGGGTGCGCTTGTCAGTGATGATGCCACCGGCTGCACTGAACACCCTCTCAGATAGGACGCTGGCGGCAGGACAGGACAGCACCTCCAAGGCATATAGGGCAAGTTCAAGCCACAGGTCCAACTTCGACACCCAATACGTGTAGGGCGCAGAGGGGTCGGAGAGGACAGGGCTGTGGTCGGAAAGGTATTCCCGCAACATGCGCCTATACTTCTCACGCCTGGTGACACTAGGACCCTCCGTGGCGGCACTTTGGCGAGGGGGTGCCATCAAGGTGTCCCAGACCTTAGACAGTGTGCCCCTCGTTTGTGTGGACCGGTGAGAACTTGGTTGCCTACTGGAGGAACTGCCCTCCCTGCCGCCAACGTCACATGCTGGAAACATCTCCATCATATTCTGCACCAATTGCCTGTGGCAAGCATTGATGCGATTGGCCCTCCCCTCTACCGGAATAAAAGACGAGATGTTGTTTTTATACCGGGGGTCAAGGATAGCAAAGATCCAGTACTGGTTGTCCTCCATGATTTTGACAATACGCTTGTCGGTTGTAAAGCACCCCAACATGAACTCAGCCATGTCTGCCACAGTGTTAGTTGGCATGACTCCTCTGGCCCCACCGGAAAGTTCAATCTCCATTTCCTCCTCATCCTCCATGTCTACCCATCCGCGCTGCAACAATGGGACGATTCGAAGTTGCCCGGAAGCCTCCTGTATCACCATCACATCATCGGACAACTCTTCTTCCTCCTCCTCCTCCTCCTCCTCCTCCATTAAACGCAGTGAAGCGGACAGATGTGTGGACCTACTCTCCAGCTGTGACGGATCGGATGCTATCCCTAACTCCTCTGTGTGATCTGAGTTATCCCTGATGTCAATCAGGGATTCTCTCAGAACACACAAGAGCGGGATTGTAAGGCTCACCATCGCATCCTCAGAGCTCACCCTCCTTGTGGACTCCTCAAAGACCCGTAGGATGTCACAAAGGTCTCTCATCCATGGCCACTCATGGATGTGAAACTGAGGCAGCTGACTTTGTGGCACCCTAGGGTTTTGTAGCTGGTATTCCATCAAAGGTCTCTGCTGCTCAACCACTCTATTCAACATCTGAAACGTTGAGTTCCAGCGTGTGGGGACGTCGCACAAAAGCCGGTGTTGTGGCACATGCAGGCGTTGCTGGAGAGATTTTAAGCTAGCAGCGGCTACTGTCGACTTGCGAAAGTGGGCGCACATGCGCCGCACTTTCACCAGTAGCTCTGGAACATTGGGGTAGCTCTTTAGGAAACGTTGCACCACTAGGTTGAAGACGTGGGCCAGGCATGGAACATGTTGGAGTCCGGCAAGCTCCAGAGCTGCTACCAGGTTCCGGCCGTTATCACAAACGACCATGCCTGGGCCCAGGTGCAGCGGCTCAAACCATATTGCCGTCTCATCGAGGAGGGCATCCCTCACCTCGGAGGCAGTGTGCTGTCTGTCCCCCAAGCTGATCAGCTTCAGCACAGCCTGCTGACGTCTACCAACGCCAGTGCTGCAACGTTTCCAACTCGTAGCTGGGGTCAATCTAACAGCGGAGGAGGAGGCGGTGGCGGAGGAGGAGGCGGTGGCGGAGGAGGAGGCGGTAGAGGAGGAGGAGGAGGAGGGGGGTGTTCTTCTCGTGTCCCTGCCAGGAATGTTAGGCGGGGAGACGAGGTACACCGGGCCAGTTTGGGAAGCAGTCCCAGCCTCAACTACATTCACCCAGTGTGCCGTCAGTGAAATGTAGCGTCCCTGTCCGCATGCACTTGTCCACGCGTCGGTGGTCAAGTGGACCTTTGTGCAAAGCGCGGAACTAAGGGCCCGCCTGATGTTGAGTGACACGTGCTGGTGCAAGGCGGGGACGGCACACCGGGAGAAGTAGTGACGGCTAGGGACGGCATAGCGAGGTGCCGCAGTTGCCATCAGGTCCAGGAAGGCGGGAGTTTCAACAAGCCGGAACGCCAACATCTCCTGGGCCAGCAGTTTAGCGATGTTGGCGTTCAAGGCTTGCGCGTGTGGGTGGTTAGCAGTGTATTTCTGCCGCCGCTCCAATGTCTGAGAGATGGTGGGTTGTTGTAAAGAAACGCCTGATGGTGCCTTTGATGGTGCAGGAGAAGGAGATAAGACAGGACCAGGGGAGGATGAGGTAGAAGTCAACAAAGTGGCGGAGGCAGATGAAGTGGTGTCCTGGCTCGTCCTCTGGAGTGCATCGCCAGCACAGTCAGCAGTGGCAGTGGCAGAGGCAGAGGCAGAGGCAGTGGCAGTGGCGTGAACGGCAGTCGGCCTTTGTCCTGCCGTTGCTGCCTGCCACTGATTCCAGTGCTTGGATTCCAAATGACGGCGCATTGAAGTGGTGGACAGGTTGCTCTTCTCAGAGCCCCTAATCAATTTCGAGAGGCAAATTGTGCAGACAACACTATATCTGTCCTCGGCGCATTCCTTGAAAAAACTCCACACCTTCGAGAAACGTGCCCTCGAGGTGGGAGTTTTTCGGGGCTGGGTACGAACTGGAACATCTTGGGAGATTCCGGGTGTGGCCTGGCTTCGCCTAAGCTGCTGACCTCTGCCTCTGCCTCTAGCTACCCTTTTTGGTGCTGCACCTGCCTCAACATCCACACTACTTTCCCCGCTTGACATCCCCCCTGTCCAGGTCGGGTCAGTGTCCTCATCATCCACCACTTCCTCTTCCAACTCCTGTCTCATCTCCTCCTCCCGCACAATGCGCCGGTCAACTGGATGCCCTGACGGCAACTGCGTCACATCATCGTCGATGAGGGTGGGTTGCTGGTCATCCACCACCAAATCGAACGGAGATGGAGGAGACTCTAGTGTTTGAGCATCTGGATACAGATGCTCCTCTGTTAGGTTCGTGGAATCGTGACGTGGAGAGGCAGGTTGAGGGACAATGAAAGGAGCGGAGAACAGCTCTGGGGAGCAGGGACAGTTTGGGTTATTGTTCTGTAAAGCTTCGGAATTTTGGGAGGAAGGAAGACAAGACTGTTGGGTAATAGGAGGAGAGGAGGCAGAGTCTGACTGGCTGCTGGACAATGTGCTGTAAGCGTTCTCTGACAGCCATTGCAAGACCTGTTCCTGGTTCTCGGGCCTACTAAGGTTTGTACCCTGCAGTTTAGTTAATGTGGCAAGCAACCCTGGCACTGTGGAGTGGCGCAATGCTTGCTGCCCCACAGGAGTAGGCACGGGACGCCCTGTGGCTTCACTGCTACCTTGCTCCCCAGAACCATTCCCCCGACCTCGCCCACGGCCTCGTCCACGTCCCTTTCTGGGAGCCTTGCGCATTTTGAATTCCTAGTTAGAAATTGGCACTGTATACCAGTAGTAAAAATTGTGGGTGCACGTAACCCCAATATATTCTTTGAATTCCCAGTCAGACACTGGCACTATATGGCAGTAGCAAGAAATGAGGGTATTTGTATTCCCAATATACTCTTTGAATTCCCAGTCAGACAATGGCACTGTATACCAGTAGTAAAAATTGTGGGTGCACGTAACCCCAATATATTCTTTGAATTCCCAGTCAGAAACTGGCACTATATGGCAGTAGCAAGAAATGAGGGTATTTGTATTCCCAATATACTCTTTGAATTCCCAGTCAGACAATGGCACTGTATACCAGTAGTAAAAATTGTGGGTGCACGTAACCCCAATATATTCTTTGAATTCCCAGTCAGACACTGGCACTATATGGCAGTAGCAAGAAATGAGGGTATTTGTATTCCCAATATACTCTTTGAATTCCCAGTCAGACAATGGCACTGTATACCAGTAGTAAAAATTGTGGGTGCACGTAACCCCAATATATTCTTTGAATTACCAGTCAGAAACTGGCACTATATGGCAGTAGCAAGAAATGAGGGTATTTATAACCCCAATATATTCTTTGAATTCCCAGTCAGACAATGGCACTGTATACCAGTAGTAAAAATTGTGGGTGCACGTAACCCCAATATATTCTTTGAATTCCCAGTCAGAAACTGGCACTATATGGCAGTAGCAAGAAATGAGGGTATTTATAACCCCAATATATTCTTTGAATTCCCAGTCAGACAATGGCACTGTATACCAGTAGTAAAAATTGTGGGTGCACGTAACCCCAATATATTCTTTGAATTCCCAGTCAAAAACTGGCACTATATGGCAGTAGCAAGAAATGAGGGTATTTGTATTCCCAATATACTCTTTGAATTCCCAGTCAGACAATGGCACTGTATACCAGTAGTAAAAATTGTGGGTGCACGTAACCCCAATATATTCTTTGAATTCCCAGTCAGAAACTGGCACTATATGGCAGTAGCAAGAAATGAGGGTATTTGTATTCCCAATATACTCTTTGAATTCCCAGTCAGACAATGGCACTGTATACCAGTAGTAAAAATTGTGGGTGCACGTAACCCCAATATATTCTTTGAATTCCCAGTCAGAAACTGGCACTATATGGCAGTAGCAAGAAATGAGGGTATTTATAACCCCAATATATTCTTTGAATTCCCAGTCAGACAATGGCACTGTATACCAGTAGTAAAAATTGTGGGTGCACGTAACCCCAATATATTCTTTGAATTCCCAGTCAGAAACTGGCACTATATGGCAGTAGCAAGAAATGAGGGTATTTGTATTCCCAATATACTCTTTGAATTCCCAGTCAGACAATGGCACTGTATACCAGTAGTAAAAATTGTGGGTGCACGTAACCCCAATATATTCTTTGAATTCCCAGTCAGAAACTGGCACTATATGGCAGTAGCAAGAAATGAGGGTATTTGTATTCCCAATATACTCTTTGAATTCCCAGTCAGACAATGGCACTGTATACCAGTAGTAAAAATTGTGGGTGCACGTAACCCCAATATATTCTTTGAATTCCCAGTCAGACACTGGCACTATATGGCAGTAGCAAGAAATGAGGGTATTTGTATTCCCAATATACTCTTTGAATTCCCAGTCAGACAATGGCACTGTATACCAGTAGTAAAAATTGTGGGTGCACGTAACCCCAATATATTCTTTGAATTACCAGTCAGAAACTGGCACTATATGGCAGTAGCAAGAAATGAGGGTATTTATAACCCCAATATATTCTTTGAATTCCCAGTCAGACAATGGCACTGTATACCAGTAGTAAAAATTGTGGGTGCACGTAACCCCAATATATTCTTTGAATTCCCAGTCAGAAACTGGCACTATATGGCAGTAGCAAGAAATGAGGGTATTTATAACCCCAATATATTCTTTGAATTCCCAGTCAGACAATGGCACTGTATACCAGTAGTAAAAATTGTGGGTGCACGTAACCCCAATATATTCTTTGAATTCCCAGTCAGAAACTGGCACTATATGGCAGTAGCAAGAAATGAGGGTATTTGTATTCCCAATATACTCTTTGAATTCCCAGTCAGACAATGGCACTGTATACCAGTAGTAAAAATTGTGGGTGCACGTAACCCCAATATATTCTTTGAATTCCCAGTCAGACACTGGCACTATATGGCAGTAGCAAGAAATGAGGGTATTTGTATTCCCAATATACTCTTTGAATTCCCAGTCAGACAATGGCACTGTATACCAGTAGTAAAAATTGTGGGTGCACGTAACCCCAATATATTCTTTGAATTCCCAGTCAGACACTGGCACTATATGGCAGTAGCAAGAAATGAGGGTATTTGTATTCCCAATATATTCTTTGAATTCCCAGTCAGACAATGGCACTGTATACCAGTAGTAAAAATTGTGGGTGCACGTAACCCCAATATATTCTTTGAATTACCAGTCAGAAACTGGCACTATATGGCAGTAGCAAGAAATGAGGGTATTTGTATTCCCAATATATTCTTTGAATTCCCAGTCAGACAATGGCACTGTATACCAGTAGTAAAAATTGTGGGTGTATATAGCCCCAATTCTATTGCTAGGGGACTTGCAGGGTATTTCTGGGGTGAAGGTGGGGGGGCACACCGTTGGAACGGGTATCGGGGTATATATCGGGTATATGGGAATACACTGACAGTGTATTCCATTCAGGATCCTGGGAAAGCTGGGTTGCGGCGATTGAGCCCGTCAGTGCCACGTTACACTGACAAGCTTCTCCCTGGAATTTAGCTCTTACAAGAGCTGTTGGTTGTCTTCTCCTTCCTATCCTAGCCTGTCCCTGCCTACCCAGAATCTAAGCCCTAGCTAGCTGGACGGAAACCTCCGTCCTCGGTGAATTGCAAGCTCAGAATGACGCGAAGCTGGGCGTCGCTGTTCTTTTAAATTAGAGGTCACATGTTTTCGGCAGCCAATGGGTTTTGCCTACTTTTTTCAACGTCACCGGTGTCGTAGTTCCTGTCCCACCTACCCAGCGCTGTTATTGGAGCAAAAAAGGCGCCAGGGAAGGTGGGAGGGGAATCGAGTAATGGCGCACTTTACCACGCGGTGTTCGATTCGATTCGAACATGCCGAACAGCCTAATATCCGATCGAACATGAGTTCGATAGAACACTGTTCGCTCATCTCTACTTTTTAGCATTTTTTTTTCCCCGTGCAGCGTACAGCATAAGTAACATGTTAACTTTATTCTGCGGGTCAGTACGGTTACGGCGATACCTCATTTATATGATTTTTTAATGCGTTGCTATTTGTGCAGAATAGAATTCAATTCAGGGAAAAAAATCTATTGTTTTTGCATCGCCATCTTCTGAAAGGCATAACGTTTTTATTTTTCGTTAGACAGAGCTGGTTGAGGGCTTATTTTTTGCGGGAACACCTCTTCTTTTTATTGGTACCATTTTGGTTTTCATCTGACCATTTGATTACTTTTTATTGAGCATTTTGTAAGGGAAAGGTGGTGAATAATCATTATTTTGTGCGGTTTTCTACGTTTTTTTTTTACGACATTCGCCGTTCGGGTTAAATAATGTTTTAATTTTATTGTTCAGGTTATTATGGACGCGGCGATACCAAATATGTAATGTTTTTTTTCTATTTTTCTTTATTTTACATAATAAAACATTTTATATGGGGAAAAAGGGATTTTGGGGGCTTTATTTATTTATAATTTATTTTAAACTTATTTAAACTTTTTTATTTTGACTTTTTTTTTCACTTTTTTTTTCTGTCCCCATGGGGGATTGAAACAGTGATCGGCTGATCACTGCTTCAATAGAGATACGCTGCAATACACGTGTTACACATGTATTGCAGAGTATAGGAAGCTGTCAGCCTGTGTAGACGCACAGGCTGACAGCTTCATTTACGGCAGGATCGGCCAGGCGCGAGGACGGGGCAAGTGAAGGGGCAGACCCGGGGTCACTAATCAGACCCCGGGCTGCCCCCTATGAACACCGGCACCCCCCGAAACCGGCGCGGGGGGTGCCGATCGGCACCATATGACATTGTAACCCCGGAGGTGCCGGTGGTCATGTTGATCACCGGCATCTCAGGGGTTAACACCCTCGATCGGACCCAGTTCCGACCGCGGGTGTTACGGGGCATTGTCAGCCGTGTATTACGGCTGACACCCGCTGTGCATGGTGCGCACACAGTTTCTGTGTGCGCACCATGCATTCGCAGTAATAGTACGGCGGTTTGCGGGAAGCCCTTCCCTGCAGCGCCATACTATTACGGCGAATGTCGGGAAGGGGTTAAGGAGCAGGGAGGGAGGGCATGTCCACCCTAAGGCTAATGCCCCATGGGATCTCCCACAGCAATAAAGTGCTGCGGGAAAAACCTTGGCGGCAACGCATTGTGGTTCTTCCCGCAGCTGTTTAAACAGAAAGTTTGCAGAGTTTTCTTCCTTCTGTTACATTTATACCTGTGGGGAAACGGTTTGGGAAATCGTGGCGTGTCTGCATAGTGGTTTTTACCATAAAGTGGCCATAGGATTCGCTAGAATCCCATCCACTTTGCACTTAATGTAAAATGCTATTGCGTTTCTGACTCGTCAAATAGGAGATCTTCCAGTAAGGGTTAGTGCACACAGAGTTTTTTGGTGCTGATTTTAGGAGGCTTTTTTTGAAGGCTGATTTTGAGGCGGATTCAGCGTCAAAATTGGCGCCAAAAAACTCTGTATGCACTGACACTTAGATTTCACTCCTGAGGAAGATTTCTCTCTCCATACTCCACTTCATAATACTTGATGTATTTCTTAGACAAAGGATTACTTCACAAAGTCACATAAACCAGCTGATCTTTTCGATTGCCACTGTGTCCACCCTCTTCCATCAATAGGGTCACCTAGTAACACTCGGCACTAACATGTTATTGCTATAATTGGCCACACTCTCTGTTCCCCACTTCTCATTTTGGGAATTAGCTATTTTCCCTAGATAATTGTTTTTATACCAAAAAATAGCCTTAAAGTCTGCTCTTAAAGGGGTTGAAACTTGATTTAATATCACATTTGTATACAAAACTGAAAATTTCTATACAAGAATCATTTTAAAAATGTTCCTTTGTCTTGATATTTTCTTGATACTTTTTGTGGCCAGTGCTAGGGCTCACACATGTCCAGTAGATAAGACTGAGTGGATCCCTTTGTCCCTCTCGCGCAGACCAGTCATTTTAAAATTCAGTACAATATATGAAGCTTTCCACTAGACAGCACTGGACCTATTGGGACAAAATTAATTAAGATTGGCGTATTATACTCCAGTCTCAGTTAATGGTCTGACTGATGAAGGGATCCAGAGATTTATAAAGAGGTTGCAGCTTCGTCATAGATCAATTTGCTGTCTCTGCACCAGAATGGAGATTTACACCAGTTAGGAAGGAATGAATTTGCCCCATTATGTTAGACGTTCCGAGAGCGATAAATGTTCTGGTTTGTGTGAACTGTAATACAGTAATAATTGCATAGTAAAACATTTTATGTAATTCTTTATAATTCAAGATAATGGGTAACTTGTCAGATTCATTAATTTATTGCCTTAGATCAAGTAATATAAAGAATGCCTTATTAGTGGGTGCAGCTTGTGACGTTTTACGTAGTGGAACCCCCAAATATAGAATACTCATTTAAAAGCCATTTAGGGTTACTCTTACTATAGTGTTACTTTTGGTAGAGCATGATAAATTGCTTCTTACATAGGCCTCATTTATTTGGGCCTATTTATACAAAGAACCTTCTTATTATAAAGCTGGCAATAGGAAAATTCTCAAAATGCAAAATTCAATTTAGTGTATTTGTCAAACTTTGGATAAACTTCGTAGTCTGGTGTATGTGATCAAGCTTGAAGTGCAGCAGCTGATCACGCTGTTAAAAATCAATAATGGATGAGGAGATTTGTTTTCCTATCCCAATAGGAGACATAAAGAATTTGATGGTTTAATTAAAGGCAGTCTTAATAAGAAATGGCAGGAATAGTGGGACAAATAAACCATGAGCAGACTCATATAAAATCAATGAAATAAAGAACAAAGAGATAATCACATCAAATGGTTGCAGAGCTGAGGCATTTGTTTTAAAGCAGGACTAAAAAATAGATCTTAATGACTATACTATATAGATTATTTAAACTGCTTCTCTTAAGCATATATATGGCTCCTTCCATGAAAACACCCAGACATGTCCACAGGAATCTCACATGTATGATTAACTCTCAGAGTAATGTTCTTAAAAGCACATCACCACTGTATTACAATGCACTGTATAATACTATGACAGCATGAGGAAAGCAGAAAAAGAAAAATGAATGCTTGTAGTTGGCAGCCCTTGGTGGGTAACTATTGATGGCCATATAATGTGTCCCTACCCAAGACAGGTTAGCAACCCCTGTTAACCAATGCTTGTTTTACTGACCATCTAGGAGACCTGTAGAGATGTTTTGTAATACTGTGATATTGCTTTGTACTGTTTTGTGCTGGTTGCTCTTCTTCCTTGCAAGTAAAAGTGGAGAGACAACTGTTGTGCTTAGGTGCCGTACCATAGGAGAAGTCATTCTGACATGTCCCATGATATGATGTCTCAGTGGCTACAGAATGATATTTAGATCAAACTGTGGTGAGGATTTGTCCCACATTTCTAGTTGATTGGTCTCGTCCCATGTTTTTCTATCTGGCTCATTAGTCTATGAGTACAGGTGGGAGCATCACCTGTGGGGACAGCAGTGACACCAGTCGGCTTGTTCAGCAATGGTAATTTGAAGTTATGTTGTTGTGTTACAGTACTGCCATTTTTGTATGCCAAACTTTGTCCCTTATTCTACAATTAACCTCAGTAAAATTTTGGTTCTAGCATTCAAGTTGTTGGGTTGTTCTTCCTGTCGTGATTACAATTCACCATGAACCTGTTGAGATATCACAACTTCAGTTTTCTTTAGCCAGCAGGATACCAGAGACAGATAGTTGGGAGAAGTTCACTCAAATATGCATGAAGGCAGCACTCAGGTATATGACCAGCATTGTATAAATAAAGAATTTTTTTGAAGCATATGTATATGTGGAGTGCTGTTCAATTCTATTTAGCTGGGAGAAGTTGTTGCCTTTTCAGAGAGTTTGTTGTAGGGAGACCACGTTGCTAAGTCTGAGAGACACTGACATAAGTGCAATAAGTAGCTGTTTGGAATGTGAAAGACCTATGACCTAAAAGATGGGAACCGTTGGAAGATATGCAAAGATTGTAAAGTGGTGATCGACTACAAATTAGAGAAGGACTATGGGTTTCTGTGGGAGAACACGACAGGAGAGGAACCATTTGTTTACTGGAGGTCCATGATTGTTTCTGGAAGGCCCTTTTGGGATGCCCACCAACTCCTAAGACATAGAAAGGTGTAGGTAGTGTAAGAGCCTGAGCAGAAATAGTGGAACATATGTAAGGTATGCCTATAAAACGGAAGTGACCACTCTTTTGAGACTATGGTACTTGGTTGTGCTCCATGCTGTCAGAGAAGATAGATTGTAGAGAGAGATGTAGAGGAGTAAGGGTCCACCTCTCGATATACTGCATCCCTACTCAAGACAGGTTATCAACACCTGTTTATACTTGGTGTTATGCTCAAGGAGTTTTCAGGAGTTTGGAGGTCCACCTGCTTGTGTTCCTGTGTAAGGTCTCCTCGGGAAAGGGAAACCTAAAGCTCAGATTCCGAGGCCCTAATAAAAGCTGGAGAGAGCATTTCACATTGTAAGAGCAATTTGATGTAAAATAGAGACATAGACTTTACAGGCATTGATTTTAAAGTTGTAGAGAGACCCAAACCTGAAAAAGTGTCACTATGTGAAGGTGGGCAGTTATTTGTGATAATACATAGGAGATCATTTGCAAACGTGGCAGCTTTGTGAGAGGTGTCGCCAATGGAGAATCCTATTGCTGGGTCTTGTCTCAAACTCTGAATCAAGATCTTAATAGTCATGACAAACTGAGACAAAGCAGCCATGCCTGGGGTGTGTCAGAAAGTGCCGTTTGCAATTTTTTCACAGTGAACAGTGCAGTGAGTGTATGTTAGTCTTTGATCAGAATAGGTCTCAGATAGTTCTTGGTAAAATGAGCAAAATTATGCAGCTATATCTGAAGTAATTTTAAGACTGCGGCAAGATTTCAAGTGAATTTCTGAGATAAAACAGAGTATGTCTCAATTTCACTAAAGCTCCTTTATTACCATGTATACTATAAAGGGAAGTGTTAAAGATGCAGAGAACCTGTAAGACCCATGGCCTGAACTATGCTTTCCGAATCCTGTGGCCACTGGGCACCTGTATGAATACATTCTATGGGTTGGTCTGATGATGTCATATCATTACATTGAACTATAGGAATAAGGCATATGTGTATAAACAAACTGTGTGTGAGAAAATAGCATGGCATACAGAAATGGCAATAAACTATTTTGCTGTCCAGCTTTCTCAGATAAAGGTGTAGAGAACCTGGTTATATCATCTGTGCCTCTCTCACCAAGATACCAGGGCCACTGACCTGAGTTGTGATTTCTCAACTCTGTGGCCTCTGGACACCTGTATGAATACTCTCTATGGGTCAGTATGGTGATGTCATATCCCCACACTGATCCATGAGAACAAGGAGTATGATACTTAGCTTAAATAGCTGAGCTTCAGAAGTCAAGGGAAGCTTTAGCTGGGCAGGCACCATCTGAAGACACAACACAGATCAGCTCACCTGCCCCACCATCACCACTACAAACTTGGCTGGCTGATTAAAGCTCTCCTTGCGACTCTCTTTCTCTGCAACAATCTCTCTCGCTCTCCTTGCAACTCTCTCCTATCTCTGTTGTTCACCTTGCTCTCTCATCCCTTAAGCCTTCTTTCCCCTATACTGATACTCCTACACCTACTCCTCTATCTATCTATCTATCTATCTATCTATCTATCTATCTATCTATCTATCTATCTATCTATCCTATACCCTATGATCCTTAGGATTAAGGGCAGATAGACTGCTGAGTGGGGAGAGAGTGTGTATTCGTGTGTAGAATTAGAATAGTTGTTGGGGTATTTTGGGTTTTGTATTTTACGTATTGTATTGTGATTTTGTATTTTTCACTGTAGTGTCTATTACTAGAGATGAGCGAACACTAAAATGTTCGAGGTTCGAAATTCGATTCGAACAGCCGCTCACTGTTCGAGTGTTCGAATGGGTTTCGAACCCCATTATAGTCTATGGGGAACATATACTCGTTAAGGGGGAAACCCAAATTCGTGTCTGGAGGGTCACCAAGTCCACTATGACACCCCAGGAAATGATACCAACACCCTGGAATGACACTGGGACAGCAGGGGAAGCATGTCTGGGGGCATAAAAGTCACTTTATTTCATGGAAATCCCTGTCAGTTTGCGATTTTCGCACGCTAACTTTTCCCCATAGAAATGCATTGGCCAGTGCTGATTGGCCAGAGTACGGAACTCGACCAATCAGCGCTGGCTCTGCTGGAGGAGGCGGAGTCTAAGATCGCTCCACACCAGTCTCCATTCAGGTCCGACCTTAGACTCCGCCTCCTCCGGCAGAGCCAGCGCTGATTGGCCGAAGGCTGGCCAATGCATTCCTATGCGAATGCAGAGACTTAGCAGTGCTGAGCCAGTTCTGCTCAACTACACATCTGATGCACACTCGGCTCTGCTACATCAGATGTAGCAATCTGATGTAGCAGAGCCGAGGGTACACTAGAACCCATGTGCAAACTCAGTTCACGCTAATAGAATGCATTGGCCAGCGCTGATTGGCGAATGCATTCTATTAGCCCGATGAAGTAGAGCTGAATGTGTGTGCTAAGCACACACATTCAGCTGTACTTCATCGGGCTAATAGAATGCATTGGCCAGCGCTGATTGGCCAGAGTACGGAACTCGACCAATCAGCGCTGGCTCTGCTGGAGGAGGCGGAGTCTAAGATCGCTCCACACCAGTCTCCATTCAGGTCCGACCTTAGACTCCGCCTCCTCCAGCAGAGCCAGCACTGATTGGCCGAATTCCGTACTCTGGCCAATCAGTGCTGGCCAATGCATTGTATTGGCGTGATGAAGCAGTGCTGAATGTGTGTGTTTAGCTCAACTACACCGGTGGAGTAGTTGAGCTAAGCACACAGATTCAGCTCTGCTTCAATCAGCGCTGGCCAATGCATTCTATTAGCTTGATGAAGCAGAGTGTGCACAAGGGTTCAAGCGCACCCTCGGCTCTGATGTAGCAGAGCCGAGGGTGCACAAGGGTTCAAGCGCACCCTCGGCTCTGATGTAGCAGAGCCGAGGCTGCACAAGGGTTCAAGCGCACCCTCGGCTCTGATGTAGCAGAGCCGAGGCTGCACAAGGGTTCAAGCGCACCCTCGGCTCTGATGTAGCAGAGCCGAGGGTGCACAAGGGTTCAAGCGCACCCTCGGCTCTGATGTAGCAGAGCCGAGGGTGCACAAGGGTTCAAGCGCACCCTCGGCTCTGATGTAGCAGAGCCGAGGCTGCACAAGGGTTCAAGCGCACCCTCGGCTCTGATGTAGCAGAACCGAGGGTGCACAAGGGTTCAAGCGCACCCTCGGCTCTGATGTAGCAGAGCCGAGGGTGCACAAGGGTTCAAGCGCACCCTCGGCTCTGATGTAGCAGAGCCGAGGCTGCACAAGGGTTCAAGCGCACCCTCGGCTCTGATGTAGCAGAGCCGAGGGTGCACAAGGGTTCAAGTGCACCCTCGGCTCTGCTACATCAGAGCCGAGGGTGCGCTTGAACCCTTGTGCAGCCTCGGCTCTGCTACATCAGAGCCGAGGGTGCGCTTGAACCCTTGTGCACACTCTGCTTCATCAAGCTAATAGAATGCATTGGTCAGCGCTGATTGAAGCAGAGCTGAATCTGTGTGCTTAGCTCAACTACTCCACCGGTGTAGTTGAGCTAAACACACACATTCAGCACTGCTTCATCACGCCAACAGAATGCATTGGCCAGCACTGATTGGTCAGAGTACGGAATTCGGCCAATCAGTGCTGGCCAATGCATCCCTATGGGAAAAAGTTTATCTCACAAAAATCACAATTACACACCCGATAGAGCCCCAAAAAGTTATTTTTAATAACATTCCCCCCTAAATAAAGGTTATCCCTAGCTATCCCTGCCTGTACAGCTATCCCTGTCTCATAGTCACAAAGTTCACATTCTCATATGACCCGGTTTTGAAATCCACTATTCGTCTAAAATGGAGGTCACCTGATTTCGGCAGCCAATGACTTTTTCCAATTTTTTTCAATGCCCCCGGTGTCGTAGTTCCTGTCCCACCTCCCCTGCGCTGTTATTGGTGCAAAAAAGGCGCCAGGGAAGGTGGGAGGGGAATCAAATTTTGGCGCACTTTACCACGCGGTGTTCGATTCGATTCGAACATGGCGAACACCCTGATATCCGATCGAACATGTGTTCGATAGAACACTGTTCGCTCATCTCTATCTATTACATATAGAGTTTAGTGTAATAGTGTTAGGTAATAAACAAACATATTTTATAATCCTACACTGAGTGCTGTGAATCTCTGCATGTACTGTCATATTGTGTAAGGGAACAGGAATAAGTGATAAAATAAGGAAAAAGAGTTTTAAAACGAATGAATAACATGAGTTATTAATATAATGTTTAGCTATTAGTATTCATATTTATTCTCTTTTTTTTTTTTTACATGAGAAGCAGAAAGATATGCCTTGGTCACTTTCAGATTCAAGCAATCCTTAAGCTTTTGTCTGTAACGAATGAGATCTGAGAGGACCACCTGAGCCAATGATTTCTTATATTGAGATTCCAGCATCGCAGTCTGGCATAAGAGGGCATTGATCTCCTTAAATTCATTCTCGCTTATAAAAGGAGCCAAGACTGAGAAATGTGCCTCTAATAACAGACTTTTAGACCTCCCAGACAACGCCAGGCTGGGCCTTGGGTATGCTACTTTCAGCAAAGCAATGTGTGATAGTTCGATTTTCTGCTTAATGTCAGTGGAGCCAAGCAATGTTTTGTGGAGACTCAGGTCATAGCTGTGGAGGGGAAAAAGAGAATATTTCAAGGTCCAGTGTAATAGGTGCACAGTCCGAGATCATGATATGGCCTGTAGCAGACATGGAGGAGTAGGTTAGGTGGCGGTGGGTAATGAAGATATAATCTATATGCTGGTATGAATTATGTGGATTTGAATAAAACTTACAATCCATAGAATCTGGTTAGAAAGATCTCCAATTGTCAATGAGCTGTAAGGAAGATAGACATTTGGCAAGTCTACTTAATGCTGAATAGCTTAGGTAGAATGAACTGGTGGAGGAATCAAGCAGCGGTTGTTAGTCGAGGTTAAAGAGTGCCCCAACAAAATTGTACTTTCTGCAAAAGTAGAAAAATGGTCTAATGTGTCTAGGAGTCAAGAGACTTGGCCAACATTGAGAACATAAATATTACCTATGGTAATTAAGGAGTTTGCTATGTGACTATTAAGAAAAAGGAATCTACCTAAATCATCACTTAATTAGGAGAAGAGAATGAATAGAGTGCCTGATTTAAAGGCAATGCTAACTCTAGTTCTCTTAGTCATTCCACGGCAAGAATTATACCTGAAAGAGAAAGGGGACTTGGGTACATTGGGTACCTTACCTCCTGAAAAGTGGGCCTTCTGAAGTAGGATGAGGAGTTCATCTTTTTTAGTACATGATTCACCTGGGAATGCTTAGTAGGGGAGTTGGAACCTTTGACATTCAATGACAAAATCTTAATGTAAGATATCAATAATGTTAATCAAAACAAAAGAAGTAAATACTGTATAAAATACAAACTTGGTTATACATATTGAGGATGGGAATGGTATTGCACTGATCTACAGTACGGTAATATAGGGAAGTAGGCGGGAAGAATCCCAGCTAGGGATACTGTAGAGGAGTACAGGAAGGTAAGGGATATGAGTACTACAGGGGAGTCTATTCCTGGCTTAGAGGATGACAGGATGACTACTGTAGTCCAATGGAAAGAAGAACAGCAGTACAACAGCAATAGTGAAACAACAGTAGTGCAAATGGTCAAAAACATAATAAAAGTGATACTCATTATAGCAGAACAAGACGGTCAGTATTGTTAGCGTTGTCATTTACCTTACCCCAGGACCGACCAGGTAGACCATATAATCAGATATTAAAGACAGACACACACGAGTTAGATTCCTGTGCGTCCGGACAGAGCTCTGCAAAGTTCTGCCCAGAATCAGCTTATTTTATAATAAGTATTGTCATTGAGAATTAACCAATCAAAGAGTATATCAGAAGTCAACCAATCAGATTAGATCAAAATTCCACCAATACAGTTATTGTCAACAATCCTAAAGTGTCCAATCATGTACTGACAGACTGGTCAGGCGTCATGCATAACCTGGCCAAAAATACATTCTTTTAGTATGACACTAAAGAAATCTGGGGACTTTCCATTAAGTCTGACTTCTATCTAATTGTACTGAAAATGATAAACGTTGACAGTTCTTTCCTGATTTCCAAGAATCAAGAGTACAACCACATCTTGAACATCTGGTATCTTGGCTAACTAACCAGCACAAAGGTTCAGATGTGGGTTAACTAACTTGAATATGGAGTAGAGGATATAAAATGGCTGCTGTGTGTACCAATAAGAATACAGATCAATTGAACTACTCTAACAGTATGAATTGATATGAGTCTTCTTCCTCTGTCACTTTGTCTTAGATTTTTCCAGACTCCATCCTTTGGAAATTCATGAAAGGAGCTGAAGTCACTAAATGTGAGCCAGGAGGGGATGGAGGAGTAATCCAGCTCTAATGGTGGACAGTCAGATAAGATCCTCTGGGAGACGGATGGTATATTGGCAGCCACTGTAATTATGGGTTAGTCCAAAAGAGAAGAGCTATTTATAAGGTATGTTCCGGGCTCTCAGGCGATCTGTGACAGTATTCAGCTGTCTATGCTTAGCGAGTGTGACTGATGAGATGTCTTGAAAAAAAGAGATCCTTTGGTCATCATGTTGAATGTCAGGACAGTCTCCTTAATTGGGTAAAACAGAAGTTTACAAATAATACCGCTGGATGGTTTGCCTTCCTGTAGGTTTGGGTTGCAAGGCCTTATGGGCTCACTCCAGGTGAAGGTTAGAAGGGGTTGCATCCCCCATAACAGAACTCAGGATCTGTTATGTGACAGCCATGGTCTCGGCCTGAGAGAAATCTTTCAGAACTCCTCTTAATATAATATTGTTTCTCCTCCCTTTGTTATCCTGATCCTCCATGTAAGTATGCAAAGAGTTCATATGATATTGGTATGCCGATAAGACCAATCCTAATGTGCTAGGATTGTAGTGTGGGTCTCTTTGAGGTGTTTGACACTATAACCAATGCCTCTGATGTTGAGCTTGATGTCAGCAAGTTCTTTTATGTCTGACTAGAGCACTTTTTCAATGATTATTTGGAGTCCTTTAGAGGAAATGGTGACCATGGAAGCTGGGTCAGAAGTGTTACTAGCCTTCATTATACACTCAGCATCTGATGATTCTTCCAGATCAGCTATCTCCGGGGCTCTTTTCACGGTAGGAGTGGAGCAGAAATTGTTTCTTGTCATACCTATCAATATCCCCTGGGATTTCTTGAGTTGTTTAGGCGTACTGTTAGTCCAAGCTTTTAGGCAGACCTATTTTGACCATGGTGTAAGCAATATAGGTCTGCCAAACTGAGTCGCAAAGGGATCAGATTGAAGTTACTATTGCTGCATCAGATAGGGACAAGGTCCAGACAAGGCGAATCCCCACTACCACAACCTGATGGTAGTGTATAGGTGGCTCAGGAGGGAGACCGCTACCCCCTAAGGTCCCATAGCACCAGAAGGAAACTGTTGAAATGATGCCACACTGCAGATGGCAATATGTGCACTGGCTCTTTAAGGATGTTGGGTGCTCCAACTTAATTTAAGGTAAGTTAGATTCCCCTCTTGTATATCAGGCTGCTGTGAAAGTTAAATCAGGCACAATCATCTGATATCATTGTGTGGACAGTGGATGATGTTCTTCTGCCTGTCTGAGACAGGGACCAATATTGCCACCATGCCTGAGGAGAGAGGGAGGCCACAAGGAGACTCGGAGATTGTGTGCTCAGATAGCGGCTTTCAGAATAGATGAGGTACCTGAAAAGGCCTTCAGGGAGTCCTCTCCCTTCCCCAGGAGGTCTACGGGAGTCACATGTGTGGTGTGTACATGTCGAGGGCTGTGATATCCCATGGCCAGCACGTTAACCAAAGGCTTCAGGGCCATGACTAGACCTCAAGTGCAAGATCACAGTAAGAGCTCAGGGAGGCTCCAAATAGAGTCTCAGCAGGTCGAGGTTTGCTGTAGGGCCATCTGTCAAGGCCTTCATCAGGAATCTTTCTTAATTAGGAATAGAAACATACCTTTGTGGCCACAAACAAATAAAGAAATGCAGAGTTGCTATCTTTTTATGGCTATGAAAGTCAGTCAGCAAGTACTGTACATTGGGCAACAGATCTCATTTGCCAGATTTGCCTACAAATAGTCATAAGTGCTCTGAATTCCCTCTACAAATGTTGTCCAATGTCTCATTTAATCATGATTATTTAGCCATGATTGATATTTTTGTGTTTGCTTGTGAAGTACTTGTCTGTCGGCAAATTTGATAAATCAGGCTCTGCCCCCAATGCACTTGAGGCTGAAATGCATATCCAGACCATAAGAACTTCTCCCAATTGGTACCAATAAAAACGTCATCTTGTCCTACATTAAAAGATGCCATTCCCAGCTCCATACTTTTCTCCAAACATTTTTTCTATTTTGCAATGTTTTTCATTTTTTTTATAAAGGTATCAAAACATTACAAATGCTATATAAATACTGACCCGCAGAATACAGGTAACATGCTTTTTTTACCCCACAGTAAACGTGGTAAAAATGAAAACCATATAAAATTGGAGCAATGCATTTTTTCCCCAATTCCACCTCATTCAGAATTTCTTTTCCAGCTTCACATTACATTGTACAGAATATTGAATGGTGCCATAACAAAACAAGGGTCCATTCACATGGAGGAATTTGCCGCTGATTCTGACAAAAAACTTGCGTCAGAATCTGCGCACAAAAATAAGCCTCCCATTGACTTCAATGGGTTCCGTTTTCTGCGTGGAACGCATTGAACTCGAAGGGGAAAAAAGCCTCCCAATGATTTCAGCACTGATTCTGACACGGATTCTGCATCAGAATCAGCAGTAAATTCCTCTGTGTGAATGGACCCTAAAATTTGTTCTACAAACAATAAACCATCAAGTGGCGCTGCAGTGGGAAAAAAAAGGCTTGTGGAAGGGGGAGAGGAAAAAAGGGAGAGGATACACAAAAACAAAAATTGGCTTGGTCTTTGTGGGGTTAATGCTCTTTAGTTTGTAAGGTTGAGTTCACGTGGAGTTTTTTGGTCAGGAATCCGCCTCAAAATCAGCTTCCAAATATAGCTTCCCAATAGAGTTCTATTGGAAGACTTTTTTTGAAGGCTGATTTTGAGGCGGATTCGTGACCAAATGCCTGACTAAAAAAACTCCACGTGAACTCAGCCTTAGGTTTTGTTTTTTGAGATATCAGAAAATAAAAAATAAGTTGGCCACTGATGTTTGCTAATGCTTTAGAACAACATGGTTGCTATGTACGTCAATCAACATTTATTCTATAAAGTTTGTTTCCTTCAAACAAAAAGCAATAAAAAAAATTAATAAAAATATCACTATATTCTAAAATATAATAATATATCTATTGAGGATCTATTTATACACTCTCCTGCTGTTTTGTTATAGGGTCATTAGAAGTAAACCTACAATCTTACATAGAAGTGTTTGTTGTCATAATGCCATTCGTTTTGCATATCTGCTATGATTCGGGTTGTGAACAGATTTAGCCCTAACAAGGGTATTTCTGAATCGTACAATTGCTCCTGGATTCTGTTTCTGGCAGGCACTGAACAGCTTTTCCAGCCAAGTTCTGTATCCTAGTAAAGACACTGGTGAACTTTGTACCAGAGAGCTGTCTATGGGTTTAGCAGTTTGAGACTCAGCAGAGGATGAATGAGGAAAGTCATGACTGACATGTTAGAGCTCCAGAATGGCAAACGCTAATAGCTGAAGCAAGCTCATATATTCAGTACATAAATAATAGGAAAGAAGGAAGAATGAGGAGGAGGTGGAGAAAAAGGAAACGATGAGCGACACAGAGGAGGGATAGAGATGAAAGACAATAGGGGAGGAGGGAGTGACTGAGGGAGGGTGCCATTCTCACTTCACATGTTGCCTTTCTATGCTCGGAGCTACGCCAGCATCATCTACATATATACACACAACAAAGGCACCTGCAGGCTCCAGAGTTTTCTAATTCTTAGCGGTCATCCAGAAGTAAGTGGCTGTTTTATTCCCTCTAAATAACCTGCTTCAGATGGGAGGCATTGAAGTGTACACAATGCCCTCTGCCCGGGGATATCTGAGCATGGCTAATGCTTTTATAGTCATTACCAGTGTCATAACTGATAACATTCTAATGCCATTTCAACTTGTCATCCAACTTGTTAGGAAATCAGACGTCAAGAAGCCTCTTGCAAATCCATCCTTGAAATTTCCCATAAAAGCAAATTATTCTCTCGAAATAAATTAAATAAAAGATTTTCCCTAGTGATTCCATTTCCATTGCCCTTTGTACTTTTACGGTGAAAAACTGCAGCACAGGAAAAGCCAGGATTTAAATTGACTTAGAGCTTCAGTGGAAAAGCACATTCTACTCTGCAGATTGCTGTGGGAGTCATTGCTGAGAATTTGACTGGTCTGAATAGCAAATGCATGGCTTTATTTGAGGCACACAAATGTGCCTTTCTTGGCAGACGGATAAAGATATAACTCCTTGAGACTGGGTGGCATGTCTTTGTTGCTACAGGCTGAAAGGCTTTCGTCTTGGCTACGTAGAGATCAGCAGGTTGTCAACCCTGGCTAGTGGTCTAAGACAGACAATACGTGTACTAGAATGTATTGTACAGTGAATACATAGAGGTTGTTCTAGTTGGTTAACTGGGAGGAGCAGGGTGTTCCCATGTCATGATAAAAGGGAACCAATACAGTGGGGTTACCATTATGAGTTACTGTCGCTTTCAGATTTTTACTGCTGACTATTACAGTAATAGCTGAAAGATTACAATTGAACAGTTTTAGAGAGGAGTGAAGAAAGTACTTTTACGCTAAGATTTTGGTGGTATAAAAAGTTAGTCCATAAAATGACAGTAATGTTCTCTAACTGTCTATACCTTAATGTGGAATACAAACAGGTGTCTCAAACAAACATATGTATCACAGGTGCTAGCAAAAGAAAAGCTTTCCTTTATAATCCAAACAGCAGCAAGATAAAAAGCAAACAGATAGATAGATAAATAGATAGATAGATAGATAGATAGATAGATAGATAGATAGATAGATAGATAGACAGACAGAAAGGCAGGCAAGTAGATAGATAGATAGATAGATAGATAGATAGATAGATAGATAGATAGATAGATAGATAGATAGATAGATAGGCAGGCAAGTAGATAGATAGATATGAGAGATGATAGATAGATAGATAGATAGATAGATAGATAGATAGATAGATAGATAGATAGATAGATAGATAGATAGATAGATAGATAGATCTCCTTTCTGCAGCTGTGGTCCTCATCCTCAGCGGTCACGATTAGGGAAAGTTAGAGTACCACTACTACTGGACTACTCGTCACTAACTTTTAAAGTATGAACCTGTAGAACTAAAGTAAAGTTTAGAAATGTAGAAAAAATAACATTTCCTGTGGTAGATTTTTATTTCCAACACCTACAGTACTATGCATATTATGGGCAACTTTGGTTTGTTATCTCAAAGATGTGTCCATTTCTCAGGAGCTTCATTGTACATGTTTTATAATTTCAATATGTTTTGGAGAATGACAGGGTTTATGTTCTGTAAAGTCTTCTTGCCCATTTTTGCTTAGTACCTCTCAGTGGCGTAACTAGGAATGGCAGGGCCCCGTGGCAAAATTTCTGAATGCAAGTGTACCTAGAAGAATGTAAGCTGTTTTATAAGTTAAAAAAGTGGTCACACAAGATATTGACTTGATTTAGATTTCTATTTGGTTCATTTTGCAATAGACAAAAAAGGTAAAAATTCTATTTTTTAAAGCATTATTACTTTGCAGTACTTTTTCCACATCTGCCTAAACTTTGTACATGGTACTTTACATTATGACTTTAAAAGGCAGAATATTTGGGTGCAGCAAGGAAACTTTGGCATCTTGGGTTAGTGTGTGTGTGAGAGAAGAGTGGAATGAGAGAAGAGTCAAGTGACATTAGGAATCAAGATCACAGTCTATTATCATCTCTTTCTCTTGGTGCCATCTCCAGTGACTCCCAAGAAAGGGAATACAGAAACTTTTCTTCATGGTACAGTTGTATCCTTTCTTACCTTTCCTTGTGGCTGGACTTTTCCTGATATGTGCATTACATAATGACTCACTGGTCAAAATAACCAATATTGCATTGCAAAATAATATCCTAAGTCTATGTGTGGCCCCAAGTGGCTGTGTTGTCAATTAATCTTTTGATGCTTTTGTTAGCATAGCGTGATATCATGCTGAATTGGTTTAATGAGAAATTAGAATCCTTAAAGGGGTTTTACCACCTCGCCTGCTCACCAACTTGCAGGCTGTATGCTCTGTTCACTTCCTGGTTTTCTCGGTAAATTGGTGGGCAGGGTTTCACTATTATACTTCAGGGGGTGGGAGAGAAAAATAAACTTACATGCTGCAAGACCAAGACTCAGCTTGCTATAAACTGAATTTTAGGTCTGTGTTTACATACAGAGGTAACAGATCACTGTCTCAGCCCTTATCATTAAAATTCAATTAGCAGACCTGATAACTGGAAGAGCGGGCGATAAACAGCTCAGAAATACAAGCTGCTTTGAACAATCAGCTCCCTCTCCCTGAGAGTAAGAAGCTATGTCACTTGTCCTGGGTGGAGAGATAAAGAGCTCAGAAATACAAGTTGCTTCGAGCACTTAGCTCCCCCTCCCTCACTTGTCCTGGGCGGAGAGATAAGATCATCCCCAGATCTGTGGTTATGGAGATGCTGTGTAAACAATGAAGTGAATAATCTCAGATAGTGGCCAAACAAAGCAGTTTTGCTGAAGCAATGTATTTAGGAACAGTCTTGAATCCACATAAGCTAGCAGTATGGATAGGATCCTTGAGATGAGACAACCGCTTTAAATAAATTTGAGCTAAAGCAATGGGTGACTCATCTCTATTGACTCATTTACCAGAGAGGTTATGTGCTTTCTTTCACATTTAGAGGGTGTGTTTTCCTACTAAAGACGAACAGTTGGACATATATCTGTCCATCGTATGTATAACAGGGCATTTGTTGACTTTATTCAAAATATTTACAGTGATATGGCAAATATAGCTCAATATGTACATGTGCGTGCAGGAAAACGTGGCATGAATGAATGGCATGTGTGTTATGTTTTTATTTTTTTAATTATTTACAAGGCAGTCTATTAGGTCATGCTTTTAAGATTGCCTAATAGGGATATACTGAAGCCAGACACAAGGACCTTCATTAGGTCCCCAGTTGCCATATAAAGGCATCTGCACACTGCGAATGCTTAGGCCTGTGTGCCAATGCTTAGTGAAAGGAGCACCTTTCATCCAAAACCATTTAAACGCCTGTTGACTAGCAGTTTTCCAGTTGTGAAAGTTAAAAGCAGGTGCCCAATTGTGAGTGTATAGCCAGACACCAGCTTCACACAGTGCGTTTGGATGCAATTGACATAGAAAATCAATTGCATTGGAATATGGCCTATTATTGACCAATGTTGAAAGTGGTCACATTGGTCACCAATGGGTCAAACTATATATATATATATATATATATATATATATATATATATATATATATATATATATATATATGGTTTACACTATCTGCTTGATGGCAGCAGGGTGCCCTTGGCAATCCTATGTGATATGACTCACCAAATGCAGCAAATCACCACTGTCAATAGTGGTTTATACCAGATTTTGCAGATTGAATCCAACATCCCAAATTTGAATTAGGATATTTGTTTTTTGTCTCGTTAATACAAATTCGAACCCCTCAGCTGTCGATTATATGCAGCTTGTTCAATGAGACATTTGTATATGTACAGGAACATTCTGTTTGGATATAGTCACTCGTCTTTCCCATATGATTTAGCTGGCTCATTATATTAGTCTTTATAAAGAAGACAGAAAAGCGTATTTTGTAGGTTGTCAATCACAAGCTGAAAGTTAAAGTGTTGCCATTGTTAAACACCCTTGTAAAATGGCTCAGTGGAGGACAGACTAATTGAGAGTGATTATGGACTAGGCAAATATTGGAATTAGAGAATACAGTGTTCTTTGTCCTCATTCAGTATATATATTATAAACTCAATTATGCTCCTAGCCTCTTTGACTAGGAATGTGTCATTTAATAGTTAATACCATATTATTTCCTAAAATAATATATGTGCTCTATATAATTGACTATTATGCTTTTAAGGTAAATAGCATGGCTGCCCACGCGTTTTATTATGCCTTAACATTGTCCTTTATTCTTTCATGGAAAAATGTCAATAAAATATCATAATACCTTTAAAATGTATCATAATTGCATTGTTAGTGCTTTACTTTCCACTTTTGGTCAACTTTTCCAGCACATAAAATACAATTATATTTTGTACAATATTTTGTTCTATTTAATTCTTTCAGACCATTTTGGTATTCATAAACCATGAGCAAGACCAAAGAAAATTCTGGTTGACTTGACCTCAAATAGGATCTGCTAAAAGGCGTATTCATTGTAAGCTTTCCATTATTAGAACACAGACAAGCAGACATATCCTATAGCACCTACTACAGTATATTTCAGAGATTAACTTCAATACTTTACTAGACTTGTTTCCAAACACTGGAACTAATTAACATGGCAATACTGATAGTAACATTATAGTTAGAAATGGTCGAACCGATTTATTCTGAGCTGGGTTTGACTTGAATAATGAAATGAAACCTAAGAAATGGGGACTTATGTTATATAAATTAAAATGACCACTGTCACATGCATTGCATTAAATTATTGTACTCTGGGATCTCTCAGACATCAGAGTATAATAGATGGAGGCCCAGGGGAGGTCAAATTTTTTTTTTTTTTTAAATTGATACTAACTTCACCTCTTCTGGGCCTCCTCATGGCATCCGGCACTCTCCTGGTGTCGTCATGGGCTAAGGCCTGTGATTGGGTCACATTGGTCACAAGGGTTCACTGAGTGTAATGATGTTGTCTATAATTGGGTCTCAGCGGCGATCCCGGGCACATATAGCATCCATCTCCTTACTCACTTCATACACAGGGGAAGAAACTGCTACGTCACTTATTGTCTCATTTTGTGTAGTGCTAGAGTCCTACATTGTCAAAAGAATCTGTCCCTCACAGTGTAGCAGAGTTTAGCAGCTTCAGTTATTTGTGTCTTTTTCAGCAGCTCCTACTTCCCCTCCCCTCGCCATAGACTTCTATGTTAGTAGTAACTCAGAAGGAAACATTATTTCTTAAGTAACTTATATTTCAAAGGTTTTTTTTAATATTCATCGGTACTATTCATGTGTGAAAAGATGTTTTATCATTTGATGCTTTAATGGAGCAAATGTTACAACTTTAATTGTATATTTGATGCACATACAGTTACATCACACAAGCAACTCAAATACTATCTTTCTGCAGTTCCTGTTCCTCTTTACTGACACTAGGGCTTGCTTTATTATGTTAGAGGAGGGCACCATGGAAAACTGTCCATGTCTGGGACATGGTAACCTGTCTGAACTCTGCTGTCTGCATAGAATTCACTGCATTGTAGTCCGTTATGATGCAGTGAACTCCTGAATGGCCCGATTCCTACAGTAATAAACAGATAATGTTATGTCAGAGATTGGGCTGTTTGTAAACTCACTGCATCATACCGAACTATGATGTAGTGACTCGTATGTACACAACCATGGTCAGTCCGAGATATAAAACCTATACGTGGACCATTTCCCACTGTTGTATCCTGTTCAACCACTTTAATGAATTCTACAAATTACAGGGTAAAAGATTAAAAAAAACCTACAGATATACAGGAAAGAATGTTTTTTGTGCAATTAAAAATGAAAAGCAATAAAGAACCCATTAGTAAGAAACCTTGGTCAGTTTGGCTTTAAAGCATTTATTTTAAGAGTATTTATGTAAGGTCATTGTCTGTATGTCTCAACAAAAAAAGTGGAAAAGTAATGAAAGCACATCTCGCTCGTCTTTAAACCTTCTATTGAAGATGACAGGTCCACTTTAATTCTACCTCTATTTACTTTTGACATATAGATTTCTAGAGGGCTATTTTGGTATGTAACAACAAAACAGATCCTCCAGGAAATGTGCACTATATCAGGGTTGAGATTGAGAGGAGCACAGTGTGTGATAGATGACTCTGGAGAGATGTTCCATTGATGTCGGGTGTAAATCCCAGCAGACACAGATACCACACTGCTCTGACTCTACACACTAGATTGACAGCTCCTGTCTGACTTGCTAAGTGCATAAAGCTGTCGAAACCTGAAGTGTCTGCCCCAGAGATTCACAGACTAAACAAGTGTAATACAAATCACTCATGATGGAATTATCTGTTGTGTGTGCACATTGATGTGCTTGTGATGACAAGCACATAAATTAATATATTTTGTATGTTTTGGGTGCCACTTTCACATTAGTGTTTGGATAACCGGGGGAGTCCTCATGGGGACCCTCCCGAATGAAATACCAACACAACTGCAAGCGCCGTGCAGTAGAAGCAAAAGGACCCCATAGACAATAATGGGGTCCATGTGCTTGCCGCGCACTGCCCGCACAAATGATTTGTGTGGGCAGTGTGCGGCAAGCACACGGACCCCATTATAGTCTATGGGGTCCGTGTGCTTTAACTGCACAGTGCTTGCAATTACGTTTGTATTCCATTTGGGGGGTATCCATGCGGACTCTAACAGGATGGAATATGTACACAGATGTGAACCGACCCTTACTTTGAGAAATATTGAAGAATCTCTACTCTGACCCTACATGTTTTGTACCTTTCACATGAACTATTACAACCTTAGAAGATACTTGCTACACGTTTTATTCAGTTTCGTATTTAGAAATAATCGTGTATGCAGCGCCACACCTCCCATGAGGCGACCTGAAGTGACCGCTTCAGGCGGCGCTATGTCAGGGCCCCAGGGAGGGCGGCATTTTTGCTTACCTAAGCCAGTCCAGGACAAGCTGTCTTGGACTGGCTTAGCACCGAGCGGTGGATTGGGGAGGCCGCTGGAGCAGCGCGAACGCCACTAAGCCCCGCCCCTTCGCCCTGCCCCTTCACGCCCCCTCCGCTCCGCCCCTTCCTCCCCGGGGGGGGGTCGGCTTTCTGTCGGCCGCCTCGGGCCGCGAAAAGGGCAGGTTCACCCCTGCGTGTATGTATCCTTCTTTATAAAGTACATGAGTATATAGCCTTGTTGAGAGGTGTGTATGTAATGCAATGGAAGTATTGGAGTTCAACAAAAGAGAAACGGTGATAATTTATGTGGAAGTAAAGCTGTGGTCTTACAATGATATATACGTTACTATCCTTTGCGTAATGCTTACCACAAGATCAGCGGGAAGTCGATACATATAGTGTTTCCACTACTGCACGGATTGAATGGTTATAAATTACCAGCAATTAAACCATAAATAAAGAATAAGGGAAAGGAAAGTGCTCAAGCGATTTTACATATATTCTGATACAATTGAGCTTCAGTTATCGGTAGATCCTGAAGACTGCCACAACACAAAATATCAAACCTAATCCCAGTAATAAAGTAACAAATATAAAGGAAAAAATACCATTTTCCAATAGATTGTGCCATAAATTTTAATGTATCTTTAAAAATTATAACTAAAGTTATAGATTTTAATAACTAACTTTGAAAAACTATGGTCTTTAACCTCTTGACACAGAGTTTTGTTTTGTTTTTTAACTTTAGTTTTTTCATCCTCGTCTTTAAAGATCCTGAATATGTTTACATTTTTTATTTATTTATTTATTTTTTGTCAACATAGCCATATGAGGACTTGTTTTTTTGTGGGACATGATGCATTTTCTCATAGCATCATTACGATTTTTATATAATGTAATGTGTCATAGTAAATTATGAGTAGGGGAAAATGGCAAACACAATACTGTCATCACTTTTGTGGTTGTGTTTTCATGGCATTCACTATGTTGTAAAAATTCTATGTTGACTCAATGCTGCATGTCAGTACTATACCAAATTTATACAATATTTTTATGCGTAACTGCTTTGAAAAACATAAAACGATTGAATAAAGTTCCCTTTCATTGTCATATTCTGACATGTCTTATATTTCTGTTTATGAAGTTGTGTAAGATCTTTTTCTTTGTGCGAGGAAAGATGCACAAATGTGTCCACACTTAAAGTGTACCTGTCATTTTATTTGACTTCTCAGGAAAAGCTGTTATGTGTGTTTACACATAACACACCATTCCCGGTCATTATATGAGTTATATTCTGTAGTATTTAGCAGTTCTCCTACTTTCTTTATCTGGAGTTTGTAAAGCTGGATACTGGCTCCCTGGCATACAAATTTCATATATTATATATCAGATTACCAACCATCTGACAATTGACTCAATGTAATACATTGATGACTTAAAGGAAGTCTGTGACCAAGTTGAAGAATATTAAATCAATAACACAGATAGGTCATCTAGATGTAATGCTTTTTCCTTATGTATATTTGACTGTAAAAGAAGGGGTAGCAGGGACTTTATGCAGTATGTCAGAGAAGGTGAATATAGGGAGAAGGGCCGGGTACTAGTTTCACCCTGATTGTGCAGACCCAGTTAAAACACCATGCTGGGCTGATTCACTTCTTCTGGATTCTCCTTTCTGGACTGGATCCCTTCACCATTTTCACCAGGGCAAGCCATTGTTTCCATTCCTCTTCCTCCTCCACCCTTGTTTCATGACGAAGTGCTGCTATGCAGTGTTGCAATTAATGAGCCTGTTTACTTTGACCCAATGGAATTTTGGGCCGATAGGTTAAATTAGAGGAAGAAGCTGGCTCAGTTTGCTATGGGAGTTTTATCTTGTTGGGCCTCAAGTATTATGTCCAAGAAGGTGTTTCATGCTGCCAGTGGAGTTGTAACACCTAATAGAATGAAACTATTCACAGATAGCATGGAAAAGAATACTTTTGTCACAATGGATGATCCACAAATCCATGAGGATTTTCAAATATTTCTGGCTGATACCTCTGAATAGTGGTGTCACTGTCACCCTTTAACATTTTCTTCCATTTATATTTACTGTATTGCCATTGATGCTGGCTGCTGCTCCTAAAGAGCTACTACCACTGCTACCACTCAGGCAGACATGTCCCTGTGCCCTGTGGTCCATTATATTATGCTTTGCCCTACTACCACGCATGTTGCCACAACTTCCACCACTTAGGTAGACATGTCCTGCAGGTTGGTCCATCATATTATGCCTTGCCACAGCTTCCACCATTTACGCAGACATGTCCTGCAGCCTGGTCCATCATATTGCACCCTGACACACTGCCACACATATTTCCATAGCTGTCACCACTCAGTCTATGTCCTGAAGCCTGGTCCATCCATATTACAGCCTGCTATTGTGCCATTCATGTTGCCACAGCTTTCACCATTCAGAGAGACATGGCCTGTGGCCTGATCCAATATATTATGTCCTGTCACACTGCCACACATGTTGCCACAGCTTCCACCACTTCCAGCACTCAGTCAGACATATTCCTGAAGTGTGTGTCAGTGCAGTGTATGGTGAAATGGTTATCCACAGATTACCATTTGTTTTTCCATTGCCATACATATCAGTTGAATCGATAAGTTCCTCGGAGTCCTATATGATGTTTGAAGCCAATTTAAAGTGTGGTTTGTATCAACCGTGTTCAGCTCAAAATAAACCTTAAACCCGAAATTAAATGTATTTTGAAAGATTTGCCCATCTCTTGTATCTAATAGCTAAACCTTAATCCAGTATAAAGTATCCTTTCAAATACTCTTCCTTTCTGCCGACACATTCTTCTTCCCTTTTACTTCCTGTTGCTTAAAGGAAAAATAACATGTAGGTCTATAAAGACGAGCACTTGATTGCTCCAACATCAAATGATTCCTACAAAGAGAAACTTGTGAAGGGTTTTTAATGACATTATACAAGGGAAACAAATCAATCTAGTCTTAAATTACAGATTTAATATAGATTTATATATATATATTTAATATTTAATATATTTAATTATTTAATATAGCTTTATTTGCGTCGTCCCTTTCTAAAAATGGTAAGGACCCTGACCAGACCTGTTCCTAGGGGCTCATAGGACTTGAACTCTTGTGACATGAAAACTGTTAAAATTCATTTTTTGTCTTTCTTCCTACTTATCCAAATCAAATGCTGCTGAGCCAGAAAAGCGTGTTAAACTTTTAGTGGTTGTGACAGTCAAAGGAGGTTACCAAATGTGCATGACAATTAGGAAGCCAGGCACATTGACACATAGAAACGGAAATAGAAAAACATTTTTCCTATTATAGTTTGGAGCAACAATTAGAATGAGCTTCTAACGCGACAGATCGCCTCAAGCTACAGGAAAATGACAGACACTGCAAATTGGTTGCCGGTTCACTCCTAATTAAGAGGAAAGACTTACTTTGCCATATAGTTCCACTTACAGTCAGTTTAAATTTAGTCATAATAGATGGCTCATGTAACATTCTGCAGAGATTGGAGCAAGAAATCTCTAGATCTGTTCAACAAGCAAGATTTGAGCTTTTTAAGAAGGTGATTTGTTTACAAGTTGTTCTGCGGATGTGTTTCTGTATATGTAATATATATTGGAAATAGTGAACACCATATACCTTGGCAATGAAAAAGAACATTCATAGCAAAAGAGCAAGCTTGTGTGTGTGTGTGTACAGTATATATATATATATATATATATATTAGAGATGAGCGAACGGCGTTCGATCAAATTGATATTCGATCGAATATCAGGCCATTCGAGGTGTTCGATTCCAATCAAACACCACGTGGCAAACTCACAAAAAATTTGATTCCCCTCCCACCTTCCCTGGCGCGTTTTTTGCACCAATAACAGCGCAGGGGAGGTGGGACATGAACTACGACAACGTAGGCAGTGAAAAAATTTGGAAAAAGGAATTGGCGGCCGGAAACAGATAACCTCCAATTTAGACGAATGGTGGATTTACCATTCAACTAATTTGGGACTGTGAACTATATGAATGTGAGACAGGGACAGATCTACAGGCAGGGTTAGCTAGGGATAACCTTTATTTAGGGGGGAATGTCACTCACCTAGCTCTTTGAGGCTCTATCTTGTCAGGATCCCTGTCAGCTTGCGATATGCGCGAGCTGACTTTTTCCCATAGGAATGCATTGGCCAGCGTTGATTGGCCGAATGCCCGTACACTGGCCAATCAACGCTGGTCAATGCATTTCTATAGTGAGATATAGCAGAGCCCGTGTGGTTAGCCCGGGTACTCCAGACACCGGAGATGAAAGAGCTCTGCACTACACCCAACCATCCCTCCAGCTACTCCTCCTGTTCTAACATGTCTAGCTCAGCTTGGCTATTCCTTAGTACTACTAACATGCTCAGCTGGGCTATTCCTTAGTGTAATAGCCGATCTGAGAGTGTTAGTAGTACTAAGGAATAGCCAAGCTGAGCGTGTTGGTCTGCTGCATATCTGCCAGCTCTCCTACATCTCCTACACACTCAGCTGGCTATGCTTTCAAATCTATGTGTTAATAGTTTGTTAATGAACAGAATGCAAACAAAATAAAAGAGAAATGGAAATCAAGTCAAAATTTGGTGTGGCAAACCTTTGTATTTTAGTTATACTTGCACACAGGTATTTAAGAAACTCAGTATAATGGTTGCTCCAAACAGCTTAGAGAACTAACCACAGCTTATCTATGGATGTAAGCCATAAAGACTGGATGATGGAGAGATGAGGACTCTCTGCAGGCTGCATCATCATTCACAGGACTCTTGCTACAATCTGTGGCCACACCAAATATTGGTTTCATTTAAATTTCTATTTTTGTCACTTGACAAAGTTGAAATATCATTGCTTGAATTTTTGAAATGTTCTAACTTCGCAGCATTTTTTCACACCTACTAAATAAAATACTTTGGCGCAAATGCTGGGAACAGTATGTATTATCATTCTGGTTCTGCAAGGCTAGAAAGAACAGAACCTGCTTTACAGTTCAAAATAAATACATAAACTGTTCAATATAAATATATAACTAGTGTACTTCAGCAAAAAATAAATGATATTGTCCGATGTTACACAAGGCATCCACCTATTCCTTAGGGCAATGATTCCCATGGGTCTCAGCTGCGACACAAATTTCCATCGTTAGATCTAATCTTCACATTTTTTATTTGAATTTTGTGAGTATGGTAAAAATGTAGCAGTAGGGGGTCCACCGAAACCAGTAAAATTTTGAAGGTGGTCTACAAGAAAAAAAAGCTCCTGCATGCCAGAAGACGGAAAGCACAGACCGGGTCCAGCCGTGAGCCGCGGTGAGCGTTTTATGCTCTCCGCCGCGAAACCAGATTTTTTTATCCGGACAAAGAGTACTGCATGTCCGACTCTGTGTCCGGATTATAAAAGCCGCTCACGGCCGGACATCTCTCTCACCCATTCAAATGAATGGGTGAGAGAGACTCCTGCAGGTTTCCGTCTCCTGCCTCTGTTTTAGGCAGGAAACGGAAACCTGCATAACGGAGTTCACAACGCTGATGTGAACGAGCCCTTAAAGGTATATTATCCTGCATTGCTATGTATTTCCTGTTGATTACGTTACCTGCCCATTCCTAGCTTATACCCATCCACTATCTGATCCTGATATTGGCTTCTGTTTGGTCTTTTGTCTCGTCCTTCAGCTTGCCACATTCTGATTGCTCTCTTGGTGATGGAGGGGCAGATGGAGCATAAGCAGTGGAGGTGTGGGATGAAAGGTATGACATGGGGGTGCTCAGAGGCTTTGGGGAACGCCCAGGGTGCTCCTTGGGGTTCATGTACATAAGATAATATAGTGATTTATAAAGAAACGGCAGGGTCATTTGAAAATGTAAAGGCAGTATTAGAATAGTCTTTTTAAAGGCTACTCATACATTTTTAGTTTAAATAGATTTTTCCCAATGATAGACTCCCTGTAAGGCTATTCCTATGTGTACTTGTAACAGAGTTTGCACTGAGAATCAGGGGCTCCGTGTTATACTTCTATTTTGTAGTTTAGCACAAAGAAGATGAGGTTTACATTATCTGTTTGGCTAAGTTTTGTGTATTTGGCATGTATGAATATTTTAATTTTTCGTTGTTGACATAGGAAATTGTGTACAAAGTGCATCAATATGGTGTTAATCGTATCCAGCTGAACAGCTGGCACATTTCCAGGGCTTAGCAAAATTAAATTTGTTGCCTAAAAACCTTTGACCACTATAAGTTTTCTAACAAAGACAAATTATGTGTTTCTAATTGCATACAGGATGAGGAGCCTTAACACAGCAATTACGCATCCTGCAAGGAACTTCAGATTCATATAAAGCATAAACTTATGTAATTAAAACATTAATTTGTGCAAATGCAAAACATCAAATGTAGACAGCGCTAAATGTCCCTTACTTGTAAGACATAACACTAAAGATATAGCCCAGATATATGTGTCTTCTCTTACCTCTACTCTTGACTTGACTGTCTAGATACCATATGTGCATTATGAGATTTGAAAAGGGAAATATATTTAATACAGGCTGCAATGATGTCAGGAGCAGGTTTTATAGACTCTTGGTAAGGATTCAGTCTAGTCTTCTCTTTTGTGGATTCCTCGTTCTTCCCATCACTCTGTGTGGTCAGTTGTTTTTTTTTTAATACGCCAATCTTGTGTGCATGTACTTTTTAATAATTTTGACTAATCTCAAATGATCAATGCACGAGAAGCTGAAATTTGCGCTAGCTAGGATTTAGTGTAGATTATAGACATTATTTACTGCAGCTTTATATTGGAAATAGTGTGATGTTTTTGACCTGTGAAGCCCCACCGTCTCCCTCGCCACTTCCGGCTACTTTCAAAAAATGTGGCGTTAAATGGGTCAAAAGTCACATTTTTGTATTTAAATTGTGGCTTGTGCAAAAATTTCTAATTTACTGGTTTACATACATTTGTACAATTGTAGAATCAATGACCACTAAAACTAAATTAACAACACTGTATTTGTCATATAAGATAAGATAAAATAATCCTTTAATAGTCCCACCATGGGGAAATTCAGTGAGTTACAGCAGCACGGATAATACAGTAGTATATTCAAGAAAGAACACATACACGCTCATAGCAGATAGAAAAGATACTACGAGTCATAGCAACTAGGAAGAAAAAGAAGACTCAGGATCATTTAGTTCTCTGTGCGGAGTGATCTTCGCTTAGCATGATGGTGATTATACAGTCTGACCGCGGTTGGGAGGAAGGATCTTCGATAGCGCTCCTTCTCACACTTGGGGTGAAGTCACTTACAGTACTGCCCAGTGCTATCACAGTCTCATGCATAGGCTGGGAGTTGTTCTTCCGCATGGAGCTCACCGCGGACAGTATCCTTCTGTCACCCACCACCTGTACTGGGTCCAGGGGGCTCCCTAGGACAGAGATGGCCCTTCTAACCAGCCTGCCAAGTCTATTTCTGTCCCTGGTTGGTATGATACTCCCCAGTATATAACGTTACATTGGAGACAGTTATTAAATGCAATAGAAATAAGTAGTAAAGGTGCTGCAGCAGACCAAAGCTTTCATTTTCCAAAGTGCTTTAAACATCCAAACATAACAGAAAAAAAGTGTTTTACAGTATCAGCAAAGTGAATAAGATTCTAGATAACTCTCTCCAGATACTGCAGAAAGCTGAGTTTTCAAAAACGCACGTGGTAAGACACGTCAATTTTACCTTGTGTTTTCTCTATGGATTTGGGTCATGGCTTCATAATGCTCTGTGTACTCCATGTGTGACTGAGCCTCAGAGACAAAGAGTGCGTGATGTCATCAAATACAACATACATCGCCATGTCACTAAACAGATCTGTTTTTTATTGTAAAAATGGACGCATATTTGTATGTTTTTGTTATTAAAAACATTGTTAAATAGAGCTGCTGAATGAACAGCAGAGACATAATGTGAATAGCCCCTTCATGCATACCATTACCTGTTAATAAGGCCCCAAATGAAGGATTGCTCAAAAATATATGTTGACTTGTTTCGTGTTTTTGACTAGCAATTTGCATTGCAAACCACTTCTTGAATAGCAATGTATATTGCTTTCCATCCTGTCAAGTATCATTTCTATATATTAAAGAGGACCTTTCATCAGATTGGGCACAGGCAGTTCTATATACTGCTGGAAAGCTGACAGTGCGCTGAATTCAGCGCACTGTCGGCTTTCCCGATCTGTGCCCTGGGTAAAGCGCTATCGGTCCCGGTAACGTAGCGCTTTACAGCAGAAGGGCTAAGTGTCAGAAACGCCCTTCTGACTGTAAAGCGCTACGGTACTGGGACCGATAACGCTTTACCCAGGGCACAGATCGGGAAAGCCGACAGTGCGCTGAATTCAGCGCACTGTCAGCTTTCCAGCAGTATATAGAACTGCCTGTGCCCAAATCGGTGAAAGGTCCTCTTTAACCTTTGAAAAAAACAAACAAAAAAAAAAAAAACATAGTTTTTGGCATAGATTTAGCTTACAGAAACCTATGAGTGCTGTACATCACAGAATGCGTTTGGCTACTTTGTTAACCAAGCATACACTTCATAATAAGGCCGAGGGGCCTAAGCGAATCCCATCCACACATTGTGGGAAAATACACGCAGCGGACATGCTTCGATTTCCAAAACCGTTGCAGTTTTGGAAACCACAGCATGTCAATTATACCTATGGAAGCACCGGTGGTTTCCCTATAGGTATAATGGAAGCAGAAAGTCAACAGATGAAACAGAGGACTTTCTGTGAAAAGTACTGTTGGAAAAACCACAATATGTGATCAATGCGGTTTTTCACAAAACTTTTTTTGTTGCTTCCTGCTTCATGGTGCCTTAGCCTAAGCATGGTACAAAAAAACCCCTCAGCTATATAACACTCGTGTTTTACATTCTACCATGTTTACAAGTCATATTATTTAGGTTTTGTCCTTTTTAAGAAACGTGTGTACACAGAATGATTTTTTTAAAATATTAAAGAGAAAAAATCGCAAATATAGTGATGTTTATTCTGGCAGTCGATTCAACAGGCCCAAAAGATTATTAATCATTCTTTCCTTGTAACCTGTTTTCAATAAGACAGAATTTATGATGCTCCAAATTTTCATTACCCTTAAAAATTTGCATATAGATGTCCCTTATCTGTAGTGTCAATAAATTAAAAAGTAGAAAAGACAAAGCTATTTAAACAGCTTCCCTGCCAGGTCTTCATTTTGTTCTTCTAATACAGTCTGGTAAATTTATGTTTAAGTATCCCAGACGTAAGGCTCGGGAACTTTCTGTTCAGAAGTGTGGGAACGCGGCATGGGGAAAAAAGGCTTTTATTAAATGTTTAAAAGAATTGGGGGCAAGCACACAAGAGAGGTCAGACTCCACCAAATGAAAACCAAGCCGAGTGTATTCTCCTGACCTTTTAAAATTCAGGCTATGTTCAAATTGTAAAGGCCATCTTAAATCAATATTGAAAGCGTATCTGCAAAGCCATTCCTGGGGAAAATGTCTGATATCAATAGTCATGGGCATTTCATTTCAGAAATATCCTACAAGGGTTAGACGTTTTTTCTTGTTAAGGAGAGAAGTCATCCAGTGCTGCTCTTCGATGTCTGGATTACTTGGAACATATCACTAATTTTCATTCTCAGCAAACCAAAAATAATGTTTTTTTTTAATAGGATCTTCATGCAAATAAGCCCTTGCCATCAATAAGTACAGGCTTCTGGGAAGTTCTATTTGCATGCATGTAACTTCCCAGATGTCTGCTCTCTACAAAGTGCTGTCCACAAGGAGTAGGATGAAAATTCTTATTATCCAAAGAGATGGAAGAAGATTTCTAGTACAATACAGATATGTTAATAACAGCACTTAAAGAGTTTTCTGTTTTATGTAAATCAGGCTCTGTTCACAACTGTGTCAGAGGCTAATTTTGGAGCATCTATTGCAGATTCTGTCATATTTGATGTGAAAAATACTCCGGCTCTACTTTTCCTATCAATATGACGGACACTATGCCAGAACTCAACGGACCCTATTATGAGTCAATAGGGTTTATCGCGTGCGGATGGTGTTTGTTTTACAATGTATCTAGCATAGCACCGTGGCTGTTACTAACATAAGCCACAATGTCATTATCATCCTAGCCAAACCATTCATTATAAATTGTAAGAAAAGTTTTCTAACTTTATTAATTTTTTTTTTTTTTTTTTTGCATATCAATTCCTTACCAGTTTTTACAAACATTGTTTTCCATCGGGGTTGAAAGCGTCTTGTGACCTTATCCTAATATTCATATTTTATTCATAATGTTTTTAAAAAAATGCTATTCTACAGTTGTCTTTTTGTTTGCTTACAGGGTAATAAACAGGAACCATCCAAATGTTAGTATAATGGCATTACATTTAGAGGGATTGCTTGGAGCACCCAACTCACTCTGGATTGGCAGAGTACACTCATTCAGATGTGTAGCTGGGGCCCCAGTGCAAAATATGTAATAGGGCTCCCTATTACCATGTGCTATTTATAGTACTTATGTCATAGAAGGGACTTTGCATGTAAAATTTGCCTATAGCCATACAGTGGGTCTCTAGAATGAATTTTACTGGTGGGTTCTAGGCACCACAATCTGACACTAGGTATGAACCTAATCCTTTTCCATGTGACAAACTGTGTTGCTATTTCTGCTTAAGAATAAAATGACCACCTTCTTTTATACTAATCCAACTGCAAAAATATCTAAAAAAGAATGGGGAAGGGGGAAGTTATTATGACTGGCAATTTTCAACTGGTGCAAGGTGTGCCTGAACTACTGAAAGGCTTAGGTATCTTAATAAATCAAACATATTTTGTTTCCTAGAATTATATTTTATGGCCGCCAAGAGCTGGCTTACATTTGCTATGTAAGCCCTCGTTCACATCTGTGTTTGGTAATCCAATTGGGGAGTCTGCATGGGACCCCCCCCCCCTTCCACCGAAGGGAGTACCAAATTCATTGGCAAGCGGTGTGCAGTGAAAGCACACGGACCCCATAGACTATAGACCGTGTGCTCTCTGCGCAGTGTCTACACGGAACATGTGGACAGAAAAGTACTTTGTGATCTACTTTTATGTCTGCATGATTAGTGGGGGTGGTCTCCATGCGGACTCCCCGATTGATTATGAAAAGCAAATGTGAATGAGGGGTAACTCTCGGATAAATTTGTCAGTCTCAGGTGCCCCCTCCCTGGCCCACCCTGCTCTCCATCCACTATCACAAAAAGTATTGAGCAAGTCACAGACAAGGTGCACCACATCCCTTGTTCCTTGTTACATTATCACCCCTCTACACTAGAAAACTGGCAAAGAGGATTAGAAATAATTCCCCAAAAATGTATCTAGCCAATTTTCCATGCACAGGATTGAACAAAACATTATATATATTTTTTTTATAGTCATAGAAATTAAAATAAGCTACAGTAGACTAAAAACTAATCAAGGCTGGGAGAGAATGATGGACAGAAAAGGTGATTGCCTAGGGTGCCATAGGGACAAGGAAATCTACAAGGAAAATATTTATTGATTAAATAAATGTAAAAAAAATCTGTTGTTTAAGTAGAACAATAAATGTGCACCTTGAATACTGTGTGATTATGTTGTATACAAACCTACTTAAGGCCACAAATGCTGCGGAAAAGACCATGGCAAGAACAAATCACATTTTTTTTTCCGCTGTGTTTTTCACAGAAAGTCCACAGATTTTTCCTCATGATGCATTCTGTCCCTGTATTATACAGTGCATGGGGCTGGAAGCAGATAGCTCTGTGCACTGTATAGTCCTGCCATTACTGAAGCTCAATTTCTATTGACATCAATAAGAGCTGAGATGTCGTAATGGTGCCCAGTCACTATACTAGGTACAGAGCTATCTGCTAATGGCTCTGTGCACTGTATAGTAAAGGGACCAGACGTACCTTCAGAGCAGCTGATTCTCGCAGGGGCTGCCAACCAGTGACGGATGAGATAGTTATGGCTTATGCTTAAGATAGGCCATAAAAATACTATGGACAACCCTATAATGATTCCTCATTTACCAACCAAACATAAGGAAATAAATTAATAGAAATATTATATATGTAGTCATTTCCAAGATGATTTTCAGAAAAGTTACTGTGAACTAAACTTTGTTAAAATGTTGGATCATTAGTTCACTTTAGCTTTTATGCTTTTTGATATTCATTCCAACTTTGTGATGGACAGCTTTGGAGCATAAGGCACATCTCCTTTTAGAAATGTAGCTGAAATGTACAGCCAAAACAGATTTAGTGGATGTAATTTTTAAATTGTGTCCTTGGCTATTAAAAGATTTGCTATTTAACATAAATCATATTAGACTTCAGAGGGCAGTGATTAAAATAATGTAAAAAGCCTAAGGAACTGATACAGACTGTTTTCACTCTTGTATTAGAGGCTTGCAGACTCAGTAAAAATACCGGACAAATTAACTCAGTCTGCTGCTTTATTCTGCCCAGCAAAATGATAGGCACTGTGACAGAAACCTAACAGACCCGATTATAGGCAATGGGGTCTGTCAGGCACCACTGGTGTGAATCATGTGATGGATCTGGCTTTGCTGTCTTGAACAATGTAAATGGAAAAACACAAATGTGAACCCAGCCATAGCCTGAAAGTCTGCCATACTGCTGCATTCAAAGAATTATACACCGTGAAAGTAATTTATTGTTTTACTAAACAGAACTTATTATTTACTGCTATGATCATGTAAGATTGTAGTTCATAAAAAGTTCTTCCTTACTTTACCTATATAAGATAAACTATGTGATGAAAAGTATCCAGACCCCCCCAAAAACATACGTATTTCATATTAGGTGCATTGTAATGCCACCAACTACCAGGTACTCCATATCAGTGACCTCAGCACATTAGACATCGTGAGAGAGCAGAATGGGGCGCTCCGCGGAACTCACGGACTATGAACGTGGTCAAGTGATTGGGTGCCACACATCACACAGGTCAATGCCAAACGACGCCTCACTTGGTGTAAGGAGCGTAAACATTGGACGATTGAACAGTGGAAAAACGTGTGGAGTGATGAATCACAGTACACAATGTGGCGATCCGATGGCAGGGTGTGGGTATGGCAAATGCCCGGTGAACGTCATCTGCCAGCGTGTGTAGTGCTGACAGTAAACTTCAGAGGTGGTGGTGTTATGGTGTGGTCGTGTTTTTCATGAGGGGGGCTTGCACCCCTTGTTGTTTTGTGTGGCACTATCACAGCACAGGCCTACATTGATGTTTTAAACACCTTCTTGCTTCCCACTGTTGAAGAGCAGTTCGGGATGGTGATTGCATCTTTCAACACGATCGAGCACCTGTTCATACTGAACGTCCTGTGGTGGAGTGGTTACACGACAATAACATCTCTGTAATGGACTGGCCTGCACAGAGTCCTGACTTGAATCCTATAGAACACCTTTGGGATGTTTTGGAACGCCGACTTCGTGCCAGGCCTCACCGACCTACATCGATATCTCTCCTCAGTGCAGCACTCCGTGAAGAATGGGCTGCCATTCCCCAAGAAACCTTCCAGCACCTGGTTGAACGTATGCCTGCGAGAGTGGAAGCTGTCATCAAGGCTAAGGGTGGGCCAACACCATATTGAATTCTAGCATTACTGCCACGAACTAATAAGTCATTTTCAGCCAGTTGTCCGGATACTTTTGATCACATAGTGTATCTGTTGAAATGCGTTATATGAGATTAGAAATAAGGTGTACTCTTCCTCCGAAACAGTGTAACCCCTCGTTCACATCTTTGTTTGGGGAGTGCATATGGGGACCCCCTGAACAGACTACCGAACGTGCTGGCAAGCAGTGTGCAGTGAAAGCACATGGATTCCACAGACTATAATGGGGTCCATGTGCTTTCTGTATGCTGCTCGCATGAATCATGTGGACGTGAAAGTAGATCACAATCTACTTTTCTGTCCACATGTTCTGGTCGGACACCGCGCGGAGAGCAGACAGATCCCATTATAGTCTATGGGGTCTGTGTGCTTTCACTGCACACTGTTTGCCAGCGCGTTTGGTAGCTCGTTCGGGGGGGAGGGGGGCCTGTATGTCCAATTCCTGGTCCATTGGTCCATTTAAAGACTATGGTTATAAATTAACTATTCCTATGCCCCAAATAGCAAACTGCAGCCGAAAAACACTGTGAAAAAGACAGCGGTGGGAAGAGCATCACACTTTTCCGCAATGTTTTTCACAGAAAGTCAGCAGAGTTTTCTACTGCAGACTTTATGCTTCTGTTAAAACTTTATAGAAAAATCAGCGTTTCCGTAGATATAATTGACACTCTGCGATTTGCAAAAACACTTGCATTTTTAAGGGGCATTCACATGATGTAACGCTGCGCTGATTCTTGCACGATAACTCGCGTAAGGATCAGCGCTGCAAAACAGAATCCCATTGACTTCAATGGTTTCCGTTTAACACGTGTAACACATTGAAATCAATGGGTTAAAAAGCCTCCCAATTGCAGCATTTCCGCTGAAGATTTTTTTTTGCAATGTGTGGATGGGATTATCCAGAATGTCATCCACTTTGCAGGTACAGTAAAACGCAATGTATTCTGCTGCCCTTAACTAATAGATAAAGCTAAATCTGATGATGAAGGAAGAAGCAGTGATAGAATAATAGTTAATGAAACGCAGACTGACTCCATTCCAAGATTGGAAGAAGAAAAAGACATAAACAACTTGGTGAAAACCATAATTATCATTACACTCTATTCCAGAATTCACCGACTACTGCATCTGCCAAGTGTGGTTATAGGGCCTCGTGGTTTCTTGTTAGGCCTCTAGTGGAGCATCTTTATAAAACATGTTGCAGATGGACAACTTATTCGTGCAAATACTTTATATATAGTAAATGAAGCCAACAGTTTTTAATTTGTTGGTATGTCGTTTAAGCAAATAGAATGCAGTCCATGTCATGCATATGTGTTCTATTAATACATGGAAATGCAGTACAGACAGGAAAAAAAGTTCTGGCACACAATACAATCATTAAAAGGTGCTTTAAAAGTACATTAAAACAAAGATTATATGCAAGGCATATATATCCACAGAGTGATCTCAAAACAGATATTTCCTACTTCCTAGACTATGACTGAAATGACTGTGATGCATTTCCAAAGTGCTAAAATTCTTTATTCGCTTGTCTAAGAAAGTCTTTATCTACATGCTAGATGGAGTGACCAGGGTCACTCCATCCATAAGAGAGGTGAGATTCTGGGCCCAGGTAACACTTTCCCAGGACTGCAGGGGGTGACAGTTGAACCTTCTTCCTTGTACTTTCGTATGGCCCTGCAGACATCTTCATAACTAGGGTTTGTGGTGTAAATCGCACCCATATACACTTACAAGTGCATGAGCCTTTTGTTTGGAGTCCCTATATGATTCCCTATCCAATCCCCACTCAATACGTCTAAGACCAAGCTTCCACATTCCGATAAGCAAAGGCAGAAGAGTTTAAGGCTCAACCCCATCGTGCAGGAGAGCCAAAGTAGGTCCAAAAGTAAGTTAGGTCTGAGCAACTGCACTACAGGGTTGAGCCTTGCTTACCTGAACATGGAGCCCTACCTTAGACAGATTTCCTACACAGGACTATTTATGCTAAATCCAACACTCTTGCAACATTTTTATCAACCTAGGGCTCGATAACTAGAGATTTGCACCAATAACTCATCTGAAAACATACACTTCTATAAATGCACCCTAGTGAATCAAGTCAGTTTTATGTAAAGTTGACATATACAGAGAAAAAAACTGGATGTTGCAGTATAGTTTATAGTTGTTTTTCTGAGTAATTTTAGGTATTCTTTCTACATTTTCTACTATGTCAGAAAGAAAGATTGAAAGTCTTGGTAATAAAATGACTTTATTCAGTGCTTGTAAATATTGAGAGTATTGTAGCATCACTTGGCTGATGTTCTAGTGCTAATGAATCAGGGATAACACAGTTGTGCTTATCTTGTAATAGAAGTCTGGATCTTTAACAGATGTATGTGTACTCAGATCCTGCTTATTACCAGGCTGGCAGACGGCTCTGCATCTCAAGTCTGTCTCCTGTCATACATATTCTCAATTACCTTTACAGCACATCAGAGGAGCCTGAAACGTATCATAATTATCCTTCTCAAGTGCAGACACGAAAGTAATAATTTAAATGGTATGATTCTCTCTTGTAGAATAAAGATGTTGTGCTCACAACAATCACGAATCCCAACAAGTGACTGACAGGTAATAATAATTAGGTGTCTGATGTGCGCTGCAATTTCAATACACTCAACAAATTTACCATGATGGAAAAAGGCAGAAATTTGGGGGAATCGGAATAAAAAAAAATGCAAATGGGGCCAGACTGTGTAGGAGGTGTATCCACTTCTAGAAACCAGCGCTATTACTTTTAAACCCATAGATATCGAGTCTCCACTTATTTGTACTGAAAGCAAATGGAGATAAAATAGATTTTTTTTCCAACATACAGAGTAATTCAAAAAGAATGGCGAACACTTAGAGCATCGTATTCATAGCTAAGAGAATATAACAAATTTATTAACATGAGAAGACATTCTAAGTTTTATCTATATGCTATAAATGTTCAATGTGATTTCGATTGGTGACAAAGCAGAGGTCTAGTTGATAGTCCATTTCTGTCTAACGCATTCCAGGATATCCTCCAAAATGGACTCCACTGTTTCGGTGATGTTTTGTCACAGGTCATTCAGTTTCTGTAGCTGGGAATGTAAATATGCTGAGTTCTTGATGTAGCCCCACAGTGTGCTAAATCGAGACTGTCGAGACTAGCACACCATTAGTAAATCATTGTTTACAGCCCGATAAATACAATGTTGTGGTAGAGTTTCATTCATGTATCGGTGCACATCGAACACATGGTTTTTCTGATGCCCGACTTCTAACATTGTTTTGATAGACCTTCCCACTAAGGTGAAAAGTAGTCTCACCGCTGAACAAAAACTTATTAATGTATTTGGCCTCTTCCAATCATCCCTGCAAGTTAAAACAAGTGTTATACCATTTCCCCAAAAAGATGTAATCTGTATGGCTTACAATGCAGACATTTTTATAAGATAGACCATACAGTGATTTGGAGCACCTTTAGTTCCATACTAATCTGCCTGGTAAACTTTCTAGGTCTAAGTTCCTACACGGCTGGAATCCTGAAGTCTTCTGAAGTCTTTGGATGGCACGGACTTCTCCCATAACAAAAACATGGTTTTGAATTGCTTCACCCAACATGAAATGCAGTTTCTATGTGGCGCACATTTAACAAATTTATTTTGCAGGTTTCACTGTATTGTCTCCATTCTTGCAAATTCCAAAATGCTAAAAGTTTTTCCTTGTTTTGATGCCACCATCTTATTTTACTCTATTTAAGAACATTTCACATTTGGCTCCTGAAAAGTGAAAGCTGAGCTGTGATTGGTTGCTCTAGGTGACTAAGCTAGTTTTGCTTTGATTTTCAGTCACTGGCAGATTACCAGTAATGTTACTTTAACTACAGTCCACTGCCCTTGTACCACCCTGTATATGAACATCATCCATTATTAAAAGTTCATTCACCCACTTAATGACCTGTCAACTCTACTACTCTACAAATATAGGTTGAGGAGATGATTCTGATACTTATGCATATTGAATTATACAGTTATGACTGTAATTATTGGCACCCTTAAAATTCTTCTAGATAATGAATAGAGATGAGCGAGTACTGTTCGGATCAGCCGATCCGAACAGCACGCTCCATAGAAATGAATGGATGCACCTGATACTTCCGCTTTGACGGCGGCCAGCCGCTTAACCCCCCGCGTGCTGGCTACATCCATTCATTTCTATGCGAGCATGCTGTTCGGATCGGCTGATCCGAACAGCACTCGCTCATCTCTAATAATGAAGTATTTCTCTCAAAAAATAATTGCAATTACACGTTTTGTTAAACACGTGTTTATTTCCTTTGCATTTATTGAAAAATGTAAAAAAAACTTAGGCTGAGTTCACACGTTTTTTTTTTTTTTTTAGACCGGATTTTGACACAGAATTCGTCTCAGAATCCATCTAAAAAAAAAACGAAAAAAAGAGCTGTCCTTTCTTGCCACGACTGAATCAGCCGTGAACGTCCATGGCATGACACTCCAACCCACCTAGGCCCATTTATTTGGGCCTAATCCAGAGTGGAATGCCGCAACTGTCGCGCTAACCGAGGGAGGTGTTTTTTGGACCGGATTCTGAGGCAGATTCCCATGACAAAATCCAGTCCAAAAAGCCCTGTGTGGACTCAGCCTTATCATCCCAGTATATATGAAGTTGGGGAGAAGTAGTTGTTGCCTATCATCTAACTGAAGTGTATAGCCAAGTGTACAGTAGCTGTCCAGTATCATTCCTTTTATTGAGTCACTAGTGACTATAGACAGATTGCCTTCCATGGCCTAATTTAGCCTTTTCAGAACACTTTTTCTGTAATTTTGTGAAATTACTGGATGAATCAGAAAGTATGAAAAGATAATATACTGTGACTGAATGACAATGACATACACTTCTTAGGTAAAAGTGATGTTAATGAATATGACAGCCCCCTGATCATTTTATGTCCTTGACCTATTTAGAAGATATTTAGCATGTATAGTGTATCATATATGATTATGGCTTGATATTATCCATTAGCTTTTTTTTCCATTATGTACAACAGTTTTAAGGCTTTTTGAGATCGTAAAATATATATAATATCTAATTATTATTAACACGTTCCAAAAATCCTTAAAATTACTTGTCGTACAATTTTTGCCATATGATGACGTATTTGGGCCCTGTTACAGCTTTTATACATGTGACTGCTTGCGTCATAAAAAAATCTGGTTGCATGTATATAATTGGGGATATTTAAGGAAAAGTTAACTCATATTTAATAGAGATGAGCGAACAGTGTTCTATCGAACTCATGTTCGATCGGATATTAGGCTGTTCGGCATGTTCGAATCGAATCGAACACCGCGTGGTAAAGTGCGCCATTACTCGATTCCCCTCCCACCTTCCCTGGCGCCTTTTTTGCTCCAATAACAGCACAGGGTAGATGGGACAGGAACTACGACACCGGTGACGTTGAAAAAAGTAGGCAAAACCCATTGGCTGCCGAAAACATGTGACCTCTAATTTAAAAGAACAGCGCCGCCCAGCTTCGCGTCATTCTGAGCTTGCAATTCACCGAGGACGGAGGTTTCCGTCCAGTTAGCTAGGGGTTAGATTCTGGGTAGGCAGGGACAGGCTAGGATAGGAAGGAGAAGACAACCAACAGCTCTTATAAGAGCTAAATTCCAGGGAGAAGCTTGTCAGTGTAACGTGGCACTGACGGGCTCAATCGCCGCAACCCAGCTTTCCCAGGATCCTGAATGGAATACACTGTCAGTGTATTCCCGTATACCCGATATATACCCCCGATACCCGTTCCAACGGTGTGCCCCCCCACCTTCACCCCAGAAATACCCTGCAAGTCCCCTAGCAATAGAATTGGGGCTATATACACCCACTATTTTTGCTACTGCCATATAGTGCCATTGTCTCACTGGGAATTCAAAGAATATATTGGGCTTACATATAACTTCAATTCCAGGGAGAAGCTTGTCAGTGTAACGTGGCACTGACGGGCTCAATCGCCGCAACCCAGCTTTCCCAGGATCCTGAATGGAACACACTGACAGTGTATTCCCGTATACCCCATATATACACCCCAAATCCCCGTTCCAACGGTGTGCCCCCCCACCTTCACCTCAGAAATACCCTGCAAGTCCCCTAGCAATAGAATTGGGGCTATATACACCCACAATTTTTGCTACTGGTATATAGTGCCATTGTCTGACTGGGAATTCAAAGAATATATTGGGGTGACGTGCACCCACAATTTTTGCTACTGCTATACAGTGCCATTGTCTCACTGGGAATTCAAAGAATATATGGGGGTTATGTGCACCCACAATTTTTAATACTGGTATACAGTGCCATTGTCTGACTGGGAATTCAAAGAATATATGGGGGTTACGTGCACCCACAATTTTTAATACTGGTATACAGTGCCATTGTCTGACTGGGAATTCAAAGAATATATTGGGGTTATGTGCACCCACAATTTTTACTACTGGTATACAGTGCCATTGTCTGACTGGGAATTCAAAGAATATATGGGGGTTACGTGCACCCACAATTTTTAATACTGGTATACAGTGCCATTGTCTGACTGGGAATTCAAAGAATATATGGGGGTTACGTGCACCCACAATTTTTAATACTGCTATACAGTTCCTTTGTCTCACTGGGAATTCAAAGAATATATGGGGGTTATGTGCACCCACAATTTTTAATACTGGTATACAGTGCCATTGTCTGACTGGGAATTCAAAGAATATATGGGGGTTATGTGCACCCACAATTTTTAATACTGGTATACAGTGCCATTGTCTGACTGGGAATTCAAAGAATATATTGGGGTTATGTGCACCCACAATTTTTACTACTGGTATATAGTGCCATTGTCTGACTGGGAATTCAAAGAATATATGGGGGTTATGTGCACCCACAATTTTTAATACTGGTATACAGTGCCATTGTCTGACTGGGAATTCAAAGAATATATGGGGGTTATGTGCACCCACAATTTTTAATACTGGTATATAGTGCCATTGTCTGACTGGGAACTCAAAGAATATATTGGGGTGACGTGCACCCACAATTTTTGCTACTGCTATACAGTGCCATTGTCTCACTGGGAATTCAAAGAATATATGGGGGTTATGTGCACCCACAATTTTTAATACTGGTATACAGTGCCATTGTCTGACTGGGAATTCAAAGAATATATGGGGGTTACGTGCACCCACAATTTTTAATACTGCTATACAGTTCCATTGTCTCACTGGGAATTCAAAGAATATATGGGGGTTATGTGCACCCACAATTTTTACTACTGGTATACAGTGCCATTGTCTGACTGGGAATTCAAAGAATATATTGGGGTTATGTGCACCCACAATTTTTACTACTGGTATACAGTGCCATTGTCTGACTGGGAATTCAAAGAATATATGGGGGTTACGTGCACCCACAATTTTTAATACTGGTATACAGTGCCATTGTCTGACTGGGAATTCAAAGAATATATGGGGGTTATGTGCACCCACAATTTTTACTACTGGTATACAGTGCCATTGTCTGACTGGGAATTCAAAGAATATATGGGGGTTATGTGCACCCACAATTTTTAATACTGGTATACAGTGCCATTGTCTGACTGGGAATTCAAAGAATATATGGGGGTTACGTGCACCCACAATTTTTAATACTGCTATACAGTTCCTTTGTCTCACTGGGAATTCAAAGAATATATGGGGGTTATGTGCACCCACAATTTTTACTACTGGTATACAGTGCCATTGTCTGACTGGGAATTCAAAGAATATATGGGGGTTACGTGCACCCACAATTTTTAATACTGGTATACAGTGCCATTGTCTGACTGGGAATTCAAAGAATATATGGGGGTTACGTGCACCCACAATTTTTAATTCTGCTATACAGTTCCTTTGTCTCACTGGGAATTCAAAGAATATATGGGGGTTATGTGCACCCACAATTTTTACTACTGGTATACAGTGCCATTGTCTGACTGGGAATTCAAGGAATATATGGGGGTTATGTGCACCCACAATTTTTAATACTGGTATACAGTGCCATTGTCTGACTGGGAATTCAAAGAATATATGGGGGTTATGTGCACCCACAATTTTTAATACTGGTATACAGTGCCATTGTCTGACTGGGAATTCAAAGAATATATGGGGGTTACGTGCACCCACAATTTTTAATACTGCTATACAGTTCCTTTGTCTCACTGGGAATTCAAAGAATATATGGGGGTTATGTGCACCCACAATTTTTAATACTGGTATACAGTGCCATTGTCTGACTGGGAATTCAAAGAATATATTGGGGTTATGTGCACCCACAATTTTTACTACTGGTATACAGTGCCATTGTCTGACTGGGAATTCAAAGAATATATGGGGGTTATGTGCACCCACAATTTTTAATACTGGTATACAGTGCCATTGTCTGACTGGGAATTCAAAGAATATATGGGGGTTACGTGCACCCACAATTTTTAATACTGCTATACAGTTCCATTGTCTCACTGGGAATTCAAAGAATATATGGGGGTTATGTGCACCCACAATTTTTACTACTGGTATACAGTGCCATTGTCTGACTGGGAATTCAAAGAATATATTGGGGTTATGTGCACCCACAATTTTTAATACTGGTATACAGTGCCATTGTCTCACTGGGAATTCCACAAATAATTTGGGGATTCATTCACCCTACATCTCAGGCTCTTGCCATATTCACCCAGGTTGTCAGTGCTGCACCAGCTCGTTCCCAGACAGCTCGGCCCGAAAAACACGTTACCTATATAGAGGATTTGGACAATGAAGACAACATGTTCTAAATCTAATGTCTGCACCTTCTCCAGAATTAAAATAAAGGCAGCGTTTAACTTTCAAATAGCACTGCACAAAGGAAGAGCTTATCAGCTTGTCTCATGACATGCTACTGAAAAGTTTCATTTGTGTATCTTAATGTAAATATAGTTGTATAAGCTTTTTGGGTTTTAGGCACTGCCAAGTTATTTATTACCACCCGCTCCCTTATAATGATGATGACGCCAAAGTCACTGTGGGTGTTCAGAGCTCACAGCTTTGGGTGACATTTGTCTTGCTCTCTGTCGGTACCAGCTGTCTTTTTGGATACCGTAAAGTTATGTTGACTTTATTAACAGCTATAGAAGCTTTAGCCAGGTTGTGACGGTGTGTAACCCTAACAACACTAAGTGGGATACACATTAATAGTCAGTCTATGTACGCTAAACGTATCACTGAAGTAATTTTTTTTCCCTCTCCCCTAATATAAGAAAGGAACAGACATTAGACCTAGACCGGGGTTCGAGGCTTGAAAAAATCCAGTATTATTTGTTCTTCATGATGTGAAATATGTGTTGAAAAGCAACCCAAGATGAAGTCAGCCATGTGTGCCAGTGTGTTACTTGGCATGCCTTTGCTGGCCCCAACTGTAAGGGTCACTCTCCATTTCCTCCATTTTCCACTCCCCTTCACACCATTTGTGGTGAAGCAATGGGATGCACTGAAGTGCACCCTCTAGCCTCGTGTGGGATAGGGACATCAGATGCCACTCCAACCCCCTCGTCTTCCTCCGCCAGCCAACGGTGCGAAGATGAGAGGAGTGTGCTCTGAATGTTTTCTGCCTAGCAGAGGCTAGTTCTCACTTACGAAAATGGCCCCACTTTGACCTGTATATCAGGCACAATGGTGTAGGTTTCAAAGAAACATGGCACCAACAAGTTGGAAAACGTGGGCCATGCGTGGACCGTGTTTGAGTCTGGCAAGCTCCAGATCTGCTACCAGGTTCCAGCCATTATCACAGGCGCAAAAATGCCAGGCCCCAGGTGTAGCAGGGAAAAAAAAATGCCATCTCAGCCAGGATGGCATCCCTGACCTCGGAGGCACTGTGCTGTCTGTCCCCCAAGCTGATCAGTTTCAGCACGGCCTACTGACATCTCCCCATGCCAGTGTTACAGTGTTTTCCGCTAGTAGCTGGGGTGGAGGTTGCAGCTTCGTAGGGTTTCAGTCTACTCCTGCCATGAATTTTGGCCTGGGAGAGGAGATAGGCCACCCCAGTTTGCACCCGGGGAACAGACTCCACCACATTCACCCTGCCTGTCATTAAAGATAAGCACTGCAGCATCCCTGACCACAGGCGCTTGTCCATGTGTCGGTGGTCAAGTGGACCTTGCAGCAAAGCGCAGAGCTCTGGGCCCGACTGATGTTATGGGACACATGCAGGCGCAAGGCAGAGACAGCACACCAAGAGAAGTAGTAACGGCTAGGCCCAGCATAGGGAGGTGCCCCAGCTGCCATCTGCTGACGGAAGGCCTGGGTCTCCAGAAGCATAAACAAACACCAACATCTCCAGGGCCAGCAGTTTATCGATGAGGCTGTTACAGGCTTGGGCATGGGGGTGGGTTGTATTGTACTTCTGCCTGCAATGAAAAGCTTGGGAAATGTGGAGTGGCTGGGAAGAGGCGCATGATGGTGCAGGCCAAAAGGACGCATGAGGGTGAACTCCCCAATGTGTCAGAGATAGGTGTGTAGGTGTCCTTGCATCATATACTTGCACCATATTTGGCTTTGGAAGTTAATTTTGTGCCAAAAAGTGGTTAAGACAGCGATCCCTCAGCTACTCCCGTTACACTGTCTATTGAAGTTACCATCTGTGGAAGTGGACCACCATTTCTAAGATCCCAAAGGAAGCAGGCAAGAGATGTGCAGTTCAGAAAAAAAGATGAGAAAATAAGTTTAGGCTGTAGAGCACAGAGGGATCGGAGAGGACAGAGCTGGTGTCGGCCAGGTATTCCCACAACATGCGCCTATACTTGTCCCTCCTGGTGACACTAGGCCCCTGAGTGGCAGTAATTTGTCCAGGGGGGCCATTAACGTGTTCCAGACCTAGGAATAAGTCTTCCAACAGGGTAGAGTTTTGCATGCCTTTGCTTCTACCCACTGTTTTTGCTGCTTAGCTTCCCTCCACATCTACTCTGCTTTCACCCCTAAACATCACCCCAGTTTATGCCTTTGCTTCTACCCAGGTTTTTTGTTGATTTAGCTTCCCTCTACATCTACACTGCTTTAGCCCCTAGACATCACCCCTGTCCATGTGGGGTCGGTGGCCTCGTCATCCACCAACTCCTCTTCCAATTGCGCACTGCCCCCTTACTGCAAACCGCACATGACCACAGCTTGCCTTGATGGCAACTGTGTCTCATGATCCCCACTTAGGTCCAGACAAGTCGGTGGCGGGTCCAAAACCCCAAAATTGGAAGGAAATGGCAGATGCTGCAGTATTTCTAACACCTGTTCCTGGTGCTCGGGCCTGGTCTGTGTTGTACCCTGCACCCTGCTTAACGCATCTGCCATATCCGAAGTTGTGCTGAGCGCATGCTAATGTTTCGTGTCCAGTGCAATGGATGGGATGGGATTTCACATAAGTCTGCCACCCATGGCCACTCATGGTTGAGCAACTGAGGGAGTTGACTTTGACGAACCCGAGGGTTTTGGAGTTGGAACTACATCAAAGGTCTGTGCTGCTCACACACTCTGCTCAACACATGATATGTTTAGTGCCAGCAGTGTGGAGACGTCGCACAACAGCCGTTGTTCCAGCAGGTACAGGCGTTGTAGGAGTGCATAGAGGCTAGCAGCGGCAACTATACACTTTAAAAACTATCCGCACAAGCGCCACACTTTCACCAGTAGCTCAGGAACATTGGGGTACCTTTTTCAAAAGATTAGCAGCAATGAGTTAAAAACGTGGCCCAGGCATGGAATATGTTGCAGGCTGCCAAGCTACAGAGCCAATCCCAGGTTACGGCCATTATCACACATGACAACATGCCTGGGCCCAGGTGCAGTGGCAAAAACCACATTGCCGTCTCATCGAGGATGGCATGACTCACTTTGTAGGCAGTGTGCTGTCTGGCCCCCAAGCTGATGAGCTTCAGCACGGCCCGCTGACGTCTCCCCACACCAGTGTTGCAGCGTTTCCAGCTCGTAGCTGGGGTCAATTTAACAGCGGAGGAGGGTGGTGTTTCAGCCCTCCTCCCAGGAATGTTGTGTGGGGAGACAAGTCAGGCCACCACATTTTGCGACCCGGTCCACGCCTCAACTACATTCAACCACTGTGCCCAAATTGAAAGGTAGCGTCCCTGTCCGCATGCACTTGTCCATTCGTAACTGGTCACATGGAACTTTAGGGCTAAGCGCTGAATTTAGGGACCGCCTCATGTTTGGGGGAAAGTGCTGGTGTGGACGGCACAGTGCGGTGGCGCAGTAGACACTCTGCCCAAAAAGGGCAGAGTGTCCCCCAGCCGGGATTCCAACATCTCCTGGGCCGGCCAGATTTCTTGAGATGAGGCCGTTGAAGCCTTGGGCATGTGGGTGGGTTGCGCTGTACTTTAGCATGAAATGAAAGGCTTGGGAGATGGGGAGTTGCTGGGAAGAGGCGCATGATGGCGCGGGCAAAAGGAGAAATGGCAGAAAAAGGTGAGGATAAGGGTGAACTCCCCAAAGTGTCAGAGGCAGATGTGGAGGTGTCCTGGCTCCTGGTCTGGACTGCAGCGCCAGCCCTGTCAACAGTGGAAGAGGCAGTGGCCGCCAGGCCAAACGACGATTATCCTGCGCTTGCTCTCACCCACTGAGCCCAGGGCTTGCCTTCCAAATGATGGCACCCGCAAGAGGTGGTGAGATTCCTCTCCGCAGATCTCCAAACCATCTTGGACTTGCAAATTGCACTAAATTTGTCATGTAACTGACATGTATATGATGAGTCTATCCATTGTCTGTTCATTTTGGTGAAAGTCAGCCTGTCAGCTGACAGACAGCTGTGCTTGTCAGTGATGATGTCACCGGCTGCTTGTACCCCCAGTTTTTGCTGCTTAGCTTGCCTCCACATCCACACTGCTTTTGCCCCTACACATCACCCCTATCCATGCCTGTGCCTCTAGCCATAAGTCTGCCACCCATGGAAACTCATGGTGCAGAAAGTGAGGGAGCTGACTCTGAGGAACCCTTGGGTTTTGTAGCTGGTACTCCATCAAAGGTCTCTGCTGCTCACACACCCTGCTGAACATACGGTATCTAGGGTTAGAGCGTGTGGTGACCTCGCACAACAGTAGGTGCTTCAGGCAGATGTAGGCCTTGCTGGAGTGTATTGCGGCTAGCTCCAGGTACTGTAGACTTGGGAAAGTGGGTGTCCAAGTGCCGCACTTTCACCCTTAGCTCAGCTAATTTGGGGTATGTTTTTAAAAATCATTGCACCACTACATTGAACATGTGGGCCAGGCATGGAACGTGTTGGAGGCTGGCAAGCTCCAGAGCCCTCCAACAAGCTAAAAAACCTGGCCCCAGGGGCAGCGGGGATAAACAAATTGCCATCTCATCCAGGATGGCATCCCTGACCTCAGAGGCAGTGTGCTGTCCGTCTCCCAAGCTGATGAGCTTCAGCCCAGCCTGCTGACGTCTCCCCACACCAGTGTTGCAGCGTTTTCAGCTCGTAGCTGGGGTAAATCTAACAGCGGAGGAGGAGGAGGGTGGTGTTTCAGCCCTCCTCCCAGGAATGTTTTGTGGGGAAACAAGTCAGGAAAATTCTTGAAACGGGAGAGTTTTGCATCTTTGCCCTTGCTGCCTATGGACATCCCTTTGCCTCTAGCCACCATTTTCCCTGCTTTGCTTGCCTCCACATCCACACTGCTTTTGCCCCTAGACATCACCCCAGTCCATGCCTTAGCTTGTACCCCCAGTTTTTCCTGCTTAGCTTGCCTCCACATCCACACTGCTTTTGCCCCTAGACATCATCCCTATCCATGCCTCTTCCCCTAGCCATAACTCTGCCACCCCTGGAAACTCATGGTGCAGAAACTTTGGTTGCTGACTTTGAGGAACCCTTGGGTTTTGTAGATGGAACTCCATCAAAGGTCTGTGCAGCTCACACACCCTGCTCAAGATATGGTATTGCAGGGTTTCAGCGTGTGTGAATGACGGACAACAGCCTGTGTTTGGACAGATGTAGGCCTTGCTAGAGTGTTTTTAGGCTAGCAGCGACTCCTGTGCACTTGCAAAAGTGGGCGCACAAGCGCCGCATTTTCAACAGTAGCTTCGGTACATTTGGGTATGTTTTTAAAAAACTTTGCACCACTAGGTTAGACGTGGGCCAAACATGGAACGTGTTGGAGGCTGGCAAGCTCCAGAGCCGCTACCAGGTTCCAGCCATTATCACAGGCGTAAAAATGCCAGGCCCCAGGTGTAGCAGGGAAAAAAAAATGCCATCTCAGCCAGGATGGCATCCCTGACCTCGGAGGCACTGTGCTGTCTGTCCCCCAAGCTGATGAGCTTCAGCACCGCCTGCTGACGTCTCCCCACACCAGTGTTTTAGCGTTTGCCGCTAGTAGCTGTGGTGGAGGTTGCAGCGTCGTAGGGTTTCAGTCTACTCCTGCCATGAATTTTGGCCTGGGAGAGGAGATAGGCCACCCCAGTTTGCACCCGGGGAACAGACTCCACCACATTCACCCTGCCTGTCATTAAAGATAAGCACTGCAGCATCCCTGACCACAGGCGCTTGTCCAAGTGTCGGTGGTCAAGTGGACCTTGCAGCAAAGCGCGGAACTAAGGGCCCACCTGATGTTGAGTGACACGTGCTGGTGCAAGGCGGGGACGCCACACCGGGAGAAGTTGAGACGGCTAGGGACGGCATAGTGAGGTGCCACAGTTGCCATCAGGTCCGGGAAGGCGGGAGTTTCAACAAGCCGGAACGCCAACCTCTCCTGGGCCAGCAGTTTAGCGATGTTGGCGTTCTAGGCTTGCGTGGGTGGGTGGTTAGCGGTGTATTTCTGCCGGCGCTCCAATGTCTGAGAGATGGTGGGTTGTTGTAAAGAAGCACCTGATGGTGCCTTTGATGGTGCAGGAGAAGGAGATAAGACAGAAACAGGGGAGGATGAGGGAGAAGTCAACAAAGTGGCGGAGGCAGATGAAGTGATGTCCTGGCTCGTCCTCTGGAGTGCATCGCCAGCACTGTGAGCAGAGGCAGTGGCATGAACGGCGGGCGACGTTTGTCCTGCCGTTGCTGCCTGCCACTGATTCCATTGCTTGGATTCCAAATGACGGTGCATTGAAGTGGTGGACAGGTTGCTCTTCTCAGGGCCCCTACTCGATTTCGAGAGGCAAATTGTGTAGACGACACTATATCTGTCCTCGGCGCATTCCTTGAAAAAACTCTACACCTTCAAGAAACGTGCCCTCGATGGGGGAGTTTTTCTGGGCTGGGTACAAAAGGGAACATCTTCGGACATTCCGGGTCTGGCCTGGCTTCGGCAAAGCAGCTGACCTCTGCCTCTGGACATGTCTCTGCCTCTAGCTACCCTTTTTGGTGCTGCACCTGCCTCAACATCCACACTACTTTCCCAGCTTGACATCTGCCTTGTCCAGGTGGGGTCGGTGTCCTCGTCGTCCACCACCTCCTCTTCCAACTCCTGTCTCGCCTCCTCCTCCTGCACAATGCGCATGTCAACTGGCTGCCCTGACAGCAACTGCGTCTCATCGTCGTCGATGAGGGTGGGTTGCTGGTCATCCGCCACCAAATCGACCGGAGATGGAATGGAGGAGACTCTAGTGTTTGAGCATCTGGACACAGATACTCGTCTGTTAGGTCCGTGGAATCGCGAAATGGAGGGGCAGGTTGCGGTACAGTCAAAGGAAGGGAGAACAGCTCTGGGGAGCAGGGACAGTTGGGGTTATTGTTCTGAGAAGATTGGGAATTTTGGGTGGAAGGAGGACAAGACTGTTGGGTAAGAGGAGGTAGAGGCTGACTGGCTGGTGGACAATGTGCTTTAAGCGTTATCCAACAGCCATTGCAAGACCTGTTCCTGGTTCTCGGGCCTACTAATCTTTGTACCATTCAGCCTAGTTAATGTGGAACTTTTGTGCAAAGCGCAGAACTTAGGGCCCGCCTGATGTTAAGGGACACACGCTGGTACAAGGCTCAACTCACCCTAAGTGCCAAAAACACTGCTGGTGCAAGGCTCTACTCATGCCAAGGGCCTCAATCTCTGCTGGTAGCTCAGCTTAAGGTCATGTAACTTTGTTTGGAAGGGCTCATGTTAAGGGCTAGAAAAGTGAATTTTGGAAGGTCTTACCACATCACACACACACACACACACACACACACACACACACACACACACACACTCAAAATGACAGTTAAGGGTGAGGGCTTTTGGAATTCCCATTGCCTATTCCATTTGTGGTTGTCATGGGGAACGTGATTTAAAGGGGTGGTTGTTACTGTTTGTTGAGCTTAAATTGGGGTTTGTGTCCATCCATTTGGGGAGTAAAGAAGGTTTCCAGGTATTTTCCCACTTTGATAGAGGTTTTTTTGAATGTGGAAAGTGTGTAGTTGTTAGGCAGTGATGTTGGGGTAATAGAGGGTCTTTGGTGTGTTAGATGCCCCCAGGCATGCTTCCCCTGCTGTCCCAGTGTCATTCCAGAGGTGTTGGCATCATTTCCTGGGGTGTCATAGTGGACTTGGTGACCCTCCAGACACGGATTTGGGTTTCCCCCTTAACGAGTATCTGTTCCCCATAGACTATAATGGGGTTCGAAACCCGTTCGAACACACGAACATTGAGCGGCTGTTCGAATCGAATTTCGAACCTCGAACATTTTAGTGTTCGCTCATCTCTAATATTTAATAGTACACTTAGGTATTCCATAACATTGATTTCATTACTTAAGCCTTAATTTAGACCTCCCTGAATGACGGCTAAGCAGATAATTGCCTCCTGGAAATAAATAGCTATTTAATCAGTCCAAAACTTCCTTTGTTTATATGGAGAGAGGTGTGAATCTATATCCCACTCTGCCATTTCAATTCCCACGAGAGTACAGATGGAAATTCATCTTAAAAATGACTGCAAATATCGTTGTATGACCTACATTGTTTTTAATAATGGAATTGGTGTTACATTATGAGCTGAATGTTAACCCTTCATCCCTATATTTACTTTAACAATTTAGTACCACGAAAAATTCACAAATTTTAGAAATTACTTTGTTTCACTATAATAAACTAAGACCTGTTTCACATCTGTGTTCGGTATTCCGTTTGAGTCCACTTTGGGATACCACGAACTGAATACCAAACGCATTGACAAGCAGTGAGCGTATGAAAGAACACGGACCCCATAGACTATAATGGAGCCGATGTGTTTTCCCCGCACTGTCCGCATGAGTCATGCGGAGAGAAGATTACTTCATGAACTACTTTCCTCTCTGCATGACTATGGGGTCCTCGTCTATGGGGTCCGTGTGATTTCATAAGCTCACCACTTGTCAATGCATTCGGAATTCCATTCAAGGGGTCCCCAAGTGGACTCCCTGAATGGAATACCGAACGCAGGTGTGAACCATACCTAACTAAAGTAATACGTTAGGGAAGATAAACAGAGGTTGCTCAGTGTCAGAGGAACTCTCTTCCCCTTTTGAAACATTAAAAATTTTGACCCGTAACAGGGATTTTTTGACACTATGCGGGGAATATTATAAACCACTCTTAGGCATAAAACTCTTTTTTGCAGCAAAGATGCACCACATTGTTTATTCTGCAACTCACTTGTTAATTTTTGTAAAAGTGGGTGAGCTGCACAGATAGCAAGGAGGGCTAGGGTGGGGACAAATTTATTAAGATTGAGGCCACACTTTGCGTAAATCCAGCTTTTTTTGGTGCAGATTTTGCTGCAGTTTTTTGAGTTAAAGCCAGAAGTGAATTAAAGGGGTATTCCCACCTCACATACTCATCAGTCTTCACTCCTGTAAAATCTTCTTTCTTCCTGGTTTCTTGCATCATTTGGTGGGTGGGGTTTCACATGCAACCTGCCATTTAGCCCCACCCCCAAATTTATGTGTAGCTCCGCCCACCCATATTGGACTATGAAGTACAGGCAGCAGCAACTCCATTTTGTGTTACATACAGAGACTGCCTGTCTCTGCCATAATGAACACAATTGAATTAGCTAGCCTGATAACTAGGAGAAAAGAAGAAATGAAAGCAGCTCCTCTCCCCTATCTGAGTGCAGGAAGCTAGGTCACGTGGTGTAGACACAGGAATAGCTAGATACACAGGCTCGCTCCCGTGCACTTAGCCCCTCCTCCCTCCCCCCTCCCCCCTGAGAGCAGGCAGATACATCACTTGACTTTTGAGCAGCTAGGTCAGGGCTGTGGCCACAAAGAATTGAATAAAGTAAGATAGTGGACAAACAAAGCAGCTTTGCTGAAGCAATGTATTTAGGAAAAGTCTTACATCCACATTAACAAGCAGTATAGATAGGATCCTTATGATGGGACAACCCCTTTAAGCATAAGACTAAAAAAAAAAAAACGTAGCAACCCCCCCCCCCCAAAAAAAAAACAAAAAAAAAAAAACTGTGTTTCCGCATGTGGGGCCTCAGCCTATAATGTGTCAGAAAACTGAGCAACAAAGGTCCAACAAAAAACATCTCTTTTGACTTTTATTTGGTTCCCATCACTTGCTGCTAGGCATGGTGTCTTCTCATAAATTCTCCAATAAGTCTCTATTCACATCACATTACAACCCACTGTTTGATCTATATGCCATGAAAAGTTCCTGGCATATATGTATGATCAATGCCATGCAAATCCATACATTGTTTTCCTGGACACTGCTGTATGGAATACTAAGGTCTACTTTTCTCTTCCATACCTACTTTTTTGGGTATTTTGACATATATTAGCTAAATGGTGGTCAAATGGACATGGTTTTGGCCTTCATTGGGTTAATGGAACCCTATGGTTATATGTAGCATGTAGACTAGTCACTTTTCTCAGCATACACAGCAGTAATGACAAATATATTCTGACTTATACAATTTAACCTTTTAAGGGCTCAACAATTACAAATGGAATTATAATGACTAACTCAATGCTAGAATACATGAATACGTGTGAATGAACATAAATGCGCTGTATGCCTTCCAGGCAGAGAAAAGCATATAGCAAAATGTTTTAACTGTGATATCAATTTAGACTCTATGATCCTGGAGTGCTGACTTGTGGATTTTCTGTGTGAATTTCTGGACTGGCCTAACTAAACCCTCATCAACATTATTGAATATCAGTAAAGACAGGGAGCTGGGAATCCCGCGGTTAATACATCTTCTGTCTCCTTTAGTTCACTAGACAGTTGGAATAGACTTGACAAGTCATATGGTCGCTCTACTGGCTGGAAGCAATGTAGGCGAGAATATATCTACATATACAGCATATATAGATTATAGCTTAATCTTGGAATGGCATACCTTGAGCTGAACAAAAAAAAAAAGTACCGTATTTTTCGGACTATAAGACGCACTTTTTTCCCCCAAAATTTTTGGGGAAAAGAAGGGTGCGTCTTATAGTCTGAAGGTGGCGCCTGGCATCCGCTGTAATAGAGAGGCGGAAGCCGGCAAGTGATAGATGCCATTACAGATGCCGGGGCCTGAGACATCGCTGCGCTCCTCTGCCTTGCATGAAGCCAGCAGCAGGAGGAGTGATGCTATTCCGCTCCTCCGTGCCCCTGCCGCTGGCTTCATGCATGGCAGAGGATCGTAGCGATGTCTCAGGCCCCGGCGTCTATCCCTCCCCGGCATCCGCCTCTCTAGTACAGCGGATGCCGGGTCAGTATCGGTGGCCCCTTCTCCCCCGGGGCCGGTCCCCACCGGCCCCGTACCTGTAAAGATGCGGCGATATCGCAGGGGCCGACCTGTTCGGGTGACAGCCGGGAGCCTAATGAGGCTCCCCGGCCTGTCACGGCTATATTAGTATTGCGGCTGGTCTCTAATACAGTTGTATTGCCGTCTATGGGACTTGCGATCAAGTGACCGCAGGTTCAAGCCCCCGGGGGGGAATAAAATAGTAAAAAAAAAAAAAGCTTTAAAAATATGAAATAAATAAAAGTTCTAAATCACCTCCTGTTTTTTTTTCAATACAAGGTGATCTAAGCAATAGATATCCCCCAAAATGGTATAACTAAAAAGTACAGCTGGCCCCACAAAAAAAAAACGCTCTATGCATCCCCGTACAGCTGCAGGGTCACCTGTCAATGTGGCCTTGCAGCTGTTGCAAAACTACAACTCCCATATATTAAATATTTTACCAGTTTTTGCTTCAAAAAATTTTTTCCCTATTTTCCTCCTCTAAAACCTAGGTGCATCTTATAGTCCAGTGTGTCTTATAGTCCGAAAAATACGGTAAGTTTTCAGAGCATAACATGAGGCTAAGGCCCCAAGTTTCTAAAACGCTGTGATTTGTTCGCTGCGGAAATGTCACAGTAAAAACGACTGTGTTTTACAGTACCTGCAAAATGGATGGGATTCTTTCTAAACCCATACACACATTACAGAAAAATTTTTACAGTGGAAATGCCACGATTTCAAACACAGTCTCATTTTTGTCAAACTTGACATGTCAATTGTATCTACGGAACGCTGACGTTTTCTGCATAGGTATAATAGGAACAAAAAAATCAGTAGAGGAAAACTTTTTTTTTAAGGCTATGCCTCCCCAACATGGGGCCCCAGCCTTAGGCCAAGGTCCCATGCTGCGGAAACACAGCAGCTCACAATGTACATTTATTCCCTACCTGTATATCTTTGGAGTATAGGAGGAAATCCACGCAAACACAGGGAGAACAGACAAACTCCTTGCAGATGTTGACCTTGGCAGGATTTGAAACCAGGACTCCAACACTACAAGGCTGCAGTGCAAACCACTGAGCCAACGTGTTACCCCATTGCGGGAAAAACTTTGATGTATTTCCACTACATTTTTTTCTGCAGCACTTTTTTGGCTGCCATTCGAACGGACTACCGAATGCATTTGCAAGCGGCGTGCAGTGAAAGCACACGGAGCCCATAGACTATAATGAGGTCCATGCGCTTGCCGCGAGATCTCCACACGGAACATGCAGACATGTAAGTAGATTGTGAAGTACTTTTCTGTCCGCATGTTCAGTGTGGAGATCTTGCGGCAAGCACACGGACCCCACTACAGTCTATGGCCAGTGCATTTGGTATTCCGTTCGGGGGGACCCCATGCAGACTCCCCCAAACGGATTACTAACACAGATGTGAACGAGGCCTTAAACTAAAGTTACACAGAACATGTGGGTGTCAAGATTTTAGTTAGATCCTTAATTACTATGTTATAATTTTGCACATGAGTCATCTTAATAATACATAAAATAAAAAAATCTTAGGCCAAGGCTCCACACAGCGAGTCATTGCCCCCTCAAAAAAACACTTTTTCTGCAGTGTTTTTCAGAAAAAGTTTTCCTCTTCGGACTTCCTGCTTCTTTTATAACTATATAAAAATGCCCAGCGTTTCCGTAGGTATAGTAGCCATACTGTGATTTACAAATACGCTCACGTTTTTGAAATTGCAGAAAAAAAATTGCAGCGATGTGTGGATAGGATTAGCCAGAATCCCATTCACTACGCAAATACTGTAAAACATGGCGTGTTTATGTCGCTACCAAAACACTGTGGTTTTGCAATGTGAGGGCCCCCGACCTAATGCTTAATCCAGTTGCCAAGTGCAACTTGCATCCATGTTCCTTCCAAAATATGTCACTTTGCTAATTTCTATATCTGTTTTTGTCTACAATAAACTTCTGTTGAGTTTCCCTGATATTTAGATTTTAGCTTATTGGGGTGAAGTAGCAAAGCAGAAATATATTTCAATGCAAAGCATAACATTACTTTTGTCTTTTTTTTTTTTTTTTTTGTGAATCAAATTTTTTATTTTATTGTTTTTATAAACATTTACAGCTTAAGAAACAAGGCAGATTGTAAATCATGTATAGCAAGAAAATAACTTTGGAGAATATACAGCATTATATATCGCGGGTGATAATAATCAAAATAGGCACTTAGGTGCCGACAAATAAAAAAGAGGAACAAATGAGACCAAACAAACAATTAAGCGTATTGTACGGTTTGTAAAGTTAGTGAGGGGTGTAAAGAAGGGGTAGATGGGGGATAGGAAAGGAGAGAAAAGGGGAAAAAGGGGGGGGGAAGAGTGGGGGGGGGGCATAATGAGAAGAGAGGTGCAATATCGAATATGGTCAACAATCATCTGATATTTTAGTTTTCCTGTATGTCAGCCATGGCGACCAAAGTTTCAAAAATCTGTCGTGGGAAAAGTTAGCCCAGCTTAACAGTTCCTCGAACCTCACAATTTGATCAACTTTTTGAAGGAAATGTTGCAAAGCCGGTGGTGTGGTTTGGAGCCAGTGGAGTGGAATAAAGGACTTTGCTATTTCAATGAGATGAGTTGCAAGATTTTTCTTTGATGGTTTCAGATCAGGAGAGGGAGCTGAAAGGCATACCAACGCCGGGTTCAATAGTAAATTCAAATGAGTGACCTCTTGAATCACGTCTTGGATTTGCGTCCAGTAGTCAGTTATTTGGGCACAAGACCACCATATATGTTTGTAAGTGCCAATTTCAGTACCACATCTCCAGCAGAGATTCGAATTTGTAAGTCCATGTCTATGCAGCCACTCAGGGGTTTTATACCATCTGCTAAGCAATTTATAGTGCATCTCCTGTAATCTTGTACAGGACGTAAAACCATGAGAGTTCTGTAGAATCTGCACTTTGTCTTCCTCTGAAAATGTGGTCTGGAGCTCGCTTTCCCAAGCAGGTAGAAATTTCGGTGGGGCATATGGTGTTATGGAGTGCAAATAAGTCTTGCAAGCAGATAGGGTTCTCAGGGGTTTAACTGAAGACAGCAAAGCTTTTTCAACAGGTTTGGTGTCTCGGAACAAATTGGATGAGGTTGAGATTTTTTTCACTGTGCCAGTGAAGTGTGCATAGTGCAGAAAAGAGATAGGATACTTCGGCATAAACTTTTGCAAATCCTCTAGCGCAATTGGGCCAGATAAGGAGAAGAGATCTCCCAGTTTTTGTCCTTCTAGGTTAGACCAAAAGTCACTATAGGGCTGGGAACCGGGGCAGGAGAGGTGTGGAGTCAAAGATGCAGGCATGACTTTCGAGGGGAGTAGATTTAGTTTGGTTGCGACCTCTTTCCAAACCGAACAAGGTCCTTTAAGGAGTGGGTCAAAAGAGTCGCTACGGAGGAGGTTGAGATCAGGCAACCACAGAAGTCGAGTGGCCTCTTGACCATATGCGTCACGGACTAGATCCCTTACTCCGCAGTCCTTCTTGGGCGCAGCCAGCGTGATCCACACACTCAACAAATTCGCTTTATACATGGTGAATACATCAGGGAACTGTATTCCACCGTCCACTTTTTTCCTAAGCAAGAGATGATGAGCCAGTCTCGCCGGTTTGTTCTTCCATACGTACTGTCTGAAAGCCGCATGCATTTTTGTGAGGTACGATTTCGGCAGTGGTATCGGAAGCATTCTCAACATATATGTCAGTTTGGGGATAACATAAGTCTGAAGGATGTTTTTCCGGCCAAACCAGGAAATGTAGGGAAGGTCATAAGAGGCCAGTAAGTCCAGAATCGATTTCAATAAAGGCAGGTAATTCCTAGCAAACAAGTCCTCAATTTTTGCTGTGAGGTGGACCCCCAGGTACTTAATCTCTCTTGTGGCCCATTTGTACGGGGAATTTAGTTTAGCAAAGGCCACTACTTCAGGAGGAAGTGTTACATTGAGAATTTCGGATTTAGCAAAATTCACTTTATAATCTGTCATCACACTATAGCGTTGTAGAAGCGATGTTAAATGTGGCAGACTATCTTGAGGGTTAGTAATCAGGAACAATACATCGTCCGCAAATGCAACAGACTGGAGAATATCATTACCTACTGGGAAGCCACAAATGTCAGGGTTTTGTCGTACTGCACACAAAAGAGTCTCTAGTGTCAAGATAAAGAGGGTTGGGGAAAGGGGGCAACCTTGACGAGTTCCATTTGCTATGTCAACGCAGCCAGATAGTAGGCCATTTACTTTTATCCTTGCATGTGGCTGCGAGTACATAGACATAATAGCTGAAACAAAATTATCTGGAATGCCAAATCTCTGCAAGGTAAGTGTCATAAAGCGCCAATCTATACGGTCAAATGCTTTCTCAGCATCTATGCTGAGGAGCACCAGAGGCACTCTATTTTTATGTGCCATTTGGATAGCATGTAACAAGCGTCTTGAGTTGTCTCTGCCCTCCCTTCCTTTCACAAAGCCAGATTGTTCTTTATTTACTAAACCAGGTATTAAAGGTTGCAACCTTAACGTAAGTATTTTGGCCCACAGCTTTAAGTCCACATTCAGCAATGAAATTGGACGGTAATTGCTACAAAATTTACTATCTCTGCCTTCCTTTGGGATAAGACTAATCTGTGCCTCCTGAGATTGTTTTGCCCACTTACCACCCTCTAATAAGTTGTTGCAAAGAATGGAAAAATAGGGAACCAAAGCGTCCCTAAAACATCTATAATAAGAAACCGACAGGCCATCTGGGCCAGGGCTCTTGCCTTTAGGAAATGATGCCAGAGCTAAGCGTATTTCCTCATGTGAAATAGGATCAAGTAATGTACTAGCTGAAGACTCATCTAATTCTGGTAGTGGTAAAGTGCTTAGAAACTGCTTGATAACGGCACTGCGTTTCTCTAAGTCATCTCTTGACTCATTGGCCCTTAAGTTATACAATTCTCCATAATATTTCCTAAAGGCTTCTGCTATCTCAACTGAGTTTTGTAGAAGAAGGCCAGAGTCAGTTTTGATCTGAGTAACATATGATTTGTCTTTCGCTTTTTTAATTAGATGGGTCATGAACTTGCCACCTTTGTCGCCATGAGCGTATAGCTTATATTTGAAAAACAGCTGTTGTTTCGTCGCCTGGCGGTGGAATATTCTATTCAATTTTTCTCTCAGTATGGTAAGATCATTTAATTGGTCCTTAAGATTACTACGCTTGTGTGCCTTTTCTATAGTCGCTATCTGTAGGAGGATACTGTCAACTTCCTTTCTCGTCCTCTTTTTGTCTGCTGTGGCTTTTGCTATAAAAATTCCTCTCACGAAAGCCTTATGGGCTTCCCAAACTGAGCTAACTGCCACGTCAGGGGAAGAGTTAAGTTTAAAGAACTCTTTAAGTTTAGCATGCAGATTTTCTACAAAAACTTTATCCTCAAGCAAATGTTCATTTAAGCGCCAAGTCCATTGGCGTGGTATCAATTCCACAAATATGACAGAGATAGTTACAGGTGCGTGGTCTGAGATTGTGCGGATACCTATTTCTGCGTCAGTAATCTGAGCAAGTAGTCCAGGGGAGCAAAATATATAATCAATTCTCTGGTGGGAGCTATTTTTGGGAGCAAAGTGGGTATAGTCTTTACCTGAAGGATGTAGCTGACGCCACACATCTAGTAGTTTTAGCAGCTGTAGTGAGCTGTGGAGCACTCGGAGCTGTTTTTGAGAGAGAGCTGATCGTCCTGTGGAGGAATCTAACAAAGGGTTTAAGGAAGTGTTGAGATCGCCACCTAAAAAAATTTCTCCCACTGCAAACAGTGCTAAGGTCGCTAGTGTTGTTTTGATCCATTGAGTTTGAGAGTGGTTGGGGGCGTAGAGATTCGCTAATGTAATAGGTCTAGATGCTATGTGACCTCGAACAAAGAGATATCTACCCTCCGAATCAGAAAGGGTTTGGTCAGGGGTGAAAGGTACCGTATGATGGATTGCGATAGCAACCCCCTTAGATGCTGAAGTGGGATGCGAGCTGTGGAACCATGTGGGGAAAGCCCGCTTGGGTAAAGAAGGAATTTTGTCATTTTTCCAGTGGGTTTCTTGTAACATCAACACATGTGATTTTAGCTTGGCTGCTATTCTCATTACTGAATGCCGCTTCTGGGGTGTAAGCATGCCATTGACATTGAAAGAAGTTACCTTAATAGACGTCATTGTAGTAATTCAAAAAAGTGGTCGATAGCACCACCGAAGGTTCAGATGCAGGGTAAAAATGGGGGGGGGGGAGGGGGAGAGGGGAAAAAGAAGGGGGAGAAGAAGAAAGAAGAAGAAGAAAAGGGCGTTCAATAAAAAATTACCGTACAAACACTAAACAAACTAGACCCCAGGGACAGATTCAATAGATAACTATTGAGAACCGAAAACCCTAGGATCAACAATAGAAATGGTTTCCGCGTATTTACGTAGGGTAGCGGAGGGAAAACAAGAACGTCTGATCGGGAATATGCCTGTCACCACCTCTCGGTAAAAAGGGAGAGAAAGACATTATATGACTTATGCATAACAGATATACAATATTTAACAGACCTGAAGAGTGCGGTCAGGTACAAGATCATCTAATGAAGGACAAGTTAAATATCAATCAATTTTTCTAAAGTTAAGTTGAGCTCCGTGAATTGTAGAGTTAGGGAGTAGTATCAATAAGCATTTTAACCATAAATCTGAAAGTCTAAAACAAAAAGGATACTTAGAACAGTCGGCAACTTCCTCTACCTCCATCCGTAAGGATAGACAATTTTGTGATGGACTAAAGTCCTTATAGAACTGTTCATTGCAAAAAACTTGGGCGATGTTTTTGGAGAAGCTTCTTCTGTTTTGGTGATTTGTGCCTGATGGGTGATGCTGCACCAATATCCTCAGGTAGCTCGGGAAAATCAGGTGGGTCTGGAGTGGGCATCCAGGAGGGAATTTCCAGAGGTTCAACATTCAGTGCTCTCCAAACGGCTGGAAGATCCCTGGGTGTTGCAATCACATATCGACGACTGTTATAAGTCATAGAAAGGCCAAAAGGATATAGCCACGCATACTGAATCCCTCTGGTTCTGAGGAGATCCAGTAGGGGTCTCATTAAGCGCCGCTTCGCCAAAATGGAGGGGGCTATATCCTGGAAAATAGCAACTTCATCATCTCCAACCATAATCTTCTGTTGTTGTCTGGCAGCTGCTAGAATGGCTGAAGTATCTAGAAAGGACAGCAGTCCACATATAATATCCCTGGGAGGGTCTCCAGCTTGAGGTTTTGGTCTCAGAGCTCTGTGTATGCGTTCAACAATAATCGTGGCTGCTCTCTCTGGTCCCAAGAGATCAGTAAAAAGTTGTGACGCCATTTTAGGTAAATCTCCCGGTGCCCAGGATTCTGGCAATCCCTTAATACGAATTTTCCTTCTCCTCCCCCTGTTTTCTTGATCTTCTATTAAAAGAAGTGATCTATCAATATACTCTTTATGGGCTGCAAGCTGTGATGCCGCTGCTGCTGTGTGAGTGGAAACCGCTGAATATGCCGATTCCAGGCCTGTAACTCTGAGGCCTAACGTTTCCATCACCCCTCTTATATCAGCTAACTGTTCCATTACAGGGGTGAGAGCTGCAGCTAGAGTTTGATGGAAGAAAGTTTTTGAAATCGCCACAGTACCTTCATCTGTGTCCATAGGAGCAGCAGCTTCAGGCTCCGGCTCGTCTCCCGCCTCAAGGGTCCGGGATGGGGTCGGCGCCATTTTGAGAGCTTTCGCCGGGGACTGCGTAGACTTCTTCTTGAGGTAAGCTTGCATGTCTCCCTGTTGTTTGTTCGCTTTCTGGGTGACCGGGAGCTCTAGACTCTTGTCCCTTCCATATTTCACCATTTTGGAGCCGCACAATACTATCGAGAGGTGGTGAATACAGGCTAATGCGACGGAGCTCTACTCGAGCACGTCCATTTCAGCGCGCGGTCAGACTCCGCCCCCATTACTTTTGTCTTTGTGAGTAGATGGGCATGCTTTTTTCTCGTAAGACCACACCTTAGTTCTATTGATCGGCATCCTTTACCCCATATAACTAATTATTTCCTCTATAGTCTATTCACTTTCCAGTAAAAACTTTCTTTGTTAAACAGTGCCGGAGTGTTTATCATGGTCAGAACAGAATTCCCAGGTTAACACTGCAGAGAATTTCTAACAGAAATCTCATGATCAATGGCTTCTATCTTTTGTATAAGTCAAGGACAGCTAGGTGAACTGGAAAGATATACCGTACATCTTGAAAAGGCAATAAAAAATTTGATCCAACCTGAAGAACAGATAAAATAAAAATATATATACATCATACCAGGGACATTGAATAGATTGAACTTGTGAAATTTTGTCACATTCTATGTCTCTGAATGCCAAATTTCTGAATGAAAGTGAATATGGGAATACGTCCTCTAAAAGACAATGATACAATTCAATTAAATATATCACTAGTCATTGCGGAAGAGAGTGGCGAAAACGCTAAATAGCGAATACACTAAATAGCAAAATTATTTTTATTTTTTAGGCTTGTGATGTTTGGATTGTACATAAGGAACAATTGGTGAATATGCCAATGTGTTCACAGGCTATCATGATGACAGAGGGCTGATGCTCAACGAGTCCTTTACTATAGGAGCCAATGGCTGGAAGCACTTCCATAACTGGCAATTACATAAACAGGGACATACATTCAACTGTATAATTTAGATATGAATTCTGAATATAAAACCTTAAAGGGGTATTCCATTAATTTTTTTAACCCCTCAGGAGTATTCAACAAAATAATAACTGTGCATCCTCTCCTGTCTCTTTGGTCATAGAACCAGCAGGAAGTTATCATATGCGTCTCCCCGTGGAGAAATGGGTGACACTACTATAACCCTGACCGTTATATAATGATAAAGCTTGGCAGTAGGAGGACAGAACCAAGAAAACCACTTTATAATGTGTAAATATTAGTAGTAAATATTTTAAGAAAAAGACAAAAAAGTAGGGATGACCAGAGCATTGTTTCTAAAATGTATTAAACCTTACTATCTGTGAGTGATGGAGATGGTCAATAGCCACAAAATTGGGTTTTGTACTTTAAAAGAAAGTAGATGTGTTAGAGTTATTTTAGTGGCACGTGGAGCCTTTTGGTGATATTTCAGTGCTGTATGTATCACAATTAGGGTTGAGCCGATCTTGACTTTTCAGAATCGATTTTAAAATCCGATTTCCGATCATTTTTCATTCGAACCCGATCTCGATCCCAATGCAAGTCAATGGGATTTTTTTTATTAATCAGAGATCGGATTTTGAAAGCAATCCTATTCACTATACAGCATGGAATCTAACAATTGTTAGAATCCACGCTGTGTAGCGAATCACTAAGTAGCCAGAGGATTTTTTTTTAATCCTCCGGCTACTTAGTTCCCCCTGTTGTCCACTTACCTCCAGAGATGGCTGCTCTGCTGTTCTTCGCCTCGCTGCCGCTCCAGCTGCAGTCTTCTTCTCCCTTCACTGCCCCCTCCCTGCCAGGTTAGGAGAGTGTGGGTGGGTTAGGAGAGTGTGGGCGGGTATAGGGGGGGAGACGTCACGTCTCCCCGCCCTGTACCCGCCCACACTCTCCTAACCCGCCCACACTCTCCTAACCTGGCAGGGAGGGGGCAGTGAAGGGAGAAGAAGACTGCAGCTGGAGCGGCAGCAAGGCGAACAGCAGCGGAGCAGCCATCTCTGGAGATAAGTAGCTACTAGAGATGCTACTTTAGTCTCCCATTAGAATGAAAGGAGACAGCTGGCACGCAGGGAGTTAAGGCTGTGTGCCGGCTGCTTCCATTCATTCCTATGGAACCGCAGCAGAGCCTTCACACTGAGTATACGCTATATACTCAGTGTGAAGGCATTGTGGGAAATACTACCAATCTCGATCCCACCTAAAAAGATTGTGTTCGGAATTCCGATCGCGATCGTGAAACTTTCTCTATCGCCAAACGGAATCCATTTTTTCCGAACACGATCGCTCAACCCTAATCACAATAGCAACATTTGTACAGACGCTCATTCCTAAGACCCACTAGGGTCAGTTGTTTTACAGGAAGTCAAGGAGGAAACCAATGAAAACGCAGGTAAAACATACAAACTCTGCAAATATTTCCTTTGGTCAGATTCAAACCCAGAACCCAAGCATGTGATAAACATTCTGTCTTAGGGACCACTTTGGAAAATACATGCTTGTCAATACTAAATAGAATAGAGCAGTGCACCTTTATTTCACTAGAACCCTACAGAATGCCGCAAACCTCTGTATGCCTCCATATGAAATTCTTTTGTGCGTTTCAGGTTTTCGGCCTGGTTCACATATGCGTTCGATATTTGGGGAGTCCGCTTGAGGACCCCCCCCCCGAATGCAATACCGAATGCATTAAAGAGTGGTGAGCAATGAAAGCACACAGACACCGTAGACTATAATGGGGTCTGTGTGTTTTCCACGTGGTGCTGTTTGAAATACTTTTCTCTCCACATGACTCATGTGGACACTGCACGAAAAACACACATATCCCATTATAGTCTATGGGGTCCGTGTGCTTTTATTGCTCATCACTTTTTAATGCATTCGGTATTCCATTCGGGAAGGGGGGTCCCCAAGCAGACTCCTCGAATGGAATACCGAACGCAGATGTGAACCAGGCCTTAGAGCCAGAAACTTTTTACAATAATGCAAAATACTATATATGTCGATACTTTCAGCAGAACTAGTAAATATAAAATGCACAACTTATTATAGATTTATATATGTGTGTGCTGAGATATTAATAGTATGAGTAAAAGGTTGTGTGAAATTCTGTCAGCAATATCTTACTGACATAAGGAACACTGCGTTTAGTGCAAATCTACTTAATGATAGAGTGGTAGAAGCAAACTGTATAGAAGAAACCACAAGACATACTAATTGTGAAGAGAACCCTTGGGGTTATCTAAAAACTTTTTTGCAGTTATTAATTAAAAATATCATCTTGAAGTTGAGGAAGCCAGGGTGCCATGAGGCAAAAAGTGATAATTATGAAAATGTTGTCTTGCCAGTAAGGGGATTATAAACCTATTAATAGCACTTTCAGAAATATTACAACTTTTTTTCTTCACATTAACCCAATTAAAAGAAAATAAAGTTGGCAGCTGTTTTATATAGATACATAGCAAGCTTTAAAATACAAGGAATACATCAATCTAATTCAACCTATAATAGAGAGCAGCATTTCTCAAAATGTGGGGTGAGGTTCAGGCCAGTAGATCAGCTGAGCTGGGTATTGGCACAAAGCAAGCAGGAATTCCAAGGCTAAAAGGTCAGGAACTACCAAGGCTTGGCTAGTGAGGCCAGAATAGAGAAAGGTTGAGAAGCCTTGATTTCGGGAATGTCCCTATGGATTAGTAAATCAGAAAAAAAAAAAAGAAAGAAGATATGTTTTAGGTGGTTGCCCTGTCAATGGTTAGATCTTTACAAGAAAAACACCACCCACCGGGATGTGATGTCAGATGGTACCACTGGTGAATCCAAGGAAGCGTTCTACATGTCAGCAGATAGAAGGGGTCATAATAAATAGAGATGAGCGAACACTAAAATGTTCGAGGTTCGAAATTCGATTCGAACAGCCGTTCAATGTTCGTGTGTTCGAACGGGTTTCGAACCCCATTATAGTCTATGGGGAACAGATACTCGTTAAGGGGGAAACCCAAATCCGTGTCTGGAGGGTCACCAAGTCCACTATGACACCCCAGGAAATGATGCCAACACCTCTGGAATGACACTGGGACAGCAGGGGAAGCATGTCTGGGGGCATCTAACACACCAAAGACCCTCTATTACCCCAACATCACAGCCTAACAACTACACACTTTACACACTCAATACCACCTCTCTGACAGTAGGAAAACACCTTGAAACATGTGTATTTGGCACTTGCAGTGAGGAGAGCTTGTCACCAGCAGTGAATTTGGCCCTTGTAGTAAGTTGAGGTTGGCACCAACATTTGTTTTGAAAATCAGGGTGGATTGAGCCTCTAACCAGCAGAGTTGGGGCAAATTCATGGTGGAGGGAGCCTCTAAAAACCCCAGTTTGGACCAATTCATGGTGGAGGGAGCCTCTAAAAACCCCAGTTTGGACCAATTCATGGTGGAGGGAGCCTCTAAACAGCCCAGTTTGGGCAAATTCATGGTGGAGGGAGCCTCTAAACAGCCCAGTTTGGGCAAATTCATGGTGGAGGGAGCCTCTAAAAACCCCCAGTTTGGACCAATTCATGGTGGAGGGAGCCTCTAAAAACCCCAGTTTGGACCAATTCATGGTGGAGGGAGCCTCTAAAAACCCCAGTTTGGACCAATTCATGGTGGAGGGAGCCTCTAAAAACCCCAGTTTGGACCAATTCATGATGGAGGGAGCCTCTAAACAGCCCAGTTTGGGCAAATTCATGGTGGAGGGAGCCTCTAAAAACCCCAGTTTGGACCAATTCATGGTGGAGGGAGCCTCTAAACAGCTCAGTTTGGGCAAATTCATGGTGGAGGGAGCCTCTAAACAGCCCAGTTTGGGCAAATTCATGGTGGAGGGAGCCTCTAAAAACCCCAGTTTGGACCAATTCATGGTGGAGGGAGACTCTAAAAACCCGTTTGGACCAATTCATGGTGGAGGGAGCCTCTAAAAACCCCAGTTTGGACCAATTCATGGTGAATGGAGCCTCTAAACAGCCCAGTTTGGGCAAATTCATGGTGGAGGGAGCCTCTAAAAACCCCAGTTTTGACCAATTCATGGTGGAGGGAGCCTCTAACTAGCCCAGTTTGGGCAAATTCATGGTGGAGGGAGCCTCTAAAAACCCCAGTTTGGACCAATTCATGGTGGAGGGAGCCTCTAAAAACCCCAGTTTGGACCAATTCATGGTGGAGGGAGCCTCTAAAAACCCCAGTTTGGACCAATTCATGGTGGAGGGAGCCTCTAAAAACCCCAGTTTGGACCAATTCATGGTGGAGGGAGCCTCTAAAAACCCCAGTTTGGACCAATTCATGGTGGAGGGAGCCTCTAAACAGCCCAGTTTGGGCAAATTCATGGTGGAGGGAGCCTCTAAACAGCCCAGTTTGGGCAAATTCATGGTGGAGGGAGCCTCTAAAAACCCCAGTTTGGACCAATTCATGGTGGAGGGAGCCTCTAACTAGCCCAGTTTGGGCAAATTCATGGTGGAGGGAGCCTCTAAAAACCCCAGTTTGGACCAATTCATGGTGGAGGGAGCCTCTAAACAGCCCAGTTTGGGCAAATTCATGGTGGAGGGAGCCTCTAAACAGCCCAGTTTGGGCAAATTCATGGTGGAGGGAGCCTCTAAAAACCCCAGTTTGGACCAATTCATGGTGGAGGGAGCCTCTAACTAGCCCAGTTTGGGCAAATTCATGGTGGAGGGAGCCTCTAAAAACCCCAGTTTGGACCAATTCATGGTGGAGGGAGCCTCTAAACAGCCCAGTTTGGGCAAATTCATGGTGGAGGGAGCCTCTAAACAGCCCAGTTTGGGCAAATTCATGGTGGAGGGAGCCTCTAAAAACCCCAGTTTGGACCAATTCATGGTGGAGGGAGCCTCTAAAAACCCCAGTTTGGACCAATTCATGGTGGAGGGAGCCTCTAAACAGCCCAGTTTGGACCAATTCATGGTGGAGGGAGCCTCTAACCAGCAGAGTTGGTGGAAATCAGGGTGGAGGGAGCCTCTAACCAGCAGAGTTGTGGGAAAGCAGGGTGGAGGGAGCCTCTAACCAGCAGAGTTGGTGGAAATCAGGGTGGAGGGAGCCTCTAACCAGCAGAGTTGGGGGAAATCAGGGTGGAGGGAGCCTAGTATTAGCAGAATTGTGCAACGCTTATGGTGGATGAGTATGAGGATGCGGAGGAATTGGAGAGGTTGAGTACAGACATGGAGTTTCATGTTGGGGTGCTTTACACAGGTGGGCACAAAAATGAAGGCTCTATCCAGTGGTGGTTCATTTTTATCAAAGTGAGCCGGTCGGCACTCTCAGCTGACAGACGGGTGCGCTTGTCAGTGATGATGCCACCGGCTGCACTGAACACCCTCTCAGATAGGACGCTGGCGGCAGGACAGGACAGCACCTCCAAGGCATATAGGGCAAGTTCAAGCCACAGGTCCAACTTTGACACCCAATACGTGTAGGGCGCAGAGGGGTCGGAGAGGACAGGGCTGTGGTCGGAAAGGTATTCCCGCAACATGCGCCTATACTTCTCACGCCTGGTGACACTAGGACCCTCCGTGGTGGCACTTTGGCGAGGGGGTGCCATCAAGGTGTCCCAGACCTTAGACAGTGTGCCCCTCGTTTGTGTGGACCGGTGAGAACTTGGTTGCCTACTGGAGGAACTGCCCTCCCTGCCGCCAACGTCACATGCTGGAAACATCTCCATCATATTCTGCACCAATTGCCTGTGGCAAGCATTGATGCGATTGGCCCTCCCCTCTACCGGAATAAAAGACGAGATGTTGTTTTTATACCGGGGGTCAAGGATAGCAAAGATCCAGTACTGGTTGTCCTCCATGATTTTGACAATACGCTTGTCGGTTGTAAAGCACCCCAACATGAACTCAGCCATGTCTGCCACAGTGTTAGTTGGCATGACTCCTCTGGCCCCACCGGAAAGTTCAATCTCCATTTCCTCCTCATCCTCCATGTCTACCCATCCGCGCTGCAACAATGGGACGATTCGAAGTTGCCCGGAAGCCTCCTGTATCACCATCACATCATCGGACAACTCTTCTTCCTCCTCCTCCTCCTCCTCCATTAAACGCAGTGAAGCGGACAGATGTGTGGACCTACTCTCCAGCTCGGATGGTATCCCTAACTCCTCTGTGTGATCTGAGTTATCCCTGATGTCAATCAGGGATTCTCTCAGAACACACAAGAGCGGGATTGTAAGGCTCACCATCGCATCCTCAGAGCTCACCCTCCTTGTGGACTCCTCAAAGACCCGTAGGATGTCACAAAGGTCTCTCATCCATGGCCACTCATGGATGTGAAACTGAGGCAGCTGACTTTGTGGCACCCTAGGGTTTTGTAGCTGGTATTCCATCAAAGGTCTCTGCTGCTCAACCACTCTATTCAACATCTGAAACGTTGAGTTCCAGCGTGTGGGGACGTCGCACAAAAGCCGGTGTTGTGGCACATGCAGGCGTTGCTGGAGAGATTTTAAGCTAGCAGCGGCTACTGTCGACTTGCGAAAGTGGGCGCACATGCGCCGCACTTTCACCAGTAGCTCTGGAACATTGGGGTAGCTCTTTAGGAAACGTTGCACCACTAGGTTGAAGACGTGGGCCAGGCATGGAACATGTTGGAGTCCGGCAAACTCCAGAGCTGCTACCAGGTTCCGGCCATTATCACAAACGACCATGCCTGGGCCCAGGTGCAGCGGCTCAAACCATATTGCCGTCTCATCGAGGAGGGCATCCCTCACCTCGGAGGCAGTGTGCTGTCTGTCCCCCAAGCTGATCAGCTTCAGCACAGCCTGCTGACGTCTACCAACGCCAGTGCTGCAACGTTTCCAACTCGTAGCTGGGGTCAATCTAACAGCGGAGGAGGAGGCGGTGGCGGAGGAGGAGGCGGTGGCGGAGGAGGAGGCGGTAGAGGAGGAGGAGGAGGGGGGTGTTCTTCTCGTGTCCCTGCCAGGAATGTTAGGCGGGGAGACGAGGTACACCGGGCCAGTTTGGGAAGCAGTCCCAGCCTCAACTACATTCACCCAGTGTGCCGTCAGTGAAATGTAGCGTCCCTGTCCGCATGCACTTGTCCACGCGTCGGTGGTCAAGTGGACCTTTGTGCAAAGCGCGGAACTAAGGGCCCGCCTGATGTTGAGTGACACGTGCTGGTGCAAGGCGGGGACGGCACACCGGGAGAAGTAGTGACGGCTAGGGACGGCATAGCGAGGTGCCGCAGTTGCCATCAGGTCCAGGAAGGCGGGAGTTTCAACAAGCCGGAGCGCCAACATCTCCTGGGCCAGCAGTTTAGCGATGTTGGCGTTCAAGGCTTGCGCGTGTGGGTGGTTAGCAGTGTATTTCTGCCGCCGCTCCAATGTCTGAGAGATGGTGGGTTGTTGTAAAGAAGCGCCTGATGGTGCCTTTGATGGTGCAGGAGAAGGAGATAAGACAGGAACAGGGGAGGATGAGGGAGAAGTCAACAAAGTGGCGGAGGCAGATGAAGTGGTGTCCTGGCTCGTCCTCTGGAGTGCATCGCCAGCACAGTCAGCAGTGGCAGTAGCAGAGCCAGAGGCAGTGGCAGAGGCAGTGGCAGTGGCGTGAACGGCAGGCGGCCTTTGTCCTGCCGTTGCTGCCTGCCACTGATTCCAGTGCTTGGATTCCAAATGACGGCGCATTGATGTGGTGGACAGGTTGCTCTTCTCAGAGCCCCTAATCAATTTCGAGAGGCAAATTGTGCAGACAACACTATATCTGTCCTCGGCGCATTCCTTGAAAAAACTCCACACCTTCGAGAAACGTGCCCTCGAGGTGGGAGTTTTTCGGGGCTGGGTACGAACTGGAACATCTTGGGAGATTCCGGGTGTGGCCAGGCTTCGCCTAAGCTGCTTATCTCTGCCTCTAGCTACCCTTTTTGGTGCTGCACCTGCCTCAACATCCACACTACTTTCCCGCTTGACATCCCCCCTGTCCAGGTCGGGTCAGTGTCCTCATCATCCACCACTTCCTCTTCCAACTCCTGTCTCATCTCCTCCTCCCGCACAATGCGCCGGTCAACTGGATGCCCTGACGGCAACTGCGTCACATCATCGTCGATGAGGGTGGGTTGCTGGTCATCCACCACCAAATCGAACGGAGATGGAGGAGACTCTAGTGTTTGAGCATCTGGACACAGATGCTCCTCTGTTAGGTTCGTGGAATCGTGACGTGGAGAGGCAGGTTGAGGGACAATGAAAGGAGCGGAGAACAGCTCTGGGGAGCAGGGACAGTTGGGGTTATTGTTCTGTGAAGCTTGGGAATTTTGGGAGGAAGGAGGACAAGACTGTTGGGTAATAGGAGGAGAGGAGGCAGAGTCTGACTGGCTGCTGGACAATGTGCTGTAAGCGTTCTCTGACAGCCATTGCAAGACCTGTTCCTGGTTCTCGGGCCTACTAAGGTTTGTACCCTGCAGTTTAGTTAATGTGGCAAGCAACCCTGGCACTGTGGAGTGGCGCAATGCTTGCTGCCCCACAGGAGTAGGCACGGGACGCCCTGTGGCTTCACTGCTACCTTGCTCCCCAGAACCATTCCCCCGACCTCGCCCACGGCCTCGTCCACGTCCCTTTCCGGGAGCCTTGCGCATTTTGAATTCCCAGTTAGAAATTGGCACTATATACCAGTAGCAAAAATTGTGGGTGCACGTAACCCCAATATATTCTTTGAATTCCCAGTCAGACAATGGCACTATATACCAGTAGCAAAAATTGTGGGTGCACGTAACCCCAATATATTCTTTGAATTCCCAGTCAGACAATGGCACTATATACCAGTAGCAAGAAATGAGGGTATTTATAACCCCAATATATTCTTTGAATTCCCAGTCAGACAATGGCACTATATACCAGTAGCAAGAAATGAGGGTATTTATAATCCTAATATATTCTTTGAATTACCAGTCAGAAACTGGCACTATATGGCAGTAGCAAGAAATGAGGGTATTTGTAACCCCAATATATTCTTTGAATTCCCAGTCAGACAATGGCACTATATACCAGTAGCAAAAATTGTGGGTGCACGTAACCCCAATATATTCTTTGAATTCCCAGTGAGACAATGGCACTATATACCAGTAGCAAAAATTGTGGGTGCACGTAACCCCAATATATTCTTTGAATTCCCAGTCAGACAATGGAACTATATACCAGTAGCAAGAAATGAGGGTATTTATAACCCCAATATATTCTTTGAATTCCCAGTCAGACAATGGCACTACATACCAGTAGCAAGAAATGAGGGTATTTATAACCCCAATATATTCTTTGAATTACCAGTCAGAAACTGGCACTATATGGCAGTAGCAAGAAATGAGGGTATCTGTAACCCCAATATATTCTTTGAATTCCCAGTCAGACAATGGCACTATATACCAGTAGCAAAAATTGTGGGTGCACGTAACCCCAATATATTCTTTGAATTCCCAGTGAGACAATGGCACTATATACCAGTAGCAAAAATTGTGGGTGCACGTAACCCCAATATATTCTTTGAATTCCCAGTCAGACAATGGCACTATATACCAGTAGCAAGAAATGAGGGTATTTATAACCCCAATATATTCTTTGAATTCCCAGTCAGACAATGGCACTATATACCAGTAGCAAGAAATGAGGGTATTTATAACCCCAATATATTCTTTGAATTACCAGTCAGAAACTGGCACTATATGGTAGTAGCAAGAAATGAGGGTATTTGTAACCCCAATATATTCTTTGAATTCCCAGTCAGACAATGGCACTATATACCAGTAGCAAAAATTGTGGGTGCACGTAACCCCAATATATTCTTTGAATTCCCAGTCAGACAATGGCACTATATACCAGTAGCAAAAATTGTGGGTGCACGTAACCCCAATATATTCTTTGAATTCCCAGTCAGACAATGGCACTATATACCAGTAGCAAAAATTGTGGGTGCACGTAACCCCAATATATTCTTTGAATTCCCAGTCAGACAATGGCACTATATACCAGTAGCAAGAAATGAGGGTATTTATAACCCCAATATATTCTTTGAATTCCCAGTCAGACAATGGCACTATATACCAGTAGCAAGAAATGAGGGTATTTGTAACCCCAATATATTCTTTGAATTCCCAGTCAGACAATGGCACTATATACCAGTAGCAAGAAATGAGGGTATTTGTAACCCCAATATATTCTTTGAATTCCCAGTCAGACAATGGCACTATATACCAGTAGCAAAAATTGTGGGTGCACGTAACCCCAATATATTCTTTGAATTCCCAGTGAGACAATGGCACTATATACCAGTAGCAAAAATTGTGGGTGCACGTAACCCCAATATATTCTTTGAATTACCAGTCAGAAACTGGCACTATATGGCAGTAGCAAGAAATGAGGGTATTTGTAACCCCAATATATTCTTTGAATTCCCAGTCAGACAATGGCACTATATACCAGTAGCAAAAATTGTGTGTGCACGTAACCCCAATATATTCTTTGAATTCCCAGTCAGACAATGGCACTATATACCAGTAGCAAGAAATGAGGGTATTTGTAACCCCAATATATTCTTTGAATTCCCAGTCAGACAATGGCACTATATACCAGTAGCAAAAATTGTGGGTGCACGTAACCCCAATATATTCTTTGAATTCCCAGTGAGACAATGGCACTATATACCAGTAGCAAAAATTGTGGGTGCACGTAACCCCAATATATTCTTTGAATTCCCAGTCAGACAATGGCACTATATACCAGTAGCAAAAATAGTGGGTGTATATAGCCCCAATTCTATTGCTAGGGGACTTGCAGGGTATTTCTGAGGTGAAGGTGGGGGGGCACACCGTTGGAACGGGGATTTGGGGTGTATATATGGGGTATACGGGAATACACTGTCAGTGTGTTCCATTCAGGATCCTGGGAAAGCTGGGTTGCGGCGATTGAGCCCGTCAGTGCCACGTTACACTGACAAGCTTCTCCCTGGAATTGAAGTTATATGTAGGCCCAATATATTCTTTGAATTCCCAGTGAGACAATGGCACTATATGGCAGTAGCAAAAATAGTGGGTGTATATAGCCCCAATTCTATTGCTAGGGGACTTGCAGGGTATTTCTGGGGTGAAGGTGGGGGGGCACACCGTTGGAACGGGTATCGGGGGTATATATCGGGTATACGGGAATACACTGACAGTGTATTCCATTCAGGATCCTGGGAAAGCTGGGTTGCGGCGATTGAGCCCGTCAGTGCCACGTTACAATGACTAGCTTCTCCCTGGAATTTAGCTCTTATAAGAGCTGTTGGTTGTCTTCTCCTTCCTATCCTAGCCTGTCCCTGCCTACCCAGAATCTAAGCCCTAGCTAGCTGGACGGAAACCTCCGTCCTCGGTGAATTGCAAGCTCAGAATGACGCGAACCTGGGCGGCGCTGTTCTTTTAAATTAGAGGTCACATGTTTTCGGCAGCCAATGGGTTTTGCCTACTTTTTTCAACGTCACCGGTGTCGTAGTTCCTTTCCCACCTACCCTGCGCTGTTATTGGAGCAAAAAAGGCGCCAGGGAAGGTGGGAGGGGAATCGAGTAATGGCACACTTTACCACGCGGTGTTCGATTCGATTCGAACATGCCGAACAGCCTAATATCCGATCGAACATGAGTTCGATAGAACACTGTTCGCTCATCTCTAATAATAAACCCTTGAATACATATTTTAGAGAACAATATTCTTTCAGTATTCTTCTATAAGCAGACATTTGAAAAACAAAAGAATCCAAATTTGGACTCTCCAGCCAATAACCAAAGGTACCTATGGGAACAAATATACACTATATACTAAGGAGGTGCTAGGAGTAATGAAGGACAAATACTGATATCTATATCCAGAGCTTGATGGGAGAGATTGTATGGAACCTCTGTCTCTTCTAATCTGGTACCTATGTTGTGGTATCTCTGGTTATCAATGGCCACAGCAACTTTTCTACACTATCATTATTTGTCTGTTTTTCATTACTTCTAGAACCTATTTGATGCATACCATACCTGTTTGTATCCCTACAGGATAGCGACCAGCTGACCTAATTTTGGAGAATTTTCAATCCTTATAGGCTTAAAATCTATAATAAAACGTATGTATTGATTAATTATCTTAATAAATCTACTACAGACATTATGGGTATATCTATAAGTAGCGGTCGCAAGTGAGCGCCATGTCTTTCTTTTATTATGGAGGTATGGTAGTCATAGTTGGTATCAGCACGTTGCAAGTGCGAAAGGGCCCTAAGAGAGCCAGTATACTTGTGGAGGCATAAGGGGGTTATTCTACTGGGTGGAGGTATAAAGGAGCATTATACAGTGTGGGGGGGGTTAGGATTGGGTCCCGCAGGTTGCTCTCCCAGCGTACAGCGCCACCTGCGGGTCAGGCGAACTTCAGTTTTCGCCCTACTGAGCATGCTCAGACTTTTGGAGCAGCGCACAAGCTAAGTGCCTTTTCTCCCTTATTGAGCATGAGCGGAGAGGTCATGACCACCGCCCTTATTGGGCGGGGATTTCCCTTTAAATAGTGTGAGCCGACACCCGCCCGGTGCTCACACTTTGTCTAATGATTGAATTTCCCTAAAGTCCACGCATGTTTAATGACAGTAGTATCAGGGATAGACTCCAGTATTCAGGCAGGTTGCCAGACTAGGCCTCTGTGTGGGGTTTCTCTGCTTCTATCTGGGTGCGGTTAGTTAGGACCTGTAAACCCTGAACTGTCAGCTCTTCACCAGGGCTAGGAGCAGTAGAGACTGTTCCAGCCTGTGGAGCTGCAGCAGGTTTGGTCTCTGAGATAGCCTTATTTAGTCTGTCAGATTTCATTGGTAACTCCTAGCTGTTTGCAGGAGCATGTTCAGATTTCCATGGTGGCTTCTAGTTGTTGCAGAAGCACCCCTAGCTGTTGCAGGGGCATGTGTGTTTGACTCCTAGCTGTGTGCAGGTGCATGCAAACCCCCTTGGTAACTCCTAGCTGTGTGCAGGAGCACCCCTAGCTGTGCAGGGGTAAGTGTGTTTGCTGACCTGGGGTGAGTGAGTGCTGACCCTAGGCAACCTTGTTTGTTTCAGCAGTATTGGTGTACCTGACCAGTGAGCTTAACTGGCAGTGTTTAGTTGCACCCAGTTCACATTGAGTATCGCACCACACCACTGTCACTGCAGTTTTTTACATTGAGTACTGTGCCAGTGTCTATTGCACCCTGTTCACATTTAGTTCAGACATACAGCCGCCCATATGGGCCTGTGGACCTCGCTGCAGTGTCTTGCAGCCCAGAGGTTCTGTTGTTCAAAAAATATTATATATATATATATATATATACAGAACCGTAACAGGGGGTCAAAAAGGGCATTGCACTGTGTGTAGGGACACTAAGGGGTCACTATGCACAGTAGCAGCATAGTGGATGAGATTTATACAGATCACACAGTTTTAAACGTACAACATATTCATTTGTAGCAGGTCTCATCCATGGTCTCTGTATTGTAAAGGTTAAAAGCTGCAAGAGACCTACTACTCACTGATGTGTTCCCTGCCGCCTCTTTGCTTCAGCTGCTAAGTGTGGACATCACAGTGTAACATCAGTGGAAAATCAGTAGCATTAATGGAAAAATTGGGAAAAGAACTGGTTGAAATGGACTTGTTTAATGTCGCTGCAACTCATGTTATTGCTGTATAAGACTTATATTGCTTTAAGTGGAATAAAACATTCAGGCTGAACTTGAGCTAATTCAACTTAGGATATTCTATCGAGAAGGAGGGGCAGGTGCAGGTCTTCCTCGCCACAGAAGAGACTGGAGATTTAAGTTCTACCTCTTTTTAAGGCTGACAACTGTTAGTCAAAAGTCATTTCACAAGTCATTCTGCAGTCAGGAGATGGGTCATCATCGCCCTTATGGAATCAGTGTGTGCATTTATTTCCCTTGTGTGTATTGGAACAACACAAAAAAACTGAGAAAAAAAAATACAAATTATATCAATTAATGAAAAACTCCAAAAATGGGTTGTACAAAATTACTGACGTCTGTAAACTTACTATTTGGTTGCACACCCCTTGGAAAAAATAACTGAAATCAATCGCTTCCTATAACCATCAACAAGCTTCTTACACCTCTCAACTGGAATTTTGGACTACTTTTCTTTTGCAAACTGACCAGGTCTCTCATATTTGAAGGGTGCCTTCTCCCGGCAGCAATTTTAAGACACATCCACAGGTGTTCAGTGGGATTTAGATCAAGACTCATTGCTGTCCAGATCATGGGCTTTGTTTCCATCCATTTCTGGGTACTTTTCGAAATATGTTTGTGGTCCTCCTGGAAGTCCCATGACCTAGAAAGCAAAGCCAGTTTTCTGACACTGGGACCTACATTGAGACCCAAAACCTTTGGTAATCTTCAGATTTCATGATGCCTTGTATACATTACTGTAGAGGCATCCAGTGCAAGAGGCAGCAAAGCAACCCCAAAACATCTTTAAACCTCCACCATATTTGACTGTTGATACTATGTTCTTTTCTTTATTGGCCTGATTGGTAAACAGTAGAATGATCTGCTTAATCCACACGCTCTATCTTGGTCTCATTTGTCCACAAAAAGTTTTCTTAGAAGGATTTTGGCTTGTTCATGTACATTTTAGTAAACTGCAATCTAGCTTTCTTATGTCTCTGTGTCAGCAGTGGGGTCCTCCTGGGCCTCCTGCCTTTGCATTTCATTACATTGAAATGTCAATGGATAGTTTGTGCTGACACTGATATACCCTGAGCCTGCAGGACAGCTTGAATTTCTTTGGAACTTGATTGGGGCTGCTTATCTACTATCTGGATTATTCCGCGTTGCAACCTGTCATCAATTTTTCTCTTCCTTCCATGCCCAGGGAAATTAGCTACAGTGCCCTGGGTTGTAAACATCTTGATTTATGTTGTGCACCTTAGACATAGGAACATCAAGATTTCTGAATATGGACTTGTAACCTTAAGATTGTTGATATTTTTCCAAAATTTTGGTTCTCAAGTCCTTGGACAGTTCTATTCTCTGTTTTCTGTCCTCCATGCTTAGCGGGACAAACAGAAACACACAATGCAAAGATTGTCATTGTCCTTTTTATCTGGTTTCAGGTGCGATATTTATACTGCCCACACCTGTTACTTGCCATAGAGGAGTTTGAATGAGCATCACATAATTGAAACAAAGTTATTTACCCAGAATTTTTTTTTTATGTTTTGGGAAAAATACTTCATTTTATGGAAACATTTCAGGGATGCCAACATTTACACTAATTCTATCTTTCCCTTTATGTATTGTGGACGGAGCACACGTTATACATTTACTCTTATTCAAGATCTTTGACAATTGTATAAATCATATATCACATATATAGCACTACTAGTGTACATATATCAAGTCCAGTGAATGGTAAGAAGTACAAAAGCTAATTACTAATGACTAGAGATGAGCGAACAGTGTTCTATCGAACACATGTTCGATCGGATATCAGGGTGTTCGCCATGTTCGAATCGAATCGAACACCACGTGGTAAAGTGCGCCAAAATTCGATTCCCCTCCCACCTTCCCTGGCGCCTTTTTTGCACCAATAACAGCGCAGGGGAGGTGGGACAGGAACTACGACACTGGGGGCATTGAAAAAAATTGGAAAAAGTCATTGGCTGCCGAAATCAGGTGACCTCCATTTTAGACGAATAGTGGATTTCAAATCCGGGTCATATGAGAATGTGAACTTTGTGACTATGAGACAGGGATAGCTGTACAGGCAGGGATAGCTAGGGATAACCTTTATTTAGGGGGGAATGTTATTAAAAATAACTTTTTGGGGCTCTATCGGGTGTGTAATTGTGATTTTTGTGAGATAAACTTTTTCCCATAGGGATGCATTGGCCAGCGCTGATTGGCCGAATTCCGTACTCTGGCCAATCAGTGCTGGCCAATGCATTCTATTAGCTTGATGAAGCAGAGTGTGCACAAGGGTTCAAGCGCACCCTCGGCTCTGATGTAGCAGAGCCGAGGCTGCACAAGGGTTCAAGCGCACCCTCGGCTCTGATGTAGGAGAGCCGAGGGTGCACTTGAACCCTTGTGCACCCTCAGCTCTGCTACATCAGAGCCGAGGGTGCGCTTGAACCCTTGTGCACACTCTGCTTCATCAAGCTAATAGAATGCATTGGCCAGCGCTGATTGGCCAATGTATTCTATTAGCCTGATGAAGTAGAGCTGAATGTGTGTGCTAAGCACACACATTCAGCTCTACTTCATCGGGCTAATAGAATGCATTGGCCAGCGCTGATTGGCCAGAGTACGGAACTCGACCAATCAGCGCTGGCTCTGCTGGAGGAGGCGGAGTCTAAGATCGCTCCACACCAGTCTCCATTCAGGTCCGACCTTAGACTCCGCCTCCTCCGGCAGAGCCAGCGCTGATTGGCCGAAGGCTGGCCAATGCATTCCTATGCGAATGCAGAGACTTAGCAGTGCTGAGTCAGTTTTGCTCAACTACACATCTGATGCACACTCGGCACTGCTACATCAGATGTAGCAATCTGATGTAGCAGAGCCGAGGGTGCACTAGAACCCCTGTGCAAACTCAGTTCACGCTAATAGAATGCATTGGCCAGCGCTGATTGGCCAATGCATTCTATTAGCCCGATGAAGTAGAGCTGAATGTGTGTGCTAAGCACACACATTCAGCACTGCTTCATCACGCCAATACAATGCATTAGCCAGTGCTGATTGGCCAGAGTACGGAATTCGGCCAATCAGCGCTGGCTCTGCTGGAGGAGGCGGAGTCTAAGGTCGGACCTGAATGGAGACTGGTGTGGAGCGATCTTAGACTCCGCCTCCTCCAGCAGAGCCAGCGCTGATTGGTCGAGTTCCGTACTCTGGCCAATCAGCGCTGGCCAATGCATTCTATTAGCCCGATGAAGTAGAGCTGAATGTGTGTGCTTAGCACACACATTCAGCTCTACTTCATCAGGCTAATAGAATACATTGGCCAATCAGCGCTGGCCAATGCATTCTATTAGCTTGATGAAGCAGAGTGTGCACAAGGGTTCAAGCGCACCCTCGGCTCTGATGTAGCAGAGCCGAGGCTGCACAAGGGTTCAAGTGCACCCTCGGCTCTCCTACATCAGAGCCGAGGGTGCGCTTGAACCCTTGTGCAGCCTCGGCTCTGCTACATCAGAGCCGAGGGTGCGCTTGAACCCTTGTGCACACTCTGCTTCATCAAGCTAATAGAATGCATTGGCCAGCACTGATTGGCCAGAGTACGGAATTCGGCCAATCAGCGCTGGCCAATGCATTCTATTAGCCCGATGAAGTAGAGCTGAATGTGTGTGCTAAGCACACACATTCAGCACTGCTTCATCACGCCAATACAATGCATTAGCCAGTGCTGATTGGCCAGAGTACGGAATTCGGCCAATCAGCGCTGGCTCTGCTGGAGGAGGCGGAGTCTAAGATCGCTCCACACCAGTCTCCATTCAGGTCCGACCTTAGACTCCGCCTCCTCCAGCAGAGCCAGCGCTGATTGGCCGAATTCCGTACTCTGGCCAATCAGCACTGGCTAATGCATTGTATTGGCTTGATGAAGCAGTGCTGAATGTGTGTGCTTAGCACACACATTCAGCTCTACTTCATCGGGCTAATAGAATGCATTGGCCAGCGCTGATTGGCCGAATTCCGTACTCTGGCCAATCAGCACTGGCTAATGCATTGTATTGGCTTGATGAAGCAGTGCTGAATGTGTGTGCTTAGCACACACATTCAGCTCTACTTCATCGGGCTAATAGAATGCATTGGCCAATCAGCGCTGGCCAATGCATTCTATTAGCGTGAACTGAGTTTGCACAGGGGTTCTAGTGCACCCTCGGCTCTGCTACATCAGATTGCTACATCTGATGTAGCAGTGCCGAGTGTGCATCAGATGTGTAGTTGAGCAAAACTGACTCAGCACTGCTAAGTCTGCATTCGCATAGGAATGCATTGGCCAGCCTTCGGCCAATCAGCGCTGGCTCTGCCGGAGGAGGCGGAGTCTAAGGTCGGACCTGAATGGAGACTGGTGTGGAGCGATCTTAGACTCCGCCTCCTCCAGCAGAGCCAGCGCTGATTGGCCGAATTCCGTACTCTGGCCAATCAGCACTGGCTAATGCATTGTATTGGCTTGATGAAGCAGTGCTGAATGTGTGTGCTTAGCACACACATTCAGCTCTACTTCATCGGGCTAATAGAATGCATTGGCCAGCGCTGATTGGCCGAATTCCGTACTCTGGCCAATCAGCACTGGCTAATGCATTGTATTGGCTTGATGAAGCAGTGCTGAATGTGTGTGCTTAGCACACACATTCAGCTCTACTTCATCGGGCTAATAGAATGCATTGGCCAATCAGCGCTGGCCAATGCATTCTATTAGCGTGAACTGAGTTTGCACAGGGGTTCTAGTGCACCCTCGGCTCTGCTACATCAGATTGCTACATCTGATGTAGCAGTGCCGAGTGTGCATCAGATGTGTAGTTGAGCAAAACTGACTCAGCACTGCTAAGTCTGCATTCGCATAGGAATGCATTGGCCAGCCTTCGGCCAATCAGCGCTGGCTCTGCCGGAGGAGGCGGAGTCTAAGGTCGGACCTGAATGGAGACTGGTGTGGAGCGATCTTAGACTCCGCCTCCTCCAGCAGAGCCAGCGCTGATTGGCCGAATTCCGTACTCTGGCCAATCAGCACTGGCTAATGCATTGTATTGGCTTGATGAAGCAGTGCTGAATGTGTGTGCTTAGCACACACATTCAGCTCTACTTCATCGGGCTAATAGAATGCATTGGCCAGCGCTGATTGGCCGAATTCCGTACTCTGGCCAATCAGCACTGGCTAATGCATTGTATTGGCTTGATGAAGCAGTGCTGAATGTGTGTGCTTAGCACACACATTCAGCTCTACTTCATCGGGCTAATAGAATGCATTGGCCAATCAGCGCTGGCCAATGCATTCTATTAGCGTGAACTGAGTTTGCACAGGGGTTCTAGTGCACCCTCGGCTCTGCTACATCAGATTGCTACATCTGATGTAGCAGTGCCGAGTGTGCATCAGATGTGTAGTTGAGCAAAACTGACTCAGCACTGCTAAGTCTGCATTCGCATAGGAATGCATTGGCCAGCCTTCGGCCAATCAGCGCTGGCTCTGCCGGAGGAGGCGGAGTCTAAGGTCGGACCTGAATGGAGACTGGTGTGGAGCTATCTTAGACTCCGCCTCCTCCAGCAGAGCCAGCGCTGATTGGTCGAGTTCCGTACTCTGGCCAATCAGCACTGGCCAATGCATTTCTATGGGGAAAAGTTAGCTTGCGAAAATCGCAAACTGACAGGGATTTCCATGAAATAAAGTGACTTTTATGCCCCCAGACATGCTTCCCCTGCTGTCCCAGTGTCATTCCAGGGTGTTGGTATCATTTCCTGGGGTGTCATAGTGGACTTGGTGACCCTCCAGACACGAATTTGGGTTTCCCCCTTAACGAGTTTATGTTCCCCATAGACTATAATGGGGTTCGAAACCCATTCGAACACTCGAACAGTGAGCGGCTGTTCGAATCGAATTTCGAACCTCGAACATTTTAGTGTTCGCTCATCTCTACTAATGACTAATTGACTAATAATTGGGAATGATAAAAGGTGTCTCAAGTGCTGTTGCAAAGCAAAATGGTAACATGTGAAGTACAGTACATTTGTAGTACATTTGTAGACATACAAAACACTATGCCTGTAATTTCATAGCACATAAAATAGTTAGAAACCTGGGGGTAAATAAACCCAAAATAGTTCATTAGTAAAATTGCAAACCTATTTTCTCTAGGGGTCCACTTGTGAGGCCACTTCAACGAATTATGTAACAGATAAATGCACTTGGATTCTTATTAATTATGAGTACCGTAATTTGGAAACATTGCAATCTCCTGTTATAGTTAGGGAATAGAACCAGATGTTTTGTATTGGTCATTTACTGTTAATATTTTTTAGTTTTGTAATTGCTTCATGGTTCATCTGTATGCTATATATTGGTAAAATTTTAACAAACGCATTCAATTGCAATCTTAATTGAAAATATGCTTGTAAATACAATATAGCTTTGTCTAGCAAAATCACGTATGTATCCTGCACTTAATGTATAGCATATTGCAGGATGTATTCAATGGACACATGCCTCTGATGCATAATATAGAGTGGCATCTAACAACAGTTTAATATACATATATATATATATATATATATATATATATATATATATATATATTATACTTTGTGTTGCCATCCTTTTTTTTGTTTTATTGGTCAGATGGAGGTTAGAAGGACGCCCGCTGGGCTTTTGGCCTCCGCCTGGCTAAGCTATACCTATTCACATTTTTAGCATGTATGGTATGTTCAGAGCATTCCTGCTGTAGACTCACATTCACATTTTGTTGATGTAATTTTTCAAGCCAAATGCAGTAATGGATTTCAAAAAGAGAAGTACCATCTGTCCATTATAAATCCTCACCCTTTATAATCCACACTTGCATCAACAAACCTGAATATTTGTCCTTGTAGAGGATTTCTCATGAATAATTACATTCAAATTTGTAGAAAATTGAAAGATAAACATTTTTACTAACTTAAGTTCCCAGTTCTGTCTGCTACCTCCTATTGCTGATGACACGTTATCTATATTGATGTCATGTTGGTCAATTGCAGGCCACTACAGTGATGTCTGGCCCACAATGTGGAATATGAAAACATCCATTTATAGTGAATAGTCAGAAATATTTTCTAGTTTGGATACCCAACTAGAATAGCTTTTATTACCCTCAGGTGCTTATTTTATAAAGATGCCGTATCCACAGCATAGGCCATCAGTATTTGATCAGCAGAGTTTCCTCACCTGGAACCTGCACTGATCAGCTGATCCAGTTGCATGTCAGTGCAATAACCAATGCAAAGAACAGGTTGTCCTCCATCTCTCTCAAAACAGAATATTTAAATGAGATATAAGGACGTATTAAAGGGGTTACCCAGGACTATGATACTGAACTCCATTTCCTCTTCATAGGAAGTGATATCATGTCCGTTCATCACATGGCCTTGTTACCTTTATAAATGGGACCGAGCTGTAGCATGGACATGTGATCAAAGAAAATCAAAGAACAGCAAAGATGTCAGTATCATATCCCTGGATAATCCCTTTAGTTTCCTATTCACAGATTTGCAGAAAATCACTAAGTCTGGGACCCTTACAAAGTGGATGGGATTCTATTGAATCCCATCTAAACATTGTGGAAAAAATCCGCACGGCGTGGTTCCTGGCTGAAAACATGAACTTATGTCTCAAGATAAAAGCTTATGCACCCGTTGTAATGTACACATCTATTTATGATTCTCCAGCAGAAGAAATATTGATTGTATCCTGACAGATTCATTCTTCATATTGTTTTGTGTATATCACTTCCCCAGCAATGCTATGCGGTCCCCAGATGGTGTTAGATCAAAGTACATGCAACACACGTGGGATATTGGGAAACAACTAAATTGTAATGTTTCCTGGCTCGCCAGCTCTATACATCTGTGTTATTGATATGGTTTATGAAGAAGACCTGTTCTCTTAGAGGTCGCAGCAATGACTTGTTGGCCATTAGTCACCTGCAATACATTTCTCTGCAGCTTGTAAAATCCAAGTATGTTTTCCTCAGGAGATAATCCATATTACCAGTAGCTTGTCTGTCTGACACACAAACAAGAAACTCTCATTTCAGTATTAGATTCCAATGTGTAGTTGAATCCTGAGTGCCAAGTCAGAACATTTATATTTTCTTCAAACAAGATTATGTACTTTTCTGCTTTTGTACGTTCCAGATTTTGTATTCTCTTGTTGAGCACTGCTGAGCCTTATATAACAGGGTTTCTCAGAGTAGCATGACAGTAGGAACTTAGCATTTCAGAAACTTTCTAAAAGAAGAAATATTTGTGTTCTTTCCGTTTATGATTAAGTATCCATTGTACTAGTGTGGCACAATAACTGGGATTGGAACATTATGACATTGCCAGATGACTTATTAAGGTTGCCATGTACAATACAAAGTCAGCTGAATTCCACTTGGATCTGACAACTACAGTATCTTAAAGGAAATCTACCACATACCCCAAGCAAATTCAACAGCTCCCACTGCATTACAGAGTAGATTACAGTGATATACAACATACCTTTGTTATGTATGTCATTTTTGCATATTTGGAGAAAAACATTGAAATCTTATGCCAATAAGGCAGTTGGTGCACTGGGGTGGATCAACATCCCTTGGAGCATAGCTTAGTAGGATGGGTGATCTCATAGGACTAGGAGGACTCTCACAATACGGAGTGGAGCAGGTAGGGGATTGTAGGAATCTGAGTGCTCCTGGAGCTGAAGCCACCTCCCCAGTGCACCATCTGATTCATCTGCAACAACTTGCTATCCAAATCCAGCAAAGTGACATGCAAAATGTGTTGCTTATCACTGTAGTGTGCTCTGCAACACCGTGGCAGCTGAACCTGGAGGAGTTGGTAGACTCCCTTTAGGTGTGTGGACCTTCTGTCTTGTTTTGGATCTAGTGATGTTGAGAGAAAGAAGGATCAGGCATGTAGAATTTCAATACATATACTTGCATGCTCAGGGATGCTAAGGTACTAGAGGCCCCATTTAAAACACATGAATGCTTAACCAAAGCAAGGATGCATATGGAGAGGTAGGACCTCACACAAACAACACTTACAGTTTTGATATCTTGTCTTGGTTGAGGCTATATCAGTGTCTATGTAAAATTATGTAGTATTGCAATATTCTTTAGCAATTTCTTGATGTGTACCATGATGTAGTTGTAATAAAAACCTGACATGATGTTCACATACAGCTTGGATGTGCCTTAGGTTATGGGTATTATGGGGGGTACCAATGAGAAACTGGCAAACAGTCGTACCAATGTGATCATAACAGACTGTCCCACATGAAATAATGCCTTGGTATTACGCTGGTCACACATGTATGATTTATTACAAGAGAGACCCTTAATAACTGAACTGTACAACTCTACAAAAAGCCATAAACCTGTTTGACTGATCACCATCCTATAACCTGCTGTATAGGTTTCCATCCTGTGGACGTAAACAATATAAGTTCTCATTCAATGACTACAAACAAAGGAACTGATACACAAATTCTGGAACATTACCAGCAGAAGAACCTGCAAAATGCACTTGTGACAGGAACAAATGCTTTACATGATTCTATATAAAGCAACCCTTGGGGAATTGGATCAAACAGGCAGATGATGCTGTTTCTACATGTCCTGGATCCCTCATAAATAATTGCAAAAATTGAAATACACTATATAGAATATCTTCCGCCTTTGTAAGATGTCATGTTAATTCAGACATAGGGAATTGCATTATGGGATAGGACACATCATTATATAAGAATTTGCTTGACAATTAATAGAGATGACAGGTACACAGATAATACCTTGGGTTACATACGCTCTGCAAAGTCTTCTGTATTATTACATCTACAGTATGAAACTCTTATGACAACCTTTGCAGGTTATTCTTTATAAGTAATTTCATCTCTTATATGACGAGACTGTGTAATGAGAGCACCCACTATGGAACAGGTATGTAACAATGTATTATTGATGTATTATTATTGTGGAGCAGGGGGAAGTGTGTATGGCATATATTAGTCACTATAGTGTTGTATATACTTGACCTAATTACAGACACTTACTATATTAACAGTGTAAATGTTCATTTTATTCAATATGCAGATTATACTTTGGGTACACATGTGGCACCTTATTTGCACATAGTCTTCCCAGGTTTTCTAGTGTAATGGGTAAATTGTATTTCTATAAAATATACATCATACTTATAGATTACAGGGGAAAAGACCCTAGCTTGCAAGTTCAATGGAGGGTGACTAATTTGTTCAAGGATTTCTTTATAGAAAAGGGTATATGGTGCATACTACAAAAGAATTCTGAACCTGGAGGGCTACCAGGTAATAATCTATAGGAGCTATTCAGAAAGATCACATTCTCTGTAAACTCTTGCTACATATGCATAGGACAGAGCATGGGCCTGGGCACAGAATCTAGCGTCTTGGCCTAGGTGCGGGTCTGTATACTTGCCTTTGTTTGTGACTCCCTCCTTTAGATCTAGATTGTGGTCTTGTTATCCATCTTCAGCACAATATGTGATCATGACTAGAGATGAGCGAACAGTGTTCTATCGAACACATGTTCGATCGGATATCAGGGCGTTCGCCATGTTCGAATCGAATCGAACACCGCGTGGTAAAGTGCGCCAAAATTCGATTCCCCTCCCACCTTCCCTGGTGCCTTTTTTGCACCAATAACAGCGCAGGGGAGGTGGGACAGGAACTACGACACCGGGGGCATTGAAAAAAATTGGAAAAAGTCATTGGCTGCCGAAATCAGGTGACCTCCATTTTAGACGAATAGTGGATTTCAAATCCGGGTCATATGAGAATGTGAACTTTGTGACTATGAGACAGGGATAGCTGTACAGGCAGGGATAGCTAGGGATAACCTTTATTTAGGGGGGAATGTTATTAAAAATAACTTTTTGGGGCTCTATCGGGTGTGTAATTGTGATTTTTGTGAGATAAACTTTTTCCCATAGGGATGCATTGGCCAGCGCTGATTGGCCAGAGTACGGAACTCGACCAATCAGCGCTGGCTCTGCTGGAGGAGGCGGAGTCTAAGATCGCTCCACACCAGTCTCCATTCAGGTCCGACCTTAGACTCCGCCTCCTCCAGCAGAGCCAGCGCTGATTGGCCGAATTCCGTACTCTGGCCAATCAGCACTGGCTAATGCATTGTATTGGCGTGATGAAGCAGTGCTGAATGTGTGTGCTTAGCACACACATTCAGCTCTACTTCATCGGGCTAATAGAATGCATTGGCCAATCAGCGCTGGCCAATGCATTCTATTAGCTTGATGAAGCAGAGTGTGCACAAGGGTTCAAGCGCACCCTCGGCTCTGATGTAGCAGAGCCGAGGCTGAACAAGGGTTCAAGCGCACCCTCGGCTCTGATGTAGCAGAGCCGAGGGTGCACTTGAACCCTTGTGCACCCTCGGCTCTGCTACATCAGAGCCGAGGGTGCGCTTGAACCCTTGTGCACACTCTGCTTCATCAAGCTAATAGAATGCATTGGCCAGCGCTGATTGGCCAATGCATTCTATTAGCCCGATGAAGTAGAGCTGAATGTGTGTGCTAAGCACACACATTCAGCACTGCTTCATCACGCCAATACAATGCATTAGCCAGTGCTGATTGGCCAGAGTACGGAATTCGGCCAATCAGCGCTGGCTCTGCTGGAGGAGGCGGAGTCTAAGGTCGGACCTGAATGGAGACTGGTGTGGAGCGATCTTAGACTCCGCCTCCTCCAGCAGAGCCAGCGCTGATTGGTCGAGTTCCGTACTCTGGCCAATCAGCACTGGCTAATGCATTGTATTGGCGTGATGAAGCAGTGCTGAATGTGTGTGCTTAGCACACACATTCAGCTCTACTTCATCGGGCTAATAGAATGCATTGGCCAATCAGCGCTGGCCAATGCATTCTATTAGCGTGAACTGAGTTTGCACAGGGGTTCTAGTGCACCCTCGGCTCTGCTACATCAGATTGCTACATCTGATGTAGCAGTGCCGAGTGTGCATCAGATGTGTAGTTGAGCAAAACTGACTCAGCACTGCTAAGTCTCTGCATTCGCATAGGAATGCATTGGCCAGCCTTCGGCCAATCAGCGCTGGCTCTGCTGGAGGAGGCGGAGTCTAAGGTCGGACCTGAATGGAGACTGGTGTGGAGCGATCTTAGACTCCGCCTCCTCCAGCAGAGCCAGCGCTGATTGGTCGAGTTCCGTACTCTGGCCAATCAGCACTGGCCAATGCATTTCTATGGGGAAAAGTTAGCTTGCGAAAATCGCAAACTGACAGGGATTTCCATGAAATAAAGTGACTTTTATGCCCCCAGACATGCTTCCCCTGCTGTCCCAGTGTCATTCCAGGGTGTTGGTATCATTTCCTGGGGTGTCATAGTGGACTTGGTGACCCTCCAGACACGAATTTGGGTTTCCCCCTTAACGAGTTTATGTTCCCCATAGACTATAATGGGGTTCGAAACCCATTCGAACACTCGAACAGTGAGCGGCTGTTCGAATCGAATTTCGAACCTCGAACATTTTAGTGTTCGCTCATCTCTAATCATGACCAATGACCCATCCCCATGTTTCTTAAACATATGAGCAGAGCACACCCTTGTTTACTAGCTGAGGCTCGCTTTTGTCTGATTTCATTGTGTTTTTTGCCTGTTTTTTCAGTATCTTTTCATCACTGCAGATGATTCACATGAATGTATACCTTTTGCCCTGTAAGTGTCTCAGCCCTTCGTAAAATGACAGACATTTATAAATTGCAAAAGATGTTCACCATTAATACCTTACACTTAGATGTTAAGTGTTTCAGGATTTCTTGTTCCGTCAGTTCTTAAATAACCCTTAATATCACTCAAGTGTCAGGATAATTTTTAGTTCTTTATTTTGGATATAAATGTATGTTCTTTATATTCAGGTTTATGGCAAGTCATTTTGTATGTTCAGTGAAACCAATGTGTACTGTTCAGACTTCACTGTGTAACTGCAGATATGCCAAGAGTACCAGAGATAAGGTCAATGGTGCAGACAAATTTTCTGAAGGGTTGTTTGGAACACTAAACCACCAAGAAGTTTCTTTTTATGGATTATCTTTGCCTGCTATTTCCTGAATTTTAACTTTGCTCAGTTAAAGGAGTTGTCCAGGATAAACTAATAATTAACCCCTAAACTAAATTCCCTACCCCACCTAACTTCTAATTTACATCAATTTAAAAAAAATCTATAATTACCCATATCCCTGGAGCAGTCATGTGACCACCCCAGGGACACTTTCTGATAATCTGGCGACGTTTCGTTTCACCACTTCCTGAAACAGAACGTCAACATTACTTTTCCTCCTCCTCTATCCCCATCAATACTTACCAAGCCTTCCTGTGTCCGGGGAATGACTCCTCTGTGTTGTCCTGTCTTCTATCAGTGGGCAGAATAGGATAGTTAGGGAGATAGGGGAGGGTGGGAGGGGCTAGTAATGGGCAGGATTTCTAGTCAGTGAGAGTGGGAGGGGCTAGGCTTAGTGAGAGGGACGGTTTTGTAACAAAGTGAGAGAGGAGGGTGGCTGAGTGAGAGGGAATTTGTATAGCAGCTACAGGAAGCAGCACAGCAGGAAGCTAACACCTAGTAAACAAAGGGAGAGAATGCCAGCAGCAACCAGAGACACTCAGAAATCACTCCAAACACTGCTAAAGGTATATGGGTGTATTTATTAACCCACCACTAGCACTAACACACCTTTCTTAAAAAAAGAAATAAAAATCAAGTATTGTCACAAGTCTGCAGAGTCTCTGCTAGCTTCTCTATACCATCCCCATGCTTTACACTCTTATTAGCATATTATTTGTAAATGTACACTATATATAGTAAATCTCTCAATGTATACACCAAATGTACATCACTGCTGTGTACAATGGTCAGGCGGAGCAGAGCGCACCTACATTATTTGCGAAGCTCACTGTCCAGTCATTATATTAGAATGGCCACCTTATGCAAATAGCATTGACCACCTTGGACTTCCAATATTAATGGAGTTTGTCAGTCATTTGTCTAAAGGGGTTATACCATAAAATGATTTATCCTCTTTCACAAATGTAGACACACACAAATGTAGTTGAATAATAGTCCTACTATCCCATAGCACTATATGCATTCACATTAATGTTATCATATATATTTCTAGTATACCCATTTATCTGACTGAATTATACCATTATTTAATGATCAATTCATGCTTAATCTCATGGATTAAATCACATTCGTTGGCTGACATAAACTATAATGGTTGTCTGAGATTCTGGCACTTGTGGCCAGATTTATGAGCTTTAGCTTCATTTGTACCATTTTGTGTTTTTCATGTAGTACGTGTTTTTAATCATGATTGTATGTCTAACCGGATCGCATACATTGATCCATGTTCTTTGGCCAACATGGGCTATTGTGATTGTCTGAGGATTTTGGCAGTTGTTGCGTCGTCCATGTCTATTAACTCTGTGAGTACTGTTTTTTGCTATATGAAATGGATTAATTTTAAGATGATGTAATAAAAGTTTAATGCGTAAAACAGCGAGGATAGGTCGTCAGTTGGAGGTTCCCCAATGTGGGGAAATTGACTCCAAGTACCGTTGGGCGTGGGATGAGTAGCAGCAGCAGCCTTTCATAACCCCTGAAGGGAAGAGTAAATGCATAGACCAAGGGGTACCCCTCCAATGGACGTGGGGACCACTAAAAAAGGCACTGTGCTTGCTCAAACTTAAAAAAAAACATGCAAAACTTTATTGGAATCAAACCATTACACACGACCTTCAAACAGTTTTTTGGGGTAACACACCCCTTTTCCAAGAGATACACGGTGATTCAAGAGGGATCCTAAACAACAAAAACACACACAAGGATCCACCTCAGACATATACCCATACAATGCATAAAATATGATAATTTAAAAATGTAAAGAACTAAAAGAAAGGGATAACACTAGTTCAATCCTCAAATATTGACGATTGTGCAAACTACAGGTAGATGCATGTTAACTGCCTCAGACAGTGGAATAAGGTTTCTCTACATACACCCTATAGCATAAACATACTATGATGGAACAAAGGTCTAGTGGACAAACCTTTCTCAGATGGACACACAGGTACCCTCTCAAACTGAAAAACCACGTGGCATCCTTATACGAGCTACAGGGTATGCGCACTCTTCCTGCTTCGCGCATGTCTAGTAGCTCACATCCATGTATTAAACGAGCCATTTATGTGAAAGCTGTATTAGCCCCATCGGGGGATCTTTTCCGGAACAAAGAGGTGGGGAGGAAGGAAAAAAAGCAGGTCTAAGTGCTGCACGAGAGAGTGGAGCACCTGCTGTATAGGGCGGATGTATTACTGATATATTACTGCGCATGCGCAGCCCCGAAGTGGTAGCGGAGAGCCGAATAAAAGTTTAAACTGTATCCATTACTACTTGTTCTGGACCGACTTCTATTTTGGATTATTCCCATACCTGCCAGTTTTGCAGGCGGGATTTATGCACCACATCAACAGATCTGGACAATTTATGCTTCATCAAGAATTAAGATCTGGTGATCTGCTTGTTTCTTTTTGTGGACATTTTCTAAACCAAGGAGTAGTTTCTAAAACACTCAAAAACAACTTGAAGCACTATCCGTTTTTCTAGTACATTTTCCAATACAGTGAAAAAATGTATATCATAGGTATCAATGCCAAAATGAGCCTCTTTTGGCATATTTCAGGCAAATTACATGATATGGATACATTTACAATATATTGGAACATAACCCCTTGCATAATAGCTAGCATACATCCGTTAGCAGATAACCGCCACAGATTTACTTTCGTTTAAAGGGATCAGGAATAGTGAAAGCTTGTATACGGGTAACTTATTGCAATCATAAAAGCATCACTTTATTGGTAAATATGGTAAGTACACGGCCATAAAATATTATCCACAGCCCAAGATCTGACCTTTTTGCAGCTAGTAATTATCACAGTCGCCTGTCGGTGACAACATGACAGTTGATTAAAATCTTCCCGTGCAGGCCTGTCTGCAAAGTACACAACGTCAAATATTCTGAGCTGTTGGTGATATATAGTATCCACCCATCTATTATGTGATTTTTTTTTTTCCATACTTTTTACAGATACCCCCAAGACAGGACTGTAATTACAATGCCAGCGCAATAAATATACAGAATAGAAAAGCTATCAATGAATTTTAATACATGCCCTTGAGGTGCGGTAGCAGTTAATAGGAAAGCCATTCACTATTCATCCCCACAGGGACTGTGAATGTCCCATGAAGGAGCGTGCGAGTATTGCAAGCTATCTCTTGGTTTACTTTTTAATTCATTCATGAAAAAAGACGAGATAAAAGCGCGTGTTACTGAATGTTATCACTAGGACATCTTGTGATGATAGATGTTGTTCCCTCAGAACTCCCGTCTGCTATCTTTTTCTTTTTAAAAGTAGAAGATGGAGACAAACATTCGGCTTCCTTTGAAGCAGCAAAGTGCATTGAACCACAATTCTCTCTAATATGGCAGGTTCATGTACTGACATATTTGTTTACTGAAATTGTGAGATTAAAAAAAATGGATGCAAAGATTACTTGTGATCAGATTTCCTTTGTGATCCACATGGAATTTATGGTTATTTTATTTGTTCAGAATCCATGGACCAAATTTGTAGAAAAGAAAAAATATTCTTTCTATACTTCTGAGCCATATGGGTGTATCAGCACCACGGCACATTGCAGTGATAAAAAAATAAAAAAATAAAAAAAATATCACTTTTGTTTTGTATGTCAGGTTTGTAGAAAAACAACTTTGAAGTCTTATGTAAATGAGGCAGTTGGTATAAAAAAGTTACCAACATTGGGTTTGCTTTTTAAAAATTGTCGTAACAGGAATTGTTATGCTGTCCTCACCAGTTTCTGAAAAAAGTAAGTGTATGGAGGGTGCACTGTGGTCTTGTGTCATCTGCCCCGTAAAATGTATCATTTATGCCAGTCATGTCGGGGAGACTGAGCTCACCTCGGCTCTGTATACCCATAAGCACACAAAATCCTGTGAAACCATTATTGGCATTACAGAGTCTGATTTTGCCAGAGAAATCCAAGGTCACTTATTTCCCTTGCAGTGGCCACTTCTATCTGTCTATATAATAAAGTGAATGTTTGGGTCTGCCAGAATGGGAGCAGCTTGCATAGACTGGCTCACTGTTCTGGTTCCTAGAAGGTGTACCAAACAGGGACTGTCCTCTATGATATCTATACTGTATGGTGTTCTAGAGACACCAGGGAGTACAAAGACTTAAACTGGGACTTTGTGGAATGGTGTTAGCAGAGTGGCCCAAATCCAGTAGACATCCAGGGAACAGGCATTGAGATTGTCAAGACCTATAAGTACCTGGGTGGGCCCTTCAATAATAAACTGGACTAGGCTGATCATCTGGATGTGCTGCACATCAAGGGTCACAGCAGCTTCTACCTGCTCAAGAGGCTGAGGGCCTTTGGAGTCCAGGGGCCACTTCTTAGGGCCTTTTTCAACTCTGAAGTAGCATTAGCCATCTTCTTCAGAGTGGCCTGCTGGGGTAGTAGCATACCATGCAGAGGCAGATATAGAATTGACAGGCTGATTATAAGGGCCAGCTCTGCCCTGGGGAGTCCCCTGGCCCCAGTACAGGTGGTGGGTGACAGAAGGATACTGTCTGTGGTGAGCTCCATGCTGGAGAACAACTCCCATCCCATATATGAGACTGTGACAGCAATGGGCAATGTCAGTGACCGACTGCTTCACCCCAAGTGTGAGAAGTAGCGCTATTGGAGGTCCTTCCTCCCAACCGCGGTCAGGCTGTATAATTAACATCAGGCTAAGCAGAGATCACTCCGCACAAATAACTAAATGATCCTGAGTCTTTCTTTTCTTTTTAGTTGCTATGACTCCTAGTATCTTTTCTACCTGCTATGAGCTTGTGTTCTTTATTGTAATATATTACTGTATTATCCATGCTGCTGTAATACACTGAATTTCCCCATGATGGGACTATTAAAGGATTATCTTATATGAACTGTACTCAACATTTTTAATTATTAAAAATACAGAAAACATAGGAATAGTATTAGAGTAACCTACTGCACTCAACTATTGATTAGAGTAGATGAATATACTATCTCATACAGTATCATATTTGTATTTGGTTGCTTTTTATTGATAAAAAATTACCAGCAACTTTTATTATGGGATCTCTTATGGCCTCACAGTGCTGCCGCTGATATAGTTTACTGTCTTCAAAACTGTCATATCCTCTAAGTACACATGAGTAATGTATTTATGAGTCAAAAAACAAAGGTTGCTGCTGACACAGGTCTTGCTGATCCAGACATAAGAGGATAAAGGTGTTTCATCTCTCTCACTCTGCCTATCTTACTGTTGCTGATGCTGGGCTTGGAAGCTAAAATATGAGAGGCCTGGAGTGCATGACTTTCTATTTATCTCTGCTTCCTGCTTACTTCTGTTCCAGGGCTTCCTGTACCAACTGTGAAAAGTACACCTGCGCTGAGTAGCTGGAGTTCTCATGAAGGTCAATCAGAAAATCAAAAACTTTTTTTGTTTGCCATTGAACATGAAAAAGAATTGAAAAATGCAAACTAATGCTAACTTATTAAATCCCATTAAGTAGAGAATACAGTGGCGTAACTACCAGGGTAGCAGTAGTAGAAGCTGCCACAGGGCCCGGGACATTAGGAGCCTGGCGACAGCCGCTACCGCTCCAACCGGTAATGGGCCCTATTTACTTACTCCTGGAAGGGGTTGGGATTGGTAAGTGACACCGCGGGCCCCACAAACACTATTATCAGAGGCCCAGGAGAGGTAAGGGAACATAAAAAACAGTGTTACTTACCTCAACAGGTTACAGATAGGCTTCGGGCCTACTTGTATGACGTCCCTGACGTCACATGACCGGGGCTTGCATCCCAGGTCATGTGATGTCCCGGACGTCATTGAAGATGGCCAACACCACTGAGGAGTGCAGCAGAGCCAGGGATAGGTGAGTAACATTTTTTTTTTATGTGGGTATCCCCTCTCCGTCTCCGATTATTATACTTATTATAATAATTGTTCATGGGTGTTCACAATGGGGCATAATACTGTGTGCAGGGGCCACTATGGGGCATAATACTGTGTGCATGGGACACGATGGGGCATAATACTGTGTGCAGGGGCCACTATGGGGCATAAAATTGTGTGCAGGGGCCGCTACGGGGCATAATACTGTGTGCAGGGGCCGCTATTGGGCATAATAGAGTGCTCAGGAATGCGGGGGGGGGGGAGGGAGGGGGTCAGTTGAGGTCTTCAGTATCGTTCATGTCAAAAGTTCGCCACAGGGCCTTGCCATTCCTAGTTACGCTACTGACAGTATAGCAAATGTACCTCTTCATATCTACTATAAGATAGCAGGGCTTACAGAATCAATATGCTTCCTCTCTAAAATGAGATTTTCCTATTTTTCTGTATCCCCATAGCAACTATTCATACTTTTCAAATTTATTGGAGATTTCAGATCAGAACGGCAGATGTACTATACAGTTATATAAACATTTGTATCCTTTGGTCCCATTGCAAAATATCTAACATGACCCCTAGAAACTATGTGCCAATTATAATACTGGAGTACACTTATAAGGCAGAGGGACCATTTTTATTGATATTTCAACTCTATAAAGTTGCCCATCTAAAGAACAAAAGCTAACCAAACCCCGATCCAATCAGAACTCAATGAGAAGGTTGTGGATGGCAAGTTGGCAGAACAAGTAATAACAGTGATTTGCTGTACCTGTGGATTCACTGGTTCAATCACAGACTTTTACAGTAACATTTCTTGAGTGTCAGTAAACTGGATCTTTCAGTCTGTGTCTGACATTACCTGAATGATATGTGCTGTTGCCTATTTATTTGCATATAGACTTACATTAATATTGTGATTAGGGGGCATTCACACTAGCATCTGTGTCCGACAGCTAGTGTCCGATGCTAATGTCCGCGCAAAATCTTTCGCGGACATTAGCATTGGACACTAGCTGTGTCCTTTACATTTTGCATTGATTTAATAGGACATCATGTGCGTTCTTTTCCAGTCCGTGTCTGTCCTTAAGTGTCCGTTCACAAAGATGTCCGATTTTCAAGCGGACAGAAAAAACCTACATGAAGTTGGTCTAAAATTTCTTGTTCACCCCTGAAGATGATAAGAGTTGTACTGTAGAATCAAATTAATAGGGAAGTATCAAGAAGACCATAGGTGGTAATTCTCTCTTTACCCAAAATATATGTAAAGAAGACTGAAGACAATATACTGCAGGTACGCACTAAACTATTCATTCCCTGAAAATAAATCAAACTGTTAAATAGATTCACTATGATGTGATATTTAAATATTAAAATAAAAAGGTATCAACTACTGAAGACTATCAAGTTTTTTATTTTTTTTATTTCCAACTCACTGGCTAACACGGTACGAGAACAAATATTTTCCTTTAATATTAAAGGGATTGTTCTATGCAATCTCAATACATACTATACTCTATATACTCTCAGTACATACAAAGAGAATTACTCATTGATTTTCCCTCCTTATGCCTATAATTCATGGCACACAATGATTTCATCTACAGATTGCAGCAGAGCTGACATTCTTTCATTTTACCATGCAGCTGAATTGCCTCTCACTGCATCAGTTACATACATCAAGCAGAAGTAAGTTTGATGTTATTAAAGAGACAAAGGAAGTAGATTGTTCAGCTATATGTTTATTCAGTCATGTATAAATGCACAAATATATCATTTTATAGATAAATTATATAGACATTACAGAAGACAGTGGTACAGTCATAATAAGAAACTTTTATGTTCTCTTCAAACTGAACATTTATCTATCAACTAGTCAGATTCACTTGCAACCTTAAAGGGGTGCTCCCATCTCAGTGTATCAGCCAGGCTGCCTGCAGTGTCTGCTTCTCGCTTTCTGTATTTCTCTCCCTCCCCTCCCTCCTGCTGAACAGGACACACAACACTTCTGCAGGTCAGATATTATGCAGATTCTTGTACAGAACAGACTCTGTGTTATCTTTGTGTTTATATAGAGAGATAACAGACTGGACGTTATCAGCAAAGTGCAATTTGCTGAACGGGTTGTCCTGCTGGCACTAAGCAAGTGATGTCACTTGTCCTATATCCCTTGTCTGTGGTTATAGCAATGCTGTGTAAACAATGGGAAAAATAAATTCACATAACAGGCAAACAAAGCAGAATTTCTATAGCAATATATTTAGAAAAAGGCTTCAATTTTCATAAGCTACCAGTATAGATAGGATCCTTGAGATGGGACAACCCCTTTAATGTCTTTGACAAATAAGGTGTAATAGGTTACAAAGAATTATATATCAAGTTGTCTCTTGGAGGGGTTATCCACCTTTCTAATATTGATAGCCTTTTCTTGTGCAGTAGCTAAACTTGTTGCTACACATCATACAGGGGGTGATGACACATCTTCTGGTATATAAACATTACTGGAAACTGCACTATCCCAAAAGAGCTGATCTGTGGGGGGATTCTGGTTGTCGGACTCCTCTAGAATTGATAGCCAATTCTAAGGTAGGGCCATAATACTTACCTTAATACTACCATGCTTCCCCCATGCTAACACTCCCCTGGTCTGTCTCTCTTTACTTGACTCCAGAGACAGCATGTTAGTGTGGTACATTACTGCTGTATCCAATAATTAAGTGGTAACCTCAGTGGTGTGGACATGCCACTGTTACAGTCATGGCAGGGACTGGTAAACCTAGACCAGAGCATGACCAGTCTCTGTAGAGGCAGGAAATTGGCGAGGTCTCCTAATTCTCATGAGCACACATCTGTACAATAATCTGTCTGAGACATTTTATCAGTTGGAAACCACACTCATACCACGCTCTTCAACAATACTACAAGCACTGTAGTACACATGACTGGCTGGAAGAAACACACAAAGGGCAAATCATCTGTATTATTGGATTATAAGTGCATACTCTACATTTCATTCTACTTGTCTGCGTCCCATACTGCCCTTTACCACTCGCTTTAAACAGCAGGTATCATGGAGTCCCTTCATTTTACTTTTTTGTGGGCCTGAAAAAGTTCCTGTGTTCTACATGAAAAGTGATTTACCACTTCCAACAGCCTTACATGTAAAGACTGACTTTATCTGCATTAGTGATTTGTTTATTTTTCTTCTTGTTTTTTTCTGATATTGAGATGACATTTTGGCCTCTTTGGAACCAATTACTAGTCTTGCATAGAGTTATGATCTCAAGCTATGATATTTTTAATATACAATGGTAGTCCCGCAAGGCATTAATATTGTAAATTGAGGGACTACTTTTTTATTATTTCATAGAATTGTAAATAGATTGCAAAAAATAATTATGGAGTTGGAAAGCTTTGATAGGATGAGCTACACAGTAGGCTTGTCATATTTCCAGAAGGTCATCATAGTAGACAAGGCAAAGTTGTTTTCATAGTAAATAAGAACCCAGGTATTAATTTCCTTCTGATCTATTCTATCTTGGTCTGGCAGATGAAAAGGGTGAATGGTCAAGAGGGGAGTCTTTAAAACCTTCCTATTGCAGTCAGAGAATGGGGAGAAGGTTTCATCCACAGTCCATTGTCTTATTGCAATACACGGGATTGTAAGAAAATGGGAGAGAGGACATGGTTGAGCACAGTTTTAAACAGGACCTGTCATGTCTTCTAATCCCTTAAGTTGTATATATCTTTACACTGTGACCACTGCACTGATAGCTATGGTTTTTATTTTTGTCTAGTTTCCCATATTCCAATGATATTGATGCTATTTCTTTCAGCTACCAATACAAGTGTACTAAGGGGGTGGTTTCCACTGCCCAGCATCAGGGCTCAGTTAAGACTGCCCAGCATGGACACATGATGATGGTGGACAATGGAAACCAGCCACCTGATAGTATACTTATATTGGTAGGTGGAAGTAACAGCTCTGATACCTCTGAAATGAGGGAATCTAGACAAAAGACAAAACACCACAGCTATCAGCACAGCAGCAACAGTATAAAGGCATATAGAATTAAAGACATTAGTGAACATGACAGGTCCCCCTTAAGTATAATAGAAGACAAAATAACATCATATGAAGGGAAGGCAGTGTCAGACTTACTATCAAAATATCAGAAAAGCTTTTGTAGGGCCAAAGTTCTGACACAATAATGGAACTCAAGGTTCCAGCAAAGACAATCCTACATGTGCAATAACAGAGCTTACATTGCAATGTTAGGGAATCTGTTTGCAGTTATGATACCAGAAAACTAGTAATAATGCTGAATATATGGCCAGGAAGCTGGTTTAAAATACCTATGGTATGTAAATGATCTTACTTGGAGCATGACTGAGTTACAAAGTTTTAATTTACCAAGTGATATGGTGTGAAGAGTCCTCTGGGCATTCCCTAATTGTGAAATATTCTCAGCTTTCTACAGTAAACCCTCCTGGACTGATCCCATCAACTCTTGAGTAATGGTTATAGCATCCTCCTGGAGGGACACTAGAGCTGCCACTCAAGAGCAGAGAGGAGACGTTGGAGAGCATGTACAGCAGAGAAGCCAGGACAATCCACTGTAAAGATTTGCATTGTGACATGTAACACATTAAGACTTTCACATTAAGACGTTTCTCTTGGTTATGCACCTATGAAAAAAAATCCACATAGTTATAGCTTCCTGGTCACTTATCCAATGCTGTCATTAGTTTTGCGTCTATATTCCCTTTAAGTCTGGATATGTAGCAGTCTTTAACTTCAATCTGATAATTTGTTTCAGTTTGATTTCGCAAACTTGTGTGTCAAGTTAAAGTTTACTGAAACTGTCGAGGTTAGGAATTGTTTCCTCCTGGTCTAAGGTCTAGTTCAGTATTTTATACTGTGTAGTCTGTCATTAGGGTTACATGTTGTTCTATATATGCTAGGTTTCTGGAAGCTACTGAAAATGAAGGCTTACATATTGGAAATTTAAAATACAAGTATAACAAGCCAGCAACAAAAGCCAGTGTTTTAAGCTAGTGTTTTAATAAGTGCCTCTGTATGAATACGGTGCCTCTTTTGAAATAACTCACATCCAGTTACCAAGCACCAGGTAGTTTTTCAGATCCACACAATAATCCCTTCTGGCCACTTTAATGTTTGCTAAGTGCTTTTGTTCTCTGGGTTTCTGTGGCAGTTACAATAAGAAAAATACAGTGAAAGAATACTCTAAGGGTTGGCATACAATGTTATGTGCAGATTAATATTATCTTCACATGCATCCTTTTCAACTAGATTATTTTTATCCGGGGTATAAATGTGCTATATTTTTAGTGTTATCAAATCAATTTGTTTCAGCTTTTTTATGTATCTTCTACTTTAGCAGCATATTGTATTATCTTTGTGTTTTTTCTGTTATGAATTAGTATTGTAGTCTGAAAAATACTCTGCTGCATTTCATTGTAAATAACTGTGGCTCACTTTCTCTTCTGTGCTCAAAATAATCTTGAAACTAATGGCGTGAAAAGAAAAAAAAAAAAACTTTTCTCATTTTTGTTGTTGTGTGAGAACAGCTGACAAGCTTTGTGCCAAAATTTGTAAGAAGAATAACTTCTGCGGAAACGTATCCATTTAATGTATTTGTCATTGATTCTTTTTTCCTTGCCTTTCATTTATTTATGTATTTACGTATTTTACTGACAGCCAAATGTAACTGATGCAGGAGAAGTTTGCATATTAAGGTTCTCCATAGAATGTAGGCAGCATTGGGTGATCTGCACATGTGCAAAAAACCTTTACGATATATGTATTTTATGCATGTGAAATAATGTGAGAATGGTTTGTGTCACGGTGTCTGGTAGTGATTTAGTTATTGGTGGATATGCCAGGATGGGGGGTAAGTGCTCTAAGATGTGAGTACAATCAGCAGTGTTTTGTGGTTGGTTATACTTGTATAACTGATAGAGTTCCTCATCTCTATGTGTATGGGTCAGATTTTAGGCAACTGGGGCAAAAGCAAATTTACTCCCTCTAGAGCCAACCAGCCACTCTCCACCACTTCCTCATGCTGCATAACCCCATATCTACTTTTATTATTACAGCTATATTTCTAAATATGCATACTGTGAGAAGGTGACAGACAGAATGCTGGAATCACGCTATATCTATCCCAGGTTTTTAACTTGTGTAGTCCAGTGCGGGTCTTGAGTAGGCCTCAGCTCAAGGTGTGAGTCCTTGGCTCATTACTGGCCCAGAAAAAAGGCTACAGATCCTGCATTGTAGTGCAGATGCATGGAGTTAAAGGAGGTGTATGGTTCTGTGCTGTAACCCTGCATCCGACGAGACAAAATTGTGCTTATTTTGTTGTGTGGCTGGTAGTAAGCCACACCTATAGTTAGGTTAACATTTCTGTTTAGTTAGTTGCTCAGACGAGCAGGTTTTTATTTTGTTTTTACTGTAGTTAAGGCTGTATTTTGGTTTGCTCGTTTTGTGCCTGAAGTCAAGGTTTATTGATTTTCCTGTTTTTGCTCTAAATAAACCAGTTTGCTGCACATTTTGTGTCCCTGCCATGACTGTTTGCTCCGCACCACTGCTTCTACCAAGCACAATACATAGTATAGGACAGAGAGCTCATTGTATTATTTACTGTTAGGGCCCCTTCACACGGAGTAAACACGCCGCGCATTGTGGCGCGTTTACGGCACGTGTACGCCGCGTTTTTTTACGGTGCGCGATTACGCACCATAAAAAAACGCGGCGTACACGCGCCGTAAACGCGCCACAATGCGCGGCGCGTTTACTCCGTGTGAAGGGGCCCTTACTCTGTACATGTAAAATCAGATTCAAAATTCTGAGTTTTGTAGAAAGCATAGAAAGACTTTCTTTAGTTTCATTGAATAGTTTGACTGTGTAATATATTTTCAGTGCAGAAATGGAATTAAGAGGATAATATAAGTAATAGGCATACACTCTGCATACTGCATGATTCTGCATAAAATACGCTTCATTTTGATACTTGCCAAGATTTTCTGGCCACCATTATGTGCAGTTTCCAAGAATACGGGACACTGCATGACAGGAATCAGATCATTTCTTATCTAAGTCAACTCTAGTGTCTGCAGTTTGTTTTCATTTCCACTAAAATGGTGATATACATCACTGGTTGATGAAATGTTATGGGCTCTGCTCATCTCCCATATACACACATTTTAGCTTCTTCTAAATCTTTTGGGCTGCAAATTATACATTTCTGGAGGCCACTTCTGTATTCTCTCAGATGTCTCTGGTAATTCCAGTTACAGTGCACATAATTTATTTTCTGAGAGCTGCTATGCTTGGTTTTCAGAAAGTCATCTTTCTAGTTTTCACTATTTTCTGTTGTCTCTGGATAAGAAAATACACTCACCGGCCACTTTATTAGGTACACCTGTCCAACTCTCGTTAACACTTAATTTCTAATCAGCCAATCACATGGCGGCAACTCAGTGCATTTAGGCATGTAGACATGGTCAAGACAATCTCCTGCAGTTCAAACTGAGCATCAGTATGGGGAAGAAAGGTGATTTGAGTGCCTTTGAACGTGGCATGGTTGTTGGTGCCAGAAGGGCTGGTCTGAGTATTTCAGAAACTGCTGATCTACTGGGATTTTCACGCACAACCATCTCTAGGGTTTACAGAGAATGGTCCGAAAAAGAAAAAACATCCAGTGAGCGGCAGTTCTGTGGGCGGAAATGCGTTGTTGATGCCAGAGGAGAATGGCCAGACTGGTTCGAGCTGATAGAAAGGCAACAGTGACTCAAATAGCCACCCGTTACAACCAAGGTAGCCAGAAGAGCATCTCTGAACGCACAGTACGTCGAACTTTGAGGCAGATGGGCTACAGCAGCAGAAGACCACACCGGGTGCCACTCCTTTCAGCTAAGAACAGGAAACTGAGGCTACAATTTGCACAAGCTCATCGAAATTGGACAATTGAAGATTGGAAAAACGTTGCCTGGTCTGATGAGTCTCGATTTCTGCTGCGACATTCGGATGGTAGGGTCAGAATTTGGCGTCAACAACATGAAAGCATGGATCCATCCTGCCTTGTATCAACGGTTCAGGCTGGTGGTGGTGGTGTCATGGTGTGGGGAATATTTTCTTGGCACTCTTTGGGCCCCTTGGTACCAATTGAGCATCGTTGCAACGCCAAAGCCTACCTGAGTATTGTTGCTGACCATGTCCATCCCTTTATGACCACAATGTACCCAACATCTGATGGCTACTTTCAGCAGGATAATTCGCCATGTCATAAAGCTGGAATCATCTCAGACTGGTTTCTTGAACATGACAATGAGTTCACTGTACTCCAATGGCCTCCACAGTCACCAGATCTCAATCCAATAGAGCATCTTTGGGATGTGGTGGAACGGGAGATTCGCATCATGGATGTGCAGCCGACAAATCTGCGGCAACTGTGTGATGCCATCATGTCAATATGGACCAAAATCTCTGAGGAATGCTTCCAGCACCTTGTTGAATCTATGCCACGAAGAATTGAGGCAGTTCTGAAGGCAAAAGGGGGTCCAACCCGTTACTAGCATGGTGTACCTAATAAAGTGGCCGGTGAGTGTATAACTAACATCGTGTCGATCTTTATTCTACATAGTCTTTTGATTATTGCTGGGTATATAGAGATTTTTAATGTGCACTATCCGATACATCTTGAACTTTTTTGACAAGCTCGGGTCTGTTTTTATTACACTCAGCTTGACCATTTAACCTAAAAACCTTTTCTTGTATATAAATAAATTCAAAGTTCTTTATTGATTCATATTTTTATATATCGCTATAGTGATAGCTTTCTTGCAAGCCTGTTGCATGGTCATGGGCCCACATTTACTATTGTTATCAGTTTCATAATGTAGCATCTGGTTTTAAAGGGTATGTCTAAATCTTTTTTTTTTTTTTTTTTTTTTTTAAATAGGGCTGCCATAAATAAGGACATAAATATTTAAAATAAAAACGTTATGCCTTGTTTTCTAGTGTCTAAAGCTCTGGCCTCCTGCATATAAGTTCCCTGGCTGACATCATCAGTGTTGTCCCACTTGTGACCATTGGCTTCAGTGGTGACCTGGCACAAACAACCTAAAACTAAAGTCTGTCACTGCTGGAAACTCGGACTTACGGCGAGGTGAGTAAAAAAGTTTGATGTTCATGGTTCCAGGAGCATTAAAAGAGTTAGACACCCCTTCAAACTTTATTTTTCCACTCAACATGAGCACTTACAAACTAAGACAAACAATACACGGCATAAATGTAAGATAGACAATATAAAGATGAACCAGATTTATCATCCAGAATCAGCCTGTGCCATAAATCTGGGGTATACTAAGTAATTGTAGAAGTCTACAACAGCATATGACCTTTCACACCATATGCATTGATCAGCCATATCAGTAACACCTTTGGCAAGTAAAATAATGTTGATTATCTTTTGACAATGGAGAATAAGCTGTAAAATTAAGCAGCATTTGTTCTGTTAGTTCCTGCAGTTGATGTGTTGGAAGTAAGAAAAACTGGCAAGCATAAGGATTGGAACCACTTTGACAGTGGCCAAGCTGTGCTGGCTAGATGAAGAGGTCAGAGGATCGCCAAAATAGCAGGTCTTCTGGGTATTCCCAGTATGCATTACACACAACTGGTAAAACAGTACCAAAGTTATGGGTGCTCAAGGCATCAAAGTGTTCAAAACATCAAAGTGCATCTTAACATGTTAAAAGACTTAAAGGGCATCCATCCCACCCACCTTTCCAGACACGTAACCTGGGATACACATATCTGAACAGGTCCATCCAAGAAGAAAGCTAAGGGAAGACACATCTGTAAAAGATTCTGTAGTGACAGACTGGTCAGCATGACCATGCTGGTTGTAGTTCTCCCGGGCCCTAGTACAGTCTGTCTGTCTAATTCTCGTGTGACTTTTAAGAAGCGATGAGAAGTCAAAAAGGTAAATGTCACAAAATTTTGTGGAAATCAGGCTTGCAAAACATTTTGTCACTTATGTACGCCAATCTTCATGCATTATCCAGATAAATTCCCTTAAAATGTATACATAAATAAACAAAAATATTTTATTACAATTATTTTGTGTGTTAAACTAACTGTATTGTCTGTTACAATACAAGTTACATTTCATTACCCCACAGTGATATCACTATCCAGCTTTTAGTTTTTTCTTCGCATCATTAAGGTTTATCTCTGTTTTGTAATTCAATAGTTTTACTGCCATTCCATTTCAGTAACACACATATAAGCATATGCACACAGTGTCCTGTACTGTAAAAGCAAATATATGGACACTTATATGAATATACACACACAGACAAATAGCTCTATAATTATACAGTATATACATATATGATATACAGGTAAATATAGCTTCTCCATGTTGTACAGTTTGCTGGGTGAGCTGTGGTTGGAGCTTCCTGCTCTACTATTGCTGCATCTGATCCTGTCTCCTACATACAATACAAGCACAATGAGCAATACCTGGTCAGTACAGTTTGTAGAGCAATATATCACCTACAGTTCTGCCTACAGCATCTGGACACGGAGAACTCTCTGAACCATATTCTCACTGTGTTATAGGTTTAAATTGAAGGTCTCCTATTACCCCTAGGCACTCAGCCAAAAGTTACTTGTGATGGCTTGTGGAGTCACCTTAGCGATAGACTGTCTGGGCAGTTGTCTACTCTACTCTCCTACACCCCAATTCCAGCTCTGTGCTTCACTTACCTGGGGAAAAGAGGGTGCCACAATTCACTATTAATAGGAGGCAAGCAAAGTAAGTAAAACTGAGAAAAACACTTGGTCTGTATCACTGTTGAGGTAGCTGATACTTGAAAAAGTGCACCCCTTTATTCCCTAATAACAGTAGCCACTTTTAGAAGGATAATGTGCTCGGCCACACAACAAAACGTGTTCGGGAATGGTTTGAGGAACATGACAAAAAGTTTTTTGGTGTTGACTTGACCTTGCCATTTACAGTGCTCTAGAAAAAGCCTTTTCATCCATATCTGTATCAATCACCTGAGCGTCTATCACTCTCCAGGCTTCTTACATGTATATTGCACTCATATCCCGACAATCCAGCTTCTCTGTAGCGCCTGAACATACTATCTCAAATTTTATATTTCTCTTTACCTTCACTGTGTTATAAATCCCATGATGCATCACCATAGCATTCCAAGGACAGCTAAAGACTGTACTATATCAACCTGCTGGGGCAGTACAATTGTCCCTTATACTCTTCTAAATAATCTGAGAAAACTATGCTATCTATGCTATCTAGTTATGTAGAAGCTACTCTTCAGTAGCTAGTGAGAGAAGTTTCTGTCTCCCCCTGTGGTCAGCTGTCGTGCAACAGTCCATCATACAGAAACTTGTGCATTATTCCGTGTACATTGTAACGTCTGTAGGCTTTCACTGGCATACCATCCTTGTTTAGCACATTAAGTGAATTGGACACTTCTGTACTTTGTTCCGTCTTCTATCTCTTCAATTATTAATGTTTTCACTTGCTTCTGTTCCATGAATGCGTTTAATCCTGTGGTCTTTCTGGGCTGTTTAATGTGTGGTTTCTGAGTTTGTTGTCTGCCTTGTTTTATGCTTCTCCTGTTGCCAATCCCTGTTTCAGATCTGAACTTTCTTTAATGTATCTACTATCTTTGGCCTTGTGCACCCTACATTATATTCTGCTATCTGTTTGGCTCCTTGTTACTCTGCTATATATCTCTGGTACCCATTGGGCCCCCTTGCTTTCTGCAATGTATCCTGTATACCTGCAGCCTCTGGGCTTTCTGCAATATACTCTGATACTTGCTTGGGCCTGAGCTTTCTGCAATGTATTCCTGTACACCAGTAGCTTCTGGGCTTTATGTAATATACTCTGATACTTGCTTGGGCCTGAGCTTTCCGCAATGTATTCCTGTACACCTGTAGCCTCTAGGCTTTCTGTAATATAACTCTGCATTCCTGTAACCTCCAGACTTTCTGCAGTATAACTCTGCCACATGTCCTGTGGACTTGTTCTTGTTTCTTGTGTTTGACCTGGCTGTTTTTATTTTGTTCACCTATTGTAACATCTTTGCCCATTTGGACTCCTGCACCATCCTCCGGCCACATGCTATGGCACAGGAGACATGTCCATTTATGATCCTCTGCTCCTGGGCCTCCTGTTGTCTTAACCCAGCTGAGAATTTGTTGCAGTTTACCAATCCAGCCAGTGCTCTGTTCCTCTGGTTACTAAAGAGTTAATTAATGCTAGTTGCTCTTTGACATCCCTCCTTGGCAATCAAGCAGCAGTAGATTCTTGATATCCTTTATATTGTTTTCCAACCCTCTCTTGTATGATTGCTATTTGTCTCTTTAGTATGTGCTAGTGTTTTTCTGTTTCTCATATTATCTAGTTCTGACCTTTGCTTTTCCCTTTTGACTATTCTTCTGATTCTGTACTTCTCTGCATAATTGGTTCTGATGCTTGGCTCTCTTGATTACCCGTGTCTGTTTTGTTTGTCTTGTCTGCCTTTTCTGTAAGAACTTATACTATAGGAAGGGACCGTTGTCCAGTTGTCTTCTACCGTGTAGAGTACTTGAGGCAAGTAGGTAGGGACTGGGAGAGAGTCAAGCATTAGGGCTCACTGTCTCCATCGTTCAACCTTCTTCCCAGGTTCCTTCAGCAGCTACTGGAGAATTGCTTAACAGGCAATTTCCTAACACCTGTCTGTCAATGCTTTAGACTCAGCATACATTAAGTGGTTTTATCCTGTTTCTGTCTATCCTGGTCAGCTGCTACCAAACTGAATCACCTCAAGAGGTATTAACATTACAAACTCTCTGCAGCAAAGATGAGATCACTGTATGGGGGTTAAAAGGTAAAGCCCAAGGTGAAGTCTTTTAGTATAATGCTCTTAAAGGTGAGCCTAAGCTAAAAAGAATTGGTAACACAGTGAGTCATAATCCATTACCTATGACATGCATATTATCTGGTTAGAGAATGAGTCACATGGTCGCATGACCTTACAGAAGAAAAGGATTCAGATAGGAAGGAATAACCAAGTAAGGTTACACTCATATATCAGAGGACATTTTCAGAGATCTTACCATGTCCGTGCCTCTACAAGTCAGGGATGTTACATATGCACAAATATGACATAATGTTCAGAATGTCTCATTATCGTTGTTTCAAATGGATAATGTAATGTAAACCTTTTTGGTATTAATTGTGGTATTTTACATTATTTTTTGTCATAAAAATTCAGATGCCTTTTCTGTCAAACTTTCTGTAACATGATAAAATGTACTCTATTAGTATGATCCATGGAAGACTCTGGGTGTATAACAAGATATATTTGGAATATGTGGACAGTTATGTTCCTATCTAAACATAACTTGCTCATGTAGCCAATAAAACCCCACTAATGATGCAGCTCTTTATGGCTTTTAGCATTTTCTAAATAGTTGGGAAAGTGAACCTTAAATGGCATATAGGCATGTCGGTTTATTTTGCTTCATTTCATTACATAAAGTTTACAGGGATTTGGCTGTAAAGCTGATCTTCTATCGTAGTAAATTGCCAGAAGCACAATTATAGGAAATTCAGCTAATGCACTTACCATAAATAAGTTACTATTCTGTGATCTTGAGTATAAAACTATCCTGGACAAAAGTGTGAAACAATAGTTGCTTATATAGGTGAAGCAATACTATTTACAATAAAGTGTTACTTCAACCAGAATTGCCCATCTTAGCAATCTTCATTCTAACACTTGGGCCTCTCTGCATCCTGCTGTGAACCATTGCTTTACCTAACATCAGGTAAATGTGGCCTCTTTCAGCTATATTATTTATGATATCTTTTTCAGTGAATCATTTCAAGTCACTATTGTTCCACAGATAAATACATAAATACATTGAAACCTTTCTAAAAGAGTATATCTTATGTGGTGCAATATGACCAGCTTTTCAGAACAATAGGAGTTTGTGATCCCAAACTAGATAACCCAATCTAGAACACACACAGCTCTAGATATCTAGAGCTATATGTGTTCTGCGTTAGCTTTCCTCTTGGCTGCCTATGACACAGTTGACCACTCCCTCTTGTTCTAAACGTTCTCTTCCCTTGACGTCGAAGACTTGGCCTTGTCCTGGATCCCTCATACCACATGAATCACATCTGTTTACATCATCCTCTCTTTGCAAGTGTCCCTCAAGGCTCTCGCCTGGGACTCCTACTGTTCTCCATCTATATCCTTGGCCAATTTATAGAGTCCCATGGATTTCAATACCAATGTTACGCTATCAAGACTCAAATATTTCTCTCTGACCTAGACATTACCACTCTGCAATCCAGAGTTCCAGAGTATCTAGCACCCATACTCCCCTTCTTCTCCAGCTTTCTCAAATTTAATATGGAGAAAATGGATTTAATCATCTTTTCCCCATTTCACACAGCCCTTGTAACTGACTCATCCATCAAAAATAATGATGCCACACTAACCCCAACCCAACAAGCCTGTTGCTTTGGGGGTAAACTTTGCTTCTGCCTTGTTTGTCCTTCAAGCCTCACATCCAAACTCTCAACACCTACTGCTGCCTCCAATTTAAAAACATTAGTCAATTCCACTGTTTTCTCACCCCTGAAACTAAAAACAAAATGCTTATCTGTAGCCTCCCAGCAAATACTTTCACTCCACTAAAGTCCATCCTCAACTCTGCCACTCACTCAATTCATCTCTCTCCTTGTTTTTCGACATCTTGTCCCTTCCTTCCCTCCCCCTCCATCATTTCACTGGCTTCCAACCACTTAGCAAATAAGTTTAACATTCTAACAATGACGTACAAAACCATCCACAACCTCTCTCTAATATACATCTGTGACCTACTCTCCTGCTTCCTCCTCGATTGTAGTCTCCAATCCTGTGAAGGCCATTTTCTTCACTCTGCTTTTATCCACTCTTCATACAACCACCTAGAAGATTTCTACGGCACATCCCTTATACTCTTGAACTCAATATCATGATACATAAGACTATCCCCCACAAATGTATCCTTCAGTAGAACCCTGAATACATATCCATTCAGCAAAGTCTGCAAACATATTACTTTATACATGTTGACTGAATACTAATTCTAAGTCTTTTGCATTAATATTTTACATTATTTAATAAATTACTTTTATATTGTTGCACAGCAAGAGATACTGCTTCCCTAAGAGACAGTAGCTGCCCCATGTGGCCTCATTATATGCAAATTCCTTGGAGGTTAAGTTTAAATAGAATACAGTAGGTTTATCCATGTACAAGTAGATACCAAAGATACCAAGGTTAGATGCAGTTTGAGTCATTTTAGTATTATTATTACCACCTACAGTCATGGACTTAAAGAGGACCTTTCATCAGATTGGGCACATGCAGTTTTATATACTGCTGGAAAGCTGACAGTGCGCTGAATTCAGCGCACTGTCGGTTTTCCAGATCTGTGCCTGGTGTAAAGCGCTATCGGACCCGGTACCATAGGGCTTTACAGTCAGAAGGGCATTTCTGACACTTAGCCAGGGATGCCCTTCTGCCCAGCAGCGCCTATCGCGCTATACTGTGGAGCGAGGAGGAACGCCCCCTCCCCTCCTGATAATACTCATCTATGGACGAGCTGTGTGAGCAGAGGGAGGGGGCGTTCCTCCCCGCTCACACAGTACAGCGCGATAGGCGCTGCTGGGCAGAAGGGTGTCCCTGGCTAACTGTCAGAAACGCCCTTTTGACTGTAAAGCCCTACGGTACCAGGACCAATAGCGCTTTACACCGGGAACAGATCGGGAAAGCTTTCCAGCAGTATATAAAACTGCCTGTGCCCGATCTGATGAAATGTCCTCTTTAAGTTTTTATAAAAGAAAATGACTGCAGTTACATGCTTTGTTATATACATGGTTATTTCCTTTGTGTGCATTGAAACACAAAAAAATACTGAGGAAAAAAAGCCAAAAAATGGACCAGACAAAAATTTGGCACTTTCAACTTAATATTTGGTTGCACACCCTTTGAGAAATAAATAATTTAAATCAATTGCTTCCTATATATCATCAACAAGCTACTTACACCTCTCAACTGGAATTTTGGACCACTCTTCTTTTGCAAACTGCTCCAGGTCTCTCATGGCTGAAGGGTGCTTTCTACAAACAGCAATTTTAAGATTCAATGTGAATTAGATTCGGATTCATTGCTGGCCACTTCAGGACTCTCAAAGCACTTGTTTCCATCCATTTCTGGGGGCTTTTTAAAGTATATTTGGGGTCATTGTCCTGCTGGAAGACCCATGACCTATGGCACAAATCCAGGTTTCTGACACTGGGACCTACATTGCAACTCAAAATCCTTTGCTAATCTTCAGATTTCATGATGCCTTGTGTGCAATCAAGGCACCGAGTGCCAAAGGCAGCAAAACAACCCCTTTGATGCTGTGTTCTTTTCTTTGTAGGCCCTATTCCTTTTTGGTAAACTGTAGAAAGATGTGCTTTAATATAATGATCTACCTTGGTCTCATCTGTCCACAAGATGCTTTGCCAGAAGAATTTTGGCTTACTTAGATACATTTTTGCAAACTTCACCCTAGCTTTTTTATATCTGTGTCAGCAGTGGGGTCATCCTGGGTATCCTCTCATAGCGTTTATTTCATTGAAATGTTGACTGCTAGTTTGGGCTAACATTGATACACCCTGAGCTTACAGGACAGCTTTGCAAAAATTCATCAATTTTTCTCTTCCATCCATGTCTACGGAGACTAGCTACAGTGCCATGGGTTGTATACTTCTTGATTATGTTGCGCACTATGGACAAAGATGGAGATGAACTTGTAGCTTTTAGATTTTTGATATTATTCCACAATTTTGATTCTCAACTCCTCAGACCTTTTATTTCTTCTGTGCTTCATGATTATTGTGGAAAACACAGACAAACAATGCAAATTTATCTCCTTTGTATCTGGTTTCAGGTGTGATTTTTATATTGCCCACACCTGTTACTTGCCACACGTGAGTTTGAACGTGCAACACATGCTTGAGGCCAAGTTATTTTATCACAATTTTAAAAAGGTACCAACTATTTTGTCCAGTCAATTTTTGGAGTTTTGTGTGAAATTGTGTCCAATTTGCCTTTTTTTCCATTTTTTTTTTGGTCCAATACACACAAAATATGTGAATAACAAAATATGTATAATTTCAGTAATTTTCTGGGAGAAATACTCCATTTTCTGAAAAAGTTTCAGGAGCGCCAACACTTATGGCCATGACTGTATATATGATGATAACATCGACATGGAGGTGTAGCGAGCACAATCTGAAGTAATGGCACATTGCTCTATTTGAATAAAATACCATGGCATGCATTACTTGCATAGCGTGACACTCCAATAGTAACTGTATTCAAGAGAGGGAGAGAGACTTGGTAAACACTGGGAGTGTTTGTACTGTCTGATGTGCTGGCAAGAGGGAATTAAATATCTGTCATAAGGAAAAAGTATTATTGTAGCTTTTCTTCCAAGTTTTACTGCTAAGTACTTTTTGTGTAAAATGGATGATGGCATGGTGACAGCTGGCTACTGCTGCCAGTTTCAATCACTATATCACTATATGACACAGAGCCACTTCCAATAATGTCTCTGCAGTCTGGAACTTGCCCTTGTAGCCTAATTAAAGGTTATAACAGAGCTAAATTTCTACCACAAAGTTGATTGGATTTAATGATAAAGTGAATTTTTTTTTTTTTTTCACATCTAGTAAATGTTTGGTTTTATATCAGATGGTGTATATCAGGTTAGAGAGAGCCCCGATTCTTTAATAATGTTGCTCAGAGTGGTTTGTCCCTTTAAAGATTCTAATGGCAGAGTGATACATTATCTAACATCAGTTAGCGTTGGTTCGACTGTTAAAACCCCCTGCAGATCAGTAAAGACAAAGTTTTTTTTTGTTTTTTTTTTATGTAGATTGCGAGCCCCACATAGAGCTCACAATGTACATTTTTTCCATATCAGTATATCTTTTTTTGGGATGGAAATCCATGCAAACAAAGGGAGAACATACAAACTCCATGCAGGTGGTTTTTTGCCCTTGGCGGGATTTGAACACCAGGATTCCAGCGCTGCAAGGTGGCAATGCTAACCACTGAGCCACCGTGTGGCCCCTCAGTAAAGACAAAGTTGTAGCAAGCACCACCTCACTTCAGTTCCTCCTTCATTTTGGCTTTGTTCTAAGGTCACATATTAATCCCATAATATTTTTTGGTCTAAAAATTAGAATTTTCCAAGATGCCAGGAACTATACTGCATCATCATCCTTTAAATACATTACCCTTTTCTAAGATATTTGAATGTGTATGTAAATGTCAAGTGCACTTTTGCAACCGATACATCTGACATAAAATGTAAAGCGACTTGCACTAGTCTTCATTAAAAATCTCTTGCCATTTTGGATACACATTCCCCATGCAGTCTTATTTGTGTCTGTGGTTACCTAATGGAAACAGCTTTATGCCCCCTGTGTTCCCTGAGCATTAGATGCATAGATGGAAAAAGTGGTTTATTTAAAAAAAAAAAAATGTTGATGTTCAGATGTGTCTTTAGTTTAAAATGTTTATCCCCAATGATAAATTCCCTTTAAAGCAATATTGCCTGGTCACTGAGAAACTTAAAGGCAATTTATAAGTCTTAGGCTGTCAGTTAACCCCTTAGGGTGCTGGTCAAGTCCCCCCTCTGTTTACCCTCTGACAGTAAATGCAGCAGCTGCTATTGTTTGGGAGATCAAAGTTATCTCTGATGGGTATTGTGGTAGTGTGAGTTGTAATACACAGCAAACACCCACTACACTTGGTGCAGGCACAGATCCTGTTCCTGGAATAATCCAGTGCCTTACACATACAGCTCTAAATTCTAAATACATTGCACCATGTAGAGTATACAAGCATCAATATCTCATGACACCAATTTAACACACTATCACATCATGCTAACAAAATCCTTGAAAGGCAGCAATTCACACATATAGACACAAATAGGATAAACACCCCCTTGTGTTAATCTATCACAAAAGTATGTTGCTTAGAGAAAAGGTGCTTAATTTATTAATAAACTGGGACTACCATTCTCACTACAGCAATACAAAAAGAGAATATACTGTATATAGCAAACAGAGTTAGCAAATATGTGACAAGCTCACTAAAAGCTCCAAGAAGAACATCTATCTATCTATCTATCTATCTATCTATCTATCTATCTATCTATCTATCTATCTATCGTATTGGCCAAAAGTATTGGCACCCCATGCAATTCTGTCAGATAATACTCATTTTGTTCCAGAAAATGATTGCAAGCACAAACTCTTTGGTATTAATATCTTCATTTATTTTTCTTGCAATGAAAGAAACACAAAAGAGAATGAAAAAAAAGTCAAATCATTGATCATTTTACACAAAACTCCAAAAATGGGCCCGACAAAAGTATTGGCACCCTCAGCCTAATACTTGGTAGCACAACCTTTAGACACAATAACTGCGAACAACCGCTTCTGGTAACCATCAATGAGTTTCTTACAATGCTCTGCTGGAATTTTAGACCGTTCTTCTTTGGCAAACTGCTCCAGGTCCCTGAGATGTGAAGGGGGCCTTCTCCAAACTGCCATCAAGAGATCTCTCCACAAGTGTTCTATGGGATTCAGGGCTGGACTCATTGCTGGCCACTTTAGAAGTCTCCAGTGCTTTCTCTCAAACCATTTTCTAGTGCTTTTTGAAGAGTGTTTTGGGTCATTCTCCTGCTGGAAGACCCATGACCTCTGAGGGAGACCCAGCTTTCTTACACTGGGCCCTACATTATGCGCAAAATTTGAGATTTGAATGATGATGTTTTTTCCCAAAAAGCTCGACTTTTGTCTCATCTGACCAGAGAACATTCTTCCAAAACGTTTTTGGCTTTCTCAGGTAAGTTATAATAATTAAAAAATAGTGTGATGGGGTGGATACTCTGCACCCCAATCCTCATTTAGGGTTTTTTTTTTTTCATTTTCATTAGGGTTGAGCGATCGGGATCGGAAAAGATCGGATTCCGATCAGCAAACAAGCAAATTTCACGATCGGGACCGGAATCGGCTGGAAAATGATCGGAAATCGGATTATATATTGGATATATTTACTTCTTTTATAGGCACAGCATATAATATGTATGTTTATGCTTATGATCTTTTGTATATCATACTACTATGCACTAAGGGTCCATTCACCTGGAGGGAAATGGTGATGAATTTGGCGTGGAATTTCAGCGCTTAAAAAAAAAAAGCTTCACATTGACTTCAAAGTCGATGGGAAGCTTTTTTTTTCAGTGCTGAAATTCCATACCAAATTCCTCACTATTTTTCTCCAGGTGAATGGACCCTAAGATTACTAAGACTTAGGACATTTTTTTTTACTATTGCAGGTTACTTTGGTTTATATGATGGCTCTATATACATAAACAAAAATACATAAAGTAATATATGCATCATATTTGGAAATGACTTGAGGAGTCTTGGTTTCATGATAAATTGCAGTTTTTATAAAATTGGAGTACACTTAAGTGTGGACACATCTGTTCAAACAATGTCTGGTTATGAATAAGGGAACATGGTTCGATCTTGAACTGTCAATCTTCTTAATCTGCATAGCTAGTGACATTTGAAAGCAGAATCTTTGGCAATTAAAGCTGTTTTGAACTATAACGTTATCTTCATGACACGACCTCTTAGGCTATTGTACTCGTTTTCCTATCTACCTATTTTATATAAAAAATATGTCTACAGCAAAAAAATAAATAAATATGTACCTACTAAATGAAATATATCCCTTGTATAAATGTGTTAATCCAATACTTGGTTCTGTTTTTACAAGTAGAGTCATTTTTCATCTCTTCCTTTTTCTTGTATTGCTCTTTACTAGAGAGAGAAATAAGGAAATTGGAAAAAGTAAAAATTAGCAGGACATACAGAAAGCAAGTATTGGTAATATAAACATACATTAATATAACATTTAAAAAAATCACTATCACAAAAATGGAATCAGTGTCCAATTTATTGACATGTCATGGAATCGGTCCATTTTGGGAGATGTTTCTATACCCATCAAAAGGAAAATTTCCAAAATGCATGACAAAGTTCCATTAAATAACTGGTATGAATGGAGAATTTTAATTCTCTCCTGAATCCTGACTATCCAGATTCTGTATCATTAAGGTTTACTTGCCTTTGTTGTTTCTTCAGCATCATGGTCATGACTGTTTTATATATATAGATTATTCATGTGTTTTCCATTACAGCTTATTATATAATTGAAGAGATGCAAGACATGTTATAATGTGTGCTGCATATTATAAACCTATTTGGCTCCTACTCTTTTTATAGTACATTTTATATTAAAGTAGTGAAGATATAGTAGATATAAGAACCAGGGGTTTCCAAGCCTGAAGCAAGTTCCTAAACCATGCTTGCTAACAATCTTCGAAATAAGATCCATGAAATGGATCCCAAACATGAAATTTAGGTTGTGAAGAGACAGTGCTCTGCATAAAAAAGAAAGAACTATAAAGTATTTTAATGGGTTACATATGCAAATATCACATGATCTCTCTGGGGCCATCCATTGACTGTATGTCAAACACACCAAGTGGATCAGAAATAGTGAATATGATCTCCAAGCTTGAAGCTAAAATGGGAGGGGGCTGAGGTGATTCCAGAGGCCAGGACATGAGATAGAGATACAAGCTAATGATGATGAAATTTTTTATTTCTGTGTATCCATATACTGTACTTAAAGTTAACGGAAGTCTACCATCTCCTTCCTGCACCATCCCGTCCAATGAGAGTTGACCTCACACTACTATGACATAATCTTTCTTATCTTAGCAGCAAAAGCAGTGCACAGGAAGCTGTGGGTCTGCCCTCGATGCACCAACTGCCCGCAATACATCAACTGCCCCCAGTGCACCAACCGCCCCCAGTGCACTAACCGCCTCCTTTGCATAAAATGGCAGTTGCTTTTCTCAAACCTATAAAAGTGAACTACAAAACAAAGGTGTTTTGTATATTACTGTACTGTGCTCTGTAATGTGGTGGTATCAATTGAATATGCTTGTGGGAAGTGGCAGGCTCCCTTTAAGCAATAGTGTATATTTTTCATATTCTTTACTTCTTGTCATTTGTATACACGATGTATACTATGTGTTTTATTTAGTATCTTTTGTAATACAGAAAAACACGATAACCTACAATTGCCAAAAAGAATTTTGGAAACAATAAAATCTGCTGAACGGAGCATGCTCAGTCCATGTATTCCTAAGAATACTCTTGTGTCTGGGTGACTGTCTGATTTCAATATTAAGTAATCAGATATATAATATTGTATCTCTAAGGTCAGTCTACAGCTGCAAGAATAAATAAAGTATGCACCGATTTCTAAAGCCTATATTCATCCATTTCTACTTCCCACATTATTTCCTGCTGTCTACAGCATTTGCCAGACATGTGTTTTATTAATTCATATGTCAGTGCTGCTGGTTTTAATCTACGCTATCTTTTTCTTTTTGAATATTGGCAGCAATGGAAGAACCACACAAAGTGCTAAGGACGCTAATTACAGCTTTGTCAGCAAGATGTCTTACGGGCGCACCGGCCAAAAAAATTCCAAACTATGAACTCTGCATATCTCTTTACACGACATTCAGAATGAGAGTAGCCCTAGTGACAATTTAATGATAGGGCACATCAGTCAAAGAGATTCATGGGACTGGGATGGAAATGACAGGGCTTCCACAATAAGTGATAGCCATGAATTTCATAATTAGAATTTAGGCCAAAGCACCATTTTGGCACATCTTACCCTGGCAAGTATTCTAGACAACCAATGCTTTAGAGACATAATGTACTTCAAACCTTATGCACAAGAAATATATATATATATATATATATATATATATATATATATATATATATATATACATTCACATACAAGTACCAGATCCTTGGCAGGGATTCAAGGTGAAAAGCATACTGTCAAGGAAATTGGTAAAAGTCTATGGTTTTGTCAGGTCAGGGCACAACATGAAAAACATCTGGACCTTAAGAGTTCTTAAATTAGATAAATGCAACTTCAGATGAACAACAAACCACAACAGATTCCATCATGTCATTATTTAGCAAAAACTTGGCCAAAATATAAAAGCAGTGTATGACTGTTAACTACACTCTTAATGTTTACATAGGAATTAAAAGAGAAAGTAGCAGCAAGGTGTTTCTAATCAAACGTCCTTGATTATTGATCATTAATCAATCAACAAGTATGACCGCTTTTATAAAAGCAGAATTTTTGGCAGTTTGCTGGTCTGGGGCATTCAAGTGTTAGCACAATGCTAAGGACGTAAACCAACAGCAATTATCTTAGAGAAGCAATTGTTGCTGCCCATCAATCAAGGAAAGGTTATAAGGTAATTTCCAAACAATTTGAAGTTCATCAATTTACAGCAATAAAGATTTTTAGGTGGCAAAGATTCAAAACAGATGATAATCTTGTCAGGAATATACATCCCAGCAAATTCACTCCATGTCAGACAAAGGAATGCTTATCACAATTGCAAAAAAGATAAGATGCTTCAGGAATCAGAATATCAATAGTTTAAGTTCATGACAGTACAATTAGAGTAAAACAAATGAACAAGTATGGTCCATTTGGAAGCCTTGCCAGTAGAAATCGGTGAACCCTTTTTGTAATGAACTAGATTTGAAGCCTAGTATTCAAAATGCGGACAAATAAGTCTTATATAAGGTGCCAGTCATATAGTAACATGAGATACATTTTGCTAGCTTACAGTCTATGGGTAAGTTCACACGATGTAACGTGCCACGTGATGTGGCACATATACGACGTGTGAGACTTTGAGCGCCGTATACGCTCCCATTGATTTCAATGGGATTTCGGATCGTATACGCCGTGTTATTTTGAGGCCGCAAAATCACAGCCGCAAAATAATGCAGCGTATATGATCCGAACTCCCATTGAAATCAATGAGAGCATATACAGTGCTCAAAGTCTCACACACCGTATATGTGCCACATCACGCGGCACGTTACTCCGTGTGAATGGACCCTATTAGTTACACCAATACAGGCAGCAGGTGTTGCCTGTCAATTCATTAAAATTTACGGGCAGCTCCTGCTATGACTTCTGGTTCCAGCAACACACCATGCAGGGGTAGTGCTAGCACCCAGCAGAACAGGCATGGCCTTACCCACAGCATTAATGGGGACCCACTTAGTTTCTGCAATGAGCACTCACATCAATACAGAGGAAGTTTTAATTGTACTGTTAACAGAACCGTTCTTAGCTCCTCAGGCCCAGGGCCCCACCTCTACACTAGTCCATGACAGGGCTTCTTTAAAAACAAACCAACGCCCCAATCATGGGCTGGTTTAGTCCTCTGCATCTGAGCGCAGGAAGCGTCATCACGCCTCCTGTGCTGAGACGAAGACTTCCTTTGCCGGGTAAAGAGCACAGGAAAAAAAAAAACGCCAAATTTCAGGTGCTTTTTGCCACAGTTTCCTTTAGAGGAAAACTTCTACAGTATAAGCTGTGCTGAAAATGGCCCTCAAACCCGGACCTGGATGGTGGTACTCGTTGATGTTAAGATCAAGGCATTGTGAGAACAATATCATCACTTCCAAAGGTGGGTCACATGAAATATTAATTTGATTTGATCTAATGTGCCGGTCATGTGGCAAGGAATCTACTTATTGCAAATTGCACATAGACAAATACATCAGTAAAATGAGTGACAAAAATTTTTGCTCTTGGATATACTTCCTTAGGTCTTTTCATATCTTTCTTATTGGCTCAACATATTCCAAGATGTGTGACATAAGAGACCATCTTTTAATGGGAGCCAGTGAGTTCCGGGTTCAGGGAAGATCTATGCAGGCATACAGGAGCTAGGTAAGTATAAAAGTTTTATTTTTTTAAATCTTGGCCACTGAGAGAATTAATCGAGGGCTCATTGAGATACTAAGCCACCAGTTCATAAGCATCTGTTGGTGGTTTAGTGCCACAAATAGCCCTGACAGGTTCCTTTTAACTCCTTTCCACCCAGTGTTCAGTTATCACTCAGCGCTGCAATGCCAAGGCCACAGAAGTTGTGCCTCCGGCATTACTTTCACCACTGGGCGTGTCATAAAGCCAAGGGCTGTGGCCAGCCTCCGGAGTCAGACGATGCTCCAACTCTGGTGGATTAATCCCCTGGATGCCATGATCAATAGCAATCATGGCAACAAGATTGTCTGGGGGCAAGATTGCCAGCCCATCACTCCTTGCACCCTGAGGGGTTGCCATGGCAGCCTGGAGGCCAGACCATAGTCTCCTAACTACCTATGCTTAGTCCCAATAGGAACTACTATGCAATGTTCTGCAATACTATGTATTTAACAGGGAATCTGAGATCCCAGCTTCACCTCCAATTATGGAACATGTAAAAAGTGAAAAGAAAGAAAGAGAACATACACATAGTAAAAACACACAGTAATAAACAAATTAAAAAAAAATATATATTTATATTTTAAAAATATATAATGTAAACAAAAAACAAACAAACATGTTAGGTTTCCCCATGTGTGTATGTGCCCCCACTATCCAAAAATAGCATTAATTATCCTGTATGTTGAACGCTATAGAAAATAAAAACTGTAAAAAGATAAAACTTAAATTGGTTGCCCAGGATAACTATAAAGCACTACACTAATCTAAATCCCCTCCCATCTCCTACTGTCTGAATTACATTATTAATCAAAAATGTATATTTACCCATATCCATCGGGCAGTCATGTGATTGCCCCAAGGACAATTTTTGATTATCTGGTGACAATTCATTTCCCCATTTCTGGAAATGGAACATCACTACTACTCCCCCACCACTACCAGATTCACTCCATCATACTTACCTATCTTCTTCCTGTCTAGACTCTTCCTAATTAGAGATGAGCGAGTACTATTCTAAATGGCAGTTTCGAATAATACTCGCTCATCTCTACTCCTAATACCTTGAAGTCGGCACACGAGTGCACAACAGAGCCAGAGTCTTAGCTCTGAAGCTGACAGTATATCTCTATTGCGCAAGGTTGGAGCCCACACAATAGAGATGACTTGAAGGCTACGGCATGTTGTCGTTCCCCACAGACGGAAAACAGGAAGACAGGTAAAGTATAATAGGGTATAGGGGTGGGCTAAATGAGTTGGGAAGGGCTAGCAGTGGGAGGAATTGCCTGGGAGGGGATGGTTAGAGGTGGGGGGAGTGAGAGGGAGATAGTGTGAGAGCCTACAACCACCAGAATGCATTGTAGCAGGAAGGTACACCCTGTAAATAAATGCAGAAGATGCCAGGAGCTCCCAGAGAAACCCAGAAATTACTGAAGACACTGCTAAATGTATATAGGTGCACTTATTAACCCATTAATAGCACTAACAGACCTTTTTAAAAAAAAAAAAATAAATATATATATATATATATATATATATATATATATATATATATATATATTGGCCTGGAAAATTCCTTTAATAAACAAAACCTATATAAATATGGTATTGCTGTAATGATAATGACCCACTGGACAAGCTGCCATGTTATTTTTAATGCAGAGTGAATGCTGTAAAAACAAACTGCAAAGCATTATGATAGAATTGTGTTATTTCACATGATCTCCCCAAAAAACGTAAATAAAAGCTAATTAAAACATATGTACCCTAAAATGGTGGCAAACAAAAGTACAACTTGCCACACAAAGAATAGCGTACAAGTCAAACATTAACGTACAAACTATCGTATATTCTTAAAGGGTTAATGAAAACATAATTTTTCAATGCTTGGTCATAAATTGGTTCCATGTTTCTCCGCTTGTATTGTGTGTTACAGCCTGTCAACAGTTTTGCTAGCATGTCACAATATTGCTTTGAATTTACTTACATATTCAATGTGGGGCAAGCGTGTTTTATAGGGCTTCTCAAAGACAAACTAATTTAGGTCACTAAAAGGTTTCTCTTCTTCCTCACTTTTTTTATCAAAGGAAACTGTAATTATGCAAATATCATTGTCGCTGACTATGTACTTAGCGACACATTTATCTGTACATGTGTGTATGTACGGACAGACCGTGGTTACCAAATAGAATGTTTTACCTGACTGGAGAAACAAAGAAATAAACTGTATTTACAGAGCGCTTTATGTACTAGGTTATATTTGGGAAGCAAATCACATAGAGCAGCAGAGTTATCAAGTGTAAACTAGTCAGCATGGGAGCTTCTAGACAAACTCACACTATATATAAATGTATCCAAAATCACTGATGTCCCTTCACCAAATCTGAATGAATGAATAGAAATATGGACAGTTTCACATGAGTATACTACTGATAAAATTTCTGTGCTGCAGACAAGGTCCAACCACACATCTAGATACCTTTGATGCTATCACTTGCTGTCTGGTAGAAGCAGATTAAATAATAATTATTAATATTAATAATAATGCATGACTTTTATAAATAAGTTATTTTCACTTCCAGTTAGGAGTGAATCAATGCTTTCCAACAAAAAGAAGTTAAAGGGGCTCTATCAGCAAAATGATGCTGTATGAGCCCCACATATGCGTGAATAGCCTTTTAAAATAAAACTTTAAAAAAGAATATGTTAATCTTATCTATCGTGCATGGTGGGCGGGCATTCGAGTCCCATTTTCCTCCGGCGCTCGCGAACTGCCATTGATAAAAAATGGAGCGGGTGCATGCGCAGCAGCAGTAGTAGTAGCAGCATGCTACTGTGCATGCACCCGCGTCATTTTTTATCAATGGCAGTTTGCGAGTGCCGGAGGAAGACAGGACCCGAAGACATCGCTGGAAGAGGAGGCGTGGCTGAAGATGACGTTGGACCCTGAATGCCCGCCCACCATGCACGATAGATAAGATTATCATATTCTTTTTTAAAGTTTTATTTTAAAAGGCTATTCACGCATATGTGGGGCTCATACAGCATCATTTTGCTGATAGAGCCCCTTTAACTTCTTTTTGTTGGAAAGCAACCTCCTTATGCAGTAAATTCTGGAAAATAAATTCATGAAGAACACCTTATTGTGAAATGCAAACTACAGAAACCAGATTAAATATAAAAAGTAGAAAAGAGGTAAAAAAAAAAAATAATTATATGAGACTATCAGACATTTAAGGCGCTTAAAGGCAAATGGTAGAAAGGACAATAGTTGGCCATACTGTCCTGTATGGCTCGAGAGTTGGTTTCCCGATAACAGGAGTTAGACTACATTCACATCTGCATTGGAGTCACTGTAGGATGATTCTGCAGAAAATTGGCAGAAAGAAACGTGGAGGATTTTTCTCTCCAACAGTTTAGGTAATTACTGTTTTAGGCCTCATTCACATCTGCATCGGTAATCTGTTTGGGGGAGTCTGCATGGGGACCCCCCCTGAACGGACTATCGAATGCATGGCATTCAGTGCACAGTAGACTATAATGGTGTCCGTGTGCTTTTCGCACGGTCTCCAAACGAGCAATGCAGACATTAAAGTATATCGTGAAGTACTTTTCTGTCCGCATGTTCTGGGCGGAGACCGTGCAGAAAGCACACAGACCCCATTAAGGTCTATGGGGTCCGTGTGCTTTCACTGTACACTGATTGCCAATGCGTTGGGTAGTCCATCTGAGGGGGTCCCCATGTGGACTCCCCCAAATGGATTACTGACACAGATGTGAATGAGGCCTTAGCAGATGGGCTCTGGTGCAAGTATGAACCTATTTTCACACTTGCAGTGTCTGCTGAAAAATGGCAGAGGAAGCAGTCCTGCACTGAGGACTTTGTCTTCCACCAGTTTCAGTTTTAAAACGGCAACAACTTATGGAACCTAATTATAGTCAATAAGATCCAATGGTCTCCTTGTGTAACCTGTTCTAGTGGTCTGCTTCTTTGTTGATTGAGACATCACTAGCGTGAACCTAGCATAACTAGTATATACGTAAGAAGAGTAAACTTTCTAGATGTAAGGGAAAAAAACTGAATAATCACTCTGTCAAATCAGGACTGACAACTATTGAGAGAAGAGAAAAATATTTCATTGTTTATTACAGACCATACAAGAGGGAGTATCGGAGCAAGAGCGTGCAGAATCATTGCTAGGAGCTTATGATACAATCTTCTAATGGACACTGTCAGGAGATGATCAGCAGAGATAGCTAAATCAATCTGACTGAATCGAAAGCTGATCCAACCTTCAGGGACTCTACATTTATAAATAAAGGATTTATTCTGTTCTGATTTAGTCCAAATTTAATAAGGGTCAGCTAATTTATGTCCAGACTACATAGCCAAGCCAGTCGCAGGCCAAGGGATGGTAATAAGCTCTGCATCAAATCCACACTGTACCACTTCTTATGTAAATGTGCCAATGCTGCCAACTCCTAGGCATTACATTACATAAGCATTACAGCCGCTCCAACAGTCAGAAAATGTATTTATGTTTTTCAGTTGTTACTGTTTCTGACACTTAGGTGTAAAATCCCTTCATTATTAATCAGTTTACCATTCACTGTTCCGTGTGGACAGTCGTCTATGGCTATTACCTGAATCATGCCCAATCTGAAAGGGATCGTGCCAGGAACTAAAAAGTATTTGAAAGATTTATGATTTTCCTTAAAATATAAGCAAATACTTGGCCTTTCATATAAAAGCACAAAACCTGCTCAGATTATTGCTGTGGGGTATGCGAAATACATTACTATTATTGAAAGGAATTCTTATCATTAAAAATCATTTATGGAAGCGTCCTGCAGGCATTTAAACACCAATATGAAAAAATGCAAATGTTGGTTGTATGTTTCATTCCTCTAAAGATATCTGATAAGATGCTATAGTATGTGTTATGCTTTATCGTATCACATACTCAAGGGATAAGTCATATGTGTCTGATAATTGGGTCTCCCACAATCACGAAAATGAAGGGCCTGTGACCCCTACTTGGATGGAGCTACAGTCAGAAATACCTACTTCTGCTTCATTCTCAGCCTATAAGGGTCGCCTCAGGTTCCGATCCAAAAACCGGGTAGCCATGACTGAAAGCCGGTGCACTGCACCAGCATCCAGCCACGCATTCTGCTCCAGATTAGGCCCAATCCGGAGGAGGGTGTGTCTTCAGGGTCGAATCGTGAGGCGACTCGGCCTGAAGAATAAGCATCTTGCTTCTTTTTTCCAGGAGCCGGCACCTGGGAAAAAAGATGTGAGCGGCTTCTATTGATTTCAATGGGAGCCATCTTTTTGGTCAGGGTTTTAAGGTGGATATGGCCTCAAAACCCTGACCAAAAAAACTCAGTGTTAACTTACCCTTAGACTGGCAGAAATAGGGCTCAGCTATCTTTAACACTTCCAGAGAAATTAAACACCCTGCTCTTGTTGGGGGTAAGTTGTCCATTGCTCAGTTTGCTGTCCATCACTGTTTTTGTCAATATGCAACGAAAACCTTTGTTGTTCCAAAGAGCTCATTTGCATATTGACAGCAATATCTGAGCAATGGGGTTACAAGGGGAAAAACCTTTTGTGACCCTTACTATCTATCTGCAGGATTGATATAGTGGGTTCTTATGTCAGACTTCCTTTAAACCAGTGGCTGACCATGGAATACAAAATAGGACAGGTCCATCAGACAGAGAGTTAGCCTTAGTGTACGTAGCGTCTCTCTAACCAGGCTCATAAAGAGTGGGACAGAGGTAAGATAAGTAAGATTCGTTTTTTTATTATTATAATTCAATGTCACTTCTAAGATTGGTCAATTGTCGTTGCTTTACAAACATGAAAGAATGCTAAAAAAAAAAATAGGCTGCTCCATCCATTGACAACCTATAAACTAAACTAAACCTATATTTTAGTTGTCCAAATTGATAAAGAAAAACCAAATTAAAAACATGACCTCAAATAAATTTCAGGGTATGTTTAAAAACCACAAGTCTGCTAAATATGTGGAAAACCTGTAAAGATAGATTTAGATAGATCAAATCCAGATTAGTACAAAATCCCAGCTGTTAATGTGTTTCTATACATGTGACCAAAAGTGTGGTTTGTGTTATTTCATAGTTTTTTATATTATGTCTCTTGTAGGTAGAGGATATAGATCCTTTAGCCGGAGAGTATTTGAACTTGTCAGGTAATTCTAGACAAGACATTTTATTCTTCCCAAAAAGTATACACTCTTAAATTGTATTCATGATAGGTATTCCATGCTTGAATAATAAGCTGCTCTTGAAAGAATTCACACAGACTTTTGCCGTAGGAGATGATAGAAGGTTAGCTAGATGGCTGCTATGTTCTTTTGTCTGCTCACATTACTTTTTGGCTTCCAGAGTGGTCCAGACCACAGCAGTAAGTAAATGCTAAATATTAATTCTTGTACTAATTATTTCCCCTGTACAAGTATTGGGGATTACATCGTCCAACAGTCTTTATTTGTTTTCTGAAAAATGTAGTTGCAAGTTTTTGTGTCCCTTTTTGTATACAATATGTTGTGCTATGCGTCCTTTCATATTCACTTTTTTGCCATCTATATGTCTTACACATACTCAGGATATCTAGGTGTTTCTGGATTACACTTATGGCATTTGTTTCCAATGATTATTTACAGTGTACTCTGAAATAAAGATTAAAAAAAAAAAAAATCAATGATATTCTTTTCAAATATGGAGTACCTTTTATGGACCCTGTCCCCCTCCTAGGTTCTTCCTAATGTACTAACAGGATATTCACAAAGATAGACTAGTCAGTCTTGAAATGTGCCAGATTTATCACAGGGTCTGATGCTTGATGATAAATCTGGTGTATTGTTAGACTAGCTAGTCTAATTTTCTGTCTATTAGTTATCTTAGTTTAAACCAGAAAAATTGTGCCAAAATTTTAGCATATGTTTGGTACATGGTGTTGCATGTGTACTTAGGCCACACCCACTTTCCTTGAAGACACACCCCTTTTATGTGAAGCCACACCCCTTTGTGTACGTGTCTAAAACCCCTGATAAATGTGGTGTAAGGGATTTTAGACAGTTTTGGAGCATATTATGTTATTATATTATCCATCACTATGTCTACAAACCTGCTGAGTTATGTTAAGCTTGTTACCCCCTATCATCTATGACACTGTCCTACAATCAAAGTTTATCCCTTTAATTCAATTAAATTAGTGATCTTGGGAAAACTCTACTTTTTTGGGGAGAATGTTAGGTCCATGTGGTTCTACATTTAAGTGTAATAGTATCATTTATAGTATTAAGTGAAAGGTGAAAAAGTAAATATTTTTGAAACAGTTATTTCTGTACTGTAGGGTAAATTGATACCCAGTTGACGCTAAGGTAACATGCTTTTACTAATTTTGGGCACAGGTATAATAACCCTACCTTGTATCTGAATACTACTTTGCCCTGCCTTAGGCCGGGGCCCCATGGGACGGAAATGATGCAATTTGCCCACATGGAAATGTCGCAGGAAAAATTGTAGCATTTTCTAGTAACAGCAAAGTGGGCATGGGATTTTCTAGAATCCCATCTACTTTGCGGTAAAAGCCGTGATGCGAACAAGCCACGATTTCCAAAACTGACGCGGTTTTGGAAACCGTAGCATGTCAATTATACCTACGGAAACGCTTGTGGTTTCCCCATAGGTGTAATAGTGCTGAAGTGTAAAGTTAAACTATCCTACATCTCTACTATGTCCTATCCAAATCTGATTGGAAGTTATAGACCTGCTGACATTTTCTGTTTCTGGTTTGGTCAAGGTGAGGCCTTAGTTGATAAGAAGTAAAGCTTTCTGTAGCTTCATCCCTGCCTTATGTACTATCATATAACAATCTTTCATGCTTCTGGTTATAGAAAAATGTCAGCTTACATTACGATTAAACCCAGAATACCAGTCTTGACTTTGTTTTGACAGAAGAGACATTTAAAAGGGAACAAAGAACATGGCAGATCACCTTTTTCACTTCACCAAATAGCAATATTTGATTTATGCTCTTCCCATCCATTAAAAAGCCTTATTTTACATAGAAATAAGAAAATTACAAAATATCTCTGGCTATGTATAAAGTTTTCAGAGTACAGATATTATTTTTGAAGAAAACAGCTTGCTTGTCTTTGCTTGTCTACTTTTCAGAATGTATTTTGCCATTACAATGCTACAGCCTGAGTAGAATTCATAGATTTTTGCCTCTCGGTACCTTGTATAAGGCTTATTTTCGTATTGTAACTGAATAAATAAATGCATGAACCAAAGGCATAAAGAACCCTAATATTACAATATAAACCTGCTGACAAATGGATAATAAAGTGAATTTGTGAAAACCATTCATAAAGAAGCAGCTCTGTAGCAGCGAACAGTCACCCCTAAGAACAGAAACCTGCTTTATACCTAACTATATCTAAGGCGTCGTATTTTGTTTTCCTGTATGGTTTTCATTTGTGCTTGTTTTTCTAGAGATGTATTAGCATGTAGGCTATAGTGTTTTATGAAAATAAGAGAAAGGCGTGGATATAAGATTAGAAGAGCAGATTTTCTAAAGATATATATATATATATATATATATATATATATATATATATATGTATTATTATTATTATTATAATGCTGATATTTTTGTTTATAGCCTATCGGATGTAAAAAAATACCGTCTGAACGATTTTATTATTCTTCATAAAACAAACACTTATTAAATTCTGTTGGCAGCTGTAAGGCAAAGACACAGCAAAAAGTTATTTATTTATGCAGCTGTTGGCAGATATCTACTTTAGATTAAAATCAAATGTGAAGCACTTGGCTTTCTTTGGAGAAATGTAACTTTTAAAGAAATTGGTAGATTTGTAAGAGTATGGGAAAGTTTTACTAGAAAGCTATCGCTAATGCAACTACGTGAGAAATTAATTGATAATATGTTAAATATCATTATATAATTAAAGTCAATGTATCACTTAAAGGGAATGTCCCTTTGAACAAGTAAATAAAAAAAAAAATGTAGTATTGCAAATGAATGGGGAACTATGTAATGCATGGACATAACAGAGCCTGAAGCCGCTCTGCAACATGTCTTTGCTCTGGCAAATAAAGAAAGGTCCTGAGCAGCAGGATATCCATTTAATCAAATAGCGGAAAAGCAGAACAGTTGTCCAAAGGGTGCCCTTAAACAGTTAAAGTAAACAGTAAGTAAGCAGCCATTTTCTTGTGGCTGGCGGGCATGCGCAGTCGGCTCTGCCCGAGGCCTAGAAGTTTGAACCCAGCTCCGGAAGAAGACACGCAGAGAGGCCGCTCCTGAAGAAGATGGAGGCAGTGCTGGAGATTTCTCTTGCAGTATTGGTAACGTCTCCAGTGCTGTTTGAGCGCTGGGGACCACCCCCGGTGTTGCGAGAGAACTTATTTGCATACTGACGAAAACCGGGATTTCTACCAAATGGCGGCGCGGAGAAGACATCTAAAGGTAGGAGAAGAATAGCCTTACTTAAGGCTATTCCTATGTGTGATCTACAAAAAATGTGATTTTAATGGTAGAATAACTTTAACTTCTGCTTGAAAGTAAACATCTAATTCTGTGATTAAAATGTCATATTTTCAACTGCTGCAAACCTGTTTGTGATGAATCCATGTGAAGTGAAGGGTGGAGCTCATGTCCTCTATTAACAATCACTTATACAATATGTGAGATATTTATATCCAAGTGTAGCGAGCAAACAAGCATTTACTTAAATTTAACGTCGTACAGTGGACTTCAGAGACAAACAACGTGGGCTATCACTATTATGTTTTAGCTAGAGTCTACAATTAGAATTATTCAGGGAAATGAATGCAGGATCAGACTGGATGATGATAAACTTATAGCGGTTGGACAAAGTTCTCCTTCTCAATCTGGAAGCTTCATAAGACAAAATGTAATACAAAAGCTCTCCATTATCCCCCTCATACAATAGCTGACATTTCCTGCCATCTCTCCCCTTCTATCAGATAGCTGGAGAATAGTTCTGCTATATAAGTTAATTTTGATAACATTATTTTTTTTCTTCAATGTCAAGCAAGTTTTAGATTCCACTTTATATACTCATAGGATTTGGGAAAATTGGTTTTGTTGAACCTATTTTAAGCTTATGTTTCATCCTGATTGAGGTTAATAATGGCAATGGAATCACTGAAGTGACATGCATGGCAATTAGATTCAATGCATTTGGTACTTTAAGAGCTTATAATAAATAGAGCGATAGCTGAATATAGTTGTAACGGTCACAAAAGTCATGCTGATTTATAAATAGGTCGCTTTTACAGTTTAATTTGTGAGCTATATACATTTCTTCCATATCTTGAATTTTCGATTCCCCACACTATAGAAAATACAACTTTAATACATGCACTATGTCTCTGCCGTCTGGTATATGAGGTTACTTTGAAGCATAATCTATCTGTGATCAGTGTACTGAGCAAGCACCCTTCCTTTTCTTCCATTCCTGCTTCCAGTTCTGCAACATTCCTTGTGTTTCCACATTACGCTTAAAGAGGTGTACAAGAACTTATATATTAATGAGCTATCCGTGAATCATCAATGTTAAATTGTACTGACACCCAGGATTCCCTGCAGTACCTAGAACAGCCCTTACACAATGTATGGCATTGTTCTTGGAATACAATGGAGAGGCAGCAGTGCTCACCTAAACCTTCTTCCACTCGCTGATCTCTGTAGGCTCCAGGTGTCACTCCTGGAAACCACAAGTCCTGTAACCCAAACTTGTAAATAGAACCATCCACGTAAATGGGACATCATAGATGACATGTTTTACTGTAAATTGGGAATATGTATTCCTGAACTAGATTCATGTTACTAATTTAGGACATAACATCACTTCCTAAAAACAACAGCACCCCTGAGGTCACATGACCTGTTAGTGAAGGTACATTCTGAGCCTTATTTTTGCAAGAAAGGGAAGAATTAAGTTCATTCTCAAAGTACCTTTTCACCAATCTTCAATGAGTAGAATCTCCATGATCTTAGTTCCACTGGCTATCACTTTTTCATTGTCCCTATTATTTACCCTATTACAAAACTTTATGGGTGTAACAAAATTAGTATTAAAATCTATATTAGGAAACTGGATTGACCAAGCCGGTACCCCTCGAATTGTAGGTAGGGCCAGAGAATAAAATCTGTATTAGGAATCACTTTGCTGATAATCCTTAGGCTACTACACCGAGTATCAGAATAATACATGTCTTAGTCCTTAGTCTTGTATAGGAAAAATGATTTATTTATTTTTTTACAGTTTCTACACTTTATTTCTAAGTCACAATGTCATCACTTTAATATGGGACTGTAATAACCATATTCACTGCAAAATCTCAATGTAAATGAGTGAAAATTTGCGCTGTTGATGTTGCTGAAAACACCAAGCAATTTCAAGGCATGACATACAAATGGGAGCAGGTTGAAAGAGGTGGAGAGAAACTTTTGTTCCTGCCACTTTGGCTAATTATTATTATTTATACATGGCAAATGACATTCGGCAGGACTGAAAGCGGCGAGCTAGAGTTTCCTTGTGTTACTCTGACACAGAATATGATCTGCCCTTTCTTTAATAATGCCATCTTTTCTATCCCTTTCTAAATATTAAATATGTCCATGATAAAATTCATATACAGTATACAAAATATTGTATTGATCAATTTGATATTATATTGTACAGTTTGACATCCAAACCAATGAGAATGAAGTCTTTTGGTATGAGCACATTAGAAGAATGTGTTTATATGCCCTATTACGGTATATAAGTGAAAATAGATTTTGCTGCACACACTGTTTTGTGATCAAAGGAATATAGAGATTTATTTTACAATATAGTTAACGCCTTTTGACACAATGCAAAATATTGGCATAGAAAGACAGGCTAGATCAATTGGATATGACGTTTCGGTCCTTAGACCTTCATCAGACGCGATCTAGGAGCAATAAACACAGGTATAAATCAATGACATGTCAGATATGGTCAAATATAGCGTCATAGTACAAGCAGAGTACATAAACATAAATTTGCCAAGAAGTAACAACAGAGAACTATATAACAAAAGACAAAGGAATTAAAATAAAAGAATAGAGAACAGAAGTAAGCCAGATCAGTCTTACAGAGACAAGATGTGATGAGCACAAAACACAGGAGGTAAATATGATGTCAAGAAATAGGATAGAGAACAAGCCAGCGTGTAAATAAGGGAGAGGATGAGGAGCATGGAAAATAGCCAGAGGTATGGAGAGCTGAATATATGGAACACTGAAAGGTGGAGGTGTAAAGGGGATGAAGTCTTACCTAGTATGGTAGCAGGATCAGTATAAGTGTCAAGGCATGGACAGTACTGTGGAAAAGTGGGGTTTAAATAGTGTGAGCCCGCCCAGAGCCAAAGGTCAGAACCCGGAAGTGATGTATTAAAGATGGCGATGTGTTCCACAGTGGAATGCAAGGAAGAAAAGGAGGAGAGATGGGTATGTATGAATATGGAGGATAAGAGAGCCAAGAATATATGAAAAGGTAAGAAACCGGTTTCTTACCTTGGCACTGGTGGAACACATCAGTGGAACACATACCTCACTTCCGCTGATGTCAGTTCCTGTCGGCATCCCTCTAGGTTATCACATGCCATAGCCTCTATGTCAGCCTATTCTGGTTTATACCCTTAATTTTCCATTTCAACCTGCCCTTTACCCTCTGATTTTCATATATTCTTGGCTCTCTTATCCTCCATATTCATACATACCCATCTCTCCTCCTTTTCTTCCTTGCATTCCACTGTGGAACACATCGCCATCTTTAATACATCACTTCCGGGTTCTGACCTTTGGCTCTGGGCAGGCTCACACTATTTAAACCCCACTTTTCCACAGTACTGTCCATGCCTTGACACTTATACTGATCCTGCTACCATACTAGGTAAGACTTCATCCCCTTTACACCTCCACCTTTCAGTGTTCCATATATTCAGCTCTCCATACCTCTGGCTATTTTCCATGCTCCTCATCCTCTCCCTTATTTACACGCTGGCTTGTTCTCTATCCTATTTCTTGACATCATATTTACCTCCTGTGTTTTGTGCTCATCACATCTTGTCTCTGTAAGACTGATCTGGCTTACTTCTGTTCTCTATTCTTTTATTTTAATTCCTTTGCCTTTTGTTATATAGTTCTCTGTTGTTACTTCTTGGCAAATTTATGTTTATGTACTCTGCTTGTACTATGACGCTATATTTGACCATATCTGACATGTCATTGATTTATACCTGTGTTTATTGCTCCTAGATCGCGTCTGATGAAGGTCTAAGGACCGAAACGTCATATCCAATTGATCTAGCCTGTCTTTCTTTGCCAATATTTTGCATTGTGTCGAAAGGCGTTAACTGTATTGTAAAATAAATCTCTATATTCCTTTGATCACAAAACAGTGTGTGCAGCAAAATCTATTTTCACTAGTATATTTGGGTCGAAGGACCTTTTTTCGCTAGCACCACATATAATTTTAGAGTGTGCGGTACCATTGACTTTTTTGCTACTATTACGGTATATAGACATCAGAGTGGGGGTACTTTTGCTGGAGACCTTAGGCCGTTTTAAGCAGTTGAAGGAAATATTGGAATCCCCCCCCCTCCCTCAGCTTCCCCCACTAATAACCATCTAGTACCACTGGTTTAAATGGTCACTAACTGTTCAGAAAATGTTGCATAATGGAATAGTCCAAGAGATAATAATTGGCAATGTAACATGTCTTAGGAGAGAAAGATGTTTCTTTCTCCACCTATCAGGCTCTTTCCTTACTCCCAATGACCCTGCTAAACTGACTCTCATTTTGAAATATCTGATGAGTTATGTCTCACTAAGGCAAAACCAACAGAGGCTTGTGAAGTTGTCATATTACAGTTCACAATAGAAGTCTGTGGAGACGGATTGAGAGGAGTGAGCAGATGGCCCGAGAGAGAGTAACAAGACTAGAGATGAGCGAGTACTGTTCGGATCAGCCGATCCGAACAGCACGCTCCATAGAAATTAATGGATGCACCTGGTACTTCCGCTTTGACGGCGGCCGGCTGCTTAACCCCCCGCGTGCCGGCTACGTCCATTCATTTCTATGCGAGCGTGCTGTTCAGATTGGCTGATCCGAACAGTACTCACTCATCTCTAAACAAGACAGGTACAGAGATTTCTACAGATAATTGTAAGCTTGATTACAGTGCCAGGATCATGATGGGTGACAGGTAACCAAATTTACTTTCAAAAAAGAAAAACAAAATGCCTAAAAAACATAAATTTTAGTGATCGGCCTAATAACATATTAATTCTTCTTGTTATATTATATAAGCATAGTGTACCTGCTGATCACACAGTACATTATTAATAACTGATGTGGGTGGAGGGAGACTACTTTAAAATGTAATTGGCACATTTGCTGACAGATGTTGCAGCCGGGCTTGTAGATCCTGCACACTTGTAAGTTCTTGAAGCTGGTGTCCCTGTTGGTCCCATGCTGGTCTACAAAATGCTGGATTGGCGATAAATTTGGCAACCAGGTAGGCCTCGGATATGTTACAATCTGGCATTCCTGGGAAACCCTTGCATTGTGTGGACAAGCATAATCCTGTGAAAATATCAGTTGGAAGCCCTGTCATGATAGGCAACTCATATGTAAGATATTGTATACACATTTCTGAGTAGTTAATGTTTCTCATATCACTTATAGGGGTGACTGACTGTTGTATGATGTGGCTCCTCAGATTATTACTCCAAGAGTTGGGACAGTATGTCATTCCACAGTAAAAGCAGGATTGAAGAGCCTGAGACTGAGACCACCATGCTAAAATCTGACGATTGTCAAACACTAAACAGAGCCTGGATTATTCACTGTAATCAATATGATTCCAGTCCATAGTAGTCCAGATTTCTCGTTTATAACACCACTGCAGACAAAGGCACAAGGACTGGCTGTTAATGGCCGCACAAGTAATGGGCATCATGACATCAAGTTTCCTTCTGCTAAGCACTGGGAAATGGCCAAGATAGTGGTATATAATGAAGGTGCCACCTATATCTGGATGATGGATAAAGAAACTGTAGGAGTGGCTTGTGCTTGTCGGTGGCTCAAATGATTCTCTCTACTGGTATTCTGTCTGGACTGTCTGGAGTCTGTTCACAATTTCTATGTGAATACATTATTTATATTTTTTGTCAATGAGTATATATTTATTAACAAAGTAACAAGATAAGTAGGAAAGTACAAAGCCACTAAATCTACTCATGGTAGACTGTTGCACGGTATACTGCAGTGGGTAACAACAAAAACACGCTACATTCTATCTGCACCAGTTTATAGATATTCCATGAAATATATTGATTAGTATTGGATTGGGTGTTAACAGTTTTGGAATCCTGTTAGGGTTGGAATTTGTCTATCAAGTGGGTTATCCTGTGCAGATAATATTATTAATGAAGCCAATGATTTTATTAAAAAGACACCTGTAAGAATCACAAGACGTACATCCAGTTTAATGTGAGTATTTATGAGTGTGAATTGCATAAGTTCGTATATTTACAGTAACTGGATGTACTCCTGGCGCCCTTCCTGGCGCCCTTAGTGGCTGCCTTGATACAGAGCTCCAAGCTGGGAGCAACCTTTATCTTTCCTTTTTCACTCTTTTTTCTCTGTATCTTCAAAAATCCTGTAACCAAGAAACTAGCACTATGAATTTAGCAACTATAAATCGAATGGAAGACCCTGTGGAGTTTTTTGTTCCTTTTGTTTCTATTGTAAAGCATGGACTCAAGACCTGGTTCAACTGGTTTCCTGTATCTACACATGTGCCTATTACCATCCCTCCAGAGCTAGGACAGCATGGCTCACCATGCGGCATGGAAGAGAAACCTACATGGAAATGCGGACTTCTTCGTTCAAGGAGATGATTTTTGGCGTCTATTGCTGATGTGTGAGGATGCTACAACTGACTGGTATTTCTTTTTTCTACTGTGGACACGTGGGACTCTGCTACAGCCTGGGAACCATCACCCACCTACCCCAGGAGTTATGGAAGCTTGGCAAGAGAACAGCACCATGTATACCTGGATGGCTTCAGACTTCTTTGGGCAGTAGAACACAGTGGTAAGGAGGAGGAGGGCTTGTGATGAAGGACATTTGGGGCATTTTCTTGTGGTTAATGGACAATAGTGCCGATGCAAGATACCAAACTATCAGCTGTGAGCAGGAGATCTCACCACCTACCAAAGGAACTGCCACATGTTATCATGATAGCTGCCTATGTCCCCCACCTCTGCAAAAATGTTTTTCTGCCTGTTATATCTACATGCTGTGACCCCCCTCCTCGTGTCTCCCAACCACATTCTGCTGTATTATTAACATCACTCCGCACAGAGAACTAAATGATCCTGCAGTGTGTCTGTGTTTCTTTTGTTTTAGTTGCTATGATTCCTAGGATTTCCCTATCTGCCATGAGCTTGTATGTGTTTCTCTCTTGTTATATACTACTGTACCATCTATGAAACTGTATCACTGAAATTTCCCCATTGTGGGACTATTAAAGGAATATCTTATCTTATCTTACTCTATATCCTATGGACTTCTACTGTACATCTAGCTTGTATACTTATAGTAATGACTAACATCATGTAATAGTCATGTTTCAATAAAAGCACAGACTTAAATCTTGAGTCCTTGAGACACTTTTGATCGGAAAAGTTTGGCGTCTCATGTTAATGGTGCACACAAAGTTACCATGAGTCCGTAATACTCACTTATAGGAATTCCAACCTAAAATGGTGTATATGGGGCCTACCAAAATTTCATGGATCCTCCACAATAAGAGCTTTTGGTAAAATTCCATCCCTACTGAAATAGTTTGGAAAAAAATAGGTTGAACTTTATAGTATAAGAGTAAATCGCAAGGGGTTATAGTTTGTGCAAATATATTTCTATAATTCTTGCATTTATGGCCATATTCATTGGTTATGATAAAAAAAATGTCACCACTAGAATTTGACAAAATCTTTATTACTCTGCTAAAGCATATTTGCAACAACGCAAAACTTTTCATAATCTGATTATTTCAGTGGGACAGCCTCTTTAAAGCTAGTGTTGACCCCTGCTGTTTAGGGACTATGAACATGTCCAATGGGTTTTAGTTTCATACATTTATGTGTTCATTCATCTAACAGCTGAATATAAATTAGACCATGACTTAAGACTTCCTGTAAAGTTGTGATTACATTGCTGAGAGCCCATCATCTCATGGAAAGTGATTTATAAGAATTCTATGCTACATTTCTGCTGAATGACAGGCTTACTTACTTGGCCTTAAGCACTAAATATTCACCAGACAGAATGTCGATAAAGAAAAATGTCATGTGCTCCTGCTTTCTTTGTATGTATACATATGTAATACATAGACCAAATCATATACAGATGACCCTTTCTCCTTTTTTGGACATGTCCAGATGTGTGTTACAAGTTCAGGCCCTTTCCTTAAACATAATCTCCTCACAAATTAACATATAGATTAGATACCCTAGCAGGGTTTATGTGTGGCCACTCTGTGGGGGTGGGAAACAGTGTGACTCATAACCTTACAAGCTGCGTTGAATTGGTTTCATGGGAAAGGGTTTCAATAAACTAAACTAGAGATCAGTTACAGTATATACTCGAGTATAAGCTGACCCAAATATAAGTCGAGGTCCGTAATTTTACCACAAAAACTGGGAAAACTTATTGATTCGAGTATAAGCCTAGGGGGGAAATGCAGAGGCTACAAGAAAATTTCAAAAATTAAAATGGTCGGAGTTTTTGGACGCAGTAGATGCTGGGTGCTGGGAAAGGGGAGGGGTGTTTTGGTTGTCTGTCTGCCCCTTCCCTGAGCTTGAGGACTGAGTTTTTTCCCCCACTTGGAATTCAGTCTGGCTGAATGTAGGGTATCTGCAGTACTCCTATTAACCCCTTCCCGACGGAACAGGAGCACTGCAGATACCCTATATTCAGTAGACCAGGCACTTTCAGACACAGGGATAGCTAATGTGTTTCACAGTCATTTTCTACTTTTGTATGTATTCTAGGGAAAGGAGGGATTTAGAACTTTTATTTTTTATTTTTATTTTTATTTTTTGCACTATTTTATGGGCGATTCTATGTATTAATATTGTGGCTAGTCATAGACCCCCCCCTCCTAAAAAAATAAATATAAATATATATATATATATATATATATATATATATATATATTTTTTTTTTTTTTAATTATTTTTTTTTGCTGACTCCAGTATAAGCCGAGGGGGACTTTTTCAGCACAAAAACTGGGCTGAAAAATTCGGCATAGGGTGCATGCACACTACGTAACGCCGGGCGTGTATGAGAGCCGTACACGCCGGCATTACGGCAGACTGCCGAACACTTCCCATTCACTTCAATGGGAGCGCTCGTAACAGCGGCGTTTACGAGCGCTCCCATTGAAGTGAATGGGAAGTGTTCGGCAGCCCTGCTGTAATGCCGGCGTGTACGGCTCTCATACACGCCCGGCGTTACGTAGTGTGCATGCACCCTTATACTGAAGTATATACAGTAAGTCCGGTTATATCATTTAAGTCTGTGTGTAACATTTGAGTTGACCAAAACTATATTTATTTTGGGAATATGATGTACAGTTAGGGCCAGAAATATTTGGACAGTGACACAATTGTCGCGAGTTGGGCTCTGCATGCCACCACATTGGTTTTTAAATGAAACCTCTACAACAGAATTCAAGTGCAGATTGTAACGTTTAATTTGAAAGGTTGAACAAAAATATCTGATAGAAAATGTAGGAATTGTACACATTTCTTTATAAACACTCCACATTTTAGGAGCTCAAAAGTAATTGGACAAATAAACATAACCCAAACAAAATATTTTTATTTTCAATATTTTGTTGCGAATCCTTTGGAGGCAATCACTGCCTTAAGTCTGGAACCCATGGACATCACCAAACGCTGGGTTTCCTCCTTCTTAATGCTTTGCCAGGCCTTTACAGCCGCAGCCTTCAGGTCTTGCTTGTTTGTGGGTCTTTCCACCTTAAGTCTGGATTTGAGCAAGTGAAATGCATGCTCAATTGGGTTAAGATCTGGTGATTGACTTGGCCATTGCAGAATGTTCCACTTGTTTGCACTCATGAACTCCTGGGTAGCTTTGGCTGTATGCTTGGGGTCATTGTCCATCTGTACTATGAAGCGCCGTCCAATCAACTTGGCAGCATTTGGCTGAATCTGGGCTGAAAGTATATCCCGGTACACTTCAGAATTCATCTGGCTACTCTTGTCTGCTGTTATGTCATCAATAAACACAAGTGACCCAGTGCCATTGAAAGCCATGCATGCCCATGCCATCACGTTGCCTCCACCATGTTTTACAGAGGATGTGGTGTGCCTTGGATCATGTGCCGTTCCCTTTCTTCTCCAAACTTTTTTCTTCCCATCATTCTGGTACAGGTTGATCTTTGTCTCATCTGTCCATAGAATACTTTTCCAGAACTGAGCTGGCTTCTTGAGGTGTTTTTCAGCAAATTTAACTCTGGCCTGTCTATTTTTGGAATTGATGAATGGTTTGCATCTAGATGTGAACCCTTTGTATTTACTTTCATGGAGTCTTCTCTTTACTGTTGACTTAGAGACAGATACACCTACTTCACTGAGAGTGTTCTGGACTTCAGTTGATGTTGTGAACGGGTTCTTCTTGACCAAAGAAAGTATGCGGCGATCATCCACCACTGTTGTCATCCGTGGACGCCCAGGCCTTTTTGAGTTCCCAAGCTCACCAGTCAATTCCTTTTTTCTTAGAATGTACCCGACTGTTGATTTTGCTACTCCAAGCATGTCTGCTATCTCTCTGATGGATTTTATCTTTTTTTTCAGCCTCAGGATGTTCTGCTTCACCTCAATTGAGAGTTCCTTTGACCGCATGTTGTCTGGTCACAGCAACAGCTTCCAAATGCAAAACCACACACCTGGAATCAACCCCAGACCTTTTAACTACTTCATTGATTACAGGTTTACGAGGGAGACGCCTTCAGAGTTAATTGCAGCCCTTAGAGTCCATTGTCCAATTACTTTTGGTCCCTTGAAAAATAGGAGGCTATGCATTACAGAGCTATGATTCCTAAACCCTTTCTCCGATTTGGATGTGGAAACTCTCATATTGCAGCTGGGAGTGTGCACTTTCAGCCCATATTATATATATAATTGTATTTCTGAACATGTTTTAGTAAACAGCTAAAATAACAAAACTTGTGTCACTGTCCAAATATTTCTGGCCCTAACTGTATATTCTATAGAACAAAATGAACATGAAATGTCCCCAAATAATATTATTTATGATTTTTCATTGACTCAATAACCGTATGACTCACATAAATTACAGGGATTCACGTTGTGCAATATGCACTCATACACAACAAAGGCTTATATAATTTGCTTATTTCCTCTGTTGAGGTCTTGGAAAATATTTGGGGTAGCAAAAGTTTGCAGTCAACAGCTTTCACCCCATCTTTGTGTTCTCCTGATTAATCTGGAAACAACAAATGTTAAAAAGATGGGACAAAGGGGCTACTTTTAGACATAGGGATGGTTATTGCTATTTTGATACGGCTTTACATAGACTTTGCTTAAAGGGCATAACATGGTGAGACCACTTCTACCTACAGGATTGATGTCATTGGATGCTAGTGTAATTTGAAGGCAAACATGGGAATTGATTGTGTGAGATAGAAACTTTGTACCTTGCTTTATCTTGTTCACTTGCAGGATTACACTATAGCTGAGGTTTGTGATTTAGCTCTGCTGTGTATTTGGGTTTCTATTATTCTGTATGATTACTCTTATTGCCTGAGCTGGGGATGATAACTTTTAATATAACATTTAAAAGTATATTTTAGGAACAACTTAGTCCTTTGTGATTTGTGATCTGGTAAATCGGTTTCAAAAACAGCAGCAGCTAGTTGGCATGGAAAGGGCAGTCCAGTGAAATTCTATTACGTACGGCAGTAAGCTCAGAACTGGAACATGTTTCTCCTTTCTTATAACAAAACCAACCATATTTGTTAAACCAATTTATTGGGACTATCATATTGATGACCTATCATTACCGATTTGATTTCAAGTCCAATTCCCAGAAACACTTGCCCAACAGATGATTCAGATCCATCAAGTGCTGCTTTTCCATCATTCCCATCACAGCGCCATTTGCTAGTGGCCGTACTGAAGGTCACTGCATTTCAGTCCTGTTTAAGGATATGGGACTAAGCTGCAATACCTTACACAGTCAGCTGATCAGCAGATATGTCTAGTCAGAAACCCCATGACTCTGTTATTGCTGTTTCTAAAAATCCCTTGTATGTAAGCATATAACAAGATCGCTATAGGATATATGTATTATAATACAAATATAATAAATAATAGAGTATGGTTCCAAGCTGGATCTTTAGTTTAGCAATAAAATATCCATTGTACAACAGAAAATAATTCCCAGATAAACATATACTATGGTATAAATACCGAGGTATTGCTATAAGCAAATAAACAAAGCTAAGAATGCGGTTGTATAGTATATTCTTTGTGTAGTCATACTGTCTTAAACAAACAATAATACATTATAAATTCCACATTGCAATGTTTGCCTGGTTTATGAGTGAATTATTTACTGACTGCTAAGATTGTTACAGTACAAAGGCAGTGTTTCACAATTTACATATATTATATTAACTACTGCAAAACAGTTATTGCCTTTATAATTTCTATAATCTTTTGTATTTCAAGTTTTCCTATGATGCCTGTATTTCAAGTGACTATGATGCTTGGAGTATACGTACTGTACTTTGAGCTCATGCAAATGAAATGCAGTTGCCCTCTATATTATTATACCGTCTATCATGGTTACCAAGTTATTTGGGGATTTTTTCAGCTTACATTTCTTAACTAGACTCTACCATCAAGGCTGCACCTGCCATGATACAACCTGAGGCGATTGGACCTTAGCAGTTGCATGTGGCACTCCGAGCGTTATACTGTGTGGGGGTCAGTAACAAGGGCAGTGGCGTAACTACCGCCATAGCAGCAGAGGCAGCTGCTACAGGGTCCGAGACATTAGGGGCCCGGCGACAGCTGCTACCACTGCGTTTTTTTTTTTTTTTTTTCTAAATAGGCCGTTACTAGCTGGAGTTACTCCAGCCGGGAACAGGCCCTATATACTTACCAATCCTGGGAGGGGCCGGGATCCGTAAGTGACGGCGCGGGCCCCACAAGCACTATTATACTCGGGGGGTCTTTTTGGACTACCGAGTATAATGATCGGAGGCCACGGAGAGGTAAGATAACATAAAAAACTATGTTACTTACCTCTCCAGGCTACGGGTAGGCTGTGGCCTATTTGCGTGACGTCATATGACCTGCGATGCAGGGCCCCGGTCACATGACGTCCCGGAAGATGGCCAACAGAGACAGAGTCATAGGGAGTCGGGAGATAGGTAAGTAACAGTAGTTTGTTGTTTGTATCCCTCTGGGTCTGAAAAGACCCCAGAGTATAATAATTGTTCATGGGTGTCCACAATGGGACATAATACTGTGTACTGGGGCCAGTATGGGGACATAATACTGTGTACTGGGGCCAGTATGGGGACATAATACTGTGTACTGGGGCCACTATGGGGACATAATACTGTGTGCAGGGGCCAATATGGGGTGTTATAGTGTGCGCAGAAATGCGTGGGGGGGGAGCAGCAGCGTTAGGGGTCAGTTGGTCAAGGTCTTCAACTTCGGTTGGGGGGCATGTCAAAAGTTATGCCACTGAACAAGGGTGTTATACTATGTGGGGCCAGAAAGTCAGGTGTTTTGAGGAGGTCGGTAAAGGCTATAACATAATTTGTGGGCCAGTAAAAGAGACATTATATTGCACGTGGGACAAATAAGGGGATTTTTTTTATCTGAAATTTAGGGCATGGCCTCCTTATGGAACCAAAGATTGGTTGGGGGGCTATTTTTTTTTTTTTTTGCACCAATACCAATAAATTACATAGAGACAGTACAATGCTATTGAAGTTTGGTATGAAAAAAAAAGCTTCTTCTGAAACTAATAAAGGCTACGAGTAAAGCTCATCAGAACCTGAATGAGTGGTTTTTGAATGAGCCCGTTTTTATACATATGCTAATTAGCCTCCACTGTGCACTCCATAAGTCTCACCATGCACCCTCTGCTATTCTCTCCTATGTGTGTGTACAGCATAGGTTGCTGATGATGTCTCATCTCCCTCTTAGCACACACAAATAGGAGAGAATAGCAGAGAAGGTGCCTGATGAGAACTTCCTGTGCTGGCTGGAAGCTAATTATCATATCAATAAAAACAGGCTCATTCAAAAACTACTGAGGCAATTTACATACAAAAGGTAGGTGTGGAATAGCCTTTCTGAAGACTATGCAAGTATGTGCTTAGTTAAAAATGACTTCTCCCAATGATAGAGCCCCTTAAAAAAAAAAGTGTTTACAGGCACAATGAATTATATAGCGTACCACTGTGGAAAGACTTCTATTTCTAGTGTGCGTGCACTCACACATAGGAGAGAATAGCAGAGAGGGTGCACGATGAGACTTCCTGTGCTAGCTGGAAGCTAATTAGCATATCAATAAAAACAGGCTCATTCAGAGAGTAGGTAAGTGGCCATTTTCTTGTGGCCTGTGGGCATTCGCAGTAGGCTCTGCCCGAGGCCTACAGTTTGTAATTATTGTATACCAAATAAAACCTCCTAAAATGTAATTGCCATAGAGTTAGCAATATTATAATACAGTAGGTCTTGTGGCCAAGCAAAAATGTTGATTGATTCTCAGATTTACTGTATAAGGAAATTTATTTAGACCAAAGAGAATGCTGCAAAAAGTTGTAGCCATTCATCTACTCTCATTTACATATTGCTTCTTCAGGATGATATACTACCCCACATGCAAGGCCTACAGTACCCAACTTTGCACTATGATGTAGAACCAAACACAACTGCCCTCTCAGGATAGCCTCTCTCATTGTACTTTGGCTCATTTAATTGGCCAGGATTTGATACTAAATGTACATCATTGTGATGTAGAAAATCTGAGCTAGTTACTCTTTTATTTCATGTACAATACATTATGGACATTCCCTCTAAAAGCTCCCTGGTTAGCTACAAAAGTTATGGTAATGCATGATGAATATCATTTTACTCTCATATCGAGATTGATAAAAAGAGCACAGTTAGCTTTTTCAGCAAAGGTAACATTATTTGCACATTTCACATTTCTATATAACATACATCACATAGTGCCAATACTTCCACAGCTCACGTGTCATATCAATCATATACTAGATCTACATAAACATGAACCACTAAAGCCTTAACGTCACCGCACTGAACAACACCACGATAGGATTGTGTTTTCTTAGAAGCATTCTCTGGCACAATATATTGTAAGGTATGCATCATGCAGAATACATTACATACCGAGATAGCAGGTTGTCAATTATACTTTAAAATAGAACTCAGTAGGAGTTATTTATATGCCTCAATATGTCTGCTATGCAATATGTATGACAATGTCTGTAGGCTACTATTCATTATTTTACCTATCTCTAGAAATCCCAGTGTGGTATCCATTCCATACTCAAAGCTATATTTATTGTAGCTACTGCAGTGCTGTATACTGTATGTAATATATTAGACAATATACACCTTACTGTGCTTAACATTATTGGATCCAATCTCTTTTCTGCAGTACAATGCAGAACCTACAGTAACATGGCTGTGTCCTTATTGTTATATGTAATACAGTACACTTCACATTATGTGATGCATACTGATTGGTGTGGTCTCACCAAGGAGTCTTGAAGATGCAACATCACTTACTGTAAGGGTGAATTCACACTGAGTAAACGCTAGCTTATTTTGTAGAGTAAAATTACACTTGTAAATTTTGCTATCCCATTGACTTCAATGACATTTTACAGGCGTATTTTTACAGGCGTATTTTTTACAGGCGTATTTTTACACTTGTAAAAAAATATCATTGAAGTCAATGAGATAGCAAAATTTACAAGTGTAATTTTACTCTACAAAATAAGCTAGCGTTTACTCAGTGTGAATGCACCCTAACACATACTTTACATTGTAAACCCCATGACTATTAAAGGGAACCCGTCGCATGAAAAATTCGGTCTAATCTGCAGACAGCAAGTTATAGAGTAGGAGGAGCTGGCCAGATATATATAGGGTGATGTGAAAATGTTCAGTATACTTGTCATGTGTTAAGTGAATTGCTATTTCTATACTGCGAAGCCAAGGAGGTGGTCTCATTCATGATAGTGGAAAGGTCTGAGTGTCAAGCAGTGCTCCAGGAATCTGAAGGCCCGCCCCCAGTGCACCAACTGCTGTGTTAGCAGAAGACTTCAACTATATTTTTTGCCAAATCTACACAAGTGACATATATAAGAAAAATGTGTTGTTTATGACTGTAATGTGCTCTGTAACAAGGCGGTAGTGGCAGCTGAATATATTTGGTGAGGTGATAGACTCCCTTCAAGCAAAAAATAAAAAAATGTTTAAATAATAAATACTTACCTATTCAATTCCCTGTTCTTAACCCATTTATTTAAAACTCAGACAACCATTTTGACGGTGCTTTCACATACTGTATTGCATTTTTAGCTAAAACAATGTTTTGTTTTTTTTTGAGCATTTTTCCTGCGGTTTTCTTCCTGCCTTTTTTAAGCAAGTTGTGCCTGGAGGGGTCAGATGCATTTTCTTTATTTTCTCACAGACTTTCCTGTAGGACTTAGGGAACGTTCACATGATAGAAAATGAAGAGGATTTCCTCTTCATTCTCTGTTGCTGTATATGGCCGTGGACTGGCCATGACGGGATACCGATGCAGGACGGCTTTCCACTGCTGATTAGACCCAGATGAATGGGCCTAACAGAAATAGCACATTGTATAGTAGCGAGTTTGACTCACACAAATCAAACATTGGCTTCTTCTAAGGATAGTCCATCATAGGGAGTCTACCACTTCCCCTAAGCTTATTCAACTGCCACTACCATGTTACAGAGCACATTGTGGTGTTAAAAATACATGCCTTTGTTTTATGTAGGTCACTTTTGTAGATTTTTTTTAAAAAAACTTTCACATCTTATGCAAATGAGGCAGTTGGTGCACAGTGGGGGCGGGCATTCAGCTTCCTAGAGCACTGTTCTTTAGTGCTACTCAGACCCCTACCATCCCCTGCCTGCGACACCCGTTCAGTGAGAGTTGATCATCCCACTGCTATGGCATCACCCATTTTATTTGAGCAGAAATAGCACTGTTCTAGGACCTGAAGGACCATCCTCAGGGCACCAACTGCCTCATTTGTATAAGATTTCAAAGTTGTCCAAATCTACAAACGTGACATACAGTGTATATAACGAAGGTATGTTGTTTATCACTGTGATGTACTCTGTAAATCAGTGGAGGCAGTTGAATATGATTGGGGAAGTGGTAGAATACCTTTAGTGTTCATAACAAGCAAACCTTTAGTATTATTCAAAATTCATTACCAAGGGCACCAAATCTGCACAAACAAAATGTTTATTAATTAAGCTTAAGGCAGTTTGGCCATTGCAGAAATAAAAACATAGCATTTTACAGTTACTGTATAGTGGATGGAATTCTAGTGAATTCCATCCACATATTACAGAAAAATGCAAGCAACCGCAGCGATTTTGCAAATCACAATATGTAAATTATACCTACAGAAATGCCGGCAGCTTCCCTATATGTATAATGGAAGAAGGATGTGTTGCCACTGTAGTTTTTTCAGCAACTCTTTTTGCTGTGGCCTTCACCACATATTCATATGGTATAGCTGTAACCTTTAGTAACATTAGTTTTGTAACATTTAGTCTTAACTCCAAATTATCTGAATTTTTGTAACCTGTGTTTTACGATAAGTTTTTGAATAGTTTTTTTATTGCTTTAATAAATATAGCACCATTCATATCAATGTTCAGTATGTGGTATAGCACTTGTACTCTATTGTTATTCTTGTTACGTTCTAGGTTTGCAGCATTTGTGGTTGCTTCCCATATTTGGTTTACAGAATACAAATTTTGAGTGTGTATCTTTTAGCGATGCTGCAGTACAACTCTTGAAATGTCAAAGTTATTGTGTTATGAACCCTTTAACCGTCTCCTCACAAGTTTGTTCAAGGGATATAATTGTTTATAAACTACTCGTAGTCTTGCAGAGTGAGTAAATTCTCTATTTTCAATGAATATAAATCAAAGCCTAGAAAGAATAAAGTTAAATAGAATCATATTGTGCAAATATGTATCTACAATTCTTTCCTACTTTACTTCTTTTTTCCAATTTCTCTCTCATTCGTACTGGTGACATATTGATTAAGATATCAGTGAGATTTACTATCAGGTTTTTGTGCAAAAATGTGTGATTTTTCTTCCCACCACCCTCGCCACCTCCCTGTAGATTTCATTGCAAGCCTACGAGGGTTCACCAGATGAGGTGCAGTCTCGTCTATGAAGGGAATCTCTACCAGTGCAGTTGAAAACGTCTTCGTAATCAATCCCAGTATTTTTGTAGAACAGCATGCTTTTGTATCTGCAGTAATAAGTAGTACACTTTACATTTCAGCTGAGTAGCCCATTTTAGTATGCATTCAAGCTGTAAGCCAATGTCCATTACATTGAAAATCAATGGTTTCAATTTAATGGTTATTACATTATAGCTCAAATATATAACTCGATGTAATACACATTAAATTTCTTGACCTCAAATAAAAACAGAAAAAAACATTGTGTAACGCTAACCTAAGGCTAAGATTTTGCTGCAAGTTTTCAGCCAAAGCAGGAATAATCCATTCCTGTTTTGCAGCAAAATCTGCAACCAAAAAGCTGCTTTTCCACATGGGACCTTAACCTTAGGTTAGGGTTACACAATGTTTGTTTTATGTTTTCCACAATCTGGTTAGGGCCTAAACATGATTTTACATATTTAGGTTTTTGTATGCAGATATTGAAGCCAAAATCAGCTGTGGATGATAATAGGAGGGAAAGTGTTAATTACAGGTGGGCCTTAGTCTTAGTGACTTCATGTGCTTTACCCTAACCACACATACAAGCAGTCCCTATGCTGGCTTGACCTAATGACCTGAACAATATCCCAAGAGAGACTCCTAGCAGAATAGTTATCGCATTATAGTACAGGACAGTATGTCGCTGGGTGGCATAGACTCCTAGCAACATAGATAACTATAATAATAGGAAATCCTCATCAGGGACACTGTTCAGGCCAGTAAATTCAGGCAACACACGGACTGAGCTTCACCGGATAATGCTCAGGCTACACAATACTGAAAGGCTGCTTTTTTGCTGCAGATTTTGCTGCATTTTTGGACCCAAAGTCAAGAGTGACTTCAAAAGAAAGAAAATATGAAGGCAGCACATGTGCTTCTCCCTTCTGCTAAATCCACTCTTGGCAGTGGCTCAAAAAAAATAAATCATTGCAACAAAAAGCTTTTGCACAATGCTTGGCCTCAGCTTTAAGCCAGTTGCACACAACTGTGTCCTAGCTGGCTGCTATGAATGAATGGCACAGAAGGCACAAGGAGGACACACGGATGTCAACATGTCATCCATGTACTACCCGTGCACTGGCCATGCTTCCGCAGACCCTTTCATTTAATGAATAGGAGCCACAAAAGCAGGGCTGCAGAATTGGACAGCAATAGGATCTGTTCCATAATTTGTGGTCCGGACCGTCGGCCCGTAAACTTGACCTTGTAAGTCATGGTTATGTGTACGGGCCTATAGAAATGAATCAGTCAGTGTACTATCTGGAAGAAACTAGGATAGCACACTGACCATTCATACAATTGTGTGCAAGGAAGCTGATTTTTTTTTTTTTTTTTTATAAAACTGGAGCAAAAGAGCTATAGTAAGGTCCCATAATTTATTTATTTCTTATACAGTTGCTATATTATGGTTCTGTACAGTGCAACCAGAATGTTATAATATGGCAGCTTGCAACTTATATAGCCATTTTAAGGTTAAAACCCCCACATTGCAATGTTTTTTTTTTTGTTAGTTTTTTTTTTGCAGATTTTGCTGCAGTTTTTTCCACCAAAGTCAGGAGTGGCTTGAAAAGGAATGGAAACTATAAAGTAAGATTTCTATTAAATCCCCTCCTGATTTTGGTTAAAAAAAAATGTAGTGCTTCCACGACGTGGGGTCTAAGCCTTAATGTCTTCTCACACTATTGCACATAACATATTTATTACAAAATTATTCCACAGAAAATATTGTTTACTTGCTTAACGCAGAAAAATAGTGTTTCGGCTCTAAAATTATGTTAAATGGTAAAATTGTTCAAATCATGTAAATCTGGAAATGCTACAAGTAAATTGAGAGAAACAGGCGTCTCCTACACAGAATATTTTCATGCAGTAAATGACGGTATATTCCGCTCCTCTAATGTGTTGATTTCAGCGTCTGTTGATTACATTTTTTTGCTTTATTGCTGCACTAACATTAAATGGGAAGTTTACTTTTAACTATTACCTATTATACTGAACACTTGTTATATCGGAGTGTTCTCATAGTAATTCTCAGCTCTTTTTATGAGATAAGATCTTGATCCGTGACTGGGAAAGTGGCACTATGTGTTTACCTACAACCGTAAATATGGAAAATATGCAAATACAGTGTATACATACATTGCTCTAAAACATGAATATCCTCTTTACTAAGACAATTTACTAGTTTTGTTACTTTTCCACTTTAATACCCAATTACATAAACTTTAAGGCTAAATGCTGTTTATGAATGCAGCGCCATGGTGGGCCTTTTGTAAGAATGTAAACCTACAATGTTGTATAAAAAAAACAGCAGAAAGTTGTGGCTATACTCTAAATACATAGACATCATTGTATCATGTGCCTAACAAGTCACAAAGGGGTTCTATAATTATTATATGATTGACAAATTTATCGAGTAATATGATCAATAATATTATTAATAGAACGTGATGGCCAATTATAAATAGCAAAACTGTGCAATAAAAATTAAAATTGATATGACGACAACCATAAGACACCTAGAATCCCCAGCCCTCACAAACCAAAATAAAGTCAGGTAAAAAAATAATTGAATAAAAAATTACTCTAAACATTAAAAAGGTTAAAGGTAGGGTACAAAACTTAGAACAGGGCGACCTATCAATTGAAGGTCTATTAATATTCTTATTATATATACAGTCCTACAGTAACCAAAAAATAAGAAGTATATTTTATCAATTTCCAATATAATTTAGCACAATAGGCAAGTTTTAACCTATATGTGTTATATTACTCTGTCGAACCCACACAAATCCCATTAAATGCACTAAAGTAAACTAAACCCAAGTTTTTCAAGTCCTTGATGTGTTAATGTGTACAGCAGCACAATCCATTTTGTTTCTACCTATGTCACTGTTTTCATTAGATCATCCCCCAATCCCCAAAAGGACACAGATGATATGCCTTACCTTCAAGCCCAACTGGTCACCTCAATGCTGGTCCATGAAGTGTCTTTCAATCTGCTTAATCTTCAATGTTGGATGATCTGAATTAGAATCAATGGTCTTTTAGATATCCTAGACCTATTCCAAGATCCTTTAGTTTTAGTTTCTTGAAGTCCAGTTTATAACCCCATAGATTGTAAGCTCTTGCGGGCAGGGCCCTCTACCCCACTGTGCCAGTCGGTCATTGTTAGTATTATATCTACCTGTATATTCTGTGTATTGTATGTAACCCCCAAATGTAAAGCACCATGGAATTAATGGTGCTATATAAATAAATAAATAATAATAATAATAATAATAATAATAATAATAATAATAATATCTCCAAGCACTGTATAGGATATATGATTTAAATTACTAGTTCTACTGCTATCTGTTATCAATCAGATCGACAATCACCTTATTTTTAAGCTTATGCCATTGACTTGGAAGACAATCTCTTATAACACAAAGTATAATTCAGCTGCCACTCATTCCCATCCTTGTCAGTTGACTATATGATAATGAACAGATAATTCATTGTCAATCACTAAGACGAGCTTAGTGTCAGACCCAGATCACATCTGCATTCAAGCCATTCCATTCCCCTATCCGCATGACATATGCGAAGAGAAATGGCCTGCAAGTAGCACTTTTCTCTCTGCATTTTTTGTGCAGAAGCCAATCGGAAACCACATGGACCTAGTTATAATCTATGAGGTCTGCAGATTTCCTTAGGTAACCGCTTTTTTATGTGGCTAGGTTTTCATTGGGGGAAGGGGGGGGGGCCACAAGCGGACTCCCCGAATGTGAACCAGATGTGAACCAGACCTTAGAAAGTGAAAAAACTAGCACATGCTAGCAGGGACTCCTAGCATCTATATAACTATACCACAAGAGGTCTCTGCATTCAGTTCAGGTCGGTGAATCCAGTGAAAACACAAACCAAATTTCATAGGTGAAACTCGTGAATTCAAGTGTGAATCTAACCTTACACTTGGTTAGATTTTCTATAACTTTAGTATTATATTGTGGTAATATAGTGGTAAAACAAGAATGTGCATATTTTACAGCCGAAAACCAGGAGTGACAAAGCTTAAAATTCATTTGCATGACAAAAACAACTAAAACAATAAAAGTAAACAAACTGAAAACTAAACCAAAGTAGAACTTGCCTTTTAAAAAGTTGTGTTGTTCTTAAATCATGAGGCAGCCTATATTATAAAGAAATCCCATTATCACAGTTCACTCCCAGGTCTGCATTTGTTTATTTCCATTATGGAAAGTGCTTTACATCTTTGTGCTGCTCCTTATAAACACTTGTATGATAAAACCTACTAAAAGTAATGTAAATGCCTTGTCAATGCTACAAATATAAGTACAAGTGAAGATCTTTCTTCACAGCATGTCAGGATTTTATAAAGTGCACCATTTTTATCTAATTATCACTGCCATACAATATCTACTTAATATGCCAACACAGTGTTCAGTTATTACCAATCATACTTCCCACAGTTCTTAATTAATACCGCCATTCAGTGCTCATATTAATGCAGCCATCCACAGTAAGGTTAATGCTGCCACTTCCAGGTAGATAATTAATGCTGCCACTCACTAACAGTATAATTAATGCCACCATCCACAGTGCAATCATGCAGCAACTAACCCACCATACAACTGTAATCTTACAATTAAAGGGGCACTTATAACATTTGTTGGATATAAATGTCTGATCAATGGGGGTCCAATCACTGCCACAATGATCAGAACATTAACATTTGTGACTAATTTGAGACATGACAATAGCCTTTAATGTAAAGAAGGGAGCCTGGTAACCAGGAGACAATTCCCAACTACCTTATAGCACAAAACCACTCTAAGGCTAAGGCCCTGCTTTGCGAAATGCAGCTAGGCTCTCATTCACATCAGCGTCTGGTTTCCGTCCAGGGAGGGGGGGGGTCCGCATGAGGACCCCCCCCCCCCCCCCCGAACGGAATACCAAATGCAAGTGCAAAGCACTGTCCTGTCCTGCACACGTACCGCATAGACTATAATGGGGTCCGTGTGCTTACTGCCAGATCTCCGCAGGGATCGTGCAGACAGGAAAGTAGTTTCCAATCTCAATACGTGCGGGCAGAGCACGCCAAGCACACTGACCCCATTATAGTCTATGGGGTCCGTGTGCTTACTGCCAGATCTCCGCAGGGATCGTGCGGACAGGAAAGTAGTTTCCAATCTCGATACGTGCGGGCAGAGCACGCCAAGCACACTGACCCCATTATAGTCTATGGGGTCCGTGTGCTTTTACAGCAAAGCGCTTGCAGTTGTGTTGGTATTCCATTCGGGGATCTCTATGCGGACTCTCCCTAAACGGAATACATAAGCAGATGTGAACCATACCTGAGAGATGGAAAAAAAAACACTATAGGAAAATTATGGGTATTTCCACAGGTATAATTGACATGCTGCAATTTCATAAAAGCGCACTGTCAGCTTTCCGGCAGTATATAGAACTGCCTGTGGGCAAAAATGGTGAAAGGTCCTCTTTAAGCATATACAACTGGAGCTTTATAAACTAACTGCACCAAGGCTGATCAGCTCCGTCCAAGCATGCCCTTTTGTTCACAAGACTCAGCACTATTATAAAATATACTTTTCCTCAAAATAAAGCATTTCACATTTTTAGTTAAGAAACTGAAGACTTTTAGGAAATGAAGTTAGAGTTGCATGGCTTATCTAGTTCTGCATGTGATTCAGTGACACATACTGTACACACTTAATTTATATGAGGTGTCTTTTCCCAGTAGGGTAATTAAATCATCTGGACTAATTATAATCTTAAATACAAGCTTAGGTCTTTACAGGTCATATTACATACAAGACTGAGACAAAATACTGTAAACTGTACTCACAGGAATTTAATGTAATAATCTGTACAAGTTACGTGAAGAACTATATAACTGAAGTCCACATGCAGTTCTGAGGTCCTTCTTCTCACTAAATTAGAGAAGTGTTGCACTACTGATAGCAAAATAGAGGCATAATAAAGAGAACTTTTCAGCACCTTACCCAATAATGTGCTTAGTATCCTTCAATGGGGAAGGGAGCGGGGGGTTCAGGGGGTTCTTCCTTCATCATTCCAGCACAGTTGGAAATGTTTTCTCAATCCCTAATGTTCCTCAACAATCATTTCTGTTAGTTTCAGTACCAGATATGCTGATTAGATTCTCTGCTGTCAAGTGGGCAGGCCCTGTCTGCTTCAGCCTAGAACCAGCTGCCGAACAGTAAAAAGTCTAATTAGCATACTGGGTGCTGAAAGTAACAGCATTGATTGCTCAGGAACAACAGGGCTACAGAAAAAAAATTCTACAATCAGTGGAGAGCTACCTACAGAAATGGGTCTCAGCTAGTGTTTTAGTTTATCCCAAGATGCTTGATAAGGTTGAAGTCAGGAGGTTCTACAGACATGTCCAGGAGATTTCCACCAGACATGTTGAACCATATGATCACAATCCATATTTATTGTATTACACAATGGCCCTTTCTAAACTTTTGTGGTAAAATTGGAAGCAGGCTTACAATGTATGAGGAATTAGGGATGACACGAGCTGAAAGGGTTTTTTGGTACAGTGGTCCAACCATTTTTCAGAAAATAAAGTAGTATAAATAAAACTGCATGAGCAAGTCACCAAGCGGTATCAGTGTATGTATGGATAATCAAATAGAGAGGAGCAGCCCTAGTCCTTTATAGTTTGCACCATAAATAGTAGCATGTAATTTTTTTTCCTGGAAACTTCAAAATCAGCTCTGTTCATCATGTCACCATAGGGTAAAGCAGTGGCATAACTAGGAATGGCAGGGCCCCATGACAAACTTTTGACATGCCCCCCCCTCCCGACAGGCGCCAAAGACCCTGGCCGACCATTCTCTTCTCCCCTTCACCCACCACATTTCTGCCCATAATATTTTGCCCCATAGTGGCCCCTGCACACAGTATTATTTCCCCTAGTGAACCCTGCACACAGTATTATGCCCCATTGTGGACACCCATGAACAATTATTATACTCGGAGGGGTGGGGGCTGGGGTCTTTTAAGATCCCTAAGTATAATAATCAGAGACCCAGTGCAGGATACAAGTATAAAAAAACCACTGGTATTTACCTATCCCTGACTCCGTGGCGGTCCCTGCACATGTCGGCCATCTTCAATGACGTACGGAATGTCACTTGACCCGAACCTGCGTCGCAACGCATAAGGACACAGGCTCTGGCCATGTGACATCAGGGATGTCACACAAATAAGCCTGAAGCCTGCCTGGAGCTAGGAGAGGTAAGTAAATAGGGCCTGTTACCAGCTGAAGTTACTCCAGCTGGTAACGACTCTTTAAAGAAAAAAAAACTCAGCGGTAGAGGCTGTCGCTGGGCCCCCTAATGTCCTGGGACCTGTGAAAGCCGCTACCGCTGCTACCCTGACAGTTATGCCCCTAGGGAAGAGTGGATTTTCCTAAAAACATTATAACAGTGCCTTTGTGCCTAGTCGCCTTAATGATTAAAACTACAGTAAATGGCTACTATATCAATAGTGTTGTCTAACTCATTTTGGCAGTTTAAAAAGACTGCCCAAGAAAAAAAAACAAAACATTACAAATGTGAATCTGTATTGCCAAATGCAGACATCAATAAGACCAGATTTATTCTGTGTCACTTCTGGTGACTTTTCATTTTATTTCTTTACATATGAAAAACACATTGTACAAATCTCACATGTGAGAGAATAAAGTAATACATTTTATTTTTCTGTGATTGCCTGCCAAAAAGATCTTATTTCCTTCAGCTCTTCCATAAAAAGTAACAGGCATGCATTAACTGAAAAAAACGCACTTAGTGCAGTAGAAGGATAGTCCAACAAATGCACCATTTCCTTGAAAAAGCCAATTTAGCATAACAGTTTAGCCTCATTTACATATTTCTAAAAATGCCTTTTTCAAAGAAATAGAGTATCTATTGGGCTACCTAGAGATATGATGGTGTTCAGCATTATGTCCCCTACAACTCTTTTTTAACAGCTCCATTGTCAGTAAGCGTACTTAGATGCATTAGTAATAGAAAGAAGAAAAACTGGAATTCCAAAAAGTTTCAGACTATATTGAGAGGCAAATGCTATTGATTATATAATCCCTCAGATGGCCATGGACTGTATATCACATGTAAAAAACCTGTGGCATAAAATCTAGCACACTGATGGCTCAGGAGATCCTATAAAACTTTACTTTTTTTGTATTCACACATGAAAAAAGTAAAAATCACGAGAAACAGCTCCTGTAACTAGCAGGATAGAAAGAAAAACCAGCTCACGCATTTCAGGGAGTAAATCCCCTTATCAAACCCAAAGCAATCTCAATACTAGATAAAAAACAAAGATACCTGCAAAAAACTCAAAGCACCAACTAAGTATCAATGTATAAATAACACAAAAAATTCTTTTGATTTTAAATCTAAATTTATTGTTACAAAAATGTTTTTAATTGTAAAAAATATTGGTATCAGGAAAACAAACACATAAAAACATTTAAAAACACACAACAAGAGTGGAGGTCGCACTGGACTGAGCAGCTCCAGCAGGTGTATAATCTGCTAGTGGTGTAGGGGATGAGAACAGCCGCAATAAAGGTGTGTATAGAGAGGCCCAGTATTTAGTATATATAAATGGAAATAGGCTCCTATTGCCCACAATATCACAAGATTAGGGCACTTAATTGAAAAATATCTGTAGCATTGCAAAGATCATACCCCTATCACCACTATATAGTAAAAGCATATCAGGTAACAGAACAAATGTAAAGTTACACACACATGCAAGTATTACATAAGCCAACCTACATAGGACAAAATGTGAAGCATATACATAAATCACTGCTCACCAGCTGCGACCTCCACTCTGAGCCCCGACGGACCGTTTCGCCCCTGCTTCTTCAGGGGGCTGAAATCCCCTTAGTAGGAATCTCGGCAGCATAGCTAGATGTATAACCAGAATAAAAAGTGATTGTGATGCCACAGTATAGAGTGCTTGTGAGATCACATCTGGAATACTGGGTCCAGTTTTGGAGATCCCACCTGTAAAAAAAACACAAAAAGCAGATTAAAATGAACGGGATAAAATTTGGCATAGGGGTGAAGGGTGGGTTCACACCTACGCCCCGGTCTCCGCTTTCAGGTTTCCATCTTTTGAGAAACTGGACAGGAGACAGAAACTGGCAGTCACTTTTCAATCCCATACATTTGAATGGGTTTGCAAAGTGTCCGCCCGTGAACGTCTTCTGCTCTCCACGGCGAAACCGTTTTTTTTTAACCGGACACAAAGTCGGACATACAGGACTTTGTGTCCGGTTAAAAAAAAAAAAAAATGGTTTTGCCATGGAGACCAGAAGACAATGGCAGGCAGGCACTGACTGCCGGGTTTCCATCTCCTGTCGGCAGAAGATGGAAACCTGAAAGCGGAGACAGGGGCGCAGATGTGAACCCGCCCTTAATTGTAAAACATAACGGGAAACTTTAAGAATTTTTCTTGCAATCTGAAGGAAAGAACAAAAAGGCGGACATGTCTTAAATCTTTAAACATGGTAAAGTTACACATAGGGATCAGGAAGGAAAGTGTTAGGATAAGGACAAGAATAAGGATGCACAGTCATATTACGCTAGGTTCACACTAGCATTCGGGTCTTCGTTTTCAGCTTTCCGTCTTCTGCCGGCAGAAGACGGAAAGCTGTCAGAGCGGGTCCGGCCGCGAGCGGTGGCGAACGTTTTACGCTCTCCGCCGCAAAACCGTTTTTTTTAAAAAACCGGACACAGAGTACTGGATGTCCGACTCTGTGTCTGATTTTAAAAAAATTAATGGGTTTGAAAGAGTCCTGCAGGTTTCCGTCTCCTGCCTCTGTTTTGTGCAGGAAACGGAAACCTGCAGAACGGAGACCGGGCGCAGATGTGAACGAGCACTTAGTTCTGGGGAAGATTAGAGGCAAGGTCAGAAAATGCTATTTTATCTGCAGCGTACTGGATAGTTGACTCATACTTGCTGCAGATGTGTTTGGGAAATCTACCGTAAGCGATATTACACATTCCTAGAATAACACGTCTATACTAAGGTATTAAGGAAATAATATAGGGCAGACTAGATGGACCTTGTGGTCTTTCTTTGCTGTCAATCTTCAGTGATTATAACCTGAAGTTAGAATAGCTTCTTAACTTCAGATATAGATCTAATCTGGCAGAACAGACTCCAAATCAAATTATGTTATTTTGTCTAATATTTAGTAGTTAATATCATGAAATGACGGGTTTCACCTTTCTGTATATATCATTATTAAGCCCTGATATTTCAGAAAAAGGTAACCTTTATGCTTTAAAAAGGTACAATTTATCAGAACGGATACTAGTATTTACCACCCTGACACCCTTGTAGATCATTTGTTCATAATTTGATCTTTTTGGTATGAACTTCAGATGACCTAATGTACTCCATTATATAATTATTACGGATAATTTCACCACCTTTCCAGAAAAAGCTATGGCACTTAATACAGTATCGAGACTCCGAGGCAATTAGATATTCCTGAATCATTAAAGCATTTTCAGATTTCTGAAATCACTAAAGATCACTGTAGTTTGAAAGAACTCGGTAATAGCACATAATTTCCACAGCTTTGAATGTGTATTTGTGCTAGCTGTGGATTGCAATATGAATACCTGTGAGGAAATGCTTGGAAAATAATATGTATACAGCTCCTGTTATGGGAAGTGCATGCTACAATTAGGCTTTAGTATAGAGTGTTCAGCAGAGACCAACATCAAAGAGAGAGCCTTCAAAGTAGTTCTGCAACAAGTACAAATGGTATCAATGAAATGCACCTAACATCTTAATTCAGTAGACAAAGTGTAATAAGAACAAAATGGAGACATGGAAGGAAAAAGTACAAAAAATGTTTCATTTGAAACAGAGCAGCACAGAATGGGATATAATGATAGACATCTCCAAAAGTTTAAATATTGCTTTCAAGTCAATGTGTTGTCAGATTCCCTGCCTTATGTAAGGTCTGCTCTCTTATTACCAAAATGGTATAAAAATATTGTACTGTCTGGCTTATAGCAGTAAGCAAAGGGCACACCGGGCACATACTATAGTAGCATGAGCCTCTAGAGCCTCTTATATTTGAGGAATCATGCACCTAGTCATTCCACTGCCGGCATTGGGGTTATGAAGACTGGTGTTGATAACGGCACTTTTCATAAATCTATCCCTTTAAGACCTTTGTTGTGATGCCCGATAACTCACAGTAGTTGCTATCTTTGTTGGTCCATTGGTTAGCTACCCGTAACAAATAGATCTAGGTGAAAGCAGAGAGGACACTGGTATCCCTTAGGGTAAATTCACACAGGTTTTTTGGACCGGAACCTGAGGGGGAAGCCACCTCAGATTCCAGTCCAAAATACAGGTAGCTGCAACTGGATGCCGGTGCAGTGCATTGGCATTGTGAACTTACCCTAAGGGTGCATTCACACTACGTAACGCCGGGCGTGTATGAGAGCCGTACACGCCGGCGTTACAGCAGACTGCCGAACACTTCCCATTCACTTCAATGGGAGCGCTCGTAACAGCGGCGTTTACGAGCGCTCCCATTGAAGTGAATGGGAAGTGTTCGGCAGTCTGCCGTAATGCCGGCGTGTACGGCTCTCATACACGCCCGGCGTTACGTAGTGTGAATGCACCCTAAGGGTCAGTGCACACAGTTTTTTGGCCCTGATTTTGACGCTGAATCCGCTTCAAAATCAGCCTCCAAAAAAAGCCTCCCAATAAAACTCTATTGATTCAGCATAAAAAAACTCTGTGTGCACTGACCCTAATATTTCTTGTACCTTTATAAATAAACTAATCCTGCAAGATGTCATTGCTAGAAGCTTACACCATCATTTTCTAAACTGAATACTCACTTTGCTAGAAACCTTTTAAAACCAGTACGTTTAAGGCTGAGGCTCCACTACATTACAGAAATGTAGTTTTTTTGTTGCAGATGTTGAGTCTTTTTGAGCCAAAGGGAAGAATGGCTATAAAAGAAATGGAGATCATCTACCATCTGTTCAATCCACTCCTGAATTTGGCTCAAAAAAACGCAGCAAAATCTGCAAAAAAAAAGAAAAAAAAGGCTGCATCTCCACAAGGTGGGGCTTCAGTTGCAGTTCTTCTCATAGCGCTTTGAACAAAAAGTTCACTGAGCCTCTGTTACAATTATATCTACGGAAAAGCTGCTGGCATTTGCATAGATATATCTGACATGCTGAGTTTTCCAAAACCGTGCAGTTTTTGGAAATCGCAGCATGTCTGCGCTGCAATTTTAAACGCAAAGTGGGCATGGGATTCACATGAATTTCATCCACTTTGCAGTTAATGTAAAACGTCACAATTTTTCCCATGGCATTTCCACTGCAGGCAAATCGTGGCGTTTCCAGCCCATTGGGCCCTGGCCCGGATGTTTTTGTTATTTATTAACAGAGTACCATGAAGGATCTTTAAATTTCAAGCAGTAGAGCATGCCCTTTTGCGGTAAACATTTTGCTGGCCAAAAATGTCCTTTAAATAACAGGGTTCAGATTGCTGTTGCTCTTGAGCTATAGTGCCTGGGAGTCCAATGGCCCCATTTGTCCATTAAGGCAGCACCATTACTCTAAGGGGGCATTCATACGGAGTAACGCCGGGCGTGTATCACAGCCGTACACGCCGGCGTTACGGCAGACTGCCGAACACTTCCCATTCACTTCAATGGGACCGCTCGTAAACGCCGCTGTTACGAGCGCTCCCATTGAAGTGAATGGGAAGTGTTCGGCAGTCTGCCGTAACGCCGGCGTGTACGGCTGTGATACACGCCCGGCGTTACTCCATGTAAATGCCCCCTAACACATTTTTCATTGGGGCTTCATTGTTCAGCAGCAGGTAATAAGTCTGAAATAGATATATGTGTAGGCAATACATTATATTTGTTCCATTAGCAAACTATGCCATGTGCATTCCTTTATGTACAAGTTATCACAACCAAATCTGCTTATGTGTTGACAATTTTAGTCGTAGTGATTAGTAAATGACAGGGAAAAAGTCTTGGGAAAATGTTAGCTCGTAGCAAAATGCATCTCTACCAGAGTTATACATTGTTACTATATGACAGATTTAATTTCCTTCTAAAATGAGAAACTGGTTAGCATATCAGCAAAGTAATTTCAATGTTATTATTTCCATATCTACCATATGCATAGTGAATGGAGGAAATCATGTTTTGTTCCCATTCATCAGGGGAAGTTCAGGAACTATCAGCATTGTAATAACAGATATGGCAGTCTCGTTTCATGATTATTATTTCATTTATTTGCTTATTTTATTCTTTCTATTCATAGATGGAAACGATCCTGGTCCTAGAAATAAATTAATCATACGCTGTCTCGAATACCGCCGGTAAAACTAGGACTTGTCTAATTGTAATAGAGAACGCAGAGGGTATAAAGGATATTTTCATCACTGCCGTTCTATTGCATCAGCTAAAGATTGCCATCAATCAATTAATCAAACTTTATTTAAACACCTACAAGACCAAATGAGGCGCTGTTGAAAGAGAAATGGGATTAAGATGGAGAGGATGGTATACAGCGTGCCTGGTGCAATCATTTCTCCTGCTAGTCATCCTTTGTTCTAATAAGGCGCACAGCTCTATGACGTGGCAGCAAGTTTCTTTACCCTGGGCAATGGTGCAGAACCGCATAGTTCAGAAGACTGCCAATTAGAATTAATGTAGATTAGTTCTTCTTGTCCAGGCATGGCCGTCTGTAATCTAATTGCTTCCTGGGATTCTAGTTAGAGCACTTGTGAATAAAAGGGTCTTAGTGATATAGGTCTAACACTTGTTCAGTGCCACCTGCAATGTATTTTAGATTAGCAAATGAAATAAATTACTGTGAAACACAGCTTATCCAAATGTAAGATTGATATCCTGCTGTTCATTTTCTCCTATTTTACTCTTTACACCACGGCTGTGCAGATGCGAATAGTAAATGTATTAGTTACAGATTTATACATACAATAGGATCTATATACAGAAATCGGACAGTATATATATACAGTAGTTCACTAAAAACAATAGATATATGATAATACATTGAGTTTGTTACATTAGGTGCCTGCAAAGGAGCAATTGAAGCATGGAGAGAGGCAGCAGGTGAGACCAAAAAGGAGCAAACAAGTGAGTGATGGAGGAAAGAAAGCAGCTTATGTCATTTACATATAAATAAGCAAAGATGGGCCAAAGCGTAACATTACAAAGAATATGTCAATGAGGTTGTACTGAGATTTAAAGATATTTTCTATCAATAGTATGGGGGTAAATTCTTGATTGATAGTGGTCTAACCACTGGGAAGTCAACTGATCCCAGGAGTGGGCTTCCAGATAGCGCTCAGCTATTTCCAGCTCTCCTATAAAGAATGAGTTGTGCAGCGGTGTGCTCACCATCAGGAAGGAATGAACAGGAACCTTAGTCTCACTGGCTGTCGAACCCCCACCTATAAGGAAGTTATACTCTATCCTAGTTAGAGGCGACAACTTCAAATATTGGTACAACCTCTTTAAGACTAAGGTCCCATATAGTGGCTACAATAATAAAAAAAAATCACTGCCGTAAAAACCACAATGTGTTGCCACCGCAGTTTTGCCCACAGGGCGTTTCACAGAAAGTCAGCAGAGATTTCCTCTGTGGAATATGTTTCCATTATGCCTATAGGAAAAACACCAGCATTTCAATAGGTACAATTAACATGCTGCGATTTCCAAAACTGCAATAGTGTCCACTGCACATATTTTTCCGCAGGTTGTTAATGGGATTCATTAGAATCCAACAGGCTATGCATGGACTGTAAAACGCTGCCACGTGAGACGACGGCCAAAAGGTTTTTTTTCCTATTACGAAGACCTTTCTCTCACTTCACATTGAACCTGAACACAGCCAGGATGAATAAGAGCAGAACTGGTAGTGGGTGCTACTCTTATTCATTTGAATGGGAGTGCCAGAGATACCATAGTACAGCACTCAGCTATTTCTGGTACTCCCATTCACTTCAATGGGAGTGTCAGAGATAGCTGAAGTACAGCATTGAATGGGAGCCCTGTTCACCACCAGTCCCACCCACGTTCAGCCGAGCTGTGCTTAAGTTGAATGTAGAGCAAGAGAAAGTCTTCTCTTCATAGGAAAACCCCCTTAGCAAGGGCCCCAAGTTGCAAAAAAGCAGCATTTTGGTCTCAGTAAAAACACTACAGGAAAAAAAAAAGAAAAAAGAAAAAAAAAGCTGGCAAATCCCATCCACACATTGCAGAAAAAAATTAACAGTGGAAATTCTACAACTTCATAAAACACTTGTGTTTTTTGTAAGTCACAGAATGTCAATTATACCTAATGGAACGCTTGCCATCTTTAGACGTTCTGTGAACAACGCTGTGGAAAAGTGTAATGACTTTCTGCCACAGTCTTTTCCGCAGCGGTTGGTTTGCAGAGATTCGCTGCATGAGGCCATAGCCTTAAAGAGGTTGTACAGTAGAGGTTTAAAGAGGCTGTTCACTAGATTTCTGTGGTGTTTGTCTTCCTTTCTATTGGTGTAACTTTAACCTTTGCTATATCTAGATCTGAATGTTTATCTGTATACAGCTTGTTCAAGCTATGCCTCTAACTAAAAACAAGTGATTTTCATATACAGTACAACAAATGTAGTGAATACTAAATACCTGCTTTTTATAGTATAGAACAAAACAACATAACATAATAGGAATGCTATTGTTACAATCCCTACAGATTCTAATTGAAATACCTGCTTGGTAGTTTCCAGCTGGCAAAAAGTATACAGGTGGTAAATCGACCACTTGTGGGTGTTGGAAGCTGTTTCACAATAAGGCAAAAATAGCCTAATAGCCATTTGATATGGTCTTTTGTCATCTTTAACCAATTCAAGGTCACAATCCTTTGGATAGAAAGAGAATCCAGTACTAAGAAAAGTGTATTTAATAACGCTAACGCTACTATTAGCAGTTTGTTTCACCAGAGCAGACCACACAGTCCATACCAGACCTTTAAATTGTGTTACTCTGCATGGTTCCTTTCTCATTCCTAATTCCCACTGAGATGTCCCTTTAAATTGGGTTCCTCAGCATGATCCCCTCCTGGCCTCCTCCAGGAGTAGAGTACAAATACAAATAGACTTTATTGGCACAACAGAAAATAAAATTGGTATTGCCAAAGCAAAGAATGGTTGGGGGTGGGTGAGGGTGGTGGGGGTGGGCATGGAGTGGGTGGTTTGGAGGTACGATGGTCTTTGGGGTCATTCTTGTTTGGGACATGTGGGTATGGGCGGGTGGGTGGTTAGGTGGGGTGATGAGGGGGTTTAATAATCTTTGGGGTCTCATCTTCCTCTCATTTGGGGGCAGATGGACACATATTGAGCAGCAATCTCCACAGTGGTCTCATCTTCCCCCAGTAGGTTGTAGAGTTTCCTCTTCTTGTCTGCAGATGTGAAGTATGGGATGTGGTCAAGCCCCTTTTCTATGATAGCTGTGGCTGTTCACAATTGTCCTTGAAGTCATTTTATTGTCTCTGTTCTTCAAGAAGGCTCTTTTGATCTATGCCATCCCCCCACTTGAAAGCCAGTTGTTCTGTCTAGTAATGCAGCAGCCATGAAGGTTGTTGTTTATTACTGAAAATGTCGGATGACATCCACCCCTGTATACTTTGCAGTAGGGAAATCTTTTACAAACATAATTCTTTATAACTTTGCACTAATCGGTTCTCTACTTCGTAGTTGGGGACATCGACCACATGGGAGTCTCTCCATAAAAGTGGATACACAATTGATTATGAAGATAATCTTGTTTCCGTTAGTCTTAACAGCAGCAAAACTGTGGTATTTTCTGCCCCTGCGTGCTAATAGGCAGATTTTTAATTAAACAGAATTAATTTCACATGACTAGGATCCCTTAAAAGGACACAGCTTCCTCCCCCAAAACGTGTACATACCAGAGTAATATCAGGTAATATAAAAACATCAAGTATAAGCATATAACACATTTTATCTTCATTAGACCAACTTTTATCAAGTGTTCTCTCCCATAGATGAATCGGGTGACTCTTTTGAAAGGATGAACGAGAATCAATAGAATAGTAAATACGTAGGTCGTAGACCACGACAAGGTAGTTTAAGAAAAAGTATAACTTCTGAGTTACATCTTACTTTGAAATAATCGTAAGTTTGTATGCAATGTCTATCTTGTAGATATTTATAAAAATCACTGTTGGGCAGATCAAATTCTTTGGACAGAGAGGAATAATCCTTAAGAATATTATTTTGAAACAAAGAATTTAAACCGACCAGTCCTTTAGTAATCCAGCTCTCCATACTCAAAAATGGGACCAAAATTTAAAATATTCGGATAGGGATCATAGTCTAATAGTCATAGTTTAATATACCTGGTCTAACTGGTCGTGAATGAACATATTTCCAAGCAGAGACAGAGTATTTAGTAAAAGGTGAACAAAGGCCCGAGTTAACTTTAGACCAAAAGGTGGCAAACATAATGTCTCTGAGATTTTTAGCTGAAAAATAAGATTTTTCAATATGTGTCCAATGAAGATCTTTCTCCCTAGACAAACCATTCATTATTAAAGACACAAGGGTAGCAATATGATATTCCTGAATATCTGGGACTCCAAGACCACCCAGCAAGTTATGTCTAATCAAAATTGTACGAGAGAGAGAGAAGAAGAGAGGGAGAATAATAGGTAATGTATGAAACAAATATAATAAACAAGGAAAAAGAAGCATCTTAAAAGCTGCAAAACTGCCCAACCAAGAGATCTCGTTTAAGCCATTTCGATCTGCCTCAGATTGCAAAGAGCGCAGCAAAGGAAGAAAATTAGTTGAGTATAATAATGAATGTTGGAGAGTAAGAAAAATACCCAAATATTGGATACTACTCTCTCTCCAATCAAATGCATATTTCTTTTTAAGTAAAGAAATCTCCTGATCCGGCAGATTCAATGGAAGAATCTGAGTTTTAACCATATTTAATTTATAGTTGGAAATAGAGCTTTATCGTTCAATCAGAGTAAGAAGCGACTGTAATGACAACTGAGGATTAGACAAAGATAAAATAATATCATCAGCATAAAGTGAGATACTATGAGATCTACCAGAGATAGTTATACAAGAGATATCGGTGTGAGATCTAATAGCACATGCCAATAGAAAGAATAAAAATTAAGAGATAAGGGACAACCTTGGAATGTGCCATTAGTTATATTGAAATGAGTAGATAGAACTGCATTTACAAACACTGTAGCAGATGGAGTTGAATATAGAGCTGCTAGGGCCATCATGGATACTTCACCTATACCCATCTGTTTCAAAGCTGAAAAAGTGTACAACCAATGTATATACGGTCGAACGCTTTTTCAGCATCCAGAGCTAAAAATAATGAGGGTAATTTTGTCTTCTCTATATGATGTAAGAGATTTAAGACTCTTCTGGTATTATCCAGTGCTTGTCTACCCATTACAAACCCAGCCTGGTCAGAAGTGACCAAAGAGGGAATCAATGGAGCGAGTGTGCGGGCCAGGAGTTTCGCATAAATCTTAACATCAGTATTTAATAATGAAATAGGTCTAAAAATTTGAGGAGATTCAGTTGATTTACCTGGTTTAGGAATAGTAACAATAAGAGCCTCTAGATTTTCTTTGGGAAAGGTGCCAGTAGCCATAGCAGAATTAAAAAACATAGATAGGTAAGGACAAATCACAGAAGAAAAAAACCTTATAAAATTCGTTGGTAATACCATCAGGGCCTGGGGATTTCCCAGATGGAAGGGAAGTGATAGTTTCTACGATTTCTTCCTCTGTGATCTGTCGCTCCAAAGATTGCATTTGAGCTACAGAAAGAGAAGGGGGATTCAAGGAGTGTAAAAATGAGGAAACGGCTGTCTCAGTCAGTTGATGAATTGAGGACTCATCTTTCAAATTATAAAGTTTAGCACAATACCTACTGAATTGGTCCGCAATATCTGATGGAGTGTCTATTTTACCTTTAGTAGCTGGGTCTATTAAAAAGGGTATCCAAGACTTTAGGTGTTTCGCTTTAAGTTTATTGGCTAGCAGTTTTCCAGCTTGATTCCCTTGTGAGTAATGTTTAACTTTCAATTTTTTTTAAAGATTGCTCATCATCTAAAAGCGAACAATTACGTAAATGTTGTCTAGAGAGAAAGAGTTGTTCTGCATTGAGTGCAGACAGATTCGATTTATTACTTTGCTCCTATGGCATTTAAACACATATGCAAAAGTACTATTAGAATAAGGGGGTGTTCACACTACCATCGGTGTCCAACAGGTAGTGTCCGCTGCTAATGTCCATTCAAAATCTTGGGCGGACATTAGCAGCGGACACTAGCTGTGTCCGTGACATTTTGCATTGATTTAATGGGACATAATGTGCGTTCTTTTACAGTCCGTGCCTGTCCTTAACTGTTCGTTCCCAAAGATGTCCGACTTTTCAAGCGGACAGCAAAAGCCTACATGTCGGGTTTTGCTGTCCGCTTCAAAAGTCGGACATCTTTGGGAACGGACAGATAAGGACAGGCATGGACTGTAAAAGAACGCACCCGATCTCCATTTAAATCAATGAAAAATGTCACAGACACAGCTAGTGTCCGCTGCTAATGTCCGCACAAGATTTTGAACGGCATTTAGCAGCGGACACTACCTGTCGGACACCGACAGTAGTGTGAACGCTCCCTAAGAATATATAATGGCATTTATCCAATAAAGCTTCCCTATGCACAAATCCACAGGTTGTTGGTCTGTATACATTTTCAGTATAAACACTAAAGCAATTTTTCATACTAGTGACCGATCCCATTTGGTGTCAAATATAACCCTTTAACCAATAATATTTCTTTGATAATACTTTCCAGATTAGTATTAGCTAAACTCAATGTTATATCATGTGAATATAATCAAGCAAACCTAATACACAGTGATCTTATTAAAACAAATGTAAAGAACTCTATCAGTTGTCTTTTAGCTATTCACCGCTAAACATATACAAACATAGGCAAACATAGGACAGACAAGAACCCATTACACACATCAAATACAACTGTACATAGATACACTAACATTGAAAGTCATCATATTATCCCTGCAGCCCATCTCTCACCTTGTTTGCTTTCCTCCCTATACACGTGTACCATAATCACAATGTATCCCTTCTCACTACCCACTGCCCTATTATTTAAAAAGCTACTTATTTTTTAATATAAGAAGCAAAAAAGCAATAAACAAAAAGCAGTGAAAAAATGTTCATTTACTTTAGAGAAGGGGTCAACAACCTTGTTAGTATTGTGCGTGAATTTTCTCTTTTTTTATATAAAGATAGAGGTGAAGTAGTCAGTGTGCCATACAATAATTGTAAGGATGTTGACTAGAGATGAGCGAACAGTGTTCTATCGAACTCATGTTCGATCGGATATTAGGCTGTTCGGCATGTTCGAATCGAATCGAACACCGCGTGGTAAAGTGCGCCATTACTCGATTCCCCTCCCACCTTCCCTGGCGCCTTTTTTGCTCCAATAACAGCGCAGGGTAGGTGGGACAGGAACTACGACACCGGTGACGTTGAGAAAAGTAGGCAAAACCCATTGGCTGCCGAAAACATGTGACCTCTAATTTAAAAGAACAGCGCCGCCCAGGTTCGCGTCATTCTGAGCTTGCAATTCACCGAGGACGGAGGTTTCCGTCCAGCTAGCTAGGGCTTAGATTCTGGGTAGGCAGGGACAGGCTAGGATAGGAAGGAGAAGACAACCACAACAGCTCTTGTAAGAGCTAAATTCCAGGGAGAAGCTTGTCAGTGTAACGTGGCACTGACGGGCTCAATCGCCGCAACCCAGCTTTCCCAGGATCCTGAATGGAATACACTGTCAGTGTATTCCCGTATACCCGATATATACCCCGATACCCGTTCCAACGGTGTGCCCCCCCACCTTCACCCCAGAAATACCCTGCAAGTCCCCTAGCAATAGAATTGGGGCTATATACACCCACAATTTTTACTACTGGTATACAGTGCCATTGTCTGACTGGGAATTCAAAGAATATATTGGGAATACAAATACCCTCATTTCTTGCTACTGCCATATAGTGCCAGTGTCTGACTGGTAATTCAAAGAATATATTGGGGTTACGTGCACCCACAATTTTTACTACTGGTATACAGTGCCATTGTCTGACTGGGAATTCAAAGAATATATTGGGAATACAAATACCCTCATTTCTTGCTACTGCCATATAGTGCCAGTGTCTGACTGGGAATTCAAAGAATATATTGGGGTTACGTGCACCCACAATTTTTACTACTGGTATACAGTGCCATTGTCTGACTGGGAATTCAAAGAATATATTGGGAATACAAATACCCTCATTTCTTGCTACTGCCATATAGTGCCAGTGTCTGACTGGTAATTCAAAGAATATATTGGGGTTACGTGCACCCACAATTTTTACTACTGGTATACAGTGCCATTGTCTGACTGGGAATTCAAAGAATATATTGGGAATACAAATACCCTCATTTCTTGCTACTGCCATATAGTGCCAGTGTCTGACTGGGAATTCAAAGAATATATTGGGGTTACGTGCACCCACAATTTTTACTACTGGTATACAGTGCCATTGTCTGACTGGGAATTCAAAGAATATATTGGGAATACAAATACCCTCATTTCTTGCTACTGCCATATAGTGCCAGTGTCTGACTGGGAATTCAAAGAATATATTGGGGTTACGTGCACCCACAATTTTTACTACTGGTATACAGTGCCATTGTCTGACTGGGAATTCAAAGAATATATTGGGAATACAAATACCCTCATTTCTTGCTACTGCCATATAGTGCCAGTGTCTGACTGGTAATTCAAAGAATATATTGGGGTTACGTGCACCCACAATTTTTACTACTGGTATACAGTGCCATTGTCTGACTGGGAATTCAAAGAATATATTGGGAATACAAATACCCTCATTTCTTGCTACTGCCATATAGTGCCAGTGTCTGACTGGGAATTCAAAGAATATATTGGGGTTACGTGCACCCACAATTTTTACTACTGGTATACAGTGCCATTGTCTGACTGGGAATTCAAAGAATATATTGGGAATACAAATACCCTCATTTCTTGCTACTGCCATATAGTGCCAGTGTCTGACTGGGAATTCAAAGAATATATTGGGGTTACGTGCACCCACAATTTTTACTACTGGTATACAGTGCCATTGTCTGACTGGGAATTCAAAGAATATATTGGGAATACAAATACCCTCATTTCTTGCTACTGCCATATAGTGCCAGTGTCTGACTGGGAATTCAAAGAATATATTGGGGTTACGTGCACCCACAATTTTTACTACTGGTATACAGTGCCATTGTCTGACTGGGAATTCAAAGAATATATTGGGAATACAAATACCCTCATTTCTTGCTACTGCCATATAGTGCCAGTTTCTGACTGGTAATTCAAAGAATATATTGGGGTTACGTGCACCCACAATTTTTACTACTGGTATACAGTGCCATTGTCTGACTGGGAATTCAAAGAGTATATTGGGAATACAAATACCCTCATTTCTTGCTACTGCCATATAGTGCCAGTGTCTGACTGGGAATTCAAAGAATATATTGGGGTTACGTGCACCCACAATTTTTACTACTGGTATACAGTGCCATTGTCTGACTGGGAATTCAAAGAATATATTGGGGTTATAAATACCCTCATTTCTTGCTACTGCCATATAGTGCCAGTTTCTGACTGGTAATTCAAAGAATATATTGGGGTTACGTGCACCCACAATTTTTACTACTGGTATACAGTGCCATTGTCTGACTGGGAATTCAAAGAATATATTGGGAATACAAATACCCTCATTTCTTGCTACTGCCATATAGTGCCAGTGTCTGACTGGGAATTCAAAGAATATATTGGGGTTACGTGCACCCACAATTTTTACTACTGGTATACAGTGCCATTGTCTGACTGGGAATTCAAAGAATATATTGGGAATACAAATACCCTCATTTCTTGCTACTGCCATATAGTGCCAGTTTCTGACTGGTAATTCAAAGAATATATTGGGGTTACGTGCACCCACAATTTTTACTACTGGTATACAGTGCCAATTTCTAACTAGGAATTCAAAATGCGCAAGGCTCCCGGAAAGGGACGTGGACGAGGCCGTGGGCGAGGTCGGGGGAATGGTTCTGGGGAGCAAGGTAGCAGTGAAGCCACAGGGCGTCCCGTGCCTACTCCTGTGGGGCAGCAAGCATTGCGCCACTCCACAGTGCCAGGGTTGCTTGCCACATTAACTAAACTGCAGGGTACAAACCTTAGTAGGCCCGAGAACCAGGAACAGGTCTTGCAATGGCTGTCAGAGAACGCTTACAGCACATTGTCCAGCAGCCAGTCAGACTCTGCCTCCTCTCCTCCTATTACCCAACAGTCTTGTCTTCCTTCCTCCCAAAATTCCGAAGCTTTACAGAACAATAACCCAAACTGTCCCTGCTCCCCAGAGCTGTTCTCCGCTCCTTTCATTGTCCCTCAACCTGCCTCTCCACGTCACGATTCCACGAACCTAACAGAGGAGCATCTGTGTCCAGATGCTCAAACACTAGAGTCTCCTCCATCTCCGTTCGATTTGGTGGTGGATGACCAGCAACCCACCCTCATCGACGATGATGTGACGCAGTTGCCGTCAGGGCATCCAGTTGACCGGCGCATTGTGCGGGAGGAGGAGATGAGACAGGAGTTGGAAGAGGAAGTGGTGGATGATGAGGACACTGACCCGACCTGGACAGGGGGGATGTCAAGCGGGGAAAGTAGTGTGGATGTTGAGGCAGGTGCAGCACCAAAAAGGGTAGCTAGAGGCAGAGGCAGAGGTCAGCAGCTTAGGCGAAGCCAGGCCACACCCGGAATCTCCCAAGATGTTCCAGTTCGTACCCAGCCCCGAAAAACTCCCACCTCGAGGGCACATTTCTCGAAGGTGTGGAGTTTTTTCAAGGAATGCGCCGAGGACAGATATAGTGTTGTCTGCACAATTTGCCTCTCGAAATTGATTAGGGGCTCTGAGAAGAGCAACCTGTCCACCACTTCAATGCGCCGTCATTTGGAATCCAAGCACTGGAATCAGTGGCAGGCAGCAACGGCAGGACAAAGGCCGCCTGCCGTTCACGCCACTGCCACTGCCTCTGCCACTGCCTCTGCCTCTGCCACTGCCACTGCTGACTGTGCTGGCGATGCACTCCAGAGGACAAGCCAGGACACCACTTCATCTGCCTCCGCCACTTTGTTGACTTCTACCTCATCCTCCCCTGGTCCTGTCTTATCTCCTTCTCCTGCACCATCAAAGGCACCATCAGGCGTTTCTTTACAACAACCCACCATCTCTCAGACATTGGAGCGGCGGCAGAAATACACTGCTAACCACCCACACGCGCAAGCCTTGAACGCCAACATCGCTAAACTGCTGGCCCAGGAGATGTTGGCGTTCCGGCTTGTTGAAACTCCCGCCTTCCTGGACCTGATGGCAACTGCGGCACCTCGCTATGCCGTCCCTAGCCGTCACTACTTCTCCCGGTGTGCCGTCCCCGCCTTGCACCAGCACGTGTCACTCAACATCAGGCGGGCCCTTAGTTCCGCGCTTTGCACAAAGGTCCACTTGACCACCGACGCGTGGACAAGTGCATGCGGACAGGGACGCTACATTTCACTGACGGCACACTGGGTGAATGTAGTTGAGGCTGGGACTGCTTCCCAAACTGGCCCGGTGTACCTCGTCTCCCCGCCTAACATTCCTGGCAGGGACACGAGAAGAACACCCCCCTCCTCCTCCTCCTCTACCGCCTCCTCCTCCGCCACCGCCTCCTCCTCCGCCACCGCCTCCTCCTCCGCTGTTAGATTGACCCCAGCTACGAGTTGGAAACGTTGCAGCACTGGCGTTGGTAGACGTCAGCAGGCTGTGCTGAAGCTGATCAGCTTGGGGGACAGACAGCACACTGCCTCCGAGGTGAGGGATGCCCTCCTCGATGAGACGGCAATATGGTTTGAGCCGCTGCACCTGGGCCCAGGCATGGTCGTTTGTGATAACGGCCGGAACCTGGTAGCAGCTCTGGAGCTTGCCGGACTCCAACATGTTCCATGCCTGGCCCACGTCTTCAACCTAGTGGTGCAACGTTTCCTAAAGAGCTACCCCAATGTTCCAGAGCTACTGGTGAAAGTGCGGCGCATGTGCGCCCACTTTCGCAAGTCGACAGTAGCCGCTGCTAGCTTAAAATCTCTCCAGCAACGCCTGCATGTGCCACAACACCGGCTTTTGTGCGACGTCCCCACACGCTGGAACTCAACGTTTCAGATGTTGAATAGAGTGGTTGAGCAGCAGAGACCTTTGATGGAATACCAGCTACAAAACCCTAGGGTGCCACAAAGTCAGCTGCCTCAGTTTCACATCCATGAGTGGCCATGGATGAGAGACCTTTGTGACATCCTACGGGTCTTTGAGGAGTCCACAAGGAGGGTGAGCTCTGAGGATGCGATGGTGAGCCTTACAATCCCGCTCTTATGTGTTCTGAGAGAATCCCTGATTGACATCAGGGATAACTCAGATCACACAGAGGAGTTAGGGATAGCATCCGATCCGTCACAGCTGGAGAGTAGGTCCACACATCTGTCCGCTTCACTGCGTTTAATGGAGGAGGAGGAGGAGGAGGAGGAGGAAGAAGAGTTGTCCGATGATGTGATGGTGATACAGGAGGCTTCCGGGCAACTTCGAATCGTCCCATTGTTGCAGCGCGGATGGGTAGACATGGAGGATGAGGAGGAAATGGAGATTGAACTTTCCGGTGGGGCCAGAGGAGTCATGCCAACTAACACTGTGGCAGACATGGCTGAGTTCATGTTGGGGTGCTTTACAACCGACAAGCGTATTGTCAAAATCATGGAGGACAACCAGTACTGGATCTTTGCTATCCTTGACCCCCGGTATAAAAACAACATCTCGTCTTTTATTCCGGTAGAGGGGAGGGCCAATCGCATCAATGCTTGCCACAGGCAATTGGTGCAGAATATGATGGAGATGTTTCCAGCATGTGACGTTGGCGGCAGGGAGGGCAGTTCCTCCAGTAGGCAACCAAGTTCTCACCGGTCCACACAAACGAGGGGCACACTGTCTAAGGTCTGGGACACCTTGATGGCACCCCCTCGCCAAAGTGCCGCCACGGAGGGTCCTAGTGTCACCAGGCGTGAGAAGTATAGGCGCATGTTGCGGGAATACCTTTCCGACCACAGCCCTGTCCTCTCCGACCCCTCTGCGCCCTACACGTATTGGGTGTCGAAGTTGGACCTGTGGCTTGAACTTGCCCTATATGCCTTGGAGGTGCTGTCCTGTCCTGCCGCCAGCGTCCTATCTGAGAGGGTGTTCAGTGCAGCCGGTGGCATCATCACTGACAAGCGCACCCGTCTGTCAGCTGAGAGTGCCGACCGGCTCACTTTGATAAAAATGAACCACCACTGGATAGAGCCTTCATTTTTGTGCCCACCTGTGTAAAGCACCCCAACATGAAACTCCATGTCTGTACTCAACCTCTCCAATTCCTCCGCATCCTCATACTCATCCACCATAAGTGTTGCACAATTCTGCTAATACTAGGCTCCCTCCAACATGATTTCCCCCAACTCTGCTGGTTAGAGGCTCCCTCCACCCTGATTTCCACCAACTCTGCTGGTTAGAGGCTCCCTCCACCCTGCTTTCCCACAACTCTGCTGGTTAGAGGCTCCCTCCACCATGAATTTGCCCAAACTGGGCTGGTTAGAGGCTCCCTCCACCATGAATTGGTCCAAACTGGGTTTTTTAGAGGCTCCCTCCACCATGAATTGGTCCAAACTGGGGTTTTTAGAGGCTCCCTCCACCATGAATTGGTCCAAACTGGGCTGTTTAGCGGCTCCCTCCACCATTAATTGGTCCAAACTGGGCTGGTTAGAGGCTCCCTCCACCATGAATTTGCCCAAACTGGGCTGGTTAGAGGCTCCCTCCACCATGAATTTGCCCAAACTGGGCTGGTTAGAGGCTCCCTCCACCATGAATTGGTCCAAACTGGGTTTTTTAGAGGCTCCCTCCACCATGAATTTGCCCAAACTGGGCTGTTTAGAGGCTCCCTCCACCATGAATTGGTCCAAACTGGGCTGTTTAGAGGCTCCCTCCACCATTAATTGGTCCAAACTGGGCTGGTTAGAGGCTCCCTCCACCATGAATTTCCCAAAACTTGGCTGTTTAGAGGCTCCCTCCACCATTAATTGGTCCAAACTGGGCTGGTTAGAGGCTCCCTCCACCATGAATTTGCCCAAACTGGGCTGTTTAGAGGCTCCCTCCACCATGAATTGGTCCAAACTGGGTTTTTTAGAGGCTCCCTCCACCATGAATTGGTCCAAACTGGGCTGTTTAGAGGCTCCCTCCACCATGAATTTGCCCAAACTGGGCTGTTTAGCGGCTCCCTCCACCATTAATTGGTCCAAACTGGGCTGGTTAGAGGCTCCCTCCACCATGAATTTGCCCAAACTGGGCTGTTTAGAGGCTCCCTCCACCATGAATTTGCCCAAACTGGGCTGGTTAGAGGCTCCCTCCACCATGAATTGGTCCAAACTGGGGTTTTTAGAGGCTCCCTCCACCATGAATTGGTCCAAACTTGGCTGTTTAGAGGCTCCCTCCACCATGAATTGGTCCAAACTGGGGTGGTTAGAGGCTCCCTCCACCATTAATTGGTCCAAACTGGGCTGGTTAGAGGCTCCCTCCACCATTAATTGGTCCAAACTGGGCTGGTTAGAGGCTCCCTCCACCATGAATTGGTCCAAACTGGGGTTTTTAGAGGCTCCCTCCACCATGAATTGGTCCAAACTTGGTTGTTTAGAGGCTCCCTCCACCATTAATTGGTCCAAACTGGGCTGGTTAGAGGCTCCCTCCACCATGAATTGGTCCAAACTGGGTTTTTTAGAGCCTCCCTCCACCATGAATTGGTCCAAACTGGGGTTTTTAGAGGCTCCCTCCACCATGAATTGGTCCAAACTGGGCTGTTTAGCGGCTCCCTCCACCATTAATTGGTCCAAACTGGGCTGGTTAGAGGCTCCCTCCACCATGAATTTGCCCAAACTGGGCTGTTTAGCGGCTCCCTCCACCATTAATTGGTCCAAACTGGGCTGGTTAGAGGCTCCCTCCACCATGAATTTGCCCAAACTGGGCTGTTTCGAGGCTCCCTCCACCATGAATTTGCCCAAACTGGGCTGGTTAGAGGCTCCCTCCACCATGAATTGGTCCAAACTGGGGTTTTTAGAGGCTCCCTCCACCATGAATTGGTCCAAACTTGGCTGTTTACAGGCTCCCTCCACCATGAATTGGTCCAAACTGGGGTGGTTAGAGGCTCCCTCCACCATTAATTGGTCCAAACTGGGCTGGTTAGAGGCTCCCTCCACCATTAATTGGTCCAAACTGGGCTGGTTAGAGGCTCCCTCCACCATTAATTGGTCCAAACTGGGCTGGTTAGAGGCTCCCTCCACCATTAATTGGTCCAAACTGGGCTGGTTAGAGGCTCCCTCCACCATGAATTTGCCCAAACTGGGCTGGTTAGAGGCTCCCTCCACCATGAATTGGTCCAAACTGGGTTTTTTAGAGGCTCCCTCCACCATGAATTTGCCCAAACTGGGCTGGTTAGAGGCTCCCTCCACCATGAATTTGCCCAAACTGGGCTGGTTAGAGGCTCCCTCCACCATGAATTGGTCCAAACTGGGGTTTTTAGAGGCTCCCTCCACCATGAATTGGTCCAAACTTGGTTGTTTAGAGGCTCCCTCCACCATTAATTGGTCCAAACTGGGCTGGTTAGAGGCTCCCTCCACCATGAATTGGTCCAAACTGGGTTTTTTAGAGCCTCCCTCCACCATGAATTGGTCCAAACTGGGGTTTTTAGAGGCTCCCTCCACCATGAATTGGTCCAAACTGGGCTGTTTAGCGGCTCCCTCCACCATTAATTGGTCCAAACTGGGCTGGTTAGAGGCTCCCTCCACCATGAATTTGCCCAAACTGGGCTGTTTAGCGGCTCCCTCCACCATTAATTGGTCCAAACTGGGCTGGTTAGAGGCTCCCTCCACCATGAATTTGCCCAAACTGGGCTGTTTCGAGGCTCCCTCCACCATGAATTTGCCCAAACTGGGCTGGTTAGAGGCTCCCTCCACCATGAATTGGTCCAAACTGGGGTTTTTAGAGGCTCCCTCCACCATGAATTGGTCCAAACTTGGCTGTTTACAGGCTCCCTCCACCATGAATTGGTCCAAACTGGGGTGGTTAGAGGCTCCCTCCACCATTAATTGGTCCAAACTGGGCTGGTTAGAGGCTCCCTCCACCATTAATTGGTCCAAACTGGGCTGGTTAGAGGCTCCCTCCACCATTAATTGGTCCAAACTGGGCTGGTTAGAGGCTCCCTCCACCATTAATTGGTCCAAACTGGGCTGGTTAGAGGCTCCCTCCACCATGAATTTGCCCAAACTGGGCTGGTTAGAGGCTCCCTCCACCATGAATTGGTCCAAACTGGGTTTTTTAGAGGCTCCCTCCACCATGAATTTGCCCAAACTGGGCTGGTTAGAGGCTCCCTCCACCATGAATTTGCCCAAACTGGGCTGGTTAGAGGCTCCCTCCACCATGAATTGGTCCAAACTGGGTTTTTTAGAGGCTCCCTCCACCATGAATTTGCCCAAACTGGGCTGGTTAGAGGCTCCCTCCACCATGAATTGGTCCAAACTGGGGTTTTTAGAGGCTCCCTCCACCATGAATTTGCCCAAACTGGGGTGTTTAGAGGCTCCCTCCACCATGAATTTGCCCAAACTCTGCTGGTTAGAGGCTCAATCCACCCTGATTTTCAAAACAAATGTTGGTGCCAACCTCAACTTACTACAAGGGCCAAATTCACTGCTGGTGACAAGCTCTCCTCACTGCAAGTGCCAAATACACATGTTTCAAGGTGTTTTCCTACTGTCAGAGAGGTGGTATTGAGTGTGTAAAGTGTGTAGTTGTTAGGCTGTGATGTTGGGGTAATAGAGGGTCTTTGGTGTGTTAGATGCCCCCAGACATGCTTCCCCTGCTGTCCCAGTGTCATTCCAGAGGTGTTGGCATCATTTCCTGGGGTGTCATAGTGGACTTGGTGACCCTCCAGACACGGATTTGGGTTTCCCCCTTAACGAGTATCTGTTCCCCATAGACTATAATGGGGTTCGAAACCCATTCGAACACACGAACATTGAGCGGCTGTTCGAATCGAATTTCGAACCTCGAACATTTTAGTGTTCGCTCATCTCTAATGTTGACCCCTAGATGAAAGCTATATAATACACACTATAACAGTGACCAATTAACTGGCTCATTAAACTACCTTTTCTATGTGAGCTTTGTCCATGACTTTTTTGCGTAAAGATGATTCTTCTCTGGTGGATACGACTTTTGGCTGAACACAGTACTCAGAGTGATCTGCAGTAAGCCAGCTTTATGGGGACAGAGGATGTCCTTCACATAGACCAATCTCTTTTTATTGCAAACACCCATACAAATTTGTTCAGCCTTGCTGAAATGAGCAAATGCCTACTTTAGCCTGCTCAGCTGCCATATCATGCTTTACTTGCACTCTCCGAATGTGTTTATATGGTCACTGAGGGAAAAAGGGGGTTAGCTAGAGCGGCAGCATTTTAAACATTAGAGATAGACCTCTGCCAAGTAATATGCCTGAAGAACCGGCCTCGGCACAGGTATGGAGGTTGGCAACCCCTACTTTAGAGAGTTACAGTTGTTTTATGTGACTTTTCATAATAAGCAATTGCATGGCTTTATGATAAATATCATTATGTCTGACCTTTATATGACTTTCTATCCTGTATATATCACCAGTTTTATATCACCTTCCTTCTCTAAGTTCTCCCTGAACCAGTGGGATGAAATTAGCTGCTATGATATCTCTCATACACAGCGCAGATATAAGAAGAAATCCCGTTTTGCTATATCTCAGAAACACAGACGTAGCAGCAACATGGAGGCTGTTATATGTCTTACAAAAGTTTCCCATATGGTTCATTGTTGAAGACAACTCAATCTACCCCCTTACATACTTTTTCATGCTGACCTTGTCTTCTGTCAACTTTGCCCACCTATTTCCAAGGCCACTCTAATTTCCCAAACCACGGGGGGAGCATTCACACAGAGTAAAGTGGCGCTGATTCTGGCACGATAACTCGCGGCAGAATCAGCACTGAAAAAAAGACTCCCATTGACTTCAATGGGGTCCGTTTTCCACACGGAACACATTGAAATCAATGGGAGGCTTTTTAACCTGAAATAAAGTAACCACAGTGTATGACATGGGATAAAATTTATCAAATGAATAACAAATTACAAACACAACCTTTACATAAATTTCAGAAAGAATTGTAAATGCATGAAATGTTTAACATAAACATATTCAAGTGCACAAGACTGTACATGCACTTAAAGAAAGACATGCAGTCACTATGAGAGCACCTCAGCAAATTTCAGTCAGCCCAGTACTTTACCCTTAGCTGCAAACACCACCTTGAAGGCACCTGAGCTCAATAGATCAGACATTCATTAATTCTAACATAAATCTACAAGAGGACCCAAGTCCACCATTCTATGGGAGTATTCACCTTTTATACTGTACAAAATCCCTCCCATGACCTCTTCTCATGCTACCCACAGCTGTGACAACTAAGAATGCCTAACACTAACCTATATTGAAAGGGATTAGGACAGGGATCACCAGCTGACTCCTGAGAGAAAGAGAACTGTATATCCACAGGATGTGCCATAAATGTGACATTGAAGCAGGTACCTTCTCGCATATATCCAGAATCGAGGTCTCGATCCCTGTTTCACAGTTGCAATGAATGGACAGTATCCCAGCATGCATGGTTCTCTTTAGACACTTCTATGGTACTTCCGAGAATAGCCAGGTAGGGGGCACATAAAAGTGAATAGAGAGTCACTCATACATATCCTACTCTCCATTTACTGCAACTGTTAAACAGAGATTGAGGACCCTTGTTCTCAAGATTAATTTGGGTCTCTGAAGTGGAACCAACATCTATTGGACATTTATGGCTTATCCTGTGGATAGGTCATAAATCTTCCAAACAAATCTTGAAAACTAGAGCCTTAATCCTACTATAACGAAAGATTGTGAATGACAATCTGTTTTCCCTTAGCCCAAACAGCAGCACAACTGGGGTAATCCTGCCCCTATGAGCTGTTAGGACAGGTGGAATATTTAATTACCTAACAGCAATTAACCCCTATAAGAGGTCAGAGGACCAACTCCCCTTTGTGTTAGTAGCAAGTAAAGTTTTAGACATCTATTTAACAGAAGTAATATGACATCCAAACAAATAGTACAATTACAGCATAGGGAGGGAGCCTTGTGCTGCTGTTTGGGCTAAGGGAAAACAGATTGTCATTCACAATCTTTCGTTCCCCCTACGCCCAACAGCAGCACAACTGGGGATTTAGCAAGTATCGCTTTCCCTTAGGGCGGGTGATTCTGGCAAGCTGATGCCAATACCGAATGTCCAAATGCTGTGGACTCCCTTGTTCGCCACTCAAGTCTATAATGTTTGGCGAAAGTTAGCTGAGAACTCCAAGAAGCCGCTGCACATATCTGTTCCAAGGAAAGAAAACGTCTCTTGGCCCATGATGTCGCCACTGCTCGGGTGGCATGGGCACGGATAAGGTCTGGTACCGGGAGGTCCTGAGCACGTAGGGAGCAGATAATGGCTTCTCTAATCCATCTTGATAGAGTTGGTTTGGATGCTTTGGTCCCTTTGGTGTGGCCAAACACATTGATCAGCAAATTCTCTGACTTCCGAAAGGACGCAGTCCGCTCAAGATAAATCTGCAACGCTCTCACCAAGTCCAACTTGTGCATCCTTTCTTCCCACTCAGAGGTGGGAGAGGGGAAAAACGCTGGTAAGACGATTGCCTGGTTAATGTTCTGAGGTGTGGGTACCTTTGGCAAGAATCCTGGGACAAACCTCAGTTGCACTCTGTCTGGAAAGAAGGTTATAAATGGCTCAGAGGCCGCTAGGGCTTGTAGCTCACCGACCCTCTTGGCAGAGGTTATTGCCAACAGGAAAGTTATCTTGTATGCTAGGTACTTCAAATCCACCTCAGATAGGGGCTCAAAGGGGGGCGCACAGAGCCCTTGCAAAACTGCGGCCAGGTCCCAGATCGGGACCGGTGGCTGCACCTGAGGACGGAGTCTAGTAGCCCCTCTTAAAAATTGCTTAATCAGAGGATCTAGTGCTAGCCGGGTCTCCAGGAGTGCGGACAGAGCTGAGACTTGGACTTTCAAGGTAGCAGGTGCTAGCCCCTTCTCCAGGCCGTCTTGTAGGAACTCCAAGACTGCATTCCTATCAGGGTCGCGCTGGTTACTCGAACACCAGTTCTGAAAGATTCGGGCGACAATCTGGTAGCTCTGGTTAGTTGACTCTGCTCTTGAGTGCGCCAAAGTTCTTAGCACTCCCTGGGATAATCCTCTTCTGCCAGCTAAAGGCTGGCTGACCTCCAGGCAGTGAGGTTGCATCTGTTCAGGCCTTGATAGGGCCGGCTGTTTCGGGTTACCAGAGTTTACACTGGTGGAAGCCTCCAGGTGTTCCTCCGTCTCATGAGAGTGAGGACGGTGAACCATGCCCTTTTTAACCAGAATGGCGATTTCCTTGCCAAGTTCCGGTTCTGCCTGCGTTTTGTCAATACCTTCCGAATCCTCAGTTGACGAGGGTAGACGCACTTCCGTCTGATCCTCCCTGGTATTGACAGGGCATACAGCGCTGGAGGATTGTCTTCCCGAACTGGGGAGCGACGTTCCTATATTGCAGCGCCGTTTGAGGTGGCCATCAGATCCACCTCGGGGAGACCTCATCCTTTGATAGGATAGTGGAGAGCATCCTGGTCTGGGGATGACCTGGCTAAGGTCCTCCGCATTTTGGTGAGTCAGTCCCACCGACTGTAACCTGGAATTTGAACCGCTGGCCGCTGGGGAATACATAGATCCAAATAGATGAGGATCCTGGCGTCTGGTGACGTGGAGAGGGTTCTCGTCCTCTGTCCGGGATGACCGTAAACGGCTGTGAACAGGCTGTCCATGCTGGTTCTTTACTCCCGAATTTGTGGAGTCCACGTCAGAAGCTTCACCTGAGCTCTGGTACTTTCTTGCCAGCTGGGTAAGCGCGTTCTCTTCAGGTAACGCCAGGTGCTCTGTACCAGGGTCTCCCCCAGATGAGCTCCCCTGGACCGGGAGGCATCTGTGGTCAACAGGGTCTAGGTAAACCTGACCGAGGACCTGCCATCGTGAAGATGGGTCTGCCGGGCCAATCATGGCCGGGCACTGATGGTTCACTGGATAGGCTCTTTTAGTCCCTAGGGACAGCGATTCCGGACTCGCAGCTTCTTGACATAGAGAAGGTGCCTCCAGGTAGGAGAGTCCCTGGTGAATCCCCGGAACTGGATTCGATTTGATGGAATCGTGAAAAATCTTAACGGGTCTTCTTTGATCCTGGCTCTGAGAGGCCTTCTGTCCCCCTAAAGGGCTCCCCAGCCCTACTAGGGAGCTGGGGGAAGACCCGTGGATACTACTCCCCTGGAGATAGGGGGGGCTGAAATTCTGCCATCTGGGAGGGTGGAAACTTGAAGACAAGGTTTTCCATCTGGGTGTTCGTCCCATTGATCTAAGGTCCTGGGCCGAGCTATGAGAGATCCTGCGAGTGTACCTGGCCTGAAGGTTCCCTAAGGAAGCCGCATCCCGAGACGGAAGCGGTCTATGTCGAAGATGAACCTGAGTCCTTCGCCCAAGATTCTGGAAACCACGAAGCCTGGAGGGAGATCCTTCTGGACGGGTACTCAAAGATGAAGTTGTTTGGGGCCCTAAAAAGGGCAAGATGTTCTCTCGGCCGGTGGAGCCTAGATGTAGCCAAGGACCCTGGGACCTTTGCGTCGGGGCCCTAGATGGACGGGCCCGCTTTCTCCCAGGATGGCAGACCACTAATGGGTCAGGGATCCTTCTTACGGTCACGGAAAGTACCGCGTCCTCTACCTCGGCCCTGGGGAGCGGAGCGTCCACGCCCCCTGAAACCTCTGGTGGAGGACCCTCGGCCTCGAAAGGCAGTTCTTCTCCTTTCTGGCGGCTGCGGCAGATTTTTAGTTTTAGTGTCCGCCAGATCCTCCATGATTTTGTCCAGGGCTTTGCCAAAGAGCCTACCGGGCTCAAAGGGCAGGGTACAAAGCCCTAGTCTGGAGGAGTTGTCCACCCTCCATGGTTTAACCCACAACGGTCGCCTGGCCACAGTGGTGAGGGCCATAGATTTGGAGGCGAGTCTTAGTTGCGACCTGGAGGATTCAGCCAAGTGGTCCACCAATAAATTAATATCGGACATAGCCGATAGGAGGTCGTCCCGGTGGACCCCCGTGTCTATATCCCTAGTAAGGGAAGATAGTTCGGCCTGTAGGGCAGAGACCACCTCATTAGCCGATATGGCCACGGAGGCCTGCGACGAGGCGACAGAGTATGCCCGCCTCAGGGACCCCTCTACGCGGCGGTCCAACGGGTCCTGCAGACTTGAGCCGTCCTCGGCTGGCAGGACTGTGCGGCGGGATAGTTTGGCAACTGCCACGTCTACTTTTGGCGGTGGTCCCCAGGCCCCCTGCTGGGACTCAGATATAGGAAAAAGTGCCCTGAACCTAGCGGAAGGTGTAAATGCTTTCTCGGGACGCCTCCACTCGCCTTCCATTACCTGGACCAGGTCCGCACTAGCTTTAAAGGACTTTGCCCTCCTGCTTGGCCCTTCCCCTGCCTCCCGATCACATGATCTGAGGACTCTGAAAAGTCTACCCATCTTTTCGAGGGGAAACACCTCCTTCTCCACCACCACCGGGTCTTCCTCTGAAGACTCAACCTCCCCGATGTGAAGGCGTTCTAGGGGCGGGAGGGAGGGCTCAGAAGGCTCCAACCGAGGCCTCTTGGCGAGGTGGGAAATGGTCTCATCCACTTTCCTCATGGACTGGGACACGAAGTCCTTAACCCAGGAGACCATCTCTCTGATTGGGGTAGCTTCGGAGGGAGGCGCTCTACATCCCTGGCAGTACCTGTATTCACAGGCGTCAGGGAGGGGGATATTACATCGGGCACAAGACAGATGTCTCCTCTTCGCAGTGGTTTTCCTCCGAGGGAGGGTCGAAGAGGATGAGGAGGACATACTAGGAGGAAAGAAGCAGCATAAAACAGAAAATCCGGACCTCAGCAACAACAGTAGCCACAACAGCAGCAGCCCCTCCCCCCAGCACCACCACCACCAACCTTGATAACACGCAGTTGAACTTCCAGCTCTTGAGCTTCTCCTGAGGCAGCAATGCTTCAGAAGTACCTGCAACCGGAGCGACAGGTACCATACTGTGGTGGAGGGGGGGTTTAAATAGGTCGGCTGGGGGAGGGACAGGTGAGGAGCCACGCCCCCTTCACCTGGGTCCGAGCTCCACCTAATTTCATAACAACTCGCCCCCCCCTTCGAGCAAGCGGGGGGGGGGGAGGGAAGACACACTAACAGCAGTTGCTTACCTGCTGTTCATTGTTTCCTATGATCCTGCGCAGCCTGCCGCGGCACATACCTTAGTCGCGCGGCCTGCGCATGCGTGGTTTCCCCGGAAGCAGTCCCCGGCTCGGACGGAACCTGGGAGCTGAGAAGTAGTTCCCAGCCCCCGCCGGCAGACAAAAGGTTCCTACCTGCCGGAACCTGCAGCGCCCGGACGTCCGCGATGCCGCCTGCAGAGTGGAGGATTAGATACAATGGTCATCACCCAGGATACTGGAAGCAGAAGATCCCGGGGACCATCAGGTGACACCCACTTGCTCCAGCAGGGAACCCGGACCGGCGCAGGGAGAGAGCCACGCAGCAAGGTACAATCTTTAGGGGGGGAGAGGGGACCCCTATAGGAGGCCAAAGCACCTCTCCCCCGTCCACCTGTCCTGTCCCACAGGACAGAAAAAAACACAAAGGGGAGTTGGTCCTCTGACCTCTTATAGGGGTTAATTGCTGTTAGGTAATTAAATATTCCACCTGTCCTAACAGCTCATAGGGGCAGGATTACCCCAGTTGTGCTGCTGTTGGGCGTAGGGGGAATGTAATTTTAAAGATCATGAACTGTAATATTTTATAAATATCTAACTTTATCAACAACGCTTCAGCATTTAAAGTAAAGTTGTATTATATAATGTAAATTTTTTGGCAGTGAAAGGGTTTAAATTTAGATTTTATTGACATCTCTATACCTTATACATTTTATGCACTCACTTTTTCCAGATTGACAAATCTGTCTTGTTACATTGTAATACTTAGATCACTTTTTGATGGCCTTCTGGACTCAAGAAAAGCTGAGTGATTGCTCCTGTGGGAGCAGCAATATTACAAAATCCCTTATGTATTATCCATAAGAAACACAACATGCAGAATTTTGGGTGATAACTCCATTTTAACCTATTGAAATAATATGAAGGAAATTTCTTTACCTCCTTTGTAACATGAGAACTTTAGTTCCAGGATCATAAATTATATTTAAATGGCTATTTTTATTCTAATGCTCATATACTGCTGCTGTGGTTATATTCTTCCAGTAAGTGAATGCATTCAACCAAAAATTATACTTTCTGTACATAATTTACTTTTTTATAGGGACATATAGTTGCTAAGCAGGGTCTTGTATAAAAGAAACATGTGGCACCTACAGTGATCTAGACATAGAACAACTCGTAAGTATTATTAATGCTATCATTATACAAAAAGAAAGAAAATATACTTCCGCAGAGCAAGATAAACATGGCAGCCCAGAACTAGCGCCCAGAACAATATCTGAAAAACCAACACACAAAAATATAGTTCTTTAAAGAAAACTAGAGTAAAAAAGTAAAAGCCTCCAATTATGTATATTTTAGCAAAGAATAGATTTGTTACTGGCCCTCTTTGAACCTCTATTTTCTTCTGTTTTATTTATTGCATTATCAGGTTTCTCTGTGCTGACACAACACATTTTTGCAAACGGTTTAGAAAAAGTCATAGCTAGTTTTCCCTTATCTGAGCATGTTCAGTTTGCTGCCCTAGCCCTGTATCTAGATACCTTAGTTAAAACAGAATGACACTTGGCATCTCTATATCTAGATCTTTACTAGAGATGAGCGAACAGTGTTCTATCGAACACATGTTCGATCGGATATCAGGGTGTTCGCCATGTTCGAATCGAATCGAACACCACGTGGTAAAGTGCGCCAAAATTCGATTCCCCTCCCACCTTCCCTGGCGCCTTTTTTGCACCAATAACAGCGCAGGGGAGGTGGGACAGGAACTACGACACTGGGGGCATTGAAAAAAATTGGAAAAAGTCATTGGCTGCCGAAATCAGGTGACCTCCATTTTAGACGAATAGTGGATTTCAAATCCGGGTCATATGAGAATGTGAACTTTGTGACTATGAGACAGGGATAGCTGTACAGGCAGGGATAGCTAGGGATAACCTTTATTTAGGGGGGAATGTTATTAAAAATAACTTTTTGGGGCTCTATCGGGTGTGTAATTGTGATTTTTGTGAGATAAACTTTTTCCCATAGGGATGCATTGGCCAGCGCTGATTGGCCGAATTCCGTACTCTGGCCAATCAGTGCTGGCCAATGCATTCTATTAGCTTGATGAAGCAGAGTGTGCACAAGGGTTCAAGCGCACCCTCGGCTCTGATGTAGCAGAGCTGAGGCTGCACAAGGGTTCAAGCGCACCCTCGGCTCTGATGTAGGAGAGCCGAGGGTGCACTTGAACCCTTGTGCAGCCTCGGCTCTGCTACATCAGAGCCGAGGGTGCGCTTGAACCCTTGTGCACCCTCGGCTCTGCTACATCAGAGCCGAGGGTGCGCTTGAACCCTTGTGCACACTCTGCTTCATCAAGCTAATAGAATGCATTGGCCAGTGCTGATTGGCCAATGCATTCTATTAGCCCGATGAAGTAGAGCTGAATGTGTGTGCTAAGCACACACATTCAGCTCTACTTCATCGGGCTAATAGAATGCATTGGCCAGCGCTGATTGACCAGAGTACGGAATTCGGCCAATCAGCGCTGGCTCTGCTGGAGGAGGCGGAGTCTAAGGTCGGACCTGAATGGAGACTGGTGTGGAGCGATCTTAGACTCCGCCTCCTCCAGCAGAGCCAGCGCTGATTGGCCGAATTCCGTACTCTGGCCAATCAGCACTGGCTAATGCATTGTATTGGCGTGATGAAGCAGTGCTGAATGTGTGTGCTTAGCACACACATTCAGCTCTATTTCATCGGGCTAATAGAATGCATTGGCCAGCGCTGATTGGCCAGAGTACGGAATTCGGCCAATCAGCGCTGGCTCTGCTGGAGGAGGCGGAATCTAAGATCGCTCCACACCAGTCTCCATTCAGGTCCGACCTTAGACTCCGCCTCCTCCAGCAGAGCCAGCGCTGATTGGCCGAATTCCGTACTCTGGCCAATCAGCACTGGCTAATGCATTGTATTGGCGTGATGAAGCAGTGCTGAATGTGTGTGCTTAACACACACATTCAGCTCTACTTCATCGGGCTAATAGAAAGCATTGGCCAATCAGCGCTGGCCAATGCATTCTATTAGCGTGAACTGAGTTTGCACAGGGGTTCTAGTGCACCCTCGGCTCTGCTACATCAGATTGCTACATCTGATGTAGCAGTGCCGAGTGTGCATCAGATGTGTAGTTGAGCAAAACTGACTCAGCACTGCTAAGTCTCTGCATTCGCATAGGAATGCATTGGCCAGCCTTCGGCCAATCAGCGCTGGCTCTGCCGGAGGAGGCGGAGTCTAAGGTCGGACCTGAATGGAGACTGGTGTGGAGCGATCTTAGACTCCGCCTCCTCCAGCAGAGCCAGCGCTGATTGGTCGAGTTCCGTACTCTGGCCAATCAGCACTGGCCAATGCATTTCTATGGGGAAAAGTTAGCTTGCGAAAATCGCAAACTGACAGGGATTTCCATGAAATAAAGTGACTTTTATGCCCCCAGACACGCTTCCCCTGCTGTCCCAGTGTCATTCCAGGGTGTTGGTATCATTTCCTGGGGTGTCATAGTGGACTTGGTGACCCTCCAGACACGAATTTGGGTTTCCCCCTTAACGAGTTTATGTTCCCCATAGACTATAATGGGGTTCGAAACCCATTCGAACACTCGAACAGTGAGCGGCTGTTCGAATCGAATTTCGAACCTCGAACATTTTAGTGTTCGCTCATCTCTAATCTTTACACCTAGGGCATATTGTGTGCCTCCAGATTCAACTTTACTTTTAGGACATGAATTATATTAAGTATCATAAAAATGAGTAATTGGACTGCATAACATAAAATGGAATGGGTCTCCACATCTTATGTATCCCACTCAGTCCCTTCTTAAAAAGAGTTTATTACAGAAACAGATTTTTAACTAATGGCACATTGGAATAGCCTTAAAAAAGGCTACTCTGCTCCTACCTTTAATTTTTTTGATTTTCCCCACCGTTTCTGAAAAATTCCGTTTGTTCTCTTATGCAAATTAAGATCACGGAGCACTTCCTCCGGCGTTCTCCCGGTTCATACTCACCTTCCATTATCTCTTTTGGGTCTTTTTTCTTTACGTCTTGCACTCTTCTGGTGATATTCGGTGCTCTATTATGATGTCACTTTCATATTGACATAACTGTGCTTTTTTGCCTTAGAGAGCTAGAAATTGAATACGTATGTTCCTAGAATCCCTATAGCCTGCTTCACATCTGCTTTTGTATTCCTTCCAGAAGGAGTCCACATGGAAACCCCCCGAATGAAATACAAGCGCAACTGCAAGCGCTGTACTGTAAAAACACACGGACCCCATAGACTATAATGGGGTCCGTGTGCTTGCCGCGCACTGCCCACACAAATGATTCATGCGGGCAGTGCGCGGCAAGCACACGGACACCATTATAGTCTATGGGGTTCATGTGCTTTACACCACAGTTTATTCAGTTCGGGGGTCTCCATTCGGACTCCTTCCGGACGGAATACAAACGCTAATGTGAACCAGGGTTCTAGGGGACTGTTCTAAACTATTTTTAAGACAATTTAAGGTGTGGTTTGTGCATCAATAAATAGAATGAACACTTTGGTGCCAATTCATTGTTTTACTGGTTTATTTATAGGTCAGTTGGCTGAATTGGAGTCTGAAGGATATACATACAGTTTCAAGAGAACGAGAAAAGACCATATCAGTATTTAATGTAAGTTTTTATTATTATTATTATTATTATTATTATTTATGTAAGCCGATGGCTGGTCAGGTAATGGAGGGGGTGTACATCTCACCCAGACTACTAAAGTGGGTCAGATGAGAAAACTCCAGGAATGTTTGTTCTCAGCAGACAACTTTTGTCTGCTGAGCATTTTGGTAAATGCTCAGTACTGGGCTGGATTTTTAGGAATGACAGATAGGATTGGTAGTGGGACCTGTCATTCCACTCCCCCTCCAGTCCACACTTTGGGGATGTTCCGGCAGCGACTCAGCTGTTGAGAGTCTCCTCGTCAAGGAGGCTTAAGAAGTTGCTCCAGCAGCAGACCTTGGGCAGAGTTTGGCTGGAGAGCTGACAGAGAGGTCATATTTTTGGAGCTGTGTCCTGAATGATTCTACTTGCTTTTTGGATTTCTGTTATTCTAAGTGAGGTAACCTATTCTATGTTTAGTTAGAGCCTAGCCGGGCAGGTATTTATTTTTGTATCATTTCCTTTTGTTGCTGCACTACGTTTTTGAGTGAAAATAAACTCTACCTTTGTTTTGGATTAGAAGAAACTGTACTTTTGTGTCTATGCCACCCCACCTAGCAACCCCAGAACCTGACAATTATTATTATTATATTGTATCAAGCCGTAGACTTAGTATACTACCTAATCAGCTGTTTCAAATACGTGGTGGCCACAAAAATCAAAATGGGCCCTTCACTGTGGTGCCCGATAATGCCCAATAGGCAAAAGTGTACTTTAAATTAAGCCCATTAACTTCTATAAAATATAAACTGATTCAAAAACACGTGTACTTGCATCAGGTTCCAGCCCTGCATGTTTGGGTGCTGAAATAGAACTAGATCCAAAAACATTCTTCAAACAATGAATCAAGCAATTTAACTTTACAAATTTGATATCGGAACACTGGAAAACATACTTGTGTAAATGTGCCCTGTGTATTTTATGCATATGGCTGGGTAATACAGCCCACACACAAACTGTTTTCCATGGGCAGGACTAGGGTTTTCAAATTGACCGCCTGTATGCGTCTTCTGCCTCTCCATGGCGAAACCATTTTTTTAACTGGACACAAAGTCCTCCATGTCCGACTGAAACAAAATGGTTTCACTGCGGAAAGGCAGAAAAGGCACACAGGTGGTCATTTTGAAAACCCATTCAAGTGAATAGGCTTGAAAACTGACCGCTGGGTTTCCATCCCCTGTCCAGTTTCTTGGGGCAGAAGAGGGATGAATTGGCTAAAGTGGAGACCAGGCACAGGTGTGGACCCGCCCTAAGTCAGCTGCAATGAGAAGCAAGTTCCATTTAGTATTTAGCTTCCCTGGTAGTTGATTGCCAAAATAGATTAATTTGGAAAAGGAAATTGTATTAATGGGACAACTTCTTTATTGAATAGATGGGTCAATTAACTTCTTACCCTAGTCTTTGTCAAATCATACTGATAGCACTGAGTTCTAAAATGTTGCATACTTAGGGATGATAGGGATTTGCCCTACATAGAACCATCCATCCAACTAGTGTCAGAGTGTCCTCTTTGACGTAATACTGTCTCTCTTTCATAATGCCTCCTTCCTGTTATGGTCTGGGGATCTCTGACCATGGACTTGCCCCTGACTGATAACTTCTCAGTTAAGTAAAAGAGGAAGCACAAAAGAAAAACAAAAACAAGAGTATGAGCAGTTTAGAATATTTAGTGTGTGATATTCCTAATCCCTGCCTTGAACACTAGAAGTAGCCGTGGGCCCGACTAACTAACCTGAGTGGCCGCGAACACAGCCAGAGAACTAACTCCCCTACAAGTGAAACAGAAACCCCTGACTAGTTTCACATTTATGAAGGAGAGAAAAGATACAGAAAAAGCCCCCCACAGGTTTCCAACTGGACTGACGGTGAATATGAGGGAACACAAAGTATAGAGGAGAAAATAAACATGAAACACAGCAAAACTGACACTACGCAAAGGGATAGGAAAAAACAGAACTTAGTATCACACACCAAAAACCCTACAAAAAGTCCAAACGTCCAAGCAGTAAAAAGACTAGGGTTCACTGCATCCGGAACACTATGCTTGGATAAGTGATCTCAATACTTAGCAAAATATCTGGGTAGTATCAATAGGTAGCAAAGGAAGCTGGAAGGGCCAGGACTCAGACACAGATGAGATAACAGCTTCAGGCAGGCAGACCATTATTGGAACACAGGAAACTGAAGTTTAAAGAGGACCTTTAAACCGTTATATACTGCCAGAAAGCTGACAGTAAGCTGCCAGAAAGCTGACAGTGCGCTGAATTCAGCGCACTGTCGGCTTTCCCGATCCGTGCCCGGTGTAAAGCGCTATCGGTCCCGGTACCGTAGCGCTTTACAGTCAGAAGGGCGTTTCTGACCATTAGCCAGAGACGTCCTTCTGCCTCGCGGCGCCAATCGCGCTGTGCTGTGGAGCCGGGAGGAACGCCCCCTCCCTCTCCTGATAATGCTAGTCTATGGACAAGCTGTGTGAGCAGAGGGAGGGGGGCGTTCCTCCCGGCTCCACAGCACAGAGCGATTGGCGCCGCGAGGCAGAAGGACGTCTCTGGCTAATGGTCAGAAACGCCCTTCTGACCATAGAAGAGCTACGGTACCGGGCCGTAAGCTCTTCACACCGGGCACAGATCGGGAAAGCTGACAGTGCGCTGAACTCAGCGCACTGTCAGCTTTCTGGCAGTATATAGAACTGCCTGTGCCCAGATATGGTGAAAGGTCCTCTTTAAGACCGGCAACTGACAGCATGCACAGCGGATTTAAATAGGAAAGAGCAGGACTCTGAACCACCCCCAGCCTGTAAAACTTTCAGCTCTGCTGAGGACTTAACCCCTTCAGAGGCCAAGACACACCAAGAACTGACCCACAAAGCAACTCATCATGTGATCCATGCTTGAGTGCTACTGCAGAAACAGCATGCCCAGTGTGAATATTCCTCTGCAGCATGTCAGATGATTCATTTGCCGAATGCTGTTCAGACACTCCATGCCTGAACCTAACAGGCTGAGACCACAGAGACCGGGTCACAACACTTCCTCCATTCCACATACTCACAGAGATTAAGCAAAAAAATAAAAAAATCAGGAACACAGTAATTTTATACAGTCAAATATGTCCTAGGCCTAAAACACCTCACGTTCGATGTACTTTCCTCTCTTGCTCTTGACTGCTGTGAGTGAGAGCATAGAGAACCTAGCCAAAAGAAAGAGAAGAAGCTGCAGCTGTGATAACTGAACAGAGAGAGACACTGCACAGAATACTATACAGAATACTCACCACTAGGTATTGAATGCAATTGCTATGATGATCTATAGATTCAAAGCATCTGCAAGGTCTGCTGACTCCACTAACCTTGGACCCTTCTTCCCCCATCCTTGTCAAATTCCAGCCCTTTGTATGCTGTGTATTTCTGGTCCTTCTTGGAAAGTAATTTTACCTACACTACTCTTCAACCTTTTATTTTTTATCCGCATCAATACAATTCAATAACACTGAATTCTGACCTTTATGAGGCTGATGAGGCTGAAAACACACACGCAGTTTATCTATAGTTTCAGGTGTATTTTTTGATGTAGTTTTATGAGCCAACACTAGTAGTGAATCCAGCATGAAGCCGCAGTATAAGCCCTTGCTTTACATTTCCAATCCCTTACTTCTAGCTTTGCAGATCACAGTCATGTTAACTTAGGGGACATTGGATCAATATGAGAATGATCAGTCATGCATATACAGTATGACCTCAATATTCTGCCTGTACATAATAGAAGATGTTAGTCCAATAGTATGAATACTGAAAAAGAATGTGATAGAAGGACACAAGTACATTGATAATAAAGCAGCCTGTTAATAATATAAACTGTACCTTTCATCATGATGGGAACTTGAAGTAAAAGCCGCTGGCAATGTAATATGTAATAGAAAATAAAACATTCAATGTAATATGGCTTAGGCTTGTACCCTATATTAGAAAGCAGCATGCCAATATAATAGTCTCGACCCCTTTCCTTCTAATATGTAAGTCATTTTGCGTTACTGAGTACAAAGTGGAAGTTGCTGGATAAAATTCTGATGGTTGGCGACACATCCTTGTCGGGCTGAGGCAGGGCTTTAAAATTGATGGATCCTTAAATGCTGCCTTTTAAAGGTCTTATCAAGAGGGAGATGCCTTTAAACTGGGAAATTGAATGACAACTAGAACATTTCCATATGTACACTAGCAGATTTTAACAGATGCTTTCTCTCCTATTGTGTTCAATTCCACACCAGTTCCTCTGCCTCTGCTCAGTGATAACATGTTATTATTCATATTCCCAGGGCCACCTGGGCTTCCATTTCTCCCACTGCGCTCCCTCTCTTTTAAGGTGTGTGCCGGGGAAGATATGAGGGATATAGAATGTTGAGCGCAGAACTTTCATGTCAGGGTTGTGATTATATTTTCAGGCCTCCCTGCAGGATGAAAATGTGTGAAAGAGACATGGATTTTCTGCTTTGAGCAGTTTCCCAGGTACTAACAAAACACTTGTATAGTCACTGATTAGTTCCTGCTCAGGTAATTGAATTTGGATTTGTAGAAAATTTAGATGGCTTTTATGAAAGGCAGTCGGTATTAAATTACTTTGAACGTTAGGAGTCCAACTTCGGGCCCGTGCAGCTGTCCATTCTTCATTATGAAAAACCTCTATGAGCAGTAGCAGCATCTGAGAACTACTATTTCATGAAAACCATTAGAGGAAACTGATTCTCTCATGCAATTTTCCCTTAATTCCTTAGCTGCTAGGCTGAAAAATAACCGCTACAAATTATTACACTTCTTTACCCTGAAGTCAATAACAAGCAGTGAGGATGGCGGAGAAAATATTTATGCACTTTATTTCATTCTACGCAATAGCGAGGTCTCGAAAGACCAGAGTAACAAGGACACTGTCCATCTTAGAAGATATGTTTACCATATAAATAAACAGTGGGAATCCTATGGAAACCTGACTTTGATACATTTTGATAAAGCATATATAAATCTTCCGAGCAAGTTGTAAGGGAAAAGATAATGTCTTCAATACATTTCTTCTCCAATGTGTTATGTCTTAGAGAGTTTGTGAAACTTATTTACTTTCATCAAGAAAACTGACAAAAGAGAGCAGCTTTAAACAAGAATAGTAGGTTCTCATTCACAGTCTTATTGGCATTAAAGATGATCCCTGCTAAAAACACTTAGCTCCTATCTATAGGTTAGAGAAAGTATGTCATCACTGGAGGTCCTACCATTTGTGAATGGAGTGATAGTGTGTAGAGATGAGCGAGTAGTATTCGATCGAGTAGGTATTCGATAGAATACTACGGTATTCAAAATACTCGTACTCGTTCGAATACTACTAATATTCGCAGTAAAGATTTGATTCAGAACCAGCATTGATTGGCCGAATGCTATACAGTGTATAGCATTCGGCAAATCAATGCTGGTTCTGCAGCAGCCTCATCCTTGCTAGTCGGGAGAGCTGGCAGCTTTCGGTTATGCGGGAGCTGACTTTTTCTCATAGGAATGCATTGACCAGCATTGATTGGCCAAATGCTATACAGTGTACAGCATTCAGCCAATCAACACTGGTTCTGCCGGAGGCTTGTCTGTGAGGAGGCGGAGTCTAAGATCGGACCACAGCAGTCTCCATTGTGGTCCATCAGAACCACGTTGATTGGCCGAATGCTGTACACTGTATAGTATTCGGCTAATCAACGCTGGTCAATGCATTCCTATGAGAAAACATCAGCTCCCGCATAACGCAAGCTGCCTGCTCTCCTGACTAGCAAAGAAGAGCCTGCTGCAGAACCAGCGTTGATTGGCCGAATGCTATACACTGCATAGCATTTGGCCAATCAATGCTGGTTCTGCAGGACGAGTAAGTTCACATTAGCGCTTGCCTCCTATCTGGAAGGAGTCCGCAGGAGGACCCCCCCTGAATGGAATATCAGCGCAACTACAAGTGCTGTGCAGTTAAAGCACACATACCCATTATAGTCTATGGGGTCTGTGCGCTTTAACTGCACAGCGCTCCTCCTAAACACTCTCCTCCTGCTACTGGTGGACTTGGTGACTCTCCTTTAGTCGAATAGTGGTTTCCCCTGAAACAAGCATGTTTCTCCCATAGACTATAATGTGATTCGATATTCAATCAAGTAGTTGAATATTGAGGCTCTACTTGAAACAAATCTCGAATCTCGAATATTTCACTACTCGTTCATCTCTATTGACCATCTCTCTGTGCACTGTAGATCTGGCAGAGATAGCCCAGTACAATGTTTTGGGTCAAATTTCAGTGTGAAAATTAACATTATTTACACTACATATTTTTGATATATGTTTTTCTTCACCATTTTTGTGAAACTGATCTCAAGTTGTTCTCTGTTATGGGGGTTTTAAATCGTCTTCTATTTTGAGCACCAAAAAGTTTGGGACACTGTCTTAAAAAAATATTGACCTTATACATGTTTTACATCATTTTATAACTAAAGATTGACATAAGATCTATCAAAGGAGTAAAAACACTGTCATGTGAATGTGTTTTTAGGCTAGGTTCACTCAGTTGTGAACCTAGCCTAGCCTAAGAACACATTCACATGACAGTGTTTTTATTAGCAATCTGGGGACTTTCAGACACTTTGAAACAAATAGTCATGCCAATATGTGATGTGATATGTGCTGAAATCTGATGATCAATGTATTTAAAGTACTCCATCAATGCATTCAGTTTTAGCCTAATTTTGTCTGATAAACTGACATATGCAACCATTTACTGTATACAGTAAATGACAGATCATTTTTCCATAATCAGCCGAGAATCGTGAAAATATTTTTAGATATTTATTAAACTGCGAAAAAACTGTAGAAATATATAATGATAGTATTTATCTCATACATGAATATGTTCTGTTACTGACTATTCCCTCTTTTTTCTAGTCCTTTCTCTCTAGTCTGCCTCACTAGTAATAGGGACTCCTGTACATAAAATCTATGTGTCCCGGAAAACACTCATCTTATTGAGAGAGTCCTTTCCATCATGCAGTCATCCATATTAAAACCTACACTATAAGTGGCTTGTACAGTGTAGTGTGGACGTGTTTGAACATACATATAGTATGTGAATCATGAATTGGATTCACACAAAGAGCATATTTATAGCAAAAATAATTTCAGCACTGTCCAGAAAAATTGTACAGTTCATCTGTGTCTCTAGCCTGGTGTAGACTGTTCAACAGTTGTTTCATAACTGATAATAAAGCGAATGTTGCACATATAAAAGACCAATTTTATAAAGACCAAAATTTATCCCCCATTATGGCCAGTGATGTTTGCTCTTTCTTGACCCTTGGGCTATTTTCTCTCTCATTTGTCCTCTATAAAAGAAGTTGGAATCATGCATAGGTTCTTGCCACCCATACCAAGATGGCCTGGGTCACCTCTGTTCAACAGATCTATAGCAACTGCATAGTCTGCTCTATAATATGGTTCTTGAATGGTCCTGGTGCTTTAAATGTTTGAGAAACATCTGTGACCCCTCTACTTCAGATTGATACCTTGACTAATCAGATACTCTATAATTATAAGGCAGTCTATAATATTAATTGTGCTCTACAGTTTATACAAATGTGCCCCACTGTCTACGTCAAGGCTGAATGAAAACCTCCTAGATAGAGATGAGCGAGTAGTACTCGATCGAGTAGATATTCGATCGAATACTACGGTATTCGAAATACTCGTACTCGATCGAGTACTACTAGCTGTTCGAATGTAAAAGTTCGATGCAGAACCAGCATTGATTGGCCGAATGCTACACAGTCGGCCAATCAACGCTGATTCTTCTCCTACCTTTAGAAGTCTTTTCCATGCAGCTTCCCCGCGGCGTCTTACGGCTCTTCATTCACTCTGCCAGGCATCGGGCCTGGGCAGAGCCGACTGCGCATGTGCTCTTCTAGTGCGGGCATGTGCAGTCGGCTCTGCCCAGGCCTGATGCCTGGCAGAGTGAATGAAGAGCCGGAAGACGCCGCGGGGAAGCTGCAAGGAGAAGACTGAACGGAGGATCCAGCCCGACCCTCACTCATGGACTTGGTAAGTATAATTTGATCGAACGTTGCCTACCCCTGAAACGAGCATTTTCCCCCCATAGACTATAATAGGGTTCGATATTCGATTCGAGTAGTCGAATATTGAGGGGCTACTCGAAATGAATATTGAACCTCGAACATTACTGTTCGCTCATCTCTACTCCTAGAACGTCGCAGAATTGATGTTAGTCTAATCTCTTAAACTTTAAACACTGAAACGTCAACAAAGACGTAAATTATTAAAAATATTTTCACATTTTTAATATTAGATTTCTCATCTCTCTACAGAGGAATACAGCAGACCAGTCCATGATTATTTGTCTTGTATGAAAGCTATTTTCTTCTGAATCACTAACTCTATAGAAATGTTGGAATGTGCTGCTATTTATTCTGTTTTTCCAATGAAATTTCTGATTGCTCAAAAACAATAAAAAAAAATTCACAGAGGAGCTATTGACCTGATGCTAACTGAAGTACATAGTCTATTGCTTCAGTATTGGTGATGTAATATGCCAGGGAGCTGAAATACCGAGCCGTTTCTGCAAAGGAGAACATTTCAATCCTTCAGAACAGTAAAGGAATGGAGTCATATACATCATTATTATGTACAGAGGGTGATGGACATTTCCATAAAGCACTTTTTTCTTTCCTATAACAAAAGTCGAGCTCTTGATCTCAGCTGCAAGAAAAACTTTCAACAGTCTTGCTTAAAAGTTCTCTTCAGTTTTTTCGCCATGGTCTTTTCTTTTCATCAAAAATTTCTGTCAAAAATGAAAATCGCATAGTGACAAGTATTTTCTGGGCACTTGTATTGTAAAAGTTTCCTGGTTCCTGTAATTTGTTATATTGTAGAATCATGTGACTGTTAGTTGAATAGGACAAAGATTTCACAACTAGGCAAGTTAATATTCCACAGTAGAATCAGAAATATGAATTGAAAATTATTTTCAAGATGTCCTATGTAGATAAGTGATAGACTGTTTTTCGCATTTATTTTTTGTATCCAAACTTAAACCTCTTCCCACCACAGCCATTATAGAATAGGCATTTTTGTTATTTACTTCTCACCTTACAAAAGCCATTTTATTTTTCTATTTGAGTTGTAGATGAGCCTATTTGTTGCAGAAAAATGATTTCTTCTTAAAGGTATTTTATAAGATGTACTGGAAAAACTGGATGAAAAATCTAAATTGTGTGGCATTAGAAAAGAAACTGCTTATTAGAGATGAGCGAACAATGTTCTATCGAACACATGTTCGATCGGATATCAGGCTGTTCGATGTGTTCGATTCGAATCGAACATCACGTGGCAAACTCAAAAAAAATTCGATTCCCCTCCCACCTTCCCTGGCGCTTTTTTTGCACCAATAACAGCGCAGGGGAGGTGGGACAGGAACTACGACACCGGAGGCATCGAAAAAAATCGGAAAAAGTCATTGGCTGGCGAAATCAGGTGACCTCCATTTTAGACGAATAGTGGATTTCAAATCCGGGTCATATGAGAATGTGAACTTTGTGACTAAGAGACAGGGATAGCTGTACAGGCAGGGATAGCTAGGGATAACCTTTATTTAGGGGGGAATGTTATTAAAAATAACTTTTTGGGGCTCTATCGGGTGTGTAATTGTGATTTTTGTGACATAAACTTTTTCCAATAGGAATGCATTGGCCAGTGCTGATTGGCCAGAGTACGGAACTCGACCAATCAGCGCTGGCTCTGCTGGAGGAGGCGGAGTCTAAGATCGCTCCACACCAGTCTCCATTCAGGTCCGACCTTAGACTCCGCCTCCTCCGGCACAGCCAGCGCTGATTGGCCGAAGGCTGGCCAATGCATTCCTATGCGAATGCAGAGACTTAGCAGTGCTGAGCCAGTTCTGCTCAACTACACATCTGATGCACACTCGGCACTGCTACATCAGATGATGTACATCTGATGTAGCAGAGCCGAGGGTGCACTAGAACCCCTGTGCAAACTCAGCTCACGCTAATAGAATGCATTGGCCAGCGCTGATTGGCCAGAGTACGGAATTCGACCAATCAGCGCTGGCTCTGCTGGAGGAGGCGGAGTCTAAGATCGCTCCACACCAGTCTCCATTCAGGTCCGACCTTAGACTCCGCCTCCTCCGGCAGAGCCAGCGCTGATTGGTCGAATTCCGTACTCTGGCCAATCAGCGCTGGCCAATGCATTTCTATGGGGAAAAGTTAGCTTGCGAAAATCGCAAACTGACAGGGATTTCCATGAAATAAAGTGACTTTTATGCCCCCAGACATGCTTCCCCTGCTGTCCCAGTGTCATTCCAGGGTGTTGGTATCATTTCCTGGGGTGTCATAGTGGACTTGGTGACCCTCCAGACACGGATTTGGGTTTCCCCCTTAACGAGTATATGTTCCCCATAGACTATAATGGGGTTCGAAACCCATTCGAACACTCGAACAGTGAGCGGCTGTTCGAATCGAATTTCGAACCTCGAACATTTTAGTGTTCGCTCATCTCTACTGCTTATGGGTAGAGATGAGCGAACACTGTTCGGATCAGCCGATCCGAACAGCACGCACCCATAGAAATGAATGGAAGGACCTGTGATGCTGACTTTGCCGGCGGCTGGCCGGCGTCACAGGTGCTTCCATTCATTTCTATGGGTGCGTGCTGTTCGGATTGGCTGATCCGAACAGTGTTCGCTCATCTCTACTTATGAGTAAAGATGAGCAAACCGATTCATTACGACTTGGATTCAACCCGAATATTTCAATTTTTTTTTTTTTAATGTTTTAACACAACTGAACAAATGCTGATTCGTCTCAGAAAAACTAAACTGGCTGCCACCACATGTATGCAGGAAACACATGTCTCTTGAGCCAGAGAGATGTTCTAGCACCAAATAGCATCTGCTGACAGCCTCTCAGCTAATAGCTTACAAATTGCAATAGAACTAGAGATTAATCAGATTCAATCAATCACAGGCAGATTAATGATAGAATGATAGATATTAGGAGTGAGGGAGAATATCTATGCTGCTCTTGTAAGCCTGACAGCAGCATTGCCACACTATTACACTGTAATCTAATTTTGTCTACATCTTTTGGTCTTTAGAGCAGTTTCATCTGTATACAGAGTGTTTAAACTTAATCCGGTAAGTCAAAAATATTTAGCAAAGGGTTTTTTTAAGCAAAAGTTTACATAGAAAGTGTTGTTCAAACAGCATAACAAGGATTCTGCTTGCACTAATCTGAAAAAAAATCTGTTTTTTGTTGTTGTTCACCCAAATAAAAATAACTACGCAATATACAGTCTCACAGCCTGCAGTAATCTAAAAAGAACACCCTATTATATAAATGTTTTTTTCTGCTCTGTTCACCCAATATATATTATGACTGAGTGTGCTAATCTGCACAACACCATTGAAATGTGGAGTAGCAATTATCGACAAAGACAATACATGGCTTTCATGGCCCATTGGGTCAGTGTAATGAGCGGCAATGACCACAGTCCTAAAATGCAGCAAGGTCAGGTGCTAGTTGAATGTTAATTGTGCAGGCCCAGCTCCAACATTATGCAGGGCTCATCCACCTCCTCTTGATCCTCTTTTGTGGACTGTTTCCCGCTACCATCTGCAAGCTGTCGCTTCCACGTATCTTCCTCTTCCTCCCACTTCCTTGTTTCATGGGTTAAGATGAAGTACTTTCATGCAGTTTTGCAATAAATGAGCGTGGATTACAGGAGCCACACAGCAGAGGAGCTGCATCGCTATATTCTGTAGCAACTATCACTTTGGATGGCTCCTTGCCAACCCCAACCCCATCACCAGTAATAATGGCACCAATGTTATTGATGCACTTCAGTTGGAACAAATAGGACACTGTCTCTGTATGATACATATACTAAATCTGATGGTTTATAAATTCATTGAGATATGGATACAATTATTCCTTTTTACAAAGTGCACTGAAGGGGGATAGACTCATCCACCATAGGAATATTGATAGATAAAACTTTACTTTTATTAGATATACTTTAAAACTGGACACAAACAAAAGTATAAACAAAATTGTCCATCACCAATACCCGCTATATACAAAATGAGCGATACATAGGGGGAGGAGATACTGCACTAGTTGTCCCTGCAAGTAAAACCTCACTCACTCCCTAATTAGGGAATGATAACCACCAACAACATCACAGATTGAAATATGAACAAGACCGTATACATAGACACAATGGAATACTCCCCCACCCCTCTGAGGCTACTGGCCTAACGCCACACCAACAGAGAAGGGAGGTACCATCGGTCAGGTCACTGCTCAAATTGTCCGTGTGTGGGTGGTATCACTAACTTCTCAATTTGACCCAAACAAATTTTTTTATACTTTTGTTTGTGTCCAGTTTTAAAGTATATCTAATAAAAGTAAAGTTTTATCTATCAATATTCCTATGGTGGATGAGTCTATCCCCCTTCACTAAATCTGATGGTTTGCTACATGGCCAGAAAAATCTCTGCGTATTTCAGCCATTCTTAAATTGCAAACAAACACTCTGCTTGATTTGCAGTGACTAAACACTCTGCCATTACATCACCTTATTTGCGACCTTCCATCTTGGTGGAGTTCCACTTTAAACATGTTGGAGCATTTATGTGAGCAGCAGAAGGTAGCGCGCAATTACACCACACAACAAAAAAAAGACAAAAACTTTTCATCTGCTACTGGGCAAAAACCATTTGTCCTATACTAAATCGAGTGTTCGGATTCCAAATCCAAAGCCAGAATTGTTGTACCACATCAGGAAATGTTGCTATGTATAAATATGTCTACATGAATTAAGCACTTGGAAAGCATTGAACAATTTTGAACAGAAAGAATTTTACTCCAACAATTTCCTGATCTACATCAAAGTTTTCCTAGTAGACAGTGTATGAAAATGTAATGGAATAGCAAAATTTCAAAAAGTCTTGTTTCTCAGTTTAAAAGTCTGACTTGAGCAAGACCCAGTACTGTTAAAAGTGCTTCAGGCATCTGATTTTGCATTTGTGAATGGTTATATTTTCCCATTGCAAAAACCAGCAGTAGTCTCCCATCATGTTGGGATTCCAACGGCCTTGATATCTGTTCTCCATTGTACAAATATCTTTATGGAACTCCTCTCCATATTTACCACTTACATGTCCCAAATTGGGTGGGAAAAAGTCAAGATGGGAATGTAAGAAATGCATTTTCAATGACATTGGGCAGCCAAGTTGTTCATATGTTGTAAGCCTGATGTTTACTAATTTAGCAAAGTTTTCAGCTCGTCTGTTCCCAAGGAAGTTCTGCACTACTAGCACAAATGTATTCCAAGCTCCAAGCTCCAGAGGGTTGAGTTTGTTCTTAATGTGTCATCGCATTACTTTGTTGATTTCAGGGCCAATAAAAATTCTGGCCTTTATTTTAGCCTCAGTTTTCAGTGTGCGAAACTTCTCCTTCATATACTGGAAACCATTTCCATTACAATTAAGTGTAACTACAAAAATTGTCATTAAACCAAGTTTAATGTGAAGTAGTGGAAGATAAACTTGAAATGGATCGACCAGGGATTTGTGTCATACACTGTACTGACCAACTGGGTGCTCGACTCTGAGAGGCCAATGTTTCATTTTGTAATGATTGTTGTCATCACGATATAAGTACAAGAAACACATACGCTTTGTGTATCCTAACTGTAGGCCAAGCAGTAGTGCTACCACTCTAAGGTCAGCAGAAATTGTCCGTTTATGTTCTGAGTATTGGATCATTTCCAATTAGCCTCCATTCATCAGGAACATGTGTATCATCTAAATCCATCATAAGACCATCAGTACAGAAACAGACATTGCTTTTCATTGCATAGTATGCAGCTAACTTGGTGTGTCGGTGACAAAAGTGTGAAGTTTTGGTGCTGGACAGGTCTGAGTATGTCCATTGGAATATTTCCAATGTATAATACATTAATATTATAACTGAATAGGCTTTACATGTATAACTTAACATCTAGACGTGTGAGGCAAATTCCGAGTTCATATTTGGAATCAGCACGCTCATTTTAGTATAAATCACATGTTTTTCTCTCAGTAGCAAAATTATTGTTTCTTGGTGTTATTACATGCAGCAGGCCACAGGGACAATATGGGGTTAAAAATGGTCATTTAATAGTACTGTATATCAGAAGAAGCCAAATGTATGGTATTTGTATAGATTTTACTTACGGAAACACTGTTTTTTTACCTTAATTGTGGTAGCCATTTTTCTTTTGCAAATGTGAAACAGGACATGTCGCCTTATAGGTTGTTACTTTTGAATTTACTTCTCAGAAACTGATGATCCCCTGTAATTTTACCATTAGATTTTGAGAAGCTACAGTAGCTGAAAGGTGACAACCAATAGATCTGCAAATCCCGCTGTCTGTATTGCAAAAATGTTTAAGATGGAAATCCTCTTCAATATTTAATTCCCTGTGTTGAATGAACTGGTTAATATTTAATAAACGCACTCTCATAAAATTAAATTAGGTCAGTCTGAATAAATGCAATATTATATTAGAGTTTGTTTATAGAAGATTTTCTATTGGATAGAAGGCTTTCCAACAGGCAGCGATTTTTGGATCTCTGCTTCAGAAGGATATGTGCCTGCAGGTCGTGATCACAGAATGCTTCAGATATCATTCTACTTGCTATTCTATTGAAAAAAACACATAGTCCTATGACAAGTACCAGTTTGGAAATAAGAAAAGATAAGTAGAAGCCTGGTAGTTATTGTTTAAGTAGGAGGACATGCTGTTGTGCCTGGTAGGGAGCCTTCTTATACATTAATAATTGAATCTTTTAGAGTCTGCAAACTTTCTAACAGGAGAGGGCATTATGTTAATTTTTTCCTTCATCTTGGTGAAGATATATTGACAAATGTATTCTGCATTTCTAATGTAAGTTTAGAGACACACTCTTTGGATTCATTTGCGAATACTTACTGGAGCATGTCTTTAAGAAATATGCATATCACCATGTGAAAAGCCCTAAGCGGATAGTATCTGAAAACAATGCTACATGTTCTGTAAAAAAAAAAAAAAAAAAATTAAAACAATGAACAAATGTTAAATTAATGAACAGCAAATACAAATCAGCAGACCAGATGTATCTAATTTATGTTGATATATTGCATTGCTAGCAAATTCCTGCTGTGATCAAGTTCATGGGCTGTCACTGCTAATAATGGCATGGTGTAGTTACAATTGAAAAAGTGGCATTGTGCCATGACGGACTAGGGAACAATGTGTGTGGTTCACTGAAGTATGTACAAGCACTTTGATCTTTCCCAGGAGCATTTCTAAAGTGGAGGAACTAATTCCAAAATATAGTCTATATTTTAAAGGTAATGTCAGAAAATGACAATTTTTTATGTTACACATACATTTAATAAAAAAAATAGTATTTTATCTACTTTTTTATGTTATCTTCTATATTTAAATCTAATGAAATCTTACCGTTTTAACACTGGCCCCTGAGCCTCATGATAGAATGATATCTGTGTATAGACACATATTAGCAGAATTCTTATTATCATCACTGGTAGGATTACAATGAAAGGTAATCATTATTATTATTATTATTATTATTATTATTATTATTGTAATTATTATGATTAATAATAATAATAATAATAATAATAATAATAATAATTGCTTTAATTAATTTAGACCACTATTGATTCAAAGATGCTTTGCATGCCAAAAAAGAATACACAAGTACAAAAGCAATTATGGTAGACTAAATAGTCACCAATGCTACACTGGGATAGAGGACCCTGCCTGTAAGAGTTTCAATGAGAAAAGGGGAATAGAGACAGTAGGTGACAGAGGTAATGCCTCTATTAAAGGATTTCACCAATGAAAATCGGTCATGATGATCATATATCGACAACTCCTACGAGAGCAAGCCCAGAACATTCTCCCATAGAAGTAAGAGACTTGATTGTTATAGTGTGTGTGCAGTGCCGGACAAGGGAGGGGGGCTTGGGCCCACTAGCAGTATTCACAGCAAATATTATCTGCCTCTGAGTATTAGCCAGTTACTTAGCCTTTGGACCATTTCTGTCCTGTGGCCCTCTCAGTAGCCTTCTGACTTACTCTTGCCATTAGATTCAGTCCCCTTAGCTTATTTAGCAAGACTATTGGTGATGGGTCACCACAATGATAGTAAGGAGATGGGGCCCAGGAAGGAGGATAATGGTCAATCTTCCTCTATTTCTAGAAGGCATCTCAGTCACCCAATGCATCTATTTATAATAAACTGGGTAGTTCATATACTAGGTTTATTTTGGAGTATAGGCTTGCTCATATGTTATATGCTGCCTATCTGTATGCAGTTCAGTGAGACTACTGTGCCTAACACCAGTTTGGATGGGTTTGAGGGGGCCCACTATTGCTCCTAGGTTAGGGGCTCACCATGGTATTTACCTGTTCTCCTGTGGGTCAATCTGAGCTTGTCAGTATGCATGCTTCAAACTGCCCCTCTAAATGCTAACAGGATAGAACAGCAGCTCCAACAAGATAACGTCTCCCATTACAATGTACAGAAACCAGGAAAGAACCTATCATCAATAAAAGACAAATGTGAAAAAACATGATATATTCCCTCTAAAGCATCATGTAAAATGAACATGTAAAATACTATAATACGTTTCAAAATAGATTAACATTATTAATATTATTAAACAGTATTGAACAATTATGATACATTTTAAAAAGATGTAATATAAAAATAAAAATATAGACGGCCATAAACAGACTGTTTAATCCTACAGTACAGCCCAGAAGTTACAAAACATCCACATTATATAAATACATAGAAAGATCCCAGCTACTACTGTGTCACTTCTTAGCTACCCTTTAGGGTGGACATGTCCAATGTATGCATAACAAGTTACACTGCCTTTCTAAAAACAAAGTGGTTTCATGATAAATTGTCACATCTCAGCATAGTGCTAAAAAGTCCAGTAAAGTACCAAAAATGAAGAGACTTGTGACAGAGGCAAATGAGTGTTCCCTTTCTGTGGGATGAGCTGTGCGTTTCTTTTGTACCATTCTAGAACATGCAATACTTTTTGATCACTTTTTATTCATTTTTTGGAGACATTGTGACCTATTTTGATTTTATGGTGCTAATGGTGCTAAAAAAACAACAGTGTCGATCCACATTTTCCATACCCAAAACATTAGAAGCACCATTGAAAAACTATACTCTAACTAATATACTGTAGGTTCTCTTCAGACCCCAGAGTATAATAAACTGAGGCCCTGGGGAGGTAAGTAAGCATAAAATCTGTTATACTGTGACAATGGGTCACGTGATATCAACCAGAGGTTAGAAGAGGATGCCAGGGGACAGCAGGTTGCCGTCAGACACTGGCAAGGATGCTCAGGAGTGGTGAGTCATGGTGAATATAACTGTTTTTATATTTACTCATCTCCATCTTTAACTTTTCAAGAGTTTTACTAGGAAGTTGCAATATTTATTAAATTTAATTCACTTGGAATTGCAATCCTTAACAAAATTTACGCTAAAATAAGGGTGGACACATCTGTACATGAAGGCAATAATGAAGGTTAAGCAAGGTAGGTGTACATAGTGTTGAGGGGGGGGGATTACATGAGAAGCTACATTAAAAAAACAAAACAAAAACAATGCTTTGTCTTTAAAGCTGTACAATCAAATGAAAAACAGTAGACAAGTAAGAGGAACAGTAGGCGGATAAGCCTGAGTGGTAGTCATAGAGAATTGGAAGAGAAGTGCTGAGTTACAATGTTAGAGAGCAGTTATTATAAAATCAAGAATGAATAAGGCGACATAGCGGACTGTTACTTTATCATTCCCTGTCATTGGTTAACAGTTGTGTGCGCCTCAATGTCTTTCTTTTGTATGCACTGTGTTTTTATACATTTTCTATGAAATTATAGTTGTCATATTCATTTGTATCACATATGGAAAATATATTCTGTAGGCGGTGTTAATAGGTACAATTTTAAAACTTTGGTGTTGCAGTATTGGCTGCATTTCAAGAATATATGTTTGTACAGAAAGTAATCTTAGAAATGTAGTGAATTGCCGTCAGTCTCACAGTTTTTCTTTATTATAAATGCAAAGTTCACTTTATTTAGAAGTTTTAAAAATAACTACTTTGTCCGTGATAATAACCTTATTTATTTGTTATTGAAGAGAAAAACCTGAAATGTCTCTTTAAAGGAATTGAATCATTTAGATAGCCCATTCTTAACCACTTCAGTATCGGGCCAATTTGTGTCCAGGACCAGACACATTTTAGGTTTATTTTGTATGTGCAGTTTTGAAGACTAACATTTTTCTCATACGTCTCATTCAACTGATTTTTGCATCTTTTTTCGAGGACACATAGGGCTTTATTTTTATGTTGTTTTTATTTTCTAATGTTTTTTTTATTTTTTCTTATATCTGGGAAAATATAAACAAAATGGGAGGGAAATTGTGTCTGATTTTCTTTCTTTCTTTTTTTTTATTTTATTTAATAACACAAAGTGCTACTGAAAAACTTTATAAAATAGTTTTTCCTCTCCATTATGGTAATTTTCATTTTGTATGGTGTTGTCGAAGGTGGGGCTATAACGGTGTTTTATTGGTGTGTTATTTTACTTATTTTTAAAATTATTTTATTTACATTTTTTTAATTAATTTTTTTTTTATATTGTTTTTTTTCAGATGGTGTCCCCATAAGGTCATAAGAGACCTTTGGGGACATCTGATCACTTTTTTCTTTGTTAGGGAGGCTGATTTCCCTGCAACTGGGGCTGGTACATTTAGCCTCAGTTGCAAGAGGAATACAGCCTCCTGCACAGTGTTCTTTAGACTTACAGAGCTGATCTGGGTCAAGTAGGACCCAACAGTTCTTGTAAGATGCTGATCCCGGCAGATCACGTGACCGCCGGGTCAGAAGGTGGCCCCATCATGGCAGCACGCATAACTGTGTATACAGCGCTCATTGAGCGCTCCGGCTGAAGTTACAGCTGGCTCTCAGTATCAGCAGCTGCACAATCTCATGCAGCTGCTGTGTTCTTACAGGACGTACTGGCACCTCCTGTCAGAACAAGGCAACCACTTTCCGGACGTAAATAGTCTATGGGCGGTCCAGAAGTGGTTAATACGAAGATGCAACAGTGATCAGCTGTTATTACTAGGAGTACCCCTGTCTAGGAATATATTCCTCTGTCTGTATATTGTAGAGTGCAGTGGTGTTACATCAAACAGCAGATACAACATTTTGTCACTACTTATATGTATATGTATATGATAGGGATTCTATCATTGCAAAAAGTGCTTTTGCGCTAAACATATCTCTGCATAGCCTTTAAAAAGACTATTCTACTACTACCTTTACTTCTTCTGTTGTCCATGCTGTTTCTTTTTAAACCGCTTTATTTCTTTATGTTAATCAGCCCCATGGAGCACCCTGTGAGTTTTCCAAGACCTCTGTGCAAACCCCCCCCCCCCCCCATTATACCTTTAATACCATCCCCCCACTGCTTGTGCTCCGTCTGCCCTTCTCCTCCCTGGATACTCCTTCTCCATCACAGTTCTCTTCAGTTCTCCAGAGAACTACACCAAAATGGCCATTCGGACAGTACTGGCCTTGTCTGAGTGGCCATTTTGGTGTAGTTCTCTAGAGAAATGAGTTGTGAACTGAGAACTGAGAAGGAGGGCAGACGGAGCACAAGCAGTGGAGGGATGGTATTAAAGGTATGACGTTGGGGGTGCTAGGATGTAGCTATAAAGTTTGGATTGTAATAAGGCTGACATTGAATTTTTCACTGTAATATAAAGCTTTGGTGAATGATCCTTTATTAAAGATACGAGTTCACTAGCTTTACAATAGAGATATTACATTTCATTGCCATCGTACCCTATAAGAATACATTCACTGTTGATCCAACCACAAGCTGAAAAGTGATTTTGTATAAAACATTAAGTGTCAGTCTACTGCAAGTTATCAATGGTCAGTGTTAAAACTGAAATATTTTAGCTTAAAGTGAATAGCTAATAACATAAAAAAAAAAAAAAAAAACCATAAAATATAGAAATATAAATATAGGACAAAACTTGATTTTTATATAAGGCCATTTTCTGGTAGAATCATTCTAATTTTTCAGCAATATATTAGCATGACATATGGACTTGGGATAATAATGATTTAAACTATAAAACATTTTACTAAATATTCACTATATATTAGAATAGTTTACAAATTATAAATGGATTTTTTTTCATGTGACAATTAAAGTGAAATATTAAGCAAACATTGCTGACGTCTCATAAACAAGCACATAACTTAACACATATTGTCACTTACTGTACCTGCCATGGAAAATACTACAAAGGCCTATTTAACATTCACAGCAATGCTCTGCCATGTACTTCAAAGTTTCCAGCTGTGAGCAACAGATATTAAAACTGAAATAAGTGTTAAGTCATTTTTTTCTGGAAGTTAATTTAATAGTAATAACAAGTTGTTGTTTTTTTTATACTGTATTCTCCATAAGCAGCTTTGCCAACAACTCCTGCTTTTGGTGGTGCCAATGTTTTCCCTTTGTAACTATCAAAACCATAATGCAATTCATTCAAGCCTTATCCTTGACCACCTGGAAGCATACAGCTGCAATCTCCATTACAAATGGCTGGATTTTGCTTTAAAGAATCAAACGCCAAGGGAGTTTTTAACAGCTAAAATACTGAACATAAATGTTGGCTGTTATACAATGTCTACCCAGTGGTAATATAAGTGATGTTTATGGCTAACACTATATTTTCCAGCCAACTGTGACACAACTCCTTAAATCACAAGTGTGTTAAACCTGAAACAGAACAAACTTCTCCCTCAATACATATTGTGTCGCTTTTCCAAAGGAAAAGCATTCTCACAATCGAAAGAGAGTAGTAGAACGAGGCAGTATCTACATGTGAAAGGCATCTCCGTAAAAAGCTAATGTATTAGATAGATCCAAATCATCCCCATAAAAAAAAAAAAAAAGAGATTTCACAAACCATCTACATTTTCTTCTATGACCCAAAACAAATTGGGATAAATATAATAGTCCGTGGAGTCTTATCTTCCTCTTGTTTGGTGACAGCTTGCCACGTATTGGGCAGCGATCTCCACAGTGGCCTCTTCTTCTCCCAGTAGGATGTAGAGTTTCCTCTTCTCGTCTGCAGATATGAAGTCTAGGATGTGGGCAGAGAGTCTTTGGTAGTAGACGGCCCTCACAGCTGAGTATTTGGTGCAGTGTAGCAGGAAGTGGGTCTCGTCTTCTAGGGCCCCCTGGTCACAGTGCTGGCATAGTCTGTTCTCCCGTGGCTTGTACGTCTGCCTGTATCGCCCAGTCTCTATCTCTAGGTTGTGGGCGATCAGTCTGTACCGGCTCAGGGTCTGTCTGTGCTTGGGGTGGCGTATTCTCTCCAGGTAGGTGGCCATGGTGTAGTCCCTTTGTAGGGATTGGTACACGGTGAGTTTCTTGGAGTTATTTATTTCATTTCTCCATTCTTCAATGTACCGCTCTCTGTTTGCCTCTGTGGTCGCCTTTATTTCGGCCTTGGTTATCATCTGTTGGTGTTTTTGGTTTGGTGGTTGGCTGTTGTTTGGTTGGTGAGTGTCTGGTTTGCTCGGGTGGCTTAGCCAGGCTTGATAGTGGTAGGAGTCGGGCTTGCTCCCCTGGATGTGTGCCTGGAAAGCTAGCGCCCTCTTCTGTATGGTGAGCCATAGGGGGAGTCTGCCTAGCTCTGCCCTGCAGGCTATGTTGGTGGTGTTGCGATGGACATGGAGCAGGTATTTGCAGAACTCCAGGTGGAAGTTCTCTGTTGGGCTGGAATCCCACCTTGACTGGTCTGGGTAGGTGGCTGGGCCCCAAACCTCGCTGCCATAGAGAAGGATCGGGGAGATGACAGCGTCAAATATCTTCATCCAGACCCTCACTGGTGGTTTGAGGTGGTACAGTTGTCTTCTGATGGCGTAGAAGGTTCTGCAGGCTTTTGCTTTCAGGGTTTCTATTGCTGCTTTGAAGCTTCCTGATTGGCTGAGCTCCAGCCCCAGGTAGGTGTAGCTGTTGGTTTTCTCCAGTGTGGAGCCGTTCAGTGTGAATTGTGGGGTGGTGGAGGCTTTATTGTGGCCCTTCTTCTGAAATACCATGACTTTGGTCTTCTTCTGGTTGATGGGTAGGGCCCATGTGGTGCTGAATTTTTCCAGCACGGACAGGCTTTCTTGGAGGTCTTTCTCAGTGGGGGCCAGGAGAAGGAGGTCATCGGCATACAGCAGGAACTTCACTTCCCGGTCGTTCAGGGTGAGGCCTGGGGCTGGTGAGGCCTCCAGGGCTGTAGCCAGTTCATTGATATAGATGTTGAAGAGCGTTGGGCTCAGGCTACAGCCTTGTCTGACCCCTCGGGCCTGTTGGAAGTATGCTGTCCTTTTCCCATTCACCTTCACACTGCACTGGTTTCCGGTGTAGGAGCTCTTGATGACGTCGTAGGTTCTTCCTCCTATTCCACTCTCTAGGAGTTTGAGGAGTAGGCCTGGGTGCCATACTGAGTCGAACGCCTTCTTAAAGTCCACGAAGCAGGCGAATATCTTGCCTCTTCTGGTGTTGTGGACGTGCATCTTGATGAGGCTGTGCAGGGTGTAGATATGGTCTGTGGTGCGGTAGTTTGGCATGAACCCTGCTTGGCTCTTGCTGAGGACCCCGTGTTGTGTGAGGAAGGTGAGGATTCTGTTATTGATGATGCTGTTGAACAGTTTCCCCAGCGTGCTGCTGACGCAGATCCCTCTATAGTTGTTGGGGTCATATTGGTCCCCATTCTTGTAGATGGGGGTTATGAGCCCTTTGTTCCAGTCTTCGGGGAAGTGTCCAGCATTGAGCACGAGGGTGAATAGCTTTGCCAGTGCCGCGTGTATTGCTGGAGGGCTGTATTTGATCATCTCTGGTAGGATGCCATCAGGGCCACTGGCCTTTTTGCCTTTCAGCAGGACAATTCTTTCCTGTATATCTTTTATGGTGATTGGTGAGTCCAGAGGGTTCTGGAAGTCTTTGATGACTTTCTCCATGTCCCTCAGTTTTGTGATTATCTGTTGCTGTTCTGGAGTTAGTTCTTCTTCTGGGATGTTTTTGTAGAGACCTCTGAAGTAGTTGAGCCATATATTGCCATTTTGGATGTGGAGAGAGTTTTTCTTGGGCTTTGTGCCCATGTGGTGCCAGGTCTCCCAGAATGAGCTGTCCTGGAGGGAGTCCTCTAGTTGCTGTATTTTGTGGGAGAGGTACCTCTGTTTCTTCTCTCTGAGGGTGCCCTTGTATTGCTTGCATAGATTGCTGTAGGCTTCCCTCACCTCCTTGTTGTTGGGGTCCCTGTGTTTTTGGTTGGAGGCTCTTCTTAGGGTATGGCGTAGTGCTCTGCAGTCGCTGTCGAACCATTTGTGGGACTGTTTGTTGGTTTGTCTTATTGGTTTGGTTCGTTTCAGGCCTGCTAGTTCTGCTGTGGTCTGTAGGATGTACTTGAGATTCTTCACAGCTCTGGTGACTCCCTGTTGGTCTGGCTGATAGGTGTTTGTATGGAAGTTTGTGAGCAGTGTCTTGATTTCGGGTCGGTTGATTGCGTTGGTATATTCTATGGCCTGGTGGTTGGCCCATTTGAAATGGCTTGGTAGGTTGTAGAGGCCGGACTGTTGGGGCTCATGTGTGGGTGTCTTGTTCATGGTTCTCATGTATAGTAGGATCTGGTTGTGGTCTGATAGATGGGAGTCAGGTGCGATTGTGAAGTCTTCAATGTCTGACAGGTCTGTAATGGCATAGTCCACCACGCTGTTGCCCACTTGGGAGTTTAGTGTGAAGCGTCCTCTGCGATCGCCTTTGGTACGTCCGTTTATTATGTACAGTCCTAGGCTTCGGCACATGTTCAGCAGTTGTCTCCCACTCTTGTTGACAATTCTGTCTTGGCTGTTTCTTCTTGTCTGTGTGGGTTCTGGGTGGTGGATCTCACTACCGTGCATATGTGGGTTGATACTCTCCTTTTGGCAAGTCCTCACCCTTTTGGGTGTTCAACATGAACTTTTGCATGTCACACCTCGTTTTTGTGACTTGGACATAAAAAGCGCTGATCATGCCCCTTTATGTGACCAGTGCATAAAGTGCCCATGTCATATACAATTTGACTGGGAGCAGGAGATCTGCCCACTCCTTCTAGATTCCAGGAAACCACACGGAGTCCTCCTGGACATTTAGAAAGAGTTGGTAAGTATACAATACATCTGTGTTCATGAGGCCCAGAGCTTACATTACAGCTGTGCTGACTGAAATCTTTATTACTAAAATGACATAAAGAGCCCCATGGTTCATGGTGAATCTAATTTATCGGTAGATCCATTCTTCTAGTGTGACTCACTGTTGATTCACATGATCCAAGTTATTGTTGTATGCCACACACCGAGGAGCTCTGTGCAGCATGGTATCACCTGGCTTTCAATGCTGCATTTCTATAATGGTAAAGTAGGCCATGCACATAATATATGGTAGGTAATGGTTGAACTATATTTCGGCTGATGGTTACATTGCTCTGTTACCTTGATTCTTTCAATGGGTTTTCAATGGCTTTTTTGTTGTCTGAGATAATATATTATTAGAGATGAGCGAGTAGTACTCGATCGAGTAGGTATTCGATCGAATACTACGGTATTCGAAATACTCGTACTCGATCGAGCACCACTCGCTATTCTAATGTAAAAGTTTGATGCAGAACCAGCATTGATTGGCCGAATGCTATACAGTCGGCCAATCAACGCTGGTTCTTCTCCTACCTTTAGAAGTCTTCTCCTTACAGCGTCCCCGCAGCATCTTCTGGCTTTGAATTCACTCTGCCAGGCATCGGGCCTGGGCAGAGCCGACTGCGCATGTCCGCTTGTAGTGCGGGCATCCGTACATTAAATGGACTACTTGCATACCCCTAGAGAGGATTTGTTGCAGAAACTTCTATGATTGAAACTATTTTCCATACATACAATCATGGCTATAATTGTTGGCATCGCTGAAATTTTTCCAGAAAAAGTATTTTTCCCAGAAAATTATTGCATACTTTTAATTTTTGACTTATTAAAAAAAAATTGTTCAAAATGCTGCACACATTGGAAAAATTTATCACACCAGTATTTTTTATGCAAAAGTGATATATTTCTGGGGAGAATATTCTTGTACAGCACAAAAAAGTACTATTTTTCAGCATTTTCCAACTTGCTCCCCACTTTTGAAAAAAGTGTATAGAGAAGAACGGGGATAACATTGGGCCAGGACAGGGACGTCTCAGACCAATACATCTAATATAACTTGCACCAGAAAACTTAGATGAGTTTATGCTAATCCCTGACTGGCATAGATTTCAATTCTGATACATGGAACCTTCCAGAATGTGCCAGAACTATCAAGATACAAGAGTTTCCTAATAATTCTGCATCATATGCCGCCAGCGCTCACAGTATTAAGACTGGTGGACGATACCCCAATCTTACTAAATCTCCCCATTATAATTTATTGCTCATTCCAATTCCTATAGAGCTCAGGTAATAGGTAAAGTACTGAAGAAATACATAGTAAATAAGATCTGGCATTGCCTAGCATGATATTGAATATGTTAATATGTTTTACTTTCAGTTAATAATTTAAATAAAAGGACAAATTTTTGTCATAAAGATTTTCTTGCCTTTTTAGTAAAGCAAAATAAATATTCAAAGTAGTAAAAAAAAAAACATGAAACCGCAAGAAATACATCTTAAATAATTAGTTCTTAGCTTACTGGTTCCCTAGCGTCATTATTTCAGAAGTTAGTTTCACAGCTCAACTACAGTATCATGCCTGAGGTGTAGATAAATAATCAGGATTTCCAGACCAAATTATTGAATTTTATTTCATTTTCATTAGTTATGCATCAGAGGTTATAAGGCGGGGGCCTTGATCATTTTAATGGCCAACATAACAATATTGCAATCAGATTTATGTGATTATATACCATTATATCTTTATACAGTACATGCATTCATATGGATATTACTTTCTCATATACCACTAGCCTAAACTTTGTTGCACACCAAGTACACATCTTCATGGCCGTATTCCCAATATTGCAGTGACCCCTTTCATCAATGCCACATTGTCAAAATTGTTTGGAAACGATTTGTGGAACATCACAAAGAGTTTGAGGTGTTGATTTGATATGTGCTGGATAAACAGGCATGATCATTGAGGTCCAACCTCAAACCTTTAAAGACAGAAGGTGGGATGACTGTCTATTTGGTGGGGTTCAACCATTGGGACCCCCATCCATCACATGAATGGGAGTCATTTGCCCTATATGAATGAAGCGGTAGGTTGTATATACACTGTGCTAGTCAATTCATCACTGTGCTCCTATTCACTTCAATATAAGCAGAGCTGCAGTACAGTGGCATGGCCACTATACTGTTGGTGTGCCTAATGTTTCTGGCACCATCCCCTGCATAGCTTCTGAAGCCCAGAACCAGTAAGAAAAGCTGATCAACACGGTGCCCAGGTTTCAGAATCATGGTTGATCCTGAGAATAGGTCATCAGTGTGCAAATTCCCTGGGGGCCCTAAAAATTCCTTTAAAAAATTGCAGATTCTTCAGAACACGTTCAAAATAGAGATGAGCGAACACTGTTCGGATCAGCCGATCCGAACAGCACGCACCCATAGAAATGAATGGAGGCACCTGTGAAGCTGACTTTGCTGGCGGCCGGCGTCACAGGTGTTTCCATTCATTTCTATGGGTGCGTGCTGTTCGGATCGGCTGATCCGAACAGTGTTTGCTCATCTCTAGTTCAGACGTCTTGTGAACTCTATGCCTCCAATGGTCAGAGCGATTTTGATGGGTTGTTTTAATGTTATGGCTTAGCAATCGATATGTACAACACAAGTGTTTTTCCTTTGCAGCTTTATGTGAAAAACTCAGAATTTAAAAGCAGCAGGTACTCCATGTCAGATATAGTCAGCAATCACCCCAGAAGCATCAGAGGTGGCTTTTATTACCAGCTACTATTGGCAGCCAAACTAAATCACTTGGTCGACTTTTTCACTTCACAGCATGAGTGCCATTGTTTCTCCTTCCTTTCCAAAGTAGTGCAGTCCATTTACTTAGATTGTAAATGAAAGTTACTGTTACAGTCACCAAGCAGCAAACATTACCTTGGTTATAATTGCAAAGAAAATAGCTTACCCACCAAATGTGCCTTGTGGGCTATGTAAGGACAAGCTTTGACATTACGTCGTCTGAATTCAGTGCCAGTACAAACAAAATATATTGTTTTCATGGAAAACAGAGCAATCCATAGATAAATTGCTCACAAATATCATTATATTTAAGGGGGGTGGCCACCCAGTAGTAAGAATTATTAACTCCCTCAGGTCTGCAGCTTTTTAAATGCAAAAAAAAAAAATTGTATCAATAGTGTTTTCTATGCTGTTCTCGCCAGTTTCCGAAAAGGAAGCATAGAGAGGGCATAGTGTGGCTGGGGACAGATTTATCATCATTTACAGCAGTTTTTTGGCTATGGGTTGATACAGATTTCAGTGTAGGCTCATGGGCTGATGGATGATGAGCTTAATTTATGAGGAGGCATGTCTCTTCATAAACTAAACACATCCTCCACCAAGCAGAAGTCAAAACCGGCATAGAAATGACCAGTGTTGATAAATCTGCCCCTACACATTTTCGGAATAGTTTATCACATAGTGATACCTTACATTTGACTATCTATTCTCTGTTTTATGACATGTAGCTTTCAAGAATTTTGGTAACATGTAACAATTATTTATTGAATTGGTTTCATACGATATTAGAGTCCATAACCAAATCTGAGTTAAGTATTCCTATGGCTACATTTAACTTCTCCCCTTCCATATCAGCTTGTGCTGTACCATAGCTTATGATGTGTATTTAGGAATCAGGTTTGGGAATTAGGCTGCCTTTGATAGTACAGACTGACTCACCACTCTTGCAATATTCTATGTTGTACCACGTTGTATCTATACTTTTCTATACTTAATGTTTTTACTTCCAGTACATTACAGTTCATTTGATTTTGGTTGCAATACAGACCAAAACTAGAGATGAGCGAACACTAAAATGTTCGAGGTTCGAAATTCGATTTGAACAGCCGCTCAATGTTCGTGTGTTCGAACGGGTTTCGAACCCCATTATAGTCTATGGGGAACAGATACTCGTTAAGGGGGAAACCCAAATCCGTGTCTGGAGGGTCACCAAGTCCACTATGACACCCCAGGAAATGATGCCAACACCTCTGGAATGACACTGGGACAGCAGGGGAAGCATGTCTGGGGGCATCTAACACACCAAAGACCCTCTATTACCCCAACATCACAGCCTAACAACTACACACTTTACACACTCAATACCACCTCTCTGACAGTAGGAAAACACCTTGAAACATGTGTATTTGGCACTTGCAGTGAGGAGAGCTTGTCACCAGCAGTGAATTTGGCCCTTGTAGTAAGTTGAGGTTGGCACCAACATTTGTTTTGAAAATCAGGGTGGATTGAGCCTCTAACCAGCAGAGTTTGGGCAAATTCATGGTGGAGGGAGCCTCTAAAAACCCCAGTTTGGACCAATTCATGGTGGAGGGAGCCTCTAAAAACCCCAGTTTGGACCAATTCATGGTGGAGGGAGCCTCTAAACAGCCCAGTTTGGACCAATTCATGGTGGAGGGAGCCTCTAAAAACCCCAGTTTGGACCAATTCATGGTGGAGGGAGCCTCTAAAACCCCCCAGTTTGGACCAATTCATGGTGGAGGGAGTCTCTAAAAACCCCAGTTTGGACCAATTCATGGTGGAGGGAGCCTCTAAACAGCCCAGTTTGGGCAAATTCATGGTGGAGGGAGCCTCTAAACAGCCCAGTTTGGGCAAATTCATGGTGGAGGGAGCCTCTAAAAACCCCCAGTTTCGACCAATTCATGGTGGAGGGAGCCTCTAAAAACCCCAGTTTGGACCAATTCATGGTGGAGGGAGCCTCTAAACAGCTCAGTTTGGGCAAATTCATGGTGGAGGGAGCCTCTAAAAACCCCAGTTTGGACCAATTCATGGTGGAGGGAGCCTCTAAAAACCCCAGTTTGGACCAATTCATGGTGGAGGGAGCCTCTAAAACCCCCAGTTTGGACCAATTCATGATGGAGGGAGCCTCTAAACAGCCCAGTTTGGGCAAATTCATGGTGGAGGGAGCCTCTAAACAGCCCAGTTTGGACCAATTCATGGTGGAGGGAGCCTCTAAAAACCCCAGTTTGGACCAATTCATGGTGGAGGGAGCCTCTAAAACCCCCAGTTTGGACCAATTCATGATGGAGGGAGCCTCTAAACAGCCCAGTTTGGGCAAATTCATGGTGGAGGGAGCCTCTAAACAGCCCAGTTTGGACCAATTCATGGTGGAGGGAGCCTCTAAAAACCCCCAGTTTGGACCAATTCATGGTGGAGGGAGTCTCTAAAAACCCCAGTTTGGACCAATTCATGGTGGAGGGAGCCTCTAAACAGCCCAGTTTGGGCAAATTCATGGTGGAGGGAGCCTCTAAACAGCCCAGTTTGGGCAAATTCATGGTGGAGGGAGCCTCTAAAAACCCCCAGTTTCGACCAATTCATGGTGGAGGGAGCCTCTAAAAACCCCAGTTTGGACCAATTCATGGTGGAGGGAGCCTCTAAACAGCTCAGTTTGGGCAAATTCATGGTGGAGGGAGCCTCTAAAAACCCCAGTTTGGACCAATTCATGGTGGAGGGAGCCTCTAAAAACCCCAGTTTGGACCAATTCATGGTGGAGGGAGCCTCTAAAACCCCCAGTTTGGACCAATTCATGATGGAGGGAGCCTCTAAACAGCCCAGTTTGGGCAAATTCATGGTGGAGGGAGCCTCTAAACAGCCCAGTTTGGACCAATTCATGGTGGAGGGAGCCTCTAAAAACCCCAGTTTGGACCAATTCATGGTGGAGGGAGCCTCTAAAAACCCCAGTTTGGACCAAGTCATGGTGGAGGGAGCCTCTAAAAACCCCAGTTTGGACCAATTCATGGTGGAGGGAGCCTCTAAAAACCCCAGTTTGGACCAATTCATGGTGGAGGGAGCCTCTAAACAGCCCAGTTTGGGCAAATTCATGGTGGAGGGAGCCTCTAAACAGCCCAGTTTGGGCAAATTCATGGTGGAGGGAGCCTCTAAAAACCCCCAGTTTGGACCAATTCATGGTGGAGGGAGCCTCTAAAAACCCCAGTTTGGACCAATTCATGGTGGAGGGAGCCTCTAAAAACCCCAGTTTGGACCAATTCATGGTGGAGGGAGCCTCTAAAAACCCCAGTTTGGACCAATTCATGGTGGAGGGAGCCTCTAAACAGCCCAGTTTGGACCAATTCATGGTGGAGGGAGCCTCTAAAAACCACAGTTTGGACCAATTCATGGTGGAGGGAGCCTCTAAACAGCCCAGTTTGGACCAATTCATGGTGGAGGGAGCCTCTAAAAACCCCAGTTTGGACCAATTCATGGTGGAGGGAGCCGCTAAACAGCCCAGTTTGGACCAATTCATGGTGGAGGGAGCCTCTAACCAGCAGAGTTGGTGGAAATCAGGGTGGAGGGAGCCTCTAACCAGCAGAGTTGTGGGAAAGCAGGGTGGAGGGAGCCTCTAACCAGCAGAGTTGGTGGAAATCAGGGTGGAGGGAGCCTCTAACCAGCAGAGTTGTGGGAAAGCAGGGTGGAGGGAGCCTCTAACCAGCAGAGTTGTGGGAAAGCAGGGTGGAGGGAGCCTCTAACCAGCAGAGTTGTGGGAAAGCAGGGTGGAGGGAGCCTCTAACCAGCAGAGTTGTGGGAAAGCAGGGTGGAGGGAGCCTCTAACCAGCAGAGTTGGTGGAAATCAGGGTGGAGGGAGCCTCTAACCAGCAGAGTTGGGGGAAATCAGGGTGGAGGGAGCCTAGTATTAGCAGAATTGTGCAACGCTTATGGTGGATGAGTATGAGGATGCGGAGGAATTGGAGAGGTTGAGTACAGACATGGAGTTTCATGTTGGGGTGCTTTACACAGGTGGGCACAAAAATGAAGACTCTATCCAGTGGTGGTTCATTTTTATCAAAGTGAGCCGGTCGGCACTCTCAGCTGACAGACGGGTGCGCTTGTCAATGATGATGCCACCGGCTGCACTGAACACCCTCTCAGATAGGACGCTGGCGGCAGGACAGGACAGCACCTCCAAGGCATATAGGGCAAGTTCAAGCCACAGGTCCAACTTCGACACCCAATACGTGTAGGGCGCAGAGGGGTCGGAGAGGACAGGGCTGTGGTCGGAAAGGTATTCCCGCAACATGCACCTATACTTCTCACGCCTGGTGACACTAGGACCCTCCGTGGCGGCACTTTGGCGAGGGGGTGCCATCAAGGTGTCCCAGACCTTAGACAGTGTGCCCCTCGTTTGTGTGGACCGGTGAGAACTTGGTTGCCTACTGGAGGAACTGCCCTCCCTGCCGCCAACGTCACATGCTGGAAACATCTCCATCATATTCTGCACCAATTGCCTGTGGCAAGCATTGATGCGATTGGCCCTCCCCTCTACCGGAATAAAAGACGAGATGTTGTTTTTATACCGGGGGTCAAGGATAGCAAAGATCCAGTACTGGTTGTCCTCCATGATTTTGACAATACGCTTGTCGGTTGTAAAGCACCCCAACATGAACTCAGCCATGTCTGCCACAGTGTTAGTTGGCATGACTCCTCTGGCCCCACCGGAAAGTTCAATCTCCATTTCCTCCTCATCCTCCATGTCTACCCATCCGCGCTGCAACAATGGGACGATTCGAAGTTGCCCGGAAGCCTCCTGTATCACCATCACATCATTGGACAACTCTTCTTCCTCCTCCTCCTCCTCCTCCTCCTCCTCCTCCTCCTCCATTAAACGCAGTGAAGCGGACAGATGTGTGGACCTACTCTCCAGCTGTGACGGATCGGATGCTATCCCTAACTCCTCTGTGTGATCTGAGTTATCCCTGATGTCAATCAGGGATTCTCTCAGAACACACAAGAGCGGGATTGTAAGGCTCACCATCGCATCCTCAGAGCTCACCCTCCTTGTGGACTCCTCAAAGACCCGTAGGATGTCACAAAGGTCTCTCATCCATGGCCACTCATGGATGTGAAACTGAGGCAGCTGACTTTGTGGCACCCTAGGGTTTTGTAGCTGGTATTCCATCAAAGGTCTCTGCTGCTCAACCACTCTATTCAACATCTGAAACGTTGAGTTCCAGCGTGTGGGGACGTCGCACAAAAGCCGGTGTTGTGGCACATGCAGGCGTTGCTGGAGAGATTTTAAGCTAGCAGCGGCTACTGTCGACTTGCGAAAGTGGGCGCACATGCGCCGCACTTTCACCAGTAGCTCTGGAACATTGGGGTAGCTCTTTAGGAAACGTTGCACCACTAGGTTGAAGACGTGGGCCAGGCATGGAACATGTTGGAGTCCGGCAAGCTCCAGAGCTGCTACCAGGTTCGGCCGTTATCACAAACGACCATGCCTGGGCCCAGGTGCAGCGGCTCAAACCATATTGCCGTCTCATCGAGGAGGGCATCCCTCATCTCGGAGGCAGTGTGCTGTCTGTCCCCCAAGCTGATCAGCTTCAGCACAGCCTGCTGACGTCTACCAACGCCAGTGCTGCAACGTTTCCAACTCGTAGCTGGGGTCAATCTAACAGCGGAGGAGGAGGCGGTGGCGGAGGAGGAGGCGGTAGAGGAGGAGGAGGAGGGGGGTGTTCTTCTCGTGTCCCTGCCAGGAATGTTAGGCGGGGAGACGAGGTACACCGGGCCAGTTTGGGAAGCAGTCCCAGCCTCAACTACATTCACCCAGTGTGCCGTCAGTGAAATGTAGCGTCCCTGTCCGCATGCACTTGTCCACGCGTCGGTGGTCAAGTGGACCTTTGTGCAAAGCGCGGAACTAAGGGCCCGCCTGATGTTGAGTGACACGTGCTGGTGCAAGGCGGGGACGGCACACCGGGAGAAGTAGTGACGGCTAGGGACGGCATAGCGAGGTGCCGCAGTTGCCATCAGGTCCAGGAAGGCGGGAGTTTCAACAAGCCAGAACGCCAACATCTCCTGGGCCAGCAGTTTAGCGATGTTGGCGTTCAAGGCTTGCGCGTGTGGGTGGTTAGCAGTGTATTTCTGCCGCCGCTCCAATGTCTGAGAGATGGTGGGTTGTTGTAAAGAAGCGCCTGATGGTGCCTTTGATGGTGCAGGAGAAGGAGATAAGACAGGAACAGGGGAGGATGAGGGAGAAGTCAACAAAGTGGCGGAGGCAGATGAAGTGGTGTCCTGGCTCGTCCTCTGGAGTGCATCGCCAGCACAGTCAGCAGTGGCAGTGGCAGAGGCAGAGGCAGTGGCAGAGGCAGTGGCAGTGGCGTGAACGGCAGGCGGCCTTTGTCCTGCCGTTGCTGCCTGCCACTGATTCCAGTGCTTGGATTCCAAATGACGGCGCATTGAAGTGGTGGACAGGTTGCTCTTCTCAGAGCCCCTAATCAATTTCGAGAGGCAAATTGTGCAGACAACCCTATATCTGTCCTCGGCGCATTCCTTGAAAAAACTCCACACCTTCGAGAAACGTGCCCTCGAGGTGGGAGTTTTTCGGGGCTGGGTACGAACTGGAACATCTTGGGAGATTCCGGGTGTGGCCTGGCTTCGCCTAAGCTGCTGACCTCTGCCTCTGCCTCTAGCTACCCTTTTTGGTGCTGCACTTGCCTCAACATCCACACTACTTTCCCCGCTTGACATCCCCCCTGTCCAGGTCGGGTCAGTGTCCTCATCATCCACCACTTCCTCTTCCAACTCCTGTCTCATCTCCTCCTCCCGCACAATGCGCCGGTCAACTGGATGCCCTGACGGCAACTGCGTCACATCATCGTCGATGAGGGTGGGTTGCTGGTCATCCACCACCAAATCGAACGGAGATGGAGGAGACTCTAGTGTTTGAGCATCTGGACACAGATGCTCCTCTGTTAGGTTCGTGGAATCGTGACGTGGAGAGGCAGGTTGAGGGACAATGAAAGGAGCGGAGAACAGCTCTGGGGAGCAGGGACAGTTGGGGTTATTGTTCTGTGAAGCTTGGGAATTTTGGGAGGAAGGAGGACAAGACTGTTGGGTAATAGGAGGAGAGGAGGCAGAGTCTGACTGGCTGCTGGACAATGTGCTGTAAGCGTTCTCTGACAGCCATTGCAAGACCTGTTCCTGGTTCTCGGGCCTACTAAGGTTTGTACCCTGCAGTTTAGTTAATGTGGCAAGCAACCCTGGCACTGTGGAGTGGCGCAATGCTTGCTGCCCCACAGGAGTAGGCACGGGACGCCCTGTGGCTTCACTGCTACCTTGCTCCCCAGAACCATTCCCCCGACCTCGCCCACGGCCTCGTCCACGTCCCTTTCCGGGAGCCTTGCGCATTTTGAATTCCCAGTTAGAAATTGGCACTATATACCAGTAGCAAAAATTGTGGGTGCACGTAACCCCAATATATTCTTTGAATTCCCAGTCAGACAATGGCACTGTATACCAGTAGTAAAAATTGTGGGTGCACGTAACCCCAATATATTCTTTGAATTACCAGTCAGAAACTGGCACTATATGGCAGTAGCAAGAAATGAGGGTATTTGTAACCCCAATATATTCTTTGAATTCCCAGTCAGAAACTGGCACTGTATACCAGTAGTAAAAATTGTGGGTGCACGTAACCCCAATATATTCTTTGAATTCCCAGTCAGACAATGGCACTATATACCAGTAGCAAGAAATGAGGGTATTTATAACCCCAATATATTCTTTGAATTACCAGTCAGAAACTGGCACTATATGGCAGTAGCAAGAAATGAGGGTATTTGTAACCCCAATATATTCTTTGAATTCCCAGTCAGAAACTGGCACTGTATACCAGTAGTAAAGATTGTGGGTGCACGTAACCCCAATATATTCTTTGAATTACCAGTCAGAAACTGGCACTATATGGCAGTAGCAAGAAATGAGGGTATTTGTAACCCCAATATATTCTTTGAATTCCCAGTCAGAAACTGGCACTGTATACCAGTAGTAAAAATTGTGGGTGCACGTAACCCCAATATATTCTTTGAATTCCCAGTCAGACAATGGCACTATATACCAGTAGCAAGAAATGAGGGTATTTATAACCCCAATATATTCTTTGAATTCCCAGTCAGACAATGGCACTGTATACCAGTAGTAAAAATTGTGGGTGCACGTAACCCCAATATATTCTTTGAATTCCCAGTCAGAAACTGGCACTATATGGCAGTAGCAAGAAATGAGGGTATTTATAACCCCAATATATTCTTTGAATTTCCAGTCAGACAATGGCACTGTATACCAGTAGTAAAAATTGTGGGTGCACGTAACCCCAATATATTCTTTGAATTACCAGTCAGAAACTGGCACTATATGGCAGTAGCAAGAAATGAGGGTATTTGTAACCCCAATATATTCTTTGAATTCCCAGTCAGAAACTGGCACTGTATACCAGTAGTAAAAATTGTGGGTGCACGTAACCCCAATATATTCTTTGAATTCCCAGTCAGACAATGGCACTATATACCAGTAGCAAGAAATGAGGGTATTTATAACCCCAATATATTCTTTGAATTCCCAGTCAGACAATGGCACTGTATACCAGTAGTAAAAATTGTGGGTGCACGTAACCCCAATATATTCTTTGAATTCCCAGTCAGAAACTGGCACTATATGGCAGTAGCAAGAAATGAGGGTATTTATAACCCCAATATATTCTTTGAATTCCCAGTCAGACAATGGCACTGTATACCAGTAGTAAAAATTGTGGGTGCACGTAACCCCAATATATTCTTTGAATTACCAGTCAGAAACTGGCACTATATGGCAGTAGCAAGAAATGAGGGTATTTGTAACCCCAATATATTCTTTGAATTCCCAGTCAGAAACTGGCACTGTATACTAGTAGTAAAAATTGTGGGTGCACGTAACCCCAATATATTCTTTGAATTCCCAGTCAGACAATGGCACTATATACCAGTAGCAAGAAATGAGGGTATTTATAACCCCAATATATTCTTTGAATTCCCAGTCAGACAATGGCACTGTATACCAGTAGTAAAAATTGTGGGTGCACGTAACCCCAATATATTCTTTGAATTCCCAGTCAGAAACTGGCACTATATGGCAGTAGCAAGAAATGAGGGTATTTATAACCCCAATATATTCTTTGAATTCCCAGTCAGACAATGGCACTGTATACCAGTAGTAAAAATTGTGGTGCACGTAACCCCAATATATTCTTTGAATTACCAGTCAGAAACTGGCACTATATGGCAGTAGCAAGAAATGAGGGTATTTGTAACCCCAATATATTCTTTGAATTCCCAGTCAGACAATGGCACTATATACCAGTAGCAAGAAATGAGGGTATTTATAACCCCAATATATTCTTTGAATTACCAGTCAGAAACTGGCACTATATGGCAGTAGCAAGAAATGAGGGTATTTATAACCCCAATATATTCTTTGAATTCCCAGTCAGAAACTGGCACTGTATACCAGTAGTAAAAATTGTGGGTGCACGTAACCCCAATATATTCTTTGAATTCCCAGTCAGACAATGGCACTATATGGCAGTAGCAAAAATAGTGGGTGTATATAGCCCCAATTCTATTGCTAGGGGACTTGCAGGGTATTTCTGGGGTGAAGGTGGGGGGGCACACCGTTGGAACGGGTATCGGGGGTATATATCGGGTATACGGGAATACACTGACAGTGTATTCCATTCAGGATCCTGGGAAAGCTGGGTTGCGGCGATTGAGCCCGTCAGTGCCACGTTACACTGACAAGCTTCTCCCTGGAATTTAGCTCTTATAAGAGCTGTTGTGGTTGTCTTCTCCTTCCTATCCTAGCCTGTCCCTGCCTACCCAGAATCTAAGCCCTAGCTAGCTGGACGGAAACCTCCGTCCTCGGTGAATTGCAAGCTCAGAATGACGCGAACCTGGGCGGCGCTGTTCTTTTAAATTAGAGGTCACATGTTTTCGGCAGCCAATGGGTTTTGCCTACTTTTCTCAACGTCACCGGTGTCGTAGTTCCTGTCCCACCTACCCTGCGCTGTTATTGGAGCAAAAAAGGCGCCAGGGAAGGTGGGAGGGGAATCGAGTAATGGCGCACTTTACCACGCGGTGTTCGATTCGATTCGAACATGCCGAACAGCCTAATATCTGATCGAACATGAGTTCGATAGAACACTGTTCGCTCATCTCTAACCAAAACCTTTGGCTACCTACTTTGGGACACATTTTAATACTTTTCTTTAAAATTGTATGGTGTACAGTTGTACAAGACGTACCTTTATAACCCGCTATTATTACCACTAAATGTACGGAAATGTTTTTTCAAAAAAATCCAAGAGAAAATAGAACAAAAACTACACATGGTGATCATGATTTCGGCACTCAAGAAAAGTTTCTAGAACAAATTCATTAATACTGTCATTGTGACGGATGTTCTTATTTAGGGAGTTATTAGATGCCACTGACAAGACATATCCTATGTCATATCCCATATAAAAAATCTTAGCAATCTTGGACTCAGACCACGCAAGTACTTTAGTTAAATGAGGCTTGAGACAGTATTTTATAACTTATTTCCTTAGATGTTGAATGAAGAAAAATCATAAAACAGTTACATGTATATTCCACTGTCAAATGACTCAATGAACTAGTGCTGCTTTCAGTAAATCGTATTCCAACCAGTAACACATACGTGTCAGGAGAGTTCCTGGTGGATATAGCAGGTTAAATCGATTGAAAAAGTTACTATAGAGGGCCACACGGTGGCTCAGTGGTTAGAACTGTGGCCTTGCAGCGCTGGAGTCCTGGTGTTCAAATCCCGCCAAGGGCAAAAAAACATCTGCAAGGAGTTTGTATGTTCTTCCCGTGTTTGCATGGATTTTCATCCCATATTCCAAAAAAGACATACTGATAGGGAAAAAATGTACATTGTGAGCTCTATGTGCGCTCACAATCTACATAAAAAAATAATAATAATAATTACTATAGACAATCATTCAATCATTTAAAAAAAAGTATACTGCAAGTATGGTATGCATATAGTATGGAAACATGCTGAAATAATGCAGAATTGCTATTGTAGATGACATTTCTCAAGACGTGTTTCTGTAGCTCATTCAAGACAACAAAAAAGTTGCATGCAAGTCATATAAGGTTTAAAAAATGTTACTGCTCTAACTGATAAGGATGGAAATGCAGCTTACAAAAAATGTCAGGCCCCTAATACACCATGTTTATTAATTGACTGCTATTATTGACACTTTTCAGTTTTGGAAACATGCGTAAACAAACCTATACCACATAGCTGTAAAAATGTCCTAATGCTAGGCACGACCATAGACTTCGAGACTTGGATATCGGGTGGTGGACTCCCACCTGTCTGACACCCAGGTGTACACTAAGGCGCACGGTCTTTCCTTTCTCTCTTTTACTTCCCACTTATATCCCTATCCAACCTTCTCTCCATGTTCCCTTTTTGACACCAGGCTATGTGGCTGTTACCACTGGCTCCTAGGTTTGTGTTTTCTTTCCTTCATATCCTTACTTGCGTATCTGTCCGTGCTTCCCCCTTTCCACCCATCTTATTTCCCCTGTGTATCCTCTCCTTCCCATTTGTCCTTGCTAGTCACCAGACTCCTGACTAGAACAGGGTGCAACAGGTAGGAATATACAAATTAACCAGTCTGGACGCTAAAGTTTTTCTTACTTAATTTGGATGTTGATTCACAGATGTAGTTCACCTGAAGTTCGAGCTGCCCGGGACCTATTTTGTGTATTTGGACTATAATGGATATGGTGAGCTGAATATACTGGTCTTTTTCTATATACATAGGTGGGAATATAGTTGGGATATGAGCCCCACAAAATTATCTTTTTATATATACCCATGTATCATCTTCTCCACCTGACAGACCTATCGGACCTGTAAGTATTTTACATAGTTGGAGGAGGGGAAAGAATACTCTATTTGCAATTGAGAAAATGACACTTATTATCCTTAATGACCTATAATATTCTTCTTACACCTCAATCCTTCTATTGTTCATAACCATCAAGAAAATATAGATGACAGTCATGGACTATCCAGGGAAGTGACACTGATGTATCACAATTGTGCCTATAGGACAGTATGTGAGTACAACAACAAAAATACATGCAATGTTCCACTGCATTAAATTACAGAAGAACCCTTAACATTTAACATATCTCTAATAGTGAGAAATGCAAATAAAAGGGAAAGGGATGATAGATAGATAGATAGATAGATAGATAGATAGATAGATAGATGATAGATAGATAGATAGATAGATAGATAGATAGATAGATAGATAGAGATATTAATATTGAAAAAAGTAGTAGGAGTCTTCTTTTTTCATGATTAATCAAGCCTTGCAAGTCCCAAAGCCAGGGTCTCACACTCCGAAGCACTCCAAAGCTGTATGGTGAGTTAACCATTTCAACATTACTTGTATCTTTATATATATAGAGATATTAATATGTCTGTGCTGCTGAATTGATTCTATTTAAAGAATTCTGCTTACATAGCAGTTACAAGGAAACACATTTTTAAGATCAGAACACTAGATTAGGTTTCTCAGTTAAAATATATCCCAGCTCAGGTAGGTTGATGATGAAAAGATGTTGAAGGAAATCACTTATGGCTAAATTGAAAGTTGATGGATAGCCAGCATCTGCTCAAGATAAAATATAGTCTGGTGTCTTCACAGGAAATTCCTAAACCTATCAATTACAGGAACTTTGTATCTAACTTGGCAAGAAGCTCACATATCAATAACAGATATATAAAAATATTAGAAAACCTATAAATGAATGAAATATTAACTAAAAAAAAAAAGGTGTATTAGTCTGTAAAGGGTTTAAAGAATTTTACCAGAAAACTAGAAATCTGTGGGGATGCAGAGGTAGTAGTCACACACAGAATTTAACTCCTACCCAGAGAAGACTATAGATAATACTGTAAGTGGCACATTTTTGTTGGGTGGTAATGTTACAGACACTGCCCGGGGACCCAGGGGCTTAATGGGGGATGTTTCGATTTATTTGTTAATTACTTAGCAATGCTGTAAGTGACCCATAAACATAGCAAAACAGTACTCACCTCTTCCCGGGTCTCTGTTTTCCATGGTGGCAGTTCCATTTGTCACAGCAGTCATGTGCCATTTGTCATGAAGTCATCAATGAGTCCTGTGATTAGGTGCAGCAGTCTCATTGCACAAATGATATATGATTAATGACATCACTTGGGGACCTTTATATAGATGAACAGAGCTGCCTCCAATGGAAACTGAGGCCCGGGGAGAAGTGAGTACTGCTTTTTTTTAATGTTTATGGCACAACTAGCAGTACTATTAACTAATAAAAATATGAGTCGAACAAGCCCTTTAAGACACGCTGCTGGCAAAATTTTATCTCCAGAACAGTGAGGGAATATTTCTATTGTGACAAGCTGCCTTCTAGCCAGGAGCAAATGTGCCTTAGATGCATTTTGTACTCTAACAGTATCCATTTATCTTTTATGAAAATAAAAAGGTATAAACTAAAAATGAACATATAGGTTCAAGTTATGATAACCCATTCAATAAAATGAATAATAGCTCTTCTGTTGGGTTTATTTATTTATTTATTTATTTATTTTTATTTTATTTTTTTTAACAATTGGCATCAATAACAGGTTAACCGAAATGGATTCCCATCCTGTCAGTCTGCTTCTATTATTCTGCATCTAATTAAAAACCCATTCTTTGTTTTCATTTTCATAGAAGAAAAATGAATGCTAATGAACAGAATACAACGTTCAGTGTGAATAGAACATTCCCCAAATGTGTGACTCACATGAATTCATCTTTGAAGGAACTTATAGGGGTTGTCTCTTTTTATCTCCTCCTTTACCTTCATGTTATTTGCACTACAATTACAATAAAAAGTGAGATATATATATATATATATATATATATATATATATATATATATATATATATATATGTATATATATATACACTCACCGGCCACTTTATTAGGTACACCATGCTAGTAACGGGTTGGACTCCCTTTTGCCTTCAGAACTGCCTCAATTCTTCGTGGCATAGATTCAACAAGGTGCTGGAAGCATTCCTCAGAGATTTTGGTCCATATTGACATGATGGCATCACACAGTTGCCGCAGATTTGTCGGCTGCACATCCATGATGCGAATCTCCCGTTCCACCACATCCCAAAGATGCTCTATTGGATTGAGATCTGGTGACTGTGGAGGCCATTTCAGTACAGTGAACTCATTGTCATGTTCAAGAAACCAGTCTGAGATGATTCCAGCTTTATGACATGGCGCATTATCCTGCTGAAAGTAGCCATCAGATGTTGGGTACATTGTGGTCATAAAGGGATGGACATGGTCAGCAACAATACTCAGGTAGGCTTTGGCGTTGCAACGATGCTCAATTGGTACCAAGGGGCCCAAAGAGTGCCAAGAAAATATTCCCCACACCATGACACCACCACCACCAGCCTGAACCGTTGATACAAGGCAGGATGGATCCATGCTTTCATGTTGTTGACACCAAATTCTGACCCTACCATCCGAATGTCGCAGCAGAAATCGAGACTCATCAGACCAGGCAACGTTTTTCCAATCTTCAATTGTCCAATTTCGATGAGCTTGTGCAAATTGTAGCCTCAGTTTCCTGTTCTTAGCTGAAAGGAGTGGCACCCGGTGTGGTCTTCTGCTGCTGTAGCCCATCTGCCTCAAAGTTCGACGTACTGTGCGTTCAGAGATGCTCTTCTGGCTACCTTGGTTGTAACGGGTGGCTATTTGAGTCACTGTTGCCTTTCTATCAGCTCGAACCAGTCTGGCCATTCTCCTCTGACCTCTGGCATCAACAACGCATTTCCGCCCACAGAACTGCCGCTCACTGGATGTTTTTTCTTTTTCGGACCATTCTCTGTAAACCCTAGAGATGGTTGTGCGTGAAAATCCCAGTAGATCAGCAGTTTCTGAAATACTCAGACCAGCCCTTCTGGCACCAACAACCATGCCACGTTCAAAGGCACTCAAATCACCTTTCTTCCCCATACTGATGCTCGGTTTGAACTGCAGGAGATTGTCTTGACCATGTCTACATGCCTAAATGCACTGAGTTGCCGCCATGTGATTGGCTGATTAGAAATTGTGTTAACGAGCAGTTGGACAGGTGTACCTAATAAAGTGGCCGGTGAGTGTATATACCTCTCTGTTTCCCATGACCTCATCCATATCATGTAAGACAAGCAGCGGGGGCAGAACCCTCCACCCTCTGTCCTGTCTACAGTTATACAAGATATTGTTAAATCCAATCTTTGTTACCAAACAATGGCCACCTGGCTGCCATTTCCTATTGTACATAGGGAGGCAATGTGCAATGTACTACAATACAGAAGTATTGCAGTACATTGAACTTTTTTTTGTTTTTGACTCCCCACTTTCCAAACCCCATACCTTTTTTATTATTCCACTCACAGAGCCATATGAGGACTTAAACAGAGTCTGTCAGCAGGAAAAGTGGCGTCAGACTAAAAACGGTACCTTGCAAGGCTGCGTTCACACGGAGTTGTTTGGCTCAGGAAACTGACTCAAATTCCTCCTCCTAAAAACGCCTCACCATAGGACTGCAGCCTAAAGCATCTTCTACGCGTTCCAAAGATGACTTTCTTATTTAGTATTACAAGAAAATTTGTGTTTTATTCATATGCAAATGTTTTACTTTTATGTGTGTTCTAGGGAAAGGGAGGTGATTTTAATTTTTAATTTTTTACTTTTTTCAATTTTTTTTTTTTACTGTAAGTATTAGATCTTTAGGATCTAATCAGTAGATTGATCATTTCAAATTACCAGCACTTCTAATACAGGCTGCATAGAGCAAAACATGTCATTTTGGCTGCAGAGTGACCGCTGTAAAAACAAAGCCTGTAAGAAAGTCACACAAATTCCCTTTTTCTCCAATTCTACCCCATTTGGATTTTTTTTCAAGCTTCCTAGTACATTGTACATTATGAGGAACAATTTATCCAGCAAACATTAAGCACTCATATGGCTCTGTGAACCGAAAAAAACAAACAAAAAAACAACTTATGAGGTTTAGAAGGCGGAGAATCAAAAACTGTCACCTGTGGGAAGGGATTAAAGTCATACTAAGGAGCAAACAAGCACTGGAAACATGAGAAGCAAATACACATATATTGTATTTGGAGGATGGCTAAAAAAAATGTATTATTTGGACTTGCTTTTTAATGAGCCCTAAAAATATGTAGCATGTATTTTTAACAAGGCAATTTGCAGAAGCAAATAAAGCGAGCTGTATGGAATTTACATACTGTATTTCCAAGAAAAAGACTTCCTCCTGTAAGAAAGACAAAATTAGTAAATTAATTCTTAAGAAAACAACTTGATCAATCTGGCTTCTTTAAGTTCGACTCTGTTTACTCCACTTTGTTTATCCCATTGAAAAGAGCTTCTTGAGTCTAATTTACTGTTAATAAATAAAATTTGAAAAATGAAATGTACTAAAACATTATTATTATTATTATTATTATTATTATTATTATTATTATTATTATTATTTATTTATATAGCACCATTAATTCCATGGTGCTTTACATTTGGGGGTTACATACAATACACAGAATATACAGGTAGATATAATACTAACAATGACTGACTGGCACAGTGGGGTAGAGGACCCTGCCCGCGAGGGCTTACAATCTATGAGGGAAGGGGGAGAGACAGAAGGAGAGGGGGAGACTGTACAGATGGGATAATGTTTAAAAGGTGTTTTCCAGCAGAAAATCTTTTTTTTTTCAAAAGAAAGTTCTGTAACCCCTTCCCGACATGCGCCGTAATAGTACGGCGCATGTCGGGTCTGTAACTATGGCGACCGCCCGGAAGCCGGGCGGCCGCCATAGCCGCCGGGTGTCTACTGCTTTAAGCAGTAGACAACCGGCTCTAATGTCTCCGATCGGTCCCCGATCGGTCCCCATTGTAATGCATTGCATTAGTGATCAGACCCCCTGGGGTTCAACACCCCTAGGGGGTCTAATAAATGCAAAAAAAAAAAAAAAAAGTAAGAAAAAATATAAAAAAATATAAAAAGTATTAAAAGTTCAAATCACCCCCCTTTCCCTAGAACACATATAAAAGTAGTTAAAAACTGTGAAACATATACATGTTAGGTATCCCCGCGTCCGAAATCGCCCGCTCTATAAATCTATAAAAATATTTTTCCTGTTCGGTAAACGCCGTAGCGGGAAAAATAGTCGAAAGTGCCAAACTGCCTTTTTTTCACTGTTTTGATTCTGATAAAAATTTGAATAAAAAGTGATCAAAGCAATAACATTTCCCGAAAATGGTAGAACTAAAAAGTAAACCCGGCCCCGCAAAAAAAGACGCCCCCCGTACACTTACATATAAAAAAAGTTACAGCCGTCAGAATATGGCGACTTTTAGAAAAAAAAATTTTTAACACAGTTTTGGAATTTTTTTTAGGGGTCAAAATGTAAATAAAACCATATAAATTTGGTATCCCTGGAACCGTACCGAAACACACAATATAGGGGACATGTCATTTTGGCTGCCCAGTGAACGCTGTAAAACCAAAGCCCGTAAGAAAGTCGCAGAAATGCATTTTTTCTTCAAATCCACCCCATTCTGAATTTTTTTCCTGCTTCCCAGTACATTCTACAGAATAATTAATGGTAGCATCATGAAGAAAAATTTGTCCCACAAAAATTAAGACCTCATATGGCTCTGGGAGCAGAGAAATAAAAAAGTTATGGGGTTTAGAAGGAGGGGAGTCAAAAACGAAAAACGAAAATCAAAAAATGCCATCGGCGGGAAGGGTTCATAAGTATACCCATATACCTTTTTTTGGTTATCTTTAGGGATACCAATCAGTATCATGTTATTTATGTCAGTAGAATAATATTCCCCCTCCCCACCATAGTCCTGGGGTCATGATGGGAGTCTAAACCTGCAGTTTTCAGAGTATACTCCCTACATATTCAGTGCTGCAAATAGTGCATGATCACTCTAAAACACATCTGTTTGTGACAATACAATGTCACGTTTCAGGTCACTCTGTGGCAGACACTTTTGTGCACTAATTAGCAGCAGTTCAAAATGTTCTGATATTCATTACTCATTAACTGTTTCATTAATATCATACACCACATATGTCATGATAAAATGTATCTCCAGCGATTCCAGCTCCTACTTACACTCTCAGAGAACTGGAGTATGAGAATCATCCAATGCACTACTTTGTGTATCCTAGAGTTGCCCTGTCTCATCAGCAGAAAGTTATGTGGATCAGATCTTGGTATCATTTAAAGATGAGAATCTCATCTTTAAAATGAATGGGAAATTATCTTCATAACCCAAACGAGTCCTGACATACAGGACTTTAAAGTGTCTCCCCCCCCCCCCCCCCCCGTACTGTCTCGGGAAGCATTAGTGAAACAGGAAGGGGGGAGGAGGAGCAGCGTGCACAGAGATACAGAGAAGCATTTTCTGTGTCCCTATTCGCACGGCGCTATTTTGTGCCCGTGATTTTGCGGCGGCCGCAAAATAGCGCCGCGTATACGGTACCGGCTCCCATTGAAAACAATGGGAGCGTATACGGCCCGCAAAAGCTCCCGCGGCGTCTACATGCCACATTACGAGCCAAATTACATCGTGTGAACTCGGCCTTAGACGTCAGGTTCACACCACTGAAGCCAGTTGAGCTGGGTGCTGGCCATATCCATTCCTCTAAGCTCCATAGAACCAAAAGAACTCTTAAAGGGGTTGTCCCGTCACAAGGATCCTATCTATAATGCTTGTTAATGTGAAAGTAAGACTTTTCCTAAATACATTGCTTCAGCAAAACTGCTTTGTTTGTGCACTATATTATTTATTTATTTTTTTTGTGGCCACAGCCCTGACCTAGCTGCTCCTGAGTCAAGTGATGTGTCTGACTGCTCTCAGGGGAAGGGAGGAGGGGCTAAGTGCACGGGAGCGAGCCTGGTGGGAGGGGGGGTAGTTTACCCTTTGGGGGGAAGGGGCCTCCAATACAGGGTTAGACGCCGGCACAAGTGAAGTCAGCAACATCTCTATGCTTCTGCCCTACATGAAGCAAGCAGCGGCAGAAGCGATGCTGCTATTCCGGGGCAGGGGGCGGAGGAGCGGAATAACAGCATCGCTTCTGCCACTGCTGGCTTCATGCAGGGCAGAAGCATAGCGATGTTGCTGGCTTCACCTGTGCCGGCGTCTACACTCCCTGGCATCCGCTGTAATAGAGAGGCGGATGCCGGGGACAGTTAGATGCCGGCACAGGTGAAGCCAGCAACATCGCTATGCTTCTGCTCTGCATGAAGCAAGCAGCGGCAGAAGCGATGCTGTTATTCCGCTCCAGGGTCACATATGCAAAGCGAAGCGGCGAGATGCCGCTGGCCCTGCGTGCGCGCTCATACACCAGTCTAGCCTTCACAATGCGAATACAGACCCGACACCCTGTCTGGGTGCAGGGCCGGCAGCATCTCGCCGCTTGGCTTTGCATATGTGACCCCGCCCACCAATGACGAGCCAAAGCTGGAAGACAGAAGAATTCACAGAAACGAAGACTGGTAAGTATGCGACGTGGGACAACCCCTTTAATTCACAAGCTTTTTCTGTTTTTCTCCCTTTTATTTTTACAACTGTTTGCTCGTTTTGCCATCTTCATCTATTTTTATACATAAGCACTGAATCCTTGTGAATGAAATCATTGAACTTAATGGTGATTCTTGTATGCTTTATGAACCCATTACCTTTTTAAGGTGTATTTGAATCTATTAGAGAAATGTATGCATGTGCAGGTGGGTTTTTTGCTGAGCCCATTGAAGTCAGTAGTTGTGTTAGTGTGTGTTTAGAGTGTGTGGAATGTGTTGGGGTGTTGATTTAGTCTATTTGCATTAAGTCCCAAGTCAACCCTTAACACACAAACTATGTGTGTGTGCACCATATTATTGATAGGGAGAAAATATAGACTGCCTTGTGTTGCTGTTCTGTAAAGCTTGTAGTATATAGCTAGCACCAATTTGTCTCATCCTAATGCTGATGTTGTTCCTGTGTTGCAATATGTTTTAGTTTTCCTTTATGTAGTTTCTGCACCTTTTCAATAACATGTTCAATGATTTGTTTTCTCATCATTCCCCATAGATAATCTATTCTCTCTATTTTTAATACATTTACAATTTGAGAGACTGTTCGAAATCTCCAAGGTTAAATCTTGTAATACTGATTTTGTACTTTGTGTACAAGTTGTGTCCTTAATATTATGTGCATTCAGTACACATTTAGAATCTATACAATTGGAAGGTCTCACTTTATAACAGGAAGAAACTGAGTTTTAGTCTGGAGCTTGGGTCAGCCATGTGTTTGAATTAGAAAACAGAAACATTGACTTTGTTTCCTCTGCTGACCTTGCAGATTATGATAAGAAAGACTCTAATCCACCAGAGTTGACACGGTCAATTCTTTCAGCATATCGTTCCAGAAAGCCACAAGAATTACTTATTTGAAAGCATGGTTCATGGTCTATTTCACTTTCAAACTTTGTAGACTTCACACACAATGTGAAATTCACAAAGGCATCCAATTTTAGCAAAAAAGGAAACTCCATTTGTTTGTTTGATGCTTGGTCATCACTTTGGAAAAAAATATTTACCTTAACATTTTTCAGTGCTTCCTTTATTTTTTTGTTTGTTGTACAGTAAGTGTAAAAATATAATTGTAGGGGTTCCTTAAGTTACAATGCTTTTTTTTTTTTCAAATGTAGATTTGTGAGCTCCACATAGAGCTCACAATGTACATTTTTTCCCTATCAGTATGTCTTTGGAATATGGGATGGAAATCCATGCAAACACAGGGAGAACATACAAACTCCTTGCAGATGGTTTTCTGCCCTTGGTGGGATTTGAACACCAGGACTTCAGCACTGCAAGGATGCAGTGCTAACCACTGAGCCACCGTGTGACCCTCCAAGTTACAATATTAAATGGTTCCAGGGTAACGATTGCAACTTAAAACTACAACTCAATTGAAAGCTGACAATTGGTTCTGAACCCCCTAAAATATAAAACAAATAATAATTTTAAATATATAGAATAAAGAAATGTATGCAAATAACACAGATTACATATACATGTCAGAAAGAGCTGCTAGAAGCCATAAATTACTTTCTGTGTAGATGATAGGAGTTTCCTCCAGGTACTGTACAGGGAACACAGTTATAACGAAAATATAATGGAGTCCATATGAGTAGCACAGAGCAGCGCAAAGCTGCACATAAGCGCTGTGTCTTCCTTGTATATCAATAGGATGTGATTATCATTTACAACGGTAAAGGAAATACCATTTTATGTTGAAAATATTGTAATCTAAGGCCATTGTAACTGTATGTCAGTAATGAGTTAGTAAAATGTTTTGACATAATTTCCTGTTCTATTGTATAGAAACTCATATACTTATCTAATACTAGTATATTGTTGGAATATAAGATGAAACCAGAACATGTACAGGAAGCTCAGTATACTATTCCAGGTAATCTTAGTGTACATGAACAAATGGTAAAATCCAGCATCAATGATAAATATTAAAAAAAAAGGTATTATAAATATAACAATAGAAATAGAAGGTTTCTGGATAGCGTTGCTTACGCGTTTCGAGACATGCGTCTGTTACTCATCGCGTGTAACCTTAGTGTACAAATCTAGATTTATATTGTCAAAGTGATAAACAGTACCTGTGTGCCACATTTTCAGCTGTTCCAGTGCTAGAAGGGTTAATATCAATAACACTTAATTTGCTAAGTGCTCATTCTTTACTTTCAATAAAAGCCTCTGATGTCGGAACAGGTAAGCCTATATTAGAATTAGCAGGAGAGGAAGTGCTTCCTTCAAAGCATCAAAGCACCTTAGGTTATAAATTAAATAGAACTGCGTCTGGCTTCACGCTTCATTAACTTTTCATTGGTTACTGTGCCTTTACCTTGGCTGTGTTGCCTAGTACACTTTATTAAAATTAGCCATGCATTACGGTAATATACTCCCTGCTAAGGTTCATGTATTCTCTCCGAGTTTATTTTGTAAGAGAAAACTCCACTAGTTATTACATTTGTCTGTGCATCTCTCTAGCATGATTGTGCTGTCACATGACTTTCCTAGTTAGCATACCAACTATTATGCATTATTATTACTATGCATTATTAATATGTCAATATTTTTCTTTATTCTATCCACAAAAGGATAAAGAGTTTATGTTCCAAATTCATGATTTTCATCATAGTTACCAGAGACTGTAAAAGGCTGAGTGTTTTTCAGTGAAAAACCATGTGGGGCCCCGGCCTAAAATTATATCAATAAGAACTATACCTTGTAACAGAAATAGATGCCATACACAGCTTCATACATGGAAACATTATAAGATTATGGGTGTTAAAATATGGAAACTAATTTCTTTCATTTAATTTTTTTTTTTGCATTTTTTTTTAAAGAATTTGATATTTGTAAATTTATTAAAATATAAACACTATATACATGTGTTATTGTTGTTCTAATTTGAACCAAAGAGTATATATAAGTTATCTTTAACTCACAGTAGAATTGGTAAAAAATAAATAAATTAAATAAATAAATAAATAAATAAAGCATAATAAAATGGCTCAGAAGCTATTTTTATTTTATTTCTCCCCATCCTGAATTTTTGGCAGATTCCTATTACATCTTACAGAATATTAAATGGTACTAATGGTATTATTAGGAAGTACAATTTCCCCTCCAAAAAATAAGCCTTGCTTTTGGAATGCAGGAATTAAAAAAATAAAATAGCAAAAATGAGAAACAGCTGGGTCAGGAAGGAGTTAAGGGGATAACCCTGTTAATGAATACAGTTTAGTAGTGATAGTTTGCCCCCTTACCCCCCCACACAAATACAACTCTGATTGCATGTATTCATCAAGTATTGCACACCATGAATCAGGGGCCAATACTGAGATACTATGAAGACTGAGATACAATAAAGACATGTTCATAGTACATTAGTTTGGAAAAGTTCTAGAACTGTCTAAAGCCCTTTTTGGCTCAGAAAGCAGGAGCTCCTGATCTGCAGTGGGATGTACTTCATTTCAGTCTCTCCTAAAAATCCACCTTAGGGTAAGTTCACATGGGGATTTTTGGACTGGAACCTGAGGCGGAGGCCACCTCAGGTTCCGATCCAAAAAATGGGTAGCCACGAATGAATGCTGGTGCCCTGCACCGGCACCCAGTTGCACACACTCTGCTCCGGATTAGGCCCAATGAATGGGCCTAGTCGGGAGGAGGGAGTGTCTTCAGGCCGAATAGCGAGGTGAAACAGCCTGAAGAATAAGCACCTCGCTTCTTTTTCGGAGCAAGCCGGGTCCCAGAAAAATGACCTGACCGGCTCCCACTAATTTCAATGGGAGCCGTGTTTTTGGTCAGGATTTTGAGGCGGATACGGCCTCAAAATCCTGACCAAAAAACTTTGTGTGCACTTACCCTTAGGCTAAGACCCCACAATGTGGAAACACAGCTGTTTTTTTGTTATAGATTTAATTGCAGTTTTTTGAGCTAAAGCCAGAAGTGGATTGAGCAGAACTTAGAAGTATCAAAGCTTCCTATATATTTCCCATTCCTTTTGTAGCCTTAGAAAGCTCTTTATACCTTTGTTTAAAATTGTTTTAACTTTGCCTATCCTTCCAATACAATACATTTTTGGGTTACAGTTTGCATTACTTTCCAGTTCTATTAAAATTACAGTATTTCTAAATTATAGCACACAAGGGCATCTAATGTGGCCTTGTGGTTTTCATCCTCAGAGATTTCACAGTCTCTCAAACAAATCATGACTCACTTGGCTTCCTACCCTGTGACAATAAGTCTTTGTGAAGATTTAGTTTTTTCAATAAAAGAAGCATGTGAACAACACTTTAGACATCTTGAGATAAAGATATGGACAGGCCAGCCATATCTGCATATCACTTTATTTGTTCAGAATTTATAGTAGTTTTTATGGGGGGGCTGTTTTGGGGGCCAAATAATCTCATAACAGTCCATTAAGTAATATGGTCATCATTTCATAGTGTTTTCCATGCAGTAATGTGTAAATACTAAATATGTTTATATTGGAATTTTCTCAGAATTGGTTCTAGTAGCGACCATTATATATTACCAATGGTATATGTGAGTACATATACCTAAGGACAGATGGATATTTTTATTGGCATTTCTAGTATTAGAACCTTTCCAGTATTACTTATCTTGCTTTTATGCTTTCGTAAAGGGGTTGTCTAAATTAAAACAAATCACTTTCCAATACACTGTGAGGAATTTCTGACTGGTAGACTCACAAATTAGCCCGAGCAAACAGTAACTACAATCGCCTCCATATATCTTTACCATGTGATAGGGCAATATTACATACCACTTACCCCTGTTAATGAATTTGTTCCTTAGAGATCACCAAAATAAATGGCAATGTAAATAAATGCAGTGTGACTGAGCTAAGTCATAGTCAACGTGTTCCTAGAGAGTTAAGGAGTACTTTGCTTTCAGTCAGTCAGGCAGTAATCTACTTGTAATCTTTTCCCAGGAGTGGCATACAGGAAAGTTAAAATGTATTCACACTGTATATCTTCATGTGGGATCGTCCTATTTTACAGTGTTCCATTTGTTACAGTGGTAAATGTAAATCGTCCTTCTCATCAGGTGACGTCACTGTTAACAGGCTTTGGTGTGCGCGTTTAGATACCAATTTGACGAATTTTGGAAAATGTTGTGATTTCTCTCCTCATGGATATGCAAGGATAATTCTTTCCTTCTAGTGCTAGGAAAGTATAAATATATGTGGAAGCTTACTCACACGATATCCATGAAAACAGATACATTGTATGGACAGATATCCCAGCTAAGACAGACAGACAGTTCTATGTGTTGCCCTTGACTTTTATTTGGGACTTATCTCTAAGGCCCCATTCACACGGGGGGGAAGGGGGGGGGGGTTGCGGATTGGTGGATTTTGGTCCCGATTGTGACTCTGGAAGTTGCGGCTTCCCCCTCCAGAGTAGGCTCAAGTGAATGGGCCTAGCCTGTAGGGTGCCGCCGTGAGGCGGACACCGGGGCTGAATCAGCTGCGGAATCCGCCTGAAGAAAGAGCAGCTCGCTTCTTTTTTCCATGAGCGGCATGTTGCTAGCGGTCTACATAGTGCTCCATTGTGAGGGGGTGAATTATGACGTGGCTTAAGCACCAAAATACGCCCCCTCTTGCCCCGTGTGAATGAGCCCTAAGATAGAGCAGTGACCAGGTGGACATGTATCAGTAAGTTCAACAGGGGGCTCAGTTTTAAAGGTCAAAGGACAAGGCAATTAGTGTTAGGATACTGGTATACACATCTGGAATCCGGTGGCCAGATGGAATAAGCCAGGAGCAGTTAGGTATTAAAGAGCAGTAGTTTGGGTGTGGCTTGAAGTGTTGATCACAAAGGTAATACAGCAAGGAATAGAAACAGTCTGGAAAAGACAGTGGTGAGGACCAGGAGACTGGAACAAGGAACAATACTCTAGCAAAAGCTGAACTGCCTCATGGGTATAAACAGGCCCAAATAGAAAACAAGATGGCTTCACATTGGTACAGATTGGTCATCTTAGTTAAAGGCAATTCCTAGGATGGCCTCCACAATGGTCTCCAGTGGTGAGGAGTGGAAATGCAACACAATATTTCAGAGTGAGAGAAACAGTGGCCAGTGGTGGTAGATTAGTAAAATACACAGGATTCTAACACTTAGCTTGGTAGTTACCATCTAATTGTTTGTTTTGTTCTATTCTATTCTATGCTGCTGTGTAGTGTAATGGCTTACCGCATTGTTTTATTTTAACAGCATCTTGGAAGTTTGTATGTCAAGCTTACTGGAACTTCTTGTATCTTCTCCCTGGCAATCATCAAACTGGTATGTTCTTGAATATGTTATAAATCAGTTTCTAAGGTATTTCACTGTATGATCCATGTGCTAATCTGTCATAATAGATTGAAATTAAAGGGATTCTACTGGCGGTTTCAGTCCAGATGGTTGTATAGGTATATTGGTGATGGGGGTTTGTACTCAGCAGGCTGTGTGAGGGCTGTGGGATGGTATTACACCTCAGTGTGTTACATGGGTAGTCCATGCATTTACTTGGGTTATTTATGCCAGTAGGTTTTTTTGTATTTATATTGTGATAGATTCCCTATGATTTGCCACTCTATATATTCCCACTGATTTGCCACTTTGTGCAGCTGCTATTATTGGGACCCCGACACACATAATCTTTATATACTTATGTTTGATGTGTATACACTTTATGATTACTACTATATATATTACCCTGTATCCCTGTATATCCTCAGACATCTGGTGAGTTTTGTTGTTTTCTCCCTATTTTGTATGTATACTTGTCCTATATGTTTTTATAAGCATTACCAATAAAATTTTCTAGTTTTAAGATTACAGCTGGGTGTATACTTTTTTGAGATATGATATATTCTATTATACACTGGCAATAAAACACTCCAGCGCTGCCTTCTTCTTGTTCACCGCCTCCGTCTTTTTTTCCTGTTCAGCCACAGTTAAATGGCCGACTGCACCCACTGAGCTTGTCCGTCAGCCAGTTTCCTGTGGCCTCTCCCATTCAGCCACAGGAAAATGGCAAAAGACATGCACAGTCACCACTTTTTGAAGAAGACGTGACGGGACAAGGAATAAGAGGCGGAGGAGGCAAACAAGAAGTAGGAGGCACTGGATAATTTTTTCGCAGTACTGGGGATGCCCCCAATGTTGTTTGAGCGCTGAGGACCACCCCCAGTGCTGCGAGAATACTTATTAGCATATGGACAAAAACTGGGATATCTAAGGAACGGTGGTGTGGAGAAGACATCTAAAGGTATGGAGAAGAATAGCCTTTATTAAGACTATTCCAATGAGAGTTTAGCTTAAAATGGTATTCTAGTGATAGAATCCCTTTAAGGCCTTATTCACACAATGGAAAAACAGCTGTGTATATTATATAATATATTCAACAGGAACCATCAGAGGGAAGGAAATATATCTAAAATAGGCATATTTTAGATAACATACATCTACCATACATCTATTATACGATATAAATACAGCATAGAAAATGATGCGTCCATTATCCTCCACATTATAGTTTAGATGCTTACATCAAGGCAGTTCCGATCCCTGGTTTCTAGTAGGTCTGTGCACTGTTTATTTCTGGGTATTTTGGAGACTCTCCTTTTGTTCTATAAAGATTTTTATTTGCAGTGATGGATGTCCAAGAAAACTGTGTTCTCTTCAATTAAGTTAATGCCAATGCAATTTTGTACTTTTTCCTATGTAAGACGTTCTACAGCAGATGTGGAGTGAAATTTTCCCAAGCTGATGCCAGAACTTTTGTACCTGTTTGAAATTTATGAGTTACATGAAGATTTGTGAATTTCTTTCAGTCTGTTTAAGGCATTAGCTTGGGGGTTGGCAGCAGCAAAAATTAGCTAACAATATTTTTCTTTCCTTTGTATTCTTAACCGGAGACTTATATTTGGTAGGATTACTCTGAAAACAAATAAACTTAAAGGCGCGATTCTAATTAGGGACTGGAGAAAGTTTTAAGGTTTAGCAAGCTGAGATTTTCCTAAGAGTCTTATAAAATATTCTGGTAAGGAATTAATGCCTTGTTTTAACTTCAGTAGACTTTATAAAAGTGGGGTTTGCATCTTCTAGATTAAAATATTTACTGAATGAAATGGAATGAGTATGTTTTCAGTTTTCAGCTAATATAATATGATTTATCTTTTATAATTATGTGTTTTATGTAAACCCAATAGTACTGTATTTTTAACAAACTTTGTATAAATCAATAGTACAAGAGAATCTAAGAAAGTATGTAATATGGTTCTTTTTCCACTTATGAGATACCTCTTCTCCCTTTTCCTCCTGAACTGATCAATCAGTCTCATTTCACAGAGAAAATCTTAGTGAAGGAAACCATGCTGCCATAGAAGTTTATGGAGAGAGGAGTGGTGATTGGGAGCGCTTTACGAGGGAGACAAAGATGCTGCTGCTGGCTATAGTAGGCTTTTTCACTCACCAGGCTGGGGAGAAGTAAAATGAAAAACAAGTATATTTGCCCATCCCCAGCACTCCATTGTCTACTGCTGATTTCAGTTTGATCTGGTGCTGGTTCCTGAATACTAGACGTTCTGCGACCCACAAGATCTAGGAGATCAAGAAGTTGCAGGAGAGAATTCGATGATATCACTCACTTATGTCACTGATTCCTTGCCAGTGATTACTGATGATACTGACTAGTCTCAGCAATCATATGGAGCTCAGAACTTCCAACATCCAGACATCGGCAGCGGCACTACTTCTTGTAGTGACACCCTCTGGTTCCGTGTCTTCTTCCGTCTTCTTGTCTTCAAATTCCGCGCCTGCCTAGTAGCTAGGGTTGAGCGATTGTGTTCGGAAAAAATCGGATTCCGATCGGCGATCGAGAAAATTTCACGATCGCAATCGGAATTCCGAACACGATCTTTTTAGGTGGGATCGGGATCGGTAGTATTTCCCACAATGCCTTCACACTGAGTATATAGTGTATACTCTGTGAAGGCTCCACTGCAGTTCCATAGGAATGAATGGAAGCACACAGTATTAACCCCCTGCGCGCCGGCTGCCTCCATTCATTCTAATGGGAGACTAAACTAACATGTCTCGTAGCTACTTACCTCCAGAGATGGCTGCTCCGCTGCTGTTCGCCTCACTGCCGCTCCAGCTGCAGTCTTCTGCACCTCACGTCTCCTCTCCCAGTACCCGCCCACACTCTCCTAACCCGCCCACACTCTCCTAACCTGGCAGGGAGGGGGCAGTGAAGGGAGAAGAAGACTGCAGCTGGAGCGGCAGCGAGGTGAAGAACAGTGGAGCAGCAGAGCAGCCATCTTTGGAGGTAAGTGGACACCAGGGGGGACTAAGTAGCCAGAGGATTAAAAAAAAAATCCTCTGGCTACTTAGTGATTCACTACACAGCGTGGATTCTAACAATTCTTAGATTCCATGCTGTATAGTGAATAGGATTGCTTTTAAAATCCGATTAATAAAAAAATCCCATTGACTTGCATTGCGATCGGAATTGGGATCGAGATCGGGTTCGAATGAAAAATAATCGGAAATCGGATTTTAAAATCGATCTTGAAAAGTCAGGATTGGCTCAATCCTACTAGTAGCGCTTTCCTCCAGAGCGCTACTGTGCAGACTCACTCGCCAATTTACTTAATGGCAGTGTACTGCGCAGTAGCGCTCCAGAGGGAAGCGTTATTATGCAGGCGCGGGATTTGAAGACAAGAAGACAGAAGAAGACACGACACCAGAGTTTGTCACTACAAGAAGACAGAACAGGTAGGCATGCCCGAAGCTGATGTCGCATCGGTCATCCCCGCCCAAGGTGCACGTTCAGGTACGATTAGCATATATGTTTTAAAAACGGGACCTGGGGTTTATTATAACATTTACGGTGCCTGAATAACCTTTTTAAAGGCTATTCACGCATATGTGGGGCTCTATTAGCATAATTTTGCTGATAGAGCCCCTTTAAGTCTGGTCCATCATATTATATGCAATAATGCATGCAGCTGTACTGCCACTCATGTTGCACAGCTACTGCTACCCCCACCACTCAGCCAGATATGGTCCATCACATTCCACTATACCACACTGTTGGTACCACAGTACTGGCCTAAAAAATCAAAGCCACTTTAGTTTCACATCTGCTTCCATAAAGGGATAATTTTTGGTGGCTTTTATTTTCGAAAATCCAATTCTCACAGCCACAAATTTGTCTCTTAAATAATAGAGATGAGCGAACACTAAAATGTTCGAGGTTCGAAATTCGATTCGAACAGCCGCTCACTGTTCGAGTGTTCGAATGGGTTTCGAACCCCATTATAGTCTATGGGGAACATAAACTCGTTAAGGGGGAAACCCAAATTCGTGTCTGGAGGGTCACCAAGTCCACTATGACACCCCAGGAAATGATACCAACACCCTGGAATGACACTGGGACAGCAGGGGAAGCATGTCTGGGGGCATAAAAGTCACTTTATTTCATGGAAATCCCTGTCAGTTTGCGATTTTCGCAAGCTAACTTTTCCCCATAGAAATGCATTGGCCAGTGCTGATTGGCCAGAGTACGGAACTCGACCAATCAGCGCTGGCTCTGCTGGAGGAGGCGGAGTCTAAGATAGCTCCACACCAGTCTCCATTCAAGTCCGACCTTAGACTCCGCCTCCTCCGGCAGAGCCAGCGCTGATTGGCCGAAGGCTGGCCAATGCATTCCTATGCGAATGCAGACTTAGCAGTGCTGAGTCAGTTTTGCTCAACTACACATCTGATGCACACTCGGCACTGCTACATCAGATGTAGCAATCTGATGTAGCAGAGCCGAGGGTGCACTAGAACCCCTGTGCAAACTCAGTTCACGCTAATAGAATGCATTGGCCAGCGCTGATTGGCCAATGCATTCTATTAGCCCGATGAAGTAGAGCTGAATGTGTGTGCTAAGCACACACATTCAGCACTGCTTCATCAAGCCAATACAATGCATTAGCCAGTGCTGATTGGCCAGAGTACGGAATTCGGCCAATCAGCGCTGGCTCTGCTGGAGGAGGCGGAGTCTAAGATCGCTCCACACCAGTCTCCATTCAGGTCCGACCTTAGACTCCGCCTCCTCCGGCAGAGCCAGCGCTGATTGGCCGAAGGCTGGCCAATGCATTCCTATGCGAATGCAGACTTAGCAGTGCTGAGTCAGTTTTGCTCAACTACACATCTGATGCACACTCGGCACTGCTACATCAGATGTAGCAATCTGATGTAGCAGAGCCGAGGGTGCACTAGAACCCCTGTGCAAACTCAGTTCACGCTAATAGAATGCATTGGCCAGCGCTGATTGGCCAATGCATTCTATTAGCCCGATGAAGTAGAGCTGAATGTGTGTGCTAAGCACACACATTCAGCACTGCTTCATCAAGCCAATACAATGCATTAGCCAGTGCTGATTGGCCAGAGTACGGAATTCGGCCAATCAGCGCTGGCCAATGCATTCTATTAGCCCGATGAAGTAGAGCTGAATGTGTGTGCTAAGCACACACATTCAGCACTGCTTCATCAAGCCAATACAATGCATTAGCCAGTGCTGATTGGCCAGAGTACGGAATTCGGCCAATCAGCGCTGGCTCTGCTAGAGGAGGCGGAGTCTAAGGTCGGACCTGAATGGAGACTGGTGTGGAGCGATCTTAGACTCCGCCTCCTCCAGCAGAGCCAGCGCTGATTGGCCGAATTCCGTACTCTGGCCAATCAGCACTGGCTAATGCATTGTATTGGCGTGATGAAGCAGTGCTGAATGTGTGTGCTTAGCACACACATTCAGCTCTACTTCATCGGGCTAATAGAATGCATTGGCCAGCGCTGATTGGCCGAATTCCGTACTCTGGCCAATCAGTGCTGGCCAATGCATTCTATTAGCTTGATGAAGCAGAGTGTGCACAAGGGTTCAAGCGCACCCTCGGCTCTGATGTAGCAGAGCCGAGGCTGCACAAGGGTTCAAGCGCACCCTCGGCTCTGATGTAGGAGAGCCGAGGGTGCACTTGAACCCTTGTGCAGCCTCGGCTCTGCTACATCAGAGCCGAGGGTGCGCTTGAACCCTTGTGCACACTCTGCTTCATCAAGCTAATAGAATGCATTGGCCAGCGCTGATTGGCCAATGTATTCTATTAGCCTGATGAAGTAGAGCTGAATGTGTGTGCTAAGCACACACATTCAGCTCTACTTCATCGGGCTAATAGAATGCATTGGCCAGCGCTGATTGGCCAGAGTACGGAACTCGACCAATCAGCCCTGGCTCTGCTGGAGGAGGCGGAGTCTAAGATCGCTCCACACCAGTCTCCATTCAGGTCCGACCTTAGACTCCGCCTCCTCCAGCAGAGCCAGCGCTGATTGGCCGAATTCCGTACTCTGGCCAATCAGCACTGGCTAATGCATTGTATTGGCGTGATGAAGCAGTGCTGAATGTGTGTGCTTAGCACACACATTCAGCTCTACTTCATCGGGCTAATAGAATGCATTGGCCAATCAGCGCTGGCCAATGCATTCTATTAGCGTGAACTGAGTTTGCACAGGGGTTCTAGTGCACCCTCGGCTCTGCTACATCAGATTGCTACATCTGATGTAGCAGTGCCGAGTGTGCATCAGATGTGTAGTTGAGCAAAACTGACTCAGCACTGCTAAGTCTCTGCATTCGCATAGGAATGCATTGGCCAGCCTTCGGCCAATCAGCGCTGGCTCTGCCGGAGGAGGCGGAGTCTAAGGTCGGACCTGAATGGAGACTGGTGTGGAGCGATCTTAGACTCCGCCTCCTCCAGCAGAGCCAGCGCTGATTGGTCGAGTTCCGTACTCTGGCCAATCAGCGCTGGCCAATGCATTCTATTAGCCCGATGAAGTAGAGCTGAATGTGTGTGCTTAGCACACACATTCAGCTCTACTTCATCAGGCTAATAGAATACATTGGCCAATCAGCGCTGGCCAATGCATTCTATTAGCTTGATGAAGCAGAGTGTGCACAAGGGTTCAAGCGCACCCTCGGCTCTGATGTAGCAGAGCTGAGGGTGCACAAGGGTTCAAGTGCACCCTCGGCTCTCCTACATCAGAGCCGAGGGTGCGCTTGAACCCTTGTGCAGCCTCGGCTCTGCTACATCAGAGCCGAGGGTGCGCTTGAACCCTTGTGCACACTCTGCTTCATCAAGCTAATAGAATGCATTGGCCAGCACTGATTGGCCAGAGTACGGAATTCGGCCAATCAGCGCTGGCCAATGCATCCCTATGGGAAAAAGTTTATCTCACAAAAATCACAATTACACACCCGATAGAGCCCCAAAAAGTTATTTTTAATAACATTCCCCCCTAAATAAAGGTTATCCCTAGCTATCCCTGCCTGTACAGCTATCCCTGTCTCATAGTCACAAAGTTCACATTCTCATATGACCCGGATTTGAAATCCACTATTCGTCTAAAATGGAGGTCACCTGATTTCGGCAGCCAATGACTTTTTCCAATTTTTTTCAATGCCCCCAGTGTCGTAGTTCCTGTCCCACCTCCCCTGCGCTGTTATTGGTGCAAAAAAGGCGCCAGGGAAGGTGGGAGGGGAATCGAATTTTGGCGCACTTTACCACGTGGTGTTCGATTCGATTCGAACATGGCGAACACCCTGATATCCGATCGAACATGTGTTCGATAGAACACTGTTCGCTCATCTCTATTAAATAACAATAAGACTGTACTACTTACTTGTTCTTTCCTCTGCTTTGCTGCCATCAGCCTTCTCCAGCCTCTAAAAACTTCCTAATTGCCCCAGAGAATCTTTGAAACTCTTCATTGTTGCGTCTCTTGGGGAGAGCTAACTGATTAAAGGGGCTCTATCAGCAAAATCATGCTGATAGAGCCCCACATATGAGTGAATAGCTTTTAAAAAGGCTATTCAGGCACCGTAAATGTTATATTAAACTACTCCCCCACCCGTTTTAAAATAATACCCTAAAAAAGCATTTGATCTACTTAGGCATCGTGCATGCTGGGCGGGCATTCAGGGTCCGCCGTTTTCTTCATCCACGCCTCCTCTTCCTCCGATGTCCTCGGGTCCCATCCTCCTCCGGCGCTCGCGAACTGACATTGATAAAAAAAAAAAAAATGGCCTGGGCGCATGCGCAGTAGCATGCGGCTTCTACTACGGCTACTGCGCATGCGCCCAGGCCATTTTTTTTTTTTTTTATAACTCAAATTTTTATTGAAAATTTTTTTAAACAATAAGAAAAGAAAAAACAATTACAAGTTACAAGGCGAACACCCGCCCTGCGAACAGAAAAAGCACACAGTGCAACACAAAATACAATCATAGAAGAATTAAAAAAAAAAAAAAAAAAAAATTAAAGACAAAGAAAGCACCATAGAAAAAAAAAAGAAAAAGGAAAAAAGGGGGGGGGGAGGAGGAGGGAGGGGTTAGTGGAACAGATGAGTGGGGGAGAGGACTAAATGTGGGGGGTGAAAGGGTAGGTAGGGGTGAGTGTGAGCAGTCAGGAAACCAGTGAGAGCGCTCGCCAGGTCATCCATACCACAGCCAGTTGGGAAGGGCTCGCGAGCAACCACTGGTCAAATACCTGAGACGAACAACAAGAGTATCAATCAGAGGAGGGGTCAGAGCCCAGAAGCGTCCGGTACTCTGCAGACTGTTGAAACCTGAACCAGTAGAACCAGGTTTTGATGTACGCCTCAGTCGTGCCATGCAGGAAAGACGTGAGATTTTCCATGCGCATTATCTTGTTGACCTTCGAAATCCAGAGGGAGAGAGGAGGAGGATCCACTCGTTTCCAAAAAAGGGGGATACAAGCCCGGGCAGCGAGGATCAGGAATCTAAGTAGGGAACGCTTAAAGACCTTTACAGAAGACTCACAATGATTAAGGAGGAACAGGGCAGGGCCCAAATGGTGAGAAGTTTCAGTAAGCTGGAGGGTTATCCGCTTGACCCCCTCCCAGAAGGACGAAAGGGCAGGACAGGACCAAAAAATGTGTAGCAGCGTGCCTTCCTCGTCGCCACAGCGCCAACATAATGGGGAGACCTGAGGAAACATAGCATGGAGTCTCGTAGGAACCCTATACCATCGGGACAAGATTTTGTAGCTGGCCTCCTGGTGGCGAGAGCTGATGGAAGCAGTATGAGAAAGGCGAAAAATGCGCCTACGCTGCTCCTGAGAGAGGGAAAGGGATAAGTCAGATTCCCATTTCAACAAGAACGGCGGAACAAAGTCCTCCGGAGGTTCAACCAGGATCCGGTAAGTGAGCGAGAGGGAGTGGCGAAGGGGGCCAGCACCAACACAAATCTTCTCCAAGGGGGTAGGTTCGACGCGGAACTCTGCAGGAGCAGGGAGAGAATGTAAAAAGTGACGAAGTTGCATCCCCCGCCAAGCATCCAAAGGGGGCAGCTCAGGAGGGGCCTGGGAATTCAGAAGTGTAGTCCATCCCCCAGTGTCCTGGAAGTGACAGGCACGGAAAATCCCATGACGGCGCCAATTACGAAAAACTCGGTCAAACATTCCAGGTGGAAAGGCAGGATTGCCCAGCACTGGGAAAAGAGCGGAATCCTTAGGGAGGAGAGTGGAGCGAACAAGGCCCCTGGAGCAAATCCGAAGCGTGGGACCAAGGGTAGGGTGAGAAAAGAGAGATGACAATGAGGAGGAGTCCAGCCATGGGGCAACCTGCAAAGGGATCGGAGAGAATGCCTGTTCGATGTAGACCCAAGGTTTAGAAACAGCATGCCTACACCAGTCCACGACACGAGTCAGGTGGGTAGCCAAGTAATAGGACTTCAGGTCCGGAAGCGATAAACCACCGCAACTCTTGGGACGAAAGAGAAAAGCCTTGCTCACTCGGGCGGGTCTGCCCGACCAGATGAACTTCAGTTGGACGGAAGTGAGGGATCTAAGAAAAGACAGAGGGATGTGAATGGGAAGCGCCTGCATCAAGTAGAGAAGACGAGGGAGAATGTTCATTTTAAAAATCGCGCATCTCCCGAACCAAGTAAAGGCTCCAGTGGACCATCGAGTACAATCAGCCCTGATAGACGCCAGAAGTGGCGGGAAGTTGCAACGAAAGAGATCTTTCGGGTCCGGAGTAAGATAAACCCCCAAATATTTGAGAGAAGTGGGGGCCCAATGAAAAGGGAAAGATTGACTCAATGAGGTGGCCGCCGAGGAGGAAAGGGTCACATTAAGGGCTTCCGACTTCGAAAAGTTGATTTTAAAATTCGAAAGGGTCGAGTAAACCTGAAAGGCAGATATCAGAGATGGAAGAGAAACATGAGGGGAGGAGAGAAAAAATAGCAAGTCGTCTGCATAAGCCGCAACTTTGTATAAACAGGAAGAATGAGCAGCGCCTGAGATGTTCGGGTCGGCTCGAACCTGGCGGAGGAAGGGTTCAAGAGTCAGGACGAAAATGAGAGGCGAGAGGGGGCATCCTTGCCTAGTGCCATTTCGGATAGGGAAGGACTGGGACAATAAACCGTTCACCCTAACCATCGCTGTAGGGAGAGAGTATAGAGCCATGATCCAACTCATCATGCGATTTCCAAGACCAATATGTAACAGGGTCTCTTCCATGAACCGCCAGTTGACCCTGTCGAAGGCTTTCTCAGCGTCAGTTGAAAGAAGCATGAGAGGAGAGCCCGATTGTTTAGCCCCATACATGAGGTTGATAGCTTTGGTAGTATTATCTCGAGCCTCACGGCCGGGTAAAAATCCAGCTTGATCCGGGTGAACAATATTTCCTAACAAGGGCGATAAACGCGTCGCAAGGATCTTGGCTAAAATTTTTAGGTCAACATTGATTAGCGAAATGGGGCGGTAGTTAGAGCACAGAAGAGGGTCCTTTCCGGGTTTTGGGATAACCGCTATGTGAGCACACAGGGAGTCACGACAAAGGGCCGAGCCATCGGTGAGAGAATTGAAAACTTTCAACAGTCTGGGGCGGAGTTCAGGGCCAAGTTTCTTATAGTATACCAAGGTAAGGCCGTCTGGGCCTGGGGCCTTACCCGTTGCCATACTGGAGATAGCTAAAGAAATTTCCTCTTCAACAATAGGAGATTCCAAGGCCGTCAATTCCTCTAGAGACAACGACGGGAGACCAGAGGAGGAGAGATAAGAACGAATGCGATCTCGGAACTCCGCTTCAGGGAGAGGAGAAGGGCCAGAGTTTACAGAATACAAAGAGGCATAGTAGTCCCGAAAGGCAGCTGCAATATCAAGGGGCATGTGTAATCGAGTACCCTGGGCGGAATTGATGCATGGAACGTAGGTGGAGGACTGCTGAACCCGAAGGGCCCTAGCTAGGGAACGCCCGCTCTTATTTCCAAACTCATAAAAATGACGTCTGCATTTAGCTAGAGTACCCTTCACCCTATCAGTGACGAGCGTACGCAATTCTTCTCGGGCGCTGGCAAGCTGGGAATAAACATCAGGAGTGATTTGGCGTTTATGAAGAAGTTCCAATGAGCGGATCCGCTGCAGCAGAGATTCAATACAAGCCCGGCGTTCCTTGTTTAAGCGGGAACCATGTTGCAACAGGATACCCCGGATAAAACATTTGTGAGCCTCCCACACCATCGGAGGAGCAATCCCCGACAATTCCTCCCTCTCAAAGTATTCCCCCAAACGGGTCTTAATGTCATCCAGGATGGTTACATCATCAAGAAGTGATGCGTTAAGTTTCCACTGACGCTGGAAGGGAATAGGAGAGGACAAGGAAACAGACAAAGTAACCAAAGCATGGTCGGAGAAAGTAATGTTATCGACTTCCGCAGCCAACAAAGAGTGGAGATGTTGGTGACGGATAAAGAGGTAGTCGATACGAGAGTATCGGTGATGGACCGGAGAGTAATAGGAGTAATCCCTATCTAATGGGTGGAGTAACCTCCAGGAGTCCACAAGCTGGTGGGAATGAAGGTCCCTCTTAATCCTCCTGATGAGCGAGTAAGGGTGAGAAGAGACGCCAGCAGAAGAGTCCAATGAAGGGTCTAGGACCAGATTAAGATCACCCCCCGCCACCAGGAAGCCCTCCACAAAGCCGTCCAACAGCCCTAAGTAAGAACTAAGGGCACGACCCTGTCCCGAGTTAGGCAAATACAAAGAGGCAAAAGTAAAAAGCTGAGAGGAGATACGACCCTTGACCATAACAAGTCTCCCCTCAGAATCATTGCGAGTCTCCAAATGTTCCCAAGGCAGGGAGCGAGAAATCAAGATACTAGTCCCTCTGGATTTCGGGTCAGGAGAAGAGCTATGATATGCATGAGGAAACCAAGCATTAGTCAACTTGTATGGCTTGGTAGAGCAATGGTGAGTTTCCTGCAAAAACACAACATGAAGGCGCTTACCTTTGAGCAGATTGAAGAGTACGGAGCGCTTCTCTGGACTATGAAGGCCTCTCACATTGAGGGAGCCCACTGTGATGGAGGAAAGGCGATCAAGCGGAGGCATGGAGGGAGACGGGCTTTCCCAGCTCACACCCTAGGAGCAGAGGGGAAAAAAAAAAAAAAAGGGGGGGAGAGGGGGGGGAGGGAGGGGAGAGGGCGAAGAATTGAAGAGGGTAAAGGGGAGGGAAAGAAAAAAAAAAGAGAGAAAAGTAACAGAGTAGAGGAAGGAGAGCAGTAAAGAATGAGGGGGGGGGGGAGAAAGGAAAGGGAAAAAGAACCAAGAGTAGAACAAATCTAACTACCCCTAGACAAATGGGCCAGGGGCACAACAACAGACAGGAAGGAGTGAGGGAGTAAGAAAAGATGGGGGGAGAAGTGGGCCCGCAAGCACCACGAGTGTACCTGGTAAGGAAGACCCTATGCCCCCACCCCCAACAAAGTGTAAAGGGATAGGAAGCACAGGGCTACAAACTGACACTAAGGTCCAAATAACAACATTGTATAAAAACACAGCAATATCAACAAGGGCCATCTATAAAGCCCAGCAGGCACAGGATCAAGAGGAACAGAGTAGTCACAGAACAAAATAAAATAAACATAGTGAAAATGTCCACCAACCGCGAAACAAGTCCAAGACCACTCAACATAAAAGGATATTAACACTGTCCTGTGGGCAGATCAAAGACCGGCGGCATGAGGGCTCATGCTTCAATGGGAAGCTGAGCTGAGAGATCTGGTTGGCGGAGCGGAGACCCAGGCGGATCCGGTATTGGAAGACGTCGTGGAGATGAGTTTCGCCGAGGTCTCTCTCTGGAAGCAGCCGAAGAAGAACGCCTGGAACCGCGGCCGCGCCTGGATATAGTAGGGCGGGAGGAATCCAGAGCAAGCCAGTTCGGGACTGAGACAGGGCGCACATCCAGGGAGGCAAACAAATCAGGCAAGTCCGCCGGGGAACGGACAACAATCGAAGACGAGCCAACACGAACAATCAAATGGAAGGGATGACCCCACCTATAGGAACCTCCACAGTCCTTAATCAGAGTCAACACCGGCTGAAGGGCACGGCGCATAGCCAATGTGCGGGATGAGACGTCTGGGTAGAGCTTGACAGAGGCATTCTCAAAAGGCACCGATCCCATATCCCAGGCACACCTCAGGATATGTTCCTTGTCCGTGAAGTAATGTAGTCTACACAGAACATCTCTAGGATTAGCAGGGTCAAGCGGGCCAGAACGTTGGACTCTATGCACACGGTCCATCATGAAGGTAGCATCCAGCGGGCGTTGAGTCGCCATATTGAAAATGGTATTAATACGGCTGATCAGATCATCCTGAGGGCCTTTTTCTGGCACTCCTCGTAATCGAATATTATTTCTGCGACCCCGGTTCTCCTGGTCATCCAGGAGCAAAGCAATTTGTTGAAGGCGGGCCTCAGAGTGGGTTTGATTGCTCTCCACTGCAGACAGGCGTTGTTCCAAAGAGGACAGTGTTTGATCAGTAGCGTCAGCCCTAGTAGTAAGTTGAGACACATCAGACTGGATCGCACCGAGGGCCTGTGCCTGGGATTGTTCCATTCGGGAAACTACAGCATCCAGGTCCTGTTTAGTGGGCAGAGCTTGAATAAGGTCCCGAAGTAGCTGAAAGTCCGCAGAGGCAATATGGGCTGCCGAGCAGGGCAGGGAGGCTGAATCCATGGATTGCACGTCATGTCCAGGGAGGGTGGCAGACAGTGAAGGAGGTGGCTGCGATTGGCGAAGCGGAGGAGATGGAGGAGCCATGTCATCAGTGGCAGACCCAGTAGCCGAGGTTCCAGATCGGGACAGGAAGGTAGAGATTGACGGTGAGTGAGTAAGAGAGCGACTCGGCATGCGGGAAGGAGCAGTAGAGGTGTTAGGACGTCTTCTGGACATATCACAATGAGAAGCGACCATAGAAGGTAATGAAGGTACACTCGCAGTATCACCAGGCCTTACATGAGGCGGTCACACAGTTCCATAGTCAAACCTGGTACCCATGAGGTGCAAAAGGAGCAATGGGAGAAGTGCTAGTTCCGTGGGGATATACTGCAGAACGTGGAACACACAGCAAGTGGAGGAAGGTGAGGAGCCCCCCTGATGGTGGAGTAGGGGCTCAGCACTCCCTTCACACCACTGCAGTGCACGACAACAAAAAAAAATTTCCCTGCTAGAAAGGTCTCTGAAGAGGGTAAGAAAGTCCAAAAAACAGTAGGGAGTACTCACAGAGTTAGCAGAATGTCCCAGCAGAAAGTGTCAGGATGGGAGCCAAACAGCAGGGGGGGTGAGGTGTCTCCACTTCAGGCTATGCAGGGATGCTAGGCAGCAGGTAGAGCAAGGGGTTCAGAGAGCAGAAGAGTTCCCTTACACACTGCATTAACCCCTTCACCAGTGGAAGTGTTGTCAGTTAGTCCCAAGGGACACTGTCTATGTGTGCCAGATGTAAAGGGAGGGGGAGGGAGGCTCACATCAATAGTGCAGACAGAGCAAGGGTTCTCAGACCTTCAGCTATGGCCCTCTAGTATAGCAAGTTTACTGTTGTCCTGGGAAACACAATGTCCAGAAGAATGCAGTATACTCAGTCTTCAGGGCCGTACATGCAGTCCTTAGGATAGAGAGTAGCAAAGAGAAGCTCGTCTCTGGGGGGGGGGAGGGGGAGAACAGCACTTAACTGGGTAGTGGAGATAGCACGGTGAGTCAGAGCTCGTGTTAGTCCGGCAGAGCAAACGTCTTTCTGCAGTAGGTGTTGGATGACGGGGCTGGGAGAAGGCAGGAGGTGTGGATGTCTCTGGTTGGTTAGCTTCTCTCCTGAAGCCGCAGTGGCTGCTCTCCGGAAGTAGGCCTCACCCGGCCGGGGACCACGCAAAGCCTGGAGCAGGGCACAGACGGAGGACAGTAGCTACTCTCCCTCTTCCTTCCACGGTGGTTGGTCCGTCCCCTCTGTATCCCCAGGAATGCCAGCAGTCTCTCACCAGGCGCAGCAGGTGGATGCAGGGCCGACGCTCGGTGCCGACAGCAAGATGGCAGGCGGTTGCATGGAGATCAGGTAGGCCGCAATCTTGTCACAGTTATACCAGCCGGTGTACGTCCCAAGTGCTCTCAAAAACTGTTCACGGAGACCGGGGGATGTCTCTTGAGTCAAGGTCTTAGGAATAGAGGCCTTGCAAAGGCTGATGTTATCAAATTAACGCCAAATATCAGCGGAGCCGAGATGGTGCACGTCTGCTCGCCTCTGCAGTCAGGCCACGCCCCCTAAAGCCCAGGCCATTTTTTTAAATCAATTTCAGTTCACGAGCACTGGAGGAAGACGGGACTCGAGGACATCGGAGGAAGAGGAGGCGTGGATGAAGAAGAAGACACACCTTGAATGCCCGCCCAGCGTGCACGATGCGTAAGTAGATCATTCTTTTTTAGGTTTTGCTGATAGAGCCCCTTTAAGGGATCAGGAGGCATCAAAATTTACGTCTTGCAAAAAGGCGATGTCAACCTTTTTTCTCCTATAATTCTCCCCCATGGATATTAACTCCAATGCAAAGTGCAAGATGGCTCTGGCAGAATTGCATTCCCTAAAGGCCGACATTGCTTTTTTTGTAAGAGATACATTTTGATGCCTCCTGCTCCTTTAATTTTGTCTTACGGTACTTCCCTGTCATCTACTTAGCAGATCAGTCAAAGAATAGGGAAGGGACAATTATCCTTGCCTCCTCCTCTTATCCCTAGTAGTCACTACCTTCATCCTAGACCCAGATGGTAGATTTCTTATACTACATGGTAACTTAGAGGGCAAACCTATCACCCCAGGTAATATTAACACCGCTAATACCTCCCTCCCTGACTTCCTTACCCAGGTCCCCAATAAAGTATTTAACATTCTGCCTACAGTTGTAATTATAGGTGATGATTTTAATATGTCCTTCTCAGACAGGATGGATCATCAGGCCCTTACTGGTACAACACCAAATCCTGCACAGGGATGCCTATTATTATTTCTTCATCTCCTCCTTCTTCTCCTTCTTTTCCTTCTCCTTCTCCTTCTCCTTCTCCTTCTCCTTCTCCTTCTCCTTCTCCTTCTCCTTCTTCTTCTTCTTCTTCTTCCATACTCTTTATGTGATTTTTGGTAGATAAACTATCCTTCTTAGAAATCTTACACTTTTTGTTCCCTTCCACACATGCATAGATTATTTTCTTGTGAATGCTCCTGATCAATTACCTATTACCTGGTCTGACCACGCCCCCATTATGACAGACCTGGTTGTACGCAATGTGTCCCCTAGAGTCTGTCACTGACAGCTTAATGAGGGCTTGCTTAGGAGGGTGCAGACCCATGAGCAGCTCTGGTCCCACCAAAAATCCTGTTTTGAACTCAATGAGGGGTCAGTTACCTCTGGAGCAACATTATGGCAAGCCGCTAAATTGGTTATAAGAAGTCATTGCATAGGCTTAAAGGGGTTGTCCCATGAAAAGCATCCTATCTATACTGCTAGTTTATGTGGATTTAAGACTTTTCCTAAATACATTGCTTTATCAAAACTGCTTTGTTTGGCTGCTATCTTAATTTATTCACTTCATTGTTGACACTGACATGTCTCAACAAAATGGAGGCTACACAAGCTGACATCCTCCACACCCTCTAATCCAAACAATTTGGTACCAGGTCCAGATTTTGATAGAATGGGTACTGGGCCTCACCTCCCTTTTCCCCCACACCTACCTTCTAAATTTTTCCATGGAGAAAAACCCTCCCTCCACAGTTACATATCCTTAATTTTGCGCATTGGCGGCAGACCATCTTCCCTGGCTCTGGAGGAGTTGTATACCAAAATAAGAGTGCTTAAGACTTTGAAGCATCTGACTACCTTTCTGAATGATGAGTAGGATCAAAGCTAGCCGATTTGGGAACCCTGGGACACTTTTTGGGTACTCTATGAACTTTAACTGCTGAACCTTTCACTGACAGTGCAGCTTATTCATCATGCTACCTACTACTTTCCTCGTTACTTGTCTTGTGACTCCCCTTTCCTTCATTGTAACTATATTTTCTATTATTCTTGAGGCATAATCACACTCTCCTTTTTGCCTTTTTTATTATATTGTAGCATGAGTATTATGTGCCTATTTCATTTTGCCTTGTTCTTATTTTAATGTTCAATATGTTTCAAAAACTTCAACTTCACCTCTGGCCCTGCAAGGACGTATATATACATCCTTACAAGGTTACCCTGCTGCATAAGATCATGCAGCTATGGGCTCAGGATGCTAGCGGTTACTACTGTGCACACCTATGAGAGCTGGCATGACGTAGCTTCCCTCTGTTCTGGTGGTAACATGACCCCTGGGGAGACAACAACTCTTAGAGGACAAAGATTAGCTCTGGAGTACAGAGGTCACAGGTTCTAGCGCCACTTCCAGAGACACAGCAATAAGTAAAAAATTACCATAACAGAGAGGAAAAACTATTAAAATGTTTTAGTAGCACGTTGTGCTATTAAAAAAAAAAAAAATTCGAAAAAATGTGAAAAGCGAGATGCAAAAATTATTTGAATAACCCAAAGGAATACAATGTTATAGCCCTCAAAACCATATGAATGAACAAAATCAACAATGTGTTCACTGCTGAACCAGGGGAAAATAAACGAGTACAGAAGTGTTAAGGGGTTAAGTATTGTAAACCGCTTAGAGAAAGAACAAACCTCTGTTACTCCTCTTGTATACAATATATTCTCTCATTAGAACCAGGCATCCTTTAGGCAGTAAAAGACCATCATATAAGCACAGTAAGCTCCATGTCATGTTCAATATCCTATGAATAGAAGAAAAAGTCAAATGTGTCAGTATTCATTGTATAGTCTTATAAAAAGTGGCCTGGAGTGATAAAGAGTAACTCAGTTTAATTCAACCACTACTGAGATGATAGTGTACTCCTTTCTGCATTGTACTGTGACAGGAACACCATGTAGGAACATCATGCAGGAACACCATGCAGGAACACAGCTCAGGAACACTGCACAGGAACACCGTACAGGAACACAGGGCAGGAACACCGTGCAGGAACACCGTAGGAACTCAGGGCAGGAACACTGTGCAGGAACACAGCACAGGAACACAGGGCAGGAACACCATGCAGGAACATTGTGCAGGAAAACTACGCAGGAACACAGGGAAGGAACACAGTGCAGGAACACAGTGCAGGAACACCAGGCAGGAACACCATGCAGGAACACCTGGCAGGAACACCATGCAGGAACACCAGGCAGGAAGACAGGGCATGAACACAGGGCAGGAACACAGGGCAGGAACACAGGGCAGGAACAACATGCAAGAACACATGCCTCTGCATCGAAGTGTTGGAGCAATCCATCAATAGAAGCAGGAATACATTCTTAATAAACTTATCTCTTATCTGGTAGATATAAACCTCGGTGGAGTAAACAATCTCGTATTCATCAGCTTAGCTTATTAACCTTATGGCCAGGAAAAAAAGAGACCTGTCTACAAAAGTAATGACAAGGAAATGGAAGTCACAATGAGAACTGTAAAGTGATTTAACACCTCAAAGATGAATAAATACATTAACAAGGTTTCTGTACATCTCGCCACAATATATTATTATTACAAAATCCAATGTTTAGTGCTAACAGTGGGCAGCAAGACAAATGTAACATAAGTAAAGTATTTTTCAGTTTGTCACGTTTCATGGATCTGGTGACCTTTCAATATCACTGCACATTTGCACATTGAAGTTAAGGGGTTTTCTAGTTTCAGCAAATATAGCTTACTTGTTGCATGATTTGCTTTGTAATTTATTAATGTACTTTTGATATCAGGGATATCAGTAGAAAAGACTGGGTTCCATAACAAACTTATGTATTCTCCTTACTTACTTGAGTATGAATATTTGACAACTACAATTTATAGTAATGACCATGATACACAGTCGCATCGTGGAAAGCAAAAAAAAAAAATAAAAAAAATACACCACACGGCCAAATGTGACCTTACCCTTACAGGTTTAGGAGTACTATAACAAATACTGAAATAACTCAAACCAAAGAAAACAGAAACAGCACCGAGCCGTTTATAATGTATTATTGTGAGCACAAATGAGGCAAAATAAGTAGTTAGGTAAAACTCTCACTTTGGTTAGTTGTGAGCTAGTCACAACCACCTCAAGCACATTGGAACTGATTGACAGAGGGTTCCTCTCTGGGTAGACAGCTGCAGGATCCGTGGTCATCCTAAGGTGTCTGGAGCTATGCCAAAAGAACCAGGAGTAGACCCTTCAATAGGTCAGAAGGATGGAGCCGTGCTTGTGCTAACTATTGGCCAAGCCTCCTCAACACCTTGGTGGGCGGACCTACACCTTACCCATTTTTTATTTAAGTGTTGTAGTTGTGTGTCTCTGGTATGCGCTATTTTATTCCATGTACACTTGAGAAAGGGTGTATACCCTGAAACGCAAAGTGTGTTGTTGACTGATAAAGCATCTTTGAACTGAACCAGCCAGGTTGAAGCGCGGTTCCTTCCTTCTGACCCATTAAGGGGTCTAACCCTGGTCCTTTTGGCATGACAAATACTGAAGCACTGGTATGCTTACATTTTGTATAGGTAGCAGACCGAATGCTAGGGATATGAACCAATTTCAATTCTGGGCATGGGAAAGAGGAATGCTGTCATGGTCGCTATAGGGATCCTGTTCTAGAGTGATGGCAGAGACAGTGGCGTAACTAGGAATGGCGGGGCCCCGTGGCAAACTTTTGACATGGGGGCTTCCCCTGACCGACACCTGCCGAAGACCCTGACCAACCCCCCTCCCTCACACTCCTGCGCTCTTTATTATTCCCCTTAGTGGCCCCTGTACACACTTTTATGCCCCATAGTGACCCCTGCACACCATATTATGCCCCTTAGTGGCCCCTGCACACCGTATTATGCCCCATAGTGGCCGCAGTACACAGTATTATGCCCCATAGTGGCCCCTGCACACAGTATTATAACCCATAGTGGCCCCTGCACACAGTATTATACCCCATAGTGTCCCCTGCACACAGTATTATGCCCCATAGTGGCCCCTGCACACAGTATTATGCCCCATAGTGGCCGCAGTACACAGTATTATGCCCCATAGTGGCCCCTGCACACAGTATTATAACCCATAGTGGCCCCTGCACACAGTATTATACCCCATAGTGTCCCCTGCACACAGTATTATGCCCCATAGTGGCCCCTGCACACAGTATTATGCCCCATAGTGGCCCCTGCACACAGTATTATAACCCATAAGTGGCCCCTACACATAGTATTATCCCCCATAGTGGCCCCTGCACACAGTATTATGCTTCACTGTGGACACCCATGAACAATTATTATACTCTGGGGTCTTTTCAGACCCCAGAGTATAATAATCGGAGACCGAGAAGGGATTCAAACATAAAAAACAATGTTACTTACCTATCTCCAGCTCCGCTGCAGTTCTCAGTGGTGTCGGCCTTCTTCAATGACATGTGTGACGTCACATGACCCGGGACGTCACATGACCCGGCCATGTGACGTCAGGGAGCGTCCAGAAGTAGGCCGAGCCTGGCTTGCGTGTGGAAAGGTAAGTAACATGGTTTTTTTATATTCTCTTACCTCTCCCAGACCTCAGATCATTATACTCGGGGGTCTGAAAAGATAATAAATATATATATATATATATATATATATATATATATATATACAGTATAAGATAACGATGTTTGTGGGGCCTATGGCATCACTTACCGATCCTGGCCCCTAACTCCAGCGGGTAACGCCCTATTAAGAAAATAAAAAAATGCAGCGGTAGCAGGTGTTGCCGGGTCCAGTGGCAGCTGCTACCCCTGCTACCCCAGTAGTTACGCCCCGTAGTTACTGGGCAGAGACATGTCCTGACAAATAATAAAAGAAGTTTTTGCTGCAAGTTTTTAGTCCCAAACACACAGCAAAGAGCTTGAAATTTATATGGAGGTACAGAAGCAATGCAACTGAATATGAAACTAGAGAACTATGGAAGTATGGTAAGCCATCACAAGTTTTTATCGGCGTTGTATAGTGGCTATCTAACACCTAAAGGTTGTGTGAAGCTGTAACATATTAGTGTGCAAAGCCATGTCCACACATGCATAATATTGTGCTTCTCTGCTGCTAATGTGCTCCACTAGAAGGGAATTGGGTTTCTAGAAATTCTATACATAATATACAATAATGTGACATACTAGGATGGGATTTTACTAGAGATGAGCGAACACTAAAATGTTCGAGGTTCGAAATTCGATTCGAACAGCCGCTCACTGTTCGAGTGTTCGAATGGGTTTCGAACCCCATTATAGTCTATGGGGAACATAAACTCGTTAAGGGGGAAACCCAAATTCGTGTCTGGAGGGTCACCAAGTCCACTATGACACCCCAGGAAATGATACCAACACCCTGGAATGACACTGGGACAGCAGGGGAAGCATGTCTGGGGGCATAAAAGTCACTTTATTTCATGGAAATCCCTGTCAGTTTGCAATTTTCGCAAGCTAACTTTTCCCCATAGAAATGCATTGGCCAGCGCTGATTGGCCAGAGTACGGAACTCGACCAATCAGCGCTGGCTCTGCTGGCGGAGGCGGAGTCTAAGATCGCTCCACACCAGTCTCCATTTAGGTCCGACCTTAGACTCCGCCTCCTCCGGCAGAGCCAGCGCTGATTGGCCGAAGGCTGGCCAATGCATTCCTATGCGAATGCAGAGACTTAGCAGTGCTGAGTCAGTTTTGCTCAACTACACATCTGATGCACACTCGGCACTGCTACATCAGATGTAGCAATCTGATGTAGCAGAGCCGAGGATGCACTAGAACCCCTGTGCAAACTCAGTTCACGCTAATAGAATGCATTGGCCAGCGCTGATTGGCCAATGCATTCTATTAGCCCGATGAAGTAGAGCTGAATGTGTGTGCTAAGCACACACATTCAGCACTGCTTCATCACGCCAATACAATGCATTAGCCAGTGCTGATTGGCCAGAGTACGGAATTCGGCCAATCAGCGCTGGCTCTGCTGGAGGAGGCGGAGTCTAAGGTCGGACCTGAATGGAGACTGGTGTGGAGCGATCTTAGACTCCGCCTCCTCCAGCTTGATGAAGCAGAGTGTGCACAAGGGTTCAAGCGCACCCTCGGCTCTGATGTAGCAGAGCCGAGGGTGCACAAGGGTTCAAGTGCACCCTCGGCTCTCCTACATCAGAGCCGAGGGTGCGCTTGAACCCTTGTGCAGCCTCGGCTCTGCTACATCAGAGCCGAGGGTGCGCTTGAACCCTTGTGCACACTCTGCTTCATCACGCTAATAGAATGCATTGGCCAGCACTGATTGGCCAGAGTACGGAATTCGGCCAATCAGCGCTGGCCAATGCATCCCTATGGGAAAAAGTTTATCTCACAAAAATCACAATTACACACCCGATAGAGCCCCAAAAAGTTATTTTTAATAACATTCCCCCCTAAATAAAGGTTATCCCTAGCTATCCCTGCCTGTACAGCTATCCCTGTCTCATAGTCACAAAGTTCACATTCTCATATGACCCGGATTTGAAATCCACTATTCGTCTAAAATGGAGGTCACCTGATTTCGGCAGCCAATGACTTTTTCCAATTTTTTTCAAAGCCCCCGGTGTCGTAGTTCCTGTCCCACCTCCCCTGCGCTGTTATTGGTGCAAAAAAGGCGCCAGGGAAGGTGGGAGGGGAATCGAATTTTGGCGCACTTTACCACGCGGTGTTCGATTCGATTCGAACATGGCGAACACCCTGATATCCGATCGAACATGTGTTCGATAGAACACTGTTCGCTCATCTCTAGATTTTACACAACCCCAATTGCAGCAAATTTTTCAACGCAGTTTTCTTTGCCACATCAGAGACATATGAACTTTGCCACTTTGCCAATAAAACAATAAAAATCTAGCTAATAATGTAGCCAAAGTGAAACACAATTGATGCCACCCTAACATGCCGATCCTATCGTACACCATTCCAATAACATTAACAATAGCCTCATTTTGGATACTATACATCAATAGAATAAATTCCTTTTACAACGCCAAGTTTTCTTTGCTGTGAGATGTCAAGTCGGATACTTTGAAAGTTCTCTAACAATTCAATGGTACATTTTTCAATTGTTAAGAGATGGTAATGACTACCTGCCAGTCCAACCAAATCTTACTGGTCAGCAGTGTAATGACTACAGCTTTCATACAAAATGAGTTGGCCGGTGACCAATTTATCTGAAAAATATTATCTGAGCTGTCACAAAGAGGGAAAGTATGTTGTAAACGTAAATGCACTTCCCATGTTAAACAACAATGGGCCAATTCATTGTAATAATAACGTACAGTTGTCAGGCTTTCCATAAAAGGTATTCATAGTAATCATAGTACTTTCTTACAATATTCCAGGTAAAATTATAACAATGACTTTGCTGTTTGTTCAGCTACTGCTCCATAGAAGGCTTTAATAAAAGACTATATATTATATTATCTAATGCATCAAAAAAATATTTTTATTAGAATTTTTTTTAATGGATTCATTTTTTTTTGGTCCATGCGAAGTCATTTTAAGTTATTGTTATATTTTGTTCTGTTTTTGTTGGCACCTTTATTTTAAAGGGTGAAACAAAACAAAGAAAAATTGTTAATTTACTAACCTGGAATAATAATATACAGTAAAATTTCAATTGGCATAAGGGCATGTAACAAGGTAATAGTAGTAGAATCCATGAGGCATAACTGGGTAAGGAATATGCAAATAAACCTTTTTGGTGGAATAGAGGAACTTGCTCTAGTTCCACCTTTTGGAAGGCAGTGCCCTATCAATTAATGCCTGGTTTTCATGAAACCTAATATAATTAAGGAATGCAGTCCAGCCAAAATAACTACTCTAAAAGGAAAAAAGACCTATCCACAGATGGCAGTTTCAAGATTTTTGCTTCTTATCAGTGCAAAGCAGGTTGCTGGTTGTGTGAGAGGTCAAATATGTGGCTTAGAAAGGTTACTGTTAGGGTTGAGCCATTGTGTTCGGAAAAGATCGGATTCCGATCAGCGACCGAGAAAATTTCACGATCGCGATCAGAATTCCGAACACAATCTTTTTAGGTGGAATCAAGATCAGTGATTATTTCCCACAATGCTTTGCTACTGGCCAAGCATTGTGGGAAAAGCTAATAATGTTAGCCTTCACACTGAGTATATGCTCCGCTCATTCTGAGTGAAGTGTATACTCAGTGTGAAGGCTCCACTGTGGTTCCATAGGAATGATTGGAGCAGCCGACACACAGACTTAATCCCCTGCGCGCCGGCTGCGTCCATTCATTCTAATGGGAAACTAGCTAACATCTCTAGTAGCTACTTACCTGCAGACATGGCTGCTCCGGTGCCCGGTGTTCTTGTTCTTCTTCGCCTCGCTGCCCCCGCCTCCCAGGTTAGTGTTGAAGAGCTAGGCAGAAGGCAGGCTTGTGGCTTAGAGAGGCACTTGTGACTATGTAAGGGTTGGTTCACACTAGCGCTTGTATTCCGTCCGGAATGAGTCCGCATGGACACCCCCGGACGGAATACAAGCGCAACTGCAAGCGCCGTGCTGGTAAAGCACACGGACCCCATAGACTATAATGGGCTCTGTGTGCTTGCCGCGCACTGCCCACACAAATCATTTGTGCGGGCAGTGTGCGCCAAGCACACAGAGCCCATTATAGTCTATGTGGTCCGTGTGCTTTACCAGCACAGAGCTTTCAATTGCTCTTGTATTCCTTCTGAGGAGTGTCCATGCGGACTCCTTCCGGACGGAATACAAGCGCTAGTGTGAACCAACCCTTACATAGTCACAAGTGCCTTTTTTTACGTCTGCTCACCGTTTTCTAAAAATGGACAGGGCAAAGCATAGTCAAAGACAATACCCATGCTAAATTCATTAAAATTTACGCCACTTTTATGCAGAATCGCAGAGCCAAATAACGGAAGCATCTGAAACTGGCAAGTCCACCACTGAGACAGAGACCAGTGGCATATTAGACGCCCATCTTAATGGATCCATCCCATTGTTTACATTAAATGCGAGGAGCTGCAGTTTTCATTTGCTGTGTCTTTCTAAACTGCGTCTATGAGAATTGCAGTGACATCCCAAATCCCATTGCAAGGAGTTGTGGGCAGGTAACAGGCTGACATTTAGGCCCCCACCACTATAACATTGCTGGCCTATCTTTAAATTGCTAGTACTGCAAATCTCTGAGCAGTTTCACTAATTTCTGTACCCTCTTACCTTTTGGTAATTAATAGCAATATGAAGTGGAAAACCACCTCTCAGGATGGAGCCAAGGAGCAGATGCCACTTATGCAGTGTGTACATGCACAAAAAATGTACAACAAGGTTACTGAACAATATGATAATATATATGGCTAAAGCTACCCTCCAGTTCACAATATAAACTTCAGAATAAATGAATAATAATATATAGATAAAACACCTGTCTGTCTTATACTGTCCCCTGAATCCAAACTCCCTCTATTATGCACACTTTGCTTTGGTAGTCACCGCCTGCTCTTATATGGACCAACTAAGGGTGGAGAGAATTGTTTTAAACTACCTACATATATTGTGCAGTAAGTAGTCTGTGAAGTTGTGGCCATATTATAGAAATGAAGGAGGGAGTGGATCAGAATAACTCTGCCAGAAAGATTAAAATTGTTGACCCCCGGTATTTTAACTATGTATTATGTATTAATTATGAAGTAGTCATTGTCGCTTTAAATATACTGTATTATATGTTGGCACAGCTAAATGTTTCTCCATATTATGTATTTTCTTTAGGTCACAATATATAGTTTTATATTGAACAGTTCCTTTTTTCAATGACCCTTTGAAGAATTTATTTTCCTCCAAACTGGAAGCAACAATTGAGCAGATTTCTAAACCTATGTGTACCTAGTTGAAGAATCTTACACATAGTGCACTGGGCATGATACTGCCATTCTATGTAGTGATTATTATACCCTGATATGTTTCTATTTTCTCAATTATTTCAATGAAAGTATTGGGAAAAGAAAAAAAATCTAAAACCATCAGTTGTTTTATATGATATGGCTTAAAATACAAACAAATCAAAAAATCAGCAAATATTTAAAGGGCTTGTCCAGGAATTGCACAGGTCACTGAGATATACTAGCCTATGCAGTCGTATGCAGCACAGGGCTTCCAGCAGTGCAGCTATGAGACCATATGGACAGTGGTGGTGAATGCCCGAGTACCGGGGACAGATAAATATGATTGTTTTTGTGTGTGTATATCCATGTTCTGTATTACCCCTTTAATGTGAACTGAATAAAAGGCATAGAATATTTTATACGCACTAGCCTAATAGACAACAGAAAAGTTATGTATGCCCCCAGACGATAAACCCCCCAAAATCACTTGTTACTACAGCAATCCGTACTCATTGATCCATCCACTCAGCGCTGTAAGGAAGTGACAGTGTGACAAATGCCCGTTTCTTCATTTGTCTTCAGTGCCTGTGAATAATAGAACAACGCTTAGTGATATGTCTAATGTCTAGTGACAGCCTGAGGAGCCCAGGGAAGCGTACATGTGTCATGTATTATGGTACTATTAATGGGCCTGCAAGATATTTTTTTCCAGAGATGCTAAGACTTGTTGAAGTAAAGTGCAGCAAAAATGAATGGTGAAAGTTGCCAGTAAGACTAAGCATTGACTGATGGCTGAGCAACCTGCATAACCTTTCTCTATGTTCTGCAGAAACAGCAATGACATATCTAATTTCTCAGGTTAATTCACTGTGTGGGCTTATTGTAAGGTCACCTGAAAAGGTACAGCAGCTCTGCCAGGTCTAAAACTGTTGGGTAAGTCAGGATATTGTCAAGAACTAAAAATGGATGTCAGCAAGGATGGAAGTTATCAGAAATACTGTACATACCCACTCATTCACTTTCTCCCTCTTTCTATGCAGGTATATGTGTATCATTTATTTATTTACTTTCTTGTATAGTGCGAACATATCCCGTAGAGCTTTAAAAACATTGGGGAAGTTTATTAAGGAAAATGCACCAAAAAACTGTCTAGAATTCTATGGGCTACATTTATCTTAGACACTTTTTTGGAAACTTTTCCAAGTTGACCGAAAAAGGCACATGACCTCGCAGGAAAGGGGCACAACTTTGCGAGAAAGGGGCTTGACCTAAGTTTTGCCCCTGTATATCAAAATTGCAGCAAGAACTAATAGGATAAGAGAACACCAGGTTTATCAAACAGCGTCAGACATATTGATAAATCAGGTGCCATTTTAGACTGCCCAATCTAAGTTTGCACTGTCTAGCTTTTAGACAGAATTCGTAAATTTGCCCTATCGTCAGTCACTGCATGTAGATAGACAGAAAGGCAACTAAAGGAAGCTAGATGATAGATAGGTAGATAGATATATAGACAATGAGATAGATAGATTTAGTTTATATATCCATTTTATAAACTGGGTAGATTATTTAACTCTTTAAAGGAATGCGGGATGGTTTGGGGTCATCCACTTTCTAATTTAGATGAGCTATCCTTAGGATAGGCTATCAATATTAGATCTGGGAAGGTCTGACACCAGGGATCGATCACCACAGATCAACTACTCTGGGACAGTGTAGCACCTGTAACATCAGCTTGAGGTATCACAGTGCTTCCCTATTGAAGTGTATGTGACATTACAGCAGTACCTAAGGTCACAGTTACAGTTTGTACAGGGAGTGAGTAGAGCAGCTCCCGGTAGCTGCACTATCCTGGAGCATATTTGTGGGGGTCTTGTACCTTCACAAATTTAATATTGAAAGCCTATCTTAAGGATAGAATATCAGAAAGTGAATAACCCCTTAAAGCCTGGAGGCATTGATTTTTTTTTTTGATTTTTTTTTAAATATTTTCCATTACTGCATTCCAAAATTGTGTTGAGCGCAAATTGTAGTTTTGATTGGTACCATATTCTGAAATGTGAAAATTTTTTGGGAAGAGTCCAGGTAACCAGAGCACATTGTGGTAAATTGTGATTTTTACATTTTTATCATTGTCTCCATAGGAATAAATGACATTTTTTTTTTGTTCAGACTCATATGTACATGGTAATACCTCTTAGGTTTGTTCATTTTTGTGTTACTTTATTTTTAAAGGAGTTTCTTAACTTATTGTTTAATTATTTTTTAGAATTTTTTTAAAACTTTTCTTTGTTTTTTTTTACTGTCCCACATGGGGACATCTAATTCCCCTGTACAATATAATGCTGCATTGTAGTACATGGTATATATGTGTTTCCCCGAAAATAAGACACCCCCGAAAGTAAGACATAGCAGAGATTTTGTTGCATTCTCTAATATAAGGCACCCCCCGAAAATAAAACATAGTAAGGTTTTTGTTTGAAAACTTACATATACAACATACACAGGGGCCCCGTGCCAGTAGCATACTTTCCCTCTTGTGGGGAATAAACATCAGGAGGACACCAATGGCAGCTCCATATCCTAATGGCTGCTCGTAACATTTCCTTAGCAGAAGTTAGCTATCCCTGCTTTCCCCCTACGCCAAACAGCAGCACAAGATGGGGTATTCCTGCCCCTGTGTGCTGTTAGGACAGGTGGAACTTTTAATTAGCTAACAGTTTTTCCCCCTATAAGAGGCCAGAGCGACCTCCTCCCCCCTGTGTTAGTCAACAGCCATTTCAGTTTGATATATCTAATAACTGATGGACACAGTAATATTTCAGGATTGAAATGAGGTTTATTGTACTAACAGAAAATGCGCAATATGCATTAAACCAAAATTTGACCGGTGCAAAAATATGGGCACCCTTATCATTTTATTGATTTGAATACTCCTAACTACTTTTTACTGACTTACTGAAGCACAAAATTGGTTTTGTAACCTCACTGAGCTTTGAACTTCATAGCCAGGTGTATCCAATCATGAGAAAAGGTATTTAAGGTGGCCAATTGCAAGTTGTTCTACTATTTGAATCTCCTCTGAAGAGTGGCATCATGGGCTACTCAAAACAACTCTCAAATGATCTGAAAACAAAGATTGTTCAACATAGTTGTTCAGCGGAAGGATACAAAAAGCTGTCTCAGAGATTTAACCTGTCAGTTTCCACTGTGAGGAACATAGTAAGGAAATGGAAGACCACAGGGACAGTTTTTGTTAAGCCCAGAAGTGGCAGGCCAAGAAAAATATCAGAAAGGCAGAGAAGAAGAATGGTGAGAACAGTCAAGGACAATCCACAGACCACCTCCAAAGAGCTGCAGCATCATCTTGCTGCAGATGGTGTCACTGTGCATCGGTCAACTATACAGCGCACTTTGCACAAATAGAAGCTGTATGGGAGAGTGATGAGAAAGAAGCCGTTTCTGCACGTACGCCACAAATAGAGTTGCCTGAGGTATGAAAAAGCACATTTGGACAAGGCAGCTTCATTTTGGAAACAAAAATTGAGTTGTTTGGTTATAAAAAAAGGCGTTATGCATGGCGTCCAAAAAGAAACAGCATTCCAAGAAAAACACATGCTACCCACTGTAAAATTTGGTGGAGGTTCCATCATGCTTTGGGGCTGTGTGGCCAATGCCGGCATCGCGAATCTTGTTAAAGTTGAGGGTCGCATGGATTCCACTCAGTATCAGCAGATTCTTGAGAATAATGTTCAAGAATCAGTGACGAAGTTGAAGTTACGCCGGGGATGGATATTTCAGCAAGACAATGATCCAAAACACCGCTCCAAATCCTCAGGCATTCATGCAGAGGAACAATTACAATGTTCTGGAATGGCCATCCCAGTCCCCAGACCTGAATATCATTGAACATCTGTGGGATGATTTGAAGCGGGCTGTCCATGCTCGGCGACCATCTAACTTAACTGAACTTGAATTGTTTGTCCAAAATACCTTTATCCAGGATCCAGGAACTGATTAAAAGCTACAGGAAGCGACTAGAGGCTGTTATCTTTGCAAAAGGAGGATCTACTAAATATTAATGTCACTTTTCTGTTGAGGTGCCCATACTTTTGCACCGGTCAAATTTTGGTTTAATGCATATTGCGCATTTTCTGTTAGTACAATAAACCTCATTTCAATCCTGAAATATTACTGTGTCCATCAGTTATTAGATATATCATACTGAAATGGCTGTTATAAACACCAAAATATTTAGAACTAAAAATGATTAAGATTAATAGGGGTGCCCAAACTTTTTCATAGGACTGTATGTGTACATTTGTTTACAGTATGTCTTGTTATTGTCTAAGTACTGTATGTTTGTATGCAGGTATGTGTGAGTATATATGCTGTAAGAATATCTATGTGTGAGTATATGTATACAAATGCATATATGTCAGTATATATAGTATAGTATATCATTTTATTTTCTGTTCATACCGTTAATATCGGTAAATGTGCCATACCATAGATTGTTGTACATGTAAATAATGGTAATAGTAAGAAATTCTTGATAGGAGTCACCGTTTGTCTGGTTACGCTGGTTTGTGATGAAAACTACTGTACAGTATATAATAAATGTTCATTTCTTTGTTCAACAATAAATGTTAATTCTTCTTCATTGAAAAAAATAAGACATCCCCTGAAAATAAGATGTAGCGCATCTTTGGGAGCAAAAATTAATTTAAGACACTGTCTTATTTTAGGGGAAACAGGGTAGTATCCTTATGTGTTATAGGAAAAGGCAGCCAAGAGGCCAGTCAACCGAGGGGGGTGACATGTGGGGGGCCATAAAACACCCAGTTGCTGTGATCACTATTAATCACAGCATTTGAGTGGTTCAGTCGCCATAGTTAGAGCATTTTCTAACTTTAGCATCTCATTCCAGGACCCAGCTGTATAACATAGCCAGGACCAGGAAGCCATGTAGCAGGCTGAGCTGTATGGCACTGAGCATCAACTATATACTCAGCACAACATAACAGTAACCCCAATCCGACCCTAGATTGATAGGCACTGTAGACAGATAGAACTCTACATTTTTCAGAAATTTTAGAATTAATAAAACTACTTTTACTAATTTCATACAGGAAGTACCTGGAACCAAATGGTTAACTGAGAAGCAAAGTGGAATAAGAGGAGCACAAAACTATAAGAGTAGAACCAAACAAGCTAATGTATCAATAATGTCACATAGAAAGGTTCTGACTGTGTAAAATCTGTCATTAATTTCAGTGATGCTTATAACATATTCTTAAAAATGTCTTGCATCCCATGATAAATGTCTCTAATATTAATGGCGGTGCTTAAGCAGACACAAGCACTGTGCTGGGCCTGACCTGTCAATTAATTCTACAGACATTTACAGCTGTGACTATCAAGCTCCTGAAATGCTATATATGTCTTTACTGAAATACTGGGCAAAATGAAGGCGTATACAGAGTACAGAGTACTGACAAATACTGCCTGGGCTCACGATTATTGAATATGTATATGGATGATGCTGTTTTCTCCCTGTGAAGCAATACTTATAGGGAAGAATATTTCACACATACAGAATCCGCTGGAGCATGTAACTTTGTTATGGAAACTGACACTGAAAAACATCCACATGGCTTCATGTGAAAACCAAGGCATATGAAGAAAGAGTAGAGCATGTGTTACTGTGCATTAGCCTTAAAAGTAACCATACAATTTCAACAGCCTTCAGCTGAATGCCTGTTCTGCCGATTACATTTCCTCCTGACTGCACCATACATACACCCTTGATATGGACAAGCATGTATGTGTTTTTAAAGAGGAGAGTAGTGTACGGCTGGCCATACGCAGTAGATTTTAGACTGCCATTGCTCTTCATTGCTCTGAAATTAACTGAGGTTGGTTGATCGTACGGCCAACTGTCCAATAGACATGACCCATCACAAACTTTTCAACAAGTCTCCCCCACATTAAGTAGTCAATTGACTGACTGGTTGTATATGGAATCCTTAAAGGGATTATCAGCATGTGATCTGTGGGGATACAACACCTGGATCCCACACACATCAGCTATTGCGGCTATTCTGTGGATAGGCCACCTGTATTAAAAATCCATTTGGGACGGAAAACCCCTTCAGGCGAAGGCCCCACGGGACCCCCTGCAACAAAAAAGCACTACGGTGGCAATGCATCGCGGTTCTTCCCGCAGGGCTTTAGACAGAAAGTTTGCAGTTTTCCTCTACGGACTTTCTGTTACAATTATACCTATGGGAAACCACTGGCATTTCTGTAGATATAACTGACATGCTGCGACTTCCAAAACCAAAAGTGAGCATGGGATTCACTAGAATTCCATCCATTTTGACTTACTTTAAATCGCTGCGATTTTTCCCGCGGCGTTTCTGCCATGGACAATTCACAGTGTTTCTGTCCTGTGGGGCCCTTAAGAAGCACTCCCAAAAATGTCTCAAACCACATTTACTAGATTTCTGAATGATCCATTTACTACATAATTCATTAGGTTCACAGTGAGTCACCCCGGACATTTAGGCCAGGGTCCCACATGGCATAAAAATGGCGTTTTACAGTCATTGTGTAGTGGATGGGATTATAGTGAATCCTATCCCCACAGGGTGGTAATAAAACACGCAATGGACATGCTGCGATTTCCAAAAACTTTGTTGCTACGGATTTTCCCACAGAGCTTTCTTGCTGCGGGACACTATGTGGGGCCTTAACCTTACAACGCATTTCTATTCTATACCCATACTGTGCCCATATTGTGGTATACATCTTGTTAGTATAGTAGACATTGTAAATATGACATCATGAATCTGATGGATTAGTATACTAAAAATCAAATGTAATAAAATTTCCTCAAACAAAGACTGGCCCATTAGTGGAAGGTTTTTTGCAAGGCAGAAAGTTGGCATCGCAGGCGGCCTGTTTGAGAGGACATTAGGCTACCGCTTTGATAAAATAATAAAACGGATCTGAGCCTTTCTGTCATGTTTGATCTGTCCCCTTGTTCATTTTGCTCATACTGCCTTTCTGACAACTGATGCTTTTTCTGCTTCCAAGTTCCCGAGACTTCTGTCAACAGACACATGGGGATTGTATTTTTAATGGCGTTAATCTCTGGAATTAGAAAGTTCCACAGGTGTACTTTATTTGAGCACACAAAGAAGTCACCACACAGACGTTAACTACTTCTTTAATCCGTTCTCTGTTGGAGGGGCTGAAATAGCTTTGAAATGGGTTCTTTGATATTGCGTTCAGCTTGGATACTATACTATTAATACTTTTTCTTGCAAATACTACGGCGGCTGTCCCCGCCTCATTTGCCATTCTTTCTATTCTTAAATTGTTCATTGCCTCTAACATATCTATTCATCTCTCAGCTATGTAAAGCACATTAACCCAAGCTGATAATTAGGGCGGATTGTGCTATATATTTTTTGTCAGCAGCTCCCAGTGGGATCTGGTATTATATTAAAATAAATTCTTTAAAGTCATTGTTGAGCAATTATAATCCAAGTGCTTATTTCAGTCCATTCACTTTTAACGCTTTCTTTATTCCCTAATCGTGTTTATTAGGTATTGTTTATCATTAGAATGGATGGCTCGGGCTTGAGAAAAGTTATGTATGAAACGTCTCAAGACTTGCTCAGGCTATGCAGTGCAGTTGTTGTGTGGGTCATGTCTTTCATTCCTTGGCTACCTATAGGAGAGATGGTTTCAGCACCTGGCAGACTAGTTTCCCCTTTTGCTATGGGAGATATGGAGGTATGCCTAAATCTGGATAATTTTAGTGTGTATTCAGGTGTGGAGACTATTGGAAGGGCACTGGCTTTGAAATAAATGGAGTAATCCGATCAAGCATGATGTTTGCTCCCATTGATAACATGTGCATTCACACCTGTCTTTTCAAGACAAGTCAGCTTGGATGTAGATGAAGAAATTTATATAAAGCTTTCATGTAACGCTAATGGACTGTGCTCTAGAGACTGATATTCTGCGGAAAATCGTAAAGTAAGCAATGCCTCTAAATCAGACTTTTTAATTATGCTCTGCTCCATGCATTATTTTGTACGTTCTGATACTTCTTTAATGGGCAGCTTGAGAGGTCTTTTAGCAAATTAAATGTTTTTCCTTTCTGTAGAGTCAACCGTTTTTTGTACATTCATCATTTTCCCATTAAGCAGATCATTTGTGCGCTGTGGGGTTACAGCTCTGGGCAGTAATGCATTTGTGAAGGATCTTTGGGAAGTGAGTTACCTGCTGTACCAAGCTCTTGTGTTCAGAGAGAGAAAAATCTTTGCTAATGAATGAATAATAGCGAATAATGGGCTAGGGGGTAATGCATATATTCCTGCTGGAAATGGATGAATTAGGAGGAGGCCACATAGTAACTCTTAGTGACAAGTAAGAGCCTCGAGCGTGCAAAGTACAAGCATTTATACCCTTTTCCTTCACAAAGAGGCAGTATATCAACATATGCTATAACACTCGGCCAAGTCTTTGACATACTATATATGTATATATATATATATATATATATAGAGAGAGAGAGAGAGAGAGAGAGAGAGAGAGAGAGAGAGAAGTGTATATATATATATATATATATATATATATATATCTTATCTAAATACATGTATATAGAGTCTGAATACCTATCACTATACATAGATGTGTGTATTTTATTGTAAACATGAAAACTATAATGTATAATACAAAAGGAATTAAGTAGTAAACCAAGATTGTTAATCAAACCTATAATTAAGGTTCTCACACAATAGCCCCCCTGTTGCTTTGATTACAGTTTTGCACACTAGTGGCATTATCTCAATCAGCTTTGTTAGGTTGTCACCTGCAATGGTTTCCTACAATCTTGAAAGAGTTCCCAGAGGTGCTTAGCACTGGTAGCTGAATCTCAATTGGGTGATTGTAGAGAATGTGTCACCTGACAAAACATTCCATCACTCTCTTTGGGTGCATTCACACTGAGTATACGCTGACTGATTCTGAACCTTAAAACACATTCAGAATCAGCGCGTACAAAGCGGATCCCATTCATTTCAATGGGAGCCGGCATATGTGTGCTCCCCATTGAAATGAATGGGCTGCTTTTTTTCCTATTGGTTTCAATGTGATACGTGCGGATCACATTGAAACCAATAGAGTAAAAAGCAGCCCATTCATTTCAATGGGGAGCGCACATATGCTGGCTCCCATTGAAATGAATGGGATCTGCTTTGTATGCGCTGATTCTGAACGTGTTTTAAGGTTCAGAATCAGTCAGCGTATACTCAGTGTGGATGCACCCTTTCATGGTCAAATAGACCTTACATAGCTCAGGGGTGTGTTTGGGTCAGTGTCTTGTTAAAAAACAGATCAAAAGGCATGTGATAGCAGAATGTGTGGTAGCCATAATGGCTAAAGGGGTTCTATCAGCAAAATTATACTGTGTGAGCCCCACATATGCTTGAATAGCCTTTAAAAAGGCTATTCAGGCACCACTAAAGTTATTTTAACCACCACCCCTGTCTTAAAATAATACCCTAAAAACGAATATGCAAATGATACTTACCCGTGCATGGTGGCCGGTCGTGCACTGTCCGACGTCATCTTGCTGTCAAGCCTTCCTCTTCTTTCTTCTTCCAGCGATGCCCTCCTGTCCTGACTCTTCCACGCCTTGATCTTCTGTTCTCCCAGAATGAAGAGGTTCACGAGCATACTGCGCATGCACAGTACGCTTGCGTAGTTCTACAGGGAACTTAGAACTACTACAAAAGTGGCCCCGGAGTGTGCACAGTAGTGCTCTGGAGGGAGCACTACTGCGCACGCGTGGTATTTGAACCAAACCCGCAAGAAGAACAGAAGATTAAGGCAGGGAAGAGCCAGGACAGGAGGGCATCTCTGGAAGAAGAAAGAAGAGGAAGGCGTGACAGCAAGAGGACGTCGGAAAGTGCACGACCGCCCATCGTGCACGGGTAAGTATCATTTGCATATTCGTTTTTAGAGTATTATTTTAAAACGATGGGGGGTTTAAAATAAGATTAGCGGTGCCTGAATAGCCTTTTTAAAGGCTATTCAGGCATATGTGTGGCTCATACAGCATAATTTTGCTGACAGAGCCCCTTTAAGTGTTCCTTGAATTTTGAATAAATCACAAATGGTATCACCAGCCACCCCACACCATCACACCTTTTCCTCCATCTTCATGATAGCGATCACACCTGTAGAAACCATCTACTCACCTTTTCTGAATCTCACAAAGATAATATAGTTGGAACCAAAAATCAAAAATTCTGACTCTTCAGGCCAAAGTACAGATTTCCACTGGTTGAATGTCCATTTATTGTGATTCTTGGCTCAAGCAATTATTTTCTTCTTGTTCAGGTTCTTCAATCGTGGCATATTGGCAGCAAATCCACCTTTGAACAGTTGTTGAGATGTATCTAGTATTTGATCTCTATGACATATTTGTGTGGGCTCTAATCTAAGGTGCTATTAATTTGCAGTTTCTGAGGAATGGGAATCTGGAAAAAAAACTGTATTTTTTTCAGTGTTTTTTGCCAGCATGTTTCCACCTCCCATTCCTTTTAATGAGCTTTGCAGGACGAAATCTGCCTGAAGACAGCTTCTTTTTTCCTCTAGTTGAAAAATCAGCTAGTTCGCTACTGACTCCCATTGAAATGAATGAAGTGTGGATAGTCATTTTTGAGGCAAATTTTAAGGTTGTTTCCCTTCAATTCGTTTTGTATTTGTGTATGGATAAGAACAGTAGATAATTAGGGCTAAATATGGATGTAAATATCAACCACTAATCCCAATGCGGCACAACACAACTGAAGATCTGAAACACTTTATAAAGACAAAAAAATTGAACAATTTAATTTTTGACAAGGCATACCTGTTATACGTGTTATTTGAGAACATTACAGGTGACTACCTCATGATGCTGTTAGAGAGAATGCCAAAACTGTGTGTGGACTGTGTGTCTGACACTGTGATCTGTAGTACGGGGGCACCACAAGGTACAGTTCTTGCCCCATTCCTCTTCACACTGTACACTGCTGACTTTAGGCACAACTGATCCAGCTGTTACTTACAGAAGTACTCTGATGACTCTGCTATAGTCGGCCTTATCACTGATGGCGACGATAGGGAATACAGAGACTTAAACCGGGATTTTGTTGAATGGTGCCAGCAGAACCATCTCAGGATTAATGCTGGGAAGACCAAGGAGATGGTGGTGGACTTTGGGAAACGGAGAGGTGCTCCGACCCCGGTGGAGATCCAGGGGACATGCATTGAGATAGTTAGGACCTATAAGTATCTGGGTGTGCTCCTCAATAATAAACTAGACTGGGCTGATCACCTGGAGGCGCTGCACAGAAAAGGCCACAGCAGACTCTACCTGCTCAGGAGGCTGAGGGCCTACGGAGTCCAGGGGACACTTCTTAGGGCCTTCTTCAACTCTGTGGTTGCTTCAGCTATCTTTTTCGGGGGAGCAGTATATCAACCAGGGACAGAAATAGACTTGACAGGCTGATCAGGAGGGCCAGCTCTGTCCTGGGGAGTCCCTTGGACCCAGTACAGGTGGTGGGTGACAGAAGGATACTGTCTGTGGTGACCTCCATGAGGGAGAACAAATCCCACCCCATGTATGAGACCTTGATGGGACTTGGCAGCACTGTTAGTGACCGTCTGCTTCACCCCAAGTGTGAGAAGGAGCGCTATCGCAAGTCCTTCCTTCCAACCGCGATCAGGCTGTATAATCTACTTCAGACCAAGCGAAGATCACTCCGCACAGAGAACTAAATGATTATGAATGGTCTCCTTCTTTTTTCTCTGTTCCCGAGCTGCTATGGACTCCTAGTATATCTTTCCCAGCATATGTGTGTCTACTACGTCTGTAATATATTACTGTGTATTATCATGTATCTGTATTACTATGCAGCTGTAACATACTGAAATTTCCCCACTGTGGGACTATTAAAGGATTATCTTATCTTATCTTATCTTAAAACTGTCGTCCGAGCAACAGGGGTTTGATTCTACTTGTGTTCATATACACTGCTCAAAAAATAAAGTGAACACTCAAATAACACATCCTAGATCTGAATGAATGAAATATTCTCATTCTTATACTTTGTTCTGTACAAAGTTGAATGTCATGACAACAAAATCACACAAAAAAAACGACAATGGAAATCAAATTTATTAAACAATGGATACCTGGATTTGGAGTCACCCCCAAAATTAAGGTGGAAAAACACACTATAGGCTAATCCAACCTTGATGTAATGTCCTTAAAACATGTCAAAATGAGGCTCAGTAGTGTGTGTGGCCTCCACGTGCCTGTATGACCTCCCTACAATGCCTGGGCATGCTCCTGATGAGGTTGCGGATGGTCTCCTGAGGGATCTCCTCCCAGACCTGGACTAAAGCATCTGCCAACTCCTGGACAGTCTGTGGTACAACGTAACATTGATGGTTGGAGTGAGACATGATGTCCCAGATGTGCTCAATCAGATTCAGGTCTGGGGAACGGGCAGGCCAGTCCATAGCTTCAATGCCTTCATCTTGCAGGAACTGCTGACCCACTCCATCCACATGAGGTCTGGCATTGTCCTGCATTAGGAGGAACTCAAGGCCAACCACACCAGCATATGGTCTCACAAAGGGTCTGAGGATCTCATCTTGGTACCTAATGGCAGCAAGGCTACCTTTGGCAAGCACATGGAGGGGTGTGCAGCCCTCCAAAGAAATGCCACCCCACACCATTACTGACCCACTGCCAAACCAGTCATGTTGAAGGATGTTGCAGGCAGCAGATCTCTCTCCACAGCGTCTCCAGACTCTGTCACATCTGTCACATGTGCTCAGTGTGACCCTGCTTTCATCTGTGAAGAGCACAGGGCGCCAGTGGCGAAGTTGCCAATCCTGGTGTTCTGTGGCAAATGCCAAGTGCCCTGCACGGTGTGAGGCTGTGAACACAACCCCCATCTGTGGATGTCTGGCACACATACCATCCTCATGGGGTTGGTTTCTAACCATTTGTGCAGATATGCACATTTATGGCCTGCTAGAGGTCATTTGGCTCTGGCAGTGCTCCTCCTGTTCCTCCTTGCACAAAGGTGAATGTAGTGGTGGTGCTGTTGGGTTGTTTCCCTCCTATGGCCCCCTTCATGTCTCCTGGTGTACTGGCCTGTCTCCTGGTAGTGCCTCCAGCGTGTCATGTTGCACCACAGACTGTCCAGGAGTTAGCAGATGCTTTAGTCCAGGTCTGGGAGGAGATCCCTCAGGAGACCATCCACAACCTTATTAGGAACATGCTCAGGCATTGTAGGGAGGTCATACAGGCACGTGGAGGCCACACACACTACTGAGCCTCATTTTGACATGTTTTAAGGACATTACATCAAAGTTGGATCAGCCTGTAGTGTGCTTTTCCACTTTAATTTTGGGGGTGACTCCAAATCTATGCCTCCATTGGTTAATAAATTTGATTTCCATTGATGATTTTTGTGTGATTTTGTTGTCATCACACTCAAATTTGTACAGAACAAAGTATCCAATGAGAATATTTCATACGTTCAGATCTAGGATGTGTTATTTGAGTGTTCCCTTTATTTTTTGAGCAATATATATAGTCTTGACATAGTTTTATTTGTGTGTGTGTATGTATATATAATATATGTGCGTGTGATGCACTGGTGTTCACATAATTAATCAGTTAATTGTTGTTCAGTGGTACGTATTACTGTCAAATAAAGTACAGTAAAAGACACGTGTCAGCCGAGGAGTGGGTGGATTGGTATAGAGTTGGAAACTAGAAGAACACTTCAATCCCCACTTGGCCTTAATGTAGATTTAATCACATCAGACTGCTTATAGTGCAAGCATTGTAACCTTTATAATTCACGTAAACTAGACATGCATATTTAAACACATGTATCTTACCTGCATTGAAATTCCCTATATTTTTGTATTTATCTAGCAATTAAAGGTATCAGTTTTGCTTTCTTGCTCAGTTTCTCAGGAAATTTTCACCTCCAAGTATTTTTGCATTGCAGAAACAAAGGAGTCAATTGATAAATGCTTTGCAGCACAGAAACAGGTTACATGGTTACATAGCTTGATCCGTGAAGGCTGCTAGAATCATCAGGTTTGGTTCTTTGCCCAGCTGGCACACAGCCGCCAGCTACTCTCCAGGCACATTCCCTAAGTACAGCTGATCTAAGCTCACTGATTGTATCCCCATACAACCCACTAGTATTTGTGAGAGGTTGGTTAACAGGCCCAGGAGGACGCTGCAGTACTAATCTGTCATTGTCCCAAAACAAAAATCCTTTCCGATGCTTGGCTCCCAATTAAACGTAATCCCTCAGAGAATGAGTTCTCTATGCGATCTGCCCTTCCGTCACCATCTCATTCATACATGAATCTATGCTGAATTTCACGACTTCAGGGAACAAACTGAGGAAAGTTTACAGGGAAAATATCTTCAACAAAAAGAGACCTTGGAGCTGAAAAGTGGTTTGATTGCTATTCTTTTAGACAAATATATTGTGACATCTTGTTGTATTGCTTGTCTCAAGAATACATTTCACTCCACGTTTCATCTTCCTTCATATAAACTGCAACTCTTTTTTTAAATTGTTCTCTAGTCCATATGAGTAAAAAGACTGTGTTTTCTACAATGGGTTATTTGTACTTTCTGATTTTTTTATTTTTTATTTTCCACTGGAAAACTAGGACATCTCGATAGTGTGATATATTTTCTCTTTTTCTGCTTTTTTTTTTTTTTTTTTATTCAAATGTTTTATTAAAGTTTTTCATTTTACAGCAAAGGAACATAAATATATAGTGCGACAATGCAACAGAAACCAAAAACAGGAGAAGATGAGTGATAATAAAGTCCAAAGTAATCCAATACTGTGTTATATCCAATGCGATAGATGAAGAAAATGTCATCCAACGTTAAGCTAGCTAATGATACAAAGCTAATGTAGGAATCATAAACAGCAGTGTATGATTTCAAAAAAGGCGTCAGCTCTCTGAATTGGTGAGATAACATCAGTTGAAAGAATAAATCCTGTAAACATGAGAGTGGTAGGGTATCAATCGGTGAGAACCAGAGACCAAACATCTGAGACGTAAGAGAAAGAAGAAGTAGGATAGGTTGACAAGAGGAGAAGAAGGAGAAAGAGCGGAAACGAAAAAGATTGAAAATAGCAGAAAGAAGGAGAGATAGTGGGTGGGTAGGAAGGTGTGTTAGTAGAGGAGAACTAACTCGGGGGGGAGGAGGGGGGAATCTGGGAACAAGAATCCGGCAATTTACAATTCTAAGTAAAGAAAGGATAAGGGGGGGATATTGATCACTTAGAATCCAAGTATATCTGGAGAGGTGACCAGACTAGTGTAGTGGTCGTACCATCGGCGCGATTTGCTAAGGAGTGCTTCGAAGTGAGAAAGTTCACTGACTTTTTCCCAACAAAGCGACATGGGTGGGGGCGATATCTGCAACCAAAATCTAGGAATCAGAGATTTAGCTGCTGATAAGAGGTGATTTTCCAGTATGTCTTTGTGGGGTTTGAATGAGGGGGTGGGTAGAGAAAGGAAGATTACCTGGGGGCTCAGCGTGATCTGAGATCTCAGAATCTTTCTCATTTGCTCTTGGACCGCAGACCAGAAGCTTCTTATTAAAGGGCAGGACCACCAGATGTGGAGATATGTCCCAGAGTCAGAATTACAACACCAGAATATATCAGAAGCAGTCAGTTTTTTGTGGAACAACCAGTCCGGTGTGCGGTACCAGCATGATAGGAGCTTAAAGTGGCTTTCCTGTAAGCGGATACAAACTGATGAGCCATGGAAGAGATGAAAGATCCTCTGAACATCCTCATCAGACAGAGAAATATGCAGGTCTAGCTCCCAACTGGAGAGATATGCCAATTTGGAGATTTTTAGGGGGTCTACATAGTGATGCAAGAGGACCAATGTTTTCCATAGCATTCTTGTTTTTGAGAGAAGAGAGTTTTCAAAACTGGTCAGAGATTTACGAATAAGAGAGGAGGAGTTGAACTTTTCAATGACAAATTTCAAATTTGGTATGTGAAGAAAGGATTTTCCTTGAGCAAGGAGATACATTTATCCCAGGACAAAGTTTGATCTTCTGTTAAGATGTCAGAAAGTTTGAAGCTCATCATAAGGTTCCAATCCCTTTTTCTGCTTTAAGCCATATATACACTATATATTAGCTAATACAAGGTTTTAATGGCCTCTTACTTGGGACAACAAGTGATTATGAAGATAATCTTGTTTCCCTTAGTCCTAACAGCGGCACAATGTGGGGTATTTCTGCCCCTGTGTGCTGGTAGGACAGGCGGATTTTTAATTAGCCAATCAAAAGCGTGGCTGGCCCTATAAGAGGGCACAAGAACCTCCCCTCTGCGTGTCAATACAAAAGTACCTCCATATTTATACACAGTTTTATACATAAGATATGATTCCCAGGGTGGGAAATCTTGTGCCGCTGTTAGGACTAAGGGAAACAAGATTATCTTCATAATCACTTGTTCCCTGTCGTCCGTACCAGCGGCACAATGTGGGGATATAGCAAGTAGGCCCAAAGATGGGCGGGATTATTCCATGACAGAGCTCAAAATGGTTTGGGCAAAGGCAGAGGAATCGGACACCCGGTCCCTCAGGCGGTAATGCCGAATGAACGTGGACTCAGATGCCCAGGAGGCAGCTGCACAAATCTGATCCAAGGACAACGCACTCCTCTCAGCCTGAGAGGTGGACACTGCCCTGGTCGAGTGGGCATGAAGAAAAGATGGGACCGGACGCCCTTGGGCGGTATAGGCGACTTTTATGGTATCGGAGACCCAGCGGGATATCGTGGCCTTGGCGGCCTTGGCGCCTTTATTCTTCCCCGTATAACTGATTAACAGGTTTTCGGCCTGCCTAAAAGGGCGAGTACGCTGCAGATAAATTTGCAGACATCTGATAACATCCAGCCTGTGCCATCTTTCCTCTTCAGATGAAGAGGGGAAGGGAAAAAATGCTGGAAGAGAAATAGTTTGGTTCCTATTTGCAGCGGATGGAATCTTGGGACGAAATCCTGGGAGGAACCTAAGCTGCACATGGTCCGGAAAAAATATAGTATATGGCTCCTCGGCAGACAAGGCTTGTAGCTCACTAACTCTTTTGGCAGTTGTAACTGCCAATAGTAGAGCCATTTTGCCAGTTAGTAACTTAAGTGAGACTTCTTCCAGGGGTTCGAATGGTTGGTCGCAAAGAGCGTTCAGGACCGGAATCAGGTCCCATTGGTGGACAGGGGTGTTCACCACCGGTCTCAGCCTAGTTGCCCCTTTAATAAAGGTGCTCACTAAAGGATCCTGAGACAAACGCCTCCCCAGATAGGCGGACAGGGCCGCTACGTGTACTTTGAGTGTGGCCGCAGCCAGACCTCTGTCTAGTCCGTCTTGAAGGAAGTCCAGGATCGCCTCAGTCGGGGGACCAGTGGAGTCCACTTGATGCTGCAGACACCAGGCATTAAAGATGTTACTAATTCGACGGTAATTCCTGTTAGTCGAATCCGCTCTGGCGCTGGATAGGGTCTTCAAGACGGCTTGTGACAGTCCTCTATTCCTCAATAGGGACTGGTCAACCTCCAGGCTGTCAGGTTGAGTCTCCTCAGATCCTGGCATCTCAGCTCTCCTTGGGTTACCAGATCTGGGAGAGGGGGAAGCCTCCAATATATGCCCTGACTCATTAGTATGAGCTGAGCAAACCAAGCCCTTTTTGGCCAGAACGGGATTATGGCTATTCCCGAGGCTTGGTCCTGTCTTATTTTGATCAATACCTTCGGTATGATTGGAATTGGAGGGAATATGTAAAACAGCCTGAACCTCCATGGGATGGACAGGGCATCCACTGCCAAGGGATTGTCCTCCTGGTATAGGGAGCAGAAGGTCCCTACCTTGGCATTGAGTCGGGTAGCCATTAGATCGACCTCCGGGAGACCCCATCTCTGGACGATCTGTTGAAAAACATCTGGATTGAGAGACCATTCTCCTGATACGGTAATACCCCGACTCAGATGATCCGCTACTATGTTCAGGGAGCCCTTTATGTGAACAGCGGATAACTGGGCTAGGTTCTTCTCTGCCCAGGCAAATATAAGATTCGTCTCTCTCAGTAAGGTTGGTGACCTGGTGCCCCCTTGTTTGTTTATGTAAACTACCACCGTCATGTTGTCTGACCTGATCTTGACAGACTTGCCTCTCAACTCCGGGGGAAAGTGCACTAGGGCCAAGTACACAGCTCTGAGTTCCTTGAGATTGGAGGATCCCAGCTCCGGACATCTCCATCGTCCTTGTACAGTCCTGTCCTGGCAATGGGCTCCCCATCCCCACTGGGATGCATCTGTTGTCAACAGGGTCCACAATGTTGGGACCGTGGACCTTCCGTCTTTCAGGTGTATCCACCATCTGAGGGAAAGACGGGTAGTGGGAGAAAGGCAGATCTTCTTGTGCAGTCCCCGTGGAGACCTGTTCCAGGTTGTCAACACTTCCATCTGCAGGGGACGCAAATGCCATAAAGCCCAAGGGACTGCTCTGGCCGAGGATGACATTAGGCCGAGGACCCTCATGGCGGTGCGGATAGTTACCCGCCGGGTGTGTAATAGAAATCGTGCACCGGCCTGGATCCTTTCTTTCCTTGGGCTGGAGAGGAAGATCTGCATCGTTTCTGAATCCACTATGAACCCGAGGAACTTCCTCCGTGTGGAAGGAACGATTTCGGACTTCTCCCAGTTGATGATCCATCCTAACTCTTGTAGGAAACTGATGGCAAGGTTGAGCTGCTGGAGGAGAGCAGCAGGAGACTGAGCTTTCAGAAGCCAGTCGTCTAGGTAAGGAACGATGAAGAGGCCCTGTAGTCTGAGGGCCGCAGCAACCGGAGCGATCACCTTGGTAAATACCAGGGGGGCGGATGTGATGCCGAACGGCAGAGCTGTGAATTGAAAGTGCTCCCTGTGGCCGGCCATAGAAACGGCAATCCTGAGGAATTTCCTGTGGGAGTGAGCAATAGGGACATGAAGGTAGGCGTCCTTCAGGTCGAGGGTAACCATCACGTCTCCTGGCTGGAGAAAAGCAGACACGGAATCCACGGTTTCCATACGGAATGACCTCTTCTTGATAAAGCGATTGAGATACCTCAGGTCTATTATCATTCTCCAGCCCCCGGTGACTTTGGGGACCAGAAAGACGGGGGAGTAAACTCCCAGACCGAGATCTGAGGCTGGGACCTTCTCCAGGGCGCCTTTGATGACATACTCGGCGACCAAGGCCTCTAAACTGGCCTGTTGGGAAGGTGGAAGGGTTCTGGTGACAACAAACCGATCTGGAGGTGGAAGGTGGAATTTGATAAGATAACCGTGCTGTATAATTCTTAGCACCCATGGATCTTGAATATGGGTGACCCAAGCTCTGAAAAAAACTGAAAGACGTCCTCCCACAGGAAGGGGGGCCACAGGGAGCTGCCCCGCGTCAAAATTCCGGCTTCCTCTTGGTGTCCTCCCTGGAAGCACCACGTCCGGAACCTCTAGGACGATATCTGGGACGCCTTTGCTGGGTTGGGCGTCTATAATTAGAGGCGGAACCTCTGCCTCTAGAGGGGGCACGTCTGCCCCTGGCAGCTTGAGGTAAGGACTTCCCCTTACCTTCAGCTAACCCCTCTATGATAGTATCCAAGCCCTGCCCAAATACTCTTCCTGGCTCAAAAGGGAGCGCGCAAAGAGCAGCCTTGGATGCAAAGTCTGCACGCCAAGGCTTTAGCCACAGGGGTCTGCGGGCCGCAGTGGACAACGCCATCGACTTGGCTGAAATTCTCAACTGATGGCGAGAAGATTCCGCCAAAAAATCTGCGGCCCTATGAATATTCTTCATGGAAGCCAAGATGTCATCCCTGTCCACACCGGAATCAATATCCCGCTCCAAGGTGGCTAGGCGGTTACGAAGAAAATCGCCCACAGTGGTAGAGGCTATGGCTACTGAGGCTTGGGCAGAGGAAGCAGAATAAACCTTCTTTAGGGTGGCGTCAGCCCTGCGATCCAAAGGATCCTGAAGATTTGATCCATCTTCAAGGGGCACCAGGGTTCTACGAGACAACTTCGCCACGGCTAGATCCACCTTCGGGGGAGGCCCCCAGGAATCCCACTGAGTTGAATCCATAGGGAACAGGTGCTTAAAGATCCTGGATAATGAATGTCCTTTTTCTGGCTGCTTCCACTGCTGCACCATGAGGTCGGTCAGCGTGGCGTCCGCATGGAAGGCAATATGTCCCCCAGAGGCAGACGTGGAGGCTTCCCCGTCAACATCTCGGCCCACTGTAGACCGGATGGACTTCAGCAGCCTGCCTGTTTGTTCATAGTGGAACACAGGTCTGCTGGAAACTACAGAGTCGTCCTCGGAGGAAACATCCTCTGCCACCCGTAGATGTTCCAGGGGAGGGAGGGACGAGGAACGATGCTCTGTGCATGGTCTCTTGGCGAGCTGAGACAAGGTAGACTGTATGCCTTTGAGGGAATCATCCTGCAAAAATAAAGAGAGAGTACAAGCAAGGGAATTATCCTTACCCAAGCGATGCCCAACTCACCATCTCCTTGACCCAGGCCATCATATCTCTAGGAGAAGGCTCCTCAGGTGGGGGGCCTCTGCAACCACGACAACGGGCCCACTCATAGCCTAAAAATAATAGGCGGGTTATAGGGCCGGTAGTACCCCAGAGGGATAACCTCTTAAGCCGCTACCTACCATCAGGGAGCGGTGTGTCACAGTCAAAACAGGAAAGGTGCTTCCTTTTGGCAGTAGATTTCCTCCTATAATCCCCAGGGGGGGTAGTAGAGGAAGACATATCCTACAGAGAGACCATAGACCATGCAAAATTGTCACCAACATATTCTACCAAATATCAAAAGAAAGGGTAGATCTTACCGTGTCCTAGACCGGACAGCAAGGTGACAAGAAACTGAAGGTTTGGTTTGGAGGCAAAAGGAGACTTGAAGCTAAGCAACAACCTCTGATGCACAGCCTTCCGCCTTAGAAAGGAGAAGGTAACTAATAACCGGCCGGCCTGACCTTTAACCCGGCCGGCCGGAAATGGGAGGGGCCATAATCACATGTACCCTCCAGGAAGAGAAAGAGGTTACCCCCCCCTCTTCATACAGCCCCAGCAGGGGCGCCTACCCCCTCAATTCCTGGCCCGGACGTGCGTGCAGGCTAGATTCTGCAATAAGCAGAAAGCCGGAGTAAACATCCTTCGCCGGCGCCAGGACTTTCAATGGCGCCGCTATACTTCCGGGCACAACCGGAAGTGTGCGCCCGGCAAATGCGGACGCAGGAAACTCTCCGCCGGGAACCTAGTTCCGGCAGAGCACGTCCGCGAGCGACAGCGAGAGAGCCCCGCGGCAGAGTGCCGGGCCAACTCACCAGCACGAGATGTGCTGACAGGTGAGCCAGAGGGAGAAGGAGGGGAGGGAGGGAGGGAGGTAGGAGGGAAGGAAAGGAGCCACGCAGGCTAAAAAAAAAAAAACTTTTTTTCCCAGACAGGGGAAGGAACCTTCAATCAAGAAGGTCAGAAACTGAAAAAAGAAGAATTATGCTCCAAAGGTAGGTAACCCATAGAGCCTAAAATAAGAGGACACAAGTCCTCCCCACCTGTCCTTGACCACACAGGACAGAAAAAAACACGCAGAGGGGAGGTTCTTGTGCCCTCTTATAGGGCCAGCCACGCTTTTGATTGGCTAATTAAAAATCCGCCTGTCCTACCAGCACACAGGGGCAGAAATACCCCACATTGTGCCGCTGGTACGGACGACAGGGAACATCAATTGTGTTCCATTGCCAACCCCCATCTTAACATTATATTGAACTAAATTAAAATTCCTCAAATTTCAATTCAGAGTTTCATATATATATATATATATATATATATATATATATATATATATATATATATATATATATCAATGGTACACTGGGTAACGTTTAATATGGCCACCACTACATCATCGGGAAATGGCACCTATCTAGATTTCACATATACCCCCTGGTTATATTTGCATTTGAATGGTTTTATGAGTCAAACTCAAAGTCAATCTCAAGTTTATAGGCGAAGCTCAATCCAATATGTTCTATGGCTGGCTTTAAAAACATTGAAAACCAGTTCCATTCAGCAGGGACCTACACACATCTCCACAAATCATATATGTTCAAAAAGATGAAGCCAGTTCTGTTGTAAGATGCTCAAGAAGTATACATTTACTTTTGTTTGTTTTTTTTTTTATTTCACAATTCTATATATTCCAAGGCAAGGTCCTCTCATAAATTTCCCTTACACTTCTTCCTTTGATGCCCTATTAATGGTTGAGCCTGGAAAGGACAAGAGCGTGCTCAGAATTGTGCTGCATTGGTCACAAATAGAAATTCTATTTATAAGAAGCTAATTGGTTCTTAGCTGTCGCCAATTATTATGAAGTCATGAAGAATGCCCCTTTAAGAGCTAGAAGAATAACAATTATTAAAGGGGTTGTTTGGTGAAGGCAGCCTTATAGTTATCAATTTTTCATTTTCTAAAAGGGCCAATTAGATGGGAATACCTGCTTTTGGATAAGATTTGCCTAAACTCTATTTATGTTTAAGGCAAAATTTACCAGGACTTTGTCAATGTTCTGGTAATCTTTCTAAAGAATTAAAAAATTCCACTGGACTTGCGACAGTTGGCTAACATGCAACCCAATTATAAATAAAAACCAGCATGACTAGTAGCTGATCTCCTTTGGTCAAACTACTTATTATCTGCACCAAGGGCAATGACATCTTTATCTACAATTATTGAGTCCACTTAAACAAGAGCTTCTATTACAGGACAGAAACCTCATCTTTAATTTCCATATAGTATGCCATAATAGGACAGGGACTGTGTGTTTTAAGATAGATGTACATTTTTCCCAACTGTTCACCTAATTGGGGTTTCTGTGTTCCCCTTCTGATAATTTCTATTGTTTATGCTTGTTTTCCATTCAGTGCACTTTATGAAGTTCCTTTGGTTACTATGCGCAGAGAAAGGCAAACATCTGCAGAGAAGTCTACTAGTTATTAATGAGATGTAAAGCCCATTAAGACTTGGGATCGGTATCACTGCCAGTGTGTTGTGATATCATATCCTATTATGTATTTTTTCCCTCTAGCTTTTCTATGGGTTGTTATAATTGTTGCTGGTAGAATTCGGTGTGATGGCTATAAAAATCATGCAAGTGCTGATACTTTCTAAATTATTACTATCAACACCGGACTGTGTATTGTCATCTTGTTCCAAGTTGGCATTTGAAAATGGAACTTGGATTAGACATTGTAATTAAGAATTCCGAACCACATCTTTTCACAGGATGGAATTAGCATTTAAGAATAATTGGAGTAAGTAACTAACTGAGTGGATTAAAGCAGTCGTGCAGAATTGTCAGCATATACCAGAATGTATTCATTATGCATCTCTTAAATTGTTTAATTCGCAAAATGCTCTTCCGAATCTAACAGAAGAACTTTGCTCTTATTAGACAATCTTCTGGCACGTATCCTATAACCTTCTAAGTGAATGCAATGTATTGTTCATTCCTGTCTTAACAATCTCTCAGTTAATAAGGTTGTTAATTGAGTTTACTGAACTTTTCATAGTTCTGGCAGAACTATACATAGCTCAAGGGTCTAATGATCTGCACATTGTCCATTCGCCAGATATTCTCATATAGCTGAAGATGTCTGAACTAAAGGTCAAATTACAAAACTAAATGGAAAAACTTTCATATATTTTTACTGGGGTTGGGAGGGTTATAGTTGATTACATTGCTGGGCAAAACATTTCAAGTATTAAGTTTAAGTTCAAAGGAAAAAATATTATCATATGTCTAAATCAGGAGTGCCCAATACGTCGATCGCGATCTACCGATCGATCGCAATGGACATATGGGTCGATCGTGGGATGCAGCCAGGGATCCCCGGTGTCTGCTTGTTCACAGTGCAGGCTGAGTCGACTCTCAGCCTGCGCTGTGAACAAGCACTCCGGACGCTTGCAGGCCGCTCTTAGAGATGGAGGGGGCCGGGGTGCTGCTTGTTCACAGCGCAGGCTGAGAGTCATCTACGGACACTGGCAGGTGGGGCTGACGCAGTCCCAACCTGCCAGTGTCCAGAGATAACTCTCAGCCTGCACAGTGAACAAGCAGACAGCGGGGATCCCTGGGTGGCCACAGAACGCCGCTGTCTCCTGCTTTCACGCTCCAACCGGCCCCATTAACATGCCCGACCCTGCCCACAGACATAACATGGCCCGCCCGCAGGAATACCCCGGCCATGCCCACAGGTCCGCCCCGGCCCTGCCCACAAGAAGTGGGTAGTAGATCTTTCGAGTTATAATGTAGCTCCCATGCTGACAAAGTGTGAGCACCCCTGGTCTAAATGAATGTGTCAACAGTCAACACACAATGGTCAAATGATATAATGTCAACTTTAGATAATAGCCAAACTACTGGTATTTATTTTTTTTACTTGTATAGCACCAACATACTCCATAGTGGCTAACAGACATTGTCAGTCACTGTGCCATATAGGGCTCACGATCTGAATTCCCTATCAGTATGTCTTTGGAGTCTGTGATGAAACGCACACAAACATGAGGAGAACTTACAAACTCCTTGCATATGTTGTCCTTGGTCAGATTCAAGCCTAGGAATCCATACATGTCTATTAAGAGAATTATTGAGAATCCAATTATATACATTTATGCATTGACAGTGCTGCCACTCTTTTGAAAGAAAAAAGTTTGCTGTCCCCTACTTAATGTAACTGTGCCCTCTTATGTTAAAATATTTTAGTCTATATCTTCCTTCTAAGTGGTTCATAGTGACGACATATAAGAGAATTGCTCAGTTATTTGTAAAGATTACTGTAAAAGAACCGACCACTCCTCCTGGAAATACTTTCATCCCAAAGATGATAGCCACTAGCTTTTTCTAACTGCAGAAATGCCCTCCACAGATATGGTTAGAAATAGAGATGAGCGAACAGTAAAATGCTCGATATTCGATATTTGTTTCGAGTAGCCGTTCAATATTCAACTACTCGAATCGAATATCGAATCCTATTATAGTCTATGGGGGGAAAATGCTCGTTTCAGGGGTAGGCAACATTCCATCAAATTACACTTACCAAGTCCACGAGTGAGGGTCGGGCTGGATCCTCTGAGAAGTCTTCTCCGCGCAGTGTCCCCGCGGCATCTTCAGGCTCTGAATTCACTCTGCCAGGCATCAGGCCTGGGCACAGCCCACTGCACATGCCCACACTACAAGAAAATGTAGTGCGGGCATGCGCAGTTTGCTCTGCCCAGGCCCAATGCCTGGCAGAGTGAATTCAGAGCCGGAAGACACCGCGGGAAAGCTGCACGGAGAAGACTTCTAAAGGTAGGAGAAGAACCAGCGTTGATTGGCTGACTGTATAGCAATCGGCCAATCAATGCTGGTTCTGCATCAAACTTTTCCATTTGGATGTTGTAGTTATAAAGTCTCTTTTTACTGTATGTCATTAAAGGGGCTCTATCATTGGTAAAAGTCATTTTTATCTAAACATATACTTGCATAGCCTTTAGAAAGGCTATTACACATGTACTTTTTGTATGTAAATCACCTCAGTAGCTTTTGAATGAGCCCATTTTTATTCATATACTAATTAGCCTCCAGCAAGCACCAGAAGTCTCAGCGAGCACTGTCTGATGTGTGATTTATGTGAGGGCAGGGAGATGAGTCATCATCAGCAGCAGCCTGTGCTATACACACAGGAGAGAGAGAGTGCTCACTGAGACTTTCGGGTTGCACTGTGGAGGCTAATTAGCATATGGATAAAAACAGGCTCATTGAAAAACTACTGAGGCAATTTACATACTAAAGGTATGAGTGGAATAGCCTTTCTAAAGGCTTAGCAAGGATGTGCTTAGTTAAAAATGACTTTTACCAATGATAGAGCCCCTTTAAGGATGACCTGTCTAACTTGGACTACTGGTCAGATCAGGATAGAGGGTAAGCCCTTAAAATCATTATCAGTGGCAAGTCCAGGGAATCTCTATATGACCATCCATTTGTTTTTACAACCGCCTGCTTCTGAAGGTTTGCAAGTATCATTCTTGATGAAACTGTAAAGTGTTTCTCTTTACAACAGCCTATTTTTTACAAATGTGTGAAGTTATATTTTTGGATTTTGTATTTACACCCTTCTACCATGATTGGTAAAATACTATATTTATATTACCACTGTTCTCTCTTGTTTTGGAGACAGCACTCCATGAGCTGAATGACAGTCACAATGAAAGCGATGGAAGCACTTACTAATTAATGAAACCCCCTTCATCAGCATGGAGCGTTGTTCATTCTAAGCTTGCTTTCCATGCCAAATGTTGATGCATTGTAAGTAGGTTATTTGTGGTCGCGTACACCTTAAATCTGTTTTCACTACTTGTAACCTCAGAATTTCCCTCCAGCTGCTTTTCTGATTGCTATTTGTTCTCATCAAAGTTTCTGTCACTCTTCTGTAGAAGTTGCTTTTAATCACAGTAACCTGTCAAAGGCAGAGGTCACCACATGGAAGAAGAACCACTCCTGCATTACTTGTACAGACTTACTAGGAAGGTCTGAGCGTCCTATCTTTGTATTAAGCATTGTAACAGTGTCACAAAACACATTTTATTACTTCGGAATTACTGAAGGCTTGAATAAGAAGGCTGGCGGCAACAAAAGAGTTATGAAACATTTCAAGAAATAAGAAGAAATAATATTCCCTGTAGGATACGGATAAGCGCGTGTGCACGTATATAGTGTGAATTAATTTACACAACTCTTCTTTCCTATTGTCTGAAGCAGAATAAATACATAGAAGTTAATACTTCTAAGGTAAAAGATATCTTCTAAAACATAGCTTTTATTCTTGGCAATTGGCTGAAAGAAATCTTTGAAACAAACCGTTTATTGTTACTTGTATACTTGAATTATTAAAAGAAAAAAAAGCTATGTTTGAGAAGATATCTGGAACCTAAAAAAATCATACTTTTATGGACTCATGTTGAGGTAATAGTAGAATACCTCTCCAAATTGCACAGGCGAGAGAATATTGCTAACAGGGAAATAACAATAAAGAGGGAATCCAGGGGTGCGCTTTCTTGTTTAGCTTCAGGGTCATATCGCCACCCATTTACATTGGGGGTATATGCTGCAGAACATGAAAATCGCCTTTGCGCTATGTAAGTTCAGTCTAGTGTTTAGTAATTGTTTTAACCTAATAGTGTTATGTAATGAGACCCAATGATCACTACATGATATATCATCTCTCTTACATAGATCAGCCAGCACAGACACTTCAGTGTATTCTCTAGATATAAGTACTGCACATGGATCATCTTCTAATTGATATATGATGTAATTGTAATTATCTCCTTAATTGTAAAGGTCATATATGGATAGATACTCTAGTGTGGAGATGCCAGGAATGAAGAGTTGGACTAAATAACAAGGCTTGCATTGTTTGTAGCTAGAAAAAAAGAATGGTTTACTGTTTGTTTTTTTTCCATATAACCTTAGGCATCTTGTTAGAAACATCACCATCACCATCAACTTCAACTTCAAGTTTGTTACACTGGGTCTCATACTCTCAGTTATATTAATACTAGTCTTATCTACTGTTAGGATAACAGATGCAGATCTGGTCTAATAGCAAGAAAAAGTACTAGATACTCAGATTTAAATGGTAAATACAGCGCCATGTGTTCAACACCGCCCGGGCCGCAACAACTCCAACCCCACAATGGTTTTCATCAGAGTCCCAGATAGTGGGGATGGACTTGGCTGCACTGCTGGGCAGAGCAGTATGGGTTAGGAAACGTCAAACGCACAGCGCACCACAACTCACAGTAAACCAGACACTGAGAGCTCTTACCAGCAGACGTTATCAGTAGCAGTGACGGTCCTAGGATCCAGAAGGCTGTGGTGGGTGGCAAGCAGATGGCAGCAGACAGTAAAGCATAGTCGTATGGTCCAGGGTCGTTACCAAGAGGGAAATGCAGTACAGTGGGTAATGCAATGGGAATGTCAGACAGGCCAAATCGGTAACAGGAATGGTCAATGAGTACAAAATGGTAATTCAGGAAACTGAGGTCTAGAGGAAAGCCGGGGTCATAAACAGGTGCAGCCACAGTACAAAGTCAGGAGGCAAAGTCAGAGGTCAAGGCAAGGAGGTCAAAAACACAGGTAATCAGAACACAGGAAAACGCTTACTATCTGGACACTAGTTCAACTGAATAGCCAAGCGCAGCCAAAGATCACCTTCAATAGGCTCCGGCCTGCCACTAGGCCAAAAACCGGAAGCCCCCCGTCCGGCTCAGGAGGAGACCGGCAATTCCCGCACAACATTGCAGAGGTTCCAGCCTGTCTCCTGAGACCCGAAAGTGAGGGGCCTGGGAGCGCAGGAGGGGGAGGGACGGCAGCCTCCGCACAGCACCGCAGAGGCTCCGGCCTTGCTCCTGACATCTTCAGAATAATGGTAAAAGTGGTTTCTAGCCCTCATGTATTCTGGCATCTAGGTTCATATCAATTATGAAATTCCAGTTTCTTTAGTTCTTAATGTATATACATTAGAAATATGTCAACCAAGCCTTATGTCAACAGCACTGGAAGACGATTTAATGTGTGTGAGATGTGCCTTTGACCTGACTGAACCTAACATGTCCATGTATGGGGAGTTTGTTACAAATAACTGTGTACTGAATAAGCATTTAGCAGACAAAGTGTATGGCCACCTTAAGACTGACCTGAAAAGTTTCCATCAAATCTATCAATAGCTTGAGGGGAACACCTGGAGCAATGGAAGGATAACTGTGTTCGGTTATCAGATGCAATACTAATCTTATCCTGCCCGGTTTTCCAGAAATTTACTTTTTTTTTACACATTGATAACAAAAATCACTTTGCAAACCTGATGTTTAGGCTTTTACCTGAAACTTAACCAGTAAGTACCCTTACTGGCTTTGGCTGCATATCAGACTCCTCTGCCCATAGATCATTTATAGATTTCTGTATATTTCCAAATGTTTATTAATTAGGAAATTCTATAGAATTCTCTAAACTAGCTGTAACATATAAACGGGAAATCAAAATATTCCAATCTACTAATATTTGAATTCTGGATGATTCCTCAAAATGAATAAAAATGTGATAAAAAAAATAAAACATCTTTTATCTCAGGACAAGATATCCATATCTGACATTCCAAAAATGGACAATTTTTTAATTTTTATTTGGGCCTATGTTAGCACTGATGTGGAAGAACCTTGTTGTTTTGTTTTATAGGACTTTATGCTGATATTTAGGCATTATGGCCGTATTATTAGGCAGTCTTATACCTCTCTATTACTTGCTATGCCTCAAGGTATCTACAAGCTTTTTCTTTAATAGCAATCCAAATATTCCTCCTGGAAATCTTATTAAGCTTGACTGATCACGGAAACCTTCAAGTGTTAGTAGACTAAAAATAAAAATTAAAAATAAAAGTTCTAAATCATCCCTTTCCCTAGAATACATATAAAAGTAGGGAATTACTTTGAAACATATACACAATAGATATTCCTGTGTCCGAAAATATCTGGTCTACAAACTTATAAAAATATTTTCCCGTAGGGTGATCTTCGTAGCAGAAGAAAAAAATCAAAAATGCTGGACTTCCGTTTTTTTTCACTGTTTTGCGATCAAAGCAAAAGACATTCTCCAAAATGGTATTACTAAAAAGTACACCTGACACTGCAAAAAAAAAAAAAAAAAGACGCCCTATGCATCCCCCCCATACAGCTGCAGTCACATCTGTCATTGTGGCCTTGTAGCTGTTGCAAAGCTAAAACTCCCATATGTTATTTATGTTATTAAATAGTTTACCACATTTTTTTTTGCTTCAAAATTATTTTTTTGCCTATTTTTCTCCTCTAAAACCTAGGTGCTTCTCATGGCTCGGTGCGTCTTATAGTTCGAGAAATATGGTATATCCTAGGAATGTTCTTGAATCCTATTATGATTGGGTGAACCAGGACACAAGGCTCAGAATATATGTTATATTATGTGGCCCTAACTGAGGGTAGGCTTTCACGTACTCAAATATTTACCGGAATTTATTAAAATAAATTATGGTGGGTATTAAACGTTAATGACCAGGCAGGCAAGGCATCACATTTACAAAAGGAGAAGTGTGAAAAAAATCTATTACCGGTATATAGAATAATGATTTGAAGCATTAGATGGACTGTATAGAATAAGCAACGGTATAGCAATAAACAGTTTATGTCCTCAGTGTAAGATAAATCAGGCGGCATTATTATAGCCATATGGTAATTAGGAGCTACAAAACTATATGGAAGTCCTTCTCGAAGCAGACACGTTCCTGCACTAGCAATATCATTACAGGAAATCCTGAGACATTCACATAAAAGGAAATTTACACTGACAATGAAGAGAACCATAAGTTAAGACAAAGATTTCTTTAAATATTGGCATTCACGTAAGTTTTTAAAGGACTACAAAGAAATTCAGAATAATATTAAAGGTAGCTTCAAATCAAAGCTTCACTTTAACCTTCTATTTAGGTTACAAGAGTTTTAAAAACTAAAGGAAGTCTGCTGACAGTACTAGGTAGGAGCCATGGAGAAGGATTTTTGGTCCAGCAATTGCCTCAAAGGCAGTCTCTAAGGGGGCGTTCACACTACCGTCAGTTTCCGACAGGTAGTGTCCGCTCCTAGTGTCCGTTCAAAATCTCACACGGACATTAGGAGCGGACACTAGCTGTGTCCGTGACACTTGTCATTCATTAAATGGCGATCGGGTGCGTTCTTTTGCACTCTGTGCCTGTCCTTCACTGTCCGCTTGTAAAGATGTCCGACTTTTCAAGTGGACAGAAAAACCCGACATGTAGGGATTTTCTGTCCGCTTGAAAAGTCGGACATCTTTACATGCGGACAGTGAAGGAAGGGCACGGAGCGCAAAAGAATGCACCCGATCGCCATTTAATGAATGACAAGTGTCACGGACACAGCTAGTGTCCGCTCCTAATGTCCGTGTGAGATTTTGAACGGACACTAGGAGCGGACACTACCTGTCGGACACAGACGGTAGTGCGAACACCCCCTAACTTTGCAGTACTCTAAGGTCTCTGCATTGCACTGCTCCAATGCACTGTACTGTGAATGTAGTCACCAAACAGGAGTCACCTACACCCATCATTCAGATAGGGTTGTGGAACAGCAGAGAGCACTTCAGTTTTAGGGGATGCCACTTATGAGGGCTGCTCATACAAGATTAAAATGACTATTTCAATGAAATGTTGCTTCTTCAAGTTTTTACATTTGTATAGTTAAAAATTTCCTCCCATCTAGCACTTTTCAGCAATTTTGCAGGGTCCAAACTATTGAAAGTCTCCCATTAAGTGATGATCTCAATCCATTGAAATCACTCAACTAAAAGTACAATAAAGTGCATATGCAGAATACTCACTTATTTACTTAATTTTGTTAACTGACACATAATAGACTATTAGCAACTTCTCTTATTTTGCAGCATTTTTTCCCACCTCCCTAACACATTTGACCAGTGCGGTCTATGAAAGATAGTAATATTTTAATTAACTATATGAGTTCAGGAGGGGCCTCAATGTCTTTCTTGAAAGTAAGGATATCATAAGTTATGGAAGCCAGAAATTTTTGGGATAGGATGTTGATCAAGGGACTTAGTCCAATTTCCACATTTGGAGTTGGAAAGGAAATTTTTACATCTAATGGGGCAATTGGTGTCAGCCTTGTAGGTGTTCTTGCCTTCATCTGGATCCTCTTAATAGGTTTATAGGCTGTACCTGATAGACTTGTGTCTTTGTCCAACCTAATCTATTATGTTACTATGAACTTTAGCATGCCAGATAACAGTAATTTCAGATTTGCTACTCTCACCGATGCCATTTTTGTCTGGGAGTCATAAAACATAATGTTATTTGATATGTCCCCTGAGGAAGCAGGGGCAAAACAAGCATTGGAGCTGAAGGTGGAGGCCGTGGCTCTTTCTCTGGATACACATTTATTACATTGACATCTTCATTTAGTAGGTGTATAAATACATTGTAATATATCCATTATACCTTTTCTAATATTTATATATATTTCTATCTGGGGTGAACTGCTTTTGTGGAGTCAGGACTGTTTACTGATCAGCTACTTGACGGACTAGCACACACCCAGGCACTGCTTTTGGTAATGTATGTATTTGCACTTTATTTTGTATCTATTTGGACCTGTAGTATAAACTATAATTGTGATGATATATTAACATATCCCTGGAGGAATATGCAAATATGTATCCCAAGATGTAAATAGGGAGACAGTGCCTCTGTTATGCTGCCCTCTATAGGAAGCACCCTGAACATCATGCCCGACTTTCCCAGAAGCCTTTACTGCCTAATGTGGGATTTTTACCAAGTCGGTTTCTCAGGTACGGACGGCTGTTTCGGTCTGGTTGGACCTCGTCAGCGCAGCGTAGAGAGAAATGACTTGGTAGAAGTGAGAGGCTGAGAGACCAGATTATGGGGATAATGTCACTCCTTAAGGAGAGACATTTTCCTCCCATGATCCCTTACAGTGGAGCGACTATGGCTGTATAAATCTCCACACACCTAATAGATGGTCTCTCCTTAAGGAGTGACATTATCCCCATAATCTAACATATCCTATTAACTTATTCACTGACAAAACTGTCTATAGATCTTCAGTTATTTATTTTTTCATGAATTTGGGATTCAATTGTGCTTATTGATATATGTTTTATTGCATTGTTTTGTGTCTTTGAGTACTGTGACCTACTCCCCTCCCATATCAATTTTTCATGCTTTAAATATTTTTCATTGTTTTCTACTCTATTATTTTTGTGTTGATTAAATACAATTATATTATATACTTTTTGACATATAGGTGTTTTTGTGTTATTTTTGCTTAAGTGGATATTCAGTATTGGAACTGATTTGTTTTTTTAGGGGGGTATCTGGCCATATCTTCCTAAGTTGATAGAGAGTGTAGGTTATATCTAGTGATGTTATTTGAGTCTGAGAAGTCATTCAGTTATTTGCATGTACTTGTTGTAACCTTGGCTGGCAAAACATTTCAGAGACGGCTTTCCAGTGTTCCAGCTTACATTATAGTGCAGAGAGGACAAAAGTCTTTTAAATGGCTTTGCAGCTCTTTAGAAACTTCAGCTATTCAATGTAGCAAGGAGTACAGGTAAAAACTTTGTGAAAACTACTTTACTTTTGCATTTCTTATGCAGTGGTCTCTGCATTAGGATTACTACATTACATATCATCCATACCATGTAATACCTGGTGGAGTTATCTAGAGCAGGAGCCAATGTTATTGGGGGTCTTCCTTTGGATTAACATGGTAGGATTATATATTAGACTTGATTGATGTGTCGGTTTTAACGTTTACTACTATATAACTATGAAAGTCTGGTCATACACTTCAGATAGCTGTCAGTTGAATGCTTGTTTGGGTGACAACAATCATATGATCAGTTGGGGAAAGAAGAGACAGCTTCTCCCAGATACCTGTACCAGCATTTTATCTTTATGAGAAAATTGGGCATGTTAAAATCTAATTGCCAATCCTTTTCTTGAACAAAATATAGAAACACTGTATAAAGTCCACTCATGATTAAGCTCCTGAATTCTTGCAGAGATGTGTATTTCGTCGGAAAGAACAACGATTGCAGAGGTTCAAACCCCACCGGTAGGGGCCTTCCATCGACAGGAATATAGTAAAAGAACCAGCATCCTAGGTCTTTATAAATAAAACTTGGCTTTTATTTTATCCTGTGTCCAATAACAAGAATGCCATTAAAACTGGGCAACACAGCTGTGCAGCACTGGAGTGCTGGGTTCAAATCCTACCAGGAGCAACATATGCAAAAAGTGTATATGTTCTCCCTGTGATTTCCTCCCATTCTACAAAAACTTACTGATAGGAAAAAAATGGACATTGTGATCCCTATATGGGGGCTCACAACCTACTTTTGAAAAAAAAAAAAAAAAAAAGAATTCCATTAAAACATATGAAGTTTCACCCTTGGAGCATGGAAGTGTCATCCCTTTTCTATACATATTAGATGACCACCTGGGCAAGGGTCAGGCTGACATTAACTTAGCATGTGTGACCAGCTTTACCATGAATGGGCCCCCCTTTACTGTGAAATTCTGAATATAGAGGAATGAGGTTTATCTACAATATCAGCAATTTGATTTCTAACTGGGCATTGGACATTGTTATTCCTTTCCTGTTATTTATATAATGCCAACATATTTCACAGTACTGTACACAAAATCTATTCTCTCCCAGTGGTCTGTACCATAAGAGCTGCAAATGCCTCCAAGGCTTAATTTGGATGGAGCTTGGAGTCAACAACTACAGAACTGAGCAGTAAGGATTCAAAGAGAGCAGATGTATTCTTAGAAAATATATAAAGCATCGGATGAAATATGTGCAATGAAATCTTAAGTGTAATGATATTTTTTGTGCTTGGTTCTGGCTTTTAAATATTTCAATATATTGTGTTGGCTTCTGGAAAAAAAAAAGAAGAAAGTGTTTAAGTTTTAGTACAAGTGGGAATGCTTAAGCAGTTTCAAGAAAATACTTCAGCAGTAACAAGAAGTAATGAATTTTAGTGCACTTGAGTCTGTCTGTTGCTAGCCGAACACCTAATGACATCACAAATCAAAGCTGGCTTCTTCTCTTCTGGCAAGAAAATTCCAACCTCACATGTACTTTTCTCACCTTCTGCATGTTGAGGTGAACAGTTATAAAGAATGTGTCTTGCTTTCTGCATCTTCCTCATTTTTCCTAAGCACATAATTTGTCACCGACAGATATCACAGCACTTTAAATAGGGAGTATTTTCTTATTAACTTTTGTGTTGTACCTTCTCCAGGGCAAACTTGGAAGAAACGTTTGATAAATGACCCCCTAATTCCCCTTGACAACCTTGTTTTCTTCGTCATAAAATGTATGTTTTAAAAAAAAACCTTTCTCTGTATTTTTATGCTTTATACCGAAATAAATGATGAGGCGCTCACCTGATAAGAAGGAGCAATGCTTTACAAAGTTTTTAAACTAGTATCGGGAACAATCCATCTGCCTGCGCTTATGCATTTGGAAAGGAAAATTTAGGAGGAGGAGGCATGAGGAGTTAAAGGGATCATCTTATTCTGTTTCTCCCATTTCTGTAAGTTGTTGAAATCTTTACTGTGTTCCTGTAATGCAGAAAATGAATGACTTACTGTATAAGCTCTATTTGAAGTTATTGTTTCATATACAGTGGGTCAAATTGAACAAAATGTGCCAGAATTCTGTTCTTATATGCACTGAAAACTACAGTACACCCCGTTAATTATTATGTGTTTTTAATTACTTACATTTGCAAAAATGTTTTACTTTTAATTGTATCCAAATTAAAATTTGGTTATGCTAATGGGTAAACTCTCTCATCATGGGACTCATTAAGCTCTGTGTACACAGTGATTGGGAAAGGAGGGATAGTAATAAACCATTCCCACCTTCTCTATAGGAGTTGCGGTTGTAGTTGTAGCTGTTTTCCCAGTTATGCTGCTGCATGATTTTGTGCAATTACTTAGCACTGCAAGGATGTATGGGCATAAAGTCATCTAAAGTCGACAGTTTAAAGGAGATAAATGATATATAAAATGAAAAGTTCTACAATTTTCCAATATGCTTTCTGAATCAATTCCTCATGATTTTTCAGATATCTACTTGCTGTCACTCATTCTGCAGTTTGGGGGGACACTGCCTGCAAAGCTGGGTTCAGTGTATCTGGCTGGACTTAATTGCTCTGTATCTCTGTTTTGGGGTTACACACTGCCTGAAAAGCTGGGTTCAGCCTATATGGCTGGACTGAATTGCTCTGTATCTCTGACTTTAGAAAAAAAAAATAATAATTTGCAAAGAATAATTTTTCATTTTACATACAGTAAAGTAATAAAATGGATTTCAAGGTGGGCATAGCTTTTATCTGTAAAATATCAACAGTTCCAAGTTGCTTTTATTCCAGTGGTGTGTTTGTTCTTTGGAGAGCATGTTTACCAAGTACCCAAACTAGTTCTGTAAAATAATATCAATTTATCGTACGTGCCATAAAAATAACTTACATGAAATTAAAGTCCAATAGATAGCAAAACAAATGACAATTCTTGTCTCTGAGGAACTGATGCATTTGCAAAACAAGTAGAAAATTATACGGTCATTCAGTGCTTAGTTATATAGTATTGCAGTATATTGCATAATTTACATGTCATGGCTTAGTGATATGTTATGTACTAGACATTAACCAATTAAAAAAATGCCAAGAATTCCATTCAGTATGCTATCTGGCACTAGACATATTTAATCTTCAACTTATTGTTTCATCACACAAAAGCATGTAAGAACTGAAAGAATTACCAGTGTCAATATTGATCCTGGAATAGAATTTTAGATAAGGTAAATCTAAAAAAGAATATACTTTACTGCTCACAATGATTTTTCTTTCAAAGCTTTAAATTTTAGTGCTCTCTTTCCAAAATATACCGCAATTTAAGAAAAGGAAGACTTCACTACTCTAATTAATAGAGAAATAAGCAAGTCTCAACCGGAAAAAAAAATGCATAGAAATTCAAATGAAAAATTGCCGTTATAAGTAACTCGTAGCCTGTTGTACATTGAAATAAGCACACTGGTTTTCGTGCTGTATTGTTTTTTTTTATTTTTTTTTGTATAAATATACTGTTCCATAGAAACTCCATACACAAGACTGTCATATGTATGAATCCTAATGCCTCAAGCAGACCCTGTAGTGCCAGTGTTGTGGTAATGCACATTTAGAAGCCATTTTTCCCCATGGAGATCTAGCATACACGTGGTCTGCACATTGAATGAGGCATGTTAAATACTGCAAAGACAGAACCACTGCTCACAGACCTTGCCTGAAGGTCGCCATGCTTACCAGTTAAACTTGGGCTTGGTCTGCTGCCAGTCACAGATTTGAGAGACACAGCCAATCAGACTGCTGCCTCATTGTCCAATCCTGACCTCAAGTGAGGTATTTAAGCCTAGCATTGAGACTTGTTAGAGGCCTATAATTACAATGTAATTAGATTGTGTTCTAAGAACACATCTGGATATCTGCTGTATCTCTAGTTACTGATATTGGCTTGCTATCCAGGTTTATTTGATCTCTTGCTGATATGACAATATTCTTCTGCCGTTGTTTTGTATACTCCCATGATCTTCAAATTTTAATGTAACACGTATTAAAAGAGATTAAGCGTTAAAGTCTAATAGAGGCATTTTCAGGCAGAGAAGTAACTTGAATTTCCTTTTCAATGTAAAATCTGTATTTAGGACCCTCACTTCCTATGTTGAATATATAATAATATTTTATACCTATGAAGGAGAGGGGGCCCCTTCAGGTACCAGGGCCCAGATGCAACGGCTAAATCTGTATCATATAGTGAATAGTCCACTATCCACCATCTGCCTTCAGGATCAAAAGGAGAAGTTCAAACAAGATAGATTTTTACCTGCCTCCATGTAATATGTAGTACTAGAGCTATCTGACATTCACTTACTTCCTCTTTAACCATAGAAATAGCATGTTTCGGCTGATCCAAATGATTATGGTGGAGCTAGAAGAAGATAGCTGCTGCACAGTTGTTTAGCCACAGCCTACAGTAATTTCAAGTCTATGGACGTGTCACTGAAAGCTACTCATTAATACTGCAGGTCCCTTTCATAACGCCAGTGCAAGCACTTTGTTCCATTTTTATCAAGTACTGTAATGTTATAGTTTTACTTCAAGCCAAGGAAAGCCATAAATATTCTCCTCAATCAAACTGTATATGTTGGCCAATATAAATAGCATGGTTCTAAGCGTGTTTACTTGACCTAGGACTTAGGTTTCTAGCCTCAGACTTGTTACGTGATATCATCAGTCTTGACACAACACATTTTAGTTATACATGAGACTCGCTTTATTTTGTTGTTCCATTTCCAAATACTAATTATACCCAGATTTACACTGGTAAAGTTAGAAAATGCTTTCAATGATGTGAGAGAGGTCAAGAGCCCTAGCTGCAAGTAAAGTAAAATGATGTTGCTATATTTCTTCATTAGTAAAGTGTGTATAGTACTTTTTAATTATGTGCTACGGTTCATTGCGGTTCCTCTGCTGCAATAAAGACATAGTTATATAATTATCAATTAAGAGAAAATTAATCGACTCGTCCAGCAGATAAAGTTCTGCTCTTTGATGGCTGATATGAAAGAATCTGAATAGATCTGTAATTAGACTAATATTCTACTTGCAAATCTTATCTAATTTATTGCTATAAATGGTTTATTGGTACTAATCTGTGTTTATATCAAGAAGGCTAATATAAGTGTTAGAAAGATGCTATGCTGTGTACATCTCATAACCACACCTCACAACTTTCAGAAGACAGAAAGAGGTATAATATATGAGCAGCCTGCACCAGCAAATGTTATATAATAAGTATTGGCTCTGAGTCCACCCAATTATGCCAATGCCCTGTTTGACCTCTTTTGTCCCCATATAGTAATAGTATCCTCTGTAGTGTAACACACAATGGTGAACCCCCGAAAGTTCCCTACAAAATATAATGTAGCTTAGTGCCGCATAATGTCCCTTTACTACCCCAACACAGTATAATACCCTTTTAGAGCCCTTACGCAGTATAACATTACTTAAATGCCCCCCACACAGTATAATGCCCTGTCTGTCCCCCCTATATCCAATAGTGCCCCTTTGTGACTCTCACATTCTATAATGTTCTCTAAGTGCTTCCACACTGTAAAATACATACATGCTCCTCTTGTCCCATTTCTCTGGAGCTGTCTACCTGTCCACTTAGGTCTCTGTTCTAAGCAGCTTGGAATATCAGGCATGATGAAGTGACATCACCATACTCAAGCTACCCGCAGCAACAGATGGTGAATGGTGAGACATGAAACTGATGTCTCCCTGCTTCACCATTATATTCAACTCCATCTGTGTCCTGAGGATGCAAGTAATGTGAGGTCAGGGCATACCATGTGCCGCCAAGGACAGTGGGACTGTGCCCAAAATCTGAATCTGGGATGGCTTGGTAGCACTATTTACTACTATTATGCCACTCCTCTTTCACTTCTAAAACATTGTGTAGTCAACCAAGAATGAACTTTTCATGGGCTTCAATTATTTGCTGAACAGTTAGAGTGTTGTTTTATGATGTTTTACACAGCCTACAACATTGGTGTTATCCGTCGTACCAACTTACTGCCCCAACATTTCCCCTCTGGAAGCCATTGCTCTTCAGGTAGATGTCTTTTCTGTGTGCTCACCTTTCAGCTGATGCATTTTCACTGAGAACAGCCCTGAAGATATCCGGCCTAGAGACCTATTAAAGGTAAATTAGCATACATTGCTTGTCTGTGTATTAAGTCATTTTACTTGTTTACAGACTATGCCATTGTTCTCTGGTCTGTGACTAAGCTGATGTTAAGTCAAAGTGAAAATGACATTATTAGGTGAAGGCCCGGGGGAAATGACAAAAATAAAAAAATTTATAACGCAGAACTCTCCTTCCTCTTTGCTGCTTATGGTTATTTCTCTCCGCCTTCTTGTGGACATAATGTGCCCAGGACACGACTGAGGCCAGTGATTGGGGCTCCTTGGTGACATGAGCATGCCAAGCGTCATGAAGCCATACTGCTGGTGGCTCAATAGTGACTAGGCCTCAGTGGTGAAGAATGACCAGAGGATGAAAGTATCACTGCGCTACTAACAGTAGCGCAGTGATACTTTCATCCTCTGGTCATTCTTCATTTTGGTTGTCACCCCAATTGGGGTTTTGGATGTCTCTACTGCAGCTGAACACCTCCACTGAACGAATCCAGAACTTTTGGGCTAACTATCACCTTTGAACTATCATCAAAGGCGAACACAAAAAAGTGGTTTGCACGGTTCACCTTTTTTTGTATAGGTCTCAGTGGTGAGCCTGGGCACATGGCGTCACCAGGAGGGCACTGAATACCTCAATGAGGTCCAAAAGAGGTAAGAGAATGTGGGTATGAATGTTTTTTTTTTGTTTGTTTTTTTTTCAAGTCACCTGAGCTTCCACGTATTATACTCTCGGGTTTGAATATACATAGATTATACGGAGTATAATGCAGTGGCCATTTTAGTTTGCACAAGATCAATCTCCATTTGTTTGGTTCCATAAAAATCTAACAATTTAGATTTTCCGGGTCAAACCCAGTTCATTATGATTCTACATTTAAATGACCAGAGGTCTAAATTGTCATTGCATGAACTATAAAAATAAAAGGATTCTCCAAATGGAACATCCTTATGGATCAAAAGGTTTGTAAGCACCTTAGTAGAAAGGCAGACAGCAATAGATCACATCTTGAAAGTAATAACCAAGGCGCTGTCATTGGTTGATTTATGTTTTGCTGGCTCATTTTTTACAGTAGCAACTTTAATGAAAAATAAATTTTATTATAAATTGATTTCTAGCTCATATGCATATTTTTACCATCCCTCTAAATCCAAACTTTTAATGAATGCTGAATACATGGTTTGGTTGCTGTGGGATGCCGACTTTCAGCTGCGGCGGCTAATGCTGCATGTCACTATTTCCTTAGGATAAATGGTTACAAGCGGGATAGATTTTAGCATTTATGGATAACAATTACACCAGCCCGATGCTTCCTTCTCTTGATCTGGAGTATCTAGATAATTCTTAACAGTGATACTGAATGTTACATTGTATCTAGAGTTATCATTTTAGTCTCTATGATCTGTAAAGGTTTAAGAGGATTTCTACAACAGTATATTTCAGTATGATATATTCTATGTTTTATGTTATTATATTTCAGTTGAGTTTTTCTCTTGCCATTTTTCTTCATTTCATTTCATTGATCCCTGCTTATACTAGGGTCCTTAAGCCAAAGGCCCCACGTTGCAGAAACTCAGCAGAAAAAAAACATTGCCATTTACAGTACATGCAAAGTGGTAGAGCTCCTGGCTAGAGAAGAGCGAGTAGTATTCAATCGAGTAGGAATTCGATAGAATACTATGGTATTCGAAATACTCGTACTCGTTTGAATACTGCTAGCTATTCGCAGTAAAGATTCGATTCAGATTCGATTCTGTCTAAAGCACTATGAGAAGAACCACGATGCATTGGCATTGCCTTTTTTTCCCGCAGCGCTTTTTTGCTGAGCTACACTATGTTGGGCCTTAGGCTTAGGCTTGGAACCCACGTGGCATAAAATATGTGGGGATGGGATTAGCCAGAATTAGAGATGAGCGAGTAGAGAAATATTCGGGATTCGATATTCGTTTTGAGTAGAGTCTCAATATTCGACAACTCGATCGAATATTGAATCCGATTATAGTCTATGGGAAAAAAAATGCTTGTTTCAGGGGGAACCACTATTCAACTAAAGAAGAGTCACCAAGTCCATGAGTAGCAGGAGGAGAGTGTTTAGGAGGAGCGCTGTGCAGTTAAAGCGTATGGACCCCATTATAGTCTATGGGGTCCGTGCACTTTAACTGCACAGCGCTTGCAGTTGCGCTGATATTCCATTTGGGGGGTCTTCCTTTGGACTCCTTCCGGATGGGAGGCAAGCGCTAATGTGAACCGGCCCTTACTCGTCCTACAGAACCAGCATTGATTGGCCGAATGCTATACAATGCTATACATTAGGCAAATCAACATTGGTTCTGCAGCAGGCTCGTCTTTGCTGGTCGGGGGAGAGCTGGCAGCTTGTGTTTATGCGGGAGCTGACTTTTTCTCATAGGAATGCATTGACCAGCGCTGATTGGCTGAATGCTATACAGTGTACAGCATTCGGCCAATCAACGCTGGTTCTGCCGGAAGCTCGTCTGTGACGAGGCAGAGTCTAAGATCAGACCACAGCAGTCTCCAGTGTGGTCTGATCTTAGACTCCGCCTCCTCACAGAAGAGCCTCCGGCAGAACCAGCGTTGATTGTCCGAATGCTGTACACTGTATAGCATTTGGCCAATCAACTCTGGTCAATGCATTCCTGTGAGAAAAAGTCAGCTCCCGCATAACCGCAAGCTGCCAGCTCTCCCAACTAGCAAGGACAAGCTTGCTGCAGAACCAATGTTGATTTGCCTAATGTATAGCATTGTATAGCATTCGGCCAATCAATGCTGGTTCTGTAGGACGAGTAAGGGCCGGTTCACATTAGCGCTTGCCTCCCATCTGGAAGGAGTCCAAAGGAAGACCCCCCAAATGGAATATCAGCACAACTGCAAGCGCTGTGCAGTTAAAGTGCACGGACCCCATAGACTATAATGGGGTCCATACGCTTTAACTGCACAGCGCTCCTCCTAAACACTCTCCTCCTGCTACTCGTGGACTTGGTGACTCTCCTTTAGTTGAATAGTGGTTCCCCCTGAAACAAGCATTTTTTTTCCCATAGACTATAATCGGATTCAATATTCGATCGAGTTGTCGAATATTGAGACTCTACTCAAAACGAATATCGAATCCTGAATATTTCTCTACTCGCTCATCTCTAATTCTGGCTAATCCCATCCCCACATATTTTATGCCACGTGGGTTCCAAGCCTAAGCCTAAGGCCCAACATAGTGTAGCTCAGCAAAAAAGCGCTGCGGGAAAAAAAGCAATGCCAATGCATCGTGGTTCTTCTCATAGTGCTTTAGACAGAAAGTTTGAAGAAGTTTCCTCTGCAGACTTTCTGAGCGCTATTCTCAGCTTCACTTTGACAATCCTATACAAATGAATGAAGCAACAGTGCACCTGGGCTACTTCTGCTCCATTCACATAGCACAAAGGTTCTGGTGACCAGTGGTGGGCCCCAGCAGTCAGACCACTGGCAACTTGGCCACTTGGCAACTTAGTATGACCCACCCCTTTAATACATTCTAGAGATACCTGTGACTGTGATTGGTTCTCAGTGGTCATTATCCCTCTTGACATGGGTGTAACCCACATGACCACATGAGGACCAACCAAGTTTGACTGAACACAAAACTTTTAGAAAATTTGTATAGAAAATAGTAGGGGTCACAATGGGACAATATACTGTGTGGAGGGGCCACTGTGAGACATTATATTGTGTGGAGGGGCCACTGTTGGATTCTATACTGTGTGGAGGGGCTACTGTGGAACATTATAGTATGTGGAGGGGTCACTATAGGACATAATCTTGTGTGGAGGTGCCACTATTGGATACTATACCGTGTGGAGTGGCCACTATGGGACATTATACTGTATTGAGGCCACCATGGGACTTTACACTGTGTGCATTATGGGACATTATTCTTAAAGGGTTGACCTGAGGCAGGTGTGGTTGCTTCTATATGGTGAAAAAATTTATCTTAACAAATTGTTGCAGTTCCATTTGTTGGACTTGGGTTTTTCACCTCTACTACCATATATATATATATATATATATATATATATATATATATATATATATATATATATATATATATATATATATAGTCCACCTCTACTACCTATAATATATATATTTATCATTTGAATGGGTTTTTAAAGCAAACCGCCGGTGTCCGTATGCAGCACCTCTGTCTTTTTTTTTTTTTTGGATGGAAACGAAGTCCTGTATGTCTGACTTTGTGTCCGTGCAAAAAAAAAAAAACTGTTTCCCCACGGAGAAGCTGCATACTGACACTGGTGGTTTACTTTAAAAACCATTCAAATGAATGGGTTTGAAAACTGACCGCTGGCAAGCCGTCCCCTATCCACTTTCTCCGGGTATTAGGACATAAACACAGCGAACGGACATGGGCGCAAGTGTGAACGCCTCCTAAGCTGTATTCATTGTAGTGGGATGTGAATGAAAAGTGGGAATGCCTGGTTTAGAGAAGTAGATTATACTGAGAGCTTGAGTATAATGTGGAATAGTACAGGAAATATATATATATATATATATATATATATATATATATATATATATATACAGTCCTATGAAAAAGTTTGGGCACCCCTATTAATCTTAATCATTTTTAGTTCTAAATATTTTGGTGTTTATAACAGCCATTTCAGTTTGATATATCTAATAACTGATGGACACAGTAATATTTCAGGATTGAAATGAGGTTTATTGTACTAACAGAAAATGCGCAATATGCATTAACCGGTTAAGGACCAGGCCCAAAAGTATGTTAAAGACCAGGCCTTTTTTTTCAAAACTGACATGTGTCACTTTAAATGGCAATAACTTTGAGACGGTTTAACTTACACAAATGATTTTGAGATTGTTTTTTTCGTAACACATTATACTTCATGTTAGTGGTAAATATTAATCAATATTTTTGTATTTATTTATAAAAAAACTAGGAAATTTGATGGAAATTTTGAAAAAATTGCAATTTTCAAAATGTGAAATTCTCTGCTTTTCAGGCAGATAGTCATACCACCCAAATACATGAATAAATATTATCTCCCATATCTCTGCTTTATATCGACATCATCTTTTGATTGTCTTTTAATTTATTTTGGACGTTACAAGGCTTACAAGTGTAACAGCGATTTTCTAGATTTGCAAGAAAATTCTCCAAACCAATTTTTTAGGGACCGCTTCAGTTCTGTAAGGAATTATAAAGGCCTATATAATAGAAACCCCCATAAATCACCCCATTTTCAAAACTACACCCCTCAAATTATTCAAAACAGCATTTGGGATGTTTGTTAACCCTTTAAGTTTTTCATAAGAATAAACATAATATGGAAGTGAAATTTAGACATTTCATTTTTTTTCATTAATACATTCATTTAGACCTAAAATTAACACATTCACAAAGGGTTAAAGGAGAAAATGCATCTCACATTTTGTTATGCAATTTCTCCCGTACACAGAAATACCCCACATGTGGGCGTAAACTGATTTTTGGGTACACAGCAGTGCATGGAAGGGAAGGAGCGACACTGGGTGTGTGAACAGCAGATTTTGCTGGAATAATTTTCAGGCACCATGCCTCATTTGCAGAGACCCTAGAGTACCAAAACAATGGAAACCCTCCAAAAGTGACCCCATTTTAGAATCTACACCCCTCACAGCATTCATCAAGGGGTATAGTCAGCATTTTGACCCTACAGTTGTTCCACAGATTTTACTAACATTGGGATGTGTAAATGAAAAATTACTAAAATGTCACTTTATCCCCAAAGTTTTAATTTTCACAAGGGGATAAAGGAGTAAAAGCCCCCCACAGTTTGTTAAAAAATTTCTCCTGAACACGGCAATACCCCATGTGTGGCCATATTCTGCTGTATGGGAACATGGCAGGGCTCAGAATGGAAGGAGCGCTATTTGGCTTTTGGATGGCAGATTTTGCTGGAATAATTTTAGGTGCCATGTCGCATTAGCAGAGCCCCTAGAGAACCAATACAGTGGAAACCCCCTAAAAGTGACCCCATTTTGGAAACTACACCCCCCACAGAACATATGAAAGGGTAGAGTGAGCATTTTGACCCTACAGCTGTTTCACAGATTTTATTAACATTGGGGCATGAAAATGAAAAATTACTTTTTTTCCAATAAACTGTCAATTTAGCCCCAAATTTTTCATTTTCACAAGAGGATAAAGGGGAAAAAGCTCCATAAAGTTCGTTAAACAATTTCTCCTGAACACAGAAATGCCCCATATGTGGCCATAATCTGCTGTATGGGAACATGGTGGGGCTCAGAATGGAAAGAGCGCTATTTTAATTTTGAAGGACAGATTTTGCTGGAATATTTTTCAAGTCCCATGTCGCATTTGCAGAGCCCCTAAAGTATCAATATAGTGGAAACCCCCTAAAAGTGACCCCATTTTGGAAACTACACCCCTCATAGAATTTATCTAGGGGTTTGGTGAGCATTTTGGCCTCACAGCTGTTTCACAGATTTTATTAACATTGGGACGTAAAAATGAAAAATTACTTTTTTTTCCCAATGAATCGTCCATTTAGCGCCATATTTTTAATTTTGCAAGTAGTTAAAGAATTAAAAGCCCCCCACAGTTTGTTACAAAATTTCTCCTGAACACGGAAATACCCCATATGTGGCCATAATCTGCTGTATGGGTACATGGTGAGGCTCAGAATGGAAAGAGAGGTATTTGGATTTTGGAGGGAATAGTTTTGAGGTGCCATGTCGCATTTGCTGAGCCCCTAAAGTACCAATACAATGGAAACCCCTCAAAAGTGACCCCATTTTATAAACTACACCTGTCATGGAATGAATCAAGGGGTATTATCATTTTGTGCCTAAAATGCTTCCAAAAAATGAATGTCCAAAATGAAAATTGAAATTTTGAAAGAAATATGCCATTTCGGTGCCCAATACGTTGCACCCACTTTGTGTTGTCAGAGACCTGCACTCCTAAAACTATTAAGGGGCCATCCCGAGGGGCAAAAAAATATATATGTGGGTGTAAACTGCTGCTTGGGCACACAGCAGGGCTCAGAAGGGAAGGAGCACTGCGCTTTTTAGCTTTTGGGGTACAGATTTAGAGGGACTTTCTGGGGGCCATGTTCCTTTTGGAGAGACCTGGAGGTAACTGTAAACCCCATTTTGTAGGGGCAAGTTTAGGGTCTCTGCAAAAGTGTCATGGCATCCAAAAACCAAACCATCTGTGCTCCATAAACCCAATAACCCTTCTGTGTCCGTCTGTGCCCTAATATCAGTTTATAACCACTTATGACATTACGTACGTTATCCCGGGTACACCAGTGTCATACATGTGTCATAAACTGTAGTTTGGGCACACAGCAGGGCGCAGAAGGGAAGGAGCGCTATTTTGGTTTCTGGAGCACAGTTTGGTTTTTGGACGTCACTTTTGCAAAGCCCCTGAATTGTCAATAAAGTGGAATCCGCAGACATGTCACCCTATTTTGGACACTAGCCCACTGATGGGATTTATCAAGTGGCGTAGCGAGAATTTTTAACCCTTGAGTGTTGCATTTATTTAGTTTCCAGAAATGAAATCGCAACTGATAATGAGAAGTTAAAAATGAAAAATTTCCAGAGATTCGCCATTTCAGTGCCCGATATGTTGTGCCCAACTTATGTCATCAGAGACACTCCAAAAACTGGTAAGCGGGTATCCCGGGCACAACAGCTTTCAGAGCGTTCATCTCTGATACAAGTCAGGCACAATATATTACGCACTGAAATGATGTATTCCTGGAAAAATGGTCATTTTCACCTCTCACAATCAGCTTCGTATTCATTTATGGATAATAAGTTATAGCAAAACTTGGGGGCTAAAAATGCTCTCTGTACCCCTGGATAAATCCTTCAGGGGTGTAGTTTCCAAAATAGGGTCTCATATCAGGGGATTCCACTTTACTGGCGCTTCAGCTCTGCAAAAGTGTCATGGCATCCAAAAACCAAACCGTCTGCGCTCCAAAAACCCAATAACCCTTCTTCCCTTCTGTGTCTGGCTGTGCCCTAATATCAGTTTATTCCCACATATGACATTACGTCCGTTATCCCGGGTACACCAGTGTCATACATGTGTTATACATGTGTCATAAACTGCAGTTTGGGCGCACAGCAGGGCGCAGAAGGGAAGGAGCGCGATGAGGCTTTTGGAGTACAGATTCAGATGTTTGGTATCTGGACGCCATGTCATGTTTGTAGAGCCTGTAAGGTACCAGAAAAGTGGATTCCCCAAAGGAGTGACCCCATTTTGAAAACTGCACCCCTCAAAGAATTTATCAGGGGGTGTAGTTAGTATTAGTATCCGGACGTGACTGCACAGTGGATGGCGAAGAGGGAATATATAAGCTGTGCGGAGAACATTGCAGACACCAAATTCCCTACTATGTCCCCGTAGCTCCTATGATTGGGGGAGTCACTCTGGGGGTCACTTTGGGGGTCACTTCTGGTGTCTGTTCCCTCATAAGCTGTAAATCTGGGGTGTCCACTGTTATTCGCTCACACTGCTTATACATTCCCTTCCTGACGCCGCCAGTTGTATTCTAATAATTTGGCGATTTTGGGTTTTTTTGTCTTCACATTGTAGATGCTATATTTTCTTTATTCTTTTGGTGACGTGGCCATATAAGGGCTTGTTGTTTGCGGGATGTGATGTATTTTGTAATGACACCATTTTTGGGTCCCTACAACATACTGAATACATTTTATTAACTCTTTCTTGCTGGATTTAAAAAAAAAAAAAAAAATCAATCCTGGCATTGAGTTGTACCCTTTAAATTTTGCGCCATGCAGCGTACAGTATAAGTAACATGTAGCCTTTATTCTGCGGGTCGGTACGGTTATGGCGATACCTCATTTATAGTATTTTTTTATGCGATACTAATTCTGCAGAACAAAAACACATTTGGGGACATAAATCAGTGATTTTTGCATCGCCATCTTTTGAGAGGCGTAACATTTTTATTTTTCGGTTGACAGTGTTGGTTGAGGGCTTATTTTTTGCGGGACAACCTGCGCTTTTTATTGGTACTGTTGTGGGGTGCATATGATTTTTTGATCACTTTTTATAGCATATTTTGTAAGGTGATATGGTGAAAAATCATTACTTCTGGCGGGTTTTTTCCGTTTTTTTTTTCAGCTGTACACCGTATACATTAAATATTATTTCAGTTTTATTGTACAGGTTGTTACGGACGCGGCGATACCAAATATGCATTGTTTTTATTAATTTTTAGTACTTTTTTTATATAATTCATTTTGTATAGAGAAAAAGGGATTTTTGGGCTTTATAACTTTATTACTTTTTTCATACACTTTATTTTTTTTTAACTTTTTTTTTTTTTAACTTTTTCATGTGTCCATTTAGGACACTTCAATCAGTTGATGCTTTCATGAAAGCATCAACTGAATCTGCACAATAGCAGACAGGACACGAGCAGGACACAAGCCTGCTCGTGTCCTGTAAGCTACAGAGGAAGTGAGCTGCATCGCTCACTTCCTCCATCGGTCGGCAGGATCAACCAGGTATGTGGGGGCTCCGGTAGTCTGGGGTCACTGGCCAGACCCCAGACTACCTTCTACTGACATCGGCACCCCCCGATCTCGCCGCGGGGGGTGCCGATCAGCTTCAATTTGCGGCGGATCCCTTTCGATCGCGCCGTGATGTTTCACGGCACGATCGAAAGGGTTAAAACGTTCAGTCGGAACTGAGTCCGACTGAACGTTGTTGAGGGGGTGGTTAGGTGTTAGTAACACCTAACCCCTGCCCTCCCCCCGCCCCACCCCCTGCCTAGTGAGTCTCTGAAGACCGGCCGTAAATTTACTATCGGCTGGTCTTAGAGACCAGGACTGCTGGCCGTAAATTTACGGCCAGCGGTCCTTAACCGGTTAAACCAAAATTTGACCGGTGCAAAAGTATGGGCACCTCAACAGAAAAGTGACATTAATATTTAGTACATCCTCCTTTTGCAAAGATAACAGCCTCTAGTCGCTTCCTGTAGCTTTTAATCAGTTCCTGGATCCTGGATAAAGGTATTTTGGACAAACAATTCAAGTTCAGTTAAGTTAGATGGTCGCCGAGCATGGACAGCCCGCTTCCAATCATCCCACAGATGTTCAATGATATTCAGGTCTGGGGACTGGGATGGCCATTCCAGAACATTGTAATTGTTCCTCTGCATGAATGCCTGAGGATTTGGAGCAGTGTTTTGGATCATTGTCTTGCTGAAATATCCATCCCCGGCGTAACTTCAACTTCGTCACTGATTCTTGAACATTATTCTCAAGAATCTGCTGATACTGAGTGGAATCCATGCGACTCTCAACTTTAACAAGATTCCCGATGCCGGCATTGGCCACACAGCCCCAAAGCATGATGGAACCTCCACCAAATTTTACAGTGGGTAGCATGTGTTTTTCTTGGAATGCTGTTTCTTTTTGGACGCCATGCATAACGCCTTTTTTTTATAACCAAACAACTCAATTTTTGTTTCCAAAATGAAGCTGCCTTGTCCAAATGTGCTTTTTCATACCTCAGGCAACTCTATTTGTGGCGTACGTGCAGAAACGGCTTCTTTCTCATCACTCTCCCATACAGCTTCTATTTGTGCAAAGTGCGCTGTATAGTTGACCGATGCACAGTGACACCATCTGCAGCAAGATGATGCTGCAGCTCTTTGGAGGTGGTCTGTGGATTGTCCTTGACTGTTCTCACCATTCTTCTTCTCTGCCTTTCTGATATTTTTCTTGGCCTGCCACTTCTGGGCTTAACAAGATCTGTCCCTGTGGTCTTCCATTTCCTTACTATGTTCCTCACAGTGGAAACTGACAGGTTAAATCTCTGAGACAGCTTTTTGTATCCTTCCGCTGAACAACTATGTTGAACAATCTTTGTTTTCAGATCATTTGAGAGTTGTTTTGAGTAGCCCATGATGCCACTCTTCAGAGGAGATTCAAATAGTAGAACAACTTGCAATTGGCCACCTTAAATACCTTTTCTCATGATTGGATACACCTGGCTATGAAGTTCAAAGCTCACTGAGGTTACAAAACCAATTTTGTGCTTCAGTAAGTCAGTAAAAAGTAGTTAGGAGTATTCAAATCAATAAAATGATAAGGGTGCCCATACTTTTGCACCAGTCAAATTTTGGTTTAATGCATATTGTGCATTTTCTGTTAGTACAATAAACCTCATTTCAATCCTGAAATATTACTGTGTCCATCAGTTATTAGATATATCAAACTGAAATGGCTGTTGCAAACACCAAAATATTTAGAACTAAAAATGATTAAGATTAATAGGGGTGCCCAAACTTTTTCATAGGACTGTATATATATATATATATATATATATATATATATATATATATATAGTCCTATGAAAAAGTTTGGGCACCCCTATTAATCTTAATCATTTTTAGTTCTAAATATTTTGGTGTTTGCAACAGCCATTTCAGTTTGATATATCTAATAACTGATGGACACAGTAATATTTCAGGATTGAAATGAAGTTTATTGTACTAACAGAAAATGCGCAATATGCATTAAACCAAAATTTGACCGGTGCAAAAATATGGGCACCTCAACAGAAAAGTGACATTAATATTTAGTACATCCTCCTTTTGCAAAGATAACAGCCTCTAGTCGCTTCCTGTAGCTTTTAATCAGTTCCTGGATCCTGGATGAAGGTATTTTGGACCATTTCTTTCTACAAAACAATTCAAGTTCAGTTAAGTTTGATGGTCGCCGAACATGGACAGCCCGCTCTCAAATGATCTGAAAACAAAGATTGTTCAACATAGTTGTTCAGGGGAAGGATACAAAACGTTGTCTCAGAGATTTAACCTGTCATTTTCCACTGTGAGGAACATAGTAAGGAAATGGAAGACCACAGGGACAGTTCTTGTTAAGCCCAGAAGTGGCAGGCCAAGAAAAATATCAGAAAGGCAGAGAAGAAGAATGGTGAGAACAGTCAAGGACAATCCACAGACCACCTCCAAAGAGCTGCAGCATCATCTTGCTGCAGATGGTGTCACTGTGCATCGGTCAACTATACAGCGCACTTTGCACAAATAGAAGCTGTATGGGAGAGTGATGAGAAAGAAGCCGTTTCTGCACGTACGCCACAAATAGAGTTGCCTGAGGTATGAAAAAGCACATTTGGACAAGGCAGCTTCATTTTGGAAACAAAAATTGAGTTGTTTGGTTATAAAAAAGGCGTTATGCATGGCGTCCAAAAAGAAACAGCATTCCAAGAAAAACACATGCTACCCACTGTAAAATTTGGTGGAGGTTCCATCATGCTTTGGGGCTGTGTGGCCAATGCCGGCATCGGGAATCTTGTTAAAGTTGAGGGTCGCATGGATTCCACTCAGTATCAGCAGATTCTTGAGAATAATGTTCAAGAATCAGTGACGAAGTTGAAGTTACGCCGGGGATGGATATTTCAGCAAGACAATGATCCAAAACACCGCTCCAAATCCTCAGGCATTCATGCAGAGGAACAATTACAATGTTCTGGAATGGCCATCCCAGTCCCCAGACCTGAATATCATTGAACATCTGTGGGATGATTTGAAGCGGGCTGTCCATGCTCGGCGACCATCTAACTTAACTGAACTTGAATTGTTTGTCCAAAATACCTTTATCCAGGATCCAGGAACTGATTAAAAGCTACAGGAAGCGACTAGAGGCTGTTATCTTTGCAAAAGGAGGATCTACTAAATATTAATGTCACTTTTCTGTTGAGGTGCCCATACTTTTGCACCGGTCAAATTTTGGTTTAATGCATATTGCGCATTTTCTGTTAGTACAATAAACCTCATTTCAATCCTGAAATATTACTGTGTCCATCAGTTATTAGATATATCAAACTGAAATGGCTGTTATAAACACCAAAATATTTAGAACTAAAAATGATTAAGATTAATAGGGGTGCCCAAACTTTTTCATAGGACTGTATGTCTGTATTAACATACGGTTTATTAAACTATACAAAAGAATTTTTTTTTTTCACATAGCAACCAATCAAGAGCAATTTTCATTTCTGAAGAGCACTATGAGGAACGAAAGCTGTGCTTTGATTGGTTGGTTAGTTGGTTTTATAATTCTGTCCCATAGTATATCAGATATTAATTCAGAGAGTGCAAACCAAATCTTATTGACCCATAGAAAATTTATTTCTTCAATAAATTTAAACAAAGGACAATTATATTCCATAACATATTAAAACTGCATTTTTATAATACTTCCCTTTAATAATTCATTGTGTTGTCTCTCAGCAAATTCAATAAAATCAGCAGTAAATATATATTATGCTCATTTTCTTCATGGCTAGCATAGCAGAATATGATAATATATGTAATGAAGAAATTTATTTTCCAAAGCAATCACTGATTTGACTTTTATAACCATAACCTAGATTTTTTTTTATGTTCCATAAAATGTTGCCTTATAATACAGGTTTAAGAATTCCCTAAACTTGAGTGCAAGTGTAATTATTTGGCTCCTGCTTAAAGAGGACCTTTCACCACTTTGCAACCTGTGCAGCTTTCTGCCCCATGTTATAGATGCAGCTGCATAGACTGTAGTGCACTTTGAATTACCTCCCTAGCCCCCCTCGTTTTGGAGCTGTGAGCCCCGTAAATTTTGGCGCCCTGTATGGTAATTAAGGCTTTAGTGTCAGAAGGGCGTTTCTGACGATAAAAAAGAAAAGCTACGTCAGTCTGACACTGTCCAATTAGCAGTGGACAGTGTCGGAGCTGCTTCTCCTGCCTAATCTCGTGAGTTCTCGTGAGATCAGGCAAACATCTCTTCACAGGGCTGCACAGAAGACCCGGAGAAGCGATCCAGGCTGAGCACTGAAGTGGATGAAGGAGAACTTCACTGACATCTTCACAGGTAAGTGAAGAAACCCCTAAGCAATGAGCATAACTGCCCTGTACACCCTGTGGTCCTAGGTCTAGCCCCTATACAACGAGCATTAACCCCTATAGCCCCCTAGGCAATGAGCATTAACCCCTATAGCCCCTAGGCAATGAGCATTAACCCCTAGGGGGCTATAGGGGTTAATGCTCATTGCCTAGGGGACTATAGGGGTTAATGCTCATTGCCTAGGGGCTATAGGGGTTAATGCTCATTGCCTAGGGGGCTATAGGGGTTAATGCTCATTGCCTAGGGGACTATAGGGGTTAATGCTCATTGCCTAGGGGACTATAGGGGTTAATGCTCATTGCTAGGGGGCTATAGGGGTTAATGCTCGTTGTATAGGGGCTATAGGGGTTAATGCTCATTGCTAGGGGGCTATAGGGGTTAATGCTCGTTGTATAGGGGCTATAGGGGTTAATGCTCGTTGTATAGGGGCTAGACCTAGGACCACAGGGTGTACAGGGCAGTTATGCTCATTGCTTAGGGGTTTCTTCACTTACCTGTGAAGATGTCACTGAAGTTCTCCTTCATCCACTTCAGTGCTCAGCCTGGATCGCTTCTCCGGGTCTTCTGTGCAGCCCTGTGAAGAGACGTTTGCCTGATCTCACGAGAACTCACGAGATTAGGCAGGAGAAGCAGCTCCGACACTGTCCACTGCTAATTGGACAGTGTCAGACTGACGTAGCTTTTCTTTTTATCGTCAGAAACGCCCTTCTGACACTAAAGCCTTAATTACCATACAGGGCGCCAAAATTTACAGGGCTCACAGCTCCAAAACGAGGGGGGCTAGGGAGGTAATTCAAAGTGCACTACAGTCTATGCAGCTGCATCTATAACATGGGGCAGAAAGCTGCACAGGTTGCAAAGTGGTGAAAGGTCCTCTTTAAAAACTTTCAGTTGGAGAGAAGAATATTAGCTAGTATAATATAGTGCTCTATAATAGGCTTTGCATAATTCACCACTTAATATACTAATAATTTACTGCACTAAACATATACGTAATATAAGTTACATTAAGCAAATGGAAAAGCTAAGGCCCCACATTGTAAGACGCAGTAAAAAAGTGCTGCAAAAGCACATTGCGGTTTTTTTCACAGAGTTTTCCTCTCCAGACTTCGTTCCATTATTATACCGATACAGAAAACTCCAGCATTTCCATAGGTATAATTCACATGCTGCGATTTCCAAAAACTAAAGCATTGAAAACACAGCTTTTACATTGTGATTTTTTTTCTCCAGTGTGTGGATGGGATTAGCGAGAAACCCATCCATTTGCAGGTATTGCAATGTATAATACAGAGTTTTTTGCAGCGGTGTTTTCACAGCTGCCAAAACACTTTTAACAATGCAGAGCCCCAGTCTTAAGTTGGCGTTTAAATGTTTTACATTTTTTTTTTGCGTTTACAAAAGAACAAAAGATCCATGTTACTACCGTGTAAAATATTTCTAGATTTTTTTTATTTTTTATTATTAAGATGGTTTTGTGGACAAATTAGTTGGTATGGGAGCTCCAATTTTTTATTTTTTTAAGGGGTGGCCTGAGTTGGAAAAGTTTCAGAAGAAAATATGTAATTTTAAGAAATTATGTAATTTTCCAAAAATGAGTGTTTTCTTTTGATCTGCAGACAACTTATCTTAGGGGCAGTTCACATGGAGTTTTTTGGCGAGGATTTTGACGCTGAATACACCTCAAAATCAGCCTCCAAAAAAAGCCTTCCAATAGAGTCTTTAACTGTCTCTGGATGAATCTACAACTGCAGATCCAGTGCATACACATATACAGGCAGCAGTTGTTGTTGAGCCCTGAGGGAGCCTTCACACGGAGTAAACGCTCGCTCATTCTGAACGTAAAACTCATTCAGAGTGAGCGGTGTTAAAACAGATACAATTGATTTCTATGGGTTCCGGCTTTTTTACCTATTGCTTTCAATGTGATACGCGTATCACATTGAAAGTAATAGGTAAAAAAAAGCCTACCACTGATTTCAATGGGGAGCGCGCGTATGCTGGCACCCATTGAAGTCAATGGAATCTGTTTTTTTACACCGCTCACTCTGAACGAGTTTACGTCAGAATGAGCGGAGCATAAGCTCCCTGTGAAGGCTCCCTTATAGTAATTCTGACAGTCTATCTGACAGTCTAAAGAGGCTGTATTACAATGACTACATGAAGTAGCCAAATAACATGGCTACAAGCTATGGGATTGTTTTTAAACACTAAAAGGTGTCTTGCCATTAAGGTGTTAAATCATATTACGTTTTCATATGTATTTGTGCCATCAGTGTTTTTCTAGGAATTGTTAAGGAAAGGTACAATGAGGGACAATGAAAGTATTATTATTATTATTATTACCATTATTTACATAGCACCATTAATTCCATGGTGCTTTACATTTGAGGGTTTACATATGGTACACAAAATATACAAACAAATATAATGCTAACAATGACTGGCACAGTGGGATAGAGGGCCATGCCCGCAAGGGCTTACAGTCTATGAATTATATTAAAATGAATGATTCTCCATATAAGAAGTGTCAAGCTTATGTCGTCTCTTCCCCAACATCTGGATTTTAGCTGCCCATCCTCATGCTCAGTAAGGGCATATTAACACAACGTGAAACTCTGTCTGTGTGTTGGCCAGATTTACCAACTAGCACCTTATGCTGGGAGATGGACTCACTTTGCCTGTACTTGTAAAACGCAAAAGGCAAAATTGCAGCGATTCCGCAATGTGAGGCTATAGCCTAAGATACAATGAGAATTTTCCATATACAGTCCTATGAAAAAGTTTGGGCACCCCTATTAATCTTAATCATTTTTAGTTCTAAATATTTTGGTGTTTATAACAGCCATTTCAGTTTTATCTATCTAATAACTGATGGACACAGTAATATTTCAGGATTGAAATGAGGTTTATTGTACTAACAGAAAATGTGCAATATGCATTAAACCAAAATTTGACCGGTGCAAAAGTATGGGCACCTCAACAGAAAAGTGACATTAATATTTAGTAGATCCTCCTTTTACAAAGATAACAGCCTCTAGTCGCTTCCTGTAGCTTTTAATCAGTTCCTGGATCCTGGATGAAGGGATTTTGGACCATTCCTCTTTACAAAACAATTCAAGTTCAGTTCAGTTTGATGGTGGCCGAGCATGGACAGCCTGCTTCAAATCGTCCCACAGATGTTCAATGATATTCAGGTCTGGGGACTGGGATGGCCATTCCAGAACATTGTAATTGTTCCTCTGCATGAATGCCTGAGTCGATTTGGAGCGGTGTTTTGGATCATTGTCTTGCTGGCGTAACTTCAACCTCGTCACTGATTCTTGAACATTATTCTCAAGAATCTGCGGATGCTGAGTGGAATCCATGCAACCCTCAACTTTAACAAGATTCCCGATGCCGGCATTGGCCACACAGCCCCAAAGAATGATGGAACCTCCACCAAATTTTACAGTGGGTAGCAAGTGTTTTTCTTGGAATGCTGTTTTTTTGGACGCCATGCATAACGCCTTTTTGTATGACCAAACAACTCAATCTTTGTTTCATCAGTCCACAGGACCTTCATCCAAAATGAAGCTGGCTTGTCCAAATGTGCTTTTGCATACCTCAGGCGACTCTGTTTGTTGCGTGCTTGCAGAAACGGCTTCTTTCTCATCACTCTCCCATACAGCTTCTCCTTGTGCAAAGTGCACTGTATTGTTGACCGATGCACAGTGACACCATCTGCAGCAAGATGATGCTGCAGCTCTTTGGAGGTGGTCTGTGGATTGTCCTTGGCTCTTCTCACCATTCTTCTTCTCTGCCTTTCTGATATTTTTCTTGGCCTGCCACTTCTGGGCTTAACAAGAACTGTCCCTGTGGTCTTCCATTTCCTTACTATGTTCCTCACAGTGGAAACTGACAGGTTAAATCTCTGAGACAACTTTTTGTATCCTTCCCCTGAACAACTATGTTGAACAATCTTTGTTTTCAGATCATTTGAGAGTTGTTTTGAGTAGCCCATGATGCCACTCTTCAGAGGAGATTCAAATAGGAGATCAACTTGCAATTGGCCACCTTAAATACCTTTTCTTATGATTGGATACATCTGGCTATGAAGTTCAAAGCTCACTTAGGTTACAAAACCAATTTTGTGCTTCAGTAAGTCAGTAAAAAGTAGTTAGGGGAATTCAAATCAATAAAATGATAAGGGTGCCCATACTTTTGCACCGGTCAAATTTTGGTTTAATGCATATTGCACATTTTCTGTTAGTACAATAAACCTCATTTCAATCCTAAAATATTACTGTGTCCATCAGTTATTAGATATATCAAACTGAAATGGCTGTTGCAAACACCAAAATATTTAGAACAAAAAATGATTAAGATTAATAGGGGTGCCCAAACTTTTTCATAGGACTGTAACTTTCTCTCTGCAGTCTTATGTGGAACCACAAATAGACTGAATTACTAATCTGGTTTTACTCCATTCACAGAGCTCTTCTACATCTGTAATATTATTAAATATTCATTTTTATGGTTCAACACAAATTACACATAAAAGTCCTTCTATTAAACACCAGTCTGGGTTGAGTATTTTATGTTTGGCAGTTTAGAAGACAGAAGAAGTCCATCGGCATACGATACAGTATCATCACATAGCTGTGCCCTTAGGCCTTAGTACATCCTGTCTGGAACAGTTGTTATAAGTTCAGATACCTCGTATTTCAGACTGTTGTTATTAATGGCTATTCGGACATTACAATCCTAACAGTTCTGAGATAACATAAAAATATAGACGCTTTTACCATTTTTTGGTTTCATATATTAAACTATTGACATCACTATGTAACATAAATGGTAACAACTCTTAAAGTACAATACTTTGTAATAAAAATATTTTTTTTGAAAATTATGGATTTAAATAAATCTTAGATTTATTTAAATGTAGATTGTGAGCCCCACAATGTACTCCCCCCCCCCCCAATCAGTATGTCTTTTTGGAATATGAGATGGAAATCCATGCAAACATAGAAGAACATACAAAGTCCTTACAGATGGCTTTTTGCCCTTGGTGGGATTTGAACACCAAGACCCAGCGCTGCAAGGCTGCAGTGCTAACCACTGAGCCACCATGGTCCCCTGCCTAAGATAAAATTTGTATCTCTTTCAGTAACTCCATGAGGACACAGCAGTTTTCCGTTTGTTTCATTTCTGTTTATTCTTCCTTCTTCTTAGACAATTAAACACGGGTGGGTCTATTGTAAATCAATTTCAAAATATGGCTTGAACAGTTAATTAAAACTTCAATTATTTATTGAGATATATTAAAACACACATATATAGTGATTAGAGATGAGCAAGTAGTGAAATATTTGAGATTCGATATTCATTTCAAGTGGAGCCTCAATATTGGACTACTTTATCGAATATTGAATCCCATTATAGTCTATGAGGAAAAAAATGCTTGTTTCAGGGGAAACCACTATTTGACTAAAAGAGAGTCACCAGTCCACAAGTAGCAGGAGGAGAGTGTTTAGGAGGAGCGAAGTGCAGTTAAAGCGCACGGATCCTATAGACTATAACGGGGTGCGTGTGCTTGCAGCGTTGATTGGCTGAATGCTATACACTGTATAGGATTCAGCCAATCAACGCTGGTTCTGCAGGAGGGATGCTGCAATACTATCCTGCGGGTCTATCATTCTCTCCGCGGCATGTCCAACTCCAACCACAAGGAAGACTGCTGTGGTCCGATCTTAGACTCCACCTCGTCACAGACGAGCCTCCGGCAGAAGCAGCGTTGATTGACCGAATGCTGTACACTGTATAGCATTCAGCCAATCAACGCTGGTCAATGAATTCCTATGAGAAAAAGTCAGCTCCTGCATAACGCAAGCTGCCAGCTCTCCTGACTAGCAAGGACGAGCCTGCTGCACAACCAGCGTTGATTGGCCGAATGCTATACGCTGTATAGCATTCGGCCAGTCAACGCTGGTTCTGAATTGAATCTTTACTGCGAATATCTAGTAGTATTCGATCGAGTACGAGTATTTCGAATACCGTAGTATTTGATCGAATACCTACTCGATCCAATACTACTTGCTCATCTCTAATAGTGATGTCACAAACATATGAAGTAATAACTCCCTAGAGAAATATATACCCAGTATGCGATATTATCACATGTCCTACACCAAACTGGGAAGCAGAGAGTTAAATTAGAAAACACATAACTTCCACCGGTATAATATGACAGTGGGAGTTGAAGATGAAGACACTCTGATAAAACGCTGTTAGCAACTTTATGACGTATATATGCAGGAGCGCTGAGAGATAGATACTACAGTAAACACACTCCCCAATACCATTTAATGTGCCATTGGAGCTATAAAGAAGCCCTTATGATGATATTGTGATATGTAGCGGGAGTAGTGCAATAAGGGAATCTACTCTATATATCCCTATCTGTAATCAAAGCCCATAGTATATAACATCAGGCTATGTAAGACAAGGAGGATTAGAGTGATTCCTAGTAGCTAACCTGGCAATGAGTATATTATTACTGTACAATGTTAACATACGGAGTAACATTGTAATAATCCACAATAATGTTCTATAATGCTCCTGTCTTGATAGCAGACTAGCAACCACATAATGCATTCATTGCAACTAAGCTAAAGCGCTAACAAACTAAGGGGTCAATGGAGACTCTCTATGATGATGCAGGTGTGTCCCAAACCATCCCTAACGGTTAATAGACGGACTCTCTACGCGTTTCTTCTGGTAACAAACATCGTACCAGATTCCTCAGGAAAATATAACCATTTAAATAAATATTTAAGGACCCCAAAATAGATGATTGTGGTGAAAACTGCAGTTCTCGGCACCCTAGGATGCCGATACTTGTAATGGTAAGCCGGCCACAATATTTTCTGGGCAGTTTCCCTATAGGTATAATGTAAGCAGAAATGTTCTCAGTTGAAGCAACCATCATATGGTTTCACAGTTTTACAGGAGGAAATTCCATCGTATGTCAGTAATATCAGTAACAAAGTTGCATTACAACATTATTAATATAGTGACAGGGGCATAATCTATTCTGTGGTAAGGCGATGGCAAAGTCTTTAATGTAACAACAACCTTTCAAAGGTGAGCTCTATTTAGCAATATATTAAATTGCTGGTATTATGTAACATGGTATCACCTCAAATAACATGATATAACTCTTCATACAGCTATAGTCAAGCTATAGCTAAATAAGCCCATATGCAGTGATAACCACACATCTAAAGTAAAGCCATATGCACTCCATAAAAAGTTTGTCCATAACCTTATGGTTATAGGTGCACCCCCATAAGTGTCAGACGCATACATCTAACACAGAGTACACTATATTGCAATGAAGTATAATAAATTCTATGTAAAGTACAGCCAGTCACATCTCACCATCCTAGACCATGTTTTATTCTTTTTACATACAGAGTATGATAGCCATCACTGAGATCTGCGAGCTATCATTCAGTAGTCTACAGTGTATTACAAGAATGGCCTATATGTAATAGAATTGCTCATAATCCATTGCTCCCATTTATAAATTACTTCTAAGATCATTATTGTCTCTACCATCTCTATCACATTTGGTTTTTTATTTTGACTAGAATTAACCTCCATTGGATGTAGACTGCCTAAGTTACATCGACTTCTTTCATGTATAGTTATTTTCATTAAACGTTACATAGACCCTGGAATGAGATTTCCATCTGCAATGAATTGATTAACCTCAGCACCATCTGCTTAGGTTTGACGCTTATTAATAAGCAGTTAAGCTATAGTTCATTTCAGTATCAATTTCCCACAAGGTTTACATTCTACTTCTTATGTCTCCAGGACTGATAAAAAAAAACTAGTTTCTGTGAGAAGGTTACACCCTTTGGTGTGAAAATATATACTGCACAGAATGATTAGTATTCTCTTACTTGGACATTTGAGAAGACGTAAACCCCGGCTAATTCACTCAATAAAAGTCATTTTCCACCATCTCGACAGATTATTGTCCTTAATAGAATCCAGATAACCTCTTCTTTATTTCTCAAATATAGACATATACGGTAGAAAGTGAATGGAATACTTATGGCAAAGCACTAAAAGTCAATGGGATTTGTCAGGATCTGTTTCACTAAAAGATCCATTATATTGTGTGACTGTAATCTGCTCAGAAATCAGGACAGGCAGCGCAGAGTCAACACAGTATTCGGGCAGGGGTTAGGATAGGCAGAGCTTGTTCGGAGACAGGAATTATGTAGAGTTGAGTCTATTGCTATCACTACAGATATGGAGCAATTGTTAGGGGTGACTGGGTTTAATATTCCTTTGCAGGCAATGTTGTACATAGCAAGGAGCAATATAACACTGGCGGCTCTTGGAGAGCCATACCTGGTAGTAAATGATCAAGATGGAGAAAACTAACTATACTGATCAATTTGACCATATTATTTGAAGATAGAATTTTACATTAGCTATTACTCTCTGGTTGAGATGTTGTATATAGAAGGCCACCTATTCGGTGTAAAAACAATTTAGAATTGTGGCTTCACTGTCACACATTTTATAGATGTGGTCTCTGCAATACTTGCACAATATATTCTAATACATCTGGATCAAAGTCATTTCCAATCAGGGATTATTTTAACTATAATACTGAAAATCTGTTGTACAAGATTACATGGAACGCGTGTCAATAAAATTAAAAGTTGGCCTTCAGAACAAGTTTGATGATTCTAATTATAATCTTAGAACCAGGAATATCTTGAATGTTGCCAAACATGTGATTCCTGAACATGGTGGCCACATGCAGATCTTGAAACTCACTGACAGAAATATTCGTGGAGGTGATTTTTACAGTGTACTGCTCAATTGAAAAGCATATTGGATCTTTCATTTGGATTTTAGGATTCCTAGGAGTGTTCAATTTGCGCCATGAGATCATGTGACATTATTAAATTATGTACATTTTTAGTTCCTGAGGAATATCTTGAAGGCTTCTATGTCTTCTTATTTTTTCTCACAAGCTTTACTGTGTGTCTATTTATTATCCGTGTTCTTTTGTCTGGAACATTTGTTACTACTGTTTTATTTAGATTTTTGCATTGCTTACCATGCTGCCTACCTTAGGTTTTATGTTTTCCACTGTATGGTTTATGGTAGCTTCGGGAATTAGGGGATGTTAGCAGATATTTTGCCATTGGCAATGGAAGGTATTTGTTACAGCACTTTTTAATCGCATAATGTGTCATATATAAGGATGTCTATATCTGAAATGTGTGGGATTTTGTAGTGCCTGACACTGTTTGACTTGGTTTATCTGTGGCGAAGTTTATTTATTAAGAAAGTCCCAGTCATTTTATCCTTACTTTGGTGCAGGATGTTCTGTTCTCTCAGAGTTAATAATACAAGCCGAAGTCGAACCTGGGTTATACAGATAAAACTAAGTCAATACTAGGTACCTTATTGTTAAAGCACAGTCCCATAGAAGAAGGGAAGTTATAGAGCTATGTATGTGTGGTGAATAAAGCATATAATGCCATGCGGTGTTTGCCAGTCCTTTATAAACAGGGAGTACCCGGGCAGCACTAGTCGCTTTAGGGCCTACTAGATGATAGGTCCATGATATAGGAAGGCGCTATTACGACAAACTTTGAAAGGTTGCTCTGAAAGGTTTAGGGAAAACATTGTTATTAAAAAAAAAAGGTAGACATGCATTGTAATATTTTATAGTGAGGTTTAGTTCTTTGTATGTTGGAGCTTGTCAGTTTGTCATGCTACCCTTGAATAAGACAGCATGAATTTAGTGACAGGCTCTCTTTAACACACAGAATTCTGACTGTATTCTGACTCTGCTCATGTACAGTGCCTACAAGTAGTATTCAACCCCCTGCAGATTTAGCAGGTTTACACATTCGGAATTAACTTGGCATTGTGACATTTGGACTATAGATCAGCCTGGAAGTGTGAAATGCACTGCAGCAAAAAAGAATGTTATTTCTTTGTTTAATTTTTTTTTAAATTGTGAAAAGTTTATTCAGAGGATCATTTATTATTCAACCCCTCAAACCACCAGAATTCTTTTTGGTTCCCCTAAAGTATTAAGAAGTAGTTCAGGCACAAAGAACAATGAGCTTCACATGTTTGGATTAATTATTAGAGATGAGCGAACAGTGTTCTATCGAACTCATGTTCGATCGGATATTAGGCTGTTCGGCATGTTCGAATCGAATCGAACACCGCGTGGTAAAGTGCGCCATTACTCGATTCCCCTCCCACCTTCCCTGGCGCCTTTTTTGCTCCAATAACAGCGCAGGGTAGGTGGGACAGGAACTACGACACCGGTGACGTTGAAAAAAGTAGGCAAAACCCATTGGCTGCCGAAAACATGTGACCTCTAATTTAAAAGAACAGCGCCGCCCAGGTTCGCGTCATTCTGAGCTTGCAATTCACCGAGGACGGAGGTTTCCGTCCAGCTAGCTAGGGCTTAGATTCTGGGTAGGCAGGGACAGGCTAGGATAGGAAGGAGAAGACAACCAACAGCTCTTGTAAGAGCTAAATTCCAGGGAGAAGCTTGTCAGTGTAACGTGGCACTGACGGGCTCAATCGCCGCAACCCAGCTTTCCCAGGATCCTGAATGGAATACACTGTCAGTGTATTCCCGTATACCCGATATATACCCCGATACCCGTTCCAACGGTGTGCCCCCCCACCTTCACCCCAGAAATACCCTGCAAGTCCCCTAGCAATAGAATTGGGGCTATATACACCCACAATTTTTACTACTGGTATACAGTGCCATTGTCTGACTGGGAATTCAAAGAATATATTGGGAATACAAATACCCTCATTTCTTGCTACTGCCATATAGTGCCAGTTTCTGACTGGTAATTCAAAGAATATATTGGGGTTACGTGCACCCACAATTTTTACTACTGGTATACAGTGCCATTGTCTGACTGGGAATTCAAAGAATATATTGGGGTTATAAATACCCTCATTTCTTGCTACTGCCATATAGTGCCAGTTTCTGACTGGTAATTCAAAGAATATATTGGGGTTACGTGCACCCACAATTTTTACTACTGGTATACAGTGCCATTGTTTGACTGGGAATTCAAAGAGTATATTGGGAATACAAATACCCTCATTTCTTGCTACTGCCATATAGTGCCAGTTTCTGACTGGGAATTCAAAGAATATATTGGGGTTACGTGCACCCACAATTTTTACTACTGGTATACAGTGCCATTGTCTGACTGGGAATTCAAAGAATATATTGGGGTTATAAATACCCTCATTTCTTGCTACTGCCATATAGTGCCAGTTTCTGACTGGTAATTCAAAGAATATATTGGGGTTACGTGCACCCACAATTTTTACTACTGGTATACAGTGCCATTGTCTGACTGGGAATTCAAAGAATATATTGGGGTTATAAATACCCTCATTTCTTGCTACTGCCATATAGTGCCAGTTTCTGACTGGTAATTCAAAGAATATATTGGGGTTACGTGCACCCACAATTTTTACTACTGGTATACAGTGCCATTGTCTGACTGGGAATTCAAAGAGTATATTGGGAATACAAATACCCTCATTTCTTGCTACTGCCATATAGTGCCAGTTTCTGACTGGTAATTCAAAGAATATATTGGGGTTACGTGCACCCACAATTTTTACTACTGGTATACAGTGCCATTGTCTGACTGGGAATTCAAAGAATATATTGGGGTTATAAATACCCTCATTTCTTGCTACTGCCATATAGTGCCAGTTTCTGACTGGTAATTCAAAGAATATATTGGGGTTACGTGCACCCACAATTTTTACTACTGGTATACAGTGCCATTGTTTGACTGGGAATTCAAAGAGTATATTGGGAATACAAATACCCTCATTTCTTGCTACTGCCATATAGTGCCAGTTTCTGACTGGGAATTCAAAGAATATATTGGGGTTACGTGCACCCACAATTTTTACTACTGGTATACAGTGCCATTGTCTGACTGGGAATTCAAAGAATATATTGGGGTTATAAATACCCTCATTTCTTGCTACTGCCATATAGTGCCAGTTTCTGACTGGTAATTCAAAGAATATATTGGGGTTACGTGCACCCACAATTTTTACTACTGGTATACAGTGCCATTGTCTGACTGGGAATTCAAAGAGTATATTGGGAATACAAATACCCTCATTTCTTGCTACTGCCATATAGTGCCAGTTTCTGACTGGGAATTCAAAGAATATATTGGGGTTACGTGCACCCACAATTTTTACTACTGGTATACAGTGCCATTGTCTGACTGGGAATTCAAAGAATATATTGGGGTTATAAATACCCTCATTTCTTGCTACTGCCATATAGTGCCAGTTTCTGACTGGTAATTCAAAGAATATATTGGGGTTACGTGCACCCACAATTTTTACTACTGGTATACAGTGCCATTGTCTGACTGGGAATTCAAAGAGTATATTGGGAATACAAATACCCTCATTTCTTGCTACTGCCATATAGTGCCAGTTTCTGACTGGTAATTCAAAGAATATATTGGGGTTACGTGCACCCACAATTTTTACTACTGGTATACAGTGCCATTGTCTGACTGGGAATTCAAAGAATATATTGGGGTTATAAATACCCTCATTTCTTGCTACTGCCATATAGTGCCAGTTTCTGACTGGTAATTCAAAGAATATATTGGGGTTACGTGCACCCACAATTTTTACTACTGGTATACAGTGCCATTGTCTGACTGGGAATTCAAAGAATATATTGGGGTTATAAATACCCTCATTTCTTGCTACTGCCATATAGTGCCAGTTTCTGACTGGTAATTCAAAGAATATATTGGGGTTACGTGCACCCACAATTTTTACTACTGGTATACAGTGCCATTGTCTGACTGGGAATTCAAAGAATATATTGGGGTTATAAATACCCTCATTTCTTGCTACTGCCATATAGTGCCAGTTTCTGACTGGTAATTCAAAGAATATATTGGGGTTACGTGCACCCACAATTTTTACTACTGGTATACAGTGCCATTGTCTGACTGGGAATTCAAAGAATATATTGGGGTTATAAATACCCTCATTTCTTGCTACTGCCATATAGTGCCAGTTTCTGACTGGTAATTCAAAGAATATATTGGGGTTACGTGCACCCACAATTTTTACTACTGGTATACAGTGCCATTGTCTGACTGGGAATTCAAAGAGTATATTGGGAATACAAATACCCTCATTTCTTGCTACTGCCATATAGTGCCAGTTTCTGACTGGGAATTCAAAGAATATATTGGGGTTACGTGCACCCACAATTTTTACTACTGGTATACAGTGCCATTGTCTGACTGGGAATTCAAAGAATATATTGGGGTTATAAATACCCTCATTTCTTGCTACTGCCATATAGTGCCAGTTTCTGACTGGTAATTCAAAGAATATATTGGGGTTACGTGCACCCACAATTTTTACTACTGGTATACAGTGCCATTGTCTGACTGGGAATTCAAAGAGTATATTGGGAATACAAATACCCTCATTTCTTGCTACTGCCATATAGTGCCAGTTTCTGACTGGGAATTCAAAGAATATATTGGGGTTACGTGCACCCACAATTTTTACTACTGGTATACAGTGCCATTGTCTGACTGGGAATTCAAAGAATATATTGGGGTTATAAATACCCTCATTTCTTGCTACTGCCATATAGTGCCAGTTTCTGACTGGTAATTCAAAGAATATATTGGGGTTACGTGCACCCACAATTTTTACTACTGGTATACAGTGCCATTGTCTGACTGGGAATTCAAAGAGTATATTGGGAATACAAATACCCTCATTTCTTGCTACTGCCATATAGTGCCAGTGTCTGACTGGGAATTCAAAGAATATATTGGGGTTACGTGCACCCACAATTTTTACTACTGGTATACAGTGCCAATTTCTAACTAGGAATTCAAAATGCGCAAGGCTCCCGGAAAGGGACGTGGACGAGGCCGTGGGCGAGGTCGGGGGAATGGTTCTGGGGAGCAAGGTAGCAGTGAAGCCACAGGGCGTCCCGTGCCTACTCCTGTGGGGCAGCAAGCATTGCGCCACTCCACAGTGCCAGGGTTGCTTGCCACATTAACTAAACTGCAGGGTACAAACCTTAGTAGGCCCGAGAACCAGGAACAGGTCTTGCAATGGCTGTCAGAGAACGCTTACAGCACATTGTCCAGCAGCCAGTCAGACTCTGCCTCCTCTCCTCCTATTACCCAACAGTCTTGTCTTCCTTCCTCCCAAAATTCCGAAGCTTTACAGAACAATAACCCAAACTGTCCCTGCTCCCCAGAGCTGTTCTCCGCTCCTTTCATTGTCCCTCAACCTGCCTCTCCACGTCACGATTCCACGAACCTAACAGAGGAGCATCTGTGTCCAGATGCTCAAACACTAGAGTCTCCTCCATCTCCGTTCGATTTGGTGGTGGATGACCAGCAACCCACCCTCATCGACGATGATGTGACGCAGTTGCCGTCAGGGCATCCAGTTGACCGGCGCATTGTGCGGGAGGAGGAGATGAGACAGGAGTTGGAAGAGGAAGTGGTGGATGATGAGGACACTGACCCGACCTGGACAGGGGGGATGTCAAGCGGGGAAAGTAGTGTGGATGTTGAGGCAGGTGCAGCACCAAAAAGGGTAGCTAGAGGCAGAGGCAGAGGTCAGCAGCTTAGGCGAAGCCAGGCCACACCCGGAATCTCCCAAGATGTTCCAGTTCGTACCCAGCCCCGAAAAACTCCCACCTCGAGGGCACGTTTCTCGAAGGTGTGGAGTTTTTTCAAGGAATGCGCCGAGGACAGATATAGTGTTGTCTGCACAATTTGCCTCTCGAAATTGATTAGGGGCTCTGAGAAGAGCAACCTGTCCACCACTTCAATGCGCCGTCATTTGGAATCCAAGCACTGGAATCAGTGGCAGGCAGCAACGGCAGGACAAAGGCCGCCTGCCGTTCACGCCACTGCCACTGCCTCTGCCACTGCCTCTGCCTCTGCCACTGCCACTGCTGACTGTGCTGGCGATGCACTCCAGAGGACGAGCCAGGACACCACTTCATCTGCCTCCGCCACTTTGTTGACTTCTACCTCATCCTCCCCTGGTCCTGTCTTATCTCCTTCTCCTGCACCATCAAAGGCACCATCAGGCGTTTCTTTACAACAACCCACCATCTCTCAGACATTGGAGCGGCGGCAGAAATACACTGCTAACCACCCACACGCGCAAGCCTTGAACGCCAACATCGCTAAACTGCTGGCCCAGGAGATGTTGGCGTTCCGGCTTGTTGAAACTCCCGCCTTCCTGGACCTGATGGCAACTGCGGCACCTCGCTATGCCGTCCCTAGCCGTCACTACTTCTCCCGGTGTGCCGTCCCCGCCTTGCACCAGCACGTGTCACTCAACATCAGGCGGGCCCTTAGTTCCGCGCTTTGCACAAAGGTCCACTTGACCACCGACGCGTGGACAAGTGCATGCGGACAGGGACACTACATTTCACTGACGGCACACTGGGTGAATGTAGTTGAGGCTGGGACTGCTTCCCAAACTGGCCCGGTGTACCTCGTCTCCCCGCCTAACATTCCTGGCAGGGACACGAGAAGAACACCCCCCTCCTCCTCCTCCTCTACCGCCTCCTCCTCCGCCACCGCCTCCTCCTCCGCCACCGCCTCCTCCTCCGCTGTTAGATTGACCCCAGCTACGAGTTGGAAACGTTGCAGCACTGGCGTTGGTAGACGTCAGCAGGCTGTGCTGAAGCTGATCAGCTTGGGGGACAGACAGCACACTGCCTCCGAGGTGAGGGATGCCCTCCTCGATGAGACGGCAATATGGTTTGAGCCGCTGCACCTGGGCCCAGGCATGGTCGTTTGTGATAACGGCCGGAACCTGGTAGCAGCTCTGGAGCTTGCCAGACTCCAACATGTTCCATGCCTGGCCCACGTCTTCAACCTAGTGGTGCAACGTTTCCTAAAGAGCTACCCCAATGTTCCAGAGCTACTGGTGAAAGTGCGGCGCATGTGCGCCCACTTTCGCAAGTCGACAGTAGCCGCTGCTAGCTTAAAATCTCTCCAGCAACGCCTGCATGTGCCACAACACCGGCTTTTGTGCGACGTCCCCACACGCTGGAACTCAACGTTTCAGATGTTGAATAGAGTGGTTGAGCAGCAGAGACCTTTGATGGAATACCAGCTACAAAACCCTAGGGTGCCACAAAGTCAGCTGCCTCAGTTTCACATCCATGAGTGGCCATGGATGAGAGACCTTTGTGACATCCTACGGGTCTTTGAGGAGTCCACAAGGAGGGTGAGCTCTGAGGATGCGATGGTGAGCCTTACAATCCCGCTCTTGTGTGTTCTGAGAGAATCCCTGATTGACATCAGGGATAACTCAGATCACACAGAGGAGTTAGGGATAGCATCCGATCCGTCACAGCTGGAGAGTAGGTCCACACATCTGTCCGCTTCACTGCGTTTAATGGAGGAGGAGGAGGAGGAGGAGGAGGAAGAAGAGTTGTCCGATGATGTGATGGTGATACAGGAGGCTTCCGGGCAACTTCGAATCGTCCCATTGTTGCAGCGCGGATGGGTAGACATGGAGGATGAGGAGGAAATGGAGATTGAACTTTCCGGTGGGGCCAGAGGAGTCATGCCAACTAACACTGTGGCAGACATGGCTGAGTTCATGTTGGGGTGCTTTACAACCGACAAGCGTATTGTCAAAATCATGGAGGACAACCAGTACTGGATCTTTGCTATCCTTGACCCCCGGTATAAAAACAACATCTCGTCTTTTATTCCGGTAGAGGGGAGGGCCAATCGCATCAATGCTTGCCACAGGCAATTGGTGCAGAATATGATGGAGATGTTTCCAGCATGTGACGTTGGCGGCAGGGAGGGCAGTTCCTCCAGTAGGCAACCAAGTTCTCACCGGTCCACACAAACGAGGGGCACACTGTCTAAGGTCTGGGACACCTTGATGGCACCCCCTCGCCAAAGTGCCGCCACGGAGGGTCCTAGTGTCACCAGGCGTGAGAAGTATAGGCGCATGTTGCGGGAATACCTTTCCGACCACAGCCCTGTCCTCTCCGACCCCTCTGCGCCCTACACGTATTGGGTGTCGAAGTTGGACCTGTGGCTTGAACTTGCCCTATATGCCTTGGAGGTGCTGTCCTGTCCTGCCGCCAGCGTCCTATCTGAGAGGGTGTTCAGTGCAGCCGGTGGCATCATCACTGACAAGCGCACCCGTCTGTCAGCTGAGAGTGCCGACCGGCTCACTTTGATAAAAATGAACCACCACTGGATAGAGCCTTCATTTTTGTGCCCACCTGTGTAAAGCACCCCAACATGAAACTCCATGTCTGTACTCAACCTCTCCAATTCCTCCGCATCCTCATACTCATCCACCATAAGCGTTGCACAATTCTGCTAATACTAGGCTCCCTCCAACATGATTTCCCCCAACTCTGCTGGTTAGAGGCTCCCTCCACCCTGATTTCCACCAACTCTGCTGGTTAGAGGCTCCCTCCACCCTGCTTTCCCACAACTCTGCTGGTTAGAGGCTCCTTCCACCATGAATTTGCCCAAACTGGGCTGTTTAGAGGCTCCCTCCACCATGAATTGGTCCAAACTGGGCTGGTTAGAGGCTCCCTCCACCATTAATTGGTCCAAACTGGGCTGGTTAGAGGCTCCCTCCACCATGAATTTGCCCAAACTGGGCTGTTTAGAGGCTCCCTCCACCATGAATTTGCCCAAACTGGGCTGTTTAGAGGCTCCCTCCACCATGAATTGGTCCAAACTGGGTTTTTTAGAGGCTCCCTCCACCATGAATTGGTCCAAACTGGGCTGGTTAGAGGCTCCCTCCACCATGAATTGGTCCAAACTGGGGTGGTTAGAGGCTCCCTCCACCATTAATTGGTCCAAACTGGGCTGGTTAGAGGCTCCCTCCACCATTAATTGGTCCAAACTGGGCTGGTTAGAGGCTCCCTCCACCATGAATTTGCCCAAACTGGGCTGTTTAGAGGCTCCCTCCACCATGAATTGGTCCAAACTGGGTTTTTTAGAGGCTCCCTCCACCATGAATTGGTCCAAACTGGGCTGGTTAGAGGCTCCCTCCACCATGAATTGGTCCAAACTGGGGTGGTTAGAGGCTCCCTCCACCATGAATTGGTCCAAACTGGGTTTTTTAGAGGCTCCCTCCACCATGAATTTGCCCAAACTGGGCTGTTTAGAGGCTCCCTCCACCATGAATTGGTCCAAACTGGGCTGGTTAGAGGCTCCCTCCACCATGAATTTCCCAAAACTTGGCTGTTTAGAGGCTCCCTCCACCATTAATTGGTCCAAACTGGGCTGGTTAGAGGCTCCCTCCACCATGAATTGGTCCAAACTGGGGTTTTTAGAGGCTCCCTCCACCATGAATTGGTCCAAACTTGGCTGTTTAGAGGCTCCCTCCACCATGAATTGGTCCAAACTGGGGTGGTTAGAGGCTCCCTCCACCATTAATTGGTCCAAACTGGGCTGGTTAGAGGCTCCCTCCACCATTAATTGGTCCAAACTGGGCTGGTTAGAGGCTCCCTCCACCATGAATTTGCCCAAACTGGGCTGTTTAGAGGCTCCCTCCACCATGAATTTGCCCAAACTGGGCTGGTTAGAGGCTCCCTCCACCATGAATTGGTCCAAACGGGTTTTTAGAGGCTCCCTTCACCATGAATTGGTCCAAACTTGGCTGTTTAGAGGCTCCCTCCACCATGAATTGGTCCAAACTGGGGTGGTTAGAGGCTCCCTCCACCATTAATTGGTCCAAACTGGGCTGGTTAGAGGCTCCCTCCACCATTAATTGGTCCAAACTGGGCTGGTTAGAGGCTCCCTCCACCATGAATTGGTCCAAACTGGGGTTTTTAGAGGCTCCCTCCACCATGAATTGGTCCAAACTTGGCTGTTTAGAGGCTCCCTCCACCATGAATTGGTCCAAACTGGGGTGGTTAGAGGCTCCCTCCACCATTAATTGGTCCAAACTGGGCTGGTTAGAGGCTCCCTCCACCATTAATTGGTCCAAACTGGGCTGGTTAGAGGCTCCCTCCACCATGAATTTGCCCAAACTGGGCTGTTTAGAGGCTCCCTCCACCATGAATTTGCCCAAACTGGGCTGGTTAGAGGCTCCCTCCACCATGAATTGGTCCAAACGGGTTTTTAGAGGCTCCCTTCACCATGAATTGGTCCAAACTTGGCTGTTTAGAGGCTCCCTCCACCATGAATTGGTCCAAACTGGGGTGGTTAGAGGCTCCCTCCACCATTAATTGGTCCAAACTGGGCTGGTTAGAGGCTCCCTCCACCATTAATTGGTCCAAACTGGGCTGGTTAGAGGCTCCCTCCACCATGAATTGGTCCAAACTGGGGTTTTTAGAGGCTCCCTCCACCATGAATTGGTCCAAACTTGGCTGTTTAGAGGCTCCCTCCACCATTAATTGGTCCAAACTGGGCTGGTTAGAGGCACCCTCCACCATGAATTGGTCCAAACTGGGTTTTTTAGAGGCTCCCTCCACCATGAATTTGCCCAAACTGGGCTGTTTAGAGGCTCCCTCCACCATGAATTGGTCCAAACTGGGTTTTTTAGAGGCTCCCTCCACCATGAATTGGTCCAAACTGGGCTGGTTAGAGGCTCCCTCCACCATGAATTGGTCCAAACTGGGGTGGTTAGAGGCTCCCTCCACCATTAATTGGTCCAAACTGGGCTGGTTAGAGGCTCCCTCCACCATTAATTGGTCCAAACTGGGCTGGTTAGAGGCTCCCTCCACCATTAATTGGTCCAAACTGGGCTGGTTAGAGGCTCCCTCCACCATGAATTTGCCCAAACTGGGCTGTTTAGAGGCTCCCTCCACCATGAATTTGCCCAAACTGGGCTGGTTAGAGGCTCCCTCCACCATGAATTGGTCCAAACTGGGGTTTTTAGAGGCTCCCTCCACCATGAATTGGTCCAAACTTGGCTGTTTAGAGGCTCCCTCCACCATTAATTGGTCCAAACTGGGCTGGTTAGAGGCTCCCTCCACCATGAATTGGTCCAAACTGGGTTTTTTAGAGGCTCCCTCCACCATGAATTTGCCCAAACTGGGCTGTTTAGAGGCTCCCTCCACCATGAATTGGTCCAAACTGGGGTGGTTAGAGGCTCCCTCCACCATTAATTGGTCCAAACTGGGCTGGTTAGAGGCTCCCTCCACCATTAATTGGTCCAAACTGGGCTGGTTAGAGGCTCCCTCCACCATGAATTTGCCCAAACTGGGCTGGTTAGAGGCTCCCTCCACCATGAATTGGTCCAAACTGGGTTTTTTAGAGGCTCCCTCCACCATGAATTGGTCCAAACTGGGGTGGTTAGAGGCTCCCTCCACCATGAATTGGTCCAAACTGGGGTTTTTAGAGGCTCCCTCCACCATGAATTTGCCCAAACTCTGCTGGTTAGAGGCTCAATCCACCCTGATTTTCAAAACAAATGTTGGTGCCAACCTCAACTTACTACAAGGGCCAAATTCACTGCTGGTGACAAGCTCTTCTCACTGCAAGTGCCAAATACACATGTTTCAAGGTGTTTTCCTACTGTCAGAGAGGTGGTATTGAGTGTGTAAAGTGTGTAGTTGTTAGGCTGTGATGTTGGGGTAATAGAGGGTCTTTGGTGTGTTAGATGCCCCCAGACATGCTTCCCCTGCTGTCCCAGTGTCATTCCAGAGGTGTTGGCATCATTTCCTGGGGTGTCATAGTGGACTTGGTGACCCTCCAGACACGGATTTGGGTTTCCCCCTTAACGAGTATCTGTTCCCCATAGACTATAATGGGGTTCGAAACCCGTTCGAACACACGAACATTGAGCGGCTGTTCGAATCGAATTTCGAACCTCGAACATTTTAGTGTTCGCTCATCTCTATTAATTATCTCTTTTTCCAGCCTTTTCTGACTATTTAAGACCCTCCCCAAACTTGTGAACAGCACTCATACATGGTCAACATGGGAAAGACAAAGGAGCATTCCAAGGCCATCAGAGACAAGATCGTGGAGGGTCACAAGGCTGGCAAGGGGTACAAAACCCTTTCCAAGGAGTTGGGCCTACCTGTCTCCACTGTTGGGAGCATCATCCGGAAGTGGAAGGCTTATGGAACTACTGTTAGCCTTCCACGGCCTGGACAGCCTTTGAATGTTTTCTCCTGTGCCGAGGCCAGGCTTGTCCGAAGAGTCAAGGCTAACCCAAGGACAACAAGGAAGGAGCTCTGGGAAGATCTCATGGCAGTGGGGACATTGGTTTCAGTCAATACCATAAGTAACGTACTCCACCGCAATGGTTTCCGTTCTAGACGAGCCCGTAAGGTACCTTTACTTTCAAAGCGTCATGTCAAGGCTCGTCTACAGTTTGCTCATGATCACTTGGAGGACTCTGAGACAGACTGGTTCAAGGTTCTCTGGTCTGATGAGACCAAGATCGAGATCTTTGGTGCCAACCACACACGTGACGTTTGGAGACTGGATGGCACTGCATACGACCCCAAGAATACCATCCCTACAGTCAAGCATGTTGGTGGCAGCATCATGCTGTGGGGCTGCTTCTCAGCCAAGGGGCCTGGCCATCTGGTCCGCATCCATGGGAAGATGGATAGCACGGCCTACCTGGAGATTTTGGCCAAGAACCTCCGCTCCTCCATCAAGGATCTTAAGATGGGTCGTCATTTCATCTTCCAACAAGACAACGACCCAAAGCACACAGCCAAGAAAACCAAGGCCTGGTTCAAGAGGGAAAAAATCAAGGTGTTGCAGTGGCCTAGTCAGTCTCATGACCTTAACCCAATTGAAAACTTGTGGAAGGAGCTCAAGATTAAAGTCCACATGAGACACCCAAAGAACCTAGATAACTTGGAGAAGATCTGCATGGAGGAGTGGGCCAAGATAACTCCAGAGACCTGTGCCGGCCTGATCAGGTCTTATAAAAGACGATTATTAGCTGTAATTGCAAACAAGGGTTATTCCACAAAATATTAAACCTAGGGGTTGAATAATAATTGACCCACACTTTTATGTTTAAAATTTATTAAAATTTAACTGAGCAACATAACTTTTTGGTTTGTAAGATTTATGCATCTGTTAATAAATCCTGCTCTTGTTTGAAGTTTGAAGGCTCTAACTTATTTGCATCTTATCAAACCTGCTAAATCTGCAGGGGGTTGAATACTACTTGTAGGCACTGTATATGGTAATTGTATTGTTCTGTCTTTCTCTTGTCAAGTTTTTGGAGCTTTTACGAAACTTCTCATACAGTTAGTTTATACATGATATTTTATTTTCTTGAACATTTAAAGGCTGCATTGGTTCAGAGCAAAATAGGCTAGGTTAAATGAATAATGAAATAGGCAAACCCTGCGTAAGTGAATAGTTTAGGTGATGATAAGAAGTTTGGTAATATAATGATAAATTATAGGCTGGGGCCTCAAGGGACGGAAACGCTGCAGGAAAAATCATGACATTTTACAGTACAGGCAAAGTGGATGGGATTCTAGTGAATCCGATGCCCACTTTGCGGTAAAAACGCCGTGTGGACAGAACCAGCGCAGTTTTGGAAATCGCAGCATGTTAATTATACCTACAGAAACGCCAGCGGTTTCCCCATAGATATAATTGTAACAGAAAGTCAATGGAGGAAAACTCCACAAACTTTCTATTTAAAGCGCTGCAGGAAGAACCACAATGTGTTCCTGCAGCGCTTTTATTGTGGCGGGATGTCCTGTGGGGCCTTACCCTCAGGGCTTATTTGGCAATTTCCCTGTTCCCCTTTCTCTTAATATAATGGCTTTTATTCTGAAAATGCATACTACATCTGTCTCAGGCAAGGCTGCAGGTCACATGACTGAGATGACTCATCTCTATAGAAGTCTATGGAGATGGGAGGGTGTAGCTTGAAGAGGAATTGGAGGACAAAAGAGAAAAAATCCAGTCTTAGACTAATGGTTATTGTTGAATAGAATTTTTTTTATTTAAAGCAAAGCACTTTCCTTACATCAGTGCAAGGTCAGTAATTCATTATATTTGTCCTGCATGGTCCTGCGGCTGTTGCTGAGTGAGAAAGACAGTTAAAGAGCAGATTCCTCCTCTACTCTATGGCAGCAAGTCCCCACCCATCAGTTCAGAGAGGACTGCTAATTCAAGATACAGCATGCAGAGGGGAAATCAGCTAAATAATGCAGAAAATAAGTCATATAATGACTAGAGATGAGCGAGTAGTATTCAATCGAGTAGGTATCCGATAGAATACTATGATATTCGAAATATTCATACTCGATCGAATACTACTAGCTATTCGCAGTAAATATATACAGTGTATAGCATTTGGCAAATCAATTCTGGCTCTGCAGAAGGCTCGTTCTTGCTAGTCGGGAGAGATGGCAGCTTGCTGTTATGAGGGAGCTGACTTTTTCTCATAGGAATGCATTGACCAGCATTGATTGGCCAGTGTACAGCATTCGACCAATCAACGCTGGTTCTGCTGGAGGCTCGTCTGTGAGGAGGCAGAGTCTAAGATCGGACCACAGAAGTCTCCATTGTGGTCCAATCTTAGACTCCGCCTCCTCACAGACAAGCCTCTGGCAGAACAAGCGTTGATTGGCCAAATGCTGTGCACTGGCCAATCAACGCTGTTCAATGCATTTCTTTGAGAAAAAGTAAGCTACCTCGTAACCACAAGCTGCCAGCTCTCATAGGAATGCACTGACCAACGTTGATTGGCCAGTGTACAGCATTCGGCCAATCAACGCTGGTTCTGCTGGAGGCTTGTCTGTGAGGAGGCAGAGTCTAAGATCGGACCACAGCAGTCTCCATTGTGGTCTGCTTTTAGACTCTGCCTCCTCACAGACGAGCCTCCGGCAGAACCAGCGTTGATTGGCCGAATACTGTACACTGGCCAATCAACAGTGGTCAATGCATTTCTATGACAAAAAAGTCAGCTCCCTAGAAACAGCAAGCTGCCAGCTTTCTCGATTGCAAGGACGAGCCTTCTGCAGAACCAGCGTTGATTTGCTGCAGGCTCATCTTTGCTAGTCGGGAGAGCTGGCAGCTTGCAGTTATGAGGGAGCTTACTTTTTATCAGTGCAACTGCAAGCGCTGTGCAGTTAAAGCGCATGGACCCCATAGACTATAATGGGGTCCATGTGCTTTAACTGCACAGTGCTCCTCCTAAACACTCTCCTCCTGCTACTCGTGGACTTTGTGACTCTCCTTTAGTCGAATAGTGGTTTCCCCTGAAACGAGCATTTTTTCCCATAGACTATAATGGGATTCGATATTCGATCGAGTAGTTGAATATTGAGGCTTTACTCAAAACGAATATTGAATCTCAAATATTTCACTGTTTGCTCATCTCTAATAATGACCAGAATTAGTGTCACTCCTCATGTACACAAACATGGTAGCTTATCCTGAAAAGTAAAAACAAAATGCCAGGTATGCTTTAAGTAAGCAATTAGACAGTGTAAAGAGAAGCAAGCCCAATGATTCATATGTGAAATGTTGCAGTGGTTATGACAGCTGGCACAATTACCAGTGATGATATTGGGACCAGGAGATGTAGGTACCTGCCCTCATAAATACGTAGGGCTTGTTATTAGGGTCCATTCAAGTCAAAGGATGTAAATAAACAGATATGAAAAAATGGACGCAAACAGATGGTTATCCATTTCTATAGACAAAACCATACTTTTGTGTCTGTCCAAAAAAATGGACAGCAACGGATATATTTTTTTTTCTTTTTAATTTTGAGGTGTATGGAAACAGACGGACATCTGTTTGCATCTGTTTTTGCTTTGTTTTTTTGTATCTGTTAAACTGATGTAAAAAACGTGGTGTGAATGGCCCCTTATATGGAGAGCTGTGTTTTTAAAGGGGCTCTATCATTGGGAAAAGTCATTTTTAAATAAACATACATTTGTATAGCCTTTAGAAAGGCTATTCCACACATACCTTTTATATGTAAATCGCCTCAGTAGTTTTTGAATGATACCATTTTTCTCATATGCTAATTAGCCTCCAGCGAGCACCGGACGTGTCTGTGAGCACTGCCTCTCTCCTGTATGTACTGCACAGACTCATCTCCCTGCTCTCACACACATAGCAGAGAATAGCAGAGAGGAGTGCTCGCTAAGAACTTCCAGCGGAGAATAGCAGAGAGGAGTGCTCGCTAAGAACTTCCAGCGGAGAATAGCAGAGAGGAGTGCTCGCTAAGAACTTCCATTGCTCAATGGAGGCTAATTAGCATATGAATAAAAATGGATTCATTCAAAAACTACTGAGGCAATTTACATACAAATGGTACGCATGTAATAGCCTTTCTAAAGGCTATGCAAGTATGTGCTTAGTTAAAAATGACTTTTCCAAATGATAGAGCCCCTTTAAGAGCATAAAACTTAACTGTTGTGTAACTGAGAGATTATCAAGAGATTATCAAAGACATTATCTTGCTGCTGCACATGCTGGGGCCTGTTTTTGTGGACAATCCACCTGACTGGTTCCCTTTAAACTGTTATTACACCAGTCAGTTGTTTATGCCCTCAATCAGTATTGAAGATACAGTGGATAGTACTTGCAGTTTTTCAGTTTATACTTACTGAGAACAGTCTGGCGTCAGCACATGCCAAAACCAGGCAGATGCCAGGGCCTGCTGGGCTCAAGAGGACCCACAGCTCAGCTGAGAACTGGAAAAATTAGTTTTATTGCCATAACAACTTTGTAGTTTGTCTCAGTGTTATTGTGTCCACAGAATGTGTTGGAATCTGCAAAGAACCTGGCATCAGATAGAGCATATATTATGTTCTTTATGAGTCACACCGGACCAGACTGAGAAGCTTGTGGGCTATACAGCAACTTTAGCAACAACAGACAAAGTTTGGGGCTATTGCTGCCTTTATCGCAGCTAATAAAAGTAAATGAGATCGCATTGCACAATGATTTTTTTTGTGTTGTGATAAATTGCACAAACCCATTCATATTTATTAACATCAATGAACGCCACAATCGGCAATCTTTGGCCAAGTAATGGGTGTTATTATTAAGTCATCTTGCAACCCAAGGCTTGTAGTAGAAAGGTATACAGTAAAGCAACGGTTGTGATTTTAGCTAAAGTCAGTGCACCATTGTATCTAGTAGCTGATTATGGCAAAGAATCATTTTTCTTTGGAGACCACAAAATCCAATAATGATATTTTGCATATAAAGTAAGGATATTCCCTCATCTAGGTAAGTAATTCAGTACAGAGCAATCTCTATAAGCTGTAAGCACAAACTAATTACCAATAAAGATTAGTTCATACATTTTCAGGCCATTGGTGACCACTTAGTAGTTTATTTTCTTCTTGCACAAAATATATATCGCTACTATATGCGCTTCTTTCACATACAATTTATTCGTTTTTTAATTTTAAAGACATTATGAAGGTATTTATTTTTCAGTTACAAACTCAAATTTCCCTAAGGAAAGCATAAAACCCACATTCACTTTTATTCCATCATTCTTAGACTTAACCTTAAATACCTTCTGTTCCAAAGGGTGACACTGTAAAAAGCAAAGCAGAGAGCAGAAATACATATATGGAATTGGAAACGCCAGGCAGGTAGCAATCATTTCCCTTAGAGCAACTAATTCATATACTGGCTGATTGTCCAATAAGGTCAAGAATGGGGAGCAAGAGGAAATTGTTCTGTCACAGTCATCAAAGGCTCCCGCAGATGTGAAAGTGCTCCTTGTACATTAAGGCCATTAGAAATTGTGTGCATCTGCTAACAAGGCTCTAGGAGAAGAACTATGATTAGGTGTTTGATTGAGGAAAAAAGATCACATTCTTCATAATAATGGATAGAGGAGTTTTTTTTTAGTTTTCTTTTTTAATATGCATATGTAAGACGCTGCTACATTAAGATTAAAAGGTTAGAGATCGTGCAAACAAAACTAAAGAGCGGCGAAAAGTCAAGATGACATAAGCGATGGTTAAGCGCTACTTTTCTGGAAATCGTCTTTTATGTAAATGTTTGATAATGGACGAGATGGTAAGGAATCACAGCAATGACTCCCTGCTCCTATTTCAGTAATAATAATCACTTGGATTACTTTAACCAAGCAAAATATTACTTTACTATCACTATAAAACTAAAGTTCTATGCAAATGCAAAAAAAAACTAGTTCAGTTTCAGACATTTACCATCAGCCAAATTACATTTATTATATAGCTTTTGGGGTTGGTCTCCATCTGTGTTTTGTTCATGACACCCTTTACTACCTGTATTTAGTGCCATCATTACTTACCCAGTAATCTGTATGATAAAATTCACTTCATGCTACATATTAATCGGAGCGGAATTGCTGATTTATGTTACTCACCTTGTCAGTTACAGAACCACAACCCTGAGAACATCTGCAGTTACTCCCAATGGTGCACTTAAATGTCTCATGTCTTGGCTTCTGATTTTCAGTACTGTCAAGCTGGTACCAACCATAAATCTTCTGATCTCTGTACACAGCAGTGGTCACATGCCAAGGCAACTGGCACCTGTTTATAGATGCACCATTATGTAATGTTTAGCATGGTTATAAAAAGAGTCTGCCAACACCAATTGCTTCTAAACCACTTATATACTGTAGTATGGGTGGTATGTGGCATAGTGAACATACTCAGGGACATAACTAGGGAGAGCTGGTGAGGCATGAGCCCTGGGCACAGAGAGTACAGAAAGCAAAAGGGGCATCAGCAAAGCCAAGTCCCTGGCAGCTCTGGCAGCTAAACACAAAGGAGGATTCAAGATACAAGTGCAATAGGCAGAGAGAAAGGAAGGGAAATAAACAATGCTCCTCCCTCCTTTCTTCAGTACCAAGTGAGTGGAAGCAGCTTTACAGCATTCAGCTGGGATCTTCAGCACCATGGCTCCGGACTGGGTAGTGAAGGAGGAACATCCCATTATTCCCAGAGATTTCACTGTCTCTAAATACATATGAAGGATGAGAATCTCCTCTTTTGTACAAGACCAGAAGAAAGTTGAGGCTGTTTGAGCATCCGCCATAGCCAGCGGGTCTCTGCCGTATTATACAGTGGAGACCCAGTGGCAATTCTCACAGTTAGTATAAACACTGATCATGGACATTAATCCCCTTTCCTAACTCCTTGGCCAAACACACTGACTAACACACACTTTCCCCAAAGGAGCATGGGTACCACCATTTTGGGATGTAATGCCAGGCCCGGGAGTCAGAGTTGATTGAAGGCTCCCAGAGTTGTCATAGAATAACCTTCCATAGCTCCCATTCACCTCTATGGAGGCTACAGAAACAGCATAGACCAGCAAGCCCACCCTAGGAATCAGTACTCAGGAGCAGTTATTTCCCAATTGGCAGTGATTTGCTGAGATAGAAAAAACCCTTTAAGGCTGAGGCCCAACATTGCGAAAGCACAGCTTTTTTTGTTGAGATTTTTCTGCAGTTTTTCGAACCAAAGTCAGTAGTGGATTGAGCAGAAGGGAGAAGTATAAGAACTTCCTATATATTTCCACTCCTTTTGTAGCCATTCTTGACTTTGGCTCAAAAAACAGCAACAAAATCTGCATAAAAAAAAGCTGCATTCCCACAATGTGGTGCCTCAGCCTAAATTCTTTTCTAGCTAGTTATAAAAACAAACCATAGAGAATATGCTTTTTATAATGTGTCTATAAGAAGTTACACTGAGGACAAGATAGTTCATGATACTTTTTCTTGAGCGTAACACTATATTTCAGCTGCTACAAATGCGGTTTCTTTAAGGGTACCTCCAAATGAAACCTTCTGTATGACACACTGTGCAGAAAAACATTAGAAAGTCTGACAGGCATAAGCAAAAGTTTATTGCACGCTTATATATTTGTACTATCCGTATAATGCCCTATGTGTGATTTCATAAATTTAGCAGTTTATGTAATTTATGCCAACATTTTTTTGGAAGCGTCCTACAACATTATCAGTAAATCTCCCTCAATGACGCCTAAATTCTATAAATGTAAAAGACTTATAGTACTTTTCTGGATAAAGATTTCTTGTCAGGTTAGCTCCTCTCCTATGATAAGTCTGAAAAGCCTGAGCAAGCAAAATGTTGTATATTAGTTATTAGAGATGAGCGAACACTAAAATGTTCGAGGTTCGAAATTCGATTCGAACAGCTGCTCACTGTTCGAGTGTTCGAATGGGTTTCGAACCCCATTATAGTCTATGGGGAACATAAACTCGTTAAGGGGGAAACCCAAATTCGTGTCTGGAGGGTCACCAAGTCCACTATGACACCCCAGGAAATGATACCAACACCCTGGAATGACACTGGGACAGCAGAGGAAGCATGTCTGGGGGCATAAAAGTCACTTTATTTCATGGAAATCCCTGTCAGTTTGCGATTTTCGCAAGCTAACTTTTCCCCATAGAAATGCATTGGCCAGTGCTGATTGGCTAGAGTACGGAACTCGACCAATCAGCGCTGGCTCTGCTGGAGGAGGCGGAGTCTAAGATCGCTCCACACCAGTCTCCATTCAGGTCCGACCTTAGACTCCGCCTCCTCCGGCAGAGCCAGCGCTGATTGGCCGAAGGCTGGCCAATGCATTCCTATGCGAATGCAGAGACTTAGCAGTGCTGAGTCAGTTTTGCTCAACTACACATCTGATGCACACTCGGCACTGCTACATCAGATGTAGCAATCTGATGTAGCAGAGCCGAGGGTGCACTAGAACCCCTGTGCAAACTCAGTTCACGCTAATAGAATGCATTGGCCAGCGCTGATTGGCCAATGCATTCTATTAGCCCGATGAAGTAGAGCTGAATGTGTGTGCTAAGCACACTCATTCAGCACTGCTTCATCACGCCAATACAATGCATTAGCCAGTGCTGATTGGCCAGAGTACGGAATTCGGCCAATCAGCGCTGGCCAATGCATTCTATTAGCCCGATGAAGTAGAGCTGAATGTGTGTGCTAAGCACACTCATTCAGCACTGCTTCATCACGCCAATACAATGCATTAGCCAGTGCTGATTGGCCAGAGTACGGAATTCGGCCAATCAGCGCTGGCTCTGCTGGAGGAGGCGGAGTCTAAGGTCGGACCTGAATGGAGACTGGTGTGGAGCGATCTTAGACTCCGCCTCCTCCAGCAGAGCCAGCGCTGATTGGCCGAATTCCGTACTCTGGCCAATCAGCACTGGCCAATGCATTCTATTAGCCCGATGAAGTAGAGCTGAATGTGTGTGCTAAGCACACACATTCAGCACTGCTTCATCACGCCAATACAATGCATTAGCCAGTGCTGATTGGCCAGAGTACGGAATTCGGCCAATCAGCGCTGGCTAAGCACACACATTCAGCACTGCTTCATCGGGCAAATAGAATGCATTGGCCAGCGCTGATTGGCCGAATTCCGTACTCTGGCCAATCAGCACTGGCTAATGCATTGTATTGGCGTGATGAAGCAGTGCTGAATGTGTGTGCTAAGCAGTACGGAATTCGGCCAATCAGCGCTGGCCAATGCATTCTATTAGCCCGATGAAGCAGAGCTGAATGTGTGTGCTAAGCACACACATTCAGCACTGCTTCATCACGCCAATACAATGCATTAGCCAGTGCTGATTGGCCAGAGTACGGAATTCGGCCAATCAGCGCTGGCCAATGCATTCTATTAGCCCGATGAAGTAGAGCTGAATGTGTGTGCTAAGCACACACATTCAGCACTGCTTCATCACGCCAATACAATGCATTAGCCAGTGCTGATTGGCCAGAGTACGGAATTCGGCCAATCAGCGCTGGCTCTGCTGGAGGAGGCGGAGTCTAAGATCGCTCCACACCAGTCTCCATTCAGGTCCGACCTTAGACTCCGCCTCCTCCAGCAGAGCCAGCGCTGATTGGCCGAATTCCGTACTCTGGCCAATCAGCACTGGCTAATGCATTGTATTGGTGTGATGAAGCAGTGCTGAATGTGTGTGCTTAGCACACACATTCAGCTCTACTTCATCGGGCTAATAGAATGCATTGGCCAGCGCTGATTGGCCAGAGTACGGAATTCGGCCAATCAGCGCTGGCTCTGCTGGAGGAGGCGGAGTCTAAGATCGCTCCACACCAGTCTCCATTCAGGTCCGACCTTAGACTCCACCTCCTCCAGCAGAGCCAGCGCTGATTGGCCAGAGTACGGAATTCGGCCAATCAGCACTGGCTAATGCATTGTATTGGCGTGATGAAGCAGTGCTGAATGTGTGTGCTTAGCACACACATTCAGCTCTACTTCATCGGGCTAATAGAATGCATTGGCCAGCGCTGATTGGCCGAATTCCGTACTCTGGCCAATCAGCACTGGCTAATGCATTGTATTGGCGTGATGAAGCAGTGCTGAATGTGTGTGCTTAGCACACACATTCAGCTCTACTTCATCGGGCTAATAGAATGCATTGGCCAATCAGCGCTGGCCAATGCATTCTATTAGCGTGAACTGAGTTTGCACAGGGGTTCTAGTGCACCCTCGGCTCTGCTACATCAGATTGCTACATCTGATGTAGCAGTGCCGAGTGTGCATCAGATGTGTAGTTGAGCAAAACTGACTCAGCACTGCTAAGTCTCTGCATTCGCATAGGAATGCATTGGCCAGCCTTCGGCCAATCAGCGCTGGCTCTGCCGGAGGAGGCGGAGTCTAAGGTCGGACCTGAATGGAGACTGGTGTGGAGCGATCTTAGACTCCGCCTCCTCCAGCAGAGCCAGCGCTGATTGGTCGAGTTCCGTACTCTGGCCAATCAGCGCTGGCCAATGCATTCTATTAGCCCGATGAAGTAGAGCTGAATGTGTGTGCTTAGCACACACATTCAGCTCTACTTCATCGGGCTAATAGAATACATTGGCCAATCAGCGCTGGCCAATGCATTCTATTAGCTTGATGAAGCAGAGTGTGCACAAGGGTTCAAGCGCACCCTCGGCTCTGATGTAGCAGAGCTGAGGGTGCACAAGGGTTCAAGTGCACCCTCGGCTCTGCTACATCAGAGCCGAGGGTGCGCTTGAACCCTTGTGCACACTCTGCTTCATCAAGCTAATAGAATGCATTGGCCAGCACTGATTGGCCAGAGTACGGAATTCGGCCAATCAGCGCTGGCCAATGCATCCCTATGGGAAAAAGTTTATCTCACAAAAATCACAATTACACACCCGATAGAGCCCCAAAAAGTTATTTTTAATAACATTCCCCCCTAAATAAAGGTTATCCCTAGCTATCCCTGCCTGTACAGCTATCCCTGTCTCATAGTCACAAAGTTCACATTCTCATATGACCCGGATTTGAAATCCACTATTCGTCTAAAATGGAGGTCACCTGATTTCGGCAGCCAATGACTTTTTCCAATTTTTTTCAATGCCCCCGGTGTCGTAGTTCCTGTCCCACCTCCCCTGCGCTGTTATTGGTGCAAAAAAGGCGCCAGGGAAGGTGGGAGGGGAATCAAATTTTGGCGCACTTTACCACGCGGTGTTCGATTCGATTCGAACATGGCGAACACCCTGATATCCGATCGAACATGTGTTCGATAGAACACTGTTCGCTCATCTCTATTAGTTATGGGATAGGGAGAAAGAAAAGAATAGATTTGCATTTTAAAGTATTTTTCAAAATCTACTGAATTTTGTTCAAACAAAATTGCTGTACTCCTTTTCTTGCCCCATTCTTGATTTAATAACTTTCAAGTAAAAGATACAAAGGCGGTACAAAGTGTCGTATTTGAGATGGAAAAGACCTAATCCAGTAGGTCTGCGAGACTTGACAGATATTACACAATGATGGATGTTACCATCTATTAGTATTTCAAAGACTGAGTACAGCAGTAGTTGTGTAAAGCTACTGCATTACCACATGGTCGAAAACAGACCAGGTAAGGCAGCCATACAATGGGCAGGTGATTAGTAAGCACATAGGGTTGGGTTGGAGGAGGCTGGGGTTGGTAAATTATAAAGACTTTGATAATATTTGTGGAAAGCCTCTGCTATCTCTTCTGTTAAGTGTGTCTGTGTTTGCAAAGTCCATTTTCATTGTGGGAATATATGTAGATACCTGACATGACTGAAGGGTGTGAGCTAAGAGGTATCCAGATTGGTGCTTAAATTCAAGTAGGAGATTTATTTTGTGTTGAATTTTCGCCATTTTCCCCAGTAGTGAGCAATGATTTGCTTGTTTATGTGAGCACTCAAAGTGGAAAGACGTGTATTAAGCTTGTGTGAAGCTTCTTTCTTGATGCGTGCCTCATTTTTAATCAGATGATCCTATATCACACATTTCAAGGTCTCTCATTGCATTGGGGAAGGTGAGTCCTATTGGTGATTGTGTATGACGATGGCAATAACTTGTTTGAGATCTGTAAGGCATGGTGAGTCCCATAACGAAGACTCGCTGAGCCTCCATGTAAATGGCTGGTTAGATGAGAAGGTATGCAAAGTGAGATGTACTGGATCCTGGTCTTAAACGTAGATGTTGCCTATATCAGCAGTGGTAGCATTTGAGAGTAAAAGATATAATCAATCTCGCTATAAGAGTTGTATGCATGAGCCAGCATCACTTGAATTCCCCTGGATTTTTTTTTCTATTATTATTTATTTAATTAATGTCCTGGTCAATGACTGTAAAAAGGGAATGGTCGAAGCTGCTACTATAGATATATAATGCTTATGGAAATGTATAGAATGTCAAGTCCTTTTCCATCCCAAGAAAATCTAAAAAAACAAGAAACATATTCCAAGATACAGAAACAATAATAACAAGCATCAAGCCAGGCCCTCAATATCTATATCACTTACGTTAGAAACAGAGTAACTAACGTCCATACAAGAGCTCAGACACTACTAACAACACCAACTGGACAACTATGTTTGTCAAATAGCTGATGGTAGACAAAAAAGCAATATATGTTAAAAATCCATAGTATATACACTCAGTATGCACAACAGAACGCTGCTTAATAGCTGCACCAAAAATGGATCAATAATTCACTTCATTCTCATCAAGAAAAGAAACATAGATTGTGCGAAATATAGTAAGAATAATCAGTTATACCAGATGGAATAAATAATGGCGCAATCCAAAATCTGTACTGCAGCTTAAAAAATATGAATGTGTCTAGCCTTTGGCCGCTTTACTCACCTCCTTACTCCTTGGCGACTACATATGATAAATCCAGTGTCCCCGCTCTCTAATTGTAGTTGCAACTCCTGGCAGGGCTTAAAATGGAATAAAACTTTGGCGTCCTCTCTTGTTAATGTTGTGTCTGGCCCCCGCCGCTCTCTCCAGCAGCCTGTGAGCTTTAAAAGATACACAATATATCTGGTCCACCATTGATATAGATGAAACTTGTAGTTCTACAATGCGGCAACTGCCAAATTTGTATTTAAAGTCAGTCATTTTCACAAATAAGCTGAAGGTTAACACTAATAAGAGACTCAATGGTGTATATATCTTCTGTAATATTGTGGTATAAAGCACAGTAGCTTGTAGCACATGTCAGTGTTCTCAAGTCTTTCCTCAGCAGTCTGCTTTAGTTTGTGACTAACCTCTTATTTACAGTTCTCTTTGACTCTCAAAAGAAAAAAACTACTGGACTTTTTTTTACTAAACTCGTGTATAAGAAGACAATTAAAATTTCCTCTGTGTTCTAAATTGCTTATTAAATACAGAGTAATAAAAGGTGAAGAGAAATTAACATTGGGCACATATGGACACTGGAAGACAGCCTGGCACCACATGTGCCATGTGGCAGAACCACCCTACTAAAGGAAACCAAACAACTCAACCTCTGTATTTAGCCTTTGGAGCTAAAGCTTCATTAACATCTTGAACCGGATATAAAACATTTTTGCCTTGCAGCTGGCACCCCGCCACTGCTTTGTTCCTGACTGTATCTCTGTAAAGACCAAGCCAGAAAGATCACAGCCACACAGAAAATCTTGCCATGTGCCATGGTTGTCATCCATCTGATTTGGTCTTTAAAGTATTTTTGTAAGGTTTTTGTAACTTTGCTCAATAAAACACTTTTTTTTTTTTTTTTGCTGCATTCAAACACCCATTCTATCTTCAGTTTGCCACCCATGCAGCTATGAGGACTTTGTGGTTTGTAGGACTTAGTTTTCTGTGGTGCCAAGCTGGGGCATATATGACCTTACTGTTTACTTTTCAATGCACTTTTGAAGCACAAATCAAATCAAACAAGCTTTATTGGCACGTCCGAATACATATTTGGCATTGCCAAAGCTAGTAAAGTGTGTGTGTGTGGGGGGGGGGGGGTTGGAGTTGGGGGGGGGGTTTTGAGTGGTGGGTATGGGGGGTTGGGGTGGTTGATTTGGGGTATAACAATCCGTGGAGTCTCATCTTCCTCTTAGTTGGTGACCGCTATATGGGGGGGTGGGGTGGGTGGTTTGGGGTATAACAGTCCGTGGAGTATCATCATCCTCTGGTTTAGTGACAGCTTGACACGTATTGGGCAGCGATCTCCACAGTGGCCTCTTCTTCTCCCAGTAGGATGTGGAGTTTCCTCTTCTCGTCTGCAGATATGAAGTCTGGGATGTGGGCAGAGAGTCTTTGGTAGTAGACGGCCCTCACAGCTGAGTATTTGGTGCAGTGTAGCAGGAAGTGGGTCTCGTCTTCTAGGGCCCCCTGGTCACAGTGCTGACACAGTCTGTTCTCCCGTGGCTTGTACGTCTGCCTGTGTCGCCCCGTCTCCATCTCCAGGTTGTGGGCGCTCAGTCTGTACCGGCTCAGGGTCTGTCTGTGTTTGGGGTGGTGTATTCTCTCCAGGTAGGTGGCCATGGTGTAGTCCCTTTGTAGGGATTGGTACATGGTGAATTTCTTGGAGTTATTAATTTTGTTTCTCCATTCATCAATGTACCGCTCTCTGTTTGCCTCTGTGGTCGCCTTTATTTTGGCCTTGGTTATCATCTGTTGGTGCTTTTGGTTTGGCACTGTCTACCAATAAGTATTTGACACCCATGCAAATGCACATGAAGATATCTGTGGTCGTGATGTACGTCAGGCCTTCTGCCACGAAGTGCAGAGTTGTCTGATTTTGAGAAAGGGGTAATTGGAGGGACCGCAGAAATGTTTGATCCTTAACCCCTTCCCTCCGATGGCACTTTTTGACTTCCTGACCAAGCTCGATTTTTCAAAACTGACATGTGTCACTTTATGTGGCAATAACTTTGGAACGCTTTAACTTACCAAAGTGATTTTAAGATTGTTTTTTCGTAACACATTGTACTTCATGTTAGTGGTAAATTTTGGTTGATATGTTTTGCGTTTAATTATGAAAAAATTGGAAATTTGGTGGAAATTTTGAAAAATATGCATTTTATAAAGTTTGAAATGATGTGCATTACATACAGATAGTCAGACCGCCAAAATTATATCATAAATCTCATGTCCCAGATCTCTGCTTTATGTCGGCATCAAACTTTAGTCACCCTTTAAATTTTTACGGACATTATAAGATTTACAAGTGAAACAACAATATTCAAAATTGTCAAGAAATTTCCAAAACCCATTTTTTAAAGGGCCTAATCCAGTTATGAAGGCGTTTTGAAAGACCCTTGTATTAAAGCCCCCATAAATCACCCCATTTTCAAAACTGCACCCCTTAAATAAGCCAAAACAACATATACCTAGTAATTTAACCCTATAAGTGCTTAACAGGAATTAATACAAAATGGAGGTGAAATTTTCAAATTTGAATTTATTTTACTAATATTTTCGTTTAGCCCTAGAATTTGCACATTCACAAGGGGATAAAGGAGAAAACGCATCCCACAATTTGTTAGGCAAGTTCTCCCGACTACCACAGTACCCCACTTGTGGGTGTAAACTAATATATGGACGCACAGTGAGACGCAGAAGGGAAGGCGCACCAAAGAGCTTTTAGAAGGCAGATCTGGCTGTGATCAGTTTCAGGAGCCATGTCACATTTACAAAGCCCTTGAGGAGTCAAAACAGTGGAAACCTCTAGAAAGTGACCCCATTTTGAAAACCGCACCCCTCAAAGAATTTATCAAGTGATGTAGTGAGCATTAGTAACCCCAAAGTGAATGTGTAAGCTGTGCGGAGTAAATTGGGTACACCAAATCCCATTCTATTTTCCCACTAGCTCCTATGACACGGACGGGGAAGAGTGGCATTCTGGGGGATCAGCGCTGGTGTATTCTCTCTCATAAGCTCTAAATATGGGGGGTCCCCTGAAAACGCTCGCACAGCTTATACATTTCCTTCTAGTCGCAGCCACTTATGTCCTAATGATTTGGCGACTTTTGGGGTTTTTGTCTTCACATTGTACAAGGTAGATTTTTATTTTTATTTTATGGCAATGTGGCCATATGAGGGCTTGGTGTTTGCGGTATTAGATGTACTTTTCAATGCCACCATTTTGGGGCCTGTAACTTATTGACTACATTTTATTAACTCTTTCTGGGTGGGATGTAAAAGGAAACATCAATTCTGGCATTGCTTTTTAGCATTTTTTTTTTTCCCGTGCAGCGTACAGCATAAGTAACATGTTACCTTTATTCTGCAGGTTGGTACGGTTATGGCGATACCTCATTTATATGATTTTTTAATGCGTTGCTATTTGTGCAGAATAGAATTCAATTCAGGGAAAAAAATCTATTGTTTTTGCATCGTCATCTTCTGAAAGGCATAACGTTTTTATTTTTCGCTAGACAGAGCTGGTTGAGGGCTTATTTTTTGCGGGAAGACCTCTTCTTTTTATTGGTACCATTTTGGTTTTCATCTGACCATTTGATTACTTTTTATTGAACATTTTGTAAGGGAAAGGTGGTGAATAATCATTATTTTGTGCGGTTTTCTACGTTTTTTTTTTTTACGACATTCGCCGTTCGGGTTAAATAATGTTTTAATTCTATTGTTCAGGTTATTACGGACGCGGCGATACCAAATATGTAATGTTTTTTTCTATTTTTCTTTATTTTACATAATAAAACATTTTATATGGGGAAAATGGGATTTTGGGGGCTTTATTTATTTCTATTTTATTTTAAACTTATTTAAACTTTTTTATTTTTACTTTTTTGTAACTTTTTTTTTCTGTCCCCATGGGGGATTGAAGCAGTGATCGGCTGATCACTGCTTCAATAGAGATACGCTGCAATACACGTGTTACACATGTATTGCAGAGTATAGGAAGCTGTCAGCCTGTGTAGACGCACAGGCTGACAGCTTCATTTACGGCAGGATCGGCCAGGCGCGAGGACGGGGTAAGTGAAGGGACAGACCCGGGGTCACTAATCAGACCCCGGGCTGCCCCCTATGAACACCGGCACCCCCCGAAACCGGCGCGGGGGGTGCCGATCGGCACCATATGACATTGTAACCCCGGAGGTGCCGGTGGCCATGTTGATCACCGGCATCTCAGGGGTTAACACCCGCGATCGGACCCGGTTCCGACCGCGGGTGTTACGGGGCATTGTCAGCCGTGTATTACGGCTGACACCCGCTTTGCATGGTGTGCACACAGTTTCTGTGTGCGCACCATGCATCCGCAGTAATAGTACGGCGGTTTGCGGGAAGCCCTTCCCAGCAGCGCCGTACTATTACGGCGAATGTCGGGAAGGGGTTAAAGAGGACCTTTCATCACTTGGGGCACATGCGGTTTTATATACCACTAGAACGCCGACAGTGCGCTGAATTCAGCACACTGTCTGCTTTCATGATCTGTGCCCCCAGTGAAGAACTATCAGTTCCGGTACCGTGGCTCTTTACCGGCAGAAGGGCATTCCTGGAGAGAAGACGGAGGGGGCGTTCAGTGCAGTATTTCAGTTGGCTTTCTAGCGGTATATAAAACCGCATGTGCCCCAAGTGATGAAAGGTCCTCTTTAAGGGACGTAGCAAGCAATTTGAATTATCCAAAATCGACAGTGGCCTATGTGATTACAAAGGGGAAGGTGAAGCTGATTGTCAGAATGTGCCCCGAGTCGGCAAAGCTCTGAAACTTCAGCCGTCCAAAATCCGTGGAAGAACTTGTCATTTCCAAGCTGAATGGAATAAAATACCACGAGCCGTCATACAAGGACTTGTAGAAACCATGTCCCAGAGGGTTGAGGCTGTAATTGCCACTCGTGGAGGCTCTACCAACTATTGAATATGAATAAATGTTGTTTTTCTTTTCTACCATAGGTGAGGTGTCCAAATACTTAGTGGTAGACAGTGTATTTTGTTCCAAGAACTGACCTACTTTGTGCTAAGAAATTGTCTAATGCCTTGTGCCACATTTATCATTAAAGTGTTTTAGATATATTTATGAAAAATACATTGAAGTGATGTGACTTTGCAGAAAGCGGACCTGGCATAATTTTCGCCTCCATGCGCTCAAAAAGCACCAAAATTTTGGTGCATTTTTCAGGCGTCAACTAAGGATGGGTTCACACCAGCACTGGAACTCCATTCGGGGATTCCGTTCTCCTTTTCTGTTAGAAAAATGTGGAGAGAAAAGCACTGCAAGCACTACTTTTCTCTCCGCATTTTTCGCCATCTCTGGGCAGAAACCAAGCGCAAACCCGGCGGACCCCATATAGTATATGGCAGGGGTCCTCAAACTTTTTAAACAGTGGGCCGGAGGCAGAGCAGGTCACACAGACATCGGGAGCGGTACCCTCTAATAGGTAAAGTGAAGTGCGCTCCATGGCCTGGCCCGAGCTCCCCAGGAGCTTCATTATAAATGCACGCCTGCCGGCGTTGTCAGCAGAGCCAGACAGAAGTGCTTGGCGGGCCGCATGTGGCCCTCGGGCCGCAGTTTGAGGAACCCTGGTCTATGGGGTCATTGGGTTTCCATAGGTAATTGCCTCCCATTGACGGCGTTGGTTTTTGTAAGCAGAATCTGCCTAAAGGAAGCTTTTTTTTCTGCTAGCAGAAAAAATCCACTAGCGGAAAAAAAAGCTAGCAGAGCCAATAGAACTCTATGGGGAGGTTTTTTTACCATGTGGATTCTGACATGGATTCAGCGCCAAAATCCTCACCAAAAACAATCTGTGTGAATGGAACCTTAAGCAGATTAGATTTCCATTTGGGAGTCACTAAGCGGACCCCACAAATGTAAACCTGAACGCAGCTGTGAACCTAGAGTAAACCAACTAATATAACATGTAAAATTAGATTAGGCAGACTAATAATGCAACAGATTTATCAAATAGCAACACCACCTGTTACAATTTATATCCGTGCACCTATAGGATAGATATCATTTTATCAGTGGAGTATTTATTGGGCTGGGACATCAGGGACTCTAGAGCTTTAGTCCATGTGGGTTATTCCACAGCACATGGTTTATACATGCTCTTGCTAGGGACTACGTATACAGTGAGAGAGATGTGTGGTTTCCAAGCAGCTGAAAACAGGGGCTGTAAATGGAATATATTCATTGTCTGCACACCCTTTCCTATGGCCCTAGATGCATTTTACATCTACAAGTATGTTTTGGTTAGATACCATCTATTATTAGGCACAGTGAAACACATTAGGCACTACAATTATAAGTGGGGTCTCCCAGTCCAAGTGATTTTTCTACCTATTTATTTATTTTGTGCATTGATGCTACCCGTTACTTGGGTTCCTTTACTATTGGATAAAATAAAAGTGATATTTTATTGTTTTTGGATACCTACTCTGTCTATCTACCCCATTGTGCTCATTTTGTTGTATGTGTATTACAGACACAGCAATGCCATGTATAGTTTTTCATGTTGTTTGCTATGGTATAGGGGGGAGTTTACTGAACGTTTTTGTAATTTACTTTATTGGTCTATTTTACAGACATAGCAAATGCCAAAGGGGTATTACTTCAAATAGCCCCACTGTACCACCTACAATAGTGCTCCTGGTGTTTGAAAACTAAGAGTCTCAATTTTTTTTTTGCTAACAAACATGATTTTAAAGCATTTAACAATTCTATTCTCGACTGTGTTTTTAACTAGTGACTTTTTTTTTATAGAGATAACACTCCCCCCCTTATGCATTTGCAATATCTGTATATATATTGGTAATAGAGGATGAAAAGAGTACAGGTTTCCTTAACAATGCTTAGTTTAGACTGTTGCTAGAGAGAATTTGATTTCTGCTAAGTACAATAGGTTAATAAAGTATATTACAAAAATCGTCATCAACGCCTTCTCTGTACAATAGCAATAACAATTAGTAATTATTAGTTGCTATTATTAGTTGCAATTATTATTGCTATTATTAGTAATAGCAATAACAATTAGTAAGATTAGTTTTTTTTTAAAATAATTAATGATCATGTTGCACTTTTTCTTTGTAAGTCTTAAGTCTTCTAAATGATTCTTTCCTATTTATATGGATGTCAGGATCAGTTTCCATTGCTTGTGAGCATAAAATCAGAATCTGAAAGGTTAATTTATCAGATGCTTCTGTGAACCATGAACCTTAGTGCCAGTCACAGATTGTGTTTTGATTCTTTGCTTGGCTCTTCATGATACCCAGCTGCATTGTCGTTGGGATTTCAATATACAAATCTGTAGCTTTTCTTCACACAGACACCACTGGGAAATATCCAGCAAACAATATGAGGCCACCTCAGAACTCCTGACACTTCGGATGGTTAATCTCAAAGTTTTTCATACTGGATTTTCAATCTGACCTAGACACCGTGAACAAAATATTCCTTGATACATTTTGTTTGTCTGAGCAGTGCTATTTTGGCATGGGTTTTTTTTTTTTTTTTTTTTTTTAACTCCTTAGGAAATGCAGAATGTAGTCTCACAGAAAATGACATTTATTTTATCCTAGTGTAATTTAAAAAACAATGTAAAAAAACATTTAAAGGCATTCTAAACTAAACATTCTAAACAGTTTTTAAACTAAAATGTAGGAAAAGCCTTTAGAAAGAGTGTTCATCTCTTACCTTTATTTTGCAGGTCCGCACCGCCATTTTTAAATTTTTCTTCTTTTTCTTTAATATGGTAATTGTGCTCCGAAAGTACAGGGGGCGTTCCTTCTATGCTCTGAGCACAGCATTATTATCCATTCAAGCGCCACGTCTCTCTTCTGTGTCTCCTCCTCTTCACTACTCTTCTTACACGAGACCACCGCAAAATGGCCGACGGACATGCGCATTCGGCTGTTCTGTTGGCCATTTTGCGGTGGTCTTGTGTAAGAAGAGGAGTAGGGTTGATTTCCGATCATTTTTCATTCGAATCCAATCTCGATCCCAATTCCGATCCCAACACAAGTCAATGGGATTTTTTTACTAATCGGAGATTGGATTTTAAAAACAATCCTATTCACTATACAGCATGGAATCTAACAATTGAACACTTTAATTTAATCACTAAGTAGCCAGAGGATTTTTTTTTAATCCTCTGGCTACTTAGTCCCCCCTGGTGTCCACTTACCTACAGAGATGGCTGGTAACCTGGACTCAAGGGGAGGGTTTGAGAAGGGATTTGTTAGGAATCTCAGTCTGCATTCTCATCCCTGCAGTACTGCTTGCTTCTGTCATCTTAAGGTTGCCATGTTAACATATGAAGCTTTCTGCCACTTTTCAGGGTTCTGAGATACTGAACCAATCAGCAGCTGAGGGGGGATATTTAAAGTCTGTTCTCAACGTCCCATGTGCCTGCTGTTAGTTAATTGAGAGTAGTTAGACTCCAGTGCTCTGATCATCTCTGTTAATTAGCTGTATTCCTGACTTTGTATTGTTTACCAAATATTCTCTTGCTTGCTGCTGTTGGCGTTGACTGAGATTGACCTTGCCTTGGAAACGTTTATTCCTTTCATTCTGCTCTCCTGGTTTGGCCTGCCTTGTGAGTTTTGCTGCGGATCCTGGTTTTTCTTCAGTTTGTAGCTTATCTATTTCTTACATTAAGCTACTGGAGTGATAACTTGGGTCCAAATACAAGTCAAGATCAACAAGCTTCATGGCAGGCTCTGGTGAAGACGTTTGGGTAGCCTTGATCTTTATCTCCCAGTGCAGTGTGAGATTTAGGCTGCTTGTTCTACTGATCTCTGTTAGCCCATTCTTGCAGTTTTTGGAAACTGCCTAAGGGGGCATTCACACGGAGTAACGCCGGGCATGTATCACAGCTGTACATACCGGCGTTACGGCAGACTGCTGAACACTTCCCATTCACTTCAATGGGAGCGCTTGTAACAGCAGCGTTTATGAGAGCTCTCATTGAAGTGAACTTGGAAGTGTTCGGCAGTCTGCCGTAATGCCGGCGTGTACGGCTGTGATACACGCCCGGCGTTACTCCGTGTGAATGCCCCCTAAGGCTGAAGCCCCACGTTGCAGAAACGCAGCTTTTTTTGTTGCAGGTTTTGTTGCAGTTTTTTGAGTCAAAGTCAGGACTGGATGGAGCAGAAGGGAAAAGTATAAGAACTTCCAATATATTGCCTTAAAGGCAATAACAAGATTACTGATGAAAATTTCACTTCTCAGAACTGGAAATACCCAGCTAATTTTCTTAGTTATGCTACCATTATGGATGCAAACAGAGGGGGGATTAATCTGTTATTTGTAACAGAAAAGCAAGAATGGGAAGTCGGCACTCCAAATAGTATCCAAAATTAAAACATTTCTTTAATGTCCATTGTTAAAATCATATTGACAAAAAACAGAAGACCAATACAAAAACTTGAAAAATATGAAAAAAACACTTACAGCATATTTTTTTTCATATTTTTTTTCATATTTTTCAAGTTTTTGTATTGGTCTTCTGTTTTTTGTCAATATGATTTTAACAATGGACATTAAAGAAATGTTTTAATTTTGGATACTATTTGGAGTGCCGACTTCCCATTCTTGCTTTTCTGTATGCATTGCCTGGACCGGGAGGTTACGAAGTCTTAGCACCCAAAGAGAGTATTTTCAAAGCACTATATACAATATAAGCACATTTACAAGGGCTGTGTTCACTTTCTCATATGTTATTTGTAACACCTAGTAAAACTAGATTAAGGCTGAAGCCCAACGTTGCGGAAATGCAGCTTTTTTGGTTGCAGATTTTGCCGTGGTTTTTTGAGCCAAAGGCAGGAGTGAATTAAGCAGAAGGAAGGAGTATAAGTACTTCCTATATATTTCCCATTCCTTTTGTAACTATTCTTGGCTTTGTCTCAAAAAACCGTAGCAAAGTCTGCAACAAAAAAAGCTGCATTTCCTCAACATAGGGCATCAGCCTTAGGCAAGTTTGCAGTGGGTTAGCAGCAGTGGATTCACCATTGACTAGCCCGCTGTACAGTAACAGTTTAGAGTAGGGAATATAAACAAATCCTATCCACACTCTGCAGAAAAGATATTCATCTTAAAGTGTCTCGTGCAGTTGGTTTTGAACTTTTCAGTTATTGCTGAGGGCTTACCTATGATTTTCTGCCTTTGCAATGAGAAGGTTGAAAGACTGGCCAGCAACCCAGAAAACATGGCTCAACACCAAAGTGAAAACCAGGCGATTTCATAGTAGACATTCTGCAATGGACCTATCCTGTGTGTCCTTTTCCTTAAACCCTTTCCTGCCGACGGCATTTTGTGATTTTCGTTTTTCATTTTGGACTCCCCTCCTTCCAAACCCCATAACTTTTTATTTCTCCGCTCTCAGAGCCATATGAGGTCTTAATGTTTGCAGGACAAATTTTTCTTCATGATGCCACCATTATTTATTCTTTACAATGTACTGGGAAGCCGGAAAACAAAATCAGAATGTGGGGGATTTGAAGAAAAGTCCATTTGTGCGATTTTCTTATGGGCTTCGTTTTTACGGCGTTCACTATGCAGCCAAAATGACATGTCACCTGTATTCTATGTTTCGGTACGATTCTGGAGATACCAAATTTATATGGTTTGATTTACATTTTAACCCCTTAACAAAACTCCAAACCTGTGCCAATTTTTTTTTTCTAAAAGTCGCCATATTCTGACACCTGTAACTTTTTTATATTTCTGTGTACGGGAATGCATAGGGCGTCTTTTTTTGCGGGGCTGGGTGTACTTTTTAGTTATACCATTTTGGGGAATTGGTATTGCTTTGATCATTTTTTATTCAAATTTTTATCAGAGGCAAAACAGTGAAAAAATGGCGGTTTGGCACTTTTTACTTTTTTTCCTGCTACGGTGTTTACCGTACAGGAAAAATATTTTTGTACATTTGTAGAGCGGGCATTTTCAGACACAGTAATATCTAACATGTATGTGTTTCACAGTATTTAACTACTTTTATATGTGTTCTAGGGAAAGGGGAGTGATTTGAATTTTCAATACTTTCTTACTTTTTTTAATTTTTTTACTTTTTTTTTTTTTGCATTTATTAGACCCCCTAGGGGTCTTGAACGCCAGGGGGTCTGATCACTAATACAATGCATTACAATGGTAATGCATTGCAATACATTGCAAAAAAACGTCATTTCTTTTGCAGGCTGCATAGAGCAGTCTGCAAAAGAAACTCACTGCAGACAGGTCGGAGAGCCGTTACAAGGCTCCCGGCTGTCATGCCAATGTGACGTCGGCCCTGGAGCATGCTCCAAGCGCCGGCGATCACCGGCAAAATGGTAGCGCTCATGCGCCGCTGGGAAAATGGCTGACCGAGGCGCCGGAGAGGTTAATGCCTCCGATCAGTCCGGGCACCGACTGAAGGCATTAGCGCTGAGTGTCTATTGTGTAAAACAGTAGGCACCTGGCAGCTTTGGCGGCCGCCCCCAACTCCCGGGTGGCCACCATAGTTAAACACCTGGCGTCCGCCGTAGTATTACGGCAGATGTCAGGAAGGGGTTAAAGTGTTTATGGACATAACAGCTTGATATTGGCCCAGTGCTAAACATTATTTGACCTGCTTTGAGATTCACTGCCAGTGAGTTTCATTATATAAAATCAATGCATTAGAAAAAAAATGGTAGAATCACTTGACCTAGTTTCAGAAACACTGCCATTTACATTTTGATACAATGGGGAAGTTAACACTGGTGCACTGTACAAGTGTTACCTCAGACTGTTCCCAGGGCATCAACCAGCGCACGCCAAGACATTTTACTAAATGAGGCTGAAAACTCTATAGTTTCACTCATGATGCTTAATCTGATGCAATGTGACAACCAGCACTAGATCAGTAAATGCCACAGTCAAAGGAGTCTTCCCAATATAGTAATTAATGCCATAACAATAGAGATCCAACTGCCTGTGCTTGAAAATCCTTAGAATAAGAGGTTGGGGTTCTAGTTAAGAGTCGTGACTCTATTTTAACTCCTTTTTTACCTACTTATTCTTCTAGATGAGAGGAGATTAACAATACAACACCTTCCACTAAAATATGGCTGTGTTCCAGTTCCTGAAGAACACATAGGAGAAATGCCAAGGGGTCGCCTGTCCCTTAGTTCTCTGGATGGTGGCCCATTGACCATAATGGTATGGCTTATCCTAGTGATATGCCACGACATTAGATGCTTAATTTATTTTTTAGTCATGTATTTTCTAATATTTTAGTTGCCATTGTACCTGTCCTTTCTTAGAACCTGCTATTTGCTCCTCTACACAAAGTGATTATTCGTAATTTATGACCCTACATTTTCAGTCAATGGTTACATATAAACCCAGTGGTAGGTGGTCCTAGAATAATCAGCGAGGTAGAATAATATATTCTTTATTTCTACAGATGGAAATATTAACAATCAACCACTTTCACAATCCAGCGACGAGCTAATGTTTCCCAAACACTATTGATTTAAGACTGCAAATATTGGCTGCATTATAAAGCTTCTCTTGAGACCTATAGTGTTGTGTCTTACAAGCAACAGCCAATCACATCTCCTTCTAAAACATTCTCCAGGATATTTTTTATGCATTACAAAACTAATATATCTACTGGTCATCAATATTTTTTTGCTAGGTTTTTATGAAATGACTTTATTTTTTCCTTTCCTCTACACCAGTGTTTAGCAGTCAGAATATTGTTGCTTTAACATATGAAGCATTTTATCTAAGATTCATCTTCCTAATGTAACTAAGCTTTTATAAAGCTATATTCACACTTATGCTGGAGCTTTCTTTTATAACAGGAGCTACAACATTATAGAAGCTTGTGGTAGAGTGGATAACAGCGGAGCCCAAAGGCCCTACTAAGTAATAATGGAGTCTTTAACCCCTTTCTGTGGCACGCATTTTTTGATTTTCATTTTTCACCTAATGCCTTCCAAACCACCATTTTATTTGGGAAACTGAAAGAACATTCAGAATGAGGTGTAATTGGAGTGCATTTGTGTGATTTTCTTCCAGGCTTCATTTTTACAGCATTAACTGTGTAGCCAAAATGACATGTCACCTGTATTCTATGTTTTGGTATGATTCTGGGGTATACCAAATTTATATAGATTTATTTACATTTTAACCCTTTAAAAAAAAAAAAAAAAAAAAACTTGCCAAAAAAATGTTTGTTTTTTTTTACAGTTGCCACATTCTTAAAATCACAACTCTTTTATATTTCTATGTATGCATAGGGCGTCTTTTTTTTTTTTTTTGCAGGGCCAGATGTACTTTTTAGTTATAACATTTTGGGAAATGTCTAGGTGAGTCACTTGAGAGGGTGCAGAGGGTGCAGTTACATCAGGGCCCAGGAGCCTTAGGGAGCCCATAAGCACTGACATCAGTATTGAGATTGCAGCTTCCATCTGGCCCATAAGCCAAGGAGACCCACAGTTTACCCTAAGCACACTAAGGTGGATTAAACTCCTTAGCGCCCGTAACCATCACTATCAAAAATTCACTGTAGGGATGAGGTAGGGGGCATACCCTACCTCATAAAATTGCACCGGCGCCCACAAGGCTTTAGTTACACCATTGAGAATGTTTATTGCTTTGATCAGTTTTTATTCAAATTTTTATCAGAGCTGAAACAACAAAAAAAACAATAGTTCGGCAATTTTTTTCCTCCTACAGTATTCACCATATGGGAAAAATATTTTTATAAGTCTGTACACTGGGCATTTTCAGACACAGTCATACCTAATGTGTATGTGTTTCACAGTAAGTACTTTTTTACTTACCGTATTTTTCGGACTATAAGACGCACCTAGGTTTTAGAGGAGGAAAATAGGGGAAAAAAATTTTGAAGCAAAAAATGGTAAAATATTTAATATATGGAAGTTGTAGTTTTGCAACATCTGCAAGGCCACATTGACAGGTGGCCCTGCAGCTGTACAGGGACGCATAGAGTGTTTTTTTTTTTTTTGCGGGGCCAGATGTACTTTTTAGTTGTACCATTTTGGGGAATATCTATTGCTTAGATCACCTTGTATTGAAAAAAAAAAAAAAAAACGGCGGTTTATGATATATGGTTTTCTACTGTTATATATATTTTAGGGAAAGGAGGTGATTTAGAACTTTTATTTATTTCATTTTTTTATTATATATTTTTAAAGCTTTTTATTTTACTATTTTATTCCCCCCCCCCCCGGGGGCTTGAGCCTGCGGTCACTTGATTGCAAGTCCCATAGACGGCAATACAACTGTATTGCCGTCTATGGGACATTCTGTCTATTAGTATTACGGCTGTCACCCGAACAGGTCGGCTCCTGCGATATCGCCGCGCAGAGCCGGCCTTCAACTTTACAGGTACGGGGCCAGTGGGGACCGGCCCCGGGGGAGAAGGGGCCGCCAATACAGACCCGGCATCCGCTGTACTAGAGAGGCGGATGCCGGCGAGGGATAGACCCCGGCACAGGAGCCGGGGCCTGAGACATCGCTACGCTCCTCTGCCCTGCATGAAGCCAGCAGCGGGGGGGACAGAGGAGCGGAATAGCATTGCCCCTGCCGCTGCTGGCTTCAGGCAGGGCAGAGGAGCGTAGCGATGTCTCAGGCCCCGGCACCTGCATCTATCCCTTGCTGGCATCCGCCTCTCTATTACAGCAGATGCCAGGCGCCACATTCAGACTATAAGACGCACCCTTCTTTTCCCCAAAAATTTTTGGGGAAAAAAGTGCGTCTTATAGTCCGAAAAATACGGTATATGTATGTTAATGCATTGTAATGTATTGCAAAATACCAGCACTTCCATTATAGGCTGCATAGTATCAAAATTTCACAGGTATTTTAAGTATGGCACATTGGGATTATTTAAACTTTAAAGATGAGTGAGTAGTACTCGATCGAGTAGGTATTCGATCGAATACTACGGTGTTCGAAATACTCATACTCGATCGAGTACCACTCGCTATTCGAATGGAAAAGTTTGATGCAGAACCAGCATTGATTGGCCGAATGCTATACAGTCGGCCAATCAACGCTGGTTCTTCTCCTACCTTTAGAAGTCTTCTCCGTGCAGCTTCCTCGCGGAGTCTTCCGGCTCTGAATTCACTCTGCCAGGCATCGGGCCTGGGCAGAGCTAACTGCGCATGCGCGCTTGTAGTGCGGGCATGCGCAGTCAGCTCTGCCCAGGCCCGATGCCTGGCAGAGTGAATTCAGAGCCGGAAGATGCCCCGAGGATGCTGCATGGAGAAGACTTCTCGGAGGATCCAGCCCGACCCTCACTCGTGGACTTAGTAAGTATAATTTGATCGAATGTTGCCTACCCCTGAAACAAGCATTATCCCCCCATAGGGTATAATAGGGTTCGATATTCGATTTGAGTAGTCGAATATTGAGGGGCTACTCGAATCGAATATCGAATCTCGAACATTTTACTATTCGCTCATCTCTATTAAACTTCATTCATGGAAGCATAAAAAAATTGGTATACAACTCAGCAACACCCATATCTTTTGCAGAAAAGCCACAGATTTTGACTGCTGAATAAGCTACGCACTTCATTATGTATTTTAGTTCAGATTTATAGGCTGGTTGTAATTTTTATGTGATGTGTGACCCTAATCTTAGTAGAACTGCACAGCAAAAAGTAATCCTTGACTAACAAAAGCTACAAGAACGTGTGTAGTTTAGAGCACTGTGTATATATTCAGACAATGCATCTGTAATTTCTCAGGATATGTATATGTGTAGGGAAGTCAAGTCACCATGCTGCATACAAAACGTACAGAGGTCCATAGCCATATCAACTATGGTAGGAAATTGATTCAAATAATTTTCGCTGCTGGTTTCTTATTAATTTATTTGGACTTGTACGTGTATTACAATGCATGCTGTAATACATCCAGACTGCTGCAGTGTAAAGATCCTCACAAAGTGTTGATATGCTGAAATCACAGCATGAAGTATTATTCAATACAAGGTATTCCTGCAAACACTGCCATATTTGTACAAGTATAGGCTGTCAGGAATTACAAAGTGAATTATGTTGGGGTTTGTTCAGCTGCTCAATTATTTAAATTGAAAAAGACATTTTAAATGTCCTTTGTAAAAATGCTGGCAGAGCCTTACAGTGGAATTAGAAGTATGCCATCAATTTGATAGAAATGATTTAATTAGCGGACGGATAGAATACAGATTTGTCAGATTTCGAGAACAGAATGCAAAGAGTTATTGCTTTGTGCAGGAGCACAACAAAGAGGTCCACTAACCTCCCAATGACGCTTGTCTTGATGTTGCCCACGATTTCTCGTTACTATTTGGCACAGTATCAGGGAGTATTTGCAAAGCTGAGATCCCTGAGAAATGGCCAGGACTACTGAACAGTAGCAGTGTTATGCGCTTGATGAAAAAGCGGAATTCAATGAATCACAGAGTTTTGTTTGTGGAAGAGCACTTCAGTCAGATAAGTTATTGGGGAGACAATTTCAGCTGACAGTCAAGAACAACCACCATTAGTCCAGCATTATCACGGAAGCATAAAGGAACACTCACAATGATAGGAACCAATGTGGCGTACAAAAACCAGAGAAGCAAGCATTGATCATGTTAATTAAAATGCAACTTTGCATGTTAGCAATCAGTAACTTATGCCATGCTGAAAGAAATGTCTCATGGATGGGTAAGACTGATATCTCTTAGCATTGGGAAATGTAGAAATGTGGCCATCAATCTCCTATGACATGCTTAAGGGTAATGTAACAAAAGGGAAATAAAAATATAAGCAGAAGCTTTCCTGCAACAGGAATTCATTTCATAAGAGCACTATGGAATTTGACAAACTTTTTTTTAAAAAAAGTAATAATAATATTAACATATCTGAAGCAATAGATCGTTTTTCTCTTTTCTATTATTACTACATACTGTAGATTATACAGTTTTTACAAATAATAAGTCAGTATTTAATGCAGTTGAACTTTGCACTTTCCTCTTAGTTTAAAACCACATCCCTTTTTAATTTCTCACGATTGACCAGCCAATTTGATGCAATAAGCGCATGTTAACTACCACCGTCAGCAGCTGCCAACTACTCATTAAAGGGGTACTCCCACGTCGCATACTCACCAGTCTTCACTGCTGTAAAATCTTCTTTCTTCCTGGTTTCTTGCATCAATTGGTGGGTGGAGTTTCACATGCAACCTGCCATTTAGCTACACCCCAAACCAGTGTGTAGCCCCGCCCACCGCATACCGTGATCCTATGGGGCGGCTGAAGGGCCTGTGATGTCATCAAAGGTCCTTAAACACTATATGCACAATATTGGACTATGAAGTACATACAGGAGCAACTCCATTCTGTGTTACATACAGAGACTGCCTGTCTCTGCCATAATGAATAGAGATGAGCGAACACTGTTCAGATCAGCCAATCCCAACAGCACGCTCCCTTAGAAATGAATGGAAGCACCTGTGACGCAGACTTTGCCGGCGGGTGGGCGGCTGGCCGCTTAACCCCCCCGCATGCCGGCCGCTTCCATTCATTTCTATGGGAGCATGCTGTGAGCGTGCTGTTTGGAACGGCTGTTCCGAACAGTGTTCGCTCATCTCTAATAATGAACACAATTGAATTAGCTAGCCTGATAACTGGGAGAAAAGAAGACATTCAGAAATGAAAGCAGCTCCTCTCCCCTATCTGAGTGCAGGACCTAGGTCACGTGGTGCAGACACAGGAATAGCTAGATACACAGGCTCGCTCCCATGCACTTAGCCCCTCCTCCCTCCCCCCTGAGAGCAGGCAGATACATCACTTGACTTTTGAGCAGATAAGTCAAGGGCTCTGTCAACAATGAATTGAATAAAGTAAGATAGTGGACAAACAAAGCAGTTTTGCTGAAGCAGTGTATTTAGGAAAAGTCTTACATCCACATTAACAAGCAGTATAGATAGGATCCTTGTGATGGGACAACCCCTTTAATGTGACAAAAGATGTGCAGAATGTAATCCACCTGAAATAAGTAATTGGATCTATGTCTGAAGCAGCAGAACAGACAGCTGTGTACAGAAGTTACACAGACTCAACAATATGTATCTAAGAAATGCTTAAAGAGGACCTTTCATGTGGTTTTATATACCACTAGAAATCAGACAGTGTGCTGAATTCAGTGCACTATCAGTTTTCCTGTTATGTGCCCCATGTGTAGAGCTATTGGTGCATTTACTAATAGCTCTTCACTGTCAGAAGGGCGTTCCTGACAGTCTAGCTGAGAACGCCCCTCCTAACAGTACTGTGTGTAGTGCTATACTGTGAGGGAGCGCTCCTTATCGCCCAGCCATGACTATTGACTGTGGACTGTCAATAGTCCACAGTCTATGACCATTTTTTGGTGTCTTCTGAAGTGTACCCATTTGAAAGCTCCTTGTTTCAGTTTTTAGTCATGTTAGGCTCTAGTCACATGGGGCCATTGGTTATGGTCTTGCAACATCATTCATGAAAGATAAGAAAGATCAATTATGATATATTTAGTAATGGATCTTAGCTGATTGTGGTGGATCCTATTATGCTATCATAGGACTAACTTATGAGTTTATTGTTTTTTGTGATTTACCCCAAAGCTAAATAGAAGTGTGAATGATGGGTTATGTAGATAACCTGTTTTCCCTAAGTCCCAACAGCGGCACAATATGGGGTATTTTCTGCCCCTGTGTGCTGGTAGGACAGGCGGAATTTTTAATTAGCCAGACTTAACACCTGGCTGGACCCTATATGAGGGCACCACACCCCTCCCCCTGCGTGTTAATATTAAGTAACCTATAATAGGCTCTATACAATACAATATGTTTACAGTAAAGATATTGGTATTTTCCACATACATACAATCTTTACAAGTGCATAAGCAACTCATACACATTTAGTCTGTTTTCCTCTACCAAATTATAGGGAGGGAGACTTGTGCCGCTGTTGGGACTTAGGGAAAACAGGTTATCTACATAACCCATCATTCCCTTGCGTCCCACCAGCGGCACAATATGGGGAGATAGCAAGCATAGTCCCTTTATTAGGGTGGGCGTTCTACAGAACTCAATACTGTACGGCCGAAAGCCGAAGCTTCCGCAGACTGGCTAGCCAGTCTATAATGCTTTACAAATGTGGAGTCTGAGCTCCACGATGCCGCCGCACAGATCTGGTCAAGCGGCAAGGCGCACCTTTCTGCCCACGAGGTAGAGACTGCCCTCGTGGAGTGCGCTGTCAAGAAGGCCGGAGGAGATAAGTCCTGTATCTCAAATGCAATTTTAATAGTCTCCTTCACCCACCTAGAAATGGTGGGTTTCGAGGCCGCCAGGCCCTTTAACTTCCCGAAAAAGTTTACAAAGAGGTTTTCTGATCTTCTAAAAGAGCGCGTGCGCTCTAGATAAATCCTTAAACACCTTGACAAATCAAGTGAATGAAGTTTAACCTCCTCCGGAGTGGAGGGTGTTGGATAGAATACTGGAAGTGTGACCAGCTGGCATCTGTTGGTCACAGAGGGAACCTTGGGGGTAAATCCCGGTAGATATCTTAACTGGACTCTGTCCTCGTAGAAGCTGATGTACGGTTCTTCACAGGAGAACGCCTGTAATTCTCCTACCCTCTTGGCTGATGTTATTGCCAAGAGGAATGCTACCTTGTAGGAGAGGAACTTCAGCTCTACCGACTCCAGAGGCTCGAAGGGTTTACCACATAGCGCCGAAAGGACCGTGCTGAGATCCCACTTGTGGACGGGAGCAGATACTGCTGGTCTCAACCTCCCCGCCCCTTTAAGGAAGGAACTTACTAGGGGGTCTTGAGATAACCGCCTCCCCAGACAGGCGGACAGGGCGGCCATATGCACCTTCAAGGTGGCAACCGAGAGGCCCCTGTCAAGGCCGTCCTGAAGAAAGTCCAAGATCGCACCTAATGGAGAATCCACGGAGTCCACTTCGTGCTCCTGGCACCAAGATTTAAAGATGTTACCAATCCTCTGGTAACTTCTATTTGTAGCTTCTGAACGGGCACAGGAAATCGTCTTTAGGACGGCCTCTGAAAGTCCTCTATTCCTTAATAGGGACTGGTTAACTTCCAGGCTGTCAAGTTGAACCTCCTCAGATCCTGGCAGAGTAGCTCTCCTTGAGATACCAGGTCTGGGAGGGGGGGAAGCCTCCAATAGATGCCTTGACTCATCCTCATGAGCTGGGCAAACCAAGTCCTTTTTGGCCAGAACGGGATTATGGCGATGCCCGAGACTTGGTCCTGTCTTATCTTCATCAATACCCTGGGTATGATGGGAACTGGAGGGAAGATGTAAATCAGCCTGAACCTCCATGGGATGGACAGGGCATCCACTGCCAAGGGGTTGTCCTCCTGATACAGGGAACATAAGGTCTGTACCTTGGCGTTGAGTCGGGTTGCCATAAGATCGACCTCTGGGAGACCCCATCTTTGGACGATCTGCTGGAATATTCCTGGATGAAGCGACCATTCTCCGGATACGGAAATACCCTGACTCAACTGATCCGCTACTATGTTCAGGGAGCCTCTGATGTGAACAGCGGATAGATGGGACAGGTTCTTTTCTGCCCATGAGAAGATTAGATTCGTGGTTCTTTGAAGGGCCCGGGATCTGGTACCGCCTTGTTTGTTTATATAGATGACCGTTGTCATATTGTCCGACCGGACTTTGACTGCCTTCCCCTTGAGGAGGGGGGCGAAGTGACACAAGGCAAGGTACACTGCCTGAAGTTCCTTCAGGTTGGATGACCCCTGTTCCGGATGTGCCCAAACGCCGTGTATAGTTTTGTCGTCCAGGTGGGCTCCCCATCCCTGATGGGATGCATCCGTTGTCAGCAGGACCCACTGTGGAGGGACCGTAGACCTTCCGTCTTTCAGGTGTATCCACCATCTGAGTGAAAGACGGGTAGCGGGAGAAAGGCAGATCTTCTTTTGCAGTCCCCGTGGCGACCTGTTCCAGGCGCTCAGCACTTCTCTCTGAAGGGGACGCAAATGCCATAAGGCCCAAGGAACCGCCCTGGCTGAAGAAGACATCAGGCCTAGAACTCTCATGGCGGTCCGGATGGTTATTCGCCGAGTTCTGAACAGAAAGCGGGCAGCTTCCTCTATCTTGAGTTTCCTTGGGCCGGAAAGGTAGATCTGCATCTTCTGGGAATCCAGAATAAATCCGAGAAACTTCCTCCGGGTGGACGGCGCTGTCTCGGATTTCTCCCAGTTGATCACCCATCCTAGTTTCTGAAGGAGGGATACAGCGATCTGAAGATGTTGGCGGAGTAGAGAAGTAGACTGAGCTTTTATGAGCCAGTCGTCTAAATACGGAACCACGAAAAGCCCCTCTAATCTTAGAGCAGCGGCGATGGGGGCGACCGTCTTGGTGAAGACGTACGGGGCTGACGATATGCCAAAGGGGAGGGCGGTAAACTGAAAATGCTCTCTGCGGCCAGCTATTTGAACAGCTATTCTTAGATATTTCCTGTGTGGGCAAAAAATAGGGACATGCAGGTAGGCGTCCCTGAGATCTAGGGTCACCATTACTTCGTCCAGCTGGAGGAAGGATGTTACAGAATCTACGGTTTCCATACGGAATGGTTTTCGCCTTAGAAACCGATTGAGATACCTTAAATCTACTATCATCCTCCAGTCCCCAGATGGTTTGGGGACGAGGAAAACTGGAGAGTAGATACCGAGGCCCTCCTCCAGAGGGGGGACCCTCTCCAGGGCCCCCTTTGTCCTGTATTCCAAGACGGCTGCCTCTAGGATAGACTGCTGGGCAGCAGGCAGGATACGAGTGCTGGTGAAATGATCGCGGGGAGGCTGCTTGAATTCCAAGGCATAGCCCCGGGCCACCACCCGCAAAGCCCAAGGATCTCAGATGATCTGATCCCACACACCGGCAAAGTGGGCCAGACGCCCACCTACCGCAAGATTGGCCGCAGAGAGCTACGCACCCTCAAAAGGTAGGTTTACCTTTTGAATCATCCCTGGCGCGCCCCCTGCCCATACCTCTAGGTCATATTCTGGACCTCCTCTGAGGTTGCCTAGATTGAGCTCCTCGCCACCCCCTACCTGGGGGAGGCCTTCTGCTTCTGGAGGCCTGCGGCAAGGTTCTGCCCTTGTCTTCGGCCAGACCCTCCATTAGATCATCGAGGCTGTGCCCGAACACCTTGCCCGGCTGGAAGGGTAGACCGCACAGGGCATATTTGGATGGTAAGTCCACCCTCCAGGGACGGAGCCACAGTGGTCTTCTTGCGGCTGTAGCCTGAGCCATGGTTTTTGCTGACAGATGTAACTGTTGTCTGGATGCCTCTCCCAGGTAATCTGCTGCTAGCTGAATAGAGGACATAGACGATAAGATCTCGTCTCTATCGACGCCAGTATCTATGTCCCGCTACAGTTGCGTCAGCCGGGCACGTAGGAAATCCGCCACTTCGGTGGAGGCAATGGCCACAGAGGTCTGAGCTGAAGCAGAAGAATACGCTTTTTTAAGTGTGGAGTCTATTCTTCTATCCAGGAGGTCCTGTAAGTTTGAGCCGTCCTCAAGAGGCACAACGGTACGTTTGGACATCCTGGCTACCGCCAGGTCTACTTTTGGGGGTGGCCCCCAGGAGGCCAACTGGACAGGATCCACCGGATACAAATTCTTAAATACCCTGGAGGCCACATGAGTCTTCTCAGGAAATTTCCACTCCTGCTCCATAATGGCCATTAATGCCGCATCTACCTGAAAGGCCCTCTGCCCTTCAGCGGTAGACGCGGAGGCTTCCCCCAAGTCATCCAGGCCCCTTGACCGGATGGCCTTCAGCAAACTGGTTGTTTTGTCCCATGAAAATATGGGTTTGCTGGCCACGCTCGACTGCACCATGGATGGGCAGGAGTCATCCTCCATCTGCAGTCTGTCCAGGGAGGGGGGAGAAGCAGAGCGCCCTTCTGTCCGCTGCTTCTTGGAGAGCTGGGTGATGGACACGCGAATGTCCTTTAGCGACTCCTCCTACAAAAAAGGAGGAGGAGTTTACCAGAAGTGGGGAAACCATCTTTCCTCTTGCTCTCTGCACCGTACTCACCATATACTCCTTCATCCATATTACCATGTCCCTGGGGGAGGGCTCATCAGCAGGAGGCCCTCTGCAGGACCGACAACGTGACCAATCGTATCCTGAAATATAGAGGTTAATTAGCAACCTCCTACTGCAGAGAGCCCCTACCCCAGATCACACTTACCATCAGGTAAGGGAATATCACAATCCCGGCAGGAAAAATGCTTTCTTTTGGCCGAGGATTTCCTCCTCTCCTGGTCCCCAGGAGGAGTGGTGGAAGAGGACATGGTAGCGGAATATAGCGACCGCTATGTTCACCTAAATAGATTTAGTGTATGAGAGGAGTAACATACATGAAACACAATAATGGTTTCTTACCGGGCGTTGGAGGAACGGCTTAGACCAAGATTTGTCCAAAGCTTAGCTGCACCAGCGAAGTGCAAACCAACTGCACCTGCAAACTGCCTGCAAACTGCAAACACGAGCCCCACTAGTGGGAAACTAGGAAGGCAAGGACTGAGTGTCCTGCCCTCCTTTTTGAGCTGGCCGCCGAAAAAAAAAGGGGGCGGGTCCGCCCGAAACCCCGCCCCCTTTCCGCTTCCCACCCCCCCAAGACCCCTGAACAAGAATTGTTCTATCTAGAGGGGGGGGGGGTAATGGGGCCAGGGGACTGCCTTACCCTGCCCCAACTAGCTCCTTCTCCGGAGCTACAGCAAAATTTTTCGGCCGCCGCGAACCGGAAGTGCGGCGCCGGAAGTGTGTCGCAAGTTTCCCTCCCCGTCCAGGAATGAGGGAGCCGGCCGAAGGTTCTGGCCCCCACCCGTTCGCAGAGCCGACGGGAGAAGCCGAAGCTTCCGCGTGAAGCGCCGACCCTGCAGGTAAGTGTCAGTGGACGGGGAGGGGGGGAAGGAGAAAGACCCTGCTGACACCCCTGCCTTTCCTTTCCAGGTCAGGAGCCCCAGCGAGGGACAGGACTCAGGATCAGGTAAGTGATCTACAGAGCCCTATAGGAGGACACCAAGTCCTCCCCACCTGTCCACACACAGGACAGAAAAAAACACGCAGGGGGAGGGGTGTGGTGCCCTCATATAGGGTCCAGCCAGGTGTTAAGTCTGGCTAATTAAAAATTCCGCCTGTCCTACCAGCACACAGGGGCAGAAAATACCCCATATTGTGCCGCTGGTGGGACGCAAGGGAATGAAAACTACTTTCTGCTGCTTTAAGGATTGTATAATTATATCATTATTTTTTCTGTATAAGGTTGTGTTTCCAAAGTTATTTTTAACACATCAGGTTACAATGTCTTAAACGTGACAAAATGTGACAAATTGATCCATTATTGTAGATTCTTTGTATCGAGGTAAACCAACTAACAGTCAGTATAAACTAGATATTCCAAAGATGTTCCAGATTTATTATCCAGAAAGTTATTTATTATCCACATCTTAAATATAACATCGACATTTCAGCTCTGACTGAGCCTTTCCCTCATCACAGTCCATGCAGTTTCCAGATATCTCTTGATAAAGGTTTGATCAGGATCTGAAATGGTGATGTCATATTTCTGATCTGGATTGCTTATTATTTTTCATATTTTGGAATATTGCTATCTGCATCTATTGAATATATCTTGCTATGTCTGGATTAAGTTCATAAAATATAACTGAATAGAAACCACCCACGGTGTTATAAAATAGCATTAATTTAGCATTGCATTGAATTTAGATTGCTGTGTTTTTTCTATCTGTAGTGTATAACCATGTCAGGGCTCCTAGGAACTTATCAATCCAATTTCTAGTTCTCTAAGGCAAACACAACTGAAGTTATATCAAAGTGAAAGTGACATGTATGTCTATGGAGAACAGATGGCGAGCAGTGGATAAAAACTGGATTTAACCATACACTGCGCTCACACTCGCTTTTTTGCATTTTAACATTTTAAATTTGGGGGTAAAGGTGCTTTCTGTGGGATTTTAGACACACATATGGTGATATTGTAAAAACAATGGTTTTATAGATAAATTAGCCAGCTTTGATGACTTTTATGTAGGAGTAGATGGGAAATCTAAATGTTATGGGGTTATTTTTTGCTCGTTCTGTGGCACCAACAGTGTGGAATTTAATGGACCAGGCTGCAGATAATGTCTGGCTGAGTAATGTGGCAGTGGCAATAGCTGTGGCAACATAAGTAGCATTATGGCATGGAATAATGTGATGGATCAGGCCACAAGTCATGTCTGGCTGAGTAGTGGTTGTAGTTGTGCCAACATGATTGGCAGGCAGTAAAGTATAGATTAATACGATGGACCAGGCCCAGGGCATGTATAACATGGAATAATATGATGGATCAGGCCACAAGTCACAATTTGCTCACAGCAAAAACACAGAGTAAATTGGGCCATTTTAAAGTCAGAGCAGAGTGGATAGGATTCTTGTGAATCCCATACCCATTTTGCAGTAAAAACTGTGCTATAGACATGTGGCAATTTCCAAAAACAGCGTGCTTTTGGAAATTGCAGCATGTCAATTATACCTATGGAAACACCAGCGGTTTCCTCATAGGTATAATTGAAACAGTCCGTAGAGGAAACCTCTCCAAACTTTCTGTCTAAAACTCTGCAGGAAGAAATGCGATGTGTTGCCACCTCTGTTTTCCAAGCAGTGCTTTTTTTGACTGGGGGAAATCACTTGGAGCCTTAGCCTTAACATATATTCCCCACCAAAACCAAAGTAGTGTTGTCACCCACATTCATATTGTTAGCACCTGCACAAGTGTTTCTTTCTCTCCCTCCTTTTGCATATCCCCTGCCTTTTTTTTTCCCAGTCATTTTACTGCACACTGCTTAATTATAATAATGATTGAAAATAATCACACTGTGTGTATGGCTTTTTTTTTTTTTTTTTAACAAAATACTATTTCAAGAAAAATTGCAAAGTACTGAAAGGGTGACCTGGTCATGACTATTAGACTAGAACTGCATCAGTCACTTTCTTTCTTAGGCGTTACAATGACATAAATTTGTATGTATATTGGGTGGCTATAAAAAAAAAAAATCTATCAAAAAACCCCTAATAAAGAATAGAAAAGAAAGAGATTTTTCCAGATTAACACAGGCTGTGAGACTTTCTGCCACACTGCTTAATGGGTGAGCAAAATAATATCTTTAATGCCGTGGTCCCACATGGCTGAAACGCCGTGGAAAAAACATTGAATTTTACAGTCACTGCAAGGTGGCAAATCCCATCCATTTCCAGGATAGCACAGACAGAATCAGAGTTTGCTGTTATTATCGCAGTTTGGATATATTTAATTAAAACAAAAATTATTAATTAAAGGTTTTTCACCAACAGGACTGACTGTGTTAGTAAAATCTAGGTTAAACAGTCTGTGGACAGACGTAGACAGAATTAGATTATTAGAAATGAAAGGGTTAACTGTTCTTTTTCTGTATTACTGCTGCAGTCAGGCTCACTCAGCACAAATATTTTCCCTCACTCCTACCTATGATTTGTATCACTAATCTGCCTGCAATTGATTAAATCTGACTAAACTGTGTTCTAATTCTCCTACTCCTAGCCATATTACAAGCTTTGCAGCACTCAGTACAATTATAATAACCTATCCATCCAAATGCTTTGTGTTCCAGTCCACACCACCTAATATACTGTATATGACATCAGCACTGTATAATGTACATCTAATACTGACTATTGGCTAAGAGGCTGCCATTTAGCTCCAGAACATCACAGTAACTCACAATACACTTGTCCCTTCTGTAATTTTACTGTGTAATACATGTGATAGTGGATATTTTAGTTCATCCTGGACAAATTGATGTGTATTTGGCTTCGTTAGAAAAACAAAACAATTTGAAATATTTGTGTTGAGCCCGGCTCATGATGAATCTGTTAATGCATCTTTAATACTCGCATTATAAAATAGGTACCTCTATACTTGGGAGCACAGGAGTACCACTGTTGCAGGAAACATTCTTAATAAATGTCTACTAATGATTTGTGAGCTTTTTCTGTTTTTTCCTTGAGATAATTCCATCCTGTTATATAAGCCAAAGGGTTCCAAAACAAATAATATTCATAAGTATGTATATGTATAGGGAGACACAGGAAGACATTAAAGCATTAAAATGGTCTTGCAAAGGAGATGTGCATACAGGGACATATTTCTATATTATTCATTTATGTTAGACCAGATATTGGTTTAGTTTCTTAATACAGAAAGTACATTAAAGAATGCTTTAGAAATAAAATCAAATAGTAATATCTGGTAGAACTTCCACCTTTTAGTAACGTGCACTCTAATGTTAATATGATAGACATCAGAGATACAAACATAAGTCACACATTTACATTACACTTGCTGTTCAGATACTGATCTCGGCAATTTCATTACAGTTCTACCTCTGACATTTGAGGATGAACAGTGATCACACAGCATTGGAAATGAAATGGATTCAGCCATAGAAACACAGAGATAGATAGACGAAAGGACATTTAATTAGCAAACTGTTTATCATCAGATATCTATTTGTGTGAATTTCTGGGATTTTTTTTAGTTATAGTTTGGTCATGGTTTATAGAATAGTAGAAATCTAGCCCAACACTGTCAAATGGTTCAAAGGTCATGATGGGATAGAATTTTTTTTATAGTGCATTCACTGTATTGTATGAATTTACTATGGAAGATGGTGACTAGCTTTGCAGAGCACAGAAGGGGGTGCAGATGTCTAATTCATTGGCATCCCTTGTTAATGCCCTGACTCTTGGTCAAGGAACGACTCCACCCTACTCTATGGACCTACACCAAATGGTAGAGCGAAAACGGTGATGTCACAAATAGCTGAAGCACCAGCAGAGGAGGCCAAGGAATGACACTTTTCTCTACCTGCTGCGCTCTGCAAAGCTTGTTATTGAGGTGCCCAGGGACTGTTTTCTATGCAGTAGGCAAGTTTATATATAGCAAAGAATGCAATGTAAAATATTTTCAATCCCTACATAGACCCCCTTTCAAACTTAAACTTACAACTCTGTAGCATGGCTATATGAAAGATAGCAGTCATGATTTCTAAGATAACCCCTTTAACTCTCAGCGTTTCAAATAGGAGATGCGATTTTATGAAATTACATCAGCAACATTATCATGATGATTGCATTGATGGACATTGAAACTTCAATCTATACAACCGTAAACACTAAATCTAAAAAAAAATAATCTGTCTATTTGACTAATTGTCCATAGATTTTAGTTATTTAAACCATACTTTGCCTGTTGTTTAAGGCTATAGTCCCTCGTAGCGTCCCACATAAAAAAAAGCACTGGAGGAAAAACTGCAGCAGCAACACATCATGGTTTTTACTGGAGCACTTTTCACAGAAAGTTTGCAGAGGAAACCTTTCTTTTTGCTTCAATGATACCTATAGCAAACTGCCGCCGTTTCCGCAGGTGAAATTGACATGCTGCGATTTCCAAAACTGCACACTTGTCCGCAAAGTGTAGATGGGATTTGCTAGAATCCCAACCACATTGCTGTGACTGTAAAACGCTGCAGCGTTTCCGCGACAGGCAAACCAAGGCATTTAAACCACGTGGTAATATTGTCACTGTCATCTTGAATCTATAATGTTTAAATAAACTTATAAAGTTTTTATGTTTCCCGCCTTTCTATTCTTAATTTCTAAAATAATATAATGGAGTGTCAGTCTACACTTTCTAAACATAACATATTTGTAACATATTTCTAGACTTTCTCTAGCTATAGACTATCAATTTCACTGTACTTCACATTTTCTCCCAAAACACCAATAGAAAAACACATATTTGTTGCCTTTGGCAAACCATTTAAATTTTCAGGTCTAAGAGTATACTGAATTCATGCTCCAGTTATAAGCGAACACATCCACATCCAAAAGTTATTATTAAACTGCATCAGTACTATAGTCTACAGATACTTGCAGGACCACCAATAACATAGATTTCAGGGCCTTTTAAACTCTATGTGGACCAGCAGTCTATGACTGTACACCTACCTGTCCATTACACATGGTGATTTGTAGAGACTGGTGAACCTCTCAAGATTCATTTCGGGTTCAGGTGGCTTGAATCCAATTTTTGTTTTAACTCAAACAAGTTTGGTACCAACCAAACCTTAAAACATAGTAAAGAACATCCTCAGGGCTCCTAGAAACTTATCGATCCAATTTCTAGATCTCTAAAGTAAAAACAGCTAAAATGAAGTGTAAGTGACATGTATGTCTGTGGAAAAAAGGAGGTTAAGCAGTGGATACAACTCAGAGTTTAACCATCGCTGCCACTTGCTGTTATGCTTTTGTACATTTAAAACACTCCAAAAATGACTCTTTTATTGGGGAAAGGTGCTCGCTTGTGGTTTTTTCAGACACACATGGCAGTTAAATTGCAAAAAAACAATGGTTTTGTAGAAAAAAAGCCCATTTTCATGACTTGTAAGTGATTTTATTTGGGAGACAAATTTGTGGCTGCTCGTGGGTTTCAATTGCCTATTGTAGCTCCAGTTGGCACTGTGAGGTGAAACAATTTCTAGTTCATCATCTTCCAAATACTGTACTGGGCCAGGTTGCTGATGACTCTTCTTTCACTCCTCCTGATACTTGGAACTCTGGAAGAGGAGGTGGCGCACTGGCTGAGTGAGGTGATCTGGGAGCAGGCAAAGGCCATCGGGGTACAAGTGTGACTAGCAGTTGCAGTGGTCTTTCTAAGTACTGCAGTGACCTAGGTATACAGCATATTCTGATAAGATTCAACAACAGCAACTCTGCCCTATTGAAATTAGCAAGGAGCATCGTAGTGCTTCACCTTATACTCATGAAACAAGGGGGAATGCAGAAGTAGATGAGACCCTACATGGTGTTGTAACTGGGCCTGCACAATCGGGGTTGAACTAGCACCTGACCTTGTTGCATTTCTGGACTGTGGTCCCAGTGAGCCATGAATGTTATGTATTGTCCTTGATCATAATTGCTGCTCCACAGGACAACAGTGCCATGCACCTTTCTCCTGACTGACAAATCCACATTCTCCTATACATGGTGATATAAAGTATGGTCAGCTTTTCTAGAGAAATAATGGTGGCTAGGTATCCTCCATTGAGGTTGAGTACATGCCGTTAGCTGGCACAATATAATGGAATCCACTAAGTGGTACAGCAACAACTGTGCTGCCGTCATCTTGGCCTGGATTACTGACGTTGTCGTGAAAGAGGAGAAGAAGGAAAAACAGTTGGTCATAAAGATGGTAATGATGACCATATACTAGGTATAGATGTGGCCTGTCTACAAGGAAGATCATAGGGAGAAGGAGTTGAACAGTCTTGCTCACTGCCATTGTCACTGCCACTGCCAAGTATATTTTGCCAAGTAAGGTAGTGATGCCTTTTCATGTGAGTATATAGAGACGTTGTTCCTACATTTGTTCCTACACGGCCACGCTAAGTTTCTGTTTCCAGATCTTACACACTGCCATAGATTTATTTGTTTGCCAAAGTACAAAAATTCTAATTTCTGCAGACTTTCTGGGAAAATCACTGAGGCACAAAAAATGCAATGCATTGCCACTGCAGTTTTTCCAGCAGTGCCTTTTTTACTGCGGCCCGCTACATTGTTTCTTAGCCTAAATATGTTTTTTAACTGCACCCAACATGACTCTCTCATCTCTCAATGCATGCATTCCTAGAAGGCCTATGAGATGGGAAAGCTCTTCAAGCAATAGGTGTAGCTCTTCAAGTAATAGGGAAGACAGACTATGTCAGGAGCATGGAAAGCCATACCAATGTAATAACATGAAAACCTCAGAAGGTTTTGAGATGGTGGACCTATATACCTATAGCACTACTATAGGTATATACTACCTATACTACTATGGGTACTACATGCAATGTGCAGTTAGTGGCTAGATGGTTTCTGATTTATTTTGATGTCTTAGAATTGTTTTGTGCTGAACTGTAAAATAACAAACATACGAACCAACAAGCAATGTATGTATGTATGTATGTAATATATATATATATATATATATATATATATATATATATATATATATATATGTATTAGTTACTTGTGTACTCATAAACAGCTCTGAGCACAGCAGTGCTCATTTCTGGTTTTCACATGGGCTTCATGCATCATTGATATAATTTATCGGTATACTATACTCCGCGTTCTTGCAGTTCCACTGTGAGACTGAAGGATATGTTCATTCAGATTGTTTTCCATTAGAAATTGAGCTAATAAAGTTGAAATCACATTTCTATTTTATTCTATCCCTTTCCTCTGCCTCTGGAATAGATATTGTATTAACCCCTGACTTCAATTCAGTGCTAATGCTAACACATATGCAAAGCTGATGCTTACCTAGTTTTATCAAATATGATAGGGCGGTGTAACCGTACCCGCTTGATGAAATGTATTACTATACTGCCTAGATTTGACCTTTTCGTATATTGTAGATTGATTTCTTGGCAAATTCTGTTCTCCTGAGTTTACAGCTTCAGCAAACTGTGAGGATGACACGCCACCCAGAAGCCAATCGAAACAACAGTCCATTGGAAAGGTCATCTGCCTGTGCCATTAAAATTCATGATAACGAAATTAAAGGGAACAAGAATCTGCTCAACGTGAATCAATTCTCTTGGTGATAATTGTTTTGAGAATGGCAAAAAGGAATCAATAGAAATCATTCCTTTAGTGATTTTAAGATGGCTGCTCAGTGATCATCCAGACGCTGCACACATGAGCTTGCCAACTTCTGACAATCCCTGTCTTGTGAGAGAAAAGTTCAAATGGCTTGTGCAGTTTTGCATTATATTTTGGCTAAGCCTCTGCTTCGACATTGTTCATCTCCGTCTGTCAATCCCACTGTTTGATATCTGCATTTGTCCTGGAAAGCTAATATTCATTCTCCAAGCCTAGAGATAACCAGGCAGCCCTTTCACACAAGACTGTCTTTTTCTACAAGAAAGCTAAAAGGCTTTCACATGTTTATCTCACAAGTGTGCTAAAATAAAAGAAATGTAACAAAGCTTTGCAGGATGTTAAATTATTCCTGCATTCATCCATATTCTGAGATGTGTCAAAACAGTTGCAAAGTAGCTGAGAAGTCAAATTATTTGTGTCTAGTTTGTTTCGTTTTACTACTTTCTATATATGGAATACGCTTGGGTTTAATCAATTTCTGTGTCCTTCCAGGGGAAGTCTGATCTTGGTCCAATGTGATTTTCCTTGAAGCTGAGACTGTGAACTGGAATGAACAGTTTAACCTTTCTCATGGAAAACATAAAGGGCCACATTGACTAAGCTGTGTTAGGCTACTTAGCATAACTTAACCAAAGTTAATACATGTTTAAATGAGATGGCCAAGGTTATTCATCAGCCTTTGCAATTGGTTAATGTGTGTGTTCCAGCTTTATGTCTTGTTCAGACAATATGGAGAAACGTCCGGAACAGCCGTATTAAGCGGTCTGCAGGAAGGAATTCATTGTGCCTTATGTGTGTAGATAATACCAAAGTTTTGTCAGCAGTTCCAGTTGTGCTTTATATACCATTATAGTGAGTTTTTTTTTTTTTTTGTTGCTTTTCTGTGCATTGAGGTTTTAGATTATTTGATTAAATGCTCAATAAAAATGCCTGGTCTAATTTACACACACACATTGAAAGCATTCTATGGAAAAACATGGGAAAATTCTTCTCCAAGACATAAAATATCTGTATTCTACCTATATCCTTTAAGTAAAAGAGTTTGTTTTGTCTTAACTGTTTCTTGCCAACATTGCTATCTGCAAAATACATAATCATTAGGATGAATAGTTACTTCCTAGTTGCTACTCCTGAAAAAAAAAAGAAAGAAAGAAAACAATGGGGTTGTCAGATGTTACTTCTTCAGACCTGATTTAGACCTGGAAATAGACCACTTGTAGGTGCTTCAACACTTTGATGATGTCTTCATCAGGCCATTATCCAAAAACTGTGGGACAGTAATCAAGGTGATCAATATTATGGCAGCCCCACTGCAGCTTGTAAACATTGGCCTGATGAAGACGGCATTTTGGTTTCTAAACATCTTGCCTTATTTCCTAATAAAATTGTTGACCTGCACTCTTACATGTGATCCGGTTTTTGGCTTTACTTAACCCTTGTTTTTTCACCATTTCTCCTATGCGCCTCCTAAAAGCTCATGCAAGCCTCTATCCCAGGGAAGAAACCGAATATGTGAACTCCATTCCACACTCCAGTTATGTATTCAATTCTGAGGGCAGATAGCGTTTAGGATGGGCTGCATGGGGCAACAGCCTGGGAGGGTCTGATGACCATTGATCAGCAAAAGATTGGCTGCCCTGAGGCCTGTGGTGTGGCTTAGATGATTCTGTCTTATGGTATATTGTACTGAGCAGAGAAAATGGCTCGGGTGAGAATGGGAATGAGTTTATCATAGAAAAAAATGAGTTGTGAATAGTCATTTACAGTGTCAAGTCCTCTGTAAAAGTAACAGCGATAACAGTGACCTTCCAGATTTATAATTGTTAAATGGGAAAGATTGTTTAACGTCCTTTCCTTTAATAGTCCCACAGTGGGGAAATTTCAGTATGTTACAGCAGCATAGTAATACAGATACAGGATAATAAAAAAGTAATATATTACAGAAGTAAACACACATATGTTGAGAAGAGAAGATATACTAGGAGTCCACAGCAGCTAAGGAAGAGAAGAAAGAAAGAAGGAAGGAAGACTTCAGGATCATTTAGTTCTCTGTGCAGAATGATCTTCACTTGGTCTGATGTAGATTATGTGGCCTGATCGCGGTTGGGAGGAAGGATCTTCGATAGCGCTCCTTCTAACACTTGGGATGAAGCAGACGGTCACTTACTTTGCCGCCAGGTGCCATCAAGGTCTCACACATGGGGTGGGATTTGTTCTCCTGCATGGAGCTCACCACGGACAGTATCCTTCTGTCACCCACCATCTGTACTGCGTCCAGGGGGCTCCCCAGGACAGAGCTGCCTCTTCTGATCAGATTAAGTCAGATTCCAGAACTTTTGAGGGTCCCAAACTACCAAACTAGTAGGATTTATGAGTAACCACCAAGTTTCTATGCCCAAAAGTGCAAACTGAAACCATTAAGCATCTTGTGCCATTATAGCTTGAATAAAGTGTCCTGTTTAAGCTTATAAGAAGAAGCTTATAGGGGCATACATGTTTTAGCTTGTATAAGTCCCAGCAGATTACACAGGTTATATACTGTACAAATAATAAATGTGTCTAACCTGTATAGACACTTTATAATATCCAAGTAGTAAGAGTGGTACAGGTTCTATATATTGGACTTAGAGTAGGAAGCTCTTCTAGCAGATAGCCCCATGCTGGTGGTTATGGGTAGAACGTGCAATGTCCTCACTTTACCACACACAAGATACAAGTGAAGACTGTACAACTGCCTTCTCTATTTTTATATATCTATATTAACTTGATCTGCCTGCAATGTAGGTAAATATATTATTTTTATCTTGAATATTTATAGGAGTAAATCTAGAATATTCTCTATTATGTTTTATGGTGCAATTCATTTTACAGGTCATGTTTTACAATTTGCATAATTTTAGGATTTATGTTTTTCTTTCTAGTCTGTGATTTATGGGTTGGGATTCCATAACCTTTCCACTTGTATTTATTTTTCCATATCTACCTTGTATTTCACAGTGTTTCAAGGTGAGACGCTTGTTGTTGGGTTTACATTATTTATAACCTTGCTGTCTAGTTTTGAACTCTGTATTTTGGTATTTGTTTCAAAAAGTTCTTTTTCTCCCTTTTTAACTTTCACTTTTCTTCTAAATCACTGTTGCCAGTATTATTGATTGTAAGTATTGTAGTTTATGGCTTAAAACTGTATACTTCTTGAAATCGATCCAGCCATCATGCGCCATGAGACTGTGATTCAACTGTTTCTATGTCTTTATTTTGTAAATGTTATACTTCCGTCTTTTACCAACTGCTTGAACAAAATAGACTATCAAGGAATGTATGGCAGTATTGCTCTGGATGAGCCCAATGTGGTAAAGTTCATAATGGAAGTATGTTCATAGACTCACTGAAGATGCATCTATAGGGCTTTATTTTTTATGATGTTTTTGTTTTTGCATTTTTTTTATAATTTTTTTATATCTGGCAAAATATAAACAAAAGAGGAGGGAAAACCTGTCTATTTTTCACTTTTCATTTTTTTTTATTTACTATCATAAAATGCTACTAAAAATCTTTTTAAGGCTAAGACCCCATGTTGCAGAAACACAGCATTCTTTTCTTTTGCTGCAGATTTTGCTTCAGTTGTTTGAGACAAAGCCAGGAGTGGACTGACAGAAGGTAGAAGTATAAGAACTTCCTATATATTTTCCAACAGGAAAATCTGCATGTCTGCGACTTGGGGCCTCAGCTTTAAATAGTTTTTACTCTGCATTAATTTTTTTTTTTGTATGATGTTGTCAGGGGTGGGGCTAGAACCTGTAATAGTGGCATGTTATTGACATATTTTATTTATTTTTAATTATTTTATTTACTTCTTTTTTTTTACTCTTCTATTCATTTTTTAAAATTTTTTATTGTTTACATTGTGTCCCCATAAGGTTCTAATAGACCTTTGGGGACATCTCATCACTCTTTTTTTTTTTTTTTGGGGGGGGGGCTGAATTCTCCTGTAACTGGTACATTTAACCTCAGTTGCAGGAGGAATATAGCCTCCGATTCGTTACTATAGAGCTGATCTGGGTCCTGTAGGACCCAGAATCTCTAACCCACACTGATCCCAGCGGATCACGTGACGGCCAGGTTAGAGGGCAAACGCATCATGGCGGCGCCCATTGAGTTATATACAGCACTTGTTGAGTGCTATATACACAATATGGAAGGTAATAAACTTTTCCTGCCTTCTCTCTGGGAGCTCCGCTGAAGTTACAGCCGCCTCCCCATTTCCAATCTGCTTAGACATACCAGTACGTCATTGCAGAACAAGGCAACCCTCAGGACATAAAAACCCAATGAGCGGTCTGGAAGTGGTTGAAATTGGACAACCCATTTAATACTGGTGTGAGCATCACACTAGTCATGAACAGGCTAATGGACATGAGTAGGACAGATTTCTATATCTTACCACAGGGTCATACCTGTCACAGCTTACAGGTTGCATTTCACTTTCTCTCTCAGGCTGCAGGAAAACTTTCAGTAACTGGTTATAGATAGAGATGAGCGAACAGTGTTCTATCGAACACATGTTCGATCGGATATCAGGGTGTTCGCCATGTTCGAATCGAATCGAACACCGCGTGGTAAAGTGCGCCAAAATTTGATTCCCCTCCCACCTTCCCTGGTGCCTTTTTTGCACCAATAACAGCGCAGGGGAGGTGGGACAGGAACTACGACACCGGGGGCATTGAAAAAAATTGGAAAAAGTCATTGGCTGCCGAAATCAGGTGACCTCCATTTTAGACGAATAGTGGATTTCAAATCCGGGTCATATGAGAATGTGAACTTTGTGACTATGAGACAGGGATAGCTGTACAGGCAGGGATAGCTAGGGATAACCTTTATTTAGGGGGGAATGTTATTAAAAATAACTTTTTGGGGCTCTATCGGGTGTGTAATTGTGATTTTTGTGAGATAAACTTTTTCCCATAGGGATGCATTGGCCAGCGCTGATTGGCCGAATTCCGTACTCTGGCCAATCAGTGCTGGCCAATGCATTCTATTGGCGTGATGAAGCAGTGCTGAATGTGTGTGTTTAGCTCAACTACACCGGTGGAGTAGTTGAGCTAAGCACACAGATTCAGCTCTGCTTCAATCAGCGCTGGACAATGCATTCTATTAGCTTGATGAAGCAGAGTGTGCACAAGGGTTCAAGCGCACCCTCGGCTCTGATGTAGCAGAGCCGAGGCTGCACAAGGGTTCAAGCGCACCCTCGGCTCTGATGTAGCAGAGCCGAGGCTGCACAAGGGTTCAAGCGCACCCTCAGCTCATGACCAACTTTTTTCCTGTGTGTCCGAATATATCCGCGAAAGTATCTGATCCTTCAGAGTCCATGCAATTCATTTGTCGTATTCTTCTGTCACATAGTGCAACCTGCTCTGAGCAAGAAAGTCATCAGTAATGATGAATCTCTCCAGTATAAAAGAATACCACTTTTCTATTTAGATTGAAAAATAAATAATGTATCAGTGCGAGAACGATGTGGGTCTAACATTAGCCTAGTACTTTAAGGGTTGAAAAATGTTGAAAGCAATAAACTTTTTATTCTGCAATGTTCTACACATATCTGCTGTTACTTTGTGCTTCATGATTTAAAAATGAACAGCAATATACATTTTAATTTCCTGGGAAATTCGCTAATACAATTTCATTAGATTATTACAATATTGTATTCCGGAAAGTAAAACTAGCAACATGGTCTAATTTAAAAGCGACTTTAACTCCAAAACCATAACTCCGCTTTTAATTTGTAAATTTATTCTTGGTTCACTTTAAATTTTTAATCAAAAGTTAATGAAATCTATCCTGACCACACACCAATTATAAAGTAGCAATGCCCATCCTTTCTATTACACTTAAGAGCCAGTGCTTTCTCATGGTTGTGAAAGAGGAAACTTAGCTTATTCCACTCTTTACAGACTGTAATGAACAAAGATACTATTGGAATATAAATGAATGAGATATTTGAGCATCACAACACACACTTATGTTTGTTACCAAGTACCAATGTAGTTACATTCTGACTTACTATGCCAAATATTATGTTGTCTACTTATTTCCATTCATGTCTCATTATACCGTACCTTTGTTATGGTAGCTTTGTCATTAGAAACATAATAACACTAAATAATCACCCATTTGTCTATTATTGACTATTAGTTTCAGCCTCTATAGAGAAAATATGCACAAAAAGATGAGTAAGAAATGAAGAAAGGTAAAATAATAACAGTAATAATAAGAATTATAATAGCAACGTATTGGACATTGAAATACATTTTACTGTATTTTCCGACGTATAAGACGACTTTTTAACCCCTGAAAATTTTCTTCAAAGTTGGGGGTCGTCTTATACACCGGGTGTACGGTATACACCGGCTGTTTTGGCGGGGGAGGGGGACAGAGGAGCGGGATCGCAACATCACCATGCTCCTGCTGCTGGTTTCCTGCAGAGGAAGGAGTGGGGCGATGCTGTGGCCCCGGCAGCACTAACCCTCCCCAGCATCCGCTGTGCTATTACAGCGGATACCGGGTATGTAAAGCTAATGGTGGCTGCTCTGCTGCAGAGCGGTCACCATAGCAACCGGGTCTCCACTGTAACCTACAGCAGAGACACCGGAGCTAATGCTCAAAGACCCCTCTCTCCTCCCAAAGTGTAAGAATACCACCCCCATACCTGTAAAGTTGCAGGCTGGCTCCTACGTGGCGAGATCGCAGGAGCCGACCTGTTCATGAGACAGCCGGGAGCCTACTGAAGGCTTCCAGGCTTGTCGTAGCAATATTACTATTGCGACTGGTCTATGACCGTTCGCAATAGTAATGTACAGAATCTCCCATTTTTTATCTCCCAATAAAAAAAGTTCTAAATCACCTCCTTTCCCTAGAATACATATGAAAGTAGAAAATTACTGTGATACATATACACATTAGATATCCCTGTGTCCAAAAATGTCCGATCTACTTATAAAATATTTTTCCTGTACAGTGAAGGTTAAAATCAAAGATGCCAAACCACCGTTTTCTTTTTCACTGTTTCGCCTCTGATTTAAATAAAAGGTGATTTAAACAATAGACATTCCCCAAAATGGTATATCTAAATTTGGCCTCGCCACATTCTCTGTGCAAAAAAAATGGTTTCCAGGCAGAGAAGCCGCATACGGACACCGGGGGTTTGCTTTACAACCCATTAAAATGAATGGGTTGTAAAGGTGACTGCTGGCAAGCCTATTCAGTTGGATAGCCTGTCCAGTTTCTCTGGAGTTTAGGATGGAAATAGCAGCGGCGGTAGTGTGAACCCTCCTTTACAGAAAAGATGGTTCGGGACTAGGAAGCAAATAAAAAAGCATTAAAGAGTATGCCAAGTGGTAAGTGTACATTAAAAAGAGGTACCTCACAGAAGAGGGGCAGTCTTATACAGCAAGTATATCCCAAACTCTAGATTTTAACTGGAAAAGTTGGAGGCTGTCTTATACGCCGGAAGTTACGGTATTTTTTTTGTTTTATAAAATATTGATACTTATTTAGCAACGTATTTAGTAAAATTAACTATATACATCCAATCATTGTTGGCTGAATAATTGTTTTGTTGTCGCATATTCACCCAGCTTAGCTGAGAAAAGGACAATAAACATGTCTGACTTTGGCACATCTCCCAAAGGAACAGATAATCAGCCATATTAATATCCAGTGTGCCCGATCCATCTTCGGAGACAGTCAGGAAGGTTTAGTCAATTCTTACCTAATGTGTATGGTCATCTTAAAAGTGTACCTTTAATTTCTGAACAACTTTTCATGAAAGTAATAAACTATATAAGTGAATGTAAGAAACATTGTAACATATCTTATTACTTTCCTCCATACTTTTCTCATTGCTTTGCTCCTCATGCCCTTCAGGCTGAGGCTCCACACTGTGGAAACGCACCTTTTTTGTTGTAGATTTTGTTGCATTTTTTTTGAGCCAAAGGCAAAAATGTCTACAAAAGGAATGAGGAATATATAGGAAGCTCTTATACTTCTCCCTTCTGTTTAATCCACTCCTGGCTTTGGCTAAAAAACCCCCGCAAAAACGCAACAAAGTCTGCAACAAAAAATTGCCTCACTCAGACATTTACCCCTAATAACTCCAGTATCTATATCCAGCCACACACAGAAGTCTATGGAGAGGCAGGCAGCTGCAAGATCGTAATTTATTTTCATGCCTTATTGTATAATATGGTGTAATATTATCTTACTAGTCAAAAGAGCTAACTTAGTGTAGCAGAGATTACAAGCTGCAGTGTGTGTCTCTTTTACAGCTTCCACTGGGACGCCATATAATGAGCGTGTTGTTGGTGTTGATGATCTGCCTGCTCCAGCATTTCAGCAGCTGTTAAGTTGGCCTGCTGCTGAACTCATTCCTTGCGCTGTGTCCGTGATTGTTCTGGCATCTCAGCAGCTCGCTGGGATGCCATATAATGAGTGTGTTGTTGGCGTTGATGATCCACCTGCTCCAGCATTTCAGCAGCTGTTAAGATGGTCTGCCACTGAACTCATTTCTCACGCTGTGCCTGTGATTGTTTCAGCATCTCAGCAGCTTGCTGGGAAGCCATATAATGAGCGTGTTGGTGGCAACGATGATCCGCATGCTCCTGCATTTTGGCAGCTCTCAAACTACCCTGCCTCTGAACTTGTTCTTTGCACTGTGCCTGTGATTGTTCCAGCATCTCATCAGCTTGCTGGGACGTCATATAATGATTGTGCTGTTGGCATTGATAATCCGCCTGCTCCGGCATTTCGGCAGCTGTCAAACTGGCCTGCCGCTTAAATCGTTCCTTGGTCTGTGCCTGTGATTGTTCCAGTATCTCAGCAGCTCACTGGGACACCAAATAATGAGCATGTTGTGAGCATCGAGGATTCACCTCAGCTACGCTTGAGGAGAACTTTGTGACTTCTGGCTACCTTCATAGCTCTCGTTGGTTTAGAATTTTGCTACAAAATGCCTAACACATCTGCACCTGAGCACAAAGGACTGTACTTTTTACTATCAATTCAATATTAGATAGAATTAAATCTTCTTCCTTAAAATATAAATGTAATGAAAAGTTATTGGAAAATTTTATTTGTTATTGCAAAATGTAAATATTGACAAAAATGAATTAGAAAATGTAAATAATGAGGATATTTTCCCTTCAGTAATATCAGTTCCTATAGATATGCTCAGAAAACAATCCATTTCTACAAGATGTAGGTTGCATTACTCCAGCTTCCAAAACAAAAAGCGCTTTCACAAAAGTTTATTGTTATAGATTTCTTTTTTTATTTGCAGAAAATAAAGGGCAGTATGAAGGTCTTTGGAATAAATGGTTCTAGTGAATGTTTATAAATAGAAGAATAATGGCAATGTGTTTTTTAAGGGAAAGCATGCGGATTCATCACTTCACACACTTTTAAATAGGCCCCTAGATCTTCAGAACTGTTGTACATTGTGAGAATTGACTTCCTGTTCCTCTCACAGACTGACTTCAAAGGATGGATTAAGCAGCAACTGTCAAACCAGAGGCTGAATGTACCTCCTCTGCTATGTCATGGAGTATTGCTGTTTATTTACAGCTGCTCATTGCAAATCAAAGAAAAAAGAAAAAGATGAACTGATTTAATTACCATTTATCAACTTCCCAATGCACGATATAGTAAAACATGGCTTGATTTTTTTTCTTAGGTTTTTTTTATACGCCTAATCATCAAGGGATGGTTTAAGCATCGAGAATGACTCTAATGAGATAATGGGACTGTGTTATAATTCTGTTTGATATCAGGAGATCCTTCATTCCCAGCTATCAGCTGCAAGACATCAAAGAGAATTAAGATCTATCACATTCTGTTATGACCCAAGCAATGTCAACTGGAGTGCATAAAGAAAAGCTCTACTCTTCTGGTGCGAGATATGGGTCACGGGCTCCTTTAAAAGGGGATGGAAACCTGTTGATGTCTATTAACAGTTGCTCTATTAAAGAAATGGACATTACCTGATATTATCTCCAGTTTTTATTGTAAGAAGAATTGTTATTTTGTTTGGGAAGAATATCTTTATCCTACAAATTGCTTTAAAAGAAACATAATCATACACTTTAAGATTCACAATAGCAATGCATCATTCTGTTGACAGGGTAATGTTGCTATCTTTTCTGGTAAAATGCCAGGCTCTGTATACTGCTGCTTCCATATCCTGTTCAGGACTGATCCACACAATATAACACTCCCTTAGTGATCCTCACACACTATAATGTACCCTTAGTGGTAGCCACACAGTATTATGCCTCTTAATGTTCTCAAAGAGTATAATTACCCCTTAGGACCGCCACAAAACATAATGCCCTCTTATAGGTCTACATACAGTATAATTCTGTTATAGTGGTACTCACATACTATAATACCCCTTAGTTATATCCACACAGTATTATACCCCTTAGTGCCCTCAAAGAGTATAATTACCCATTAGAACTAGGGTTGAGTGATCGGGATCGAAAAAGATCGGATCCCGATCGGTGATCGAGTAAGTTTCACCATTGCGATTGGGTTCCGATCCCGCCTAAAAAGATGGGGATAGGAATTCTGATCCTGATCGCTCAACCCACTTACCTGCACAGAACCGCTGCCACTCCTCGGTGCTCCAGGTCATTTTTCTCTGTCTTGTCCTCTCTTTCACACGCTGGCAAAGCACTGTTCCCGCCTCCCTAGGCTAGTGTTACTGATGCACTTATATCTCCCCGCCCTGTACCCGCCCACACTCTCCTAAGCCACAACAAGCCCCGCCTTCTCCCAGCATAAGTAACACCAGAGTATAATGCTGCCTTATAGGTCTACATACAGTACAATTCCCTTTTAGTGGTACCCATACAGTACAATGCTCTCTAGCAATCAACTCACAGTATCATACACCTCATGCACCCTACACAGTATAGAGCTTCCTTACTGCCCCCAGAGAGAGACAACTTGCGTCTACCTATTGGGGTATTACACTCACTTATTCTCTAGTCTGTACAGGCCCTCCTTCTTTTTGGTAACAGCCTGCAGCTGCACATTACATCCAAACACTGAACAATATCAATTCTGTAAACATAGTCAGTGGGCAGAATTAGTATGTCTGGTACCTCACATTATGAACAGAAGGTAGGCTTGTGACAGATTGAGGATTGGTAATTATAATTTTGGCCATTACATATTGGAATGATCCAACAAACAGCAGCAGATTACAAAAACATGACCCCTCACTTAGTCCAGGAAAATATCTATGACATATATTTGCTGGGACTACCCTTGGATATTGGGATAGTCCCATCACATTTGGGACAGTTGGCAGTATGATTGCTTTCACTTAACAGATAACGGGGAAGGCTTGGACATGTTTTACTACAGTTTGCCCAATCTTTTGCTCTCAAAGGAGATAAGCCCCACAGAGTTTCCTGGCAGTAACTCATTTCATTGGTGTATGGCCAACTTATCAGTGATTCTTGCAGAACCTTATAAAGCTGGGCTAAATAATCCTTAACAAGTAAGCAATTCTCGTGCTGCATAGAATTGTGGGAAAATATATATCACATTATTAACATTTCTTAAACATTGTTTTTAATGTAATATTTTTCATAAAGTAACTATAAAACCTCATAATTGTCAACAGACAGTAACGTGGTATCTGCCGTTGTAATCCTGGGGCGAGCTCTATAATAAAAACATACCAAGACGTTAACTCAAAGATACCAAAGGCCAAAGATACATAAAGGTTACATAGATTATACAGATTTACAAAGGTACATTGCCAGTTCTTCAGGCTTCACTTCTTCCAAGTACTTAAAGACCAATCACAGGGCGTTCTGCACATGAAATGGCAAGTGTAGTGACTGAGAGGGAGTAAAGGAGAGGGCAGAGATGAACATTAAACTGGAGAGGAGGTTAGACTTGTAACAGCCTCTAATGGGCACATTGCATTAAAATGCTCAGTCTCAATCTCAAAGAAGACAGCTATTTGGTCTGTAATATGTAATGCTATAGCGATAGAAAAGGAACAGGAGAGAGGATTTTTCTTATACTCACAAGAAGGATGAATAAGTAGTCATTTCTTACCGGATAAGTATTCATTATAAATTATTTTCTTGCTCCTGTCTCCCACATACGAAAAATCTGTTCTTTTTTTTAAATCACATATAACAGAGGAGAGGTGGCCTCTTATGTTAAATTGGGGCTCTTTTATTGATGCAGGTTCATACTAAATAATTTACCATCTCTGGGTGAGTTACTTTTCCTTTCTTACTTTTGTTCTTATTCCTTGCAGAGCTGCCTATGTACAGGTCAGTTTGCCCAGATCAATCCATATTTCAGTATCTCAAAATTCATGCATTGCAAAATATCTACAATTATCACAATTGTTTGTAGTCTGTTACCATAGAGACATATTTCTGTATAGTTGCTTTTTGTGCAAAAAAGATTCTAATCAAGACTATCTAGAAGTTTGGCTATAGTAGTAAATTGTGATGTGAATCCTTATGAAAAAGGGCAGTATCATTTGTAATGTCCGTGAAAAACAACCGCGTCCATGCAAGCACACAGACAGCATTTATTCACTGCGAATAATGGCCATGCTATGGTCATTTCTGAACCAGCCATTACATGGCCGTTAAAGAACCCATGAATTTCAATGGTTCCATTCACATGTCACTATCAATGTCCATTTTGATGGACAAAGATCATGGATGTGAGTCTTTTTGCCAGGCATGAAAAACTGTCAAATAAACTGACATGTACATAGACACATTGGATTCAATGTGTTCTCAATAAGGTGTATGATGGACGTTACAAAAATGGCCATCACAAATTCATTACTCCCGTGAATAAGCCTTTATACATAACCCTTTCACCACATGATAATTTTCACACATTTGAAAAATATTTGGATAAAAAACATAATAAAATTTTTTTAAAATCTTATCCATGGCAGTAAACATTTGGGTAGACAAGTAAAAGATTATTCCCCTTGTATATGACCATGGTGGCTCAGTTAGCCCTGTTGCCTTGCAGCACTGCGGTCATTGGTTTTAATCCAATATAGAATAACATCTGCATGGCGTTTGTATAGTCTCCCCATGTTTGCATGGCAAAAAACAGATAGGTAAATTGGCTTCCTGTGAACAATTGACCATAGTGGGTGTTGGGGATGAGTGTCTGTATGGCAGCCACTGACTCCCTTACTCCACAACCCTCCCTATGCCTTAAGTCCTGAGGTGAGAGAAGGCCTTTAAAATTGGTAGTCGTTGTAAAGTTTACAATAACAGTGATCTTTTGTTCATTGTTCAATCTCATTTACAGCTTTCACCTTCCCACTATTCTCTTATATTATATGTGCAATTGGAAATCCTGACTTGTTAAACAATGGCAACAAACAGACTCTGAAGGACCTCAATGACTATAATGGAGACTTTAGGTATCTGTTATATCTATCGTTTTGTTGGATGAAAAAGCAATGCATGCAGGACTTCTTTGTTCACAGTTTTAAAGGGGCTCTATCATTGGAAAAAGTCATTTTTAACTAATCGCACCCTTGTATAGCTGTTAGAAAGGCTATTTCACACCTACCTTTTGTATGCAAATTGCCTCAGTAGATTTTGAATAAGTCTGTTTTTATTCATATGCTAATCAGCTTCTCTGTGCACCTGGAAGTAACTTTGTGCACTGTCTCCGGTGTATACAGCACAGGCTGCTGCTGACTTCTTCTCCCTGCTCTTATACACAGCACACAGCAGGGAGAGGAGAGCTCACTGATAACTTCCTGTGCACAGGAGAAGCTAATTAGCATATGAATTAAAATGGACTTATTCAAACATTACTGGGGCAATTTACATACTAAAGGTAGGTGTGAAATAGCCCTTCAAAAGGCTATGCATGGATGTGATTAGTTAAAAATGACTTTTTGCAATGATAGAGCCCCTTTAAATAACCTCTAAAACCCAAGACTCCTAAGAAAGTTTTACAGTGACACAGAATCTAAAACTAAATCTTTTCATGCACCTTCCAGATTTCAAATGACTTCTTAGCTCGTAATACTGCACCTAGAATATCACCAAGACCTATGCTCTAGCTCTAATATTCACGCTTTGACAAGTGTTTAAAGTCCTAGTATGAAAGAAGAGCAGTGTGACGCTGAGTTCACACCAGCGTTCAGGTCTCCTTTATCAGGTTTCCGTCTTCTGCATGCCTGTCATGCCGAGTCCGGCCGTAAGCGCCGGTGAGTATTTTATGCTCTACGCGGCGAAACCGTTTTTTTTTTAAACTGGACACTGAGTACTGCATGTCTGACTCTGTGTCCGGTTAAAAAAAAAACGGTTTCGCCATGGAGAGCATAAAACACTCACCGGCGCTCACGGCCGGACACTTTTCAAACCCATTCAAATGAATGGGTTTCAAAGATGCCGGCAGGTTTCTGTCTCCTGCCCCTGTTTTGTGCAGGAAACAGAAACCTGCATAACGGAGTCCCGGGCGCAGATGTGAACAAGCCCTTAGCCTCAGCCCTTTTCCCCCATTTGCTAACATGGCGGTATCTATATAGAGGAGGTTTAATTAGATCCATTAAATAAAGGGTATATGGCCAACCTGAACTAGGCTGGGATCTCCATACAACTCATGCCAGCCTCAGGGGCTTTATCTTGTGCAACGTACACCTTGATAATATGTCACATTAAATGTCATTAAATTAATACATTACACAAGTAAACCTATGTAAGGATTGAAAAGCATTGCAATCATTGAATAACTTGCTATTATATTTTTATTTAGAGGGCTCTGCTTTCTTAACTCTGGTCCAGACACTTTACTGAACAATGTCTTCTAATGCTTCAAGGACTCTGTTGATGTGTAACAAGAGCTGAGGGCAGATCACTGCATTTTTAAAGATATCTGTCAAATATAACTTGCCTTTATATAGCGCACACTCTCTGTTTGTCAATACTGATTGACACACAGAGACATCACAAGGGAGGGCAAGAGGAAGCCAAACCTATGCAGCTTTACATGTTTATATTCTGTCTCTGAAGAAATAAACTGGTGTCATCCCAGGCTAACCTCTGAACCTATGTCTATCACTTATTTCTGTACATCTGCGGAAGTGTCTACAATCTGTTTACTGGCAGAATAAATATTTACAGGCTTAAACAAAGAGCATGAGATGAAGTCAAGTCCACAAAGGGTAACAGCCTGCACGGCGTATTTCTTTTCTAGTGCTGCAAGGATAAGTTTCCTTTTCCCATCCAGTTCCGAGCTTCCTTCAATCTTTTATCTCTTTAGAAACAGATCGCCAGAAAGAGAAGCTGCAGCATCTATTCATCAAAGCTTTACTTCCCCACTAGCACTGATTCAATATGGTATGAGCTATCCGTCAATGGACAGCCATGCTTATTTAATAAGACCATTGCCTGCAGTCAGGATATAACCGGTAGAAGCATACAAGTTTGAGAAATCTGTGGCACATTTCCTTTCATCCATATTGTGTCAATTATAGTCTTATTATTTAGTCTTCCTCTTAAAGAAATTGATTTTACAGCTAAGAAACTGCCTGGGTGTAGCCATGAAATGACCTCTCTAGACGTCTGCTTATTTAAAGGGAATATATATATATATATATATATATATATATATATATATATATATATATATATTTATTCACACTATATATATATATATATATATATATATATATATATATATATATATATATATATATATATATGGAACAGTAAAAGCAAACAAGACTTCCATAACATAGAGTTCACATATTGCTCCTCCTGGATATCAACAGACTAATCCTCGCCAGACAGTCAGTATTTTGATGGCAGGAAAGATGGTGCTGAGCTATAAAAGGGGAATCTTATGTCAATAACATTTCAATAATTTGAAGTTAAAATGTCAATCACTACAGTTCTGATGTATCCTGACATGCTGTGATTTAGTTCCTACAAGGATATTTCACAATACAAAACTGTACTGAGTTCACACAATTACCCACTGTCTATATAGAATTTCCTATAGCACCAGTCATCACACCCATATCTTATTGCAATGCTACATAAGGTCTCCCTTTACTTCCATTACAGGGATAGTTCACTTATTCACCTACTGTGGATTCTTCTAGAATGTTTCTATGTGTCAAATGAGAGGGACCAGACAAAGACCTGCCCAGGGGCGGATCCAGGGCCGGGCGAAGCCCGGACCTAACAAAACGGTCCCGGTTGGCGGGAGGTATGTCCTACGGACGCCGATGAGCTGAATATAGCCGTTTAAAGCAGGAGCTGTCACAGCTCAGCTCCTGCTTTAATGCTGCGCTCCGACATTTGTAGCCGTGATGTGATGACGTCAAATCGCACTTACAACTATGTGTATGAGTGAGACTGCAGAGAGAGCGGCGGGGGAGCGTTGGAAGGAGAGTGTAAGTGGGGTTTTTTTTGTGTTAAACATTAAGGTGGAATATAATGTAGGGGCCTATGAAACTGGGGGCAGATGAAGGGGGGGAGAACGGCATGACACAGGGGCAGATGAAGGGGGGGAGAACAGCATGACACTTGGGCAGATGAAGGGGGAGAATGGCATGATACTGGGGCAGAGTCGAGGGGACATGAAACAGGGGGGCATGAAACTGGGGACAGAGATGGAGGGGGGACATGAAACTAGGGGTAGATTAAGGGTGTATATGAAACTTGGGGAGAGATGGAGGGGGTGGATATAATTTACGGGTGACTGTAGGAGAATTGTAGTGTGTGGGAGCACATGAAAAATGAATGAGAATGGGCGGAGTCAACATAAAAGTGGGTGGAGCCAGTCTTGCCTCGGCGTGCTGCGCGCACCGCACATTTTGCATCTCTTTCTAATCTTCCACCCCCAAACCTCCCGGTAAGTAGGGCCCCACCAAAGTCAATTGCCCAGGGCCACGCATAGCCTGGATCCGCCACTGGACCTGCCTAACATACATGCAGTATATTGCACTGCAGGTTCTAGTGGCTTTTGTACTTTTGTAGTTGTAGGTGCTCAGACAGTAGTCAGTAATTTTTGAATGAGCCTGTTTTTATTCATATAGTATTTAGCCTCCAGCGAGCACAGGAAATTCTCAGTGAGCACTGTGGAGAGAGGAGAGCTCGCTGAGAACTTATGGTGCTTGCTGGAAACTAATTAGCATATGAATAAAATGGTCTTATTCAAAAACTACTGAGGGGATTAACATACTAAAGGCATGTGTGGAATAGCCTTTCTAAAGGCTACGCAAGTACAGTATATGCTTAGTTAAAAATTTATCTTTTTCCAATTCTATTTTTTTCCAATGATAGAGCCCCTTTAAAACAGACTTATATACTTGTATTTGCTGATGTGAAAATGCTTAAAAATAGGACGTGTCCTATTTTTTAATGGTTATTAGTCATGCTCAGTTGATCCATTGCCTCCCATTGTTCTAAAAACAGTGAGAGATAGACATTAAAAAATGTCCATCTCATAGCCTAAACCATCAGTGATCAAAAGATAAATATCAGGTCACTGTCACCGGTAAACATATACCGAAACTTCTCCAAAAGACCACCTCTTTCAGAAGATCACCTCTTTCAGAAGATCACCTCTTTACTGAGACAGATTTTCAGTTTTCTAAACTACCCATCTTCTTTGAGGAGACCACCACACTAGAAGACCAGTTTTTAATGTAATTTTGGGTGGTCATTTCAAAGAGGTTTCACTGCATTCACACAAAAATGGGAGAATGACTTTAATGAGGGTATTACACCCTTTTATTTTAGCTAAGAGAAACAAAATATCAAATGCAGAAAAAATGTCAAGTGAACCTTTAGATTTATGGAGTGTCCTCACGGTAAAATATGCAATAGTACTAAGTGCACATCTGCAATAACCATAGTACCCTGGCAGCACATAATGAGGGATTCAATGATTCCAAGACCTGACAACCTTCTCTGAGTAATCACCATTTCTTCTTGTTACATTTCTATAATTTATATTGATATCAATAGAAATGGAAGATAGATTACCCAAGACAAATTGTTCAGCACCGCGCTACACTGTACACACAAGGATTGATTTTAATCCCCTGCATCTGACAGATGACATATTACACTATCGTAAGCAGAAACCATGTTGGCTCTGAAAAAAACACAATTTTCCTTTGTTTCATGGGTGACTAAATGTAAGCAACTATTAATGGCAAGGTCGCAGAAGGCATAATTGCTGTAATGTCTTCATTCTGTGATGTTATGTTATCATAAATTATAGCGGTATACTATACCATATTGTATTCTCCACCTAAAGCCATTACCTGGATATACTACTCTTGATTCTGGATTTCTGAAGGCAATAGCCACTTGTTCCACGGATCAATTTAGCTGTTATCATTTAGGTTTTCTATGGACCAGTAATGTTATAAAATCTACCGTAATATCATTCATTATAAGCATTTTAATATTGGCTTCTTGCCTTAAGAAATTACATTATGATGTCATGAGCCCAATGGATTGGACTGAAGAGGATTGTTGCTTTGCAGACTGTACCTCATGATTTTTAATGCTGGAATGCCTTTGCATTTGTAATGTACACATTTACATTTGTGTGTACTCTTGTGTGTACTCTTAATTACAATATACATAATTGTTGAGAAATAAATACATTATACAGCTAAGGCCCCACTTAGCTCGCTGCAGCCAAAAAGCGATGTGGGAAAAACCGCAATGGAACTAATTTCGTTTTTTCCCTCAGCGCTTTTCAAAGTTTTCCTCTGTGGACTTTCTGCTTCATTTATACCTATTTGGAAATGCCAGTGTTTCTGTAGGTATAAATTACATGCTGCGATTTACAAAAACGTGACAGTTTTGGAAATCGCAACATTTCTGCTGCGCGTGTTTTTCTACAATGTGTGGATGGGATTCGCTAAATGGGACTCTACTTTGCAGGGACTGTAAAACGCTGCGGTTTTTGCCTCGGTGTTTCCGCCATGGCCAAACCCGTAGCCTTTAGGCCTAGTGATGCTCTGGCCTAAAATAATTTGGAGGAGACTAGAGCATTACAAATAGACCCTTAAAGGGGTTGTCATTTACATAAAATAAATGTTATTGCTTGTACATTTAAAAAATTAAACAAGTTTCCAATATTTAGCTCAGTTTTCTAGATCTCTGCTTGCTGCCATCACTCCATGGTCATGTGATATACAGTCCATGGTCATGTGATATACAGTCCATGGTCATGTAATATACAGTCCATGGTCATGTGATATACTGTCCATGGTCATGTGACACAGGTGCACTGCTTGTCATAGTCAGAGTACACTAACCAGATATCTGCATGATAACAATCTGTGCACCTGTGTGTCCATCACATGACCATTGTCTGGTTTTTATCCACTGAAAGTAATCAGAATGAATGACTGCAAGCAGAGATCTAGAAAACTGTGAGGAGGTGATACAGAAAGTATATTGGAAAATTGTATAACTATTCTTTATACAAACAAGATTTATTTTATGAAACTGGACAACCCCTTTAAGATAAAGGGTATGGGTATCTTAAGCCTAGTTATAGGCTTAAATTGTAGCCAACAGTTTGTTTCCACACTGTTACTGTGTGTAAAAACCTGGTGATATCAGATGGCAACACATCATGTACAGTATGACGTGAGCAGTATGAGGTAAAGATATACCGTCATCATGAAATAACCATGAAGGGGGGGGACTCCTAGCTTTAAAAAATTCCATCTGCATTATAGATCAGATTTTTCTGGGGGAAAATGATTTCTGAATGGATTTGTTATTTTTCCCAGAGAAAATAACATTACTAATGATTATTATATATTCTACCAAATCCTACAGACATCTATTATTTCAGTATGTCCCTCGCACTGCCTGGATTTTATGGATGCTGCATTTACATATTCATTGGTGTCCTTTGTAATGAGCACAATCTCTTGTTATTGCTCTTATAATCATACATTACATTAGGTGTCACACGTCTATAATGCCAATGGTGTGCGCAGCAGGAATCCTTCCTTCTTATTACAAGTGGTGTGTGGAGCCCAGACATGTGCAGCATATGCCATGCTATATTTATAGGGTGAGGAATGCTTCAACAGGAGGAGTAAGGCAGATGGTAAACTTTACTACAAGGCATGACTACACTTAGATTGAGACACTTCTATAAATTCACTTCTATCTTCATAGCTTATTAAAAGGATTTCATCTGCTGAGATGTGAGAAATGTCTGGTATACAAGTTTTCCACTCGATGAAGCTGAAGTCTTAGAACTGTCTGCTGTCTGCCCCTGTAGAAAAGTTGCAACACATTATGCTCTGTTTACCCTGTCTATACCAGTGGTAACAAACTAACAAATCATCACCTAACAGTGTATTTCCATATGGCATATATAAGAAGTACACAGCATGGGCCAGTCTGCGCTAGGCCATAATACTGCTTTTAAATAAGCTGTACTGCTTAGTTAACCCTTTGTCCTAGTGAGGGTATTTTTCATATTGAGCTACCTGTCGCCCATTCATTCACCAGGAAATTGTTATCAAGTTCATGCTTGTGGCAAAAAGATTAATTTCAACCTATTTAATGCTAAGCCAGCAGCTATGTGTCAGGAAGGTTACATCTGTTGTTGCTGCTTTAGGACTAGTTCACACGGGGGCAAGGAGGCGGATTTTAACAGTGGATTTCCCCTCAAAATCCGCCTCCATACAATGGTGGTCTATGGAGACCACTAGCGTTCTTTTTTCCGCTAGCCGTATGTTGCCACTAGTGGAACAAAGAAGCGAGCTGCCCTTTCTTCAGCGAGCTGCATGGTGGCAGCAACCTTCGGAGTCGGCCCATTCAATTGAGCCAACTCCGAAGGGGGAAGCCACGACCACGATGGTTGTGGCAGGCGGGGTTTGACCGGAGAGTGGCACGGCTCCCCGCGTCACTCTCAGTGCCAAAATCTGCCCCACCGCCCCCCGTGTGAACGAGCCCTAAAGGTTGTCATGTCAATGTAAGGAAGCTTCTTGTTAGGATTGGTGGTTGCTGCTTTAACATTGCCATGACAATATAGGAAAGCTTCCTGAACAGGCCTTTATAAACCACTACCTCATCACCCAGCTTTGCTGGCTAATGAGTTTGCAACTTCCTGTTTGGCTACTGACATTGATTTGATTACTCTAATACTGAACTATGGCTGTGTTCATGGATTCCTCTCTGTCTTTTGATTTTGTTCTGATGCTCCTGATTGGTTTTTGACTATTGGTTTTGTTTTATGGATTTGTCGTTGTCTCGTGATTTGGCTCCTTGTTGCCCTCTTCAGCTGATGACCAATAATTGATGACCATTCTGTTATTTGTGTCCCTGTGAGTAGTGTGTGGATTTGGTGTTTGGATTCTGCTGCAGTGCATTTATTTGTGATACACTTTCAGTTTTGGTGACAATTCTGGTCTCCAGATTCAGGTAAAGTCCATCTCTTCTTGAGAGGAGCTCTGGTGAAGGCGTCTGAGGCCAGTCTTGGCTCACAGTAGTGTATTACCTCTAAGTAGCATTTTCTACTGCTCGCAGTTGTCAGCCCATTTCTTCTGCTGCTCTCCTGAAGACCAGTACATTTCTTACCTTGCATCTGAATCCTAATACTAGGCTTGACACTTAGGGCACCTTCACACAGAGTTTACGCTCTGTGTATTCTGTCTATGCACTGTCTATTCTGTAGATTTTACACGTGTAAAAATACACGTGTAAAATGTAGTTAGCCATTGAGTTCAATGACTTTTTCGTATAACGCGCGTCTTTTTGCACGCGCAAAAAGACATGCGTTATACGAACATGCCATTGAACTCAATGGCTAACTACATTTTACACATGTATTTTTACACGTGTAAAATGTACAGAATACACGGAGCGTAAACTCCGTGTGAAGGGGACCTTAGTTTGTTTTAGCTCAGAATACTTTAATTAGGAATTAACGGTTATTAGAAACTAAAAGCTAATTAAGATAAATTTTTCCAAAACAATAAATGTTGTACTATCTATCATGAAAGTGATTTTTTTTATATCAAAATGATTAGACTGTTGAGAGTCCTGCACTTATTTATGATTTATATTTTACCATATTAGGCATGTCTCTAAGCATTTCCAATCAGTTAATGCAGCGCCGCTACGCCCCCCTTCGCTCCTCCCCACCCCCTTCACCCCGCCTCTTCACTCCGCCCCTCCGCTCCGCCCGCTCCACCCCGCCCCCTCCTCCCGGTTCACCCCAGGTTCACCCCTGAGTTAATGTAATTATATATTTGTTGAATTAAAAAGGATAACGCTATTATTAGCCTTAGTTAATGCTGATCTGCTATTTAACTTCAATGTCATTCAGGTCTTCTCTAAAGGAATTTTAAAGTAATATGAATTTTTTTTTCTGTCTCCTTCCAGGCGCAGGCTACTATTCTAGCCCTCTGCTCCATTTGCTCTGACTGACTGCTGTGTATAAGCACAAGCCCACCATTACATCAGAGAAGCAATTATTATAAACTACAAGAAACCCAACTACCACTGGGGAAAAGAACATCAGGTACCTGCTACAATATACTAAGGCAATGATCCTCTGTATCTCTGTTTATACTAAGGCTTTCTTTTCATTTCTAGCAACATGTTTATAGTTACAGGTAACTTGTCCTGTTAATCATGGGATCTGATATGTCGCATGTTATAGATCAGTTATACCGAATCTTCTCCCACGGAACAATTTATCGATCTGCTTAGTTCCTCCTGCTCTATATTATGCTGCCTGTAGATACTGATGCATGTACAATGGTGTCATAAATATCAATGAAATACAACTGACATATTGCATGTGCCAGCTAATCCATCAATACCTGATCAATAACCTTGCTTGCTAAGTACAGGATCCCCCAGTGTATAACACTTTGTTGCATCATGGATTAATGCCATCTTTGCATATAAAACTTCACCTCTGAAGAATGAGTTTGCCTGCACAGTGCTACGGATGCTGCAGATAAAAACCTGGCTTGACAGTTCTAACCAGGTCTCGCAGGCATTTTAGGATGGCAGCCTATTCATGGCCTTTTTCCAGCTATTGCATTGCAATCTTTATATGATGCAAAGAATTCGACCAGAAAAGTGCCCGCAGAGTAAATTCAGCTGTATGGAAATTGAGTTTTTGCAATTTGAATAAAACCTTTCACTCATCCAAGTCTCATTGAGCAATGTCTGCCAAGTGCTTGTGTCAACACAATGAGAACAGCAACTCACTGTCTAAAGCAATGAACTATGCACTTAATTGACTAGTGTTTAATATAAGGGAGAAGCTAGAAATAAACTCTACAGAGGAGAGCAGAGGGTTACTGGTGGTGAATCTGCCCATGTGAACCTGCCTGTAATCCCTGCCCTGCCTTCTTCAGTTATTCACACTTATTTGATGGGGTGAGAGTAATCTGTGTTTCCATTTTACTATAATAGAGAGTAAAATTGAGTGTGGGAGCACAAAATATGCACATGTTGAGGGAATCTCTTGCCTACACATTAGTGGGCATAGACCAGAAGTGACGACCATTTAGGTCATCAATAAAAGAGACCGAGATTTACTCCTTATGCAAAATTCATATGGCTTTATATATGCAGTCTGTGTGGGGTCTGTGTATCTGACATCAAAAATTACATTAAAATTACAAGGACATATACATTTTTCCCCAAATAAATGTGATCCAGTCTTAATTTTGCAACATAATAGATAAACCTCTCACAGACTGCCGATATGACCATGTGAAGTATGCAGACAACATGTACTCATAAAATATTAAGAACAGCAACAATTCTAAGCACCTTTTCTGGCAAATTGCCAAATTGTTCAGCTAAGATCTTACTACTTACACCAATATGGTCCCATTACACCACCCAACAAGGTTGTCTGCCATCTGAGTTCTGAAGAGTAAATCTGCTTAACCCTGCAGGTAAGAAGTGAGATATTTTCTTATATTAATAAGTCAACATTTTTTTATTTTTTTTTTCAAAAAGACTGAGAGACAGAAAAAGCTTTAGAGTTTACTAAATCTCTTCAATGCTATTGCAATTCCTTTCCACTGAAGGAAATTATTAAAAAGGTAAATTTCATAAAAGCCAAAATTATTAAGATCGCTCCAAGGTTTTTTAGCTATATTTGTTACCTCTACTTAAAGGGATTCTATAATTAAAATTACATTTTTTCTCGATCACACATAGGAATAGCCTTAAGAAAGGCTATTCGTCTCCTACCTTTAGATGTCTTCTCCGCGCCGCTGTTAGGTAGAAATCCCGGTTTTCGACTGTATGCAAATGAGTTCTCTCACAGCTCAAAGAGAACTGGGGGCGTCCCCAATGCTGCGAGAGAAATCTCCAGTGCCGCCTCCATCTTCTTCAGGAACGACCTCTCAGTGCGTCTTCTTCCGGAGTTGAGTTCAAACTTCTAGGCTTCGGGCCTCGGGCAGAGCTGACTGCGCATGCCTACAGCCCACAAAAAAATGGCCACTTACACAGCTGTTTATTATGATTTTTTTTTTTAATTTCAGAAAATGATCTACCAGTCTATCAGGGAAAACTAGGGACGAAGCAGAAGAGTAGATAGACAAGTCAATGTGCAGTAATGGAGATGTAGCAGAGTCCAGTATACGGCACAGCAGGCAGGAAACAGAAGAGTAGATACTATCTATTCTACTGTTTCCTCCCTACTCTGCCATATACTGGACTCTGCTACATCTCCTAGCTTTTCCCACAATGATTGGCCAGTAGCCAAGCATTGTGGGAGCTAATCTCCAACCTTGATCCCGCCGGAAAAGATCGGGATCGGAATTCCGATCGCGATCGTGAAATTTACTTCATCGCCGATCGGAATCCAATCTTTTCCAATCCCAATCGCTCAACTCCAACAATAACAAAAATAACATGTCCTGGAATATTGGCGAAAGAAGTGCATATTGTTATTTAAACATACCTGTCATTTTGTTTGTTAATCAGAGTATTTTTATCTATTATGTGACTTATATCACATTTTTTCACCAATGTCCCCTCAGCATAATCTGTTTCATTTCTCTCTGACCTCCCTGCTGCACTAAGTTTATCTCACATATACAGAGAGAAGCTGGAGCAGCATTGAGAAAATATATAGTAATAATGAACAATGTAGATATGAGGCCAACACTGGAATAAGCTACAACACTATCTAATGCCCGGTTCACACTAGCTTATGTGTTTCGTCCAGAAGGAGTCCACATGAGGACCCCCCCCCCCCCGAACGGAATACATGCGCAACTGCAAGTGCTGTGCAGTTAAAGTTCACGGACCCCATTGATTATAATGGGGTCCATGTGCTTGCCACGCACTGCCTGCACAAATGATTGTTCATGGGTGTTCATTATGGGGCATAATAATGTGTGCAGGAGCCACTATGGGACATAATACTGTGTGCAGGGGCCACTATGGGACATAATACTGTGTGCAGGGGCTACTATGGGGCACAATAGATAGCGCAGGAATGAGCAGGGGGGTGTCAGACGGTCAAGGTCTTCGTTGTCGGTCGGGGGAGACCCATGACAAAAGTTCGCCACGGAGCACCGCCATTCCTAGTTACCCCACTGATTGAGGCTTATGGAAATGTGTAGAATAGAAAGTTCATTCTGCTGTTTACCTTCCTAAAGAATGTAATGCAGTAAGGAAATACAGACATATTATATAAATGCTACATTGCAAAACAGCAGTGAATCCTCTGTACGGTGTTCAGCTGTGGTTATAACACAGTTGTCTTAACTCCAGTAGCTGTATCGTGTAGATCCAGTACAAGAAGTTTGCAGTGCACTAAGGATTAGCTGAGCAAAACTTGTACAGGTGCATGGAAGATCTTGAAATGAATCAACAAGCAAGTACAGTATAGACAGAATCTGTCACCTGAACAGTCCCTATTGATCTACAAGCACAGTCAGACAGCTGGGGTTCATGTAAATAAAGTGCTTCTTTTTTTTTTTTTTTTTTTTTTTTTTGTTTCCCGGTCAGTGCCTTTGTTCCTGAGATATTATGTTTATTCCTGGTATGCTATTGAGCTGATTGGTGCAACCAGGGCACCATCATTGCCTTTAATGCATAAAAGAACTATTATTGTGTTATGACATACAAGATTAAGCAGTATAGATATCAATCATAGCAGGGAGGGAGAGATGGAGGGGCTGGAACGCATAGTTCAATTATATGTTATGTGTGACATCCTCGCTGAACCAAACAGCTCAGTAGCATATGAGACTAATATTTCTGCAATGGAGACACAGATCAGGAAACAGAAAAAAAAGCTTTTTATTCACTGGCTGTCTAACCGTGCTTATAGTTCAACTTTTCAGCTGACCGACTCCCTTTAAGAGAAAGAACAAGACATCTAGGTAGAAAGTAAAAGAACTGCCGGCGATATCCTGGGTTGGCACCAAACCGGAGGGGCTAGCGGCAGAAGACGGGTGGTGCAGATTCAAGACAGATATGTAACAATACAATAGTTGTTAAATATCATTTACAAATGGAGTCAGATCAACCAGTTTGATGTTCTTTTTCATTTTTATCTAATGGATTTGCTCTGTAATTGGCAAAACAGCTCTGTATATGAATCATACAAAAGTAAGCATAGCATTCTATCATTTTCTATCATCATTAGAAAAGGCATGCCCCTCTGAACTCCCAAGTCATCCACAGAAATCCTCCAAATGAAGGCAATGATAACTTTATATTGAGACACGGTGGCATTGACTAATTAATGTTGGAGTAAATCTATGCATACTTGTCGTTTGGACATATTTCACCCCACCTCCCCGATTAACTAATTAGTCAATGACCTGAGACACAACAGTTTTCGGCTCTTCCATTGTGGAGCCTCTTTATTTCATTATTTTCCATCTATATTGAATTAATAATAGAAGTAAATTAATTCAGTTTGGACACTGGTGAATGAAAATGTTGAGCTCATTAGCATTGATGTCTGTATACATAAGAGAGAGTTAAAAATTAACAATTTGGGCCGTGCGTATCTGGCTACAATATCAGGGTAAATGGCTATTATTAAGTAGATGTGGCCCGGTCCCAGGACTATTTATTCGGTTTTAATATAGTTTTAATTTTCCTTTTAAATATAATTTCCAGAGTTGCAGAAGTCATTGAACATTCATCAAGATTGATGAAGCAGTTAATGTGCGATGCTAGATTATTCTTCTAGGTGCTCTGAGGTGTAGAATTATACTGGAGATTACTTCACAGTTACTCAACTGCTTAAAAATTACAGCAGAAAGAAATCATCTCATACTAAAATCTATATTGATACTAAAATAACATTTTGGCATTGAAAAAACACTCTGGGCAAAGCTGTAATTTATCTACCTTACTGCTTTCCTGCAACACCCTTCTGTCCCAGTCGCTTTTCTTCCACCTCCAAGGTTGGACAGGAAACAGACTGTTGCATGCAGAGTGTTCATACCCCTGAGATAAATACATTAAAAGTAAACCTGTCTGGTGATTTACGCTGTCCTATCTGAGCAAAATATGATGGAGTGAGAGAAGATGAACTATGTGGTTAGACTAGACACTCTTAAAGGGGTTGTCTAGGTTCTGAAAGTAACAATGTTACTCACCTCTCCTAAGCTCAGGAGTGACTTGTTTTCTTTGAAGAGAACAGGTAGTCACTCCAGAGCGCAAGAGAGGTGAGTAACATTGTTTTTTATGTTTAATCATCTCTCCTGACCCTCTGCTTATTATACCCTGCGGTCTAAAGAGACCCTACAGTATAATAGCAGTTTCATTTCAGATGTGTTTGGGCGAGTTTGTCCCAATGAAGCCCCATCAGGGACTTGGGCTGCTGTGCCAGGGAAATATGCCTCGCATTGCCATCCCTTGATATAGGACATAGTGAGTTGCTTAAAATCAATAGAGATGTTTTGGAGTGAAGAAAGTGCTTTATTGTTGAGTCTGAGGACAACCTCAGAGCATGACCATGCTAAGCCACAGGATGGAGCAGGCACCCTGATATTGAGTGAGTAAGAGAATGGCACTTCAGGAGAGGAAAAATTCAAGCACAGGCTGCTTGATGTCTTTTTATAACAGCTGTACATTATCTGGAAGCTGTTGGCTGTTTTGTTGCACCAATTTGACAGTAAAGTCATGTATGATCTATTTTCCTACAACTATAAGTCTCATTCCTGCAATAATATCATAGGAACTCCAAAACGTATTTGGCTTAGAAGGGATGAAGACCATACCCTGTGGGAAGACTACCAACATCAGGTACATCGCAGACCCCCTCAGCTCTGCACCAGCCCAGGAGGTGAACTAGAAAAGTCAAAAAATCACTGTAATAACTGCTGTTTACTACTACTACTACTACTACTACTACTACTACTACTACTACTACTACTACTACTCCCCCCAACCCTTAGGCTCCCTCCCTCCAATGGGTTGCTGCATTATGTCTAACTTAATACCATCAACTGGTTGGCTTACGGTACTGCGCAGCAATTTTTAAATCAGTTTGTCCATAGCTTTATATTTTCAACTGCAAGATATTCTAATTTAATTTCCTCTGAATAGCGAAGCCTTATCTGGGACACGGCAGCTAAGTTTACAGAGTGATCATGACTAATAGTTGCTGAGCAACATTGAAAAGTAAAAACAGTTATTCCTCAAAGAAGCTGCCACTCGGATAAAGCTTATGCAACAGTAAATCTTTTTGTAATTAATAAGTAATTATGAGTGACTTAATGTAGACCTGGAATGAAAAGATGTTATGCTGAGATCACAAAAACAAACTAATGAATTTCATTTGCGCCAGTGGTACAGTATTTCTATTTCATCAACGGGATCGTTCATTGCCTTGTGGAATAACATAGATTTGTGTCAATATCCAAACATTCAGCCGATGAGTCAGCCCTGCCGGTGCCCTTAATCTGCAAATAACAGGTTTTATCATAATCAGCTGCATACAAAAACAGGCACAACATCAACTCTATAAAAAATTGCATTGCAATTTTTATATTTTGGTCATATTCTGTATTTTTTTTATTAAAGCAAAAATAAAGAGGAAACACAATATGTCTTAAAGGTGCTACTATTATTTGTACTAGTATATGATAATTTATTTATTATGCTTACTTATATAGCGCCATCATATTCCGCAGCGCTTTACAGACATTGACAGTCACTGTCCCATATAGGGCTCACAATCTACGTTCCCTGTCAGTATGTCTTTGATGTGTGGGAGGAAACCGGAGTACCCGGAGGAAACACACACAAACATGGGGAGAACATACAAACTCCTGGCAGATGTTGTCCTTGGTGGGATTTGAACCCAGAACTCCAGCGCTACAAGGCTGCAGTGCTAACCACTGAGCCACCGTGCATGCGCATATGTGATTAATAGTAGCATTAGTAGTTCTTCTTCTGTTACTATTTTTATACATTGCATCTAGGATTAAAGCATACCCAACAAACTGTATAAATTAACAGTATACTGTGACATGAGGATTAACATTATTTCTCGCCATTACAGAGAATGCCATAAAAACAATACCTGTAAGAAAATGGTGCATCTGCTTTTTTTTCATTTCCACCCCACTCAGAATTTTATTTCAGCTTCCCAGTATTCACTAACATGAGTGAAGGACTTGGAGTCAGGAGATCTTTGGCCGTGTGATAGGAGTTGCAGCCAAAGCCGCTGTGTAGCCCCAGCATTATACTAGTAGCAAAATCAACTTTATACTAAAAGAAAATTTTCTTTTCTAAACATTGTCACTTTTGTTGTATTTAACCCCTTCAGAATGCAGCCATTTTTCATTTTTCTACAGCATTTGTTAGCTGCGCTTGGCTTCATGGGGCCTTAACCTTATAGCAAAGAAGGGGCTACAGACACAGTATTGGCAATTGTGCCTAGCACTACAGCTCATTCCTATTTAAGTAAATGGGACTGAGCTGCAGTACCAAGCACAACCACACTAGTATTATACAACCCAGTTAGTTAACATACCCTAATATTCATTACTAGAGATGAGCGAACACTATTCGGAACAGCCGTTCCGAATAGCACGCTTCCATAGAAATTAATGGAAGCAGCCGGCACACAGACTTTGCCGGCGGCCGGTCGCTTAAACCCCTGCGTGCTGACTACGTTCATTCATTTCTATGGGAGCGTGCTATTTGGAACGGCTGTTCTGCTTCAAATAGTGTTCGCTCATCTCTATCATCACCATTAAAACAGATTATATTTTTGAAATGCACCTTTTAACCAATAAATTCTACTGTGACCTCGAGTGTGGTTTATTGCCTTCTTCTCTTTCCCGGTTGTTCCCTGATCGGTGCTCTTTGGACGTGCTGCTCCCTCCATCTATATACAAATAAAGAATTTCTTTACGTGGTTGTGAATGGGTCACAACCACATCAGGTGAGAGGCCATTTGGGTCACTATTGTTACTATATTTTGGATATCCTTCATTTTGGTTTCCACAAATATCTACACTAGAAGTCACTCGGTGTCTTCTTTTTTTGTTTTGAGTATATTTTTGAAATGGCTGAACAGATTTGGATACACAAAACACCAAATGCTGAGGGTGACAATGCCTATCTGATCATATATACCATTGGGTTTGTCAGTCTAGGGGATGAGTCTCCATTAAAATGCTGAGTCAGTATAAACAATGAAGCGGACACAAGAATTAATTGAGCAACACTTCCTCTTCATGTTTTTGTTTGATGATGATCCAAATCTCACTTATCAAGCCCTGATGGCCTACACTAGGAGCATTTTTTAGTATCTTTAAGTTAATTCTTAAATAAAATATTTATTTATTAGTATATATATATATATATATATATATATATATATATATATATATGTTCTTACTATCAGTTTGTAATGCCAGAATGGATCCCATCATTTTCTATGGGATCGGTTCTAGGGCAAGAGACATCAGTTCTGATCCTCTATGGCGCTGGATCTGTGCCTCAACTAGACTGAAGAACACTACCTGCAGAGTTTTTCCATCTGACACCCATACTTACTAAACATAGTTGAGTACCCCTACTCTATTCGACTTGGCAGCCTATCATGTCTCACGAACCATCATGGTAAAAACTGATGACAACTCATGCATTTACCACATCAGTTTTAGCATCAGTTGTAATGACTAAAGTAGAAAAATACATATAAAGCTGTAAACGTACGTTCACATACAATGCATCTGAACGTCCCCTTTATGGGTAATATGTGAGATATGTGTTGGTATGTTTGCGTGTTAAAGTTGCCATGTGAAAAAAATATGTAAAGCTTTTTTTTCCATAAAGGCTAGATTAAAACAGCCAGCCAGTTGATAAAGCTCATAAGAACTGCATGCGACCACATTCAGATCCTAGAGAAAACCTATAAAAGCAGCAGTTATTATATTAGTTATTATACAGTATAATAGGATGAAGCTGATATCGACTATTAGAGAACCTGTCCGCAATATCCTTACTGTAAACTGAAATGCTGCCATTAACAGAGAGATAAACATTTTTTGTAAATTAAAAAAAATCTATTGAGTTTTTTTAATTGCAAAACAATTACGACAGTCGATAATAGCTTTCACTTCACAGTATTTTTGATACCACTAAAGGTAAAACAGGCAAGAGAATTTAAGCTCATTTATGTCACAGACGATTAATTCTAATTATATTGCATACGGAGGTAATTATCTAAGTTGAGTAATAACATTATTTTAGTGTACTGGGTAATGTGAAGTAGCCTACATGGCATGCGTCAAATAACTGCATTACACTTAATGGCATCCGATGACTGACTGTCGGGTTAATCACATCCACATTTGTAGCTAGCTATGTCTTCATGTGGTGCTGCAACAATATATGGGAAAAAGTGGCTGTAAATCTTCAGATTAAATAATAAGCTTTGACATGTCTGCTGGCTTTATCTAAAATAAACTTATCAATAAGTTATAAGACGGGATCCCATTACAATTGTACAGATACAAATGGTACTGCTTGACAAAAATGGAAACTTAAAGAAGATATGTGAGCTCTCAAAAGCCTCAAAAACCAATAACTAGGCCTTGGAAGAGGTTTTAATAGGATCACAAATAAACATGGACAGTCACAATTGGTGAGACGTTACCAGGAAAGTCATCTTTTGATCTGTATGCAGATATTCACTTATTGTATAGTGGACATTTCCCGAGCAACACAGAGACAACCTTCAGCCATGATTGGGAACCAAATCTTGCCCATTTAGCCAGCCATGACTCAATTTATGCAGAGAACCTGTAACATTCTTGTCTATGGGCTGTGTCTAGTATTATAAGCTTAGACCCATTTAGGTAAATTGAAGTACATTGTAATATGAGATATAGCCCATGTATTGTCCTTGAACCATGGGCCATGTTTTTGTATCCATATACAACTCTTTAACATCTTGGAGTCTACTATCTTTTCCAACAATGATCACACTCTACAAGGAGTAAATATAATTGGGAAAATGTATAAAAGCAAATATAGATAATAAGGGGCCATTTACACAGTGGAAAGTGAAGAGGAGTTTGAGGTGGTCTTTCTCTCCAAATTCCATCCCTATGCATCCTGTGGCATCCTGTGCCCTGTTCTAAGCCAAGTGCTAAGTAGTAGGCTACAATTGAAAAAAAAAGAGTGGCAGATAATATTTGCATTCATCTTTATAGTGGGCCCCATAATTAATTCAATTGGTGGGCCATAGGCACTATAGTCCGACAGTGTCTAAGTCTCAATAGATGCAAATTATGTTGCCATCTTCTTATCATTCAAGGAGGACAATGGAGCTCCTCAGACATTGGGGATTTGGTGCAACTGCTACCACTGCAGTCTTATAGCTATGTACCTGAGCATTCATATGAGGAAAATATTTGTGATTAAATCTATCAATTCCGTGTATGAAGATTGCATTAAATAATTTTTTTTTTTGCCAAATGAAAATGAAAAATAATTGGAAAGCAAACAAGATAAATCCATTTCTCCTATATCATTTATAATAGTCAATTTATTAGAAGAAGGAAATCTGTGGCTACATATTGGAGTCAAGATAGGGCAATGTCAGTCTATATAGGTCACTCACTACCTGTAGTGCAGGAGGGAAAGTGGTAGAATACAAGATGTACAAAGGGGTTCAATGTTAGTCATTATTGTTTGGCTCACCATGTACATAGAGTAGTCTGAGAAGTTGGTGGCTACTGTGCAAAAATAGAAATAGGATTGGGAATTGGAGGAACTGCTCTAGGTAAAAGCAGGATAGGTATTTTAGAAATGTATTACATACTATATATAAAAATATTTATTGTGAGACAGATGCATGCTTTAGTGCACAGAATATTTAGTTTTTATTGGATTTAATTTTTCATGTCCTCAAAAGCATGAATATTTGTATGACCAAGGCTCTACTTGATATTAAGAAATCCTGTATGCGTCTGAGAACAGTCAACATCAGATATAACATCCAAAAATTGTTCATCTGACTTTGACTGAAGTTGAAGCTTTAAGTAGCTGTTTTACATCTTAATAAATCTTGCCCTTTGTTCATAATTATATTTGACCCATCTCTTCTGTAGAACAGATGGAAGTAGGTCAGCAGGACATTGGAAGGACAATTCCGAATATATTGGAGATTCAGCACTATCTTGTCAAGGCAATCAAATTCAGAAATGACAAAAGTGACATAGCCGAGATGGAGTAAATTAGAAATTGTTAGTAGCAAAGACTCATTTGCAAACTAATAAGTGGGTTTCACACATGAAACATATGAGTATAAAGGTGAACCAAAGTCCAATTCATTCAGTCTTTCAATATATCACCAATCTACAAAGATCTAGTTCTACAAAACATCAGTATGATCAGTATTTGTAAATGCAAATGTAAACCTGACAATTCCTACAATATGATCTACAAGCCTGTTTAGATTTTGGATCTACTAAGAATCTGAGCACTTTCACCTACCGTTTTGATGTGTCTGGAGGTATCAAGGCTCTTAGAAGGCTTTGTGGCAGTTGCACTAATGTCTATTCCACTTTTTTGTTGTTTGGCTGCAAGGTTGAACACTGATAATAGCAGAGTTTACCAAGGGCATACACACCATAGAGGCAGGGCATGGAATATGCGGACATAGATACTGCTGGGATTTGAAAAAGTTGCCACCAGGCCAAAAGTTGCAAAAAGCACACCAAAATAATGCAAAGAATAGAATGTTCTCCTATTGACCACCAGCAACAATGGTCAACTATATTTTTAACAAGCAAAAAAACTATGGAAGTATTCCACTTAATACCTAAACATTACCTGAATGTGTGAATGAGGATAGAAGATTCTTTCTTTGGGTTCTGGCAAATTGCTTACAAGACTATTTTATCTTATCTTAACATTAGCAATTGATGAATATTGACAGATACAGCTAACAAATAATAAAGTTCCATTACTTTTTCATAAATAGTCATTTTATTTTTACCATAAAACCGGTAATGATTTTATATTGTGTGAAGGGAACAAACAAAAAAAAGTAAAACACATTACAGAATAAAAACATTTAAAAGTACAAAGTAGGACCCTCTGACTGTTACCCCTAGCACTCATTGTCTTTCCCTTCTCATTCTCACGTTCCATTTCCCGTTGTGTCTTTCATTGCTCAATTTGCAGTTATTTACAAGCCCTTTGGAATGTTTTATCTGTGTCTGTACTGCCACACTTATTGTTTTCAACTATATATATGTTCATTGATGTCATTTTAAAAATTCAATAAAAGGTTATTAATAAAAAAGTTGAAAGTATGCATGATACATCAGTACATCTAAAGAGCGCATGCACATACAGTAATAGAAAAAAAGAAACAATAGCTAATCCAGCCCTCAAAATAACGACAATTCCTCAAAAAAACTAATAAATAAAAATAAGAATATACCATATAATCATGAGAATCATCATTTCTCAAGGGCCAATTAAATTTATGTATGTATGTGTGTGAGGAAGGAACAATGTTCTGAAACGCGTAGCTGCTTTGTTATACTCTATATCCACTTCTATTCCCTATGGACGTGATGATTGTTTTTATGGATTGAAAATAAAGGTTAAATTTTATTGATTCATCGCCTGGTGAATGTTGGATCTATATCTTTTTCATCTGTGAACATGTATTCATATTCAATAGTTGGTAGAACCCAGCAGATGCTTCCTTATGGATGGTATTGAACGACATAATACTCCTGGATGTGTGTTAAAACTCCTGGTGTATGTGAGCCATTGGTTGGGTGCGGTTTCTCTGGCCAGCACCCGTCGGTCTCTATCTCCCAGTTTTGGGGTCTGCTGACTTGGGGCACATTCTGACAATTACCGTTCACTAGAGATGAGCGAATAGTATTCGATCGAATACTACTATTCGATTGAATGCTCGTATCGGTCGAATACCACGCAGGAAAATTCCATTGAATTCAATTCAAAAACCTCCTCGTGGTCCTCGTCCTGCTACTTCCTGAACTTGGAGGATCCAATGTGTCGAACTTTGGTTTCCATGGAAACTGGAACAACATTCCCGTTTTTTCCCATAGACTATAATGGTATTTGATATTCGTACGAATACTGCTCGCTCATCTCTACTGTTCACCTTCCACTTTGTAATCACATAGGCTACTGTCGATTTTGGGTAATTTAGTTCCCTTAAGGATCGATCATTTCTGTGGTACCCCACATTTACCCCTTTCTCGAAATTGGACAACTCTACACTTCATGGCATCTTGCATGCGACTAATGCCAGTGCACTAATGCCAATGCTGTTTCCTATTTAATGGCGGAAGGCGTGAAGTACATCAAGACCACAAATATCTTCATTAGCATGGGTGTCCAAATACTGGTAGACAGTGTATATATCAGGCATATATATATCAGGTATATTAGGAGGAGGGGATTGTTGAAAATCCCTATTTAAAACACATGCAGTATATATATATATATATATATATATATATATATATATATATATATATATATTCTTTTGACTGGAATTATTGTTTTGTCACCAATGCCACCAGTTACTAGGCAGTAGCTTCCATGTTTGCTTAGATAACAGCTTTCTTAAGAAAATATTCCATGGGACATCAGACTTGAGCTGGTGTGAAATAAGTTATTGAAGCAATTACACTATATGTTTTCTATTCTGTTTACAAGCTTTAGACTCTGTTTAATTTATATTATTAATGCTCTCACATTGTAAATCTCAATGCTGGTTCGAAAGCTTCCATTGTGTTCTTTAAAATCTGCTGAATCTTGTGTTGCCTGTATCAATAGATAGCTCTAAACAACATTTTTACGACCTGGGGAGGGAATCTATCTTTTGAAGAGTAAGCATATTTAACATTTCTACGGTTTTACAACTGCCAATAAACATAAATAGCAGACAAAACAAATAAACCGGGATCTTAAAGAAGTCGAGAACCTCGGTGATATTCCATAGCAGGCAACACATGTTACACTGAAGTGTATACCCCTTTATATCTCTATTACTGACAAATACATTCCATTACATGCAGAACCCCTGGAACAATAAGAGGCACATTGTGTTTATGGACATCATAATGCCGCGTTTCTTGAGACAGTCTTATAATATGCATTATTGAGATATGATAATACAACTCGATGGCAATGTTCTTGACCTCTATTTTGCTCAAAAAGAGGAAATAAAAAGCTATGAAAGAAGTAGAAGCTTGTGGAAAATCACAAAATGCTATAATGCATGTGAAGAGCACTTGAACCCTATTGAAATCCCCCTCCTCTAAGCCAATGATAGCAGAGTATATAATTTTAATTAAATTAGGTAATGGTAGATGGTTTTCAGATATGAAAGCTAATAGTTCTAGAATGAGAGCAATTAGAAGTCCTATAATAATTCTATGTAATTATACATCATTTGCTTTCCAGCTAAATATTTCATTTAGAAGCTCTTGAAATTGGTGTAGTAAAGGGGGCTTCTCTAGGAGCAAGAATAGAAAATCAGATCGGAATTGTGGAATACAAATAGGAAAATGTATTGCCAGGAATACAATTTATTCGTAAAGAATCACACATATTCTCCATTGCTCCCTATGAATGGTGATGTGGCAGCAAGGAATATTAGGGAATTGTGGACATGTTTCAGAGGATCTGCTGGGTTATCTTAAAAAATTTGGTAAAGCCGGACTGTCAGGTGAAGAGGAAGGCCCCTCCTCCACGACTGTCGCTGTCTGGGTACCATGTTTGGTAGGGACTGCATTATACATGGCTATTTATAGTATGTGAACTATACCTTACTGAATGAATATCCTACAGACAAGTATTGCTATTTTACAGATAGGGTATATTATGTTGGTATATTAACATGATCTGTAATGTTTTTAATGTAAAAGCTTTGATGGTTATTCCTTATTGGTTTAATAGGCTGTGCCCTTTTCTTTTTAATCAATTCTTTATTTATAACATAGCAGTTACAAAATGCAATCACAATATAGAGAGTATGAAAACCAGATAATAAGTGCAATGGATGAGGTTGGGTATCTCACCCAAACCGGGGAAATAGGCTGTGCCTTTAATATGGTGCGATCGTCTTGTACAGTGTCAGATGCAATGATCGGTGAAAGTGATACAATGATTGATCTCTGCTAACCTGGGAATGCATAGATGGATGGATGGATGACACATTTCCATTGTTATGAAAACCATCCACCACGTAATAGCAGGTCCGCACTCCTTAGGCTTGGTAAAAATTAACTTTTAATCCGCCATTTTAAAATTACATAGGACAAACAAAAAGGTGAAAAAAGTTCAGAAAAAAGACATAGTGTTTTAAAAACGCCAACGCGTTTCGAGGCTTTGCAGTCTCTTAGTCACATTTCCATTGTTGCCTGCAGTTAAAGACTATAGAAGTCCAAACTTTAGCCGAAGTACTGTTCTTGGGTGTACTACCAGGCTTATACTGGATCTGTCAGCAAGTACACAATGCTGAACACCTTACATCTTTTGATTCTCACTGGATCTCTGAATTGGCATTTATTTTTTTTAATCTATCTATCAGTTGGAAAGCTACGGCCCCCTGCAAGTTTACCTGTAAACTAGCTCTGATTCTCCAAGTGGGTGCTAACTTTTTTTTATTTCTTTGAGAGACTAAAAAGTTTCTTGCCCACTTGGAGAATTAGAGCTGGTTTGCTTTTATTGTTCTCAAGCGTTGTATTTTTTTGGAATAGGATAAAACAAGAAACAACTGTTCAAAGGAGAAGTGAGAATCAAAGGATGTATGTCATTCAGTATTTTGTGCTTAGTGATAGGTCCTCTTTAAGCAGAGGACACAAATGTAATATAGAATTGCAATGTAAATCAAAGGCATCTTGTAACTCAGCAGAAAATTATTGCTAGGGCTGATGTAATGCATATGTTTATATAATCATATCACTGTCTCTTAGATAAAGTAGAAATTATTAAAGATGAGCGAACACTGTTTGGAACAGCCGTTCCGAACAGCACGCTCACAGCACACTCCCATAGAAATGAATGGAAGCAGCCGGCACGCGGGGGGGTTAAGCGGCCAGCCGCCGGCAAAGTCTGCATGCCATGTGCTTCCATTCATTTCTATGGGAGCGTGCTGTTCGGATCGGCTGATCCGAACAGTGTTCGCTCATCTCTAGAAATTATATCTTCAGCAGCTATGAAGGAACATACAGAGGAGCATTGTCGGTGAACATTGGTATGGAGCTGTTTTTGAAAGAAAGGAGTCATGTATTTCTATCCTGAACATCCCCTTTAATATTGAAAAAAAGGTCCTGTGGACTCCAGCAGTCCTTGCTTGATATGGGGGTCAGGACCTAGTGCTTGCTATAGAGGTGGCATTTATGAATGGATATTGTAAGCCGATGGCTGGTCAGGTAAAGAAGGGGGTGTACATCTCACCCAGACTACTCAGGTAGGTGAGATGAGAAAACTCCAGGAATGTTTGTTCTCAGCAGACAACTTTCGTCTGCTGAGCATTTTGGTAAATGCTCAGTACTGGGATGGATTTTTAGGAATGACAGGTAGGATTGGTAGTGGGACTTGTCATTCCACCCCCCTCCAGTCCACACTTTGGGGATGATCCGGCAGCGACTCAGCTGCAGAGAGTCTCCTCGTCAAGGAGGCTTAAGAAGCCAGCTCCAGCAGCAACACTTTGGCAGAGCTTGGCTGGAGAGCAAACTGAGAGGTCATATTTTTGGAGCTGTGTCCTGAATGATTCTACTGGCTTTTGATTTCTGTTATTCTAGGTGATGTAACCTATTCTATGTTTAGTTACAGTCTAGCCGGGCAGGGATTTATTTTTGTATTGTTTCCTTTTGTTGCTGCACTACCTTTTTCAGTGAAAATAAACTCTACCTTTGTTTTGGACTAAAATAAACTGGACTTGTGTGTCTATGCCACTCCACCTAGCAACCCCAGACCCTGACAGTATATAAACCAGTAATGCCCACAGGCCAATCCTAATATATAAGGATCAATGTTTGTCTTTTATATTGGCAATCTATATATCATAAATCCTTCTCTCCTGCTCTCTGCTCTGAAATTTGTGATGCACTATCACATACTATATTCCCTTCTCTGTCAGGAGAGCACTAACCTTTTAATGCCTAAAGTAGGTCAGTATTTAGTTAAGTAAGGGTGCATTCACATGGAGGAAAATGGTGCTGAATTTGGTGTGGAATCCGCATCAGATTCAGCGCTGAAAATAAATCCTCCCATCTTCTAGCAGAAAAAGGAACCCATTGAAGTCAATGGGAGGCTTTCTTTTCAGCGCTGAATCTAATGTGGATTCCACACCAAATTCAGCACCATTTTCCTCTGTGTGAATGCACCCTAAGCAAGGATATGGAGGCTGTGCAGAAAAATGCAGCTGAAGCATCTGCAAGGGTTACAGACTTAGTGTAAATAGGCCAAGGCTGGCAGAAAATTTTTGCAATGGCGCCTTAGGTGACATTTTGCAAATGTACCAGATTATTAGACAGATAGAAACAGCTAGTTACAACTCTTTTTTTTCAGTTTTCTTAACAATACATCCAACAAAACAGTTTTTTGTATATACATTTTATGCCAAACTATATTTCCGTATGCTAATAAATTCAGTGCGAAATTATACGGGAGATAGTAGACAATATAAAACAATGATGCATTGCTCTGCTGATTCTTTAGAATAGAATTTCATAGCTGACTTTGTATAGTTAACAAGCGACAATACAATGTCATAGCCTCACCATTTATACATTTCATACTCAATTTAAAATTAATTTAAGGGTTTGTGTGATTTTTGTGCCATTTCCAGGAGAATGATTTGGTATATCAGCTTGCATGGACTTCTTACTGTGGTAATGTCCACTTTGAGGGCAAGTTAAAAATGTTCTCTTTCAGTTGCGGCGCACTTTGCTTTACTGTTCTGTGCTTTACGAAGTTGATTGTGTATAAAGTCATATCACAGGGGCACTGAAGCATGTAACATTGTGACAGGGCAACATAAAAGAACACTGTGTAGAGGGAAATGCTTCTCACAATGGTCTTTCTTTTATGTTATAAAAATGCTGTCTTTTATCAACTTCTTTTATTGACATATAGGCCACATAGGGAGCAATGGATGACTCACATGATAACAGAGGTGTAAAAGTTATTTACTGCATGTACTTTATGAAAAGCTCAAATGAAAGAGGGAATTAAATTCTCAGTTTCTTATTTATTTTCTGTTTTTTAGGCATATTTTTTAGAAATACATGTTTTCATTGTACAAGGCAGAACTATATGTAATATCTACACAGGTGTTACTACCATGGGCCACAATATTGGAAGGGGTAAAACACCATTTAGGTGGCTTTACCATCTTACCATCACCAGAACAATAAAACCAGGAGTACATGGTAAAAAAACTCAAATAGGTTGTGGCCACTTTGACCCTTCACTGACACATTTACACCATCAGTGAACTAGGAATATGTAGACAGAGACTTATTCAGAGCTAAGGAAAACTCTAGAGAGAAGAAGATATCAAAGAGAAGTAGGACAACTTATTTAGGCACAATACAACATTGTTACGCATTGATAGGCATTAGAATAAGCTTGGCCAGAACTATTCCATATCACATATATGATGTTTGGGGGGAAAAGGATTGAGCATGTTGAATTTTAACATGGTCTATCTCTGCTGCCAATGGAGATACCTCATCACTTATCACTAGAAGCAGCTTACTCCCCTCTTCTCACTGAAGCATGTTTGCACAACTCACTCACTATCAGCACTGATAGTGTTTTCTTTGTTTGCCATGGGAGATAACTCCTTTTGAGATTAGTACACCGGTTTTGTTTACCAGACATTGGGTACTGTAAAATCTCTTATAATTTCTCCAAATTAATTTATCTGTTGTTACTAAGATCTCTCCTTTTAAGATCTAGGGGCTTGATGCATTATTACGCGAAAGATTTTTAATTATTTATTTACTGGCTATATTTCATACATTTTTATACGAATGTATTTTTATAAATTTCTTACAGTTGTTTTTTTGCACTTGAGAAAGGACCCGTGGTGGTCCGAAACGCGTTGTGCTTGTTCTTGTTCTACATCAATAAATAATCTATGGTTCATTTTAATACCTGACTACCCATCATTTATCTAAGTCTACCAGTGAGCGCGGACCTGTGTCTTCCTATAGTCATTGTGTAAGGGCAATATATCATGTTGCAGTTATGTAATGATTAGAGATGAGCGAATACTATTCGAAACGGCAGTTTCGAATAGCACGCTCCCATAGGAATGAATGGACGCAGCCGGCACGTAGTCGGGGTCGGCGTCCAGCCGCTTAACCCCCTGTGGATTCCACAGCTGACTCAGCCGCGGCGTCCGCAGCATGAGATGCCCACCAGATTAGGTCCATTCATTCGTGCCTAATCTGGGGCGGAATGCCACGATGGGATACCAGTGTACTGCATCGGCATACCGTGCAGCTAGTCGCGACTGAATGTTCACACGCGGAATTCATGTACAGTAACTCCGTGTGAACTAGCCCTTAGAAAAAGATGGTTGCTTTCTTTTATAACTGTGCCATAACTGTGCACAGGTTGTGTGTTACCATACAGTGACTATCTACTTTAGTCGAGCTGAGCAATACCATACAAAACCCATTAACAAATTTAGGAAAAAAGAAGCTTTACTTTTTTTTAGTCCTGGACACCCCATTTATATATTGGATAAATGATAAAGACTTACACGTTTGGTAAATGTTCTTATTTTCCTGTTTTCTCTACCACTGAGCTATATGTAAAAATAAAGCTTCCTATCATTGTATTTCAGAAAAGAGTGGCTATATTAGTTTCTTATGTTAGTGTGAATGGAGCTTGTAGGAAAGGCAATTATAGCTGAACACGTAATCCTAATTTATGACTGTAGTCACACACAGAAGAGATAAGATTGTAAAAATCAAAATGAAAAGTGTTCCATAACAAGGCAATATTCTGGGTACTTTATTCTTAAAACACAAAACACACACAGTGATTTGCATAGTCTAATTAGGACGTAATTTCTCAGGATGTGACCTGCCCACAGAAACCTATATCTCTCCTTCCATATTTCCTGCCTACACTTTATGCTCGCATAAGAAAAGCTTTGCCATAATGAAAAAAAAAATTAAAATGCAACGCTATCCGCTGTCACTTCAGATGTGCTTAAATGTTACATTAGCTACACATTTTATTGGTCGTTTCTGTATATCCTATTGTGTTTGAAGGTACGGTTAGCGTCTATTATTCTTATTTATTTTTTTTAATAACCATGCATTTTATTTTTGTGCACCATAACACAGAGCTAATTAAAAAAAAAAAAACATAATTTTGTCATCTGACCTCTCATTCTTTCTAGCTTGACAGTGTAGAAAACAACAGAAAAACTCCATATCCAGGTTGTTTTATTCGGTTTTTGAAGTCAAAATCAAGTGTGGATTAGAGATGAGTGAGTAGTGAAATATTCGAGATTCGATATTCGTTTCGAGTAGAGCCTCAATATTCAACTACTCAATCAAATCCCATTATAGTCTATGGGAAAAAATGCTCATTTCAGGGGAACCACTATTCGACTAAAGGGTCCATGAGTAGCAGGAGGAGAGTATTTAGGAGGAGTGAAGTGCAGTTAAAGCGCACGGATCCCATAGACTATGGGCTGGTTCACATTAGCGCTTGCCTCCTGTCCGGAAGGAGTCCGCAGGAGGACCCCCCTCCCCGAACAGAATATCAGCACAACTGCAAGGGCTGGACAGTTAAGCACATGGAACCCATAGCATATAATGGGCTCCGTGTGATTGCCGCACACTGTTCGCATGAATCATTCATGCGGGCAGTGCGCAGCAAGCACACAGAGCCCATTATATGCTATGAGGTCCGTGTGCTTAACTGTCCAGCGCTTGCAGTTGCGCTGATGTTCCATTTGGGGGGGTCCTCCTGCAGACTCTTTCCGGACGGGAGGCAAGCGCATGTGAACCAGCCCTTACTCGTCCTGCAGAACCAGCATTGATTGGCCAAATGCTATACAGTGTATAGCATTCAGTCAATCAACGCTGGTTCTGCAGCAGGCTCGTCTTTGCTGGCCGGGAGAGCTGGCAACTTGCGGTTATGCAGGAGCTGACATTTTCTCATAGGAATGCATTGACCAGCGTTGATTGGCCGAATGCTATACAGTGTACAGCATTTGGCCAATCAACGCTGGTTCTGCCAGAGACTCATCTGAGTCTAAGATCGGACCACAATGAAGACTGCTGTGGTCCGATCTTAGACTCTGCCTCATCACAGACGAGCCTCCAGCAGAACCAGCGTTGATTGGCCAAATGCTGTACACTGTATAGCATTCGACCAATCAATGCTAGTTCTGAATCGAATCTTTACTGCGAATTGGAGTAGTATTCAATAGAGTACGAGTGTTTTGAATACCGTAGTATTCGTTCGAATACCTACTCGATCAAATACTACTCGCTTATCTCTAATGTGGATCATAAAAAGACTATAATAGGGGCAGATGGTATTTTGACTTATTTGATACACTCTTAGTTTTGGCTTCAAAAGCTACATGAAAATCGAAAACGTGGACACATACCCAAACACATGAATACTTTTTACCAATATGGCATCATTGTTGTGGATCACCAAAACTCTGTTAGCTATGCAGAATGGGAAATGTTTCTGTAGGCACCAGAATATATTGTATATTACTCTTAAATAAAAGAACAAGGATAAAAAAGAAAAAAGTTGTAGATGAATTTCATTCAATGCCAGTAAATTGGAAAGCTAAAATGAAAAAGTTTTGGGAAAATTTGAGCAAAACTTGTTGAGTATGGTCTCAGGAAAATATTCTATGCTGTTCATTCACAAGGTAAGAGTGTAAATCCTTCACTGGAAATGTTCTCTCAGGATGAGTCAATTAAAATTTTATCTGATTCCATCTCTTCTATTTCAAAGGAACACTGAGGCTTTTATGAGAACCAAAAACTTTTGCTATTCAGGGCAATATTTTCTTATTTTCTTGGTATTAGCATGCATGCTAGCAGATCTTCAGTCCCCGCACCAGATACGTTATATCAATGCTTGTAATTTGTGCAATTTGCTAACTATTAGACAATCTTGTAGGCTGGTACATAACGTATCTCAGATTATAGGTAAGTATGATGGTGTTAAAGGGTACACTGGTACATGGCATATCTCAGATTATAGGTATGTATGGTGACCTTAAAGGGTACACTAGTACATAGCATATCTCAGATTAGAGGTAAGTTTGGGGTCTTAAAGGATACACTGGTACATAGCATATCTCAGATTAGAGGTAAATTTGGGGTCTTAAAGGGTACACTGGTACATAACATATCACAGATTTTAGGTAAGTATGGTGACCTTAAGGATATGGCTCCATGTAACGAGCTACAGCCAAAAAGCGCGAAAACATTGCAGCGGAAATGCATCGTATTTTTTTTCCCCGCAGCAATTTTCACAGAAAGTCTGGTAGATTACAGGAAGTATTGTAATCTTAAATTTGGATAACTAGTTCTCAAAAATTTCCACTCTAACATCCTGGATGTGCTGTGTGGATGTGCTATGTTTGCTGACAGATGCATGATGATGATGCTCAGGTTTCCTATACCTGTTGGTGTTAGGCTAATCTGATGAACTAAACAGAACCGAATGGTGGAGAATGCTTTTCCCTCTTTGCTGTGACTAGGGCTAATTCAATGGAATAGGCTTTTCTCATCAAATTATCTACAAAAAAAACCTTGATCAAGGAGTTTTGGTTAACATAAAAACCTCAAACAGAAAAGGTGGCATGGTAATGGGGCATTTTTTTTAAGTCAGTGTTGCTGGAGTCTGCATTGGTGTAATTTTTTGGCAACCTGATCAAGTGTCGCACAATGTTTAATTAATTTGCACATCTGTCCTGAGATGTTACTTCACTTTCTACACCACCCACTCTCAAGAGTGGGATTGGGATAATTTTACAATTTATAAAACTTATAGTTGAAAAATCTGGAGTACCAACAGCAGACATGTCAACCATCAAAAGTGGAGGGAGTGATGGCAAAATGCAATTTATTTTGTAAATGGGCTTAAAAAATACAAATTTCTACTTTACAACTTTTTATACTGAAATTCTGGAGTGTCGGGTATGATAAATTCCAGCCAATGTCTGTTAATGTATACCAAATAAAAGTGAGCTTTTAAGTGACATATCCCATGGAGAAGGCTAGCGTGCTACGTGAATAGAATGTATCTCCTCCAAAATATGTCTAACGTACAAGGCCAGCTTTAGCCCCACTAACAAAACTCCTCTTGCATACCTTGTTATAATGAAGCTATCCTACAGTCCATCCATAAACATCATTTACAATTATCGTCATTAGAATAAGCTTTTCCTTCGACTTATCGCCATTTTTTTAGTTAATTCAGGAGCTAGCCATAATGGACCATTCATCTGAAGTGTTATTGCTTGCACAGGCACAGCTTGAAGATTTTCTCGAGCATTCAGCAACATTTGTACATGTTCTGCAAGGAAAAGGTGCATGATTAATTCTTATGAATTATTCTCATGTGCTTAAACCTTACATGAACATAGACTTCTACTATGTATGGCAGAAGAAAAAGATTTGGCCATTGAATGGAAAATTTTAATATTGTCATGAAAAAATTGCAGTATTTCTTTTTGTCTAATAAAAATTTCCTTGTCAGTTATATCCATTAAATGCAAATGTTCAACGACAGGGTGACAAATGCCTGTCTACAATAAAGTGATTTTATTTTATTACACAGGCTCAATTACACTAACGTTGGGGATTCTATTTATAACAGAAAACACAAGTTTATATTAGATGATCATGGATCCACCATGGTGTCAGCCATGTTTTGGGGAGAAGACTGCTGCATACAGTGCTAGTCATTGTAACAAATCTGTTTAGACTGCCGGTGGATCCCTTCTGGAATTTTTGTGTTTAGGTGGAAGAAGTGAATAGACCATTTAACCGTTATCAGAACTGGGAGTAAAGGCTATACCTAAAGAGTGGACAATGCAATATAATGGAAAGACTCAAGAAATTACATTTTACCCATTGTGACGTCATGAAAAGTCACCTCACTATTAATTTACTGCCTTAATGTGGTAGCCAGCCTGCATTACCTGATAGAAGGGGGTTCAGGGGACCAGTATTCTAGATGTAAGTGTGGTTCTCAGAGCTATGACCTGCACCTAGAAAAGATTTATGACATATCTTGTGAATATAGCTAAAATATTGAAGATGGTGAAAACCCCTTTAAGAGAAATTTTGTAGGAGGACTTTGAAAGTGGTAGGAGGTTGAATCAATATTAGAAGTTGCATGTAAAGTACTTTATCTCTTGCAATCTGTCCTTTTAATGCTACAACTATTGGGCTAATGTATATGTGCAGAGACATAATACAGTATACATTGTAGTCTATGGGGCACTACTGTATGGAGGATTTTCTGTTGGATTTCATATAAATATACCATGGTCTGTCAGATGCCATATGGTGGAGATGTTGTATGGTGGTCGAATATAACTATAATATGGTGCCGTATGAAGGCACCATACAATGGCACATAGGTAGCCTATGCAGCAGCTCAGTGAAAAGAAGGCCAGGATGTTGGAAATAGTAGTCACTGTTTCCATGGTGGCAATAATCTTAACCAGATCCTCTAATGCTCCTACTAGGCTTATGTAGTCCCAAGGAGGGCTGCAGGATGTCAAATAGTGGCAGAGGTGTTCCCTATATGGGCAAGTCCTATTAGTAGTAAGACTCACTGAGCCTGATGGCAAAGTGTCCATGGTGATAGGTATGATAGGTGCAGGACTGAGATTCAGGTGACAGGGTTGCAAACAAGGTACCTTATGGTCATTACTAGAGATGAGCGAACAGTGTTCTATCAAACACATGTTCAATCGGATATCAGGCTGTTCGATGTGTTCGAATCGAATCGAACATCACGTGGCATACTCCAAAAAAATTTGATTCCCCTCCCACCTTCCCTGGCGCTTTTTTTGCACCAATAACAGCGCAGGGGAGGTGGGACAGGAACTACGACACCGGAGGCATCGAAAAAAATCGGAAAAAGTCATTGGCTGCCGAAATCAGGTGACCTCCTTTTTAGACGAATAGTGGATTTCAAATCCGGGTCATATGAGAATGTGAACTTTGTGACTAAGAGACAGGGATAGCTGTACAGGCAGGGATAGCTAGGGATAACCTTTATTTAGGTAGCAATGTTATTAAAAATAACTTTTTGGGGCTCTATCGGGTGTGTAATTGTGATTTTTGTGACATAAACTTTTTCCAATAGGAATGCATTGGACAGCGCTGATTGGCCAGAGTACAGAACTCGACCAATCAGCGCTGGCTCTGCTGGAGGAGGCGGAGTCTAAGATCGCTCCACACCAGTCTCCATTCAGGTCCGACCTTAGACTACGCCTCCTCCGGCAGAGCCAATGCTGATTGGCCGAAGGCTGGCCAATGCATTCCTATGCGAATGCAGAGACTTAGCAGTGCTGAGCCAGTTCTGCTCAACTACACATCTGATGCACACTCGGCCCTGCTACATCTGATGCACACTCGGCTCTGCTACATCAGATGTAGCAGAGCCGAGGGTGCACTAGAACCCCTGGGCAAACTCAGCTCACGCTAATAGAATGCATTGGCCAGCGCTGATTGGCCAATGCATTCTATTAGCCCGATGAAGTAGAGCTGAATGTGTGTGCTAAGCACACACATTCAGCTCTACTTCATCGGGCTAATAGAATGCATTGGCCAGCGCTGATTGGCCAGAGTACGGAATTCGACCAATCAGCGCTGGCTCTGCTGGAGGAGGCGGAGTCTAAGATCGCTCCACACCAGTCTCCATTCAGGTCCGACCTTAGACTCCGCCTCCTCCGGCAGAGCCAGCGCTGATTGGCCAAAGGCTGGCCAATGCATTCCTATGCGAATGCAGAGACTTAGCAGTGCTGAGCCAGTTCTGCTCAACTACACATCTGATGCACACTCGGCCCTGCTACATCTGATGCACACTCGGCTCTGCTGCATCAGATGTAGCAGAGCCGAGTGTGCATCAGATGTAGCAGAGCCGAGTGTGCATCAGATGTAGCAGAGCCGAGTGTGCATCAGATGTAGCAGAGCCGAGTGTGCATCAGATGTAGCAGAGCCGAGGGTGCACTAGAACCCCTGTGAAAACTCAGCTCATGCTAATAGAATGCATTGGCCAGCGCTGATTGGTCAATGCATTCTATTAGCCCGATGACTCCGCCTCCTCCATCAGAGCCAGCGCTGATTGGTCGAATTCCGTACTCTGGCCAATCAGCGCTGGCCAATGCATTTCTATGGGGAAAAGTTAGCTTGCGAAAATCGCAAGCTGACAGGGATTTCCATGAAATAAAGTGACTTTTATGCCCCCAGACATGCTTCCCCTGCTGTCCCAGTGTCATTCCAGGGTGTTGGTATCATTTCCTGGGGTGTCATAGTGGACTTGGTGACCCTCCAGACACGGATTTGGGTTTCCCCCTTAACGAGTATATGTTCCCCATAGACTATAATGGGGTTCGAAACCCGTTCGAACACTCGAACAGTGAGCGGCTGTTCGAATCGAATTTCGAACCTAGAACATTTTAGTGTTCGCTCATCTCTAGTCATTACTGAAGAACAGCTTCCAGGTACTGGAGATAAGGTTATTGCTGTTTGTTGGTATTCCCCAGAGGACAATGGGTCTCTATGGCTGTGGCAGTCTGCCTCTTAGGCACCTTGCATACAAACATGTGCGGCAGTGAGCTCAGCGCAAAACTCAAGACAGGTTAAATCCCATTTTCTGCCTGCAGAACAACACATTACCATCCTCGAGCTGGCTTATGCCAGCCTAAGAAGGGCTCGGGCTCAGACTCCACACTTATACTCTACACTACTTCCTTTTCACAGAGGAATAAGAAGGCTAACAGTAGTTCCTCTGCCACATAGAGATATATCACTATCCTAAATTACACAATATAGGTAGAGACCCCATTACAGATATTGCTTTGGGGCCCAGGAGCTTCAAATTACACCTCTGCATATGCTGCTACATTGACCATCAGCTAAAAGCCCTTCAATGTTGGTATTGTATTGTGCAGAAGTTTATCTTCCATAATGATTGAGGTCGATCTCGTAACATTTTACCACATTATAAATCAATTTTGATTTGCAACCTTGACATTTATTTACTTCTACATTTCATATTTTTATTCTTTTTGTTGTTTCCAAAACATGTAAATTGGAAAGTTATCACTAATGAAAATAATGGAAGGAAGTCAGACATCTTATGCATTTTTAATGTGCCCTTAAGTTAGCCCTTTCAAAAAAAATCAGTAAAGCTTTTTCCACCCGCTTCCTGAAAGTGTGAAATGCCTTGTGCTTCTAATTTCAGCCTTTTCTGTATTCTTTCTATACAATAAGTATACACGTATCATTGGCATACATTCTCTGCCCTTTCAGACGTTTGGAACATTATGTTAATTCAAATATTGTAATTTAGCAATAAAAGAATTTCATATTTAGAAATATTTAATATTTTTGGACTTACTAAGACAGTAAATTACAGCATAAAATAATTACATGTTAAGTTATTACCATTTCTCTGCTCATTTGCGGCTTATAAATTATATCTTTAAGCTTGTAATTTGTGGCCTGCATCATTCCAAGTGTTTGCTAAATGGTTTCGCTCTGCTTTTAATTTCATTATTAAAGTTGATCCTTTTTCCTTACAATACCACTGAAATAAGCAATTTTTTAACGTGGCACGTGAAAATGACAGTAGCAGAAGCTCAATGGAAAGGCTGGTCAAACATTGATAGCAGTGTTTTGCCTGCCTTTTTACAAGTGCTATGGAGACAAGGTCACTCTTCTGTGTAATCGATACAGTTAGACCTATGCATTTGTGAGTCAAGACATCCATTATTCAACAAATCAATCGAACAAGTCAATCAGACGGTCAGAAAACCTGCTAATTTTTAGATGTGGACATTCAGATTCCAGTGACTCGGTTCCTCCAGGCCAGTAATTCAGAATTTTTTTTTTTATTTTTTTTTTTAACTGAGATCCTGACTGTAAATTTGCCAATATGACAGAATCCAGATGTGACATCTACATAAATTACCTTCAAGAAATCGAAATGGGAATTCTCATCTATAACTATATAACTGGTTTAGGAACAACCTCTAGGATCCCCACCAATTATGAGAAAGAGGTGCAGAGTTGCTATACAGTTGTGTCCATTCCGCTGTGTCTGGGGTGCTCTGCCCCCTCCTCCACTGATCTTACAGGTAATTATGTGAGATCGGTGCAGTAACCAAGGGGGCAGAAGGCTGCTTCGATCACATGATCTGGGGGTCGTGACATGGCCAGAACCCCTGGACCCATCAACTGAAATATCATGGGACTGGTAAATATATTAACAGTCTCTGGACAGCCTATTTAAGGAATGTGTATCCAATAAACATCAATATGTGTTCAGTCATCTGAATGGTCTGCAACTTTAAAGAAGTGGCCCACAATAAACTTTTTTTTATATTAGAACTCCCTTGGACTTTAGGACTCCTGAAAACTAAAAATTGATGATGGGTATACAGAGTTACACTTAGTACACTAAGATAAAGGCATCATGTCCTATGGGATAATGGTGAGGGGTGAATAGAGGAGGGTTAGTTTTAAGGAGCAGAAGTGTTAGATTAGGAAATTTGACAGATATGCCTGAAAAGATGTGTCTTTAGTATGCGTTTAAAGCTGTAGAAGTTGAGAGTAAATCTGATTGTCCAGGGTATTGCATCCCAGAGAAGTGGTGCAACTTGGTAGAATTCTCCGAGATGGGAGTGGGAGGCTCTGACAACAGAGGATATTAGTCTTAGGCCATTCCCTGAATGAAGAGCATGAGTTGGGTGGTAGACAGAGATGAGGGAGGAAATGTAGGTGTTACATCACCGTTATACGTGGCTGGAATCCGGTGGCCAGATGGAATAAGTCAGGAACAGATAGGTATTGAAGAGCAGTAGTCCAGGGTGCAGCTTGAAGTGTAGATCACAAGGGTAATTCAGAAAGGAATAGAAACTGTCTGGGAAAGACAGTCCTGAGGAGCGTGAGACTGGAACAAGGCACAATACTCAAGCAAAGGCTGAATTGCCTCATGGGTGTAAATAGGAGAAAACAGAAAAAAAGATGGCTTTTCACTGGTACAGATCGGTAAGCTATGTTAAAGGCATTTCCTAGGATGAACAGAGCAGCCTCCAGGGGTGAGGAGTAGAAGTGCAACACAATAGTTCAGAGTGAAAAACAGTGGCCACTGGTGGTAGAATAGCAAACTACATCAAGATTCTGACAGTACAGAGGTGCAGCAGCATGGAGAACTTTGTGGATGAAGTTGACAAATTTAAATTGCAGTCTACAATGAATAGGCCGGTGGCATCGGTGTAGCATTTAGACTGATAGATGAGCCTCGCAATCAGACTATATTTTAGAGGGGAGAATTTAGTAAGGGGAAGACCGATTAGAAGGGAGTTCCAGTAGCCATGTCTATAGTGAATCAGGGTAACAATAAGGGTTCTTGTGGTTTCCAAGTTCAAAGTTTAATAAACATTTTGCAATTTCTCTGTTGGATCACAATGTACCAGTAATTTTATGTAAGATCATAGTGTATAGTCTACATGCAATATAATGTACAAAGTAAAAACCTGTCATTATGTCTTTTAATGGTGCTAAAGGATCCTCCCATGTTAAGGGCCTTGAGGCTACTACACAGGTTGTACATAGGATATATTACACGCACTAGTTTAGAAATTGGCTTAGGCAGATAAAAAAGGAAAAAGGTACAATTTTT